>NC_058522.1:509335753-510567003 GCF_904849725.1 Hordeum vulgare subsp. vulgare
GAGGAGTTGCGCCGCCCCCGCCCGAGGAACGGCGCCAGCAGCTCGCAGGCGACTAGGTCGCGGATCAGGCGTATGGAGTCTGCTCGGCCGCCGCGTTCCTCGACGAAAGGCGTGGCTTCTCCAGGATGATGGAGGTGGCTCAGAACGAGAGGAGCTGCATTGCCCTTGCCCGAGGAACAACGCCGACAACTCGCCGGTGACCAGGATGCGGGACAGGCGGAGCTCCTTGCCAGCCGAAGGGCAGACGTTCCTCGGCGAAAGGCTTCTCCAGGCGGCCGACGGACTGGGTCCAAGCGGAGCTCCTTGCCGGGTGCTTCCTCTTCTCCTGGCCCGTGCTCCTAGCAATGGCGGGTGGTGAAGGTGGCCGTCGTGAGTGGTGGAGATTCTCGAGCCCCGACCTTTGCCGAGAGAAGGAGATGGAGAAGAAAAGAGAAAGATGAAAGAAGAAAATGTAAGAGGAAGAAGATACGTCTTACACGTGGGTCCATAATAAGTTAACGGTCAACAAACAGATTGTTTAGGAGCGGACCCTATCTGTCATAAACCGGTTTAAAATGTTAGCAACGTTTGTTCTGGGATTTTTAAAACAGCTGACCACCGATTTGGTAGTTATCAGAGAAAAAAATCGGTAGGTTTTTGAAACCCTAACGAGTAAAGTAGTAGTTTTATGCTATTTACTCCAGAACGGAACGCAACATGTATCCAATGAATCTTTCAGACTCTATTTTTTAAGCAGAATTAGTTTCCGAGAAGGAGAGCCAGCTGCTCAATTATCTAGAGAAGGGCAAGGCACAAGGCCACAAGGGGCATCAATATGAGAAGCAGACAACACATGCAACACTCACAATGAATGAACACTCGCACGCGGGAATTCGTACATCAGATCAACTTCCTCGAAAGTGACAATTGTCTCTTTTGCCCCGATCGGTCTGAGACGATCGTGCACCTGTTCCTCGAGTGCCCTCACTTGCAATCGATGTGGGTGCGCATCATCAGCTGCCTCAGCCTTCCCGTCGATTGCTGCGTTGAAAATGTCTGGTGTGCCTTCTCCGCCCGCCATCCTTCCTGGAGCCGTCCACTCCTCGACACGGCGATGTGTTGTGTCCTTTGGGTTGTTTGGAAGACTCGGAACTGGATGGTGTTCCATAACATCCGTACCTCTGACCCTGACCTGCGGCGTTCGATCCAGGAGCACCTCTGTGACAGCCCGATGCCGACGTTTTAGAAGATTCTCCTTGTCTTTTCGTTTTCTTCGTGTGTCTATTTTATTTTGTCGCATCATCATCGCATCATTCGCATCGTCTGCATTGCATCGGCATCTCCATTTCCGCCAGTTTTCAAAACTTGCATCCGTTGTTAGTTGTCGGTTCTCGTCGTTGCCCGTTCGGAGCCCGACCGCACTCGCACGCGCCCGCGGCACCGTTCGAACCCTGTTTTAAAAGTGCGATTAAAACTTTCTCTGATCGGGGTGAAACTTGGCATGCGGACGTAATTAGTTATAGCCAGCCCGCCTGTCGAATTTCGTCGCGACCGGAGACCGTATGGTACCCGAACGGTCGACCGTAGCGGCACCGTATTCGGTCTACCGTCGGACGTCTGTCGGTGTTTTAAATTACGTTGTCGCGCCGCCCGTTTTCCCTCTCATCTCCGGATATCCGCTCTACACAGCCCACTAGTTCCACCAAGCCACTTCCTCCGTTCGTGGTCATCGGATCGCGACCAGATGGACGAGGTCCGCCCCACTAGAGACCAACCCTATATAGTAACACCCCCCTATAGAGACCCCTCTCACTTCACTAGGGTTTCCCCTAGCCATTTTTGCAGCCACCCCCCTCAAAAACTCCACCTGCGAGCCCCCACCCTTCTAAATCCCGCAGCCCAAACCCTCTGAACAAATCTGGCCATTGGATTCACATCTAATGGCTCAGATTTGCCCAAAATCTCACCTACCGGACAATGTCCACCCAAGTGGACAATGTTTGGGCGACCACAGGAGCCTCTCGTGCCGCCCCGCAGCCTCCTGTTCTCCTCCTACACGCCTGCCTCGGCCAGCTCCCTCTCCTCCCGCTGGTTCTCGTCGCCTGCAGCCGTCGGATGGATTCCCCGGCCAGGTCCGGCGCATCCCCGCTACCCGCCGACCTCCTGGCAGCAGGTCGCCGCCGGCCCTGTTCCCCTGCGCCGCCCCGCAGCCAGATCCGGAGCTCACATCCCGGCAGCCGCCCAGATCCACCTTTCCCGACCAGCTCATGGTCAGATCCCGCGAAGCAGGCCTCAGGACGTCGCCGCGCCGGGTCCCTGGGACGGCTCGAGTGGACGCAGAGGCGAGGCAGCGCTCGTGGCCTCCCGCTGTCCCGCTCGTGGATCCCGCTCCCGCTCGTGGCCTCCCGCTGTCCCGCTCGCGTTGACCAGCGCCTGGTCGCGCGTGGCGCCGGCGCCACCAACTGCCGCGGCCCAGGCTCCTCCGCCCCGGCCCAGATCGGCGCCCCGCAGGCCGGCCCAGCTTGGTCTGCCTGCCAGCCAACAGCCTCGATGTTGGGGAACGTCGCATGGGAAACAAAATTTTTCCTACGCGCACGAAGACCTATCATGGTGATGTCCATCTACGAGAGGGGATTTCCGATCTACGTACCCTTGTAGATCGCACAACAGAAGTGTTAGTGAACGCGGTTGATGTAGTGGAACGTCCTCACGTCCCTCGATCCGCCCCGCGAACCGTCCCACGAACCGTCCCGCGATCCGTCCCACGATTTAGTGCCGAACGGACGGCACCTCCGCGTTCAGCACACGTACAGCTCGACGATGATCTCGGCCTTCTTGATCCAGCAAGAGAGATGGAGAGGTAGATGAGTTCTCCGACAGCGTGACGGCGCTCCGGAGGTTGGTGGTGATCTGATCTCAGCAGGGCTCCGCCCGAGCTCCGCAGAAACGCGATCTAGAGGTAAAACCGTGGAGGTATGTGGTCGGGCTGCCTTTGAAAAGTTGTCTCAAATCAGCCCTAATTGCTCCATATATATAGGAGGAGGGAGGGGAGGCTTGCCTTGAGGCTCAAGGAGCCCCAAGGGCTGCGCCACCAAGGGGAGGAGGAGTCCTCCTCCAATCCTAGTCCAACTAGGATTGGAAGGTGGAGTCCTTCTCTCTTTTCCCACCTTTCCTTTTTTTTCTTTCTCTTCTTTTGTTTTTTTTCTTTCTCTTGCGCAAGACAGCCTTGGGATGACCCCACATACTTGGTGCGCCACCCCCAAGGTCCTTGGGCCCTCCCGGGTGGGTGGTCCCCCCTCCAGGTGAAGATCCGGAACCCATTCGTCATTCCCGGTACATTACCGGTAATGCCCGAAAACTTTCCGGTAACCAAATGAAGTCATCCTATATATCAATCTTCGTTTCCGGACCATTCCGGAAACCCTCGTGACGTCCGTGATCTTATCCGGGACTCCGAACAACATTCGGTAACCAACCATATAACTCAAATACGCATAAAACAACGTCGAACCTTAAGTGTGCAGACCCTGCGGGTTCGAGAACTATGTAGACATGACCCGAGTGACTCCTCGGTCAATATACAATAGCGGGACCTGGATGCCCATATTGGATCCTACATATTCTACGAACCTCGTTTGAACCTCAGTAGAATATGTGGGATCCAATATGGGCATCCAGGTCCCGCTATTGGATATTGACCGAGGAGTCACTCGGGTCATGTCTACATAGTTCTCGAACCCGCAGGGTCTGCACACTTAAGGTTCGACGTTGTTTTATGCGTATTTGAGTTATATGGTTGGTTACCGAATGTTCTTCGGAGTCCCGGATGAGATCACGGACGTCACGAGGGTTTCCGGAATGGTCCGGAAACGAAGATTGATATATAGGATGACCTCATTTGATTACCGGAAGGTTTTCGGAGTTACCGGGAATGTACCGGGAATGACGAATGGGTTCCGGGTGTTCACCGGGGGGGGGGGGGGCAACCCACCCTGGGGAAGGCCATAGGCCTTGGGGGTGGCGCACCAGCCCTTGGTGGGCTGGTGGGACAGCCCAAGAGGGCCCTATGCGCCAAGGATAGAAAATCAAAGAGAAAGAAAAAAGGGAGGTGGGAAAGGAGAGAAGGACTCCACTTTCCAATCCTAGTTGGACTAGGATTGGAGGAGGACTCCTCCTCCCCTTGGTGCGCAGCCCTTGGGGCTCCTTGAGCCTCAAGGCAAGCCTCCCCTCCCTCCTCCTATATATATGGAGCAATTAGGGCTGATTTGAGACAACTTTTCAAAGGCAGCCCGACCACATACCTCCACGGTTTTACCTCTAGATCGCGTTTCTGCGGAGCTCGGGCGGAGCCCTGCTGAGACAAGGTCATCACCAACCTTCGGAGCGCCGTCACGCTGCCGGAGAACTCTTCTACCTCTCCATCTCTCTTGCTGGATCAAGAAGGCCGAGATCATCGTCGAGCTGTACGTGTGCTGAACGCGGAGGTGCCGTCCGTTCGGCACTAGATCGTGGGACGGATCGCGGGACGGTTCGTGGGACGGTTCGCGGGGCGGATCGAGGGACGTGAGGACGTTCCACTACATCAACCGCGTTCACTAACGCTTCTGCTGTGCGATCTACAAGGGTACGTAGATCGGAAAGCCCCTCTCGTAGATGAACATCACCATGATAGGTCTTCGTGCGCGTAGGAAATTTTTTATTTCCCATGCGACGTTCCCCAACAGAAACTTCCATTAAGCGCTTTCGATCTATCTCCATAGATCTTTGATGCTCAACGTTCAAGTAGCGCAATCCAGGTACTCCTTTGAAAACTCCTTTCAAACAACCTTGTATGCTTTACAGAAATTCTATATTACTTCTGATCCACAATATGTCAACCACATATACCTATCAGAAATTCTATAGTGCTCCCACTCACTTCTTTGGAAATACAAGTTTCTCATAAACCTTGTACAAATCGAAAATATTTGATCATCTCATCGAAGTGTATATTCCAACTCCGAGGTGCTTGCACCAGTCCATTGAAGGATCGCTGGAGCTTGCATACTTGCTAGTATCTTTAGGATCGACAAAACCTCCTCGTTGTATCACATACAATGTTTGCTCAAGGAAACCGTCGAGGAAACAATGTTTTGACATCCTATGTGCAATATTTCATAAATAATGCAACAACTACTAACATAATTCTAACAGACTTTTAGCATCGCTACGAGTGAGAAAGTCTCATCATAGTCAACTGTTTGATCTTGTCGGAAACATCTTTGCGACAAGTCAAGCTTTTCTTAATAGTGACTTATCACCATCATCGTCTGTCTTCCTTTTAAAGATCCATCTTTACTCAACAGTTCTATGACCATCAAGTAGTTCTTCCAAAGTCTACACCTTGTTTTCATACATGGATCCTCTCTCGGATTTCATGGCTTCCAGCCATTCGTCGGAATCCGGGCCCACCATTGCTTTCTCCATAACTCGTAGGTTCACTATTGCTCAACAACATGACCTCCAGGATAGGGTTACTGTACCACTCTGCAGTAGTACGCGACCTTGTCAACCTAAGAGGTTTGTAGTAACTTGATCCGATGCTCGATGATCACCATCATCATCTTTCACTTCAACTGGTGCAGCCGCCACAGGAATAACTTCCTGCGCCCTGCTACACACTGGTTGAAGTGATGGTTCAATAACCTCATTAAGTTCTACCACCCTCCCACTCAATTCTTTCGAGAGAAACCTTTCCTCGAGAAAGGATCCGTTTCTAGAAACAAACACTTTGCTTTCGGATCTGAGATAGGAGATGTACCCAACTGTTTTGGATATCCTATGAAGATGCATTTATCCGCTTTGGGTTTGAGCTTATTCGACTGAAACTTTTTCACACAAGTGTCGAAGCCCCAAACTTTCAAGAAACGACAGTTTAGATTTCTCTAAACCTCAGTCTATACTGTGTCATCTCAACGGAAATACGCGGGGCCCTATTTAAAGTGAATGCGGTTGTCTCTAATGCATAACACATAAACGATAGTGGTAATTCGATAAGAGACATCATAGCATGCACCATACCAAATAGTGTGTGGCTATGACGTTGAGACACATCATCACACTATGATGTTCCAGGTGGCATGAACTGCGAAACAATTTCCACATTGTCTTAACTGCGTACCAAAATTCGTAACTCAGATATTCATTTCTATGATCATATCGTAGACAATTTATCCTCTTGTTACGTCGAACTTCACTCCTGAAACAGAATTGAACCTTTCAATATTTCAGACTTGTGATTCATTAAGTAAATACTCTTGTATCTGCTCAAATCGTCATTGAAGTAAGAACATAATGATATCCACTGCGTGTCTCAGCACCCATTGGACCACATACATCAAAATGTATCACTTCCAACAAGTTACTATCTTGTTTCATCTCAATGAAAACAAGGCCTTGCTCATGTGGTATGATTTGCATGTCACTAGTGATTCAAAATCAAGTGAGTATAAAGATCCATCAGCATGGAGCCTCTTCATGCAATTTACACCAACATGACTCAAGCGGCAGTGCCACAAGTAAGTGGTACTATCATCATTACCTCGTATCTTTTGGCACCAATATTATGAACATGTGTAACACTACGATCGAGATTCAATAAACCATTGAAGGTGATTTATTCAAGCAAATAGAGTAACCATTATTCTCTTTAAATGAATAATCGTATTGCAATAAACACGATCCAATCATGTTCATGCTTAACGCAAGTACCAAATAACAATTATTTAGGTTTAACACCAATCCCGATGGTAGATGGAGCGTGCGACGTTTGATCATATCAACCTTGGAAACACTTCCAACACGTATCGTCACCTCGCCTTTAGCTAGTCTCCGTTTATGCCGTAGCTTTCATTTCGTGTTACTAATCACTTAGCAACCGAACCGGTATCCAATACCCTCGTGCTACTAGGAGTACTAGTAAAGTACACATCCACATCATGTATATCAAATATACTTCTTTCGACTTTTGCCAGCCTTCTTATCTACCAAGTATCTAGAGTTGCTCCGCCTCAGTGACTGTTCCCCTCATTACAGAAGCACTTAGTCTCGGGTTTGGATTTAATCTTGGGTCTCTTCATTAGTGCAGCAACTGTTTTGCCGTTTCACGAAGTATCCCTTCTAGCCCTTGCCTTTCTTGAAACTTAGTGGTTTTACTAACCATCAACTATTGATGCTCCTTCTTGATTTCTACTTTCGCAGTGTCAAACATCGCGAATCGCTCAAGGATCATTGTATCTATCCTTGATATGTTATAGTTCATCACGAAGCTCTCACAGCTTGGTGGCAGTGACTTTGGAGAACCATCACTATCTCATCTGGAAGATTAACTCCCACTTGATTCAAGCGATTGTCGTACTCAGACAATCTGAGCACACGCTCAATGATTGAGCTTTTCTCCTTTACTTTGTGGACAAAGAATCTTGTCGGAGGTCTCGTACCTCTTAACAAGGGCACAAGCATGAAATCACAATTTCATCTCTTTAGAACATCACTTATGTTCCGTGATGTTTCAAAACGTCTTCGGCGCCTTGCTTCTAAGCCATTAAGTATTTTGCGCTGAACTATCGTGTAGTCATCAGAAACGTGTATGTCAGATGTTCACAACATCCACACACGACGCTCGAGGTGCAGCAAAATTCGGCGGTCTCCCAGTCGCACAACAGGATCCACAATAGTTCTGTTCAAGCGAATACGCATCGGTCAGTTCACAGCCCTGGTTCTCATCAGCGACACAGGGGAGGCAGCCGTTCCATAAATCCCGAAGATCGTCCCCGCTCACGCACCCCTCCGCGTGGTGGGCCCTACGGGCCCCGACATCATGATGATCGGCGTTCAGTCGGTGACACTTACGACCCAAGGCCTGACGCGAGAGGGCATATCGCCCAGCGGAGGGTCGACAGGGGCCGAGCCCACTGCGCTGGTTACGATATTGACCGTCCGAGTGGAAGCAGGACCATCGTTTCTGGTCCCGAGTGTTTCAGTCGAGCAATCCGTTCGGCTGACATCCCTCCCAACTTCCGATTGGCGACGGGGATCAGCAAGTTAACAGGAGAGTCCAAGCCAGAAACGTGGTTGGATGATTATCGAGTGGCAGTCCAGATCGGAGGGGGGGGGACGACCACGTCGCCATGAAGCACCTTCCTCTGATGCTCGACGGCTCGGCGCGAGCGTGGCTGAACCAGTTGCCCCCTCAAGCATCTACAGCTGGGCAGATCTGGCCCGAGTGTTCATCAGGACCTTCAAGGGGACGTGCAAGCGCCCGGCTGGCCTTGTGGAGCTCCAGCACTGTGTCCAGAAGCAGAATGAGCCCCTGCGCGATTTCATTCAGCGTTGGACGACCCTCTACCATACGGTGGAAAACGTCACAGAACACCAAGCAGTCTACGCCTTCAAGGCAGGTGTGCGGTACAGGGATCTGTACCTGAAGTTCGGCCGAACATGCGACATCTCCATGAGCAAGATGATGGAGATAGCGACACGCTATGCAAATGGTGAAGAAGAGGACCGCATCCGAAGCGGCAAGCACAAAACAGTCGCCGACGGAGATGGGAGTAACACTCGGAAGCAGAAGCAAAAAGCTCCGTCCACTCCGCAGGCAGAAGCTGCAGCTGTTACCAACGCCAAATTCAAAGGCAAGGGGAAGGCTCAGTTCACCCCCAAGAAGAAGCAGTTCAACAATCCCATCCTGGATCAGCCATGTCTGATTCATACGAAGATGGATGAAGAGGGCAACGCCATATATCCGAGGCATACCACTCGGCAATGTCGCCTCCTGATCCAGGGATTCGGCGAAGGGCAACCGAGTTAAAAGGACAATGAACAGGATGAGGAGGATAAGGAGGATCCGTTCCCCCAAGTCCATGCAACACTGATGATTTTTGCTGACGTTGAGAGCAAGAGTCGACTGAAGCTGGTGAACAGGGAGGTGAACATGACCACCCCTACCAACCCCAAGTTCCTCAAATAGTCTCAGACCGCGATCACCTTTGACCAGTCGGATCATCCAGCACACGTACCCACCCCAGGGAGACAGGCTCTGGTCGTCGACCCGGTGGTGGAAGGAGTCCGACTGCGCAAAGTCCTCATGGACGGCGGCAGTGGCTTGAACATCATGTACGCCGACACTCAAGGGGATGGGCATTCCGATGTCCAAACTCAGCGAGAGCAGCATGCAGTTCCATGGAGTCGTCCCTGGACGAAAGGCCAAGTCACTCGGCCAGATCGCGTTGGACGTCGTTTTCGGCTCCGATAAGAACTTCCGCAAGGAAAAGCTGACGTTCGAGGTGGTGGACTTCCAGAGCGGTTACCATGCAATTCTGGGCCGCCCGACGTATGCGCGTTTCATGGCCCGTCCATGTTATGTATACCTGAAGCTGAAGATGCCAGGCCCGAAAGGTGTGATCACCATCACAGGCAATCGACAGCGGGCTGAGGAGTGTCTGCAGCAGGGATCAAGAATTGCCGACCAGCAGATGGCTGTCCTCGAGCTTGACGAGTACAAGAAAACAGTCGACCCCGCTGACTTGATGCGTTTGAAGAATCCAGCTTCGGAGTCCGCATTCCAGTCGGCGGGAGAGACGAAGAAGGTCAGCATCCACCCGACGGACGACACTGCTGCCCCGACGAACATTTCCACCACCCTCGATCCTAAATAGGAAGCCGAGCTCACCCAATTCCTCCGTGAGAACTGGGACATCTTCGCATGGAAACCCTCTCACATGCCAGGTGTACCCAGGGAATTGGCTGAGCACCGACTGCATGTGGATCCCACCGCTCGGCCTGTCCGAGAACGCCTGCGTCGGTCCGCCGCGCACAAGAGGAAGGCAATCGGGGAAGAGGTGGCCAAGCTTTTGGTAGCCAACTTCATTCGCGAGGTTCACCACTCCGAGTGGCTCGCTAATGTTGTCATGGTGCCCAAGAAGGACAAGTCGCTCCGAATGTGCATCGACTTCAAGCATCTCAATAAGGTCTGCCCGAAAGACCATTTTCCGCTCCCCCGCATCGATCAAATTGTCGATTCGACTGCGGGTTGCGAGCGTTTGTCATTTCTTGATGCCTACTCGGGCTATCATCAGATCCGTCTGTATGGCCCCGATGAATTAAAAACAACCTTCATCACCCCATTCGGGTGCTTCTGCTACATCACTATGCCATTTGGTTTGAAGAATGCAGGAGCAACCTTTATGCGCATGATCCAAAAATGCCTTCTCGACCAGATTGGTCGGAATGTGGAGGCGTATATGGATGATATCGTAGTCAAGTCACGCAAATGTTCCGACCTGCTGACTGACTTGGCAGAAACATTCGCCAATCTTCGTAGGTACGATATCAAGCTCAACCCCGCCAAGTGTTCATTCGGCGTTCCCAGCGGAAAGTTACTCGGTTTCTTTGTTTCCGAACGAGGGATCGATGTCAACCCCGAAAAGACCGGGACCATCGTCCGAATGGAGAGGCCAGTCAGAATACACGATGTTCAACGGCTCATAGGTTGCCTAGCGGCTTTGAGCAGGTTTATCAGTCGACTCGGCGAGAAAGCACTCCCTCTGTACCGACTCACGAAGAAATCAGATACTTTCGAGTGGACAGATGAAGCCCAAGTTGCGTTCGACGACCTCAAAGTCCTACTTTCCACCCAGCCGGTTCTTACTGCTCCGCTCAGTAAAGAGCCCCTTCTTCTGTATATCGCGGCTACAAATCAAGTCGCCAGCACTGTTCTTACAGTCGAATGAGAAGAAGAAGGCAAAGCATACAAAGTTCAACGGCCAGTGTATTACGTCTCCGAAGTCCTGACCCCTTCCAAGCAGAGGTATCCCCCCTATCAAAAACTTATCTACGGGATTTACATGACTGCGAAGAAGGTGGCTCACTATTTCCAAGACCACTCGGTGTCTGTCGTTTCCGATGCTCCGTTGTCGGAAATCCTCCACAATCGGGACGCATCAGGCCGAGTGGTGGAGTGGGCAATGGAGATGTTGTACTGTGATATCAAGTTCGAGGCCAAGAAAGCTATAAAGTCTCAAGCTCTGGCTGACTTCATAGCAGAATGGGTAGAACAACAGCAACCGACCCACATCTACTTGGCTCATTGGACGATGTTCTTCGATGGGTCCAAGATGTTGAATGGCTCCGGCGCTGGCGTTGTGATCGTATCGCCAAAGGGCGACAAACTCAAGTATGTGCTGCAAATACACTTTGATTCCTCCAACAATGAGGCGGAGTATGAAGCTCTCCTTTATGGACTGCGCATGGCCATCACACTCGGCGTCTGTCGCCTGATGGTCTATGGGGATTCGGATTTGGTGGTTAATCAAGTGATGAAAGAGTGGGACGTCAGGAACCCCACCATGACCACATACTGCAATGCAGTGAGGAAGCTCGAGAAGAAGTTTGAAGGTCTAGAACTCCACCACGTTCCGCGACTGAAGAACCAAGCAGCTGATGAGTTGGCAAAACTTGGATCCACTCGGAGACCAGTCCCGAGTGACGTCTGCCTCGAGCACCTCCACCTTCCCTCAGTTAAAGAAGATCCTTTCACAGAGGAACCAGTACAACCAAAGAGCTTGACAGATCCGACTGAAGTCGACATACCTGCTGTGGTTGATCTGATCATGGAGATTCTTGCTGTCATCCCCGATTGGACTGTGCCGATCATCGCATATATCCTGAGGCAGGAGTTACCAGAAGACGAAGTCCAGGCCAGGCAGATAGTCCGCAGGTCGAAGTCGTTCACTGTCATCGATGGCCAGTTGTACAAGGAAAGCGTTTCGGGCGTTCTTCAACGATGCATCTCCCTAGAGGAGGGACAGATGATCCTGGAAGAAATTCACTCGGGAACCTGTGGTCATCACGCCTCTTCAAGAGCAATCGTCGCCAAAGCATTCAGAGCTGGCTTCTTCTAGCTACAGGCAAACGAAATGGCTAAAGATATGGTCGACCGATGTGAAGGCTGTCAGTTCTACTCCAACAAGTCCCACAAGCCAACATCTGCGTTGAAGACAATCCCTCTTGTTTGGCCGTTTGCGGTATGGGGATTAGATACAGTCGGTCCATTCAGGACAGGCCAAGGAGGATACACACATCTGTTGGTGGCAGTCGACAAGTTCACAAAATGGATTGAAGCCAAGCCCATCAAGAAGCTCGACGCACTAACAGCCATCAAGTTTGTCAGGGACATCATCTCCAGATTCGGGGTACCTCACAGCATAATCACGGACAACGGGACAAACTTTGACTCGGACAGATTCAAAGTTTCTGTGCAAGCCAAGGTATCCGAGTGGATTTTGCATCTGCGGCGCATCCTCAAACAAACGGACAAGCAGAGCGGGCGAATGGACTTATTCTGCAAGGTTTGAAGCCCCGACTCCTGCGAGAGGTGGGACATGCCGCTGGCGCCTGGGTCACCGAGCTACCTTCAGTGCTTTGGGGTCTCCGCACAACCCCGAACAGATCTACAGGGCGATCACCGTTCTTCCTCGTTTACGGAGCAGAAGCAGTCCTTCCGAGTGACTTGCTCCACAATGCTCCACGAGTCGAACTCTTCTCCGAAGCTGAAGCGGAACAAGCAAGGCAAGACGGAGTGGATCTTCTAGAGGAGGAGCGCGAGATGGCACTGACTCGCTCAACAATTTATCAACAAGATCTGCGGCGCTTCCACGCGCGACACGTCAGGAGTCGTACGTTCCAAGCTGGCGACCTGGTGCTCCGAGTGGATCAGCAGAG
The DNA here is from genome assembly GCF_904849725.1 of Hordeum vulgare subsp. vulgare. Taxonomy (NCBI): domain Eukaryota; kingdom Viridiplantae; phylum Streptophyta; class Magnoliopsida; order Poales; family Poaceae; genus Hordeum; species Hordeum vulgare. The sequence goes on from NC_058522.1 coordinate 509,348,492, forward strand.
ACCTCATAAGTTGGCTCCCGCCTGGGAAGGACCCTTCATCATCTCCAAGGTGCTGAACAACGGTGCATACCAACTCTACAACATCGACAGGGAAATAGACGAGCCGCGAGCATGGAACGGAGACCGCCTGAAACGCTTCTACACGTGATCGTCGACTGAAGCAATGTAAAGAACAAGTATTGGTGAAATAATACAAAGCAGATTGAGTTTTTGCAGATTCAAAATGCTTCCGCGGTCGCAGACTCAGGTCTCAAAAAAAAAACTTAGCTGCGATCCAGAATCGCCTAAGTACAAACTTTCTCCGAGTGTGCACTAAACGTCGCACTCGGGGACTTAGCTGCGATCCAGAATCGCCTAAGTACAAACTTTCTCCGAGTGTGCACTAAACGTCGCACTCGGGGACTTAGCTGCGATCAAGAATCGCCTAAGTACTAACTTTGTCCGAGTGTGCACTAAACGTCGCACTCGGGGGCTTAGCTGCGATCCAGAATCGCCTAAGTACAAACTTTCTCCGAGTGTGCACTAAACGTCGCACTCGGGGACTTAGCTGCGATCCAGAATCGCCTAAGTACAAACTTTCTCCGAGTGTGCACTAAACGTCGCACTCACGGACTTAGCTGCGATCAAGAATCGCCTAAGTACTAACTTTCTCCGAGTGTGCACTAAACGTCGCACTCGGGGGCTTAGCTGCGATCCAGAATCGCCTAAGTACAAACTTTCTCCGAGTGTGCACTAAACGTCGCACTCGCGGACTTAGCTGCGATCCAAAATCGCCTAAGTACAAACTTTCTCCGAGTGTGCACTAAACGTCGCACTGGGGGACTTAGCTGCGATCCAGAATCGCCTAAGTACAAACTTTCTCCGAGTGTGCACTAAACGTCGCACTCGGGGACTTAGCTGCGATCAAGAATCGCCTAAGTACTGACTTTCTCCGAGTGTGCACTAAACGTCGCACTCGGGGACTTAGCTGCGATCCAGAATCGCCTAAGTACAAACTTTCTCCGAGTGTGCACTAAACGTTGCACTCGGGGACTTAGCTGCGATCCAGAATCGCCTAAGTACAAGCTTTCTCCGAGTGTGCACTAAACATCGCACTCGGGGACTTAGCTGCGATCAAGAATCGCCTAAGTACTGACTTTCTCCGAGTGTGCACTAAACGTCGCACTCGGGGACTTAGCTGCGATCCAGAATCGCCTAAGTACAAATTTTCTCCGAGTGTACACTAAACGTCGCACTCGGGGACTTAGCTGCGATCAAGAATCTCCTAAGTACTGACTTTCTCCGAGTGTGCACTAAACGTCGCACACGGGGACTTAGCTGCGATCAAGAATCGCCTAAGTACTAACTTTCTACGAGTGTGCACTAAACGTCGCACTCGAGGACTTAGCTGCGATCAAGAATCGCCTAAGTACTTACTTTCTCCGAGTGTGCACTAAACGTCACACTCGGAGACTTAGCTGCGATCAAGAATCGCCTAAGTACAAATTTTCTCCGAGCGTGCACTAACCGTCGCACTCGAGGACTTAACTACGGTCAAGAATCGCTTAAATAAGAAAGCTTCCTTCGACTGTATCCTACAGATACACTCGGGGACTCAGCAGACCCTCATTGAGGCTCATGTGGATGTCAAGACCACTGACAATTACATGAGTAGCAGACCCTCATTGAGGCTCATGTGGATGTCAAGACAACTGACAATTACATGAGTAGCAGAACCTCATTGAGGCTCATGTAGATGTCAAGACCACTGAAAATTACATGAGTAACAGCCCGTTCCGAGTACGACCTTACATCCGCACTAGAAGACTTAGCCGCGATCACGAATCGCCTAAGTACTCTATTGCCTTCGAGTGTATCCTGCAGGTTCACTCGGGAACTCAGCAGACCCTCAGTGAGGCTCATGCAGATGTCAAGACAACTGACAATTACATGCTCCGCATGTTTGCCATTGGCTTCACCAAGAAACGCCAAACAAAAGCACGAGCCAAATTCGTATCAGCAACTCTTTGGCAAAAGAAGAGCACACGGTTCGATTCAAATTCAAAGTTCACCTAAGGATAGTTGGCTCGGTGTCGATCAAGCTTATCCACACCAAGCCAAGAATGTGACGGCCAACAGCAGTGGCCAAAGTTTATTACAATCAACACTCGGCATACCGAGGTAAAAGTTTTCTCAAGCGTCATCAGGACTGGTGATGGGACTGGCGGGCTCTACGAACGTATCGAGGTCGATCCCGTTGGTGATGCGGGTGGCGCTCTCAAGGAAGGTCTCCATGAAGTCTTCGAATCGAAGTTTTTTCGTGTTCGCGACCTGCAATGCCTTCAGCTTCTCTTCGCGCACCTCCTTGCAATGCACTCGGACCAGAGACGGAGCGACGTCCGCACCACAGCGAGCCGCAGACTTCTTCCATGACTGCACTCGGTTCGGGACCTCCTCCAGCCGACTCATCAAGCCTTCCATCTCGTGCCGAGACTCGTCTTCAGGCCAAAGTCCTTGTCGATTCGGCCGACGACTTCTCTCAGTCGACCGATGAAAGGTCCAACTTTGCCCAGCCGAATGTGCGCTCGGAGAAGATCTCGATTGGCGTCCTCGCCGAGTGGAATGTTCTCAAGCATCGACCGTTCAACGTCAGCTGTTTCAACCTCAGCGTCCATGCAAAAATCTGCAAAGACAGGACGACCAAACAGTCAGTGCAGAATGAAATGCACGGTCCACAAGCACTCGGAAAAACAAGACTTACCACCGAGAAGCGCTATCATCTTCTGGGCCCAATCACTGATGTAATTTTCCTATGCTATGCACCGCCTGTTCAGCGTCTTCATCTGCCCCATCAGCTCGCTTCTTTGCGCCTTCATTCTCTCCACTTCAGCAGTCAATGCCTTGTTTGCCTCACGAGCAAGCTCCAACGACTTTTCTCGTTCCGCCAGAACATCCTTCATACCAGCCATTGCAACCAATGCCTCATCCAGTTCACCAGCAAACTGAACCTTTTCAGCCCTAACAGTCTCATATGCTGTCCCCATCTCGCAAGTTTTCTGCCAGTCAGCACCAAGAGACGGTCATACAAATTCAACAATAAAAAATCTAAGTTCTTCAGACCCCTGCCGACGCAAGCAGTCGACAACGGTCTCGGGGACTACACCCAGTGGGTTCACTAAGAGTGACCCCACTCGCATGAAACTCAAACAGATCCGCCCTATTGAGCTACATGACAACACCTAAGCCTATGAGGCTACTACTACCCGACCTGAGCAAAATTACTCTCGGGGACTCATTCAGTAGGTGCACTCCGAGCGCCCCAACTGTCAGCATTCGAACAGATTAATTTTTGATCTGATCAAGTAAAGAAACTGTGTATAAAGACAACTGCCGGTGCAAGCACTCGGCAGAAGTCTCGGGGACTACACCCACTCGGTTCACTAAGAGTGAACCCATTGCAAAATTCTTACGGTATCCGAGCACACCCAGTGGGTTACAAGAGAAAAGTAAGTACTTACTAGCCCACTTACTCGGATATCGTCTCGCAGTTCCAAACTTCGCTGGTACAGGGACGCGATGGAGTCGTACGCCTTCTTGGCCTCTCCCTCCATCAGCTCTGCCTGCACCATGGCCCCCTTGGGAGCTCCCACCTGATCCTCCGGGAGGCGCTGGACGTTGTACTCGACAGTCGACGGGCCTAGGCCTGGCATCGTTGGAGGCTCCTTGGGCATCCCAAGGCCCGCTCCAGTCGATTCAGCAGCAACCAGCGCCGTTTCAGTCGACGGCACGTCCGCGGCGAGAGCAATAACTGGCGGAACAGCCTCAAGGACACGCACCACAGCTTGCTCAGACCTCCCCTGGTCACCCTCATCCACATAAATCGCCCCTGAGGGAGACCCGACCGAATGGCGTGAGATCACAGGAAAAAAGGCAAGACCGAAGAACAAAATTCGTGATGCCATAATGTAAACTTTCGGATTCGCTACAACGCACCTGGCTGGGACGAGACAACATTATCCATGTCCATGGGATCATCCCCCTGGCGTGCCGGAGAGGTAGCAGAGGTAGTAACTCTGTCGAGTGAAATTCATTCGACCAATGAACAGGAGTTCAATCAATGTCGGAAGAAGTTAGAAAAACAATGCACTTACGTTGAGGTGACGGGCACGATGAACCTCATCCGCAGCAAAGCCTTCCGAGGTTTAGATCCGCTCGGTTTGGCCACCTTGGAAGGCTGGCCCGCAGGCTCAGCAGCAACATCCCTGGTCCTCTTGATGCTCCGAGCACTCGGAACCACGGGAACAGTTGGCGGGGTGCTCGGGACAATAGGAGCGGTTGGCGGAGCATTCGAGGATGCTGGAGGGGCCGAGGGAGCCGCAGGTTCATGTCGGCGTTTGGTTCGAAGCTCTGGTGGCGAGCTCTGCTCTTCGTTTTCCTCCTCCTCTTCCCCAGACTCCTCCTCCGTCTCCCCACCGTTGGAGACGTACTCGACGCTCTCCACGCTGCCCTCCTGGCTGCCCTCCTCCTCCTCCTCGGCCGTGTTCCTGTTCGAGACAGGAGAGAACCAATTGGTCCACTTCTGCATAAAATACAGTCGGCGACATCAGACGTCAGATAGTGATTCAAGAAAGCGATAAATCTAAGACAGTTATGTGCACTCGACAAGTTGTACTCACCTCGTTCGGAGGAGAGTTGTCCGTGCGGAAAGCCCTCATTCGCCGGGACACTCTGGGGGTTCTCGCAGGCGCCCGTGATCTGGAGCACCCACGACGCCACCGTCTCCCCGATCACGCACTCGACGTTGGTCCGAGTGAAGTCTTCGGGCCCCGTGTAGTGCCACATGGCGTGATCTCGGGCCTGCAGTGGTTGGATGCGCCGGCCGAGGAAAACCTCCAGCAAATCTATGCCGGTGACTCCCCTTCTGACGACTTCTACGAGTGCGTCGACCAGAGGCTGGATATGGATCTTCTCCGCCTTCGTGAGCGCGAGCTGCTTAGGCGGAGCTGGTCGATCTAAGCTAAAAGGAGGAAACCCTGTCGTGGCATTCGGGCAAGCAACGTCCTGGGAGTAGAACCATGTCGACTGCCAGTTCCTAACCGATTCACTCAGCTGAAGAGCGGGATAACTACTTTTGCTCTTCTTTTGGAAGCCTAAGCCTCCGCAGAGCTGGAGAAGGTGGGTCTTATCATCCGACTGATTAAGTCGTTTGATGGTTTGGGATCTAGCAGAGAAGATATGTTTGAAAAGCCCCCAATGGGGAGGACAGCCGATGAAGCACTCGCACAAGACTACGAAAGCAGAGAGATGAGCTATGGCATTCGGGGGAAAGTGGTGGAGCTGCGCCCCGAAGTGGTTCATTATGCCTTTGAAGAAAGGGTGCGGGGGCAGGGAGAAACCTCGATGCACGTGGCTGAGCAGCAGGACACGCTCCCCCTCCCGGGGCGCCGGCTCGGTCTCACCCTCCACCGGCAATCTCCACGACTTGTGCGCGATCATCCCGTGCTCCACCAGCTCTAGCAGATCCTCCTCCGTCACCGTGGAGGGGAGGAAGTCCCCCTGGATCCATCCCGCCGGTAGCGTTCGCTGCCTCCGCTGAGCAGGAGCCGCCGCCTTCCCCCTCTTCTTCCGCGCCTCTAGCTTGCTAGTCTGCCCCTTTGTCATGGCGGAAGCTGCGGATTCACGAGGGAGAAGGAGAAGGAAGAAGCTTGGCGTGCGCGGAGAATGGCGAGGGAGGCGGAGCAAAGGCAAGATATCCGGCGAGCGTAACGAAAAAACCCTCGCCGCTGAGGTTTAAGTAAGGTTCCGACTGGGTCGCTGGCAAGTGGCCCCGAAATCTTATCCCCCGACCGGCCGCGACGATATCAGTGGAGAAGATGAAGGCGCGGGATTCGAGGCGTCAGGCACTACTCGAGCGCGATGCTGTCATCCCCGCTGAGCGCGCGATAACCGAAATTTGAGGATCCCGGAAAATCCGCCGCTGTCAGTTGACCGGTCACGTCAGAAGATACCACGGAAGCACTCGGTTTCTGACAGTTTGTTTCACAAATACTTCCACTCGGATTGTTGGTCAGAAAAGATAAAATGGATCGAGGCAAGCAACGCCAAAGTCACATCCGTACCAGTCGGATCCAAACTTCAAGCATCGCTTCGTCGTTCCAACCCCAATCCATTCGGGGACTAATGATGGGGTTATAGTCCTAGGGTAGGGTCATAGGCCTGCCCTGTAGGTCCTACCCAAGGACTACCCCTCATAAGGGACAGGGCCCTTAGTCAGTTCCGACTGAACTAAGGAGTTCCCATCATCCAGTCGGTAACAGATCCTTGACCGTCCAGTCGGAGACGAGCATTCGGAGAATATCAAACTAACCGACTGGATTCCACTCTGTGCATCGTAACCCCCTTGGAGGGAAACGATCATACGTTTCCAAGTGCCTTTATTAGCATTTAAGACATACGTTACCTGTAACGTAGGCATTTATTCGCCACTACTCCACCCCTGTGCACCGAACTGTTGTGGAGGGCAGCGCACTCTATATAAGCCACCCTCCCCCACTAGTGCAGGGGTTGGAAAATCACTGTATTCTATATTCCACTCGACAACAAGCTCCCAGAGCACTGAGACGTAGGGCTATTACCTCCATTGCAGAGGGGCCTGAACTCATACAACCTCGCCGTAGCTAAGGCTCTGCCCATCCGTTCGTACCCTACACATCTACTGTCAGACTTATACCCACGACAGAGGTTGACGTTGGCCATCTACAATATTTATAAAGACAACTTTTAGACTAAGTTCATGACAATTAAGTTCATTTAATCAAATTAAGTATGAACTCCCACTTAAATCGACATCCCTCTAGTCATCTAAGTGATACATGATCGATTCATGCTGATCGTATTCAACCATGGTGAGCAACTTCATGCTGATCGTATTCAACCATACGACTCATGTTCGATCTTTCGGTCTCTTGTATTCGAGGTCATGTCTGTACATGCTAAGCTCGTCGAGTCAACCTAGGTGTTTCGCGTGTGTAAATCTGGCTTACACCCATTGTATGCGAACGTTAGAATCTATCACACCCGATCATCACGTGGTGCTTCGAGACAACGATCCTTCACAATGTGCACACTTAGGGGAATACGTTCTCGAAATTTTAAGAGGGATCATCTTATTATGCTACCGTCGTTCTAAGCAATAAGATGAAAAACATGATAAACATCACAATGCAATCATATAGTGACATGATATGGCCATTATCATCTTTGCTCTTTCGATCTCCATCTTCAGGCATCGCATGATCATCATTGTCACCGGCGTGACACCATGAGCTCCATCATCGTGTCTCCGTGAAGTCGTCACGCCAACTACTACTATCACTACTACTATAACTAACCGTTAGCAATGAAGTAAAAGTAGTAAGCACATGGCGTTGCATCTCATACAATAAATTAAGACAACTCCTATGGCTCCTGCCGGTTGTCATACTCATCGACATGCAAGTCGTGAAACCTATTACAATAACATGATCATCTCATACATCATACATGCAACATCACAACTTTGGCCATATCACATCACATGTCAAACCCTGCAAAAACAAGTTAGACGTCCTCTAATTGTCGATAAAAGTTTTACGTGGCCGATTTGGGTTTCTAGCAAGAACGCCTTCTTACCTACGTGATAGCCACAACGATGATATGCCAAAGCCATTTACCCTTCGTAAGGACCCTTTTCATCAAATCCAGTCCGACTAGAGTGGGAGAGACAGACACCCGCTAGCCACCTTTATGCACGGTGTGCATGTCTGTCGGTGGAACCAGTCTCACGTAAGCGTACGTGTAATGTCGGTCCGAGCCGCTTTATCCCACAATACCGCCGGAAAAGAATAAGACTAGTAGCGGCAAGCAATTCACAAATCATCGCCCACAACCTTTTGTGTTCTACTCGTGCATAGAATCTACGCATAGAAAACTTGGCTCGGATGCCATTGTTGGGGTAACGTAGCATAAATTCAAAAAAATTCCTACGCCATATTCAGATCTTCCTATGGGGAGACCAGCAACGAGAGAGGGGTGAGTGCATCTTCATACCTTTGAAGATCGCTAAGCGGAAGCGTTGCAAGAACGCGGTTGTTGGAGTTGTACTCGCGGCGATTCAGATCGCGGTGTGATTCCGATCTAGTGCCGAACCACGGCACCTCCGCGTTCAACACACGTGCAGCCTGGTGACGTCTCCCGCACCTTGATGCAGCAAGGAGGAGGGAGAGGTTGGGGAAGATCTCCAGCAGCACGACGGCGTGGTGTCGATGGAGAGACGAGGTTTCCCGGCAGGGCTTCGCCAAGCACCGGCAGAGAGGAGGAGAAAGAAGAGCAGGGTTGCACCGAGGGCGAGGAGGATTGGTGTCTCCAACAGCCCAAAGTGCCCACTATATATAGGGGGAGGGAGGGGCTGCGCCCCCTTGAGGGTTTCCCTCTCCTGGGAGGGGCGGCAGCCCTAGATGGGGAGGAGGTGCGGCGGCCAGGAGGGGAGGAGGGGTGGCGCACCCTTCTGGTGGGCCTTAGGCCCACCTGCGCTAGGGTTCCCCCCCTCTCCCCTCTTCTTGCGCCATGGGCTGAGTGTGGGGGGCGCAGCAGCCCACCTAGGGGCTGGTTCCCTCCCGCACTTGGCCCATCTAGCCTCCCGGGGTCGTGGCCCCCTTCTGGTGGACCCCTGGGGCCACTTCCGGTGGTCCCGGTGGTCCCGGTATGTTACCGACGACGCCCGAAACACCTCCGGTGTCCAAAACCATCTGTCCTATATATCAATCTTTACCTCCGGACCATTCCGGAGCTCCTCGTGACGTCCGGGATCTCATCCGGGACTCCGAACAACTTTCGATAACCTCGTATAACAATTCCCTATAACCCTAGCGTCATCGAACCTTAAGTGTGTAGACCCTACGGGTTCAGGAGACAGGCACACATGACCGAGACACCTCTTCGGCCAATAACCATCAGCGGGGTCTGGATACCCATGGTGGCTCCCACTTGCTCCACGCTGATCTCATCGGATGAACCACGATGTCAAGGATTCAATCAATCCCGTATACAATTCCCTTTGTCTGTCGTTATAGAACTTGCCCGAGATTCGATCGTCGGTATAACTATACCTTGTTCAATCTCGTTACCGGTAAGTCTCTTTTTACTCGTTCCATAGCACGTCATCGTGTGACTAACTCCTTAGTCACATTGAGCTCATGATGATGTTCTACCGAGTGGGCCCAGAGATACCTCTCCGTCACGCGGAGTGACAAATCCCGATCTCGATTCGTACCAACCCAATAGACACTTTGAGAGGTACCCGTAGTGCACCTTTATAGTCACCCAGTTACGTTGTGACATTTGATACACCCAAAGCAGTCCTACGGTATCCGGGAGTTGCACAATCTCACGGTCGAAGGAAAAGACACTTGACATTAGAAAAGCTTTAGCATACGAACAATACGATCTAGTGCTATGCTTAGCATTGAGTCTTGTCCATCACATCATTCTCCCAATGATGTGATCCCGTTATCAATGACATCTAATGCCCATGATCAAGAAACCATGATCATCTATTGATCAACGAGCTAGCCAACTAGAGGCTTGCTATGGACACATTATGATCTATTTATTCACACATGTATTACTGTTTCCTGTTAATACAATTATAGCATGAACAATAGACGATTATCATGAACAAGGAAATATGATAATAACCATTTTATTATTGCCTCTAGGGCATATTTCCAACACCTCGAGCCCCGGCGTCATCGTTCCCCATGTCGTGGCCCCCGGCGCATCAGGTGTATTTGGCTGCCCCGCAGCCATACGCCGGGTACGCTTGTAACAACCAAGATGCGGCACTTTCCTTATTTGGAGGCGAGGCTTCAAAAGGGGAAAGGGTCGCATCTAAGCGTATCGCAAGCATGATAACAATGCCATTACATAAATAGAGAGATGAGTATAAGATTCGGCTTACACTTGCCACATTGTAAATTACAATCCACACAAGCATACATAAGACAGTGTCCGACTACGGACAAGATAAACGTCAAAATCATGCTATCCCATCTTGCTAGTCCCACGATCATGACCATGCACCTCTAGTCCTCGGGATACATCACATACAACCTGCCACTATCTTCGTCGAACTCCCACCTCAGCTGGTTATCATCGGGAACACCTGCATCTGGGGTACCTGTACCGGGGGGGGGGGGGGGTTGTAGTAAACTGTGATCCACGAGGACTCAGCAATCCCATGACTTTGGTATCGAGTCTAACTAAGTTAAATAGGCGAGGTAGGGTTAAGTGTTTGAGTTGCAGCATCCTAAGCATATATGGTGGCTAACTTACGAAGAACAGTAACAAAATATGGTGGTATACGTAAGACGGTCTAGATTGATCACTAAGTGATCCTGAACACCTGCTTACGTCATTCATAACCCCACTGTTTTCTCGATCAGAGAAGGATCTCTGGAGGAAACAGTCACGGTTACGCACTCAGTTGGCAAGTTTTATTTGAATTACTTTAAGTTGTCTAGAACTGGATGTTAACAAAATATCCATGTTTGCCACATAACCGCGGGTGCGGCTTTCCGAAAGATTAAACCCTGCAGGGGTGCTCCAAATAGTCCATCACAAACTACCACAGGCCGCATAGTAATCCTCTACTACGAAACTCGTGATCTTGTCGGATTCCTTAGAGGAAAACCTCAACTCTGAGAAGACCCAAAGTCTCACCGGAATCCCAATGCGCAACATATATCGCTAAGGTAAGACAAGAGTCCGGAAAGACCTCCCGACGTGTCGACGAACCCGATAAGAGCCGCGTATCTCAGTCTCGGCACACGACGGATGGAACTAGCTACAGGAACCAAACCTCGAGTTTCCTTGCGGTGGCCCTGTAGGCAGTCCATTTTTGGACCAACACTCATGAGGAGCACTCGCCCCCCCCCCCCGGGGGGGGTTGATTAGATTCCTCGGGGTAGCTATTCCCTATGTTTTTTATTAAGTTATTAGCAAATTAAAACCAAAGTTGGGTCTTGCCAGACACATCTTAACACTAAACGATTTATCAAGGGGGTCCCCATAACAACCCCGAACGTGTTAGGAGTGCTGAGATATGGCATAAAACACCGGTAGCCGAAACCAAGGCGGAAACAATGGAACAAATCACCCGGCAAAAGGCTAGGCTTCCTGACCCTGAAAGGGCTCCCTTCGAGAACTCAACTCCACCGTGCGCTGGCCCCACGGTGGGCGCCAACCGTTGTGGTTTTGTCACGACAGATGTCCTCGTGAAAGGACTTAGTGAAGGAGCCATCGCACCTTGGTGGCGACTCAAAGGGGGTGAGCGGAAGCGAGACTCATATTTACCCAGGTTCGGCCCCTCGTGTGGAGGTAAAAGCCTACGTCATGCTTTGTATATATTGATGATGGATTCGATTACAAGGAGGGCGTAACTCGCCTGACCTAGCTCTCGATGATTTTTAACCTGATCTATGTGCCCCAGAGACTCTCCTTTATATACAGGTCGAGGCCCTAGGGTTTACAAAAGTCCTGGCCACGTTACAGATCGTGGTCTTCCAAACCTCTAAGTCGCAGTGTTTACCAAGCCAGGAAACCTCCTTAGCGGCTTATCTTCTTCATCAATCCTGAACCGCCATCCGGCTCATGGGCCCCGGCGGCCTTCTCGAGGATATCTCTCGACACGCCTCAGTCCTGGGCCAAGGCTTACACTAACCATGTATGAGTCGTCGTTTTTCTGACCCGGCCTAATTAGGGCGGGTCACACCGCAGATAATATCCCCAACAATCGCCCCGATAGGGTGTCCGCTAATCACGCCCTCCATTGTTCCTCATGGTTGCTGGGTCGTGAGAACGACCATCCGTATGTGGACTGAAACGAACGAATTGACCCCAAACTTCACGGTTCCCCGATTAGGTATGTAGGTACGCTTGGCGAATCATATTTAGAGCCACACGTGTCGGTTTATAGGCAAATTTGCTAACCGGCGCGTGCAGCGCGTTAGCTGGGCTCGGCCCATTTCTCCTTTCTTCTGGAGTACGACAAAAAGAAAACCTGCGTCGAAGCGATTCGAACCCAAGGTGTGATGGAGTAACCACTCCAGCTGTAGTGCCCCAGATATAAACCTTGCCACATTTGGAACCTAACTCATGTGGGTCCACCTTCTCATGCTATGAGAGAGTCCATGCTTATAATTTCATGTGATGTCACCTCATTATTTGTTCTCTTCCTTTGCATGCATGCATTCCTTATCATGCCATGCCTTGTTGTGCTTGCATCTATACCTTGCCATGTCTTAGCGTGGAGACTTGTGATTTCATGTTTGTGTGGCTTGAGTGGAGTGGTGCATGCGATAGTAAGTTCTTAGGTTTCAAAACCATCTCCACCCCTCCTCTCTAGTTCTCCTATGTCAAGATTCCCTTCTCCCTTCCCTCTTTTAAAAATGCCCATGGTTTAGCAGGTTTTGTGTGGGATATGGAGTGTGTGTTTGCTATTTTTAAAACATGTTTTGAGGGGCATATAATTACAAAACAGACCAAGTTAATTCTGTTTTGTAAAAATATGTACTTGCTCCTAAATTCTTGTTCTTATTTTTATTGATTAGGTATTGATTTTCCATGACCAGGGAAGTGCTAGCTTTTTTTTCTCTTATAGTTTACCTTGTGCTTTTCTTCCTTCTCTGGTAATTCCTGTTAAAAGCAAAATACCAGGGAGTTGTTTTCTCTCTATCCGGTGCCTAAGTGGGCTTCCTCCCGCTCTGGTGTCCCATCTCCTCCTCCCCTTCGCAGCGCAGGAGCCCAGCTAGCGGCGCACCTTCTTCCTCCCCGGCGTCACGTATGTACGAATGCAGCTCCACCTCCCGATCGCCTCCCCTTGATCCTGTGGCTCCAGCGCCTCCCCCGAGGTAATATAAGGTGGAGGGAACCTTCCTCCTCCCCTAGGGTTCCCTCTCCTTCCCCCAGTGCGCCGCCACCTTCTCTCTTCTTCTTCCTCCCCCTCTGGTAAGTTCTCTGTACAATAGCAACAGTGAGAGAGAGGAAGAAGCTCGCCGCGTCTACCCCGCGTACGTCGCCGTCCGGCGAGTCCGCCATGTCCAGGAGCTCGGGGTTCGACCCCGCGTTCCATTCCCGTCATCGGTAGGGTCGGGGAGCGACCACACCGACGAGCTCGACCTCGTCGGCACCTCGGTCCCGGTGCACTTCGTCCTGCTTCGGTCTACGGCAGGAACTCCCTCGTCACGTCTTCTTCCCCTCCGGTCCGGCTTCCTCCCCTTCAGATCAGAGCCCTCCTTCCTTCCCAAGGTGAGGCCACACCTCTCCCTTCCTTCCTCCTTCGTGGTCAGCCCGGATCCGACGAGGGTGTGGGCATTCTCGCTTTTCGAGCAGCAGCAGTAGCAGGTTGACGCTATGTGGTAGTAGATGCATGAGTTTTTGTGTGTGGTTGTGTTGCGCGGAGGGGGGCTTCATCCCTCCTCATGCTAGCAGCGCCACGGCCAGGGCGTTCCCCTCATCGACGTGGGCGTGGGCAGTCTGCACTGCGTACGTTCTCTGTCTCCGGCGAGCAGGAAGTTCAGAATAGCAGATAGGCAGGAGGAAGGCTCTTTTTCTGTTTTTATCACGCGCTTATGTCAGTCGTCGTAGCATAGCGCAGTGGCAAGTGTATCGTGGTAGTTCTCGGCAGGTGCTGGGTTCGAGTCCCCTAGGGTGCACTGCCCCTTTTTGGGTTTTATTTCCCTGGTCGTAGTAGTAGCAACAGTAGAGGGTCAACTAGCTTTGTGCCCCTCTCTCTGTCAAAACCATGACAGCAGCAGAGTGGATGCACCACAGGCCAGCAACCAGGAGGTCCTGGGTTCGAATCCCAGGCCTGCCCTTTTGATTTTTTTTCCCTTTCTTTCTTTTAATTTTCCTTTGATATTTGTTGTTCCACCTTGTGCCTAAATAATAGGCATAAAGTAGTGCATCTTGGTTTCCTTTTTCCTGTCCAGAAGTTATATGGTGTAGGGAAGATATGTGATTGTGGTGTATGTGTTCATATGTGTGAATGCATGGATGTATGAATGTGTGTGTGTGTGTGAATGCTTGAGGGTGAGTGTGTGTGCAAGTGTGTGTGTGCTCTACACACATGCTTGTGCAATTGCACAAGCCCTTGAGTTAAGCTTTGTGTGATAGTATTTTTGTGCATGTGTGTGTGTCTCCCCACACACTTATGCATACACACCCATGTGAGTATGTATGTGTAGGTGAGTGAGTGTGTGTGCTTGTTCTTGCTAAATTGTGGTGTGAGAGGGTGTGTCCATGAGCTTGGTGTTGGACTCATGCCACCATTGGCTTTGTGATAGTGTGCAATGGAGTATGTGGGAGTTGTTCTAGTGATTTTGCACATGTGATGATGCACCAATCTCTATAGGTGATTCTATGTAGAATTTCTTTTCTAGTTTGTGTTCACTTGATCCAAGTAAGGGCTCACATGTTATGTATGTTTTTGGGGTATAATCTCCCAAGGAATCCAGTGGTGAAGTTACTTTTGCCATTGGGAAACTTTAAGGAGTTGACATATTCAGATTTGTTGCAAGTTTGATCTTCGATTCCATGGAATAGGTGCAGCCCAAGGGCATGAGTTTTTGTGTGATAGTAGTAGGGGTTTTGCTCTACACTATAGTGGTGTCAATTATCACTTGGTGTAATGTGTGTGCAAACTATGCCTAGACAAAGTAGGCATGGGGCTGAAAAATTCCAGATTAGTGAAATCTGAAATTTCACTAAGTCTGGGATTCTGAAACATTCTCTTCTCTTATAGATGAGCATGTGCCGGTCATTCTGTTGAGAACTAGCCTTAGTTCAGTGCTAGGATTTTGAACCTGGTATGTTAGTGAACCTCCCTGTCAAATTTCAAATCATTTGGAGTCCAGTAGGTTGTGTTTTGGTTGCTGTCAAAAAGCTTCAGAACAGAGACAGAAACTCAGGTGCAGGAATTTTCACTAAGTCCCTGAGATCTGATGGTTTTGGGAAAGTTTGTGGCCTTGTATCTTCTAGAGTTTAATTCCTTTTTCTGTGATTCTTGCTGGTGCTTGTAGTGTTCTTGGTGGGCAACAGCCACATATATTATTTGTCATGTTTGGAGACCTGTAGCTATGTTGCATGTAGCTCCCAAATAGCTAAGATGCAGATTATGGCAGATTATGTAGTTTTGTCATTTTGGTCAATGTGTGTGCTTAGTTGATGTTGTGGTGTTCTTCCTTGCTCCAATCCATTCATGTTGGGTTGTTACATGTCTTGGCAACCTGGGAATACCAGATTTGTGCCAATTGTGAGTGTGGTGTTGATTCTTCCACGTAGAGCTTCTTATCTTGTTTCGTTGATTCCTGTTGATCCGTAGCTCCGTTTGCAATGTTCTTTACATGGTTTTGCACCATTTTCACGAGCCGCATCTGTTCATGTCATTCTCATGCATGTCCAAATATCTTAGTGTACAGTTCTGTCCAGAAACTTGCAGTAGTTTATTTTGCTTGTCCTAGTGATAGAAATAGTGGTGCAAGCTCAATTTTCATCTCATGCATCATGTGATTGCTGCATCTTGTGGTGCTGCTGTTCATTGGATGTTATTCTTATGTTGGGTAGCACCGGGATCGGAGAACGAATACGTGGAGTCAGGAGAGTACGTGTAGGACGAACCAGAACCATTCCAATCTGAGGATATCACAGGCAAGATGATATGACCTTCATTCCATCTCTAGACTTGTTATGTTAGTTTTGTTTCCATGTCATATTGCTTGCTGCCTACCACTGAAATTATATTGCCTCTTGAAATGCCATGAGCCCAAACACCGTTCTCCTTCCTAGCAAACTTGTGTGGCTAAGTAGGCTTGCTCAGCTACGAATGTTAGCATTGCTAGTTGCAGGTGTTTTAAACTCATGTGATGACATGAGCTTGATATCATTATATTGAAATATTTTATTTAATTAATGCACCTATATACTTGGTAAATGACGGGAGGCCTAGCCTTTTGCCGGGTGCTTTGTCCCGTTATTGCCGCCTTAGTTACCGGTTACCGGTGTTTGATTCCATAATGATCGCTCCTAACACATTCGGGGTTGTTATGGGGACCCCCTTGATAAATCGCGTAGTGCTAAGGCTTGTCTGGCAGGACCCAACATTGGTGTTAATTTGCTAATAACTTCATAATAATCTGCATAGGGAGTAGCTACCCCGAGGTTCTTTAATCAACAACCCAGGCCAGTGCTCCTCATGAGTGTTGGTCCAAACTGGTCTGCCTGCGGGGCCACCACAAGGAAACTTGAGGTTTGGTACCTGTAGCTAGTTCCATCCGGCGTGTCCTGAGACTGAGATACCTGGCTCTTATCGGGGTCGTCGACACGTCGGGAGGTCCTGCTAGCCTTGTCTTACCTTAGCGGTATATCTTGCGTATAGGAATCCTAGTGAAGCTTTGGTTTCCCCCAGAGTTGAGGTTTTCCTCTAAGGAATCCGACGAGATCGCGAGATTCGTGATAGAGGATGCCTTTGCGGCCTGTGTTCATTTGTGATGGACTAGTTGGAGCACCCCTGCAGGGTTTAATCTTTCGGAAAGCTATGCCCGCGGTTATGTGGCAACTTGGAATATTTTGTTAACATCCGGTATTAGAAAAACTTAAACATAAGCTAATAAAATTGCCAACTGTGTGCGTAACCGTGACTGTCCCTTCGAAGATCTCTCTTCGATCGGGAACACGGTGGGGTTATGAATGCCGTAGGTAGGTGTTCAGGATCACTTAGTGATCAAGTAATCCCGACCGCTAGCGTAGTCCACCTTCACTTCTATTTAGCGTAAGTTAGCCACTTAATCAAGCTTAGGATGCTGCAGCCTCATACACTTCACCCTTACCTTACCCAATAACATGACTAGTTCTGGCACCAAGGTCTTAGATTGCTGAGTCTCCGTGGCTCACGGATTCCTCCGAAACTCCCAGCAGGTACAGGTACCCCAGAGACAGATGATCCCGACGGCACCCAGCTGGCATGGCAGTACGACGAGGAGACAGACCGCCTCTACGTGAACTATCCAGAGGACTGAGGCGTGGTCGTGATCCTGGGCCCGCAGCAGGGTAGCATAGCATTTTCCATGTTTTGTAGTCCGTACCGGAACTACCTTGTTTGTATGTGTGTTGTACTCTGAGTTATTAATAAGAAGACAGTTGAATCTCGAATTATCTACTTTATTATTATTTGTGCTATGTTACTTGCTTGCGAAACGCTTAGATGCGCTTCTTTCCTATTCGGGGCCTCGACTCCCAAATTGGAAAGGACCGCATCTTGGTCGTTACACCAGCGTCCCGCAATAGCCGCTCAAGTATGGCTTCTTCAGTTCTTTCTTATTTCGTCCTACGTCTTTTCCTTTTTTCCTTTTTTCCTTTTTTCTCTTTTTCATTTTTTCATACTTGTTTTTAGTTGCACGAACTTTTTTCAGAATTGGTGAACTTTTTTTAATTATGATGAACTATTTGTTTTGATAATTTATGATGAACTTTTTTTAAAATGGATGAACTTTTTCGACTTTGATGGTTTTTTTAATAAAATTCAATGTTTTTTTTCTAAAGAATCGATGAACTTTTTTTCAGAATATGTGAACTTCAAATTCGATGAACTTTTTTATAAAATGATGAACTTTTTTCAAAATCGGTTATTTTTTTCAAAAATTTGTGAACTTTTTTCAAAGTCGATGAATTTTTTAAAAAAATGATGAACTTTTGTAAAATTTGATGAACTTTTTTTCAAAGTCGATGAACGTTTTTAAAATTTGATGAACTTTTTTCAAATTTGATGAACGTGTCTTCCAAATTTGTGATTTTTTTTGAATTTATAAAAATTGTATGAACTTTTTCAAAATACCTATTTTTTAATTTTATGATTTTTAATTTTATTTTCCTCTTTTTCTAAAGTCAATGGTTATTGGGCTGGCCCAGCATATGGCGCTGCACGCGCCGGGAGCAGGAACCGTCGCTTGCAGCGCCGTATAGGAGCACCCGGTACGCTTCGGCCTATGATTCTGCCATCGCTCATAAAAAAACTTAATGGACGGGAGAGCAACTAGTTAGCAAGCACTTCTTTGGGAGCCTTCCAACAATCACTCTCGTGCGCCGCCACTTGGCGCGTTCTCAGCCGCCGTCACGTGTCGCGTTCTGAACATTCCCTTCGTATTTTGCTTTTTTTTTTTTCACGTGTTTTCGGCTTTTTACAATGGTTTTTTTCCGGATTTTTTTGGTGTTCCGATTTTTCATCCGTCTTCCGTATCTTTTGGCCAAATTTTTTTTTATTTTTTTCGCGAAAAAACCGCGTTTTCTTTTTTTTTACGAAAAAAACATGTTTTCTGTTTTTTTATGAGAGACACGGTTTAGCTTCCGCGAGAGGCACCGTTTTGCCTTCGCGAGAGGCACGGCCGTACCTCTCGGTAAAATAAAAAAAACACGTTTTCTGTTGTTCTTTTTTGCAGAGGCACGGTTTTGCATTCGTCAGAGGCATGCTCATGCCTCTCGAAAAGGGAAAAAACGCGTCATTTTTTTTGCGAGAGGGACGGTTTTGCTTCCGCGAAAGACATGGTTTTACCTTCGCGAGAAGCACGTCCGTGCCTCTCTCGGAAGGAAAAAAACGTGTTTTTGTTTTTTTTACGATAGCCACGGTTTTGCTTTCGCGAAAGGCACGGTTTTGCCTTCGTGAGAGACACACTCGTACCTTTCCGACAAAGGGAAAAACGCGTTTTCTGCTCTCTTTTTTTCGCAAGAGGCACGACTCGTGTCTCTCAGAAAGGAAAAAAACACATTTTCTGTTGTTTTCTTTCAATCATGTGAGCCACGGTTTTTTCGTCCTGTTTTATCCTTTCTGTTTTTTTATGAAAAAGAAAGTTCATCAAAACTTATGAACATGAGATCTAGTTTTGAAGATCTCGATACGAGAAAACCAATAATAAAAACGGTTCAAGATTTAAACGCATAGTTTAGAAGATAAAACATTTTAAAAATACGGATCTAAAAAAATAAAACTTTTAGGATAAATAACACGCATGCAGTGCATTACTTATCGCAACCTGTAAAGGTAGGAATAATTGTTAGAAGGTGTACTCTTTGAATGGACGGGCTTCACGTTGCACCCAGCACGCAGGCCGATCGATTCGTTTCTAGAGCACAATCGATAGGCGAACCCTTTTTATTCAACCACGAAGCAATTCGCAACCCCAGTCCGCATCGGCCGTTTTGCTGCGTAATCCAATTTGCCAATTTCCTTCCTAAACCAATTCGTGGCCGCCGCCAATTTCAGTTGCCGGGGCCCCTGCCATCACACCGTTTGCTTGCTCTCCGTCAGACTCTCTAGGTGTGGTATGGGTAGGCGTAGCCACACCCACACGCATTGACGCGCACATTACCAAGGTACTCCCTCCGTTCCTAAACATAAGTTTTTATAGAGATTTCACTAATGTACTACATACAGATGTATATAGACATATTTTAGAGTATAGATTCAATCATTTTGCTTCGTTTGTAGATCCTTAATGAAATCGCTTAAAAGACTTATATTTAGGAATGGAGGGAGTATATCATTAGAGATTTCATTAAAGGTCTACATACGAAACAAAATAAATGAACCTAACTTTAAAATATGTCTATATACATTCATATGTAGTCCATTAATGAAACCTCTAGAAAGACTTATATTTAGAAACGGAAGGAGTATTGTTGTTCCTTAGATGCATACCGTGCAATAATTGATGCAGTTTTATTTTTCAGCGCCACGTGCAATCACATTGTCTATAAAATATGCATGTGTAGCCATAAAATGTAAACGGAACAAATATGGATAACTTGAAACAATTACAGCGTGAAAATATACTCATAATTTTCTCAAATGCCGGGGCATCGACTGATTCAATAAAATTTCACCCCAACATCGATTATAACAATGTCGAGCGTCTCCCACCAAATGCCAGCCGTACTGTCATCACCGAACGTCCAATCATGACAAAGAGGAATACCATATATTATCATTCTCTATACCTTTTTTGCTGATTAAGGAATTTATCTGTACGTACATGATGCATGGCTTGCATTGTTCAACCTTTGATGCAATTTTCTTGCCATGGCTATTAGTTAGCCGCCTACTTTTTGGGCATGAGCAGTGGCGGACCCATCATTGGGGCGAGCTGGGGCCGCCGCCCCGGGTCGCCGGCGGCGAAGCAGGGACCCCCACCTACCTTTTTTCTAAAATCGGGCGGCACTGGTGGCGTTTTTGTTCGTGTCTTCGTGCGATGCCGGCGCGAGAGAGCCAACCATTAATGAAGACGAAGGGGTAAGTGGTTTGGGCCGGTCCATCGATGGAATGGGCTATTTTTCTACGGGCCCAAACAAATCGATCAATCCAGCAAGGCAACAACCAATGATGGATGATGTGTGCGTGTCATTAAAAAGTCTATTACAAAAGTAGAGAGGTGATGGATGACAACCTCTCTTGATATCTACTACGTACTAACTTTTGTGCTGCAAGAAATATAATACTGGCCAATATGGATGATAACATTTCAGCAAAGGGTTACCCAAGAAGATCACGCAAAATGGTTACTTGTCTCCATCATTACAAGGTAATTATATTCAATGAGGTGTTGGATAGAAACACAGCTGAGATGAATAATCGTTTTAGTGAAACTTCTACACGCTTGTTGAACTGCATTGCTTGCCTTGACCCCAGAGACTCATTTAGCAACTTTGATCATGATAAGCTAGTTGAGCTTGCAAATGTTTACATTGTTGATTTCTGTTCATAAGAGCGCTATTTGTTGACTGATCAAGTCAACATATATATTGATGTGATGAAAAGAAGTACTAAATTCTTAGCTTGTGATAGTTTGAGTTCTCTCGCTCTCAAGTTGGTTCAAAGTACACAACATCTGGTATTTCCTTTGGTTTACCGGCTCATCAAACTTACATTGACATTACCGGTGGCAACTCCATCAGTTGAGAGGGTTTTCTTAGCCATGAATATTATAAAGACGGATCTTCGAAACAAGATGGGTGATGATTGGCTTAATGATTTGATGGTTTGCTTTGTTGAGGATGAGATATTTGCTAAAGTTAGTGATAAACAGATTATGATCCATTTTCATGCCTTGCAGAGCCGTCGAGGTCATCTACCTCCACAAGCCCATGTTCATTATGCAATTACATCTTAAAGGTATACTACCACCTATTTACCATGATATGATCATATCAAAATATACAACTCTCATCACACTAGTGCTAATGCATTCATAATTTTGTAGGTCTCGTTTGGAAATTGGAATTATGGGATCATATTTTGGTATAAGTGAGTATTTCAAGCAAAAAGAGTCCATGCTAGCAGTTTACTAGTTTTTAAGAGCTTTTTAGTTCTTTTTTTTGAATGCTATGAGTTTTCGTTGAATAGAGTTGCATTTGTATCAGAAAAAATATAAATTAAATATTCGCCCAAGTTAACTTCAATTCTTGGGTCCATCACTGGGCATGAATCAATCTTTTTGCCATCCTGCCAAGTTAGAGTCCGCACATAACAACATAACCACCATCCACCACAACCATGGATCGGTGTGGCACTGTCGTGTCTACTGAGCTACTTCCTCCGCGGCTGGGATGGCACATATGCAACCATTACTCTAACACCCGCAACTATCAACCTTCAACTCTCCGCCACTAGTGATTCCGAGGGTCTTGCGGGGTGTCGTAGATGGTGCCACCTCACACTTTTCTCTTGGAAAAACAATCAAGGATGTTGACATTTAGCAAAGTATAATTTCATTATTGTGATGTTTATGTTAAGTGGGGCCGAGTTTTAGTTTCGTCCCGGTCCCCTAAAATCTCAGGACCGGCCCTGATTGGGAAAGGATTGTCTCCTGGACGCGGTGCTTCTGCTCCCAAGCTCGTGTGAGCTTGATTGAACAGTAAAATTTAAAAAATACTAAAAATATTCAAAAAATGCTGAATTGTTTTCGTGAGAAACATTCATGTTTTTCTGCATGCGTACAAAATTTCACTACGCAATCACATTCGTGTAGGTGTAGGTAAATGTGATTTCGTAGCGAAATTTTGTACGGATATATAAAAAACATCAATGTTTCTCACCCAAAAAATTATAGTATTTTTAATTTGTTAACTATTTTTTGAATTTAGTGTTCATCCGAGTTCACATCAGGGGTGAGAAGAGCACTTTCGCTATCTCCTTAATCTTGATCATTATTTGTTCCCAGGTGATGCCAAAAAAGCATGCACGTGATGGATGGCTACTCCTTTTTTTGGACAATACTATGCAGGGGCGTCACACCTGCGCCTTGCCGTGTGGTGATCCAGTTAATCATCATCCTATAATGAAAATATAGTGTTGCTCTACTAATCAGGTTATTTAAAAAAATATTGTGATGCGGTCAAACCCCTCTTTCTTCATCATGCATGCATGCATGCACGCAATGATGTCACCAATCGCTTTAAATGATTGAAATTCAAAAAGTTTTATCTTTGAAACCATTAATTCGACCGATGACCCGTTTTCGTCGTTGACTTTGTTTCGATGAAATCTTCAAAACTAGATCCCATATCAACATGTTTCGACAATTTTTTTTCATACTTACCATATTTATTGTACTTACTTATCATATTAGTAAGTACTTACTTATCTGATAAAAAATAACTTAATCATCATATTTTTTGAAAATTGCATATAAATATGACATCTCGACGTAATCGAACGGGCAAGCACAAACAAATTTTTTGGGACGATAACGTGCAAAAATATGACAACTCGGCATATTTAAAACCAACGACCACAAAAAATCTTTTTTGATAATTGTTAGTAAATATGACAAGTCGGGATAGTTAAACTAGCAAGCTTTGTATGAAATGACATAAAAATATGGCAATTAAGTTATTTGTGTCAGTCAAGTAAGTGGTTAATAATATGACAAGTGAGTGAAACAAAGTGACAAGTACGAACAAAAAAAAGTTGTCGGAACATGTCAATATGAGATCTTGTCACGATAAAGCCAACGGTGAAAATAGAACATCAATCTAATTAACGGTTTTGAAGATAAATCTTTTTAAATTTCAAATCGTTTTAAAGAATATATATATATATATATATATATATATATATATATATATATATATATATATATATATATATATAAAGATAGGAATTTTTTCCAGGATTTTATTGGTTGATCTACACCGTAAAAATTTGGTTCCACCTGACTAACGGTTGGTAATTTCTAATTAACGTGGAAATTTTTGGGAGTCTTTAATTAAGATATGGGTAAAGCAAGGCATCCAGTGCTTTTATACCTTACCCCTGTATTAGGCAAGGAACCACACCCCTCAGCAGCCTTTTTTCCCAAGATACATTGGTCCCCCGAGAAATCGTCCAAAGCGCAAGCGAATTATCCAAATAATTACATATATGGGTAAAGCTAGTGCCTTTTTTTCCCTTCAAAGAGAAGTAATAGGGAGGCTTATGGACTGGGCAAAGGACCAGATCCCTCAGCTGCCTTTGATACATATATATATCAACCAAGGCATCCAAATTAAGTGTTCCTCCCATCTTTTTCTGTCTGTTACGTGGGAGGAAGCCTCGCTCGTCTCTTCTTCCGTTAATTTAAGGTGAATCTCTTTTACACGTTTAACATCCACGTCTACTGCAAATCCTTTGCCTTCTATTAAAAATATGCTTAAATCATACTTCCTCCGTTCCTATATACATATATATATAAGACCTTTTAGAAATTCTACTATAAACTACATACGAAGCAAAATGAGTGAACATATACTTTAAAATATGTTTATATACATCCGCATGTAGTCTATAGTGTAATCCTTAAAAGATCTTATATTTAGGAACAGAGGGAGTACTAGCTAGTAGAGTATTTTGTGAATCTACAACCATAGAATTGTACAGCATATTTGGGTGAAGTATTAATTGTAGGAAAATTACTAGCCAAGCACATCAGTCAGCACAAGCGACTCGTATGATTAGTTCTATAGATTGTTACTATGGAATATATGTGGTAGATATAGGAATTTTTTTAAATGGTGGCTACATCTGAACGGTGTAGATATAGGAAAAACTTATAAACAAGGAACGATGTACACCAACAATTCATTAACTGGTACCATATTTTTCCAGTAATTAATTAGTTCAAAATAGAATCCCTAGCGGCCATCATGGTAGAAAATTGTATATGCATGTACATTGCATTAGTATATATATCATGTACGGGCAGTTTTACTAGTTTAATTTGACTGTCATGTCGGTTGTAACATTATCTCTCTGGTTGCTTGTGTACTTCTTTTGAAGTAAATATATGCATGTACTTCTACTAATTTGTTTGTAATATGATGATTCTCGTGTGCATTCAGTGGTCACTGATGACTGGAGTCGTGCACCTATGGACCGGTTGGGGGGTCCAAATCCTAGTGCTTGTTAGCTTCATGCTGCAAGCGTTCCTGCTCATCTTCGCTAGGATGCGACGGCAGAACATCTCCATCATCCCAAGGACCCTCCTCTGGCTAGCATACCTCTTGGCAGACTACATAGCGGTATACATCCTCGGCCACATGTCCTTCTGTGGCAAGTCCCACGGGCACCAACAACTCATGGCATTTTGGGCGCCGTTCTTGCTGGTGCATCTCGGTGGCCAAGACAACATCACTGCCTACTCCATAGAAGACAGCCAGCTTTGGCCGCGCCACCTGCTCTCTTTTGTTGGGCAGACTGTGGGAGTGGCTTATGTCCTCTACAAGTATGTCTCTGGCAGTTGGACCTTGGTCACAGCTGCGGTGCTGATATTTGTCAGTGGTGTTCTCAAGTATGGGGAGAGAGTATGGGCGCTCAGGTCCTCCAGCCTGGACAACGTGAGTAAGTTCATCGACAGCAGGAAGTTGAGTGAGGCTGAACGAGAACCGCGTGCACAGTGTGGTGAAGGGGAGAAATTGGATCCTGAAGAGGTTCTGCAAGGGGCTCATGACCTGCTCCCCATTTGCATGGGTCAGTTGGTGGACTATAAGTTCTGGCCATCCACATTCCAGAGTGAAGCCATAAAGCTATTCGATAACAAGCACCAAATGTTCGAGTTGGTTGAGATGCAACTCTCCTTGATGTATGATTTCTTATATACCAAGGCATCAGTTGTCTTCACATGGTATGGATGCTTCATCCGTGCCATTTCATCAATTGCCACCATCACTGCTTTCTTCCTATTTCATTCAAGCATTGGCAAAAATGACTTCAACAGAGTTGATGACATTGTCACATACATCTTAATAGTTGGGGCTGTCCTCCTAGAGATGACATCATTGTTGAAGGCAATGGGATCAACATGGGCATGCGCATTGTTGCGTGCTAGAAGATGGCATCGGCTTCACAACATAGTCGTACGTGTCCGGCGGCGTGTGAAGGTTGCAAAAAGAAATAGAAGATGGTCAGGTTCCATTGGACAACCTGAGTTGTCGAACTCGTCCCATGGCAGTGGATGTTGCCTGCCTGCGCAGTGCTTGGGATGCAAAGATTTGTGGAAGAAGCTACACCACTCCTCACCTGTCATTTCAAATGGTATTAAGAAGGTGGTGTTGGAAGAGGTATGCAGAATGGTGGGGGCATGTAAAGGAAACGAGGATATCATGAGGAGTTACAGTGGTCAGTGCGCGTTGAGTCCATGGCACCGTTTCTTCGAGGATCCCGCGTCGCGCGCTGGCATTGATTTTGATGACAAAATCCTTTCCTGGTACTTTGCCACCAAAATGTTCTTGTCAGAGTCGTCTCATGTGGGAGAGCAAGATTATGTTGTAGAGGCAATCACAACAGTGTCTAACTATATGATTTTTCTCCTTGTTGAACGCCCCTACATGCTGCCAAGCCCTGTTCGCTCCGGATTGTATGGCAGTTATGAAGCAACATGTGTGGGTCTTAATTTTTATACCGTGAAAGACATCAGCAGAAGGGGGAAGCTGGACAACAGAAGAAGAATGTGGGACCTAGACACAAGAAGGGATGGGGATGAGCTGGAGAGAGTTAGAGAGAAGCTGGACATACTAAGGGAGGAGCTGGACATACCAAGGAAGGGGAGGCTGGACCAAATAATGTTGGAGCTGGACCAAATAAGGTTGGAGGTTGAAGGTTCAAACAAGAATTCGGAGGAGCTGAGCAGAATAATAAAAAATCTGGAGGACCTAGATATAAGAAGTGAGAAGCTGCGTTCGAGTTCGAGACCTTCACCTCCACCTGCCATGGCCCGTGTGGCGGAAATTGTTGTTTGGATGCTAGAGGTGGAGGCACAGGGCGAGCAGGACGTGTATCAGGTGGTACTTGGGGTGTGGGTGGAGATGTTGTGCTATGCGGCTCACCACTGTAGCAGGGATTCCCATGCCAGGCAGCTCAACAGTGGCGGCGAGTTCATTACCATTGTCTGGCTTCTGTCCACTGCCATGTTCAATCGTCGGTACTGTGACGAGCCCTGGTTTAAGAAGGGCGTGGACGAGTTCTTCAGGTCACCATTCCATGTTAAAGACAAGTGCGGATGGTTGGATATGTGCAAAAGGTTCTGGGTCATGTGCTGCTGCTGCGTGATGCCACACTTTTGTGGCATTCGGAGTCCTCCCCATCCACAACTCCGCGCCTCCCCTCCACAACTCCGCGCCAGAAGAGAGTGGCATCCGGTTATAATTTGAGGAGGTGCTACATTGCTTCACCCCATTGTTTTATGCGGTGCCGCAGCATGTGTAGTAATTCTATATTATAAAAAAATGACTTGATGACTGCAGTATGTGCTTCAGCTATAGCAATTTGTGATATTTTTCCTTCTCAAAGACCATTCACTTACCTCTTGTACTCGGCTCATGTGGCCACCATCCACATGTTTGTTATACTCTTCTTGTCTAATCATGCTGGACATGAGGAGTGTGTTTAGGTTTATTTTTTCCTATACAAGTATATAAATGTCTTGCATTCAGGATTATGACCTTAAAGAGTACAAATGATGTCCCATACATGTTAAGGGCATGTTTGGTTCTCAGCCACACTTTGCCAAGCCAAAATTTAACAGTCACAGTTTAGTTGGCATATGTTTGGTTTTTGCCACACTTTGGCTTGCCATACTTTATTGTCCCTATGACCCATTTGTCATAGAGTCAAAAAATTTGCCAACTTTTGTCAAAGTTTGGCATTCGTATTTTCAGCCACACTTTGGTTTGATAAAATTAGTCTCCAACCAAATAGACCATAACTCTTTGGAGTACTGGACTACGGTGTGACAGGAATCTTCTCCATGCATTACCGGCCTGATCCGTCCCAAAATAAGTGAGGACCGCAAGTCCTGTTTATTTAGCTTTATCTAGCTTCATACTCCCTGCGTCTCAAAATTCTTGTCTTAGATTTGCTTAAAGATGAATGTATCCAGTCATGTTTTAGTATTTTCATACATTCATTTCTAGACAAACCTAAGACAAGAATTTTGGGACGGAGGCAGTAGTTTATTTTCCTCAAAAAAATGAACTGTTGGATAGTTAGTGGGTTTAAACGGGATTAAATGAACCCGGTTCCCATCCCTATCTGTAGTCCACACACACTGCACCGACGTGCTCTACATGGAGGATAGGAGAGGGCATATGGTTGTCTTTGGCACGATCGACGGCAAGAAAACGAACCGAGTTTCCATTTCCCATCGCCTTCCTCGGTTGCCTTCCACGGGGATTTTTTCAATGAACTCTCGGAACTAGGATAGACAAAACAGAAATTTCAAATGTATGGCCCTCTCGTTGCCAGCGGCAGCAAAAATGTACTCCCTCCGTCCCAAAATTCTTGTCTTAGATTTGTCTAAATATGAATGTATCTAGTCATGTTATACTATTTAGATACATTTATTTCTACATAAACCTAAGACAAGAATTTTGAGACGGAGGGAGTACTTTGTAGCCACTGGCAACAAAAAGAGGGTCGTCGCAGATGGCGGCAACGGAACCTACTTTTCATTCTTACAAGTTGTTGCCAATTTTATGGCTTTCAAATTGGAAAATCTAGGCCTTTTACTCTGCAAAATATAGAAAAATGAATGGATTCAAATTCCGTACAAATAACACCGCAAGATAACTAGCCATGTGGTAATAATTAACTTACAAGACAGTGGAGAGAGATGGGCAAACAAGCAGCTGGTTGATAGATATTGACGTCAACAATGCATACCTTTTTTTGAAAAATGAGGCTTACCTCCGGCTTCTGCATCAATTGATGCATACATCCTTTTATCAAGCATAAAGCAAATAGTTCTAAAGTCTATTACATGCTCATGTCGAGCTGCAGTAAAAGGCAACCAAGAGTAATAAATAAAAGAGCCACAACCGGCAAAAATAGGTCTAGATGACTAAACACCCATTATATTACTGGACCGTCATCCAAACCGGTTGTATATAACCAGAGCTACCATCTCCCATCGGACAGACCCAGTAACCAAAGGCTCCCTGGCTCCCGCAGGAGTTAGTAACGACCACATACGGATCCATGCAGTGGCCCTGAAGATAACCTGCAAAAAATTGTATTTGTATGTCTGTTAAAAAATAAATCATTTCTGCAGTTCCAAATCGCCCACAACAAAAGTGCATACTCCTATACGGATATGTTGTGCCATGCTAGGGTTTACCCCATGTAACCACGTCTCAAACAACGTGTGTATCCTATGAG
Source organism: Hordeum vulgare subsp. vulgare (assembly GCF_904849725.1). Lineage (NCBI taxonomy): Eukaryota > Viridiplantae > Streptophyta > Magnoliopsida > Poales > Poaceae > Hordeum > Hordeum vulgare. Next base: position 509,377,242 of record NC_058522.1, read on the forward strand.
GAGGGTTAATATTGAAAGCTATGTGAAGTGAGCGCCATAAAATCCTAGCCATTGGACATTGAAGAAAGAGGTGTTTCATAGTTTCATTTTGATCACAAAAACTGGATCTCTTATTACCCTCTCGGTTACGCTTCGCCAAGTTGTCCTTCATTAGAATTACCTCCTTGTGAACAAAACACATGAAGACTTTAATCCTTAATGGGACCTTGACCTTCCAAATATGTGATGAATTTGGGATAGGGCCCAAATATATGAGATCAAGATACATAGATTTTATCAAAAATATTCCATTCACGTTTAATTTCCATTGAAGTTTGTCATCCTCGGCCGAAAGGTGAATGTCCATCAACCTTCCAACAAGATGCAACCAGGATGCCCATCTATCTCCAGCTAGAGCTCTCCAGAATTGTATATTTAGAGGAATTGTCTGTAATATTGTGTGATTATTCAGAGGTCAGGTGTACAGGTAGCAGAGTTAACTTCAAGAGGTACAAGATGAATAAGATCACGCAAAAGTTTCCACTCTCATTCACTTCACAAGTTCAGATAACTTATATACCTGGGAGCAACACAAATGTAATAATAGTTTGGGGCAAGCTAGCACATGCAAAACCAAACGCACGAGACAAGTACTATATATATAACTTGGCAGTATGTAGTTCTGGCATTGAATAGGCGCAGCAAAGGATTCAACATCATGATTCCACTGCACGAGCTAAGGGAGCTTCCCCCCGGATGACCTCAGCGCCTCGAAACGCGCCGTCAGGGTCTCGAAGTCCAGAGGCATGTTCGGATGAACGCAGGAGCCGGGGTTCGCCTTCGGCGGCTCAGGGAAGTCCTCGTAGTTGTCTTCTGCTGCCTTCTCTTCGTGGTAACCATTTCCTGAGTATTGTTCTCTTCGTGGAGGACGCCTTTCCAGGGAGGACTGTATCTCGGCTTCGCTGCCATCCTCCGCCTCCGAATCATCAAACTTTATCTCCGAGTGCACCTTGCTAGCAGCACGGCTGTTCCTTCTGCGTGTCCTGCCAGTACCCAGATCCTGCAGCAGGTCCGGGTCTTTATCTTCCATGTGGTTTGACCCGCTTAACCTCCTCCCTGTGCTTCCTCGGAGCCTTGTTTCGTCGAAGGTCCTGGAGGTCCTGCTTGAGTTGCTCATCGATTGGCGTCTGCTCGAATGAGTGGACTCGTGAAGAGTGGTCTTCCAGTCCTCGTCATCGTCATCGTCTTCGTCCGATGAATGGTTGTTCTGGTTGGCAAGGTTAGCTGCAGCCTTAGCGGCAGACGCTGCTTGCGCAGCAGACTCCGCAGCTGCTCGAGCAGCTGAAGCTGCATCCTTGAATTGCATGGCACCCCCAACATTATTATTATCATACTCATCAGTGTACCCAGAACTGCAAATGAGAATAAAAAGGGACGGATGAGGAACCAATGTTATTTAGGTTTGCATCATTTGAACTGTTAGGCGGGGAAATGAGTTAGAAACCTGTAATTAGATGGACTGGGTTGCACAAAATTTGCTGATAGCGTAGTTTTCACGGGCATTTTGGAAGCTTCACCAAATGAACTAGGTCCTTGCTGCTCAGAAGTCAAGCCCTATTAGTTCAATACTATAAAAGCATGTAAAATAGAAGTATGTGCATTACAGTTTTAGCAGTACATACAATCAGCTCCTCAGCAGGTTTAAGAAGAACCTGCTCAGCCTCGCTCGTATCCCAATCAATTTGATGCTCCTTTGCTATATCCTTGAGAACTTTCAGCTTAGTTTGCCCAGACGGCTTATTGACTGAAAGCTTCTCAATTAGCTTCAGAAGGACATCATCGATTTTAGTAGTGAGCAGAAAATACATGCAGTAGTGACAACAAATGACTTTGCACAAAATAAAATGTAATACACACTTACAAGGTTATTAACACCAGCATTTGGGCGCAGGTCAACTGCAGCAGCAACGAAATCTTTACCATACTTCTTTTCAAAAAGGTCCCGCATCCGAGTGAGTTCAGGGAGTTCAGAGCACCTTGGGGCTGCAAATATCAGACTGCAGATACCTTCTTTCAGGTCTGCTGGGCATTCCCTGAATAAAAGGTTGGCAAGTAGCACAAGTTTAGGTCCTGGTTTTCAGTACAAACAATTCTGAAAGCAAGGAAATGTTGCAAGATACATACTTCTGCTTGGCAATGATGGGAAGCCGTGTAACTATCAGTTCACAGAAAAGCTCGATAATTTCATTTGCCGCCATAGTGTTTTGTTCTCTAATTACATGCTCCACCTGAAAAACACCAAATAACTTGATTAGAAATATGGTCAACATGGTTTTTCTCATTCTTCGGTACCATGCACATATCCTATTCTTAAATACATACATAAACATGCACATCTTTTAATTAATGAAGGCCATAACCACGGAAATGACTCAACGTTGGATTGGACCCAAATGTAGCATTTCTCTTATGAGGAAAAGTGTAACAACAGCCAGATTTGTCAGAAATTAACTATATTGGTTGGATATAAATTAAAAAACTTACTTTGTTTAAGAAATTAAAGCATAGTTAAAAAGTTCCCTTATCTCAAATCTCTGTAATCTCTACCGCATCAAGGCTTCTATATCTGAATAATCAGTTTTCTTTTCAGAGAAACTTTATTTCAGAAACAGGTTCCCTAATTCTGTCTCAATTTCTTGCTATTGCTGCACTCAGGCCCGTCGATGGGGCAGGCCAAACAGGGCCGACGGCACAGGGCCCCCAAATCCCTAGTGTTTAGGCAGTAGTAGGCTGGCTTAATGATTAGGTTAAAAAACGCCCATTAGTCCAGCCAGGAGCGTAGCGAAACAAGAACGTCGCCTGCGGCATGTCGTACAGGCCCATCCCGATCGTCCCGTCCTGCGGCCGTCATCGCCATCCTCCACTCTTCCTCTTGTCTCCTTGCCAGATGGATGTAGCAAATCTAGTTCGTAGTCCCCAAAATCCCTAGTGTTTAGGCAGTAGTAGGCTGGCTCAATGATTAGGTTAAAAAACGCCCATTAGTCCAGCCAGGAGTGTAGCGAAACAAGAACGTCGCCTGCGGCATGTCGTACAGGCCCATCCCGATCGTTCCGTCCTGCGGCCGTCATCGCCATCCTCCACTCTTCCTCTTGTCTCCTTGCCAGATGGATGTAGCAAATCTAGTTCGTAGTCCTCAAGCCCTAATCCCCACGTGAGTGCCCGAGATATGTTTGTTGCAGGCCGGTTTGCTTCGGAGTTCAGATTGCATATTTCTGAATTTTGGTTCAGAAAACGGAAACGGCTATGCATCTTCAGACCTTCAAAAATCAAGGTCCACACTCCCGGTAACACTATCATGCATATGCTCTTTGTTTTGTGAATTTTTGTGCTTCAATAGATTAATCCTTTGTACTTCAATAAATTAATCCTTTGCAGTTAGAGGTTCAGACTTCACGCGTACTGATAGAATTAGTTTCAGAGACAGTTGCTCATGCACCCAAGACAGTTGCTCTTTGTTTTAACATGGCTGTTCATTCAATTTTCAAGATACGGTCTTTTCTGTTTTCCTGTTGTGTTCTGAATCATGATTTTTGTTGTGCTTATAAAACAGGAAGCCATTTTTTCTTAGATTCAACATGAGGTTTAGTACCACTTTTTAGTGTTATAACATCAAAGATATTTCTAAATATTGTACGGAATAACACATATTTAAATGTATATAACTAGTGAGTGAGAGCACGCTTTAGTTACTTTAGTTTTTTCAATTATATAATTATCTGAAACATAGGGGCCTAGTTTACATTTCGTCCCAGGCCCCCAAATTTCTGGAGACGGCCCTGGCTGCGCTACAGATATATCTTTACCACGAGTTTCAAGATCCACAGTGGATGGAGCACCAGAAATGCAACTCAAAGCTCCAGTGCCAACACGAACCGGTGACCCCGGTGTGTACGATGAGCTAATGCATGTCGGGTACATAACAAACGGAAGAAGTAAGAACACAACCGAGCATGTGCTAGACCCAAATGTATGTACACCAATGCACCCAGATTTGAAGTAGACTGTACATATCCTTTTGTCACATGTATAGCATGCACATATTGAAATTTACCAATAATGTTTGTAAAAAGGGGGCAAGTAATCAGAGGGAATATGTGTTATTCAATGTTGGATTTTAGGCACAGTGTAACGGCACTCTGACCTGCCCGGTTTGTACACGAATGAACTAGAGTCAAAATCCAGTAAACACGGTTGGGAATAAATAGAAAGAAGTGAATCGCGTGGGGCATTAAATGATAATCAGAAGTTTCCTTATCTCGAATCTACTGTGTATAGGTAGAGTAAAAGAGGATACGCCAGATTTAAGCAAGTTATAATCTCTTGCGCATCAATCCACCAATCAATAAAAGTGGTGTACTATGTCTGAAATCTGTTTCCCGATTTTGTCCGTCCGGATCAGCAAGGCCATTTCCTGCCATGGATGCGCTAGCGATATCTGGATTCACCGCCAGATTCAGCAGAGGACGGCAACGGCAACCGGAAGGCCCGACGCATGCGGCATGCCTGAGCTAAACGGAACGGCGGCGACGGGCGACCCCAGTCTCCCCGGCGAACTGACGCGCACCGAAACGGAGCAATCGATACATGTATGTATGATACAGGGGAGACGATGCGGCGTTGGGGTTGGCGTTGGGAAGGGGGCGTACTACGTACCCTGATGCGGGCGGTGTCCTCGCGGCCGTCGCGGAGCAGCGCGGCGACGTCCCCGCGCATCTTGCGCACCTGCGCCTCGCGGCGGTTCCGCAGCAGCTTCATCCGCGCCGCCGCCATCCGCGCCTCCGTCTTGCTGCGCACCAACCAGCCACACCGCCAGTTAGTCAGTCTCCACCGGTGACGAACCCGGGGAAAAACAAACAAACAAACAGACAAACATGACGCGGGCGGGGGGGGTTCACCATTTGGATGCGCTGAAGGAGCCGCGGAGGCGCGCGGCGGCGAGGAGGGAGCCGGCCAGCCTGCGCAGCGCGCGCACGGGGGACTTGGAGTCGCCGCCCGTGGGCATCATCATCTTCCTTCCCCCTGCCGGCCTCTCTCTGGCCCGCCGCCGCCGCCGGAGGTGGGAGGGGAGGGGAGGGGAGGGGAGGGGAGGCGGCGTGGTGCGCGCGCTGCTTGTGTGTGTTGTGTGTTGCGCGTTGGGGTGGAGATGGCGGCTGGGCCTGCTGGGTGGGGGGTTTGGCAATTTTGTTGGGGTTTCCTTGCGTCGGTCGGTGCTGGTGCTGGTGCCGCTCTGTCTCCAACGGTCGGATTGACCCGTCGGAGGTGGAGATGCTCCTCGACGAGGCGGAGCGGCGGGGCGGAGGTGGGCCCGCACGGCCAGTGGCGCACTGGCGCGCTTTGCCGTGTTGTCTGGGCTGACGCGTGGGCCCGCGCTGTCGGCGGGGGAGCGTCTAATTCCCGTTGGGAGACCGCTGCGTGCACCGCGAGGCAAAATTCCATGTTTTGATCTTTTTAAGTAAGTTGAGCCGGATCTGATCATAGCTGGGAAAAAAATCCGGATCTGACATCTTTTCTATCGTCGAAGCCTTTAATGCTAGGGTATAACGACCTACTCCCAAGGCCCCTGCTGGTAGGGTTGTACACCTAACGCAAAAAGATTTCTAAGTTGCAAATTCAGTACGCCGAGTGCCTACCGCCAAGGGTAACATGCGCTATCGCCAGCCTCTATGACATTTTCCTACCGCCAAGGGCCTTGGCGGTAGGTTGTTATACCCTACCGTCAAGGTCTTCATCGGTACCAAAATGGTCAGACCCGGAAAAAAAAAAACCAACCAGGATCAAATTCGACTCAACTTACGCAAAAAGATCAAAACAGTGTGGACGTGGAGGACGACCGCTCGCTCTATCTATCAGGAGAAGTTTTTGGTGTTTTGACCTTTTGATTAAGTTTAGCCCGATCTGACTTCGGTTGAATAAATTTTTTTAGATCTGGCCATTTTTCTTATTGTCAGGGGCTCGGCAGTAGAGTTATATAGCCTACCACCAAGGATCCTGGCGGTAGGCAACTAAGGGCATCTCCAGACGCATCCCCAATAGCCTTTTCAGACTTTTTTTTATCATCGACGCTAAAAAATGTCCCAGTTGCGCCCTCAGGACCTAGGACGAACCCAGAGCGCTCGTGATCGCCTAGGGGTCCGGATGGAACGAAAAGTTAAATGGGGGCGCGCTGTCGGCGACACTGGTCATTTTTCTGCCTTTTCCCTCAATTTCTTCTCCCATCATCCACATTCCCCTCGTCGCTCTCGCCATTCTCCCCATCCTCTCACCCCGACATGCCGTCGAAGAGGTACACCGCCCCTCGTCAGGCCACCGAACCAGTCGCAACAAAGGCGAAGAAGCCGAGGGCGCTGAAGTCGAGGCCCGCGGGCTGGACGAACGCGCAATGGAAGGCCGACGTTGATCGGCGGAATAGGCTCGTCATGAAGAGAGCCAGGGATGCGGCGGTGGAGCAGGATCGACCGATCTTTCCTCCTCAACAGGCGGGCCCGTTTCCACAAGGTGTGTGATGAAGCCAGTAGAGCGTCGCGTCGCCGACAAACTTTTCATCGTTGGCGGGGGGTTACGCGCCCTCCTCGCCGGAGTATGCCGACGGCGACGCTCTAGGCGGCTTCAACCCCAACGCCATCTTCCCGCGCACGCCTTCCACGTTCACCACCGGCCTCAGCATCCAGTACGGCTACTCACCGACGTACTCGGGTTCGTCTACGATGAGTCTGCGTCATGGCCCCTCCCTTTTGTTGGAAATATGCCCTAGAGGCAATAATAAATTAGTTATTATTATATTTCTTAGTTCATGATAATCGTTTATTATCCATGCTATAATTGTATTGATTGGAAACACAATACTTGTGTGGATACATAGACAAAACACTGTCCCTAGTAAGCCTCTAGTTGACTAGCTCGTTGATCAAAGATGGTCAAGGTTTCCTGGCCATAGGCAAGTGTTGTCACTTGATAACGGGATCACATCATTAGGAGAATCCTGTGATGGACTAGACCCAAACTAATAGACGTAGCATGTTGATCGTGTCATTTTGTTGCTACTGTTTTCTGCGTGTCAAGTATTTGTTCCTATGACCATGAGATCATATAACTCACGGACACCGGAGGAATGCTTTGTGTGTATCAAACGTCGCAACGTAACTGGGTGACTATAAAGATGCTCTACAGGTATCTCCGAAGGTGTTCGTTGAGTTAGTATGGATCGAGACTGGGATTTGTCACTCCATGTGACGGAAAGGTATCTCGGGGCCCACTCGGTAATACAACATCACACACAAGCCTTGCAAGCAATGTGACTTAGTGTAAGTTGCGGGATCTTGTATTACGGAACGAGTAAAGAGACTTGCCGGTAAACGAGATTGAAATAGGTATGCGGATACTGACGATCGAATCTCGGGCAAGTAACATACCGAAGGACAAAGGGAATGACATACGGGATTATATGAATCCTTGGCACTGAGGTTCAAACGATAAGATCTTCGTAGAATATGTAGGATCCAATATGGGCATCCAGGTCCCGCTATTGGATATTGACCGAGGAGTCTCTCGGGTCATGTCTACATAGTTCTCGAACCCGCAGGGTCTGCACACTTAAGGTTCGACGTTGTTTTATGCGTATTCGAGTTATATGGTTGGTTACCGAATGTTGTTCGGAGTCCCGGATGAGATCACGGACGTCACGAGGGTTTTAGGGCTGATTTGAGACGACTTTTCCACGGCAGCCCGACCACATACCTCCACGGTTTTTCCTCTAGATCGCGTTTCTGCGGAGCTCGGGCGGAGCCCTGCTGAGACAAGGTCATCACCAACCTCTGGAGCGCCGTCACGCTGCCGGAGAACTCTTCTACCTCTCCGTCTCTCTTGCTGGATCAAGAAGGCCGAGATCATCGTCGAGCTGTACGTGTGCTGAACGCGGAGGTGCCGTCCGTTCGGCACTAGATCGTGGGACTGATCGCGGGATTGTTCGCGGGGCGGATCGAGGGACGTGAGGACGTTCCACTACATCAACCGCGTTCACTAACGCTTTTGCTGTACGATCTACAAGGGTACGTAGATCACTCATCCCCTCTCGTAGATGGACATCACCATGATAGGTCTTCGTGCGCGTAGGAAATTTTTTGTTTCCCATGCGACGTTCCCCAACAGTGGTATCAGAGCTAGGTTCATGCGTAGATGTCTTCTCGAGTAGAACACAAAAGTTTTTGTGGGCGGTGATGTGCGTTTTGCTGCCCTCCTTAGTCTTTTCTTGATTCCGCGGTATTGTTGGATCGAAGCGGCTCGGACCGACATTACTCGTACGCTTACGAGAGACTGGTTTCATCGCTACGAGTAACTCCGTTGCTCAAAGATGACTGGCGGGTGTCAGTTTCTCCAACTTTAGTTGAATCGGATTTGACCGAGGAGGTCCTTGGATGAGGTTAAATAGCAACTCATATATCTCCGTTGTGGTGTTTGCGTAAGTAAGATGCGATCCTACTAGATACCCATGGTCACCACGTAAAACATGCAACAACAAAATTAGAGGACGTCTAACTTGTTTTTGCAGGGTATGCTTGTGATGTGATATGGCCAACGATGTGATGTGATATATTGGATATATGAGATGATCATGTTGTAATAGTTAATATCGACTTGCACGTCGATGGTACGGCAACCGGCAGGAGCCATAGGGTTGTCTTTATAACTAACGTTTGTGCTTGCAGATGCGTTTACTATTTTGCTAGGACGTAGCTTTAGTAGTAATAGCATGAGTAGCACGACAACGCCGATGGCGACACGTTGATGGAGATCATGATGATGGAGATCATGGTGTGACGCCGGTGACAAGAAGATCGTGTCGGTGCTTTGGTGATGGAGATCAAGAAGCACGTGATGATGGCCATATCATGTCACTTATGAATTGCATGTGATGTTAATCCTTTTATGCACCTTATTTTGCTTAGAACGACGGTAGCATTATGAGGTGATCTCTCACTAAAATTTCAAGACAAAATTGTGTTCTCCCCGACTGTGCACCGTTGCTACAGTTCGTCGTTTCGAGACACCACGTGATGATCGGGTGTGATAGACTCAACGTTCACATACAACGGGTGCAAAACAGTTGCGCACGCGGAACACTCGGGTTAAGCTTGACGAGCCTAGCATGTGCAGACATGGCCTTGGAACACATGAGACCGAAAGGTCGAGCATGAACCGTATAGTTGATATGATTAGCATAGAGATGCTTACCACTGAAACTATTCTCGACTCACGTGATGATCGGACTTGAGATAGTGGATTTGGATCATGTACCACTCAAATGACTAGAGAGATGTACTTTTTGAGTGGGAGTTCTTAAGTAATATGATTAATTGAACTAATTGTCATGAGCATAGTCTAATGGTCTTTGCGAATTACGATGTAGCTTGCGCTATAGCTCTACTGTTTTTATATGTTCCTAGAGAAAATTTAGTTGAAAGTTAATAGTAGCAAACTTTGCAGACTAAGTCTGTAAAACCAAGGATTGTCCTCGTTGCTGCACAGAAGGCTTATGTCCTTAATGCACCACTCGGTGTGCTGCACCTCGAGCGTCGTTTGTGGATGCTGTGAACATCCGACATACACGTTTCTGATGACTACATGATAGTTCAGTACAAAAATACTTAATGGCTTAGAAGCAAGGCGCCGAAAACGTTGTAAAACGTCACGGAACATAAGTGATGTTCTAAAGAGATGAAATTGTGATTTCATGCTTGTGCCCTTGTTAAGAGGTACGAGACCTCCGACAAGATTCTTTGTCCACAAAGTAAAGGAGAAACGCTCAATCGTTGAGCATGTGCTCAGATTGTCTGAGTACGACAATCGCTTGAATCAAGTGGGAGTTAATCTTCCAGATGAGATAGTGATGGTTCTCCAAAGTCACTGCCACCAAGCTGTGAGAGCTTCGTGATGAACTATAACATATCAAGGATAGATACAATGATCCTTGAGCGATTCGTGATGTTTGACACTGCGAAAGTAGAAATCAAGAAGGAGCGTCAATAGTTGATGGTTTGTAAAACCACTAAGTTTCAAGAAAGGCAAGGGCTAGAAGGGATACTTCGTGAAACGGCAAAACAGTTGCTGCACTAATGAAGAGACCCAATATTAAACCCAAACCCGAGACTAAGTGCTTCTGTAATGAGGGGAACAGTCACTGAGGCGGAGCAACTCTAGATACTTGGTAGATAAGAAGGCTGGCAAAAGTCGAAAGAAGTGTATTTGATATACATGATGTTGATGTGTACTTTACTAGTACTCCCAGTAGCATGAGGGTATTGGATACCGGTTCGGTTGCTAAGTGATTAGTAACACGAAATGAAAGCTACGGCATAAACGGAGACTAGCTAAAGGCGAGGTGACGATACGTGTTGGAAGTGTTTCCAAGGTTGATATGATCAAACGTCGCACGCTCCCTCTACCATCGGGATTGGTGTTAAACCTAAATAATTGTTATTTGGTGCTTGTGTTAAGCATGAACATGATTGGATCGTGTTTATTGCAATACGATTATTCATTTAAGGAGAATAATGGTTACTCTATTTTCTTGAATATTCACCTTCAATGGTTTATTGAATCTCGATCGTAGTGTTACACATGTTCATGATATTGGTGCCAAAAGATACGAGTTAATGATGATAGTACCACTTACTTGTGGCACTGCCGCTTGAGTCATGTTAGTATAAATTGCATGAAGAGGCTCCATGCTGATGGATCTTTGTACTCACCTGATTTCGAATCACTAGTGACATGCAAATCATACCACATGAGCAAGGCCTTGTTTTCATTGAGATGAAATAAGATAGTAACTTGTTGGAAGTGATACATTTTGATGTATGAAGTCCAATGGGTGCTGAGGCACGTAGTGGATATCATTATGTTCTTACTTCACTGACGATTTGAGTAGATACAGGAGTATTTACTTAATGAATCACAAGTCTGAAATGTTGAAAAGTTCAATTCCGTTTCAGAGTGAAGTTCGTCGTAACAAGAGGATAAACTGTCTGCGATATGATCATGGAAATGAATATCTGAGTTACGAGTTTTGGGACGGAGTTAAGACAATGTGGAAATTGTTTTGTAGTTCATGCCACCTGGAACATCATAGTGTGATTATGTGTCTGAACGTCATAGCCACGCACTATTTGGTATGGTGCATACTATGATGTCTCTTATCGAATTACCACTATCGTTTATGGGTTATGCATCAGAGACAACCGCACTCACTTTAAATAGGGCACCGCGTATTTCCGTTGAGATGACATAGTATAGACTGAGGTTTAGAGAAATCTAAACTGTCGTTTCTTGAAAGTTTGGGGCTTCGACACTTATTTTTAATAGTTTTAGTCTGATAAGCTCGAACCCAAAGCAGATAAATGCATCTTCATAGGATATCCAAAACAGTTGGGTACATCTCCTATCTCAGATCCGAAAGCAAAGTGTTTGTTTCTAGAAACGGATCCTTTCTTGAGGAAAGGTTTCTCTCGAAAGAATTGAGTGGGAGGGCGCAGGAAGTTGTTCCTGTGGCGCCTACACCAATTGAAGTGGAAGCTGATGATGGTGATCATCAAGCATCGGATCAAGTTACTACAAGCCTCGTAGGTTGACAAGGTCGCATACTACTACAGAGTGGTACGATAACCCTGTCTTGGAGGTCATGTTGTTGAGCAACGATGAACCTACGAGTTATGGAGAAAGCGATGGTGGGCCCAGATTCCGACAAATGGCTGGAAGCCATGAAATCCGAGAGAGGATGCATGTGTGAAAACAAAGTGTAGACTTTGGTAGAACTACTTGATGGTCATAGGACTATTGAGTAAAATGGATCTTTAAAGGAAGACAGACGATGATGGTGATAAATCACTATTAAGAAAAGCTCGACTTGTCGCAAAGATGTTTTCGACAAGATCAAACAGTTGACTATGATGAGACTTTCTCACTCGTAGCGGTGCTAAAGGTCTGTTAGAATTATGTTAGTTGTTGATGCATTATTTATGAAATATTGCACGTAGGATGTCAAAACATTGTTTTCTCGACGGTTTCCTTGAGCAAACATTGTATGTGATACAACCAGAAGGTTTTGTCGATCCTAAAGATACTAGCAAGTATGCAAGCTCCAGTGATCCTTCAATGGACTGGTGCAAGCATCTCGGAGTTGGAATATACACTTTGATGAGATGATCAAAGATTTTGGGTTTGTACAAGGTTTATGAGAAACTTGTATTTCCAAAGAAGTGAGTGGGAGCACTATAGAATTTCTGATAAGTATATGTGGTTGACATATTGTGGATCAGAAGTAATGTAGAATTTCTGTAAAGCATACAAGGTTGTTTGAAAGGAGTTTTCAAAGGAATACCTGGATTGAGCTACTTGAACGTTGAGCATCAAAGATCTATGGAGATAGATCGAAAGCGCTTAATGGAAGTTTCAACAAGATGCATGCCTTGACAAGTTTTTGAAGGAGTTCAAAATAGATCAGCAAAGAAGGAGTTCTTGGTTGCGTTGTGAGGTGTGAATTTGAGTAAGACTCAAAGCCCGACCCCGGCAGAATAAAGAGAATAGACGAAGGTCGTCTTCTATGCCTTAGCCGTAGAATCTAAAGTATGCCATGCTGTGTACCGCACCTGATGTGTGCCTTGACTCAAAGTATGTTGAGAGGTACAGAGAGTGATCCATGATTGAATCACTAGCAGCGGTCAAAATTTATCCTTAGTAACTAATGGACTAAGGAATTTTCTCGATTATGGAGGTGGTTAAAGAGTTCGTCGTAAAGGGTTACGTCGATGCAAGCTTTGACACTAATCCGAATAACTATGAGTAGTGAAACGGATTCATATAGTGGAGTAGATATTTGGAGCATTTCCGAATAGCACGTAGTAGCAGCATCTATAAGATGACATAAATATTTGTAAAGAACGCATGGATCTGAAAGTTTCAGAACCGTTGACTAAAACCTCTCTCACGAGCAAGACGTGATCAGACCCCATAACTATATGGGTGTTGGATTCGTTGGAATCACATGGTGATGTGAACTAGATTATTGACTCTAGTGCAAGTGGGAGACTGTTGGAAATATGCCCTAGAGGCAATAATAAATTAGTTATTATTATATTTCTTAGTTCATGATAATCGTTTATTATCCATGCTATAATTGTATTGATTGGAAACACAATACTTGTGTGGATACATAGACAAAACACTGTCCCTAGTAAGCCTCTAGTTGACTAGCTCGTTGATCAAAGATGGTCAAGGTTTCCTGGCCATAGGCAAGTGTTGTCACTTGATAACGGGATCACATTATTAGGAGAATCCTCTGATGGACTAGACCCAAACTAATAGACGTAGCATGTTGATCGTGTCATTTTGTTGCTACTGTTTTCTGCGTGTCAAGTATTTGTTCCTATGACCATGAGATCATATAACTCACGGACACCGGAGGAATGCTTTGTGTGTATCAAACATCGCAACGTAACTGGGTGACTATAAAGATGCTCTACAGGTATCTCCGAAGGTGTTCGTTGAGTTAGTATGGATCGAGACTGGGATTTGTCACTCCGTGTGACGGAAAGGTATCTCGGGGCCCACTCGGTAATACAACATCACACACAAGCCTTGCAAGCAATGTGACTTAGTGTAAGTTGCGGGATCTTGTATTACGGAACGAGTAAAGAGACTTGCTGGTAAACGAGATTGAAATAGGTATGCGGATACTGACGATCGAATCTCGGGCAAGTAACATACCGAAGGACAAAGGGAATGACATACGGGATTATATGAATCCTTGGCACTGAGGTTCAAACGATAAGATCTTCGTAGAATATGTAGGATCCAATATGGGCATCCAGGTCCCGCTATTGGATATTGACCGAGGAGTCTCTCGGGTCATGTCTACATAGTTCTCGAACCCGCAGGGTCTGCACACTTAAGGTTTGACGTTGTTTTATGCGTATTCGAGTTATATGGTTGGTTACCGAATGTTGTTCGGAGTCTCGGATGAGATCACGGACGTCACGAGGGTTTCCGGAATGGTCCGGAAACGAAGATTGATATATAGGATGACCTCATTTGATTACCGGAAGGTTTTCGGAGTTACCGGGAATGTACCGGGAATGACGAATGGGTTCCGGGAGTTCACCGGGGGGGGCACCCACCCCGGGGAAGCCCATGGGTGTTTGGGGTGCCACACCAGCCCTTAGTGGGCTGGTGAGACAGCCCAAGAGAGGCCTATGCGCATAGGAAAGAAAATCAAAGAGGAAAGGAAAAAAAGAAGGAGGTGGGAAAGGGAAGAAGGACTCCACCTTCCAAACCAAGTGGATTTCGGTTTGGGAGGGGGAGACCTTCCCCCTTGGCTCGGCCGACTCCCTTGGGAGTCCTTGGACCGCAAGGCAAGTCTCCCCCCTCCTCCTCTGTGACAGCCCGATGCCGACGTTCCAGAAGCTTCCCATTTTCTTTCCGTTTTCGTCGTGTGCGTATTTTCAGTTGCCGCATCGCATCATGCGCATCATCTGCATTGCATCAGCGTCTCCGTTGCCGCCCGTTTTCAAACTTGCATTCGTTAGTAGTTGCCGGGTCACGTCGTTGTTCGTTCTGAGCCCGACCGCACACGCACGCGCCCGCGGCACCGTCGAAACCCTGTTTTTAAAGTGCGTTTAAAACTCTCTCTGATCGAGGTGAAACTTGGCACGCGGTCGCGATTAGATATAGCGAGGCCGCCTGCCGAATTTCGTCGCGATCGGAGACCGTATGGTACCCGAACGGCCGCCCGTAGCGGTACCGTCTTCGGTTATTCGTCGGACGTCTGTCGGTGGTTTTAAGTCGATGCCGCGCCGCACCACTTCCCTCTCATCTTAGCCAACGCCACTCTACACACCTAACCCTAACCCGCCTCTCCGTTCGGACCGCACGAACGCGTCCGGAGGGTCGAAAAACCCCGAGAAACCCTGCACCCTAGCCCATTTCCCTATTTTAAGCCCCCTCCCTGCCTATTTTGGACGCCCCCCTAATCCCTCCTCGTTTTCCGCGCCGCCCCACCAAACCCTAGCCTCTCTCCTCCCACCTGTCTCCCTCCTCCAGCCGCCGGCCCGCTAGGCCCGCGCGCGGCCCGCCCGAGCCCATCTCGGCCCGAGCCGCCGCCGCCCCAGTCTGCCCCGATCTGCTCGAGCTCCTCCTCGCGCCTTCCCCGCCGGCGCCCCGCCTCCAGCTGCCCCGCCGCCAGCATCGCATGCCGAGCTCGCCGCGCCCCTGGCGTCTTCCGCCGCCGACAGCGGCCACTGCCCCGTCTCGCGTCGTCGCCGGCCGTCGCCTCTTTCCGTCGCGTGCCCGGTGGCCACCCCTGCGTCACCGGAGGCCGCCGCGCAGACCGGAGCTCCGGCCACCGGCAGCACCGCCATCAGCCGCCGTCGGCCCGGCCCCAAACGCCTCGCGCCGTCCCCGCAGTTTCTGCCGGCGCCGCCAGCAGCGCGAGCTGCCAGATCCGCCGCGCCTGGAACCGAGCTCGACGGGACCTCCCGCTCCAGCGCCGCCTCGCATGGGCCGCCCCGCGCCGGCCCATCGGCTTCCCTCCCCACGCAGGCCTCGCCTCGTCCCGGGACCGCCTCAAGGCCTTCGGCCCAGCAACCTCCAGGCCGGTTGCTCCCGCTCTCCAGGCCGGCCCAAGTGGCCGAGGTGAAATTCCTCCGCCTGGGCACTTTTTGATTATATTGCACCCCTTGTTAGGCCCGTTAGCCAATAGGAATCTTCGGAATTAATAAATTCCAGTTTTTAACCGAATATTAGATTGCCCGTATCTTTTTACCCGTAAGTCGGAACGACGCGTGTTATATATCGTTTTGGGGTAGCTTCGCGAGTAGAACACGTTTATCCAACATGCATATTTGTTTAACGCTGTTTAGGGTGTCTAATGCTTTGTTTTACGTGCTGATTAGCTAGGATCCATTCCGTAGTTAATTTCCGTGCGTATCCGGATTGCCCGTATGCCATAGATTTTATGTCCATGTTTTAGGGACCATATTTCCCCATATTTTAGAACGGTCACTCGTATTTTTCCGTGTAGGGTTTTGCCGGTAGTTTATTTTCCCGTTTAGAGGTTTTATCTCGCATTATTGTGTGGCGTTATTTCATGTTGCAAACCCCACATATTATATATGTTATGGATTTTTCTGTGCAATTAGT
Source organism: Hordeum vulgare subsp. vulgare (assembly GCF_904849725.1). NCBI lineage: Eukaryota > Viridiplantae > Streptophyta > Magnoliopsida > Poales > Poaceae > Hordeum > Hordeum vulgare. Next base: position 509,393,469 of record NC_058522.1, read on the forward strand.
TTTAGCTTTTGAGGAAGTTAGTTCGCGAGATATTTTGACGTGAAGCCCTTTTGTTTAACCCGTAGGTTTTATTCCGGGCCTCGTTTGAATTAGTTGCCAACTGGAGAGTTGATCTTGGGTGTTTTGTTCAGCCCCTGGTATTTTTAGTTGCAATAGAAATGCATGTTTAGGTGTTGTTTGACTGCCCTCAAGTTGCTTGAATAGTGCTGTTTTAGAGGAGCTGAAATATTTCTAAGTCTGGATTCTGTTATTATTTTGTTGCTGTTTTGTTTTGCTTCTAGCTTGTGATCTGTAGCTCTTTTGGGGTTGGTCCAATGGAGTTAGTTGTACCCCTTATGTTTCTCTAGCATGCTGTTAAGTTTCATGCCTTTTGGACTCCTGTAGCTATAGGTTTTGCTGCTGTCAATATTGCTTCAGGCTGAAAAGTGCACTTTCAGAAGGTGTTATTTTCACTAAGTCTGAAATAGTGCGTGAGATGCCATTTTGTGTCTTCTTTTCCTAGTGCTCCTTGCTGCCATGCTAGTTGTTGTTAGTTGTTTGTAGTAGTGAGTCTTGCCCTCTTTCATGCCATGCCTTGCTTGAGTTTACCGGAGTTGTGTAGCCGGAGTTGTGAGGCGTAGAAGTTGCTATGTAGCTGTTTTTGGCAGATTGTAGCGTTTTCTTGTTTTGCTCGTAGTTTTCGAACCGTAGCTCCGATTTGATCGTGTCCTACATGAAACTTGCTTAGAATCTCGTGTAGCTTCATTTTCTCTTGCTGTCTGTATGTTTTGAAGTGCTCGTAGCCGCCGTTGCACACATTTTGCATTCATGCCATCATATCTTGCGGTGCTTGTGTCTTTGGATCCGTAGCTCCGTTGGAGATGTTCTTTACGTGTAGATTGCTTGCCTTGACGCGTAGAATCACGTGAACCTATTTGTTTTGCTGTTTAACAACCAATTAAATGTGTTAATTCAGATCTGGACAGAATTGTAAATTAACTTGTGAGGTCGTCTCGGAGGTGCTATATGTCATTTCCGACCTCACTTAAAATGCCTAGATAGGTAGTTTATTTTCCGCTTCACCTCTTGCATGTTTGACAACGTTAATATCGTTGTGTAGATAATCGGGATAGAACTAACTAATAAACGTGGAGTTCCGTCAATTTGCAACTCGTGCATATTGAACTTCACTTAATGTGTAGTGTTTGATTGTGTGAATTGTCATGCCGTGACTTGCATGTATTCAGTAGCTCATGTATCATATGTGTTGTGCATCGTGTGGTGAATATCGTTTGTTGATTCCTGTTTCTGGTTTTCCCCGTCTCGATAGAGTTCCGCACGCGTGCCGGAATGTGAGGACCCGTTCGACTACGTCGGTTCGTCTGCTTCATGGAGGCATTCTTCTTCCAAGCGGGATCTCAGGCAAGATGATCATTTCCCCAGATACCATTACTATCATCGCCATGCTAGTATTATCGCTTCTATCGATTATGTCTCGTTGCCTACCACATGTTAAATATCAGCCTCTCAACAATGCCATGTTAACCCTCAACCTGTTCAACCTAGCAAACCACTGATTGGCGATACTGCTTGCTTAACCCTGTTTTTAGCGTTGCTAGATGCAGGTGCAGTTGCTTCCATGTGAAACATGGGTTCCTTGTTATATCACCATATTAATGCTATTTATTTTAATGGACCTATATACTTGGTAAAAGGTGGAAGGCTCGGCCTTTCTAGCCTGGTGTTTTGTTCCACCTTTGCCCCCTTTTAGTTACCGGCTACCGGTGTTATGTTCCATAAATGAGCGCTCCTAACACGATCGGGGTTGTTATGGGGACCCCCTTGATAATTCGTTTTAGATTAAAGCTGGTCTGGCAAGGCCCAACATTGGTACTACATTTGCCTAATCACCTAATAAAATTGCATAGGGACCCGCCGGCACCCGCGGACTATTTTAATCAACCCCCGGGCCAGTGCTCCTCATGAGTGTTGGTCCAAAACAGAGCAGCTTATTAACGCTACCCGGGGCAACTCGGCGTTTGGCGTGGTAACCATCGCTCATCCGTCGTGTCCTGAGAACGAGGTACGCGACTCCTATCGGGATCGTCGACACGTCGGGCGGCCTTGCTGGATTAGTTTTACCTTTGACGAGATATCTTGTGCATCGGGATTCCGGTGATGCTTTGGGTAATCTCAGAGTTGAGGTTTTCCCCTAGGGAATCCGACGAGATCGCGAGCTTCGTGGTTGAGGATTTCTATGTGGCTTGTGGTAGTTTGTGATGGACTAGTTGGAGCACCCCTGCAGGGTTAAATCTTTCGGAAAGCCGTGCCCGCGGTTATGTGGCAACGTGGAAACTTTGTTTAACACTGGTTATAGATAACTTGAAGTTAATTAATTAAAATATGCCAACCGTGTGCGTAACCGTGACTGACTCTTTCGTGAGTTCCTTCTCCGATCGAGGACACGGTGGGGTGATGTCTGACGTAGGCAGGTGTTCAGGATCATTCATTTGATCATCAGTAGTTCACGTCCGTTATGCGTAGATCTTCCCCCTCTTATTCCTTGTACTCGTAAGTTTAGCCACCAAATATATGCTTAGCCGCTGCTGCAACCTCTCCACTTAACCATGCCTTACCCATTAAGCTTTGCTAGTCTTGATACCTTTGGAAATGAGATTGCTGAGTCCCCTGTGGCTCACAGATTACTACAACACCAGTTGCAGGTACATGTAAAGGTTACTTGACGCGAGCGCGTTGATTGTTCATTTGGAGTTGCTTCTTCTTCTTCTTCATCGATCTAGGATGGGTTCCAGGCCGGCAGCCTGGGATAGCAAGGATGGACGTCGTTCTTCTTTTGTCATTTGTTTTCGTCCGTAGTCGGACCCTGCTCTTACTCTTGATGATTATGTAATGTACTGATGTGACTCTGATGTAGCTTGTGGCGAGTGTAAGCTAGCTCTTTATATATCTCTTCCTTTCAGTACATGTACTTGTAACGATATCCATTCTTGCGACACGACGAGATGCGCTTCTATCCCTGACGAGGCCCTCGTGCCAAATTGAGGATAGGGTCGCATCTTGGGCGTGACAAGTTGGTATCAGAGCAAGGACCGACCTAGGAGCCCCCTTGATTAATTAAACTTGGCCGAGTCGAGTCTAGTGAAAAACTATTTGAGTCTTAGTTATATATCGGAGTGTAGGATTCTTTTTTCTCCTCTTCTATGCTCTGGTGAGGAATCTTGACGTAATAATTTACTCTACTCCTCTTCTCACTCAAAAATTTTAGGATCACGCGGATATTCTTGGAATCTATATGATGCCGATGTGACGGAGTTCTGTCTTGGTGCCTCCTGTCTGACTTGATCTTCTTCCGGGGAGTTGAGCTCCAGGGAATTCTCGAGCACATCGTTATCATTCAGATTTCTTAGTATCTTAGGACGAAGGATGTTCGTAATTGCTTCAATACTGGTAGTGGCAAGATAACCCCGATGTCCCCAGTACCGGTGCAGATTGTTCGGGGGTACTGCCATACTTTGTATCGTTGTGATCACGAGGGTCTGTTGTAGATGAAGGTCCGAGATTCTGGTCGTGTGTTGACGGATGTGATACAAGTGACGGTTTAGTATAGGAGTTGTGTGATATTACTCCTTGTATCCGTGTACCAGATTGCATGACCAGATATTTCGGGAATTCATAGGTGGGAATTCAAGTAGTTGCTTATAGGACAATCTTCCAACAAATGCATGATGTTAGGTTGGGGTTCGACATCTAGTGGATTCGTTTGTTCACGGTCGACTTACAGCGGTACACGTTGTGTCTTAAAGAGTCCTTGTAGCTTGCTACGACTCAGGGACGCTTCGTATGTCAGGTGCACTGCCTTGCACTTGATGGCTTCTGTAAATCGTGCCCGTGCGATCCTGTCCACGAAAATATCGGACGAAATCTTTCGCATGAGTTTGTTCTGGCTTGTTTCGTAAGCCACACCCTTTGTTTTGTTGAACTATGGTAATTCAAGTTGCGTCGATGTCAAGTGGTGATTTCAGATCTTTCCTAATCTGTGTTCTCATACTTTATGTGAGAGTGCTAATCCTTTTGGTCAATCAGTTGTCTTGTCAATTCTTGTCAACCGGAGTCATCGTATCAAGTCTTTTCAATCGATGTGTTTCTCTCCAAGTGGATTCAACCCTCTCCATTTTGCAAGATCGTTCCCTCATTTCATCCGGAGTTCATCTCATCTGTCCCATGTCGTCTTTGTTTTTCCCCACCCTCCCGCCCTTTTTCTTCGGTGATTGGTTTTCATCCAAGTGCATTCATTTCATTGTGCTTTCGCTGTCTGTTCTTTTCTCTCCTACCCGGTGATTCGTTGTGAAGATTCTCAAGAGCTTTGTGTTCATCTTTGTTCAATCTTGTTATCTTTCCGGTGAAGTTAATTCAGTTGTCCGTGTTCATCATATCCTAATTATCCTTGTAATTCTTTTTCATGTTGGAGATTCTTATCAGCATATCCTGTTATTCATTCATTTTTTTTCTATCCGGTGTGTTGAAGATATCTCGGACTTTCTGGCTTCGGATCTTTAATTATGTCGAGGTGCTCAACCTCATCTAGTCTTCATTTGTACCGGCGCTATATCAATCTTTCTAGTAATCTTTTCAACGGTGATTTCTTTGAGTGGGCCCATAACCCACAGGTTCTTTCCCAGGATCTTACCTGGCTCTTTTAATCATCTCCGGAGATCTTTAATTCTTTTCAACTATGACGTAAGTATGATTTCATCAGTCATATTCATTCTTCAAGATCAATTGGAGTTAATTCTCATATTTGGCTCAATCTTGCATTCTTCTTTATTCCGGAGGTCTCAGCTATTCTTGGTGTTGTTCCTCGTCATCATTCTTAGCTTGCAAATTCGAAGGAGTGTTTTTCTCGAATCTTGGTCCATTCTCTTGGAGATTCATCATTTCAACTTGGTGCTATGATCTTCAATTGTTTCTATCTTGAGTAATCCCTTTCTTGCTATCCGGTGCATTTCTGAATTGTTTCATTCTCGATTCTCCGAAGGCCATCATTTTAGAAGATTCTTCGTTCTCATCTTTCAGCTTTCATCTTCAATTCTTCTCAATTGTTGTCTCTTCGTTGTCTCTCGTTTATCCGGTGCCTTGTTCTAGTTGTCTCTAAGGTGGCTCATGATCTCTTTCTCATGTATCTCCAGTCATTCAGGGTTGGCTCATTCATTTCAATTCTCACCCGTGCCTCTTTCAAGATTTCTTCTAGTTTGTGCTCATATCTCTCCTCAATCTTTTTAGAAGAATAAGTGATATGCTAAATCCGTTGATTGTCATCAGTTTAACTTGATGAAGGATAAGCATAACATAATTCTTATTCTTGTTCATAGTAATCTGAATTCTTCTTCCGGAGTGCCTCATGATATCAATTCATTTGCTCTAGTGTTCTTGTCTTTCTTTTCCGGAGTTCCAAGTTTTCTCAAGTGTCTCTTCGTGTTGCTTCATCTAAATCTTGGCAAGGCTTCAATCTTATTCTTTCATCCTTCTTATCTTTGCATCGTCCTTTTCATATGGAGGCTCGTCATGGTGATTCTTCAAGGATGTGATTTTTCTCAGAGTGTTCTTCAACATTCCTCTTGGAGTACCTCAAGTATTCTTTCTCTTCCATTTTCAGTGCATTGTGCTTTCTTTATCCTTTGAGGTGGTATTATAGCCTTCTTGTTAGTGTAGGAGTCTCGAAGAGTTTCCTTTCAAGAATGAGATAATTAAACCCACCAATTCTATGGTGTTGAGATTTTTTTCAACCCATGATTTCTTCATTGAGCTATTTTGGTTTGGATTGCACCTAAAACTTTTCCTATGGATTGTGCTATCATGGTGCTTGTCATTAATCCCAGCTCTCAATATATCCTCTCGGTGTAAGAAGTTTTCATATCTTTGCCCTCATCTATCCTTGGTTCTTGTAGTGGTTGGTTGTCACCTCATATTTGTTGAGATGATTTTGATAAGTCCACTACTATCTTGTTCTTTTCGTTGTTGGTTTTCCAACTACTCCGTCTATTCTTCTATCCGGAGGCTCTTCAATTCTATTGTGATGGTAGTTGTCATTCTTTTGTCTTCATTCTCTTCTTCCGTATGAGCTAGTTCATATTCTTTTGTTCCGGAGGCCTTGTGATGTTGCTCTTTTGGGTCTATTATGTCGTTCTTTCAAGATCATGGTGTTTCCTTGTTCTATTTGTTTGTTGTTATGAATATTATCTATTTCTTCTACCGTTTCGATTTTTCTGTCCCTTTTTCCTACCGGAGTGCTGCCGAAAATTTCCGTGAATTCTTGTTTCTTTCTCATATAATTCCCCGTCTCTTTGCAACCTTCAAGGATTGTTGTTTTCACTCGTTTGTCAAAGAAGCGACTAAATTTTAACCTCTTGTTCTTTCTCTTCCTCTCCCCCTTTCATTCTTGGATCTCGGGGCGAGATCCTCTTGTAGTGTAGGAGTGTTGTGACACCCCGATGCCGACGTTCTAGAAGCTTCCCCTTTTCTTTCCGTTTTCGTCGTGTGCGTATTTTCAGTTGCCGCATCATCATCGCATCATGCGCATCATCTGCATTGCATCGGCGTCTCCGTTGCCGCCCGTTTTCAAACTTGCATTCGTTAGTAGTTGCCGGTTCACGTCGTTGTTCGTTCTGAGCCCGACCGCACACGCACGCGCCCGCGGCACCGTCGAAACCCTGTTTTTAAAGTGCGTTTAAAACACTCTCTGATCGAGGTGAAACTTGGCACGCGGTCGCGATTAGATATAGCGAGGCCGCCTGCCGAATTTCATCGCGATCGGAGACCGTCTGGTACCCGAACGGCCGCCCGTAGCGGTACCGTCTTCGGTTATTCGTCGGACGTCTGTCGGTGGTTTTAAGTCGATGCCGCGCCGCACCACTTCCCTCTCATCTTAGCCAACGCCACTCTACACACCTAACCCTAACCCGCCTCTCCGTTCGGACCGCACGAACGCGTCCGGAGGGTCGAAAAACCCCCAGAAACGCTGCACCCTAGCCCATTTCCCTATTTAAGCCCCCCTCCCTGCCTATTTTGGACGCCCCCCTAATCCCTCCTCATTTTCCGTGCCGCCCCACCAAACCCTAGCCACTCTCCTCCCACCTGTCTCCCTCCTCCAGCCGCCGGCCCGCTAGGCCCGCGCGCGGCCCGCCCGAGCCCATCTCGGCCCGAGCCGCCGCCGCCCCAGTCTGCCCCGATCTGCCCGAGCTCCTCCTCGCGCCTTCCCCGCCGGCGCCCCGCCTCCAGCTGCCCCGCCGCCAGCATCGCATGCCGAGCTTGCCGCGCCCCTGGCGTCTTCCGCCGCCGGCAGCGGCCAGTGCCCCGTCTCGCGTCGTCGCCGGCCGTCGCCTCTTTCCGTCGCGTGCCCGGTGGCCAGCCCCCGCGTCACCGGAGGCCGCCGCGCAGACCGGAGCTCCGGCCACCGGCAGCACCGCCATCAGCCGCCGTCGGCCCGGCCCCAAACGCCTCGCGCCGTCCCCGCAGTTTCTGCCGGCGCCGCCAGCAGCGCGAGCTGCCAGATCCGCCGCGCCTGGAACCGAGCTCGACGGGACCTCCCGCTCCAGCGCCGCCTTGCATGGGCCGCCCCGCGCCGGCCCATCGGCTTCCCTCCCCACGCAGGCCTCGCCTCGTCCCGGGACCGCCTCAAGGCCTTCGGCCCAGCAACCTCCAGGCCGGTTGCTCCCGCTCTCCAGGCCGGCCCAAGTGGCCGAGGTGAAATTCCTCCGCCTGGACACTTTTTGATTATATTGCACCCCTTGTTAGGCCCGTTAGCCAATAGGAATCTTCGGAATTAATAAATTCCAGTTTTTAACCGAATATTAGATTGCCCGTATCTTTTTACCCGTAAGTCGGAACGACGAGTGTTATATATCGTTTTGGGGTAGCTTCGCGAGTAGAACACGTTTATCCAACATGCATATTTGTTTAACGCTATTTAGGGTGTCTAATGCTTTGTTTTACGTGCTGATTAGCTAGGATCCATTCCGTAGTTAATTTCCGTGCGTATCCGGATTGCCCGTATGCCATAGATTTTATGTCCATGTTTTAGGGACCATATTTCCACGTATTTTAGAACGGTCACTCGTATTTTTTCGTGTAGGGTTTTGCCGGTAGTTTATTTTCCCGTTTAGAGGTTTTATCTCGCATTATTGTGTGGCGTTATTTCGTGTTGCAAACCCCACATATTATATATGTTTCCGGGGTAGAAAAATCCCATGGATTTTTCTGTGCAATTAGTTTTAGCTTTTGAGGAAGTTAGTTCGCGAGATATTTTGACGTGAAGCCCTTTTGTTTAACCCGTAGGTTTTATTCCGGGCCTCGTTTGAATTAGTTGCCAACTGGAGAGTTGATCTTGGGTGTTTTGTTCAGCCCCTGGTATTTTTAGTTGCAATAGAAATGCATGTTTAGGTGTTGTTTGACTGCCCTCAAGTTGCTTGAATAGTGCTGTTTTAGAGGAGCTGAAATATTTCTAAGTCTGGATTCTGTTATTATTTTGTTGCTGTTTTGTTTTGCTTCTAGCTTGTGATCTGTAGCTCTTTTGGGGTTGGTCCAATGGAGTTAGTTGTACCCCTTATGTTTCTCTAGCATGCTGTTAAGTTTCATGCCTTTTGGACTCCTGTAGCTATAGGTTTTGCTGCTGTCAATATTGCTTCAGGCTGAAAAGTGCACTTTCAGAAGGTGTTATTTTCACTAAGTCTGAAATAGTGCGTGAGATGCCATTTTGTGTCTTCTTTTCCTAGTGCTCCTTGCTACCATGCTAGTTGTTGTTAGTTGTTTGTAGTAGTGAGTCTTTCCCTCTTTCATGCCATGCCTTGCTTGAGTTTACCGGAGTTGTGTAGCCGGAGTTGTGAGGCGTAGAAGTTGCTATGTAGCTGTTTTTGGCAGATTGTAGCGTTTTCTTGTTTTGCTCGTAGTTTTCGAACCGTAGCTCCGATTTGATCGTGTCCTACATGAAACTTGCTTAGAATCTCGTGTAGCTTCATTTTCTCTTGCTGTCTGTATGTTTTGAAGTGCTCGTAGCCGCCGTTGCACACATTTTGCATTCATGCCATCATATCTTGCGGTGCTTGTGTCTTTGGATCCGTAGCTCCGTTGGAGATGTTCTTTACGTGTAGATTGCTTGCCTTGACGCGTAGAATCACGTGAACCTATTTGTTTTGCTGTTTAACAACCAATTAAATGTGTTAATTCAGATCTGGACAGAATTGTAAATTAACTTGTGAGGTCGTCTCGGAGGTGCTATATGTCATTTCCGACCTCACTTAAAATGCCTAGATAGGTAGTTTATTTTCCGCTTCACCTCTTGCATGTTTGACAACGTTAATATCGTTGTGTAGATAATCGGGATAGAACTAACTAATAAACGTGGAGTTCCGTCAATTTGCAACTCGTGCATATTGAACTTCACTTAATGTGTAGTGTTTGATTGTGTGAATTGTCATGCCGTGACTTGCATGTATTCAGTAGCTCATGTATCATATGTGTTGTGCATCGTGTGGTGAATATCGTTTGTTGATTCCTGTTTCTGGTTTTCCCCGTCTCGATAGAGTTCCGCACGCGTGCCGGAATGTGAGGACCCGTTCGACTACGTCGGTTCGTCTGCTTCATGGAGGCATTCTTCTTCCAAGCGGGATCTCAGGCAAGATGATCATTTCCCCAGATACCATTACTATCATCGCCATGCTAGTATTATCGCTTCTATCGATTATGTCTCGTTGCCTACCACATGTTAAATATCAGCCTCTCAACAATGCCATGTTAACCCTCAACCTGTTCAACCTAGCAAACCACTGATTGGCGATACTGCTTGCTTAACCCTGTTTTTAGCGTTGCTAGATGCAGGTGCAGTTGCTTCCATGTGAAACATGGGTTCCTTGTTATATCACCATATTAATGCTATTTATTTTAATGGACCTATATACTTGGTAAAAGGTGGAAGGCTCGGCCTTTCTAGCCTGGTGTTTTGTTCCACCTTTGCCCCCTTTTAGTTACCGGCTACCGGTGTTATGTTCCATAAATGAGCGCTCCTAACACGATCGGGGTTGTTATGGGGACCCCCTTGATAATTCGTTTTAGATTAAAGCTGGTCTGGCAAGGCCCAACATTGGTACTACATTTGCCTAATCACCTAATAAAATTGCATAGGGACCCGCCGGCACCCGCGGACTATTTTAATCAACCCCCGGGCCAGTGCTCCTCATGAGTGTTGGTCCAAAACAGAGCAGCTTATTAACGCTACCCGGGGCAACTCGGCGTTTGGCGTGGTAACCATCGCTCATCCGTCGTGTCCTGAGAACGAGGTACGCGACTCCTATCGGGATCGTCGACACGTCGGGCGGCCTTGCTGGATTAGTTTTACCTTTGACGAGATATCTTGTGCATCGGGATTCCGGTGATGCTTTGGGTAATCTCAGAGTTGAGGTTTTCCCCTAGGGAATCCGACGAGATCGCGAGCTTCGTGGTTGAGGATTTCTATGTGGCTTGTGGTAGTTTGTGATGGACTAGTTGGAGCACCCCTGCAGGGTTAAATCTTTCGGAAAGCCGTGCCCGCGGTTATGTGGCAACGTGGAAACTTTGTTTAACACTGGTTATAGATAACTTGAAGTTAATTAATTAAAATATGCCAACCGTGTGCGTAACCGTGACTGACTCTTTCGTGAGTTCCTTCTCCGATCGAGGACACGGTGGGGTGATGTCTGACGTAGGCAGGTGTTCAGGATCATTCATTTGATCATCAGTAGTTCACGTCCGTTATGCGTAGATCTTCCCCCTCTTATTCCTTGTACTCGTAAGTTTAGCCACCAAATATATGCTTAGCCGCTGCTGCAACCTCTCCACTTAACCATGCCTTACCCATTAAGCTTTGCTAGTCTTGATACCTTTGGAAATGAGATTGCTGAGTCACCTGTGGCTCACAGATTACTACAACACCAGTTGCAGGTACATGTAAAGGTTACTTGACGCGAGCGCGTTGATTGTTCATTTGGAGTTGCTTCTTCTTCTTCTTCATCGATCTAGGATGGGTTCCAGGCCGGCAGCCTGGGATAGCAAGGATGGACGTCGTTCTTCTTTTGTCATTTGTTTTCGTCCGTAGTCGGACCCTGCTCTTACTCTTGATGATTATGTAATGTACTGATGTGACTCTGATGTAGCTTGTGGCGAGTGTAAGCTAGCTCTTTATATATCTCTTCCTTTCAGTACATGTACTTGTAACGATATCCATTCTTGCGACACGACGAGATGCGCTTCTATCCCTGACGAGGCCCTCGTGCCAAATTGAGGATAGGGTCGCATCTTGGGCGTGACAAGTTGGTATCAGAGCAAGGACCGACCTAGGAGCCCCCTTGATTGATTAAACTTGGCCGAGTCGAGTCTAGTGAAAAACTATTTGAGTCTTAGTTATATATCGGAGTGTAGGATTCTTTTTTCTCCTCTTCTATGCTCTGGTGAGGAATCTTGACGTAATAATTTACTCTACTCCTCTTCTCACTCAAAAATTTTAGGATCACGCGGATATTCTTGGAATCTATATGATGCCGATGTGACGGAGTTCTGTCTTGGTGCCTCCTGTCTGACTTGATCTTCTTCCGGGGAGTTGAGCTCCAGGGAATTCTCGAGCACATCGTTATCATTCAGATTTCTTAGTATCTTAGGACGAAGGATGTTCGTAATTGCTTCAATACTGGTAGTGGCAAGATAACCCCGATGTCCCCAGTACCGGTGCAGATTGTTCGGGGGTACTGCCATACTTTGTATCGTTGTGATCACGAGGGTCTGTTGTAGATGAAGGTCCGAGATTCTGGTCGTGTGTTGACGGATGTGATACAAGTGACGGTTTAGTATAGGAGTTGTGTGATATTACTCCTTGTATCCGTGTACCAGATTGCATGACCAGATATTTCGGGAATTCATAGGTGGGAATTCAAGTAGTTGCTTATAGGACAATCTTCCAACAAATGCATGATGTTAGGTTGGGGTTCGACATCTAGTGGATTCGTTTGTTCACGGTCGACTTACAGCGGTACACGTTGTGTCTTAAAGAGTCCTTGTAGCTTGCTACGACTCAGGGACGCTTCGTATGTCAGGTGCACTGCCTTGCACTTGATGGCTTCTGTAAATCGTGCCCGTGCGATCCTGTCCACGAAAATATCGGACGAAATCTTTCGCATGAGTTTGTTCTGGCTTGTTTCGTAAGCCACACCCTTTGTTTTGTTGAACTATGGTAATTCAAGTTGCGTCGATGTCAAGTGGTGATTTCAGATCTTTCCTAATCTGTGTTCTCATACTTTATGTGAGAGTGCTAATCCTTTTGGTCAATCAGTTGTCTTGTCAATTCTTGTCAACCGGAGTCATCGTATCAAGTCTTTTCAATCGATGTGTTTCTCTCCAAGTGGATTCAACCCTCTCCATTTTGCAAGATCGTTCCCTCATTTCATCCGGAGTTCATCTCATCTGTCCCATGTCGTCTTTGTTTTTCCCCACCCTCCCGCCCTTTTTCTTCGGTGATTGGTTTTCATCCAAGTGCATTCATTTCATTGTGCTTTCGCTGTCTGTTCTTTTCTCTCCTACCCGGTGATTCGTTGTGAAGATTCTCAAGAGCTTTGTGTTCATCTTTGTTCAATCTTGTTATCTTTCCGGTGAAGTTAATTCAGTTGTCCGTGTTCATCATATCCTAATTATCCTTGTAATTCTTTTTCATGTTGGAGATTCTTATCAGCATATCCTGTTATTCATTCATTTTTTTTCTATCCGGTGTGTTGAAGATATCTCGGACTTTCTGGCTTCGGATCTTTAATTATGTCGAGGTGCTCAACCTCATCTAGTCTTCATTTGTACCGGCGCTATATCAATCTTTCTAGTAATCTTTTCAACGGTGATTTCTTTGAGTGGGCCCATAACCCACAGGTTCTTTCCCAGGATCTTACCTGGCTCTTTTAATCATCTCCGGAGATCTTTAATTCTTTTCAACTATGACGTAAGTATGATTTCATCAGTCATATTCATTCTTCAAGATCAATTGGAGTTAATTCTCATATTTGGCTCAATCTTGCATTCTTCTTTATTCCGGAGGTCTCAGCTATTCTTGGTGTTGTTCCTCGTCATCATTCTTAGCTTGCAAATTCGAAGGAGTGTTTTTCTCGAATCTTGGTCCATTCTCTTGGAGATTCATCATTTCAACTTGGTGCTATGATCTTCAATTGTTTCTATCTTGAGTAATCCCTTTCTTGCTATCCGGTGCATTTCTGAATTGTTTCATTCTCGATTCTCCGAAGGCCATCATTTTAGAAGATTCTTCGTTCTCATCTTTCAGCTTTCATCTTCAATTCTTCTCAATTGTTGTCTCTTCGTTGTCTCTCGTTTATCCGGTGCCTTGTTCTAGTTGTCTCTAAGGTGGATCATGATCTCTTTCTCATGTATCTCCAGTCATTCAGGGTTGGCTCATTCATTTCAATTCTCACCCGTGCCTCTTTCAAGATTTGTTCTAGTTTGTGCTCATATCTCTCCTCAATCTTTTTAGAAGAATAAGTGATATGCTAAATCCGTTGATTGTCATCAGTTTAACTTGATGAAGGATAAGCATAACATAATTCTTATTCTTGTTCATAGTAATCTGAATTCTTCTTCCGGAGTGCCTCATGATATCAATTCATTTGCTCTAGTGTTCTTGTCTTTCTTTTCCGGAGTTCCAAGTTTTCTCAAGTGTCTCTTCGTGTTGCTTCATCTAAATCTTGGCAAGGCTTCAATCTTATTCTTTCATCCTTCTTATCTTTGCATCGTCCTTTTCATATGGAGGCTCGTCATGGTGATTCTTCAAGGATGTGATTTTTCTCAGAGTGTTCTTCAACATTCCTCTTGGAGTACCTCAAGTATTCTTTCTCTTCCATTTTCAGTGCATTGTGCTTTCTTTATCCTTTGAGGTGGTATTATAGCCTTCTTGTTAGTGTAGGAGTCTCGAAGAGTTTCCTTTCAAGAATGAGATAATTAAACCCACCAATTCTATGGTGTTGAGATTTTTTTCAACCCATGATTTCTTCATTGAGCTATTTTGGTTTGGATTGCACCTAAAACTTTTCCTATGGATTGTGCTATCATGGTGCTTGTCATTAATCCCAGCTCTCAATATATCCTCTCGGTGTAAGAAGTTTTCATATCTTTGCCCTCATCTATCCTTGGTTCTTGTAGTGGTTGGTTGTCACCTCATATTTGTTGAGATGATTTTGATAAGTCCACTACTATCTTGTTCTTTTCGTTGTTGGTTTTCCAACTACTCCGTCTATTCTTCTATCCGGAGGCTCTTCAATTCTATTGTGATGGTAGTTGTCATTCTTTTGTCTTCATTCTCTTCTTCCGTATGAGCTAGTTCATATTCTTTTGTTCCGGAGGCCTTGTGATGTTGCTCTTTTGGGTCTATTATGTCGTTCTTTCAAGATCATGGTGTTTCCTTGTTCTATTTGTTTGTTGTTATGAATATTATCTATTTCTTCTACCGTTTCGATTTTTCTGTCCCTTTTTCCTACCGGAGTGCTGCCGAAAATTTCCGTGAATTCTTGTTTCTTTCTCATATAATTCCCCGTCTCTTTGCAACCTTCAAGGATTGTTGTTTTCACTCGTTTGTCAAAGAAGCGACTAAATTTTAACCTCTTGTTCTTTCTCTTCCTCTCCCCCTTTCATTCTTGGATCTCGGGGCGAGATCCTCTTGTAGTGTAGGAGTGTTGTGACACCCCGATGCCGACGTTCTAGAAGCTTCCCCTTTTCTTTCCGTTTTCGTCGTGTGCGTATTTTCAGTTGCCGCATCATCATCGCATCATGCGCATCATCTGCATTGCATCGGCGTCTCCGTTGCCGCCCGTTTTCAAACTTGCATTCGTTAGTAGTTGCCGGTTCACGTCGTTGTTCGTTCTGAGCCCGACCGCACACGCACGCGCCCGCGGCACCGTCGAAACCCTGTTTTTAAAGTGCGTTTAAAACACTCTCTGATCGAGGTGAAACTTGGCACGCGGTCGCGATTAGATATAGCGAGGCCGCCTGCCGAATTTCATCGCGATCGGAGACCGTCTGGTACCCGAACGGCCGCCCGTAGCGGTACCGTCTTCGGTTATTCGTCGGACGTCTGTCGGTGGTTTTAAGTCGATGCCGCGCCGCACCACTTCCCTCTCATCTTAGCCAACGCCACTCTACACACCTAACCCTAACCCGCCTCTCCGTTCGGACCGCACGAACGCGTCCGGAGGGTCGAAAAACCCCCAGAAACGCTGCACCCTAGCCCATTTCCCTATTTAAGCCCCCCTCCCTGCCTATTTTGGACGCCCCCCTAATCCCTCCTCGTTTTCCGTGCCGCCCCACCAAACCCTAGCCACTCTCCTCCCACCTGTCTCCCTCCTCCAGCCGCCGGCCCGCTAGGCCCGCGCGCGGCCCGCCCGAGCCCATCTCGGCCCGAGCCGCCGCCGCCCCAGTCTGCCCCGATCTGCCCGAGCTCCTCCTCGCGCCTTCCCCGCCGGCGCCCCGCCTCCAGCTGCCCCGCCGCCAGCATCGCATGCCGAGCTTGCCGCGCCCCTGGCGTCTTCCGCCGCCGGCAGCGGCCAGTGCCCCGTCTCGCGTCGTCGCCGGCCGTCGCCTCTTTCCGTCGCGTGCCCGGTGGCCAGCCCCCGCGTCACCGGAGGCCGCCGCGCAGACCGGAGCTCCGGCCACCGGCAGCACCGCCATCAGCCGCCGTCGGCCCGGCCCCAAACGCCTCGCGCCGTCCCCGCAGTTTCTGCCGGCGCCGCCAGCAGCGCGAGCTGCCAGATCCGCCGCGCTTGGAACCGAGCTCGACGGGACCTCCCGCTCCAGCGCCGCCTCGCATGGGCCGCCCCGCGCCGGCCCATCGGCTTCCCTCCCCACGCAGGCCTCGCCTCGTCCCGGGACCGCCTCAAGGCCTTCGGCCCAGCAACCTCCAGGCCGGTTGCTCCCGCTCTCCAGGCCGGCCCAAGTGGCCGAGGTGAAATTCCTCCGCCTGGACACTTTTTGATTATATTGCACCCCTTGTTAGGCCCGTTAGCCAATAGGAATCTTCGGAATTAATAAATTCCAGTTTTTAACCGAATATTAGATTGCCCGTATCTTTTTACCCGTAAGTCGGAACGACGAGTGTTATATATCGTTTTGGGGTAGCTTCGCGAGTAGAACACGTTTATCCAACATGCATATTTGTTTAACGCTATTTAGGGTGTCTAATGCTTTGTTTTACGTGCTGATTAGCTAGGATCCATTCCGTAGTTAATTTCCGTGCGTATCCGGATTGCCCGTATGCCATAGATTTTATGTCCATGTTTTAGGGACCATATTTCCACGTATTTTAGAACGGTCACTCGTATTTTTTCGTGTAGGGTTTTGCCGGTAGTTTATTTTCCCGTTTAGAGGTTTTATCTCGCATTATTGTGTGGCGTTATTTCGTGTTGCAAACCCCACATATTATATATGTTTCCGGGGTAGAAAAATCCCATGGATTTTTCTGTGCAATTAGTTTTAGCTTTTGAGGAAGTTAGTTCGCGAGATATTTTGACGTGAAGCCCTTTTGTTTAACCCGTAGGTTTTATTCCGGGCCTCGTTTGAATTAGTTGCCAACTGGAGAGTTGATCTTGGGTGTTTTGTTCAGCCCCTGGTATTTTTAGTTGCAATAGAAATGCATGTTTAGGTGTTGTTTGACTGCCCTCAAGTTGCTTGAATAGTGCTGTTTTAGAGGAGCTGAAATATTTCTAAGTCTGGATTCTGTTATTATTTTGTTGCTGTTTTGTTTTGCTTCTAGCTTGTGATCTGTAGCTCTTTTGGGGTTGGTCCAATGGAGTTAGTTGTACCCCTTATGTTTCTCTAGCATGCTGTTAAGTTTCATGCCTTTTGGACTCCTGTAGCTATAGGTTTTGCTGCTGTCAATATTGCTTCAGGCTGAAAAGTGCACTTTCAGAAGGTGTTATTTTCACTAAGTCTGAAATAGTGCGTGAGATGCCATTTTGTGTCTTCTTTTCCTAGTGCTCCTTGCTACCATGCTAGTTGTTGTTAGTTGTTTGTAGTAGTGAGTCTTTCCCTCTTTCATGCCATGCCTTGCTTGAGTTTACCGGAGTTGTGTAGCCGGAGTTGTGAGGCGTAGAAGTTGCTATGTAGCTGTTTTTGGCAGATTGTAGCGTTTTCTTGTTTTGCTCGTAGTTTTCGAACCGTAGCTCCGATTTGATCGTGTCCTACATGAAACTTGCTTAGAATCTCGTGTAGCTTCATTTTCTCTTGCTGTCTGTATGTTTTGAAGTGCTCGTAGCCGCCGTTGCACACATTTTGCATTCATGCCATCATATCTTGCGGTGCTTGTGTCTTTGGATCCGTAGCTCCGTTGGAGATGTTCTTTACGTGTAGATTGCTTGCCTTGACGCGTAGAATCACGTGAACCTATTTGTTTTGCTGTTTAACAACCAATTAAATGTGTTAATTCAGATCTGGACAGAATTGTAAATTAACTTGTGAGGTCGTCTCGGAGGTGCTATATGTCATTTCCGACCTCACTTAAAATGCCTAGATAGGTAGTTTATTTTCCGCTTCACCTCTTGCATGTTTGACAACGTTAATATCGTCGTGTAGATAATCGGGATAGAACTAACTAATAAACGTGGAGTTCCGTCAATTTGCAACTCGTGCATATTGAACTTCACTTAATGTGTAGTGTTTGATTGTGTGAATTGTCATGCCGTGACTTGCATGTATTCAGTAGCTCATGCATCATATGCGTTGTGCATCGTGTGGTGAATATCGTTTGTTGATTCCTGTTTCTGGTTTTCCCCGTCTCGATAGAGTTCCGCACGCGTGCCGGAATGTGAGGACCCGTTCGACTACGTCGGTTCGTCTGCTTCATGGAGGCATTCTTCTTCCAAGCGGGATCTCAGGCAAGATGATCATTTCCCCAGATACCATTACTATCATCGCCATGCTAGTATTATCGCTTCTATCGATTATGTCTCGTTGCCTACCACATGTTAAATATCAGCCTCTCAACAATGCCATGTTAACCCTCAACCTGTTCAACCTAGCAAACCACTGATTGGCGATACTGCTTGCTTAACCCTGTTTTTAGCGTTGCTAGATGCAGGTGCAGTTGCTTCCATGTGAAACATGGGTTCCTTGTTATATCACCATATTAATGCTATTTATTTTAATGGACCTATATACTTGGTAAAAGGTGGAAGGCTTGGCCTTTCTAGCCTGGTGTTTTGTTCCACCTTTGCCCCCTTTTAGTTACCGGCTACCGGTGTTATGTTCCATAAATGAGCGCTCCTAACACGATCGGGGTTGTTATGGGGACCCCCTTGATAATTCGTTTTAGATTAAAGCTGGTCTGGCAAGGCCCAACATTGGTACTACATTTGCCTAATCACCTAATAAAATTGCATAGGGACCCGCCGGCACCCGCGGACTATTTTAATCAACCCCCGGGCCAGTGCTCCTCATGAGTGTTGGTCCAAAACAGAGCAGCTTATTAACGCTACCCGGGGCAACTCGGCGTTTGGCGTGGTAACCATCGCTCATCCGTCGTGTCCTGAGAACGAGGTACGCGACTCCTATCGGGATCGTCGACACGTCGGGCGGCCTTGCTGGATTAGTTTTACCTTTGACGAGATATCTTGTGCATCGGGATTCCGGTGATGCTTTGGGTAATCTCAGAGTTGAGGTTTTCCCCTAGGGAATCCGACGAGATCGCGAGCTTCGTGGTTGAGGATTTCTATGTGGCTTGTGGTAGTTTGTGATGGACTAGTTGGAGCACCCCTGCAGGGTTAAATCTTTCGGAAAGCCGTGCCCGCGGTTATGTGGCAACGTGGAAACTTTGTTTAACACTGGTTATAGATAACTTGAAGTTAATTAATTAAAATATGCCAACCGTGTGCGTAACCGTGACTGAGTCTTTCGTGAGTTCCTTCTCCGATCGGGGACACGGTGGGGTGATGTCTGACGTATGCAGGTGTTCAGGATCATTCATTTGATCATCAGTAGTTCACGTCCGTTATGCGTAGATCTTCCCCCTCTTATTCCTTGTACTCGTAAGTTTAGCCACCAAATATATGCTTAGCCGCTGCTGCAACCTCTCCACTTAACCATGCCTTACCCATTAAGCTTTGCTAGTCTTGATACCTTTGGAAATGAGATTGCTGAGTCCCCTGTGGCTCACAGATTACTACAACACCAGTTGCAGGTACATGTAAAGGTTACTTGACGCGAGCGCGTTGATTGTTCATTTGGAGTTGCTTCTTCTTCTTCTTCATCGATCTAGGATGGGTTCCAGGCCGGCAGCCTGGGATAGCAAGGATGGACGTCGTTCTTCTTTTGTCATTTGTTTTCGTCCGTAGTCGGACCCTGCTCTTACTCTTGATGATTATGTAATGTACTGATGTGACTCTGATGTAGCTTGTGGCGAGTGTAAGCCAGCTCTTTATATATCTCTTCCTTTCAGTACATGTACTTGTAACGATAACCATTCTTGCGACACGACGAGATGCGCTTCTATCCCTGACGAGGCCCTCGTGCCAAATTGAGGATAGGGTCGCATCTTGGGCGTGACATCCTCCTATATATAGTGGGGTTTTAGGGCTGATTTGAGACGACTTTTCCACGGCAGCCCGACCACATACCTCCACGGTTTTTCTTCTAGATCACGTTTCTGCGGAGCTCGGGCGGAGCCCTGCTGAGACAAGGTCATCACCAACCTCCGGAGTGCCGTCACGCTGCCGGAGAACTCTTCTACCTCTCCGTCTCTCTTGCTGGATCAAGAAGGCCGAGATCATCGTCGAGCTGTACGTGTGCTGAACGCGGAGGTGCCGTCCGTTCGGCACTAGATCGTGGGACTGATCGCGGGATTGTTCGCGGGGCGGATCGAGGGACGTGAGGACGTTCCACTACATCAACCGTGTTCACTAACGCTTCTGTTGTACGATCTACAAGGGTACGTAGATCACTCATCCCCTCTCGTAGATGGACATCACCATGATAGGTCTTCGTGCGCGTAGGAATTTTTTTGTTTCCCATGCGACGTTCCCCAACACCTTTCGCGTCGGGTTAGGCACTACAGTTCAGCAATGCCGACGCCAAGATGGAGGAGATCATGAACAACGGATCAGTGCTTGTCGCTTCGTGCCCAGGGTTCGGCACGCAAGAGGAAACACTGGGCATCGGCGACGACATGGACGAGCAGGATGCGGGGGAGGTGGAGGTGGAGGAAGAACTGGCGGAGCCAGAGCTGGTAACGAGCAAAGGAGGAAAGTAATAAGAAACGGGCAGACAACGAGAAGCCGGCTGAACCCCGTGTCAAGTGGGCGGCGAAGAAGACGAATGCCTCGCTGAAACCTGGAAGGCTGCCAGCATGGACCCGATCACCAACGCGAACCAAAACACCGACACGTGTTGGAGAAGGATCAAGACGACGTTTCTGCTAAGCCTAGACATGAATTCGGAGTTTGGCGTGTTTTGACGGAATCTGCATCGACCCCTTTCCACTCGAACCCCGATCCATTCGGGGGTAATGATGGGGATTGTACCTAGGGTAGGGTCATAGGCCTGACCTACATGTACTATCCAAGGACACAACATTAAGGACTTAAAGATTTGAAGGAAGATTCCGACTAACTCGCCATGGGTCACTCGGTAGAGCATCCACCCGGAGACTTCCTCTTTCCACTCGACGGAAGACTTCCACTTGGAAGAATAGAAGCCAGTCGACCGCAGAAGTTCGGAAGTCACTCCTGGGAGGCCAACGAGGAGGCATTCGACTGGTCATAATAAGTAACATCTATTGTACGTTATCAGTAATGCACCCCTTTGTCTTTATTACTCGAACCCTTGGTTGCCTGGGCCTTGATGAGGGGTAGCGCATTCAATATAAGCCACTCCTCTCCTCTGACAGAAGGGTTCGCACCCCCCGTAACACACACTCCACACGACAAGAGCTCCTGAGCAATGGGACTTAGGTTGTTACCTCCACAAGAGGGGCCTGAACTCATACATCGTGTGTACAAGCTCGTCGTAGCTAGGACTCTGTCCTCTCCTTTCGTACCCCTAACCTCTACTCTCAGGTTCGTTCCCACGACAATGATGGCCTCCAAATTTGAAATTCAAAATCCATGAAAATTCATTTTTTTTTCAATTCAAAAAATTCTGAAAAAATTTACAGGTATACATCAAGCCATAATGCACAAGCAGTTAATTTTTAGATAAAAATATGTTGAAATGAGCGTTGTGTAAAAAAAATCTAAAACTTTTTAACACATGATACTATTCATTATTTCATGCCCTGAATTTGTCTTTTTTATACAGGTCGCAATTTAAAGTATTTCACCGTAAACTTGTACACACATGTACATTACATCTTACATGCATGCATTTTTTTTGAGAATTTTTTGAGAGCGGTTTTTATTTTATTTTTAAATCCGGCCTTCATGAAGCTCGGGATGAAAAGGCCTTACTCGTTTCTTCTTCACTTTATTGTTATTATTATTCTGTATAAATGCATATGTTAAATCTGAATTGCTACTACTTACTTAGCATTATCTACTTAATCAACACGTTGAACCGGCGCATCAAGGTGCGATCCCGTTTAGTTTATATTGGGGTGCGCGAGTGGTTTCGTGAGGGTCGAGGTGCAGGCCCACCGCCGACACTAGCGGAGGCCCACGGCGCGCGGCGAACCATATCTTCACCGTCCGGCCAACGACGGGTCGGGCCAGCCGGTGCAGCCGCTTGTGCCCCACCGTCGTGCCGCTTGCCACGGCCACGCCGTCCACGTACACCTCGTGCCGCTCCACCCGCTGCCCCAGCGCCACGTGCTCCTGTATCCTCACCACGTTGAACGCCCGCGCTCCCGCCGGCCGCCGCAGCTCGACCCAGTACCCGTCCTCCGCCATCGGCGCCCAGTAGGTGTCGTCCCGGCCGTCCAGCACATTGCCTGCCGCGAAGCCGCCGCCGCGCTCGCTGCTGGCCCTCGCCGTGCTGCCCTCGGCGAGGTCCGTGCCGAAGATGCGCGTGACAGCGGCGCGGAACTCGCGGAGCCTGGCGATGTCGGCGTCCTCCACCAGGCCCGTGGTGTTGGGCGGCGCGTTCAACAGCAGCACGCAGTTTCGGCCGACCGAGGTGTAGTATATGTTTAGCAGCTGGCTCAGCGTCTTGGCCGTCTCGTTCTTGTGCCAGAACCAGCCCGGACGTATCGTCACGTCGCACTCCGGCGGCACCCAGTCCGCCCCCCACGGGTCGCCGTTGTTCAGGTAGCTGCACGCACGAAATATCCATTATTATATTGCTTCCCGCAACAAAATCCATTATCGCTAGGGTTCAGTGGTTTAACATACTCCCTCAATTTATTTGAAAATAGTATAGTCGGCCTAATTGCACTATCCAACCTCATGCTCTAACAGTAAGTATCTGATACTGTTAACCTGTGTAATATACATGTAATAGTATGTCACGTTTGACTCCTAGAGTTTAGGATCTTACTAACCACCCCTGGCCTGTGTGCCTAGCCTTCAGAGGGTTTCCTTATATGTACATGCTGTAACCGATATTGATAGTACACAACATCAGTTTAACTCTCTAACTTGGTCCAACCCCTCGCCATGTCCGAGCAGCCTTCCACCTCCGCCTCCGGCGCGGCGCCTTCTTCCTCCCCACCGTCAGCTTCCCTGTTCTCGCCGGCCTCTTCTTCGGCTACCACCAGCGTGGACACTACCCCGACATTCGTCTTCAGCAGCTCATCTCCTACCACTCAATTCGCCCCCGTCTTCTCTTCCACTGCCCCGCCACCACCTCCGCCGTCGGCTCCTGCTGCCAGGCACCCCATCTTCAATGATAATCTCTCCAGCCACATCAAATTTCTTCTCAACCCAGCTGAGCACAACTACCACAAATGGAAAGCATTTTTTTCTTATGATCTTGGTCCGTTATGGTGTCTCCTACCTGATTGAACACCCACCCCCACCCAACGCCGACCATCAGTACCTGAAACTCGATGCTCATGTCTCCCTCGCCATGTATGCCACCCTTGCCGATCAGATCGTGGATCACGTGATCGGCGCCACCACAACCTATGACCTTTGGATCCGGATCCGCTACTACTTCCTCGCGAATCGGGCGGCCCGCTACATGATGCTGAATCGCGAGTATCACAACCTCAAACAGGGCGATCTCTCCGTCGGCGAGTACGCGCGCCGCATGAAGCTCGTCACCGCCGGACTCCCGGACATCGACCACGCCGTCTCTGAGGTGGATCTCACCACCCAGTTTCTCCATGGCATCGATCAGCGCCTCGACACCATCCTCGTTGTTCTGGGCGACACGGTACCTCTGCCACCGTTTGAGACTGTCTTCTCCCGTCTCAAACTCGCCGATGAGAACCTCACACAGCACCTCGGAGGCGACCGCCACCATCCTCGCTGTCCACAGGGGCGGCGGATCCTCGGGCACCTCCGGCTCCAGCAGCGGGCCGCCTCTCCGTTCGGGCGATCGGGTGGATCACCCCCAGGAGCGCAACAACGGCTCGCCCTCCGGTTGTGGCTTCAACTCACACACCGGCAATGGCGGCGACGGCGGCCGTGGATGCGGCTGCGGACGCGGACGTGGGCGCGGCGACTTGGGTGGACGAAACCACTCCTCCGTCCATCAGGCGTACAACCCGTGCATGGGCTTCTTCGCGCCCTACGGCATGGCTCTCCCTCCACCACGCCCCAGTTGGATCCCACCCAACGCTGCCGGCGTCCTCGATCCTCGCCCCGGGCTCCCAGGCCCATGCCTACCCCATGCAGTCTAGCCCGTACTCCGCGTCGGCCTCCTATCCACCGCCCTCATGGGATCACCTTGTGATGCTCCATGCGGCCTACAGCAATCAGGGTCTCCCCAACGTCGGCTCCATACCCGGATGGTATCTGGACAGCAGCGCCTCCAACCACGTGATCGGCAACCCTGGTAATCTCGACCGCTCATCTTCTCCTTTAAAGCATAATTTATCAAGCATCATTGTCGAAAATACCCAACATCTTGCCATCCATGCCACCGGTTCCTCCACTCTGCATCCCCACAATTTTCATCTTCACAATATTCTCTTCTCCCCTCACATCACAACTAGTGTTATTTTCGTGCGCCAGTTCACCAAAGATAATTCCTGTTCGATCGAATTTTACCCATTTGGTTTTCTTTCGAAGGACCTTCGCACACGGAAAGTAATCCTGATCTCAGCTAGCTCCGGTGATCTCTACCCCTTCTTTGGCAGCAACAAGACACGGTGCACCACTCTCTCCACCACGGTGACCAACGGCAACGTGTGGCACCATCGCCTCGGCCACCCCGGTGCCCACTCCCTCGCTTCTCTTGCCCATGATTTTATGATTCCATGTAATAAGCCATACTCTAGGCCTTGTACTGCCTGCCAACTAGGCCATCAGCATCGCTTGCCTTTTAATGCATCCGTTACCGCACTTATGCGCCGTTCGATTTGATTCATTGTGATCTATGGACATCTCCGGTCACGAGTTTCTCCGTCTATGAATATTATTTGGTGATTCTTAACGATTTCTCGCACTTCTCGTGGTCATTTCCTTTACGCAATAAATCAGACACCTCTGCCGCTTTGTTCTGGTTCTTCACCTATGTCAAAACACAATACAATGTAATCATCAAAGCGCTCCAATATAACAACGGTGGCGAGTTCGTCAACTCAACCCTCCGCTCCTTCTTCTCCACCAACGATATATGCTACCATTTCTCCTGTCCGCATACCTCACCACAGAATGGCAAAGTCGAGCGCCTTATTCATACTACCAACGACGTCGTTCACACCCTCCTCTTCCAAGCAAACCTATCCCCTCCATTTTGGGTTGAGGCCCTTCACACTGCCACGTACCTCATCAATCGCCGTCCCTCTCGCGCCATTAAGGACCTCACTCCCTATTTCCTCCTTCACGGTCTACATCCAACCTATGATCATCTCCGTGTGTTTGGTTGCTTATGCTTCCCGAACCTCTATGCCACATCTCCCCACAAACTTGCTCCTCGCTCCACTCGTTGCGTCTTCCTCGGCTACCCCCTCGAGCACAAAGGATATTGATGCTATGACCTAACTTCCCGTCGGGTTATCGTCTCCCATCATGTGATTTTTGACGAAGCCGTTTTTTCGTATGTGGCAGCCACACCATCACCCACAGTTTCCCTATCCCCCCACAGAAGATCCACGACCCAACATTCCCCCTGCCACCCACCACTCATCCCCACACTCCACCTACCTCGGATGTTTCCCCATGCAGCTCCGTGCCTATCGGCACCGCGCACTCACCCCACACCCCGACCCCACCACCACGCGTCAACCCACCACAAGTCCATCCACCGCGGGATAATCTACCTCGTCCCCCGTGCTTTTCCCGCCCATCTCCACAGTCTGATCCGCCTCGGATCACGCAACCACTACGCCCGGTTCCCCAACTCCCGCCTCTGTCGGCTCCTCCAGCGCAGCTTCCTCAGATCGCCCGCCTCCAGAACCAAACCTACCAGCCACTCCTAGCCCACCACGTCTCCCTCCACATGCGGTGCCCATTGCACCCCCGCTGAACTCTCAGAAAATGCGCACCCGCACAAAATCAGGCTTCTGCCAACCCAAACTCCTTTCCGTCGCCACCCACTCGCCAACTCATCCTTCCCACATTCCTCCTACATATCGATCAGCTCTCAAAGACCCCAACTAGCTACATGCGATACGTGATGAATTTACTGCTTTAATTCAGAATTCGACGTGGTCTTTGGTTCCCAAACCTACAGGTGTCAACGTGGTCACAAGCAAATGGATTTTTCGCCACAAGTTCAACTCCGACGGCTCCTTCGCTAGCTACAAGGCTCGGTGGGTTGTTCACCGATTCACCCAAAAGGAAGGCGTCGACTACGACGAGACCTTCAGACCCGTGGTGAAACCGGCAACAATTCGTGTGGTTTTGAGCATCGCCACCTCCTTCTCCTGGCCGATTCATCATCTCGATGTCAAAAACGCATTCCTCCACGGCGAGCTCAAGGGGACGGTGTACCGTGCTCAACCATCCAGCTTCCTCGACCCCTTGCATCCGGATCATGTTTGTCTCCTCCGTAAGTCCCTCTACGGTCTCAAACAAGCTCCCCGCACGTGGTTTCATCGCTTCACGTCCTTTCTACTGTCACTCGGTTTTCACGCCTGCAAAGGTGACTCCTCACTCTTCATCCTATCCCACGACTCCTCCATCGCATACCTGCTTGTTTATGTGGACGACATCATCCTCAACGCAAGCAACACCACCACCCTCTTACACATCATTAACTCTCTCAAAGCCGAGTTTGCCATGATTCATTTGGGCGAGTTACACCACTGTCTCGGGATCAACATTACCCCCAATGCCTCCGGTGTGTTCTTGAGCCAACAACAATACACTCTAGAAATTTTCGACCAAGCCAATATGCTCAATTGCAAAACTGTGCCCACTCCTGTCGACACCACTGCCAAACTACCTGCCACTGTCGGTCTTCCTCTTTCTAACCCCACTACCCATCGCAACATTGTCGGAGCCTTACAATATCTCACACTCACACGTCCTGACATCTCCTACACCGTCCAACAGATTTGTCTCTTCAAGCACTGTCCTCAGGACTCACACATGTAGTTGATCAAACGTGTTCTCCGCTACCTTCGCGGTACTTCCCACTTCGACCTACAGCTCTACAAGTCATCGTCTCTCGAACTTCTTGCCTACACGGATGCCGACTGGGCCGGGTTCCCCGACACTATGAAATCCACCTCTGGGTTCTGTGTCTTCCTTGGAGAAAGCTTGATCTCCTGGTCTTCAAAGCGTCAGCCTACCGTCTCACGATCCAGCGCCGAGGCCGAATATCGTGGGGTCACAAACAGCGTCGCAGAATCCTGCTGGCTCCCCCAGCTCCTTCACGAACTTCGGCGTCCTCCGAGGCGAGCCACAGTCATATATTGTGACAACATCAGCGCCTCATACATGTCCTCCAATCCGGTTCAACACCAACGAATGAAGCACATTGAAATAGATCTACACTTCGTCCGCAACAGAGTTGCCCTTGGTGAAGCACGTGTTCTACATGTACCGTCCAGTTCCCAGTTTGCTGATGTGTTCACCAAGGACCTACCATCACCAGTCTTTCGTGACTTCGGCTCCAGCTTGAACATTTTGCCAAACGGAGTTCCAGTTGAAGGGGGGGGGGGTGTTAACCTGTGTAATATACATGTAATAGTATGTCACGTTTGACTCCTAGAGTTTAGGATCTTACTAACCACCCCTGGCCTGTGTGCCTAGTCTTCAGGGGGTTCCGTTATATGTACATGATGTAACCGATATTGAGAGTACACAAGATCAGTTTAACTCTCCAACTGATACTCCCTCTAAAATTGTCACTGATTGTGTACAATATGCATAGGAGGGAGTACAGTATTTAGCCAGTGGTTTAAAGTCATAATCTTATGAAGGTGTTTCTAAATATGAACAATGTCTTTTTGGACATAAACTACACATCATTATGTATTCCCCGAAAAGAACTACATATTACTTCAAAGCATGAATTTTAACGATTAAATTAGGACTCCAGTACAAATCTAACGTCAATTTTTTTACCACGAAAAATCAAATGTTTTTCATGACAAATTATGTACTCCGAAGATGGAAAATTTGTCCCGGTTAATTTTTTGTCAGAAAAATGCCGTGGTTGCAAACTAATTCCATGATCGTGCCAATATAGATTGCCATAAAAACGTCAGATTTGCCATGCCTAAAAGTCCAACATCAATTTTTAGTGCATCATCAAATTAATTATATTTTGGAATGGAGGCAATAGAAATTTATATATTGAGAAAGTTCACTTTACTAATCTGAAATATTGTCTTGGCTCGGTTAACCTGTAATACTATTTTTGCGATAAATTAACCCCCTAAACTATCACACTTTAACACATTACCCCTAACAGGTGTCTATAGCAATACAATCATGTTTATTTTTAAAAGTAATTCAGACAATTTTATACATGTAGGTTGTGGCATTCAAATTTAGTAATGATAGTAAATCCTTTACAAAAAATATGGAAATTTTTGAATTGTGAAAACATATTTATTTTGCATAAATCAGAAATAATAATGTTTAGTTACCAAAACTTACATTGGTGTTGCCCTAAGAAAACACATCGATATACTTCACCAGAAAGGTCTAAAACTATCATGATTTTTTGGACCACACCAATATATCCAAATTTCAAGAATTCAATTGGAACTTGATCAATCAATATCCAGTTAGATATATAATTTTCGAACAAAATATAATATGGTTTGAAATTAGTTCGACTCTGGCCCGAAACTTCAAGATTACAAGTATTTTGATACCCATCAAAAATTCAGAAATTTCGCTGAAATCTTGAGCCGCGTCGCATTACCTATACACAATATGTGGTTTTGTACATTTTTTAAATTGTAGGAACTATATATTTAATACCCTAAAAAGGCACTATATATTTAATTCTTTTAGAAAACCAGTTGAATTTAAGCTGTTAGGATATAGTGACATAGGGTTTTAGCCTTTTAGGATATCTCCAGCGGCGACCCGCAGATATCCTCTCGCATCCGTCCGGGAATAAGGGGAACCATTCCATGGACACAGATGTGGGAGGCCACTATCCAACGCTGCCCGCATACATTTCAACCCGCATTTGAACTAACCGGGTGAAAATCAAGCGAACCGTTCATCAAAGTTTGGATAAAAATAACGCAAATCATCCATACATAACATGCAAATCAAGTCTAGATTAACCGGATGTCCAACATGTTTTTTATTAACGGATCATGCACTTCCACATATACTCCCCCTTGAGCTTCACGCAACATTTTGCGTACATAAATGGTCGTCCCTCTGTCCTCTAGTACATCACGGTAGAGCGGGCGGGCTACATAATGTGTAGAGCATCATTGAGTAAACGAATCAATGAACAAGTTGAGAAAGAGAAATCAAAACTTCTGATCTCATCCTCTACCACCGCCAGCTGACAAACCATGTTAGAAAACTTGGTGACACAGGTATGGATAGTGTATACATGATACGATAACAACCTCACATTGCGTTCTCGAATGATGAATAAGTTTTAGGATGCAATGTGCTTTCGTGCGTGAAACTATTCATGCACTTTCTGCCAGAAGGTCTCCCCTCTCCTCCTGCATATGAAATCCGCAAATATGGCTAACCACGCATCACACAACAACTCACCCCCATGGCCGAGTAGCTCGCCAGCCTTCGTACTCCAAAAAACGACACATCGCTCGAAAATTAGCTTAATGGCATTTGATTGAACACTTGCCGAGCGTGGTGTCTGCCATGGATATTGTCTAAGGGGGTGGAGTGTACTTAGGTACAAATGCTCAAGGGCGGACAATGCCGTCTTAGAGGCGAGCAACCGAATCGGTGCTGGTTGTGGATGCGACAATGCTTTTGTGACGGTCGTAGACGTACAACAACAACAATGGAGGTGAAGGGTGCAGGTGCAAAGCAAGATGAAGAAGGGGCGGAGTGGGCAGAAATGAGACACGGAGGGGGATTGGGCGGGGCGAGGGTGTCGAAGTCCTACGTGTCTACTGTCGTGACTCCCGCAAAGCCCCTCCTCCTTTGTCACCAATTTCTGGGACAAAGTACGTATGCACTGCTCGATGGACGGTTATAGGCCTGCGTTGGATGATTTTCACGATCCGAGCGGCTGCGGGTGGTTTGTGGGCCGCCCTTGGAGATGCCCTTAGGAACAAGTTTTCTTAGTTGTCTTAGGGCATCTCCAACGCCAACCCTTGAAATGCGTGCATACGTCTGTACGATGCTGTCCGAACCACTTTTTCCATATATGCCTGCTTAGCAATCCAGACGTAAGAATTCCGATATCCAAGAGACAAATGAGGGGGAGCTTTGCCAGAGTCCGGACATGTAGTTGACCAATCGCATGCATGTCCCTATCTTCTCTCTCTTCTCCCAATCACACGTGCATGGTCCTCCTTTCCTTTCTCGCCTTCCAATTGGACAATAAACCACAAATATCCTACCACATGCATGGAACCCGCCTACTTTTTCTCGTCCCAACCGAATAGTTTGCAATTAGCATTGGATGGCCCTCTACCGCATCATGTCTGCAGACCATGTCCGGACATAAAAACGTACATATGCCAAAGACTTTTACAGGTTAGCGTTGGACATGCCCTTAGGCCAACTCCAATGCACGACCACAAACAGACGCATGTTTTGTCCAAAATTTGTCCGTTTGGGGCGGGCAAAGGGGCGGCTCCATCCCATTCTATGTTTGCGTTGACCATGTGCCCAATGGGCGGACGTATTTCATTTGTGATGAGTGTATTCAATGCATACTTTTTAGGGTATATTCCAGTGCCAAAATCCATCATATCATACCCATGGAGCACTTATTCATGTCTCCAATGCATAGCTTCGATATTTACTTGTTTTACCAAGTTTGTTGCACACTTTTTATTTTTATTTATTTTTATTAGTTTCCTTTTGTTTATGTGGTCTTGGTAGGTGTGTTTACATGTTCATGGACTTGGGACATCAAAATTATCAAGCTAGGGGTCAAACCAAAGAAGTTCCTGACACGAGATCGAGGCCCTTTGGACAGATTGATGATTTTACATTTATCAAAATGTCCAAAATGAATATCCAAGTCCACTGAAGCATCATAATTTTTGCTAGCAATCCAATGAGCCCAAGAACATCAAAATCAGAGTTCATATGAAGAAATGGCGACCAAAATACGAAGCAACTCCCGAAGCATCATGACCAAGGTCTCTCACCGGCAACAAAGCCAGCGGCCGGCACACATGACAATATTAAAAAAATGGACATAGTCTACAGCCGAGGTCTTCCTAGTTCATGTGCTAGCTCCACCTTTTTTGCTTTGGTGTTGGCATTGGTAGCCTCAGTGTCAAGCTTCTTTGTTAGGATGGCCTCCTCCTTGTCAAGCCTTCTCTTCTTCATGGTCTCCTTCATGCCAAGCTTCTTCGTTTGAAGCTCCAAGTTTATATTCATTTGCTCCTTCCTTGGTGCTTCCTCTCGCCCCGCACTTCGTTTTGATTCCTCATGCCAGGCAAGGCGAAAGATGCCTCGTCACACTTCTCGCGAGTCTTCGAGTTGGTCTTGCCCCTCGGCCTCTTCATCCCATATCCACTTCCAGCCACGACCACCGACCCTCATTTCTTATTTGGAGTGGCATATTGACCTTTTTACTTGGGGTTGTTGGAGATATTCCCTAGAGACAATCATGTATGATGATATTTTCTATGTGTTTATGAATAGAGATAGTCCTTGTACATTATCAGTGATGTGTATTAACAAGTACGTGACTTGTTTGTGAGACTATACATTGTATGACGACTGTCCTAAAAGGTCCATAGTCGAAAGAGTTGTGTGGATGCGCAACGAACTAGACTAGCATATGATACGGTGGATGGTCCGGTCTCACTGACCATGTAGCATTGGATGCTAGTCGGATAATATGGACTCACAAAGATTTGGTCGAATTCGACGTAGTCGGATCCAAGTCGAGATAAGGTCTGGGTTGGACAGACCCAACTATGAGACGCAATGATATGTCATCTGTGAGTCTCTAGTACAACATACACTCTACGTCCTAAGACCTGAGCTGGCGCATGTACTCGGGATGGTGACAGACTTGCTTTGGGCCAACCAAACGCTACTCCGTGACTGGGTAGTTACAAAGAAAGGTTTCGGGCTTGTCCAGCCCCATGTTGTGATACGTGGTCGAGCAAGATGGGATTTGCCCCTCCGATCAGAAGATATATACTCTCGGCCCCTCGGGTGATCTGACTTGGATAAGAATGGCCATGCGATGAGGATTCTGAGATAATCTGAATGTTGGTCAGATTCACCGGAAGGAGAAAGAGGTCGTGCAGCAACAAGGATGACCATATCGCCTTGAGCACTACAACGTATGTCGTGTGACAAAGGGAACAGAAGTATGAAGTACATGTTCGCCTAACCAGCTTCATCGGACACTTGGAGTCAGTACGCCTTGCTAGAGGCCGCTACCGACTAGTCGAGTCAGACGTGGTCTGACTCGCGACCAAGTGAACGAGAACCTAAAGCGTCAAGTGAAGGAACACGTGGGCTTTAGGGTCCGTGCGAGGCCCAAGAGTTGAGACCACATCACACGCCTATATATAATGGAGGTGCGACACACTTAATCAGTTGATCGCTTCAGCTCCGTCATTAGTGTTGTGCATGTGTTGCACCTAGACACCTCCAATCGTCAATGCCAACTGTATGATCCAGACCTAGCAGTCAGTTGCACGGTGTTCCTCCTGCACGCGCGGATACTGCTAGAGGCGGTGCACGTGCGCCGCTCCGGTGAACCTGTACGTGGGATCCGGCGATCGCCTGTTCGTGGGAGAGGGATCGGACGTCTGACTATTCGAGGGAGATTGGACGAGGAGGAGATGGACCACGCGGATGCGCTCCCACATCTACTTCCGCTGCATGGCACTTCGCGTCTAGTGGTAACAATATGTGATCCATCTCTATAGCATGTTCTTTGTTGTTCTTTACGTAGGAAAATTTTAATTTGCATGCGATGCACCTACAATAGAACCCAACAGGGGCAATCCTGGATGAGCGTCCAACGATGGGTAAGGGTGAATGGCTTGTTCTTATGCATGGCCTTGAAGGCTTCCAAAGTTTGGAATACCTACACAATCAATCGGAAGGGCAAAAATGTAGTAGCAAAGGACACAAGATGCAACAAACATGAACATGACATGGCAAATGAAAGAGGAAGAGGTCATATCAATTCCCCCACGCCTAGGCCACTCATGGGACGGGATTCAACGCTCTCAAGCGCGGCACAAAACTTGTTGCATTCTTGTTGTATGAATCTCCATCTCTTTTGGATTGAATTGATGCCACATGTGCTCGCAAATTTGTAGGGTGGAAACTTCCTCAACTCATGAAAGTCTATATAAACTCTCGTCCAAAAAATGGATCAGTTTTGCTCGACACCAGTCTTGGGATCTTGTCCTATGTCCTTCCAATTCTCGCAAATCAACATGTCCTCATCTCTAGTATGTGATCCCGTGCGAATGCTTTCCCCCCACCGTTATGCATCGGCTGTTTGTGTGAGCTCATCAATGAACAATCACTCCTCCCTAATATCGACTCTCTCTTCTTCCGCATCTCCAAATAGATGTCTTCATGCCATGAGTCACCATGGCCGTCGACCTCTTCTTCTTCTTCGACACCATAGTGGTTGGAACCATCTTGGCCGCAACCATCTTCGCTTTGGGACTCCTCAGGATCGTAGCCTCGGCCTTAGTCCTCGGGGAAGGCTTGGAAGGCCTGACCACGGCCCTCATCGGCCGCCGGCGTTGGGTTTGGCGTTTTGTTGAAGGCGAGGTACTCAGTGTCATCGGCAGCCGACGTCTGGTTTGGCGTTTCGGTGAACAGGTTGCGGGCGTCGGAAAGTTGGCCGTAGGAAACAACCGCGAGTGCTTCCTTCACATTCCCGTGGATGATTGGCCGACACCACACTACCCAGGCATGATGTTGAGGTCGATGACGATCGTGGGGCCGGGGGTGGCCAACATGATCACGCTGCCATCCGGTTACGTCGAGAACCGGGTTGGAGCATGCTCCGGTGGAGAATTAAACCCGTCCATCTTGGAGGAACTGGACGACTAGTATGCAGAGGGCGAATGTCCTACGAGCCTGTGCTCGCTGCGGCCATGGCAGCACCGGAGAGAATGACCAACGCGGGCCGACACGACCCTACCACCATGAGGGCGCGCGTCGTCGTTGCCTTATGGCCTTCACGACAACGACCTCGTTGTCCTCAACGGTGGCCTTGTGCTGCGCGGCCGCTGCCTAGAGGGCGAAATCGTCAGCGGATTTCTTCCCCGCGTGAACGGACCGCCGGGTTCTCCTCTTGGCCGATTGTCGATGAGCCGCTCGGCCTCCATCAACATGAGCTTCAACCCGCTCCTTCTTCTTCCTCTTTGTCGCCAGACAGGTGATGGTGATGGCCCATCTTCGGGACGCCGACCATGAAAGAGAGAGTGGAAGGGGGGGGAGGGAATTGGGGAGTTGTGTCCCCAACGGGCGGGACAGGGGAGGACAAGGCGTGTGTCCCGCTCGTCCCCATGCTGTCGAGTGTCGAGTTTGATGCAAACGAGGCCAAATTTCATGTCGAAAATGGGTCGACGATGAACAAAAAAGAAGTATGCTTGACCGTGATTTGTCTACGTTTAATCTCAAACCGACATGACCGAATCATTTAGAGTCATGCGTAGGAATTGACCTTAGGGACAACTTATAAGGTTTAAACGATGATCCAAAATCTACGAAACAGACTACAAAAAGATACGTATAAACTTCCTAATTAAGAAAATATCTGTCCCCCGTCCTTAGGAGCGAGTCTAACCTTCGTCTAATGTTAAGAGTGAACCGAGCTGTCATAATTTAAATTTAGAAGAGAATAGCGGATTATTCGTTTCGTATCTAGCTTGGCCCTAGAACGTGCATGCGTGATACTCCCTCCGTTCTTAAATATAAGACCTTGTCGTAATTTTGCTATAGACTACATACGGAAAAAAATGAATAAATCTATACTTTAAAATATGTCTATATACATCCGTATGTAGTCCATAGTGCAATCTCTACAAGGTCATATATTTAGGAACGGAGGAAGTATTATTATTATTACTAGCAAAAGGGCCCATGCGTTGCAACGGGAGAAATAAATACCACACGGCACACGCTCTTAATTTATAAAAAATGTCTATAATTTAAGAATTTATAGTTACGATACAAATAAAGATGGTCTTATTCTATAAAAATGCAGTTCAAAATTTCACAGGTCTTCTATTTTAACACGGCTTGCATGTAGATTTAATACGTACAAAGAATCAGTCAAGTGACCTTCAGTTTCATCTCTAATCCTGATTTTATTGACGTGTTCATCCCCAACCCGGATGAGTACCGGTATGAAAGAAAGACGAATAATGACTTATTTATTAAGATTGCACCCTAGATAGTATTTTTATTAAACGTTTAACAGATAAAATAATATCATCTTTAAATTCTACATATTTTTCTAATCAAATTACATGTATAATATGTTAATTTAGAGTTACAGTTTAAAAGATATGAGTATTTAAAAAAATATTTAATATATACTACGAGTTTAATGTCATAAACAGTAAGGTTTTTTTTGTAAAATCACATCGGTGGATTTTCCGACGGAAGCGATAGCCTCTTTATTATATAAAAATAATATATATATATATATATATATATATATATATATATATAAATAAAGATTATTATTTGCGGGAAAAAATGTATCAGCATCGAGAAGTGATAGTATCGTGTGTATATGTATGTACTTCTCGATGCCGGTCGCCCCGATTGTTATCATGGAGCGGTTGACGGTGGACCAGCACGTGGTTCCGACGAACCCATCCTCGTTGCCGACCCACCGGACGTCGGGGCCGGCGTCAGAGAAGATGATGCTGGAGCTCTGCAACTGCCTCACGGTCTGAAACCACTCCTGGAAGTGGTACGTCATGTTCGTCGCGTTCTTGTCCTTGTGGCCGTCGAACCAGATCTCCGACAAGCTCCCATACCTACGCAATATTTAACAATGGCGACGTGAGTACTGCTTGAGAACCAGTCGGATGGACTGCGATGGGAGTGCAGGGAAGAGGGAACTGACCCGGTGAGGATCTCGTGGAGCTGCGCCAAGTAGTATTCATTGTAGGCGACCTCCCGGCCGTACCGCTGATCATGGAGGTCCCACGGAGAGAGGTAGAGGCCGGCATCAACGCCCCGTGCGCGCGCCGCGGCGGCGAACTCGCGCACAACGTCGCCGGCGCCACCGCGCCAGGGGCTGGCGTGCACGGAGTGGGCCGTGTAAGCGGACGGCCAGAGGCAGAAGCCGTCGTGGTGCTTGGCGACGAGGATGGCGAGCGACGCGCCGGCCGCGGCCGCCGCGTCCATCCACTGGCTGGCATTGAGCGCGGCCGGGGCGAACAGGGCCGGGTCCTCCGCTCCCGTCCCCAGCTCGGAGTCCGTGAACGTGTTCATACCGAGGTGAAAGAACATGATCACCTCCCGCCGCTGCCACCGGAGCTGCGCCGCCGTCGGGATCGGCAGTACCGGCAGCGGTGGTGGCTCAGGTGCCCCCACAGCGACAGCAGGAAAAACCAGGCCGGCGGCGACCACGGCGGACGCTAGATGCAGCAGAGACGCACCTCCCATGTCCCCGATCCGGCGATCCTCCACAACCAGACTCCTTTCGTCAGCCGTTGTCATGTGCAGGTGATATATACCGTGGATCAGGTACAGCCAATTAAGAGCCAATTAATCTGACCATCCAATGCAGCCAACGGCCAACTGCACATACCACAGAGTACGTGCTCCGTGGATTCACCGCACAAAAAGCCATTGCTTTGCTCGGCCAGTAGCGGAACACGTAGATAGCAAATACTCACTTTGTACGAAAATAATGTCTTAATTTTATACTAGAGCTAGTATAAAGTTTTACTACGCTTAAAACATTTATTTTGGACGAAGGGAGTAAGTTTTTCTACGGGACCGGTAGGTACCGGTTAAGAATCGATCGTCCATAAAATTTATCTGGATGGTGTTGAGTAAATAGGCAATTTTCCGAGCAGATTAATCCATGAAATAATTACTAACATGGCATTGACTAGGTTTATGACATACTGATCACGGAGTATACTAGCAAGTACTACGCATATAGCAGAAACATCTACGCATATAGGCAATACTACTAGTGCAGACAGAAACAGGAGAGAGACAAACACATCATACCATCCGATCGGCCAGTTGGCCGTAGCAGCAGCGGCGGCGGCGGCAGTATCCTCTGCCGCCTTCTTCTCGGCTTCGGCCTTCTCGCGGACGAGACGGTCAGCTTCGCTTGGTGAAGACATGGCGATGACGAGGGCGACGCGGACGTAGATGAAGCAGACGGACGGAGGCGAGCAGTCACGTGATCGCTCCCCAAAAACCTAATCGCCCCTCTCCCGTACAGGAACCGGAGAGGCGAGGTTTCGGAGGCCTGCTCTCCCGTCGACCGTGTACGCGGTAAACGGGACGGAGTCGCCGGCGGCAGCAGCAGTCAAGGAACGAACGCGTGAGGCAGATGTGATCTGATTCTCGTGACGGCTAGGGTAGGTGATAGCCTGCTTATAAAGGCGGCTGGGTGGAGAGACGTGGGCCAAACCCACGTCCGAGTCGGTAACAGCCATGATCCGACATCTCGGATCGTGCCTTGTCCCTTACGTATTCTCCGTTCCTGACCGGCAAAAATAAGCGCGTAGGTATGAGCTCGGCTCGGCTCATTCCCGCAACCCGCGTCGGGACGGGGCGGGCGGCGGAGGAGGAGTGCGCGTGGGCACCCTCTCTTCTCACTCTCCAATAGCATGTGGAAGAGAGACCCTTATAAAGGGGTCCAACTTCTCCTCCACTAGCGGGGTGGGACTAAACTTCCCACCACCTTGTCATGCCACCACCTACATGGGCCCTTGGAGATTTTTCTGAAATTTGTCTTATGGGCCTAAGGCCCATCTCTAATTTCAACAATCCCCCACCAGATCTCAAGGGCACATCGTGTTCCCTCGTTCCAATCACTGTTTTAATATACCAACATTTCAGTGAAAACCAGTTAAGGTTGAGCTTCACCTAGAGCAAGTAGCTACACCCCTTTACAACTGAACAATGGACTATGCCTTGAATTGTCAGGTTGGCGTAAAGGAGCTTCACCACAAGTCTTACTAGTACTAGGCTGCCGAAGGTGACCCCTCGGGTGGAGCATATTAGTCACACTCCTGGCCTATTCATGAGTTTACTAGAGATCACCCAAATCTCATAGACTGTGACCAACAGTCAAGCTCATATAGGCGTGTTCCTCCAAAGATCGCTCTGTAGGATAGCATCTTGCTTACATATAAGCTTTATAACACATTAAGACAGTAGTCATCCTACCATACAGTATCCGAGAGTATTGCATCTCCAACGGAGTGGGTTAGTAAAGTTACTCTCCTCAGTTCACCACTGGCTTGTTTTCCCAGGTCCTACTTCACGGGATCTCCGATCATATAGGTTGGGTTACTGCCATGGCAACTCATGTGGGTCTCATACCCATCTCCCTCGATGCACTGTCTATCACAACACGTGATAGCCCTTTAGTAAAGGGATCTGCCAGATTCTTAGCCGTTTGGATGTAATCCAACGCTATCACTCCGGAGTTTCTCAAATGTCTGACAGACTTCAATCTCATTCTTATATGTTTGTTGGACTTCATATTGTCCTTTGAACTCTTCACTTTAACAATAACTGTTTGATTATCGCAGTTCATAAGGATAGCCGGAACCGGCTTCTCAACCACAGGTAAGTCCATCAAAAGATCTCGAAGAAATTCTGCTTCGACACCAGATGTGTCTAATGCTGTTAATTCTGCTTCCATTGTCGATCTTGTTAAGATCGTTTGCTTGCAAGACTTCCAGGAAACAACACCACCCCCAAGAGTAAACATATACCCAGTAGTGGCCTTCATCTCATCAGCATGAGAGATCCAATTCGCATCACTATACCCTTCAAGTACCAATGGGAATCCCGTATAGTGAAGCCCGTGGTTGACAGTACCTTTCAAGTAGCGCATAATTCTTTCAACAGCACGCCAATGAACATCGCCCGGGTTTGCAACAAACCGGCTAAGTTTGCTCACAGCAAACGCGATGTCAGGCCTCGTTGCGCTAGCTAGGTACATAAGTGAACCGATAATTTGGGAGAATCTCAATTGATCTATAGCTGTGCCTTTAAACTTTCGAATAAGCACACTAGGATCATATGGTGTTTGACAAATTTTGCAGTCTGAATATCCAAAGCGACTCAAAATCTTATCAACATAGTGGGATTGCAGAAGTGTAATCCCACCCTCATCATCTCTCAACAGCTTGATGTTCAAGATAACATCAGCCACCCCAAGGCCCTTCATCTCAAAGTTTTGAGACAGAAAAGACTTAACCTCCTCAATTACTTTGGGGTTGGTTCCAAATATCAGTATGTCATCAACATACAAGCACAATATAACTCCTTCGCCCCCACCATGGCGATAGTATACACATTTGTCAGCTTCATTAACAACGAAGCCAACAGATGTCAGAGTTGTATTAAACTTCTCATGCCATTGCTTAGGTGCTTGTCTCAGACCATATAAAGATTTCAGCAACTTACACACCTTTCCTTCCTGACCTTCTATCACAAAGCCATCTGGCTGTTGCATATAGATTTCCTCATTTAGCTTTCCATTCAGGAAAGCCGTCTTAACGTCCATTTGATGAACGAGAAGACCATGAGTGGCCGCCAATGAGAGTAGTACTCGAATGGTGGTCAGTCTAGCCACAGGTGAATAAGTATCGAAGAAATCTTCTTCTTCTTTCTGGGCATAGCCCTTGGCCACAAGCCTAGCCTTGTACTTTTCAATCGTACCATCGGGCCTAAGCTTCTTTTTGAACACCCACTTGCATCCCAATGGTTTGCAACCATAGGGATGATCAGTGATTTCCCATGTCCCGTTAGCCATGATGGAATCCATCTCGCTACGGACCGTAACTTTCCAGTAATCAGCATCTGGAGAAGCATACGCTTCTGAAATAGAAGTGGGATTGTCATCCACGAGGTATACGAAGAAATCATCACCAAAGGTCTTTGCAGTCCTTTGTCTCTTGCCCCTACCACGGGCTTCCTCGTCATCCTCCTCAGGATTTTCATCATGTGTTTGTTCATAGTATTCCATAGGAATGGCAGGCTCAGGAGTTATCTCAGATTCCTGTCTAGAAGTGCTTTGCATATCTTTCATGGGAAATATATCCTCAAAGAATGTAGCATCCCTCGACTCCATTATTGTACCGACCTTCACGTCAGGTACCTCAGATTTCACTACTAGAAATCTATAGCCTACGCTATTCTTAGCGTATCCCAAATTAACGCAGTCCACAGTCTTTGGTCCAAGCTTACGCTTCTTGGGGATCGGTACATTGACTTTCGCCAAGCAGCCCCAAGTACGTAAGTACGAGAGCGTCGCCCTTCTCTTCGACCACTCCTCGTAGGGAGTGACCTCATTATCTTTTGTAGGAACTTTATTCAGGACATGACACGCGGTCAATATAGCCTCCCCCCATCATGCCTTGGATAAACCCGATGTATCTAACATGGCGTAAACCAAATCAGTTAGAGTACGGTTTTTCCGCTCGGCAACCCCGTTTGACTGGGGTGAATAGGGAGGCGTCCTCTCATGAATAATGCCGTGTTCCGCACAAAATGAATCAAATTCGTTTGAGAAGTACGCTCCACCACGATCAGACCGGACTCGTTTAATTTTCTTTTCAAGTTGATTCTCAACTTCTGCCTTATAGATTTTAAAGTAGTGTAGAGCCTCATCTTTAGTACTTAACAGATACACATAGAAAAATCTAGTGGAATCATCTATCAATGTCATGAAGTATTTCTTTCCACCTTTAGTCAACACACCATTCATCTCACAAAGATCAGAATGTATGAGTTCTAATGGTGCCAAGTGTCTCTCCTCTGCAGCCTTGTGAGGCTTGCGAGGTTGCTTTGCTTGCACACACGAATGGCACTTAGAACCTTTGGCTAAAGTGAAAGTTGGGATTAAATTCAGTTTTGCTAGCCGCGACATAACACCGAAACTTATGTGACAAAGACGTGAATGCCAAACTTCAGATTCATTAACACTCGAATGAATATTGTTCACAACTTTATTACAAAAATCTGCAAGAGAAAGGCGGAACAGACCTCCGCATTCATAACCTTTTACAACGAAAAGTCCATATTTCGTAACTACTACTTTATTAGACTCGAATACCAACTTAAACCCTTCTCTACACAGAAAGGAACCACTAACAAGATTCTTCTTGATGGCGGGGACATGCTGCACGTTCTTCAGCTGCACGATCCTTCCCGAAGTAAACTTCAGATCGACCGTGCCAACACCAAGAACAGAAGCACTCGCGCCATTCCCCATCAATACGGACCCGCGACCGGTGGCCTGATAAGAAGAGAACAATGATAAGTCAGCACACACATGAATATTTGCACCCGTGTCCACCCACCAATCGGTGGACTGACAAACTGTAAATACAGTAAGTAAATTACCGTACCCAGATGCACCACTTTCATTGTTGCCCACAATCATATTGGCAGACTTGGAGTCCTGCGCCGGCTTCTTGTACTTGTTTGGGCATTTGTTCGCCCAATGTTCCTCTGAACCACAAGTATAGCAGCCATCTCCCTTCTTATTCTTCTTGAAGGTCTTCTTTCCCTTCTTCTTGAAGTCGGTATTCTGTTGGACAGAATTCTTTCCCTTGGGCTTGTGGGAATTGAAGTTCCTCTGGTGTACCATATTGGCAGCAGAAGAGCTTTCCACCGCTTTTCCATTGGAGTCCTTTGCTCTCGAGTTCTGCTTAACACTCAGATGGCCGATGATGTCCTCTACTGAGAACTCACGCCTCTGATGTTTCAGAGTAGTAGCAAAGTTCCTCCAGGAATTAGGGAGCTTAGCAATTATACAGCCCGCGACAAACTTGCCCGGCAAATTGCACTTAAGAACCTCAAGTTCTTTAGCTATGCATATTATCTCATGAGCCTGTTCCAATACAGAACGGTTGTCAACCATCTTGTAATCATGGAACTGCTCCATAACATACATCCCACTCCCATCATTGGTGGCCCCGAATTTAGATTCGAGCGCCTCCCACAAGTCCTTGGCAACATGCATATGTAAATATGCATCAACCAGCTTATCTCCGATCACGCTAATGACTGCTCCAAGGAATAGGACGGTGGCCTCCTTAAACATTTTCTCCTGTTCAGGAGTGATAGTTTCCGTAGGAGTGACACCGGCTACCCAGAACACGTTCATAGCCGTGAGCCATAAGGTGGTTCTCGTTTGCCAATGCTTGAAAAAAGTACCGGTAAACTTATCCGGTTTCAGTGCAGCAACAAAACCATTACTCGAAAAATTCCTACACAAATTAGGTTTTTTGGATTGTTGAGTAAATAGGCAATTTTCCGAGCAGATTAATCCATGAAATAATTACTAACATGGCATTGACTAGGTTCATGACATACTGATCACGGAGTATACTAGCAAGTACTACGCATATAGCAGAAACATCTACGCATATAGGCAATACTACTAGTGCACACAGAAACAGGAGAGAGACAAACACATCATACCCTCCGATCGGCCAGTTGGCCGTAGCAGCAGCGGCGGCGGCGGCAGTATCCTCTTCCGCTTCTCGGCTTCGGCCTTCTCGCGGACGAGACGGTCAGCTTCGCTTGGTGAAGACATGGCGATGACGAGGGCGACGCGGACGTAGACGAAGCAAACGGACGGAGGCGAGCAGTCGCGTGATCACTCCCCAAAAACCTAATCGCCCCTCTTCCGTACAGGAACCGGAGAGGCGAGGTTTCGGAGGCCTGCTCTCCCGTCGACCGTGTACGCGGTAAACGGGACGGAGTCGCCGGCGGCAGCAGCAGTCAAGGAACGAACGCGTGAGGCAGATGTGATCTGATTCTCGTGACGGCTAGGGTAGGCGATAGCCTGCTTATAAAGGCGGCTGGTTGGAGAGACGTGGGCCAAACCCACGTCCGAGTCGGTAACAGCCACGATCCGACGTCTCAGATCGTGCCTTGTCCGTTATGTATTCTCCGTTCCTGACCGGCAAAAATAAGCGTGTAGGTATGAGCTCGGCTCGGCTCATTCCCGCAACCCGCGTCGTGACGAGGCGTGGCGTGGCGTGGCGAGGCGGGCGGCGGAGGAGGAGTGCGCGAGGGCACCCTCTCTTCTCACTCTCCAATAGCATGTGGAAGAGAGACCCTTATAAAGGGGTCCAACTTCTCCTCCACTAGCGGGGTGGGACTAAACTTCCCATCACCTTGTCATGCCACCACCTACATGGGCCCTTGGAGATTTTTCTGAAATTTGTCTTATGGGCCTAAGGCCCATCTCTAATTTCAACAGATGGTGATGCCACTCGGGTATAAACATGTGAAACATTTTACTAGGGCATGAATGTAAATGCATCTAGTGTCCCTTAGTGATTTTAGGGGATTGAAGACTTATAGATTAAAAGATTAATGTGTTTGTGAGTGTATAC
Organism: Hordeum vulgare subsp. vulgare; assembly: GCF_904849725.1. Taxonomy (NCBI): domain Eukaryota; kingdom Viridiplantae; phylum Streptophyta; class Magnoliopsida; order Poales; family Poaceae; genus Hordeum; species Hordeum vulgare. The sequence goes on from NC_058522.1 coordinate 509,436,769, forward strand.
AAGCCCTATAAGACGCCGAGGAGTTTGAGTTATTCGAAGAATATCGACCCCTAAAATTATATGTTTTCATCAAAAGAAATCCGAAGCGGTTTCATTCGATTTGTTGTGGATTGGATGATGAAAAAAACAGCAAGCAGCAAGCGTAGTTAGAAAAGTTTCGGGTGAAGACTTTGGTTATTTCTTGAAGACTTTGATAACGAAGAAATTATAATTCCTCATGAAGGCTTTGAAAATGAGAAATTTGGTGTGTCCCAAAGAAAATGCTCTGAAGACAATGAAGCTTGAAGATTTACTCTTTCGGTTTCATTTCTTCTTTCTTGAGTTATAGGAGCACTGTACTGTTAAAGGGGGTCGAGGTAATACTAATGAAAAGTTTTCTTATAATGCTCATCTTAAAGCCTACCATACCTAATCCTTCGAGCGAAGCATTTGAAAATCTCTCACAGTTTAGTCAAAGTCTTTAGTGATAGAGACGAAGTTCTTCTGATCTCTGAAGAAATTGTAGTAACTAAGGAGTTAGGATTTCGCCAGTGCGAACTGTCTATCGGTGAGGAACATGAGAGACATGAGGACTTTCATAGTTGAAAGATCCGACCGTTGCCGCGCCTCGCGCCACTTGTCCCAAATCTTATCCACATAACGGTCATATCATTGGGGCATTAATGTCAAATCATGTTGGGATGCTCCCAGGCTATTAATAGCTGCCCCCACAACCACTAGCTGGTTGCCAGTTCTGAGAGAAACTGACACTTGTCCTTTAGAGCAACCCATTTCTAGAGAACTTTGAGTGAAAAACATTAGTGAGGAAAACCCCAAAACACCCAAACCAAAAACCCAAAACCCAAAGTGATTGAGCATCACTAAATAGATTATTCATGTGTGGAACCAACACTTGTTACCTTTGAGGATTGTGCATCCTCCACACGGTTAGGCGTCAATGGTCTAGAGCATTCAACAGTCTATTGTGGATCACGGGTGACCGAGTTTGTGAGGGTTTGGAAGTCTGCCCTAAAGACTTACCAGGAGTGTTGGGAGAGGACTGTGTGTTCTTAGCTCAAGGAGAATATGATAAGGACTTGGTGTCGTGGGAGTGCGTGTCCTTTGGTTTAAATACCAAGACACTCCAAAACAGACGTACGAGTGTCAAAGCAGTTAGAACTGGGTCATCAAATCACTGTCATCACCGAGTACCTGATTCTTTTTCCTCAACCCTTTCATTTCTTCACTTGTATGTTGATGAAATTGCTTGTTACTGTTTGAAGAATTTGACTGAAGACTTTCTTAATTTCCTCACCTCAAATTCTTCACTTCACTTGTTCTTCACCTGCATATCCTGAACACGCTACTCATATAAACGAAATGTTTCAATTCATCATGAAGACTATGATGTCATTGTTTTGCATGTCTCTTTGAGTACTTTATCCGCTGCTAGTTGTTCGCCTGTGAGGACTTTCCTCACGAGGAATTTCATCAGTGACGAATTTATAAAAACCACCTATTCACCCCCCCTCTAGTCGATGTAACACACTTTCAATTGGTATCAGAGCGAGGTACTTTCTTGTTTTGTGTGATTTTGGTGTAACCACATGGAGTTTTAGTTATGTCGACCGCAGGTATGATCAAGGTCACTGCGGGCTGTCCTACCTTTGAAGCGACGGACTACCCGTACTGGAAGAAGAAGATGCGCATGCACCTTAAAGCAATTTGACAATGATCTCTAGTATGTTGTGGAAAATGGTGTTCCCGCTGTCACTGCAACTATCACTGCTGCTGATTTGAAGAGATTTAAGCGACTTGACTCTCAAGCAAAGAATATCATCTGTGGTCATGTGAGCAAAGGTCAGCATGGCAGAGTGAGTGCTTTGACATATGCGAAGCTTATCTAGTATAGGTTGTCCAAAGTAAATGAAGGCATGTCTACTCAACGTGACTCTCGGGTTGACGTTCTTCGCAATCTCTTCAACTGCTTCAAAAGACTCGATAATGAAAGCTGTCAGCAAACCTTCGATCGCCTCACCGATATCTCAAACGAGCTACATTCTCTTGGAGCCAGAGACATCACTGACCATGAGGTGGTGAAGAAACACTGAGGTCTCTTGATTCCTCATTTGATACACTGGTTTTGATGATTCAAGAACGAAGAGATTACAAGCTACTAGATCCATCACCACCACCGTCACCAAGCCGTTGTGCTGCCGGAGAACTCATCTACCTCTCCGCCCTCGCTTACTGGATCAAGGAGGCAGAGAACGTCATCGAGCTATACGTGTGCTGAATGTGGACGTGACGTCCGTTCGACAATAGATCGGGACGGATCGTGATGAGATCGCAGGACGGATCATGATGGGATCGCGGGATAGATTGCGATTTGGATCGCGAAGACGTTTGACTACATCAATCGCGTTATATGCGATTTCGCTTAGCGATCTACAAGGCTATGTAGATGCACTCCCCCTCTTGTAGATGTTAGTATCTATAGAATGATATTGATGAGTGTAGAATTTTTTTATTTCCCATACGACATTTCCCAACAATTTTTCCGTTATTCACGGCTCGCAACTGGTTTAGTGTGATTTTTTGATGACTTGCTGCAGAAATGGTGACATTTTCTTATTTCTAACGAAAACAACCACCTAGGTCATAAATATAATGGTTTTCAGCAATTTACTCCCTTAGAGGGTGTTTGGATCACTAGAGACTAGTAGTAGTCACCTTTAGTCAGTAAACCTCCAAACACCCCTGACTAATGGGTGACTAAAACTAGTTTAGTCCCTAGTCACCCCACCCCCAACTTTTACTGACTAAAGTCTCTTCTCTAATTAATTGGCGGACTCATTCTGTTGCGGGCTCATCCTCCCATGCGGGCACGTCAATGGAAGGGAGATAAATGAGGAGATAAATGGAAGGAAGAGAGAATAATTTAATACTGAGACATTTAACGCTGACTAGTAGTAGTCACCTTCCAAACAGTGCCTGACTACAAACTTTTAGTCTGGCTACTACTAGTCACATGACTAGAGAGTATCCAAACACCCTATTAGACAAGACAAAACGTGGTGTATGAAGACGAGACGACTCCTATTTGACTCTTTATGCGTTAAATTGGAGTGGAAACGCACAGGCGCGCGAGTGGGCCGGCGGGCCCGTAAGTCCTGTAGAGAACCGACTTACCAACCCTCTCCAGCGGTCCAGTAATAAAAGGAAAACTCTCCCCAGCGGACAGCAGAGAAAAGCCGAACCGCTTCGTCGTCCCGAACCTTCTCGATCGCCTTCCGCTTCCTCCACACCCTAACCCTCGCTCGCCGCCGCCGCCGCCCGCCCGCCGAGATGGACGACAGCTGCGCGGTGTGCGCGGACGCGCTCGAGTGGGTGGCCTACGGGCCCTGCGGCCACCGCGAGGTGTGCTCCACCTGCGTCGTCCGCCTCCGCCTCGTGCTCAACGACCCCCGATGCTGCATCTGCAAGACGGACTGCCCCTCCGTCTTCGTCACCAGGGCCATGGGGGACTACACCAAGGTCATCCCCGACTTCTCCGCCCTGCCCGCCGACGCAAGGGAGGGCAAGGCGGGGCAGCACTGGTACCACAAGGATACCAAGGCCTACTTCGACGACGCCGATCACTACAAGATGATACGGGCCATGTGCCGCCTTTCCTGCAGCGTGTGCGACAATGCCGACGAGGATCAGGCCGGCCGCGGCCAAGCACAGCGCGGAGGCAGCAGGTTCGAGACCATGGGTCTGCTACAGGGGCATCTGTCACGTTGCCATGGGCTGTACATGTGCAGCCTCTGCTTGAAGGGGATGAAGGTGTTCATCTGTCAACAGAAGCTCTACACCAAGGACCAGCTGGCTCGGCACACGCAAAAGGGCGACCCTCAGGTGGATGGCTCCGAGGCTCAACGCAGCGGCTTTGCGGGGCACCCCATTTGCGAGTTTTGTAGGAGGGCATTCTATGGAGATAATGAGCTCTACGAGCACATGAACAGAGAGCACTACTCTTGCCACATATGTCAACGGCGGCATCCTGGGAACCATGATTATTTCCGGAACTACGATGAATTGGAGGTGCATTTTCGTAGAGACCACTTCCTCTGTGAAGATGATGCCTGCTTGGCCAAGAAGTTTGTTGTCTTCCAGAGCGACGCCGAGATCAACAGGCACAATGCTATGGAGCACGGCGGGCGGATGTCTCGTGCCCAGAGGAATGCCGCGCTTCAGATACCTACCAGTTTTATGTACCAGCGGAATGAGCAAGATCAGAGGCGTGGCAGAGGCAGGGGCCGTAGTGCTCACTTTGATAGACATGACAGTGATTTCTCGTTACCTGTGGATGGCAGTGCAGCCGCGGATCATGGCCTTGGAAGTCGACTTGATAGCGCAAGGGGTTCCACGATGCTTGGTGATGAATCATTGTTCCCTCCATTGCCTGGGTCAAGTAACAAGTGTTCTGCTTCAACACAACAGGGGCTGCAAGGTCTTTCTAGGGAGACACTTGCATCAAGGCTTCAGAAGGGCACCATGAAGGTATTATATTCTGGTCGGCCTCGTACTGCTGAAAATCCTGAGATAGTACCTCTTGTTTCCACTTCCACCCAAACATGTCCTACACCTGAGCCTGAGCGGAATGGCAGTGCAACTGCAGAGCATGGCCTTGGAAGTCGGGTTGATAGTGTTACAGGGCCTTTACAATCATTGAGTGTCAGTTCGGCCAGTTCTGTTCGAAGCTTAGGGAATGGTCGCGTGCTGGAACAATTGTCTTTTCCTCCTCTTCAAGGCCAGGATATTCGTGGTGCTAGGATGGATGATGTACCAGATGAAACCTCGCTTCCTCCCCTCTCAGAGCATCAATCAAGGTATGAGCTGGCTCTTAATCGGAGCTCAAGGGGTTCTGAGAGGCTTGGTGATGAACCATTGTTCCCTCCATTGTCCGGGTCAAGTAACAAGGGTTCTGCTTCAACGCAACAGGGGCTGCAAGATTTTGCTAAGAACACACTCGCATCAGGGCTTCAACAACCTAGGAAGGGCACCGTGGAGGTACTAAATTCTGGTCGGCCTCAAACCGCTGAAAATCCTGAGATAGTACCTCATGTTTCCACTTCCAGGCAGACATGCCCTACACCTGAGCGGGGGCGGTGTGGCAGTGCAACTGCAGAGCATGATCTTGGAAGTCGAGTTGATAGTGTTGCAGGGCCTTTACAGTTATCAAGTGTCAGTTCGGCCAGTTCTGGTGGAAGCTTAGGGCATGGTCGCGTGCTCGAACAATTGTCTTTTCCTCCTCTTCTAGACCAGGATATTCCTGATGCTAGGATGGATGCTGTTCCTGATGAAACCTCGTTTCCTCCCCTCTCAGAGCGTCAAGCAAAGCATGCACTGGCTGTTAATCAGAGCTCAAGGGGTTCTGCGAGGCTTGCTGATGAATCATTATTCCCTTCATTGCCTGGGTTAAGTAACAAGGGCTCTGCTTCAACACAACAGGGGCTGCAAAGTTTTGCTGAGAACACATTTGCATCAAGGCTTCAACAACCTAGGAAGGGCGCCATGAAGGTACCGAGTTCTAGTCGGTCCCAAACCGCTGAAAATCCTGAGATAGTACCTCTTGTTTCCACTTCTCCCGAGAAATGGCCTACACCTGCTGACCAGGGGCTACATCTCTCTGGCTCTTCTCAACTTCGGGTTGCAACTCGGTCAACAAGAGATAATGGGCCCATGCCACCTGCCTCCAGCGGTTCAGCATGGAATCCCAGGGCTCCAAACAAGATGAAGCACTCTGTTTCTACCCCTAATTTTGTTTCTGCCCAGGCATCAAGTAAAGCTTATGGCAACAAAAAACAACCGCCACCACAAAGCAGCCAACCTTCGCCTGTTGCGGAGGATGTCCGGCAAGCGAACAACTCCCTTGTGGAAAGAATGCACGCTGCATTGGGAATGGATGATGATAAGTTCTCTGCGTTTAAAGAAATTGCTTGTGAATACCGTCACGGTGTCATTGGCACTTCAGAGTACCTCTCGTATGTGGAGCAGTTTGGTATATCGCATCTTGTTCCTGAAATGGCTAGGCTGTTGCCCGATCCTCTGAAGCGGAAGGAACTTGCTGATGCCTATTACACCAACACGCGCTTTAAAAGCCTCCGAGAAAATGGCAGTTGTGAAACCACTACCTTGAAAGAGAAATTGCTTCAGGAAGGAGAGGCTGCAGTTCTTTCGAAGGATGGGTATCGGTCTTCCAAGGAAAGAATCCCACTATCAGCTGGAGGGTCATCCTCTGGTGCAAATATGGGTCTAGACGGTGATCCAGTTGCCATTTCAAAGGCGTCTGGAGGAAGCAGCAGCAACAACAACAGTAAACAATCAAAGAAGACGTCAAGGTTTCTCAGAGCTCGGTTGGGCGACAACTCATTGGCCATGCTTGATTTTAGCCATCCTGATGATGTGAACCCTGAAAGAAACGTTTGGAAGAACGGTGCGGCGCAGAAGCTCTTTACCGGCAATGCAAAGAAATAGCATCATTTTGTGCAGATCAAGTTTGATGCATCAGTTCAGCTGGTTGGCGGTGAATGTGCACATTTTGTGATGTGTGTTTGGCTGCTTGAAGGTGTCGTCTATGTAGAAGGTCGCTTCGTTTTGTACTGAATTTTTGCTGGTGGAAAACCTAATTGAGGATTGAACTTGAAATAGTGCTTCATTAGTGTCGTGTTGGTGGCTAGCTATAAAATTATCTAAGTGTAGACTGTATGTTGCATGAGTTCTACTAATGATTTTGTGTCTTCATCAAAAAACAACATCTCTCCAGCAAATTTTTAGTGGGTTTGCTCAGTGTTTTTTCCCACTAAAACATGAAAAATCAAAATACAAACGGAAGTTTCCTAAGAACTACACGAATATTTAAGAGGTCTAGATTTTTTTTTAAAAGCATACTAGTTTTTTTTTTACGTTCATAATTTTTTTTGAAACCATAAATTTACAAAATATTGAAAAAGTAAGAAAATAAAAAAGAAATAAAGGGAACCGCTGAGAATAATAAAAGTTGGCACATGGACCCCGTATGTTTTCCCTGCAATCTGACGCAGTGGGCATCATACAGTGAATTCTGCGACGAGGCATGGATTTTGGAGTTCTAGATATTACCCAAAACCACAGTTTCAGTGTTCCCCTGACCAGCTTGGGCATCAAATGGGACAGGTAGGCCAGTTTAGGCTTTGCACAGATATTTGTTTTCTGCAAAAATGTCCAAGAGTTTTTCTTTTTTTTCTTGCGGAAAAATGCAACGCAAGGTGCTTACAGATGTTTGTGAAAACAAAACTGACTTTTTCTCATGTATACGTGTGTTTATTTACATGACACATATGCTTCATCCAGTATCTGCTATAAAAACCGGTGCTTAAGTGAAAAATGGATGTATTATCAACACTGCCTCTATCGAAACTTCCATCAGCCATGCCGCCATGACATCAGCTCTCTTCTAGTAAGACGCTCCAACTCACCTCTCAGGAACAAGAGCACTACATTCATATCATCCGTCCATTGATCGAAGGTAATTTTAGCTATGAGGAAATTCTATCTTGCTATTTTGAATGTGTTCAAAAGGAATGTTTAATGCACATAAATATTTGTTTCTAATGATCTATTTTAAGGGCGCCCGCACGTGTTTTGAGCCTAATTTTGATGATCATTGTGACCAACAAAATGTTAGTTGCGTGCCACAAAAAAGTACACCATTCAATTTATATTGGAGAGAAGTATCCAATAGTATAATTTCTAGAAACACACCTGACTTCTTTCGTTCATCGGTACCACATCAATGGGATCGACTACAGAATTTTTCGTTTGAAGTTGTTAAACTAAACCTAGATATTGTGCTGGCTCCAAAAAGAATGTACACATTTGGCTGTGACTCCTTTGATCGCAGGGGGCAATAAAAGCCCATCTGGCTGAATCTCTTTGAGAGACGAGGCATTAATTTTTCCTCTCTCTGTTTTTCAGATAACCTGAGTCTGGAACCACAGTGAAGTTGCGAAACCGGGCGAAAAGAAAAGAAAGAATTCATGCATGCCTGACTTAAACCCACCAAGGTATCGGAGGTTTGAATAAACTTGAATGAAACAACATATGCAGGGAACTCAAACAATCACCGCAAAGCAACTAAAACGGCGTTCCAGGTGTCGTCAAAGTTTACTTTATAGTCTTTATTAGATGCTATTACAAAAGCTGTGCCAGAAAGAACGAAATAAACGTTGGACCTAAACAATTTAATCAGTGCACTCTAGCCGGGTTGAGGACACGAGCAAGCGTGCAATAGGACCGCGATGGCCGGGTTTAAGCCTTCCCACATAACAGAATCAGTGGGAGCTCATACTTCATGTGAACAGACATGGCGGGCATGCAGGCGCGCCATCTTGGCTGACAACACGCAGAGTACCTTATGGTGAGTCATTCATGGACATGCATGGGCGTCTGGATAGAGAAGCCATAGTAGACGGTCTGAACCACAACTCGTGCTGGAAACTGAAGCCTGTGCAAACAAGGGGACAACAACAGGAGGCCCAATGAGTACATGGAAGTCCTGGCCAATTAGAGGGTGGTACTGAAGTGCAGGAAAACTGTACAGGAAATTCACTTGGATGATCTGACAAAGATGCAACTCGATCTATTTTATTCGACAACTTCCCTCGAGGCCTGGGCCTCAAACCAACAAAAGAGCGCCAAATTAAACTTTCTCATTATGAAGCCAAGGTAAAAACCCTAAATAAATTGTTCATGCCCTGTAACAACCTACTGGATTTTATTAATCAATCAAACATTATCCTATTACTTAACAGCAAAGGCATGCAGCTCTTGCAGCTGTAGCTGCTGGCCCAGCAGATGGAATCACCATGCTTGCTGTTAGGTATTGATCATGAGCAGGCTAAATCGTCGACCAAAATGAGACATTGTGAATGAAAGGTAGTGGGCATTGACAGCCAAAGGATCTTAACATGTTGCATGTACTTCTGCTTTGGCCTAGGTTCACAATTTCACTGACATAAGCTAGGTGTTTTATTTTCATTTCTAACCTCACTAAATGGATGTTTCCAAATTTCAGTTTTATTTTGTGATTTAATTGACTGGAATAACAATACAATTTTCCTAGTTTCCCACATGCAGACTAGAAAATAAAAACATTATAACAGTAAAATGCACTTACGTTAAGAATGGTACTTCTCTACAAATTTTATTAGTTCCGAATGTACTCCATGGGAATCAAGGACCTTCAATACTAGGTGAATCCATTTATCATCTTTTACATGATTGATTTCGAATGCCTTGAGATGTTTTGATACCAAAACTTGGTCCTCTGGCTGGTAGGTTCCATTCACGATGCCATACGCATGCTGTTGCAAACAAAATAATTGAATCAGCACTACATGGCAATTTCAAAGACAAGGCATCATACATAGAAGAAAGAGAAGTCATACCTCAAATGGTTTATAAAGTTCAAGGGTAAATCTCTCTAGAATGGGTGAGTTCTTGAGAAAGTAAATGAGTCCATAAAAGTCATCAGCCATACACCAGTGACCGAGCAACAATGTTTTTAGCTTGCTAAACGTAGGGTACCATTTCATATCCATTCTGTAAACCTGGACGAGGTGAAGAATTAAAAGACTATTGAAGCTCTAACTTCAAGTGCATGATTTAATAATACCGGGGTGAACAGAAAACAACAAGCAGTGTTAGCAAAACAGCGAACATATCCACTAGAAAAGAGTGCAAGCATACCATAACGTAGTCAGCTATCAACTCCAAATTCTTGGCGCCCGACAGACCTTCAAGAAACACACAATCATCTCTGCGATGGCACACCACACATAACTCATGACCACAATATCCACAGGAACCATTTAAGATATATCTAGTGTCTATCAATGCGGCTTCTAGCGACGGCAGGCTCTTAAACAACGGAGTCCAGCCATCGCAGTCAGCAACTTGCAAGGAAACCAAACCGGGTGCAGAAGTAAGGCACCGGGTATCCTGAGGGCCAAAACATGTATCTCTGATTGTGAGATGCCGCAAGGATTTCGGTAAGGCAGCCCCGATGTTGATGACACACTCGTGCATCTCCAGCACCTCGAGCGACTGACAGCCCGACACATCCAGAGAGAAATCCTCAAACTGGACGCAACGAAGGATCAACGTTGTCAAGTGGTCGGAGACGAGAGCCCCGGCGGGTAGCTGCAACGGATCATGGCCAGCTAGGATTTCGAATCTGAGAAGCCTCGCTTTGCGCGACACGGCATAGGAGAGCCACATGTGAAAGTCCTGGTGGAACTCCTCCGTGTCCCGATGATGGTCGAAAAGGACCTCGCACTCGTGCAGGGGTGCTGTCGGGTCACGGCGGCCAAGGAAGCTGTCGATGAAACGCTTGAGGTCCTGGCAAGAATGGTAGGCCTCGTCGTCGGCATTGACGCGAAGAGACGGCACGGACTTCCAGAGGGTGCGCCAGCGGGCGGCGAGCAGGCACGTCCGCACGGCTTGACACGAGGGCAGCAGCGACAGCACGAGATGGATGAGTTCTTCCGGCAGCGCGCTCAGGCGGTCCTCGCCGCCGGCCACGGCCGCTTTCTTGCCGCGGAGCCCCTCGGCCATTCCGTCGTCGAACAGGTGGTGCGCCCGCTGAAGGTGACGAGGTGGTTGACACCGGATAAGCAACCGGAACCGGCGGGGAAGATGGAGGAAGAACACCCAAGAAGAACCCGCTAGTCGGCGGCGTGCCGTGGTCCAGCAGCCGTCGACCGCTTCTCAGGGCAGGAATTGAGGCTTCCCCTAGGCCATATCGGGGGAAGGCAGAACTGCTAGGTCCTATTCTCGCTCCGATTCACTCCATCTCTAACCTCGCTCGGTGGGTGATGTTTGCATCAACTGAAAGTCTATCCATGCAGTCTCACGTGACCGCTTCCTTTGGTTATCGTATCGTAAATTGGGCGTGGGCAGCACGGCCGGGTGACCCGGCCCGAGCCTGGCCTCTAAACCCGGGCCAGGCCGGGTCGGGCTATAAATTAAAATTAGGTCTGGTAGTTATTTCAGGCCGGGCTCGGGCATTAGAAAACAGTAATTTTATACGGAGGCCCGACTGAAACCCTTCTTTTTAGTCCATTCGGGTCGGGCTTGAACCTGAATGTTATATTCTTTAGCTGGACCGGACCGGGCTCGGGTTGGGATTTTTAGTTCGGGCTCTTTTAAGCCCGGACGGATCCGGGGTATGCCCAGGTTTATGTTATCGCTTCATTTTATTTTATTTTTGTGGGTCACAAACCCTGGTTTATTGAATACTCTCTCAAATATAAGATCTTTTAGAGATTTCAATACAAACTACATATGAAATAAAATAAATAAATATATATTTTAAAATATGTCTATATACATCTATTGTAGTCAATATTGAAAACTATAAAAATTCTTATATTTAAGAACGGAGGGACTATGTGTTAATTGTTATTATTATTACTGCAGAAGAAATGTTATTCATTTTTACTGCTTGGTTGATCTACCAACCAGATGATCTACAGCACCATTCGCGAAAAGAAAAGGATGATCGGCAGAAACACCATTATTGGCCGCAAGCAAAACAAGGAAGAAAATTTATATGTTTTGCAAAACAAAAACATATGTATTTTGATGTTCTTATCTATTCAATCCGGTTAACATCTTATAAGAACATTTTCTGTGGATTGAAGCCATGAACGAATTCCTATGAAAGTACTCATTTCAGTCCAATCCTAGAAGAGTTTGTCATTTAAACCTACCATGATACTTAAAACCAATCACTCCATCATTCATCTAATTAATAATTTTCTAACATGGAAGAAAATGATTTTTGAATTTGTCAATGTGAGATTTGAAAAGAGAATTTTTGAGCATGACGTGCATGTGCAAACAACAAAACACCATGAGCGTGCGCCTCTCTTTTTTTGTGATGACTAAGTTTTGTGTTATAATTCCTGTGAAAAGATAGTGTATGCAGGAGGTGGGGAGGGGGGGTCCACGCAATAGAGAAGGCAATAAGCACCCAAGGTAGCAAGATAGGTGCCTCCTATACAGCACCTAAGGCACCAGCGATGGGTGCTCCTATATGACACTGCAGGAGCCTGTTCGCGCTCCTCGCACTTGTAGCGCCCCATGCTGGGCGAGCCTAATAAAAAGGTGGTCACTCGATCCCATACACCAGTTGTTGAATATTTAAAAAATAAAATTGTCGCGGTTGATCGGTTGACAAATTGGTCAACCGTTGCCTTTTGAATTATTATTTCAAACTTGTGAAAATAAAAAATGTTCATAAATCTTAAAAAAATATCCCTAATTAGAAAATTAGTTCACAAAAATATGAAAACTTCATCAAATCATTTTAAAAAAAGTTCATCAATTCGAAAAATTGTTCATTAATTCTCAAAAACGTTCACAAAAACATAAACAAGTACATTGAATTTGAAAAACAGTCATCAAATTTGACAAAAAAATCATTGAATTTTTAAAATAAAATTGAAGAAAAGGGCATAAAGTTTGAAAAAAATCATAGAATTTGAAAAAAAATCACCAAATTTGAAAAGAAATATCATTTTTTTTCAAAAGTTCACTAAATTTGAAAAAAATCAGAACAGATCATGTATGTTTTAAAAAAGTTCATTGAACTGAAAAGAAAGTTCACAAATCTTAAAAACGTTCATCAATTTTGAAACACGTACATTCATTTCAAAAAATCATCCAAATACAAAAAAGTTTATAAAAATTTGAATAAAGTACATCGATATTCAAAAACAATTATAGAATTTTAATAGAAAAATCGTAAAATTTTGAAAAAGGTTTGTTGATTTGGAAAAAGAAAATCATTTGAAAAAAAACTCATCCAAGAAAGGCTGCACTTTTTCGAAAAGTATAAAAAATATAGAAAATAAAATGAAAATGAAAAGGTAAGAAGAAGAGTAAAGAAAATGAAACAAAAAAGGAGAAAACCAAAAAAAAAACAAATCCTAAAAAAACCTAAATGAAAAACCCATCTAGGAAGCTTCTTAAAAAAAACGAAAAACCTCCCTCCCGCTGAAACTTACATGGCCCGGCCCATGACTGAACGCTGCACGCGTCAGTTAAGATAAGTGTATTTTACGCCTGCAGTGCCAAAAAGGATTTACCGCCGGTGATTGACCTGGTGCAGTTAAGATAAGTGTATTTTACGCGTCAGTTAAGATAAGCCCAGCTCTCAGCGTGGGATGTTGTCTAGGCCGACCCATTTTCCTGTTTATTGTCTTCCATTTTTTTTTCCTTTTTTCGTTCTTTTGTTTTCCTTTTCTGTTTTCCTTTTCCTTTATCTTTTTCTTCTTTACTTTTTCATATTTTTGCGAAAAAGATTGTATCCACTAACATTCTTTTGTTCATCGAGTTAAAAATTGTTCATCAAATTAATTTATTGTTCATCTGGATTTAAAAACAGTTCATCAAAATTCTAGATTTGTTTGCCATATTCAAAATTTGTTCATCAAATTCTAAATATGTTCATCATTTTCAAAAATGTTCATCAGTGTCTAAATATGTTCATGAATTTCTAAAAAAATCTTCCAATTCAAAAAAAGATATATAGTTTTCTAAAAAAAATGTTTGTCTAACCCAAAAAATGTTCATCATATTAGACATTTGTTCAACACAATTTCTAAAAAAGTTGATCAATATCCAAATTAACTAACATTTTAAAATCATGAACATTATTCAAATTCAGGGCCATATTTGGCTCCATGATTTTTTTACCTCTACTCTTTTAATTGAAGGACTGTTTCGAAATCTTGAATTATTTAAATAAGAGAAAAAAAGGAAGAGAGAAAACAAAAAAATAAAATAGGGGGCGTCCATCCTCCGCTTATGGGACTTCCCAAATGGGCGCACGAGACGGCGACCCCCCCTCGCAAAAAATAGGCATTTATATGATTACGTACAAAGCAAGGGGTTTTTCTGTAAAAATCATGCCATGTGGGTACCTGACGGGCGGGCCCAAACGGTCAGATACACCATCAATACGTATAAACCCCGGTTTTAGTCCTTTTTGCATTATGTCGCCGCACACATGGTATTGATCTGTTAGGATCTCAGCTACTCCTAGGTGAGGGGCACGGTCCTCCTCCCCCTCCCAACCCTAGCCGCCCCACTCCCTTCCTCGCCGCCACGTGAGCCAGTCGCCGGCCAAGCCCGGGGCGCCAAAGATTGTGGCGTCGGGGCCTTGGCTGCCCTGCCTGTGCGTGGGGAACCCCGGATCTGGAGCGGCGGCTTCATGGACGAGGCACGACACGCTAGTAGCCGTGCGGGCGGTGGATCTGGCGTCCCGGCCGCGCGGGCGGCGGGATCCGGTGGTCGTTGGCGGCCGGCGACGGCTTCTGCGGTGGCCGGTGCACGCGATCTGGCGCATCCCCTCCTCCTCTGTTCGGCGTGCGGACTAGCCTGGTCGGGCCGTGCTTCCTTGGGTCGCCGGTTCTGTACAGGAGGCGCTGCTGGTGGCGGGGATCTAGTTCGGACGAAATCCCTGGTCGGCCATGGCTGGCCGCGTCGATGGCGAAGCCTGAGGGCGTCGTTCCCCTCCTTGGAGGAGTCGGTACGGACTAATCCCCTCACTTCCCCTTGCCCTAGGTCTCCCGGGCGAAAGCTCTAACTTTGTTGGGCGGCGGCGGCGCTCATGACGTTGTTCCCTTCTTGAAGACGCCGCTTTGGGAACCTTGGGGATGGATGGCGCTTGTGGGTGGTGGGCGACGACGGTAGTGCGGCCCTATCCTAGCATGGATATGCGTATGCTGTTTGGAGATGGACTCGCGTAGGTGGAGGTTGTCGTTTGGCGCCATGGTGGCGTCAATGACGGAGGCACCTGCCAAGGCTGACACCTCAACCTGCTTTGAAAATGAACCGGTGGAAATGGTGGCGGCGACACATGTGAGTGCGTCAAATCGGTTTGTGTCCTGGACCCGGTATGTGGCTGGGTCGGGACCTCCGGCTTTAGATGTTAGGCTTAGGTGAGATGTTTGGATATTTGGCCCAGCTTGAACCCATTCATCATATGGATAGAAGTAGCGTCACATGTTACCAAGATGGCGGATTCGGACATATTGTTGTACTACTTTCTAAGGTTTTCGAAAATAATCAATAAAATGGTCGCATGCATCTTCGAGATGCACAAACCGGGGCACCTTCCTTTATTTTAAAAAAAATACCAATCTTGATATCAATCTCCTTTCAATGTCCCAATTATGCAATTTACTCAGGCTTGAGTCGATGCAGATCAAATGGCAAACGGCCGAAGCGCGCGTCATCGACGTGCATACGGGCTTTGAATAACATCACCGGCCACGGCCGGTCGGTCTCCAGCTCCAAGACACGGAAGAGATCGAGATTGCATGCCTCCAACTCCCAGGCAGTACGTACAGAGACAGAGTAATGTTCAGGGCTGCTGTTGCTGCCATGCATGGGAATTGTTCTGCCCGCTCGCGCAGAGCACACACACATGAGAGTGAGTGGCGAACAACAAGCATGGTACTTTGCGCATGGCCCGAGAGAAAAAAGAAGTGTTGGGCAGCAAAGGAGACTCCGGATCTCTAAAATAGGGGGACTCGTCTTTCTTGATTGATGGAAGGAGAACAATACTACTGGCAAAGTGGCAATGCTTCTTTGAAACGGCAGCTGTTTAAAATCCCGACCATCGAAATTTGGAGTATATCCTGCAGCAAGACATCAGTTTACCGTCTCTTCCAGCCTAGGTAAACATGGCGTACGTGGCGACCCATTTCATTCGATGGCGTCCGTTTGAATCGGCACGGACATAAAATATGGTTCAAAACGCTGACTCAAAAGGATGCACGTCCGTGTCTCGTCCGCGGGCGACCCATTCCCGATTCATTTTTGAGCCGGATTTGCATCGGCACGGACACGAGACGGACGCACGCGCGCTCGTCTTCGTCTTCCCCGGGCCCGCTGGTCAGTGGCACATTGGCCTCCCCCCATCCAACAACAACCCTCACCTCCTTCGTCGCCAACACCGTCGTCCATTTTTTTCGGCGATTGTGCCAGATGCGAGCCGCGACCGCCATCAAGAAGCCGCCTCGTCGCCCTAGCCAGAGCCTCATCGGCACGCTCGTGGGACGCCGGCCGTCTCCTTCGTCAACGCCCGCAAGTGGTTCAACAATTTGCTAAGGTATAAAATGGACTCCGCCGATGAGTTTTTTTTCCATAATTTTCTTTGCGACTCCGAGATTCGTCGTTCGATGACGAGGAGGAGATATTGACTGCCGTGTTGGTCCATCACCACCTCAATAGCCAGCGGCCATTGTTCTATGGCTCCATTCCGGGCCATCTGACGACGTTGAATCGCAACCGAGAGAGCATGCATCTCCTTATTTGGAAGGACTACTTTGATACAACAAATCCATTGTTCAAACATCAGAAATTCCGTCATTGTTTCCGTATGAGTAGGCATCTTTTCAACCGTATTAGAGAGGGGGTGGTCGGCTACGATGACTATTTCAAGTGTAAAAAGGATGCCTTTGGAAAGATTGGTTTCTCCTCTTATCAGAAATGCACTGCAGCCATCCGAATGCTTGCATACGGAGTGCCCGATGATCTCATTGACGAGTACGTTCGTATGAGCGAGTCTACATGCCTAGAGTCCCTGTATAAGTTCTGCAAGGTTGTTATTGCTGTGTTTGGCCCAGGGTACTTGAGAGAGTCGACTTCCGAAGATACAACCCGTTTGTTGACGATGAATGCCAGCATGGGCTTCCCACGGATGCTTGACAACATAGATTGTATTCACTGGGAGTGGATGAACTGCCCTTCTGCTTGGCAATAGCAGTATAAGGGTCATGTCAGGGCTTGCACTATCATACTAGAGGCCGTGGCGTCTCAAGATCTCTGGATCTGGCACTCTTTCTTTGACATGGCCGAATCACACAATGGTATCAACATGCTTCAGCGCTCGCCGATGTTTGCTTGGCTTGCCGAAGGCAACATCCCACCGGTGCACTATACTATCAACGGTCACAACTACGACAAATGATACTAACTGGGTGACGGTATCTATCCTAAGTTGACCACTATGTCAAGACAATCCCCGATTCTGTCGGAGAGAAGAGAAAAAGATTTGCCCAAGAGCAGAGAGTGCTAGGAAGGATGTCGAGTGTGCCTTTAATGTTTTGCAATCTCGATGGGGCATCGTTCGGTATACTGCTAATATTTGGAGCACGCAAAAACTATGGGGGGTGATAACTGCTTGTGTGATGACGCACAATATGATTGTAGAAGATGTGCGTATGGAATGTCTGTACGATCAAGGGTTTCAGTTTTATGGTGAGAATATTATGCCTGAGCATGGCGGAGCGGCAACGTTTGAACAGTTCATCCAATTTCATCATGACATGCGTGATTGAGAAACTCATGTGCAACTACAATATGATTTGGTTGAGCATATGTGGACTCATGTTGACAACCAATAGATGTATATGACGAAACCTATGTTATTTTATTTGGTTGAAACTATGCTATTTTATTTGACTATGTGTTTAAATGCAAAAGCAATATAAAAAATAAGCCTTTTGTTGATAAGGCGGCCCGCTAATCATATGGATTGGCGTGTTGGGAACAGTGCCAACTTAAATATAAACAAGACGAACGTCGGATAATAAATAACTAGCAAAAGGACCCGTGCGTTGCAACGGGAGAAAAACAATTATAATCTCCAATGGTCCTGATCATATTATGTCTTTAAAATTTTAGGACATTTCTTGAAATGCATGAACATTTTTTGAATTAGCAAACATTTTTTTCAATTGCACTCAACAAATAACACACAAACTTTATTCCAAAATCATGGACTTTTATTCTTTTCACCAACATTGTTCTCAAAATTATGAACATTTTTCTGAATATGCGAATATTTTTACAAAAATCCTGAGCATTTTTTGAATTTACAAACATTTTATATTTTCTACAAACTTTTATTTAAAAAATCCCAGTTTTATAAATTGCAAAAAAAATTCAAAGTTCTAAATTATTTAATCTAAAAAATGGAACAGAAAAACGAAAATAAAAAATGAGACTAAAAATAGAGGCACGAACTGTTTTTAAGATTTTTACATGGACTTTTGTTTAAAATCGTTGACTTTTTTATTTGATGGACTTTTTTGTTTAAACAGTTTTTTATATGCAAACATGTTTCAAAACTCCTGAGTAGTTTTTGAATTCCCAAAAAAATATGTTTTTTTGAATATTTTATTTCGAAATTCTCAGTTTCTTAAAATTGAGAAATGTTGTTTGAAGTTCTAAATTATTTATAGTAGAAAAATAAAATGGAACTGAAAATAAAAATAAAAAAACTAAACTAAGAAAAGAGGCGCCCACGCATGGGCCGGCCCAAACAGGTGTGCTGCATCTTTTTTCAACGCCCAGAGCGTAATATAGGAGGTGCCTACATGAGCCGGCCCAGTCTGAAGATTTTTCTGATTGAAACGTTTTTTATGACTTATAGGTGGCATTGGTGGTAATTTTAGTCAACTTTAAGGACAATTTGAATGACGTACGGAAGAAGCACTATTTGCTTTATTAGTACTAGCACAAGGGCTCGTGCGTTGCAACGGGACATACAAAGTGTTACAAGGAATACGAAACAAATAAGCGTGTATTTGGAAACCTGAAAAATAATTTACCAATCGAACAACTTCTATTATCTTGTGGCACAAAATGAATGGTGTCCAAGATACACATGAAGCTACATTGTGGACTAAATGAATTTGAAAATAATGGCAGCTCAGTACTCATGTGACATGATCTCAACTGCAATAGAGAAGATTCTGATTTAGCTTGTTATACGAAATTCACATTTTTTTTCTTGAAGAATAGCCTATAAATCAAACAAGAATGATAAATTTTGGCACAATGCAATGATTCATATTTTTTAATTTAAAATGAAGGATATAAATGAGAAAACGATGACCATACTAAGGCTATCGGGAAAGACATAGACAGCATAACACACAGTTATATGAAACAACACGCCTTTAGACATTTCTAAATATACAAAACATAAGGTAATGGATTCTTTTAGATAGACTGATATGACTCAAAAAATGCAATGGCTGATGAGAGGGCAAAAAGGTCACACGATTTCCATTCCTATATCAGTGCCAGCTAAAAATAATAAGAATTGTAATTAAAGAAATAAACAACGGAAAAAAAAATCTTAAGAGCGTTTGACTTGCACTTTGACACAAATTGTTGCTGGTGCATTTCCTCGTGAACAGATTTTCTTTACTAACCCTCCTATAAACTTTGTCTAAACTTTCAACTTGATGTCAGCGTCGTTGAACTACCCGCTCCATTGAAATCTCAACTTCAGCCAGCTCCATTCTAGGAATAGACGATTTGTAGTTTTTGGCTCCTACTTTAATAAGATCATATATGTGGTGGTTGTAAATCCTTCCAAAAGGAGTTTGTTGGCCTCTACTTTGAGTGAGAACCATATAGTCCTACTGTAAACACATAAAAAGTAACAGTTCAAGTAATGCAGAATAATATTCATAGTATAATATACAAAAGGATTTTTTTTGAAAAGATCAATATAACAAACATGGAAAAGGTTTATAAGTTCTATATTGGTGCTCACAAAGTCGCTATCTAACTCAGAAAGTCATTTTACTTTTGAGAGTGTCACAAATTTAATCTCTATTTTCTCAAGCAGATAACAATTCCTCGCTGTGAGCAACTACAGAATGGTAAATGTGAATAATAGCCTGTAGTGAGATTTAAGGGAGAAGAACTCCACGGAATTTTAGCCCACACTCTCAAATGATCTAATGTTATCGTTATTCTTGGCGTACTTCACAAAATGATCACGCTTGAGGTGAAAAAGATCTGAAAGCATGGAGTTCAAAACTGCGCTAGTCTTCGTACCATGGAGAATAAGCGTCTTCTTGCCATTCTCAACCTGGAATAAACATTAGAGCAACAGTCTCATGTGGGAGCCAGGGAAAAGCACATTCATACTATTTCTAGTTTCTCGACATGGAAGGTTCGAAATCAACCGTCTTTTCCAATAGCAACTAAATTATGATTTACAAGTGGTTACTTACAAATCATGGACTATGTGCTAGAAAATTTGGCCCTTTTGTGTGTGACTCGGTTCCTATAAAACATAATACAATGTTGGGAAAAGCACATTGATTATGTGCTAGAAAATCTGGCCCTTTTGTGTGTGACTCGGTTCCTATAAAACAAAATACAATGTTGCAACACACTACTTGAAGTAATATGGGAAATTGCTGAAAGATGTCGTTATGTCTGTCTATGCTTGACCAGTGTCACAAGACAATAATGCTGAGATACTACCTATGAAAATACCTATACTTTGTTGTGTCCATAACAATAATGACTTGATGCTAGATAGGGTTAGTGTTCTTCTGGCATTATAAACTGAAGGCAGAATTACAACAACTAAAGAGAGGCACTGAAGATATGAGAAGGTTACGAGCTTGGGGCATGCTTGCGGAGCTCGAACGTGGCGAGCATGGTCATGGGAACCCTGATGCCACCATCTTGATCCTCCAGCAACCCAGGGATGATGCCTCTAGCAAAGGGTTCATAACTCTACTAGAACTTGAAAAATCCTGAATGGATGCTCGTGTTCGCTGCCATACTTGAAAGATTAGATAAACCATGTAATCATGATCTTGGCTGGGCTCTTGAGATCACAAAGAATATGTTAGCATTAGGTACATTAGAGCTTACAGGAAAATGAAATAAGGTGACACATCATGCTCAATCAATTTTCTGATTTTCCTCCGAACAAGATACAACCTGCATAGAAGTCAAATCAATAAATTTTACTCTTGTTGTGAAGTCCAAAAACGAATCTCACATGTACTGAATAGCAAAAAAACAGAAAGTTATTTTGTTACTCATGATCACTGATTAAAACTGCGAGAGAAAGGATTTAGCAACAACAAAACATGCACGGAAATTGTAGCCTAAGTCGGTGTGATCTACCGCAATCTCCTATGATGTTGTAATGCATGAAAATCATGCGGTGATTGCGGCCAAATCAATCTCATCATTAGTATAATATCATAACATTTGGAACTTGCGTACATTTAAAGAACAAAGGAGAATGAAATCATGGTGTGGAACAATTTCTTTTGCTAATGCATGTCAGTAGATTTTTACTCGTTCCCACCGCCATTCTACTAAAAATTCCACGAGGCAAATCTAGCCACGCCTTCTTTCATAGCAATGAACTCTAGAACCTTGACCATCAAAGAGAAGATAATGTTTCATCAAATTATCCATCACTGTAATGAGAAGATAAGCAACCATAAAGTAATAAACAAGCCGAATCTGACTGTACCTCATCAAATGAAGGTGGATGAAGTGTGGCAACCTAGCATAGATATTTCACAACCGCAAGGCTTGAGGAATCAATGAAGTCAGAAGCCTCTATGTATAATATGTAGGCATGTCTTCTTAGTTCATGAGCCTGTTATCTACTTTCCAGGAATTGCTTGTAAGCACATTTATCTTATTACTTGACAATCCTCGCTTTTTTCAAGATTTGATCAGAAATTTGACACCAGCGGTAACTCTGAAGTTGATGAGTACGCTAGAATACTAAAAGTTGTGGCTGGAAGCTCGAGTTCAGATTCTATTTATGAATAGAGTGGAGGAAGAACATGAGGTAGGTACTTAAGCTGATGCTGAAAATAAATCAAGGTACTACCCAACTCAGAACGAAAGGTGGGTGCTCACGCTCGTCGTGATCTGCCACGGCTTGCAGCAGCCGACTGACCGACGCCACCACACACAACGGCTAGCCGTCCCATTTGAGCGCCCCAAACTCTAGCACAACACCACCGCGCGTCCAGCCTTCAGCGGCCACACATGTCGAGGGCGTGAGTGTGGGGGCACTTGAGGTAGGGGTAGGCACGCTCGGCAGGTAGGTGGCGGCGGACGGCACACTCCACGCGGTGACGTGCAGTGAGTAAGGGCGGTGCACAGTGAGGCGGGGCGGCGGTAGGCGGCGCGCGATGAGGCGGGGCGGCAGCAAGTGGCGCGCGGTGAGGCGGCGCGGCGCGACGGGGAACGGCGTCGCGGTGAGGCGGGGCGGCGGCAAGTGGCGCGCGGTGAGGCGGCGCGGCGCGGCGGGGAACGGCGTCGCGGTGAGGCGGGGCGGCGGCAAGTGGCGCGCGGTGAGGCGACGCGGCGCGGTGGCGGACGGCGTCGTGGTGAGGCAGGACGGCGTGAAGCGGCGGCGGGCGGCGTGCTGGAGGTCGAGATGGGATCGGGAGGCAGAGCCCTGCTTGTGCGGTGGGTGGGCTAATTTGTTTTTTCTCTCGTCCGTACCAATTCTGATTGAATTATGGCGAGGACTGCGGGTTGAATATCCAAGACATAGGGGGGTTTTTTCGTAAAAATGCCACGACGGACGACCAGAAACCCTATTTGCTTTATTATTAGGAAGAGATTAGTAGTAGGTAAAGAAAAATGAATAAAATTATCGTTGGTCTGGATTGACCGTTGGAGTTGCTCTTAGTCAGCTGGCTGCCGACACAAGGGCATAAGCAGGCCGTAGATATAAAAAGCATCCTCATGGACATGCATGTGCAAATGCTGGAGACTGAGACCCGTACCGTACGCACGTACGACGTAGCTGAAGTCAGACAGACAGCACGTACGTATGTCCTGCTTAGTTGCACCGCCCATACCATGTGCAAATGCATGCATGAAGGCAGTCACGAACAAGTTGCATGCATGCATGTAAGTACGTACGTATGTCCTGATTAGCTGCACCGCCCATACCGTGGCAGACAGCACTGCAGAATCTTTAGTTTCGTCTGTGCCCACACCGCACGTACGTACGCACCAGTTGCCGGCTGGTCCGTTCGTAAGTACGATTTCACAGTCATGCCATGCGCTCGTGACCACGGCCCGGCACGTACCTACGTACCTGCGTACATACTACCAGCAAGGTGCTTTCAGCAGTCATCGACCTCTCCCTTCTCGATGGTTGACGCCACTATCAGCTCTCGAAGTATGTATCTACTGAGGTCACTGTATATTTGTATATATGTACGTACGTGTGGACGGTGGATGCCATTGGGCATGTCTTAATTAGCTTTCTGAGCTTGAGACCCGGTCGAGCAACCACGTACGTACTATTTCCTCCGTAAATTAATATAATAAAAACGTTTAGATCATGGAAACGTTACGCGTCCGTCGGATGATTTTTTAAAATTATGCGTCACCTAGCTAGCCGTCGGATGCCGATCTAACGTCCCGAATCCGCGACGCATGGTCAATAGTTATTTCTTGAAACGACGCTCGAGTTGCGGAAACTTTCGTTTTGTTGCAAGAAATAAACTTTGGATCCGTTAATTCCTGAAACAACGGTCGAGTTTCACAAAAAATTTGCTTGTTGCAGAATTTATTTTTCTTCGTCTTTCTGTAACATAGGTATTTTTACGAAAGAATTTTTAGCAACAACGGTCGACTTTCAGGAATTTTTGCACTGAAAGTCACGTTGCAGTCGGAATCCATGCTCAACGGAGAGTCGGGCGCGCGAGCAGGGACGCATCTCCAGCGAGGCAGAGAAGCTCCCCGGCGGCGGGAGCTCGCCGTTGTCCGCGCCGCACACCTCCTTGTTCGCCGCGCGAGGTGGGGATCCGGCGAGGGACTGGATCTCGTCGACGAGGTGGGGATCCGGCGAGGGGCTGGATCTCATCGGCGAGGTGGGGATCCGGCGAGCTGGCGAGGACCGACGGCGGCGGCGGTTCGCCGGACTCCGGCAGGCTCGTCCCCGGTAGCAGAGGAGCCACGACGAGGAACCTGGAGTGCTCCAGCTTCAGCCCCCGTTCGTGAAACAACGCTCCAATTTCTGAAACAACGAGCCAGTTTCGGGAAATGGTTCGTGATCGAGGCGAGATCTAACGGACGAACGGGCGGCGGATGGATCAACCGGATCAGCCGGTGGGATGTAATCTTTTCCCTTAGATCACAGGCAACGCTATGCGTCCACCTTTACAGCTGTTTGATTATCTCCATCCAACCGATCCGTACGCGGGGTTTTGGTCGGGCATCCAGTAATTCCTGAAACGACGCTCGAGTTTCTGAAACAATCGTTTTGTTGCAGTTTTTTTTCTTCACGCACGCTTCGGCTAGGCACCCGATAATTCCCGAGACAACGCTCGAGTTTCTGAAACAATCGCTTTCTTGCAGTTTTTTTGCACGCGCTTCGACTGGGCACCCGGTAATTCCTGAGACAACGTTTGAGTTTCTGAAACAATCGCTTTGTTGCAAAAACAAATATTTCTCTTTCTGCAATAGTGACCGTGTTGCAGAAAGAACAACAGAAATAACAGACTATGCATGTGAGCGTGCGTGACGACCAAGCATGAATCAAGCGCTCCAACGACTGCGCGGGTGGCGGAGCTCTCCGCGTGATCAGTCGCTAGAGCGTTAGCGTTTTCCTTAGATCATATGCGTAGACACGAGCAAATCACAACACCTGCCTTGGGTCTGCCACAGGTGGAGGGATATTTACCCGCCGGCACACGCTCCGAGTAATTACCCACGCACGGACGGGTAGTGCATGCGCTCAGTGCCGACGGTGCCGATCAACTGAACACTGGCGAGCGCTGGCCCTGGGCTTTTGGGGATTTTTTTCACTGTTTTGATCCTTAAGGCGTAAGTTCATCACGTAACGAACTCGGTTCGAAAGTATTTCACGTTTTGACCCTTTTGGAAACGCCACATTCCGTGGCGTTGCAGCCCTGTTATGAAACGCCATAGGTTCTGGCGTTGCACACCTTACTTCAAACGCCTGTCTAACGTGGCGTTGCAGACCTGAGGTGAAACGCCAGTCTAGCGTGGCGTTGCAGACATGAGGTGAAACGCCAGGACCTATGGCGTTTCTTGCCTTTATATTCTGCCACCCCGACCCCCTCGCCCACCAACCACCATTTCTCCTCTCCTCTTGTTCTTGTTAGCCCGAAAAAGCTCTCCCTCCTCCTCACCATCCCCCCCTTCGATCTCCCTCCTCCCTCAACCTTTTAGTAGGTTCTTTGGGGCAAATCGAAGAGGCCGGTAAGCTCCTCTAATCCCTCCAATTAGTTTTTGCAATGATTTTGTATTTGTGTAGATTTCTTTTGCACTAGGTGTTCTATTTATGTTGCATTGTATTGGTTGGTTTCTTATTATTGAGGAGATTTAGTGTTATGGTTATGATTATGCCTAGTTAGGCTGGACAAGGGTTAGGGTTAGTGTTAGGTTTTGTGTTATGCCTAATTTGGATGGACAAGGTTTAGGGTTAGGGTTTGTGTTAATGCCTAATTTGGATGCAAATGGTTAGGGTAATGTTTTGTGAGTTGTTTTGTTATACTTAGAATTGATAATTTTGTCACCATTTTTAGATGGACAAGATTGTGAATATTCATTATGTTGAGAAAGAGGCATTCATGAATGTTGCTGTTGTTGACAAATATGAGGAAGTGTTGACATTTCTTGATAGTCCTACTTATGAAGAGGTTGTGGCAGAAACTCGGATAAGATTGAAGTGGGTTGATCCAAGTGACCAAGTAGAATTATTAGGAAGATATGATGTTGGGTCGGCACACAAGTGTCGAATGAAAACAATGCCTATCAAGTCTAATTTGCATTGGGTTGCATACAAGGAGGCTGTTGCATCCTCGATAGACAAGTTACTCGAAGTGTTTGCTAGTACGGTGGTCAATGCTCCTCTTCATGTTGACTTGAACCAACCCATAGTAGATGGTTTGAGCCCGTATAATGTTGTGGCACCTATTGTTGAGCATAAAGTAGAAGTGCAAGTGAATGAGTATCCCCAATATGAGTTTGGGGGT
Source organism: Hordeum vulgare subsp. vulgare (assembly GCF_904849725.1). Taxonomy (NCBI): domain Eukaryota; kingdom Viridiplantae; phylum Streptophyta; class Magnoliopsida; order Poales; family Poaceae; genus Hordeum; species Hordeum vulgare. The sequence continues at coordinate 509,462,664 of NC_058522.1, forward strand.
AGTGCACCGATCAAAGATGATGGTCATGAGTCCGACGAAGAGTATGAGAGGCAACACAACATTGTTGGTGACGTAGAGGCTCAAGTAAGGCATGATGACATGGATCATGACATTGTTTATCAGCGTGCTTGTGTGGACGAGTCGGATGATGAAGGTCCGGAGAATGAGTTGGATGAGGATGGCTTCACTGAGAAAGAAGCAGAGTGGTATACAAAATCACAGGGATGGATCACAAAGTTCCCTTGTTTTGTGATGTTAGCCTTGCAGATAAGGCTTTAGTCGACGGTGGCATGAGCAAGACAATTGAGGCTAGAATGTTCCCAAGTAGCACACCCAACGCTATCTCAACGTCTTACCTAAAGAAAGGTTTGATGTTCGAGGACATTCTAGAATTCAAGATGTGGTTGTGTGAGTTGCTTACTCGGACTGTCACAAGCGATACACCGTGAAATGTGAGGTAGAAAAATGCAAATGGAAAGTCAATTCAAGACTCATGAAAGATGGTATGTGGAAGATAAGTAGTTGCATTGCAACTCACCAATGCACACCGCCGACAGATGAAGCACCAGAGACACACCGTCAGTTAACCTCAGAATTCATCGGTTATAAATACCAGAAACATATAGCTGAGGATCCAACCATTAAAGTGAAGTTGTTGATGGGTTGGGTTTTCGAGAGATTTGGATATAAGGTCAAGTACGGGAAGACATGGAAGGCCAAACAGGTCGCTTTTAGAATGTTGTACGGTGGATGGGAAGAGGCGTACAACATGCTACCCCGGTTGCTGGGCGTGATGGCCTATAGAAATCCCGGAATGAACCACTATGTCCAAGATATTGAAGGAGTGTTCCGTCGTGCCTTTTGGACGTTTGGCCCATGCATTGCAGCTTTTGAGCATTGTCGTCCGGTTTTGTCTATAGATGGAACATTCGTGACTGGTAAATACAAGGGCACACTAATGATAGCAATGGCACATGATGCTAATGATCAGGTGTTGCCTGTGGCATTTGCTTTGGTGTCAGCGGAGAACCAAGACAACTGGGAATGGTTCATGAGACTTGTGAGAAGCACGGTGATTCCTCCCAATAGGGAGGTATGCATCATATCCGATCGGCACCAAGGCATATTGAAGGTCGTGGATGTTCACATTCCAGGGCATGCGAGGCTTCACCATCCATGGTGCATGAGGCACTTCGTTGCAAACTTTTACAGGGCTTGTAAGAACAAAGATCTGGCGAAGGATCTTAACTCCGCATGTGTGGCCTTCTCCGTTGAGTCGTTCACTAAGCGATTGAACAAAATATATGAGAAGGCAAATGAAGGTGGGAAAGAATTCCTACAAAGGAATATAGATGAGAGACATAAGTGGTCACGGGCATGTGACGAAGGAGGCATGAGATATGGCGACATGACAAGCAATCTTGTTGAGTGCTTCAACTTTGTCTTGAAGGGGGCACGTCAGTTGCCGGTCACGGCAATAGCTGAATATATCTTTTACAAGCTAAATGAGTATTTTCTTAAGCACTCGGAAGAAATTGGCAAGTTGATTGGCGAGAGTGAGAAGCCTCCCAATGAGATCTATCCGAAGAAGGTTGCTGAGTGGCTAGAGTTTCAAAAGGAGAAGTCAGCAATGCAGCGAGCCACTTGTTTCGATAACGCTGAAATGAAATACCAAGTGGATGAGCCAGGCGGTACAACGAGAGATGGGCAATCATATGATGGTCGCTCATTTATTGTTTCCCTTCGGACGCGGCATTGCACTTGTGAGCATCCTAGTAAGTACCACTGTACATGCTCGCACATGATGACGGCATGTCGCATGAGGAACTTGCCCTTCTCTGATGGTGTAGTTGTGAGGTTGCATGAATTCAACTTGCAGACTCATCTGTTAACATGGGCGTCGAGATTCCACCCTTTTCTTGACCCATCACAGTGGCCCGAGTATCACGGCCCTAATATTAGGCCGGATCCAGAAATGATGGTTCAACCGAAGGGTAGAAGGAGAACAAAACGATATAGGAATGAAATGGATGACCTGATGAGCACCAGAGAGTTTGGTAGTGGACATTTCATGGAGCCACGTGATAGGCAACAATGTGGTGATTGCAATGAAACGACACATAATAGGAGGACTTGCAGAACAAACAACGCATCTACTAGTGATGTGGGGGGCAGAGGTGGTTCAAGTGCTGGCGGTGGTAGACGTGGTGGTTCAAGTGGTGTCATTGCTATGGGACGAGGATCCGGCGGTGGTAGACGTGGTGGTTCAAGTGGTGGGCTTCCTGTGGGCCGAGGATCCGACGGTGGTAGACGTGGTGGCCTTTCTATGGGACGAGGATCCGGCTGTGGTAGACGTGCTGGTTTTATGGGTAGAGGTTCGAGTGGTGGTAGAGGAATGTTCGGTTACCTACGAGGAAAATTTTTGTAAGTTAATCTATCATGTTTTTCATGCCTAGGTGTTTTGATGTTATTACCTACGACGATCATTTCCGTAACTTTCTATGTTGTTGTGTTAACCGTGAACCTTGATGTTTTTATGTAGGTATGGCGGCGTCTCAACCCAACAAGGAGAAAATGGAGTGGGGGCGGAGAAGGATGCAGCCAGTGAGGAGCACCGGTTGATGGAGAGGGCTGCAAAGAAGTTGAGAGAGCAGGACGCAGCCGAAGCAAAGAAGATGGAGAGGGAGCGCCAGTACGAAGAGGACGCAGCACGGAGGAAGGAGGACCTCAAAATGTTTCTTGAGCACAAGGCTTATGAGAAAAGGATGGCGGACAAAGACAAGAAGGCGTTGGAGCAACGTCACAATGAATGGGCAGCTAAATTTAAGATTGCTTACGCAGAGGGTGTAGCAAAGAGAGAGCGGGAGGAGGAACTCTTCATGGAGAAGGTGCTGGAAGAGGCTTCAAAAATGCGCAAAAGGGAAGGCGAAGAGGAGGAAGAGAGGAAGAAGAAAAAGGGGAAGGGGGCTTGCTCGACGCAGTAGAGCGGGAGGCTTCTATTTGTCATGCACGCTTTCATGTTTGAACCCTATATGTTGAGCCTTGTTCCCTTGCATGCTATTTGACTATGAAATCCACTATTATGTACTTTAAGAACCTATTATGTATGATGTGTGTGTGAAAGTGCTAAATGAGCTATGTATGATGTGTGTGTGAAAGTGCTAAATGAGATAAGTCTGTGTGAATGTGCTAAATGAGCTATGTATGATGTGTATGTGAAAGTGTTGTCTGAGAAAAATAAAAAGAGAGAAACGCCAAGCCAGCTGGCGTTGCAGACCAAACCATGAACGCCAGGGAGCCTGGCGTTTCCTTAGTCCAGTACCGCAGTGCTGGGGTCATGGCTAGCGTTGCACCCAGAGCAGAAATGCCACAGTAGCTGGCGTTGCGGACCAAACCAGGAAGGCCAGGGAGCTTGGCGTTTCCTTAGTCCAGTACCGCGGTGCTGGGGTCCTGGCCAGCGTTGCACCCAGAGCAGAAACGCCACAGTAGCTCGCGTTGCAGACCAAACCAGGAACGCCAGGGAGCCTGGCGTTTCCTTAGTCCAGTACCGCGGTGCTGGGGTCCTCGCCAGCGTTGCACCCAGAGCTGAAACGTCAGAGGTGCTGGGGTCCTGGCCAACATTGCACCCAGAGCTGAAACACCAGAGGTGCTGGCGTTGCAGACCCAAACTGAAACGCGAGGGAGCCTGGCGTTTCCTTAGTCTAGTACCCCAAAACAGGATTTTGTCACTGTTTTTATCAACATACATATTTCATAGATTTTTTCACTGTTTAGATCAACATACATATTTCGTAGATTATATTTTCAGACCATAATTCACAACATAACACCATAGTTTAACATAGTTCAACAAACATAGTTCAACAGAAAACATTGTTCAACATAGTTCAACAGAAAACATAGTTCAACATAGTTCAACAAACATAGTTCAACAGACATCATATTTCATAGGACAGCATCATAACATAGGTCATAACACTTCACTTCCTCCCTCTCTTCGCAGCCATCTTGCCCTTAGTAACGTAGCCCTCTGGAGTGTTCTGCCAGCCAGGACGTCTGATGTTCCTTGAGCTAGCTCGACGTGTTTCTTCTGTCGGTTGAGTCGGTTGACTTGGGTGAGGAGCATCGTCCATCTGCGAAGCCCCAAACTCAATGAAGTCTAGATCCGCAGCCTCGTTGTCGGACTCATCTTCTTCTTCAATCTCCTCTTCATGTGCTCGGCTAGAAGAAACATGTGCTCGACTCAAAGACGGACGAGCGGAAGAGGCCCGTGGCCGGCTCGCAGACGGACGAGCGGAAGACTGCACATCCATCGTGTACTGCGCACGTGCCTTCACATCGGTGGACGAAACACCGTGGCAAGAAAGTAAAGCCGCTAGTGTGCGGCACCGATTGGCGACCTTCTGCGCAACAAAAAGATAATGACATGTTTATATGCTAACAAAGGTACGACAAAACAAAGGTTAACAAGGAATCCAACCTGCAAAGTAGTTCTAACAAGTCCGTCCGTTTGTGGACATGGGGCACGGGCAAGGACCACGTTACTCTCGTTGATACATCTCCATAGCTCCGTGCCCTCGATAAAACACATGTGACATACCATCCACGAATAAATGAAACTTGTTTATATTTTAAAGAAGGGACGTACCACTCGGTCATGGAGAGGACCATAGTCAAGATGCGCTCCAACTGTCTCCCTAATTGAATTGTTGAATGCAGCATCAGCAGCCTCACTCGGCAGTAAGTCCAAGCAATCGGAACGAGTCCAGGCAGCCTTATGGATAACTCTGTACTCTGTACGCATCCACTCCAAATGTCTTAAGTATGCCGCCTCGTCGGTGTCGGGTGTTTCATCATTTTCAACTCGATGTTGTCTCTGAGCATTCCACATGTCCACCCAAGTAATGTGGTGCTCCTCCCAATTGATTACAGTCTTATTGCTTTGCCGGTTTGTCCTACAAAGCATTAGAATACTACATCAGTTATATTTTTTCATGTTAGACATTGATCAACAGGAGAAACACGAGATACAAAAGACTTACTTATGTAGCTTCACACTTGTCTCGACGTAATCCGGCGGGGTGCGTTGTTGTACCCCGAACTGCTTAGAAACACGATGAGGAAGATGCCACTCCACCGCATAAAAGCATATCATCGGGCACCGCACACGCCAAAGATGTTGGTCACGAAGGCACATGTTGCTCAGAGGATACTGCCTAAGTACCGTGTACGGCCTCCAATTAACCTACATAACAACAAGTCACTCAACCATCCATGAAAAAAATCAGCAAATTTGATAAAGCATTTACCTGTTCGTAAGTTAGCATGTCAAGCTCGCTTATGTATGCCTTATATCGCCCCATAGCCGCGATACTCGTCCATTGGACATTAGCCCATGTGTGTGCGATAGTGGGGTATCGCTCCTCGTCCCCGTCAAACGGGTACTTCCAGGGTTCTTCCGGAGCAAGGCTGAAGTTTCGGCCAACAGGGATACGCTCCCGCATCCAAACCTGTAGGGCCCAGACGAAACCTCCAAGACAGGACGTCGGCTTACTCCTCATGCATGCTCCATCCAACTACAGATTTAATAAAATGAAAATGCATCATATCCCATTGAATAAAATGAAAATGCATGATATTAAGCCATACCTGACGGTACAAGAAGGCTAGTGCCGCCGAACCCCAACTCCACTTCACATCCCAGTCACGAAGAGGATCCAAGAACATCCATGAGGCTGTGTACCCGGTGCCATCAGAAAACACCACTTGGGTCAAAAGATTCCAGAGATAAGCTCTCGCGAACCTCTCCACAACAAGCGGACTGGCATCCCTTGGGCATCTGTGAAAATGTCTCTGTATCCAAGAAAACAACACACCGGATGGCCTAGGATCCTTCCTAGTTTCATCAGTCCATGGCTCGGGTTCAACACCAACCAATGCTGCAACCCGTTGTCGCCACCCGGCCGCCCTAACCTTCCCTGTAAGAGCCCTGCCCTCGATAGGAAGCCCGGAGATCATAGCAATATCCTCCAAGGTTATGCTCATCTCACAAAGAGGAAGGTGAAAAGAGTGCGTCTCCGGCCTCCATCGATCCGTAAGTGCCGTTAGGACAGTGGCGTTCAACCATGGTGGTGTGCCTTTAAAGTTGAGCACAAATTGAAGAAGATCCATTCTTCTAAAATATGGCTCGTAACGAGGGTCATATACAAGAGCTTCATTGGGGTTGTGCCCCCTCAAACGAAGTAGTGGAGGAACCTAAACAAACAAAGGCATAATTTGTTAATTGACTCAACTTGTCAAAATATACAAATCATGGAGTATATAAAAATAATCATCAACAAAATCATAATTACCTCTCCTCTTTCAACTAGCACCGCACGATGCTTCTGCTCATAGTAGTCATCAAGACCCGGATATTGATCGGGCCGAAACATCCTACATAATAAGAAGAAAATTATTACCGGCCTCTTCGAATAATATGAACTAAACCTAGGCATAAACCTAATGCGGATAATATGAACAAAAGCTAGGTTATACATATAGCCACCAAAAACTACACCTAGACACATATTAACAATCACAAAACTACACCTATTAACAATCACAAAATAAATTTTACTTCAAAACATACGTACACCTAGTGCAAAAGAAATCTACACAAATACAAAATCATTGCAAAAACGAATTGGAGGGATTGGAAGAGCTTACCGGCCTCTTCGATTTGCCCTAAAGAACCAACAAAACGGTTGGGGGAGGAGGGAGATCGAAGGGGGGATCTCGAGGAGGAGGGAGAGCTTTTTCGTGGAAGAGGAGGAAGAAAGAAGTGGAGGTGGACGAACGGGCCGCGGGGCAGTTACTTATGAGGCCTGCAACGCCAGCCCCCTTGGCGTTTTTGGGAAGGGCCGCAACGTCCAGTAGACTGGCGTTGCACACGAGGCCCGCAACGTCCAGTAGACTGGCGTTTCATAACAGGGCTGCAACGCCACGGAATGTGGCGATTCCAAAAGGGTCAAAACGTGAAATACTTTCGAACCGAGTTCGTTACGTGATGAACTTACGCCTTAAGGATCAAAACAGTGAAAAAATCCGGCTTTTGGCGATTGGAGGAACCCGTTTGTCCGCGCTCGCCGGCGACCGAACCCACCGCGGCGCCATTTGCTCGATCCTCGGTGGCGGCTCCACTGGCGATACACGCGCGCATGCCCACGCCGCCCACCGCGAACTATACCAACCACCGGACAAGCTTGACCCTGTTTATCTAAGAACCTGCCATCGCGCGCATCGGCCAACACACGCAGGCATGCATGCGACGCGCCAGGCCTCTTGCCAAACGCTGGTAGCAGCTGAACTGCATCACTGCATGCACGCACACCGTGCACGGGATGCTGCATATCGGCGGGACCGCCTAGCCGTGTTGTCCAGAAAGCAATTACCTTTTTTTTAAGAAACAGACAGTGATGTAGAATTCTTTGAAAGGACTTATATTTAAAAATGAAGGGAGTAGTATATAAACAGGCCCACCCTGATCCTCGTGCTTGGCCAATAACTTTTTTTCGAATGTCGGCAGAAGAGTTGCTAAATTCATTGATTAGAAGAAAACAAAATTTTTGCCTAAAAAGACCCCTTATTGAACGCAAATTGTTAGAAAAGACCATCCACATGACATATTGTCAAAAAAGATCCCTTCTCAGCGAGCGGCAGGTGCGCCAGGTGACACGTGTCACCTGCCGCCACGAGCAGCGGCGGCCGGCACCTACCACCAAAACGCATGGCGGCCAGCAGCAAAAGGGAACGGGGAAAGTGCCATGGCCGGGACAGGGAAAATGGCTGGCCGGGCCCTGGCTGGAACCAGAAAAGAGGCTGGCCGCCTCACGTATTGGCGGCAGGTGCCAGCCGCCGCTGCCCGTGGTGGAAGGTGATACTTGTCACCTGGCGCGCCTGCCGCCTGCTGGAAAGGAATCTTTTTTGACAATATGTCTCGCAGGTGGTCTTTTCTGACAATTGCGTTCGGCAAGGGGTCCATTTGGACAAAAAATCAAGAAAACATTACAAGAACACCTTTAAAGGAGGAATGCACCGCACAAAATCAAGTGCAAAAGAAGAAGAAGAAAGCGGACTGCTCAATTTATTACGGAAAACCGGACAAAAACTATAGCAACTTCTAACTAAACTAGACCCAGAGCACCACCAAACATACAAGACGTGAGAAGACGAAAATCCGACAACACACCCGGTCGGGCACTCGAGCACCGCCGTATTATACCGGGCAGCCACAAGCACATCGGGAGCAACGATAGGTCCGAAATAGTGAAAAACCTATGCCCCCGAATCCCACGAGCCTAGCCGATGCTAATTGATTGAAGTATGCTCCCGTTGCTCTCACCATCAACCAAACACAACCTGCACCAAACAAAAGCACCGCCAGAGATTCCACGCCCTTCAAAATGCTGCCTGCTCCAAAACCACCGCACCACCACCCAACCATATGCTCCATCAACAAAATTGCCTCGAAAGCAATGCTTTCAACAAAGGGGGTCCGACACCTTGCTCCATGTTCTCGTCTCCGGGGTGAAAATCGTATGGCCATTGACTGGCAGGCCGTTTGACTGAATCATGCATTGCACGCACGCAGCCGGTCTGCAGGCTGCTATCTACTGCTACCTTCGTCTCGTAATATGAAAACGATTTTGAGAGGGAGTATCAGAGTAAGTTTTAGCCTTCTTCTAAGTCTTATAGGAGTATAAGTATTGGTCTTCTCCCATCGTCGTGCCGTTTTCTTTATGAGTTTTGTTTGAGAAAAACAAGAATGAGGCGTGGCTTTTCGCAAATCAGAAAATGGTGGTGAACAGCCGTGTCCTACTTCTGCTCTCTGTTTCTCTGTCTTGAGCGATCCGGACCAATTGTGAAGCGTCCAGCATCGACATGTACTCCCGAGTCGGGCACAGTACAAGTGTACAACTGAGCTGAGCTGAACCTGCACCGCACGGCTCTCCCGCCTCGCCTGACGATCATTGCAGGTAAAACACTCACGTTACGTAACCCAACCGGGGATCAAAACTCTGTCTAGTAAAGCTCCATTGGGAGGACGTACGGCAACACTGTTTCTTATATCCAGAATTTACATACAGGCCAGAAGAGACGTGCATGGTTCGCCCCCCTTTGTCTTCGTACGGACATCTACTCGCTCCGTTTCATACTGTAAAATCATATTGCAAACTAAAACTTATGTTAGACTCATAGCATAAAATCGTTTTGCAAGCTAAAACAACTTGCAAAAGAACCTCATATTATGAGATTATTTTACAAGTTAAACCAGTTTGCAAAATGATCTTATACAATAAGACAGGTGGTAGTATATTATATAAGGTTCATAATATAAAATTATTTTGCAAGTTAAGAACATCTTCAGCTCTATCCCTCAAACGCGCATCGTACACCCGAACAGGCCACCGCTTGACCATATTATAGGATCATTAATTTGGAAGTTAAACCAGCTTGCAAAATAATTTTATATTACAAGACAAAGGAAGTAGTATACTACATGTGGCTGCTATGCATCCATCGACGGATGTGGACGACCATCCGATCTACGCGCGCAACCTTTGATCGGGCAACCAATAATTCCTGAAACAACGGTCGAGTTGCAGAAACAATTGATTTGTTGGAAAAAAATAAACTTTGGACCCATTAATTCTTGAAACAACGATCAAATTCCAAAAAATAATCGCATTGTTGCAGAAATTTGTTTCTTCGTCTTTCTGCAACGTATGTACCGTTGCGGGAGAAATTTTTACAACAGAAGTCATGTTTCAGAAACTCAGTTGTGAATTCTGCTAGAGACGAACCCCTTTCATTTCTCCACGGGCAGGCCGGTGGTGGGGCTGCGAGCGGGCTGGGATGCGGCGGCGACGGGCGACAGGCGGCTGGCCCCCTGGTGGCGGGAGGCGAGGCGATCTGGCCATCACGCGAGGCGGCGCTGGGCCGAGGCGGGCGATGCGTCCCATCTGGAGGGTGCAATGCGAGAGGAGCTCCTCCTCCTCTTGGCTCGTGCAGGAGGCCATGGTGGCTGCGGGAGCTCGCTGGCGGGTCCGGGAGGAGGCCGGGGAAGGAGATTGGATGACGACGCGGGGCGAGATCGTGCGGCGGCTGTAGGATCCCGCCGGATCTAGGCATCGACGGGGCCTCAGGGCGGTGATGAGGTGGAATAGATCGGGGCGACCATGGCAACGGCTGCAGCTCCAACGAGGGTTGCCCGGCACAGGCAGACAGCGGGCGAGGTTGTCGGGGCCGAGGCGGAGGCGCGTCGTGGACAAGAAAGGAGCCCCAGCTTCAGACCGTTTTGCTGAAACAAAGATTCGGTTTCATGAAACGGTTTGCGACTAGGTCGCTGCTCCGTTGGGCGCGGGCAAGGTCTCGTCCGTCAGCAAAGAAGTAGTGCCCCCACCCCAATACTTGCTAGTTTCTCTTATCGAGGCGATATCAACGGATGAGCGGGCGGTGGATAGATCACGCGGATCAGCCGGTGAAAGGTAAGAGTTTTCCATATTACATTGAACAATCTTTCCTCCCTTACAAGTTGGCCCCACCTTTGTATCGAACCCATCCCGGCGTAGGGTCTTTCTGACGTGCGGGGTCCAGCAACTCGTTCTTCTGGCTCAACCTGGAGTGCCTTGTCTGAAGCGGATTTTTTCACTATTTTGATCCCTGGGATGAAAGTATTTCACGGAATGAACTCTGACTGAAACTATTTCACGATCTGACCTTTTTTGAAACGTCAGAGCCCGTGGCGTTGCAGACGCACATAGAAACGCCAGTCTACCGTGGCGTTGCTGCCCTACAGCGATACGCCTGACTACCGTGGCGTTTTTTATTTTCGGCAACGCCAGTCTACCGTGGCGTTGCAGACCCACTGTGAAACGCCAACAGTGCTGGCGTTGCTGCCCTACAGTGACACGCCTGTCTATCGTGGCGTTTTTTCTTTCTTGCAACGCCAGTCTAATGTGGCGCTGCAGGCCGATTGTGAAACGCCAACAGTGCTGGCGTTGCTGCCCTACAGTGACACGCCTGTCTACCGTGACGTTTTTTCTTTCTTGCAACGCCAGTCTAATGTGGCGCTGCAGGCCGATTGTGAAACGCCAACAGTCCTGGCGTTGCAGACCCACTATGGAACGCAACGACGACATCCAGCCAGCCCTCGGCATGCTGCTTGGTCTGCAACGCCAGCCCCCTTGGCGTTTCTGCTTTGGTCTGCAACGCCAGCCCCCTTGGCGTTTCTGCTAAGGGCTGCAACGTCCAGTAGACTGGCGTTGCACATGAGGCCTGCAACGTCCATTAGACTGGTGTTTCTACTAAGGCCTGCAACGTCACGGTCTCTGGCGTTTCAAAAAGATCAAAACGTGAAATACTTTCAAACCGAGTTCGTTATGTGATGAACTTACGCCTTAAAGATCAAAAACAGTGAAAAAAAATCCCGTGTGAAGCTTCAGTTTCGTCAGACTTGGTATTCGCGAGACGGTGCTCCGCTTCACCTATTTTTGTTTCTGTCTCGGCTGGGTTCGCTAGAGCACGATCATGCCTCTTTTCTCCCAGTCCCAGTGACGTTGGACTCGAGCTGCAACGAACACGAATTAATGCCGAAACCCCAACCACATCGGAGCAGCTAGCTATCGATGGATCCCGGCCCACGTACGCACGCACGGGAGAAAAGTCGATGAATAATTAAGCTTTCGACAACATGTAATGGGAGTGGTTAAGCGCATATGTATATGTGTGTGCAACATACATCACCTGCAAGTGTATGCATGCATTGCATGCACACTACTGTACAACTTGCCGTCCGGTCAAGGAATGACGCGGGCCTAAAAGCGCATGCATGCATGCACCGACCGATCTACCCGCAGCGACACAACGCATGACGAAATACGAGCTAGATGGCCTGCAGATAGATAGATCCGCACGAGACAATGTTTGATTCGCTCAAACAATTATTTTTTCCATTTCAATTCCTGTGTACCTCCCTGGTTCTTAAGTACGTATAAGTTTGTATAGAAATTTCATTATAGATTAAATATATATATATATATACACATACTTTACAGTATAAATTTATTCATTTAAATAGTTTTTAGTAAAATATTTAAAAGACTTATATTTAGGAACAGAGAGTGTAGCTAGCTAGCGAACTATACTTCCTGAAATCCTGACTCGGCAACGCGTTGTGTACTTAATTATATTCTCTCACGAGTAGAGACAGGCACGTGATGTGTGGAAACATCATAATCGTCAACAAAGGGAAAATGTAGCTAACTCAGCTCATGTTCCTTTTCCATATGTCACACTTATTAGCATATAAGTACTTTTCTACTACCACTTGCCGTTCGATTAGGAGTCTCTGTCAAGTGTCAACTGTCATTGCCATGTCAACAACATCCAACTCACCCCAACGTAAGAGCACAAACACACACCAGCAGATAGCAGAAAACTAATCACCAACCTGTTTTGTCCCGTTGACGAAAGTCTGGCTTGTCAAATAATTATACGAGAAACCCACTTTCCAACCATCAAAAAGAGGATAAAATGGCCTAGCTCCTAATAAAGGAGTGCATTATAAGCCAGCAGCCGGTCTCATTCCATCCAAAAGGGGATAAATGGACCTAAAGTGGCGCATTATAAACCAGCAGGCAGCAGCAGCAGCTTGTCGAGTTTTGTAGGCCAAGTAGATAGTTGGAGCAGATGAACCACCGGGAAGAAGAAATCGGAAAAAACATGATGTCTTTTCTCCCTAGTTGCCTTGCCAACCAGTCAGGAAAGTGTAGAAAGGAAGCCATGGATTTGATTTTCACCCCGCGTGTGTCTCGTCCATCCATCAATCTGGCTAACTAGCCAGCTTAGCTTAGCTTAGCTACTCCCAGACATAAACGTAAGATCACAGCGCCCTGACCCGTCACTTCCCATTAGTCCATCTGTTCACGGTAAAGCAATGTGATGTTTCAGTTAACGTTTCATTCTTTCCTGAAAAGTTGTTCTCGGCTATGTTTGTTTTAGTACTACGTACGTAGTGATGTTTCTGGAAATGCATGCTTTCCCTCACCCACTGGCCGGGCTTGCATATCTGATAGAGATATATGCTCCATTTTATACCACTGCCAACAGCAAAATGCCTGAAACTCTTACTGTTAATACATTGTGCAAGGTGGCATTTCCCTCTTGTTAAGTGCTCTTTTCGAATGTGCTGATTGAGTTAGTCCCACCAGATCCACCAGAAAACTTTTCGGTGTGGGGGTGTGATCGATTGTGAAAGATACAATTTTTGGTTCGTTTCCTGTGGAGATCGATCATCATCAGCTAAACAATGTAGTATGACCAGTGCATCATGGATCTCTACATCATGCGGTCTTTTACACTCTAGGTAAGGCGATTAATCAAGTGTGTTTCTTAGTAGTGAGGATTCCTGAAGTGCATGTTTTCTTTCCATCACCTGCTTGGCCGGACAGCTGCGAGATGACTGAAATGCTGCTGCACGCATAGTATACATTGTGCCATTCCACCTCTTGTTTAGTGCTCTTTTAGATGGTGCTAATAGAGGTAGTCTCACCAGATCCACCAGAAAACTTTTTCGGTTGTAATAACATTGGTTTTGTTTCCAGTGGAGATCATCAACAACTTAACATATGCATGGCTATGCCATCATGCTATATAGATCAGCGCATCATCACAATGCAAAAATGTTATTGGAAATAATCCATTCGTTCCTAAATATAGAGCTTTTTTATGGTACCCTGAATTGAATACAGGCCGTTCATTGACAAAGATCCAAGGGTAGGCATTTACCTGCACCGGTGAAACTGGATCAGCAGTATCGGTAGTACCGTGTGTCTGTCGTCCACACCAGTATACGTGATCAGCTCACGAGATAGATCGACCCTTTGTTTGATCGATGATTCTCTGCATTTCCGACAGGCGCCTCACAACGTTGGCCTTCTCTTGGACAACACATCCCTGGCCGCCTCCCCTTGTTCGCCGTGCGCCCCCCATCCCGACGGCCTACGACCACGAGGGTCTCTGCCGCCTGTATGGTTGAGCGCCCCAGCATCGTGCTTAATGTGTTTCATGATTAACGGCGACGGCGCATGCCAAACCACCCCGCGCCACGGACGAGCTCCCCATCGTCGACGACAACGCCAAGATGTGCATGACTAGACGGTCTTCTGGTACACGGAGAGCTGCGGCTAGGACAGCGCCGTAGCGCGGCAGAACCTTGACTATTTCGTGCTAACCATGCCCTCGCACATTTATGGTTGCCTTTTTTTACTACCCCTCGTCTTCCTCGTCTGTTCGTAGCATGTATCGTGCTCTACCTTGGCCGTAGGACGCAGCTGGTGGGACGTGGAGCTGCTCATTTGTCTTTGTTGTGAGGTCGACGACCACTGACCATGTCATGTGCTCTAACGCTCACCCTGGCATGACTCAATCTGCTCCTTGGCGTGCATCATGCATTCCAACATATTGTTCCACGAGAGCAGTCCCCTTTGGAAACAATCAGAGCTTTTACCGTCAGGTTTTTCGAACCAGAAGTGTTTTTATTACCTCTAGCAATGAACGGTGGGATCACACATATACTACTCCCTCACTAGTAGCAGTATAGGGTACCGTAAAAAAACTCTCTAAATGTATGTCTTTTTAGAGATTTTATTAGAGAACTACATACGGAGCAAACTAAATGAATCTACACTTTGAAGTATGTCTATATACATACATATGCAGTTCTCTGCTGAAATCATTTAAAAAAATATATTTAAAAACGGAGAAAGTGCTCCCTCCGTAAACTAATATAAAAACGTTTAGATCACTAATTTGTTTATCTACTAAGGACCACATGCTTAGTTGTGCAACTAGCCAATAGTTGCGCCACTCCTTTCATCCGTAGTACCGCTACAATGAAAGCAGACGAAAGGAGAAAGGTCTCGATGCATGGTGAGTGAGGAGGCCATCACGGCATCAACCATGCATGTGTCGTCGACACCAAATACCTTTGGATGATTGTACAAATAGAATGTGCTCTACCGTCAAATTTTTAGAAGATTATCTGGTAGCACTTGCACTGTTACTCTCTTAGAGCATCTACAACCGAACGTCTCAAATGAGACCTCATACGTCCGCGGACCTGCCCGGTCAGTGGTCGGACAGAAGAGAGAAATAAAAAAGTCACTCATATTCATCTTGAATATGGAAAGCATACGAGGGCTCGTGTCCGCACGTAGGCGCCCCGTCAGTCCGTCATATAGGACGTGGCCCTACCCCGGATCATATTTTTCTTTTCTTTATTCATTCTTTTCTTTCTCTCTCTTCCTTTCCATCGATCACGTGCAAGTGACCGGACATATGAGGAAAAACAAAAATGTGACAGTGCGGACGGACAAATAGGAGATACGCACTACCGGGCGCGACCGCAGGCATTTAGAGGTCATATTTGCAATGTCCGGTTATAGATGCCCTTAAAGGTACGACTGTATCAACAGTATAAAAAAGCGAGCGGGCACGCAGCTCGAATCGAAGCCGCCTATTGACCGTATACTACTTTGAGCGGCAAAGCAAAAGCCACAAAAGCCACGTTGTGTGCACCAGTCGATGATGAGTCCGCGTGATTGATCGAGGTCATAGGAGCACGATCCCATGGCCAGGGTCCGCCTTTGCTATCCAATCGTAACTGATCTTGAATTTAAATTTATGCTATATTTTGAACGTGTGTGGATTTACATTGTATAAAGCCCTTTTTTTAGTTGGAATTGATGTAAATTATTCAATAGTCTCATCTAATTCCAAGCCAACTGCCGTGGCAACACACACCGCGGAACCTGGAACATGTTTTATATAACTTATCTCCTTTGTTTTTATTTGGTCCGCACATCAGAGTTAACTAAAATCAAACCTAATAAAGTTTACCAAGTTTATAAAAATAAGTATTTGTCATAAAGATATGTATAATGTGAAATTTTACATTCAATAATGAATCTAATAATATTGATTTGTTGTTGTATATGTTAATATTTTTGTCCATAAACTTTGTCAAAGTTTACAAAGCCTGGCTTTGACCAAAACTAGTATCCGAATGTAAATAAAAATGAAGGAAATATTTTTACAGCGATTTGCTCAGTCGGGTTGTATGTCATCTCGGTGCGATCAACCATGTTCATTTCCCATCCGCAAGAACAAAACAAAAAACATGTACATTCCCATGTGAAGAACTGAATATTGGAGGTGGCATGTGCTTTTGGCGTTTGGAGCATCCCGCTTGTCTTGTGCGCGCTCGCGGGCGACGGAACCCACCGACTGTTCTTGATCCTCGGTGGCGCCTCGTCGGCTCCATCGGCCGTGCGTGCCAAGTAGACCCACCACGTGACGCGCCAGGTACCACCGACCCTGCACTGTATGCATGCATGCATGCGTTGCAGCATATTTCTGCGAAACGCTGGCAAGAGCCGCATGCATGCACCCTACACGGATGTCGGGTCATAAATAAATGAGTTCGGCGCCAAGGCCACGTTAGCAAGCTCTATAGCCCCGGCGAAAAGTGGTGAAATTCACTATTTTTACCTTTTTAAAAAACTTAAGTCAGATTTGACCCCGGTTAGGATTTTTTTTTTAAGATCTGATCCCTTTGGTAACGTCAGTGCCCTTGACGATAGGTTATAACAACCTACCGCCGACATCTCCGACGGTGACGGTAGGAAAATGGCCAATCGTCAGAGAGGCTCATGGTAGCGCATGTGACCCTATCATCTAGGTTGAGTCTAGGTTGAGTCGGATGTCTAGGTTAAGTCGGTTTTGCTAAGCCAGGTCTAATATATATGTAGGGTGAATGTGAGTTTTGTAACACCTCGAAGAGAAAAGAAGAAAATAAGAAGAGGCAAAATAAGGGCACGACGAAAGCCTTAAATTATCAGTTTCTGTGTGCACGTGTTCGTCGTGATTTGATGTAATCGATCCATGAGGAAGTTTCAACAGGTACGACCCTGAAGCTCGTGCTGCATGACCACTGAACTCACCAGGCTATTTGATTCATCAATCCCTGCACTCGATGCATCACATGCACATGCACATGGACCAACAACTACCCCTTTGTTTTTAATTGTATTTTCTAAAATTTTACTACAAATTACATATAAATGTATACAGTATATGCAAATCTAGTTTACAGTGTAGATTCGTTCATTTTATTTCATATGTAATCTGTAATGTAAAAATAAAAAAATTATATTTAACAACGGAAAGAGTACTACCTTCTTATCTGTGCAAAGACGGCATCGCCCACGGCCGCATTCCCTGCCTACACCGGATTGTTTTTTTAAAAGAAAAAATTCAATTTATTCATCAAACAGCAAGGCAGTACGAAGAACATGAGATGTAATAAAAATTACATCCATGTTCACTCGTGAGGGTTTTACTTTTGTGTTTTTCACCGTCAACATTATCTGCTTGATCATATTACCTACTGTGCTTATAAATTATGATTACATCTATGACACATCCTAACTTTATTTTTTCAGACGAGCAAACAGTGGATGAGTTCTAGACGGATACGTCATTCACCGCGACAGGAAGAGACAACCGTGTCTTTATGATTATTCCATGATTTCCAGCCCACTCTATCTGATACGAGGTGAAAGTGATACTGCTGTAATTTTGGTACTGCCTCTACCTGCGATTAAACTACTGCTCCCTCCGTTTCGAATCATAATAAGTTCTATTATTAGTGAAACTGCTGTAATTTAAGTGTGTTTGTTTATTAATTTATGTCTATATGTCCATATTAAATATAAAAGATGTCATACAATTGACCTTAAAAAAGGTCTTAAAATTCGAAACAGAGGTGACAAGTGCCACTAAGCTGAGCTGCACCACACGTCTCTCTCTCTCTCTCTCTCGATCCAGCTCAGAAGGGGAGAAAACTCGGGCAACGTTGGGATAGCTTACAGGTGGAATAAAGTTCGAAAGAAGTAAAAAAGATGAAACCCCAACCCCAACCACACTAGCAGAGTTGTATGCGTACGTGCAGGCCTGCAGCTACAAGGAGCTGACGATCGACATCCTGACAGATGAAAAGTTCTCCTAAGCATGCACTAGCAGCCTGCTGTTTTGTCTATTGCTCATGGAGGATGCAGCGGCAGCGCACCGACGGGTCCGCAACCGCACATCGGCGACCAGAAAACTGACTAGATCGATGGCCACCAGACAGGTAGATCGACACGGCACAACGTTCCAGGATTCGCCGGAGCAATTCTCCACTTAAATTCCTCTTGTAGCTAGCGAACTGCACTTCCCTGTCTCTGCAATGGTTTGCACGCATGCATGTCTCATTGAATAATTCCGCGAATGGAGACACACACGTGAAGTCGAACAACATGATCCGACTCACCCCTTGGCTTTACAGCCAGAATAAAATCTACTAACTCATGTTCCTTTTTCAATATATCATAATTACTACCACTTTTCTCGTAGATTATGCCACCACTTGACGTCCGATTACATGTCTCTGTCGCCGCCAATCACCAATTGACACCCCCCAACGTAAGAGCCACACATACACCACCAGCCGGTAGCAGAAAACTAATCACCAAACCGTTTTGTCCCGTTGACAAAAGGCACGTCAAAAGGTATGAGATGGATCGCTCTCATTCCATCCAAAAGCGGTGGAATTGTGGCCCTAAAGCAGTGCATTATGAACCAGCAGCAGCCTGTTCATCCAGTTTTCTAGGCCAAGTAGATGGAGCAGAGAACCGCCGGGAAGAAGCAGAAATTGGGAAAAACATGGCGTTGTTTCTCCCTCGTTGCGTTGCGATCGAGACAGCGCACAGGCCAAATGGAGAAATCAGAAAGGAGAGAGGTTGGAAAGGTGCCATAGATTTGGTGTCAGATCGATGTAGTCAGTCTCTTCCTTGCCATGTATGTCTCGTCCATCAGCCTAGCTTAGCTACTCCCAGAGATAAACGTAGGATCATTGTGCCCTAATCTGTCACTTCCGGACCATTAGTGCAACATCTCACCATCGACAATCCGTGAGTAGACAAGATGTGCAAGACCTCGCCTTCTCTTGATGTGTAGCTGCTCAGCGATATTTAGCAATCTAGCCAGTCATGTTTAATTAGTTTATGATTCTTCTGGAAATGCATGCATGCTTTCCCTGACCTAGTGGGGATGCATCTGATAGAGTACTCCATTTGACACCACTGCCAACAGCAAGATGCCTGAAACGCTACTGTTGTTAATACGGAATACTAGAAGGTTTAGTGCTCCTTTTGGAGGTGCTAATTGAGGTAGTCCCACCAGATCCACCAGAAAAACTTTTCCGTGTGTAATCGATTGTGAAAGATGAAAGCTTGTTTTGTTTCCGGTGGAGGTCGATCATCGGCAACTTAATAAATGTAGTATGACTATTGCATGCATCATGGATCACTCGATCATCATGATCCCAAATGTGCAGCCTTTTATTTTCTAGACGAGACATTTAAGCTGTATGCATCTTTCTGATGCAGAGGCCGGAGATGAGCCTCCTTCTTTTAAAAAAAAGGTTCGCGTATTCATAGTAGTGACGACTCTGGAAATGCATGCTTCCCTAACCTGCTGGACCAGTTTGAACCTGATGCCACGGCCAGCAGCAAGATGACTGAAATGATGCTGAAAACACAGTATACAGTGTGGCAGTTCCCTCTTGTTTATTGCTCCTTTTTAAAGTGCTATGCGAGGTGGTCTCACCAGATCCACCTGAAAACTTTTTCGGCAATGTAATGACATCGATTTTGTTTCCAGTGGAGATCATCAGCAACTTAACAAAGTTGCAGTGCTCATAATAAAAATGCATAATTATTCCATCATAGTACCATATGGATCAGTGCATCATTACGATGCAAAAATCAGCACTAAGAAATAGTTTTAAACCTTGTTTACTCAATCAGGACCCCTGGCCCAACGACACAAGAGTTGTGCCCCCTCGTTTCATCCCTGGTACCACTGCAGTAGTAAAAGCAAACGAAAGAAGAAAGGTGTTAACGTTGGTGCATGGTGTGTGAGGAGCCCATGAACCATGCATGGTGAGTGAGTGTGGACACCAAATAACTTTGGAAGATTGCAGTAATAGAATGTTGGTAAAATTGACAAATTTGATCCAGAAGCCAAAACATTTCATAAACTGAACTATGTTTAAAAAAAATTCACCCAACTGACCCTTTTATGCGGCGTCCGACAGTCAGGCGTCACACCGTTGTCTTAGGCGCCACACAGTGTAGCGTGGCGCCTATGACTTAGCCGTCACACAACGTAGCGTCGGGCGCCGCACAGTGTAGTGTGGCGCATAAGACAAAGGCATCACATAAAAAGGTCAGCTGGATGATTTTTTTTAAACATAGTTTAGTTTGTGAATTAGTTTGATTTTTTTTAAACAAAGTCAAAAGAGGCTCCAAACAAAGCAGCCTCGTGACCGTATACTGCGTCGAGCGGCAAAGTAGAGGCCGCGCCTTGTGTGGAGCTTTCGACGAAGAGTCCGTGTGATCGATCGAGGTCGTCGGAGCGCGATCCGACGGCCAGCGTCCGTCCTTTTTTGGCGCGAAATTCCCCGGAAGAACCTTTTGATCTGGACCACGTCGGTGGCTCTTGAATCATCTGCCACAAATGCACCTCCGCAGGCAGGTGAGGGTGCAAGTGAGAGTGAGTGCATTTAATCGGGTGTGAATGTTCCACAGCCCAAAACAGGACAATAATCCACTCCACTTGAGTCTCTCCTGTGCTGCCTTGTTTCACATTTGCAAAGGTGACAATACTTGTGAATTAATTTGCCCAATGACATGGGCACTTTGATACAAATGCATTATTTTTTCACTGCATGGAGCCGCGGAAATAGCGTCTTTTGCTATGCATGGAGGGAGTCACAGGCTGACGAACGAGGACTGATTAATGGCGGTTTGTGCATGCATGCATATATACTGGACCCGTGATAGGATGCTGGTTGCAAGCCTGCTGCACCCCGCCCCGCCCTGGGTGCGTGAAAGGATTTCTGTCTTGTCAGTGCATGCATGGAGCCGGGCGACACGTCTGGTCCGCCGGGGTCGACCATGTTCAGCAGCAGTAGCTCGTCTCGTGGACGTACGACTGTGAGGCAAGATCGGTCGTCGTCGTCGTCGTCGGTGTAGCTCGCTCGTGCGTTCTGGTTTCATTTTAGATATTCCTCTTTTCCCTTTCTGGGGAATGGGTCCATACATTCTGGCGTTGATGGATGTGCATCTTATCAGGATCGATGGATGGATGGATAGTTTGGACGGTTGCTCAGTAGATGTTCATCGTTCGAGTCACATGATACAGTGCAGGGTAGTAGCTTGCAAGTTGCTGCATCTAGCTGGTTCACCTGTAGAATTTTCCTGAAAAATAAGACTCGCTCTCCAGCCACACAGTAACCATGCAATGGGTCCAATTTCAAGTTAAAGAAGTTACAAACGAAATTGACGTGCGTATTTAATAATCACGGTCGTGCAGCAAGTGTACAGTACTGAATCAGAATCAGCCGATCAGAATAATAATACTGAAATGTAGTGCAGTACAAAAATACTGTGCTACAGTACAAAAACACATGAGAGATGCGCTCATCATTTCGTCTAGACTGCCTCTCACAGCTCTCTCTCTCTCTCTTCTCAACGATTTCAAGAACAAACACGCACACAACCAAAGAAGATGACCAACGCCTTTGCCCAGACCACTTCTTTGGCCAACACAAGGGCTAAATTTTGTCTCAAGCCTTCACGGCCTTTCTTTCCATTACTCAAGGTAAACACTTTCATCCGACAAGTCGGTTGAATTGTTAGGCTGGTCGCGCGCGGGCCGCGCGCCTCGCTTGCCAGGTGCATGCAATATTTTTTCATCAGATTTGCTGCAACCAAGTGTGGATTTGCTTCAAACGTTTGTCATTTTGTTACATTTTATTCATTTAAAAAGCAGCATCCACGGTTGGTTGTAACTCAAGTTCGTTGAGTTTTTGCTACAACCGGCGTTTGACTTTGGTACAACAGTGTTAATGTTTGCTACAACCGACATCATTTTTTGCTGCAACCGTTCATAAAAAAAGTTGCATACACGTTCACGTAGATATTTGCTACAACCGGCGTTTGATTTTTGCTACCACGCATCATCAGTTTTTTTATTTTGCTACGATCACGTAGATATTTTTTTCTTGCAGCCGTTGACAAAAAATACTGCATTACGTCGAAATTTGTTGCATAAAAAATATATTGCATGGTTAGATCTGACGGTCATCCTTGCATATCTGACGGTGAGGCTGCGACCGGCGCGAGCGCCCATTACTCAATTCAACTTATATACAAAGTGAATGTCCCTCCTGCCATGCAGAACCCATACCACGACTTTGATCCACTACTCCAGTAACTAAATCAGCAACAAACTACTGGCTACATGCACCACGTCCGCTACTCGTGTAGGTCCCACAACGGCCACACGACCCGGCCAGGTAACAAACAAACGCATGCAAACTAATTAACTCAGCCTATTCTTTTAATTAATATTCATCTTACGTAATCCCTCTGTTGCTAATTATAAGTCTTTTAAAAAATTTCATTAAAAGTCTACATACTAAACAAAATGAGTGAATCTCACAGCTCTGTCTCTCCTTCCAAGGATTTCAAGAACACACACGCACACAAGCAGAGAAGATGACCAACGGCTTTGCGTGCAGGTTTAAACTGCCTCTCACACCTCTCTCTCTTCTCTCAAGGATTTCA
The DNA here is from genome assembly GCF_904849725.1 of Hordeum vulgare subsp. vulgare. Lineage (NCBI taxonomy): Eukaryota > Viridiplantae > Streptophyta > Magnoliopsida > Poales > Poaceae > Hordeum > Hordeum vulgare. The sequence goes on from NC_058522.1 coordinate 509,485,442, forward strand.
AAAACACATGAGAGAAGCTCTCTCTCTTCTCTCAATTTCACCAACAAACTACTGGCTACATGTACCACGTCCGCTACTCGTGCAGGTTTTCCCCAACGGCCACACGACCCGGCCAGCTAACAAAACACACCATGCAAACTAACTCATCCTATTCTTTTGGGGAAACGCTACGCATTCGTCACCTAGCTAGTCGTCGGATGCCGATCTAACGCACCGCATCCCCGCCGCATGGTCAGTATTTATTTTCTGAAACGACGCTCGAGTTGCGGAAACTATCGTTTTGTTGCAAAAATAAACTTTGGATCCGTTAAATCCTAAAACAATGATCGAGTTTCAGAAACAATTTGCTTGTTGCAGATTTTTTTTTCTTCGTCTTTCTGTAACACAGGTATTTTTACGGAAGAATTTTTTACAATAACGGTCGAGTTTCAGGAATTTTTACAACGAAAGTCACGTTGCAGAAGCACTACCCAACCGGGATCCATGCTCAACGGAGAGTCTGCACGCGGGCTGGCCTCGGGATGCTGCAGGAACGAGCAGGGAAGCTCCCCGGCGGCGGGATCCGACCAAGGGAGGCGGCGAGGCGGCCGGTGAGCTCTTGGCGGCGGGGCGGCCGGCGAGCTCTTGGCTTGCTCCGGTGGAAGTCGTCGTCGTCACGCAAGCTGCAGGAACAACCACGTACATTCCCATGTGAACAACTGAACATTGGGGGTGGCATGTGCTTTTCGCGTTTGGAACCAACACGGATTTTTCTTTTTTGAAAAACCTACAAAAGCTCTTCTTTTATATTAGAAAGAAGAGAGTTGATCAGTTTATAAGGAAATCTCATTGAAAACTGATACATCGAAACACATGAGCCAGCGATCCTGTCGCCCACGCGACCAGGTTCGACACTTCACAACAGAAAGGTGCTCTTCGGAGCCGCCGCTTCGACTTGCCCACCGACCCTGAGGCCGCGCTCCACCTGAGCTGACGACGCCGTTGCCCACACGGTCAGAATCAACACTCCAGATCATTGTTCTCCGGAGCCGCCGCTCTGACTTCCTCGCTGGCCCCGAGGCCGCGCAAACTCCCGGCCGATGATGAACCGGCAAAGCCACCCGAGCCACCACGAACTGACGAAGGACCAGACCTCCAAGGCATGGTCCCCAAGAGGAAAGCGACGATACCGCCGCCAACGCCCGCTCCGGCCAAGGTCGAAACTAGGGTTTTCATCCGAAGAGCCCGAGACCGAGGTGACAAAGGTGGTGAAGGGGCTCCCACGACGACGCCTCCAAGGAGGGAGCGACGTCCTAGGACGCCGTCGACGACGGCAACAACCGAGGTCTTGAAAGGCTTTCACTCGGAGCACACCGAACCCATCGCGACAGCAGCCTGCCCAACAAACCGTCTCCGGCCACATGTCGTCCGTCTTCGCCCAAGTCGGTAGCTCAAAACACACAAGGCAGCCCAGAGCCGCCAAAACCTACCTGCTGCACCCACCACTACAGCCCAGCTCGCACAACAACGACGCCGCCGGACTGCCAGAGCCACGCCCTCACACCAGCCTCCACATGCCACCACCCCGCCTCCCGCGACGCCCAGGGCAGCAGCGCTCCTCGTGGCCATACGCCGAGCCCACTAGTGTGTCGCTACGTCGTCGTCCACGAACCGCGGCACACCACCTCTGCCGCGGAACTGCAGGAGCTAGCCGGAGCTGCCGCAACCAGGCCAGCCACGCCAACCTTCAGGGCGCCGTCGCGCCGTCATCCAAAGATGTGCCTCGTCGCCGCCACCACAGCTTTCCTGACCGAGGGAGGAGACCCCGGCACCCCGCACGCCCCACAGCCCCAACCCGCCGGAGCGGCACGTTGGAGTGCCTCAACTGCCAGATGTGGGCGCCGGACGCCAGATCGACGTCCGCCGGCCACTACCACACCTCGCTCGCCAGCCAGCACAGGAAGGGGGTGAGCAGCGCCACCACCACGCCCGGGGCCGCCGCCCTGGCTTGCTCGCACCGACGAGGCGCGGCCACCGCCAGATGCGGGCCTTTGACCGGAACCGAACTCACACCGCATGCGACGAGGGCCCTCCGCCGCCGTCGTCCGTCGAGCAGGCTTTGCCCGTCGGCCTCCTCCGTCGATGACGGAAGAAGCGAGAGAGGAGAGGGGAGTGGGGGTGGCGGCGGCTAGGTTATCGTCCGAGTCGCCCCCGACAGCAACGCGAGCAAGAGAGGTTTGTTTGTGTTATTTTAGCTGATCGCATAGAGTTAATGATTGAACGACACGCTTGTCTTGTGCGCCCTCGTCGTCGACGGAACCCACCGACCGTTGCTTGCTCCTCGGTGACGGCTCGTCCGCTCCATCGGCCGTGCGCGCCAAGTAGACCCACCACGTGACGCGCCGCGCGCCACCAGCCAACATGACCCTGCACTGCATGCATGCATGCGATGCAGCAGCATATTTCTGCGAAACGCTGGCAGGAGCCGCATGCATGCACCGTACACGGATGTCGGGTCGCATGCATATTCACATCGACTGGAAAATAAATAAACGAGTTCGGCGCGAGGCCACGTTAGCAAACTCTCTAGCCACGTCAAAAAGTTGATAAACAACTACTTCCTCCGTTTCAAAATATAAGACATTTTAGAGATTACACTAGAAGAGTACATACATAACAAATTAAGTGAATCTACATTCTAAAATATGTCTATGTACATCCGTATGTACTTCCTCCGTTCCTAAATATAAGTCTTTGCAGAGATTCTACTAGTAGACTACATACGGATGTATATAGACATACTGCTAGTGAAATCTCTTAAAATACTTATATTTAAGAACAAAAGGAGTAGTTTATAGTGCAATATCTAAAAGGTCTTATATTTAGGAACGGAGGGAGTAGCAAAGACGGTACCCAACAGGCCACAGCACAGGCCACACGGCGTGCCAGCGGTGCGTGTCCAGGGCTCCGGCCACACACACCTCACCATGCAATCAAGCTTATTCTTCTTTTGACATCAAAAAAAATTAAAGCCGTGCAATCAGGCTTCATTGTACGACGTACAGATATACGAGATCAAATAAATAATTTGGATAGGAGCATGGACGGACCCTGGTCCCTGGAGCTCGTGCTGCACGACCACTCAACTGACCAGGCTATTTGATTCTTCGATTCGTGGGATGCAGCACATGCACGGACAACTACTCCTTTCGTTTTAAAATATAATTTTGTTTGAAACTTTACTACAGACTATACATATATACAGTATATATATATATATATATATATATATATATATATATATATATACATATTTTAAAACACTAATTCACTCGTTACATTTTGTATTTAGTTTATAATATACTCTCTCAGTTTTAAAATAAGTGTCTCAACTTTGTTCTAACTCTAATACAAAGTTGTATTTTAGTTTGAGACTGTTATTTGAAAACATAAGTAGTAATAATTAAAAAGATTTATATTTAGGAACGAAGAGAGTACTATCTTCTTGTCTGTTTATAGTTTTCATAAAACAAAAAATCAATCTACTCCCTCCGTTCCTAAATATAAGTCTTTCTAGAGATTCCACTAGTGGAATACATACGGATGTATATAGACATACTTTAGTGTGTGTATTTATTCATTTTGCTTCGTATGTAGACGTCTAATGAAATTTCTTAAAAGATTTATATTTAGGAACGGAGGGAGTATTTATCAAACAACAAGGCAGTACGAAGAACATGAGTTGTAATAAAAAATTACATCCATCTTCACTCGCAAGGGTTTTACCTTTGTGTTTTTCACCGTCAATATTATCTGCTTGATCATATTACCTACTGTCCTTATAAATTATGATTACATCTATGACACATCCTAACTTTATTTTCTCAGTCGAACAAACAGTGGGTGAGTTTAGACGGATACGTCAATCACCGCGACAGGAAGAGACAGCCGTGTCCTATGATTATTCCATGATTTCCATCCCACTCTACCTGCCCCCTGGTGAAACTGCTGTAATTTTGGTACTGCCTCTACCTGCGAGTAAACTACGTACACCTCCCTCTGTTTAGAATCATAATAAGTTCTAAATTTTCTCTGAATTTAATATGTAGAAATGCATTTTAGTGTGTTTTGTTTATCAGTTTTCCACTTCAATTCCTCTTGTAGCTAGCGAACTGCAGTTCCCTGTCTCTGCAATGGTTTGCACCCATGTCTCATTCGAATAATTCCCCAGACGGTGAATGACACACACGTGAAGTCAAGTCGAACAGCATCACCCAAGTCACCGCCTGGCTTTTCAGCCAAAATAAATAAAATCTAATAACTCATGTTCCTTTTTCAATATGTCACAATTACTAGTACCACTTTTCTCGTAGATTATGCCACCACTTGATGTCCGATTACATGTCTCTGTCGCGGCCAATCACCATCTGATAGCCCCCAACGTAAGAGCCCCAGACACACACACCACCACCACCAGCCGGTAGCACAAAACTAATCACCAAACCGTTTTGTCCCGTTGACAAAAGGCACGTCAAAAAGTATGAGATGGATCGCTCTCATTCCATCCAAAAGCGGTGGACTAGTGGCCCTAAAGCAGTGCATTATGAAGCAGCAGCAGCCCGTTCATCCAGTTTGCTAGGCCAAGTAGATGGAGCAGATGAACCGCCGGGAAGCAGAAATTGGGAAAAACATGGCGTCGTTTCTCCCTCGTTGCCTTGCGATCGAGACAGCGCACATGCCAAATGGAGAAATCAGAAAGGAGAGAGGTTGGAAAGGTGCCATAGAATTGGTTTCAGATCGAGGTAGTCAGTCTCTTCCTTGCCATGTCTGTCTCGTCCATCAACCTAGCTTAGCTACTCCCAGACATAAACGTAAGATCATTGTGCCCTAACCTGTCACTTCCGGACCATTAGTGCAACATCTCACCATCGACAATCCGTGAGTGGACAAGATGTGCAAGGCCTGGTCTTCTCTTGTTGTGTAGCTGTTAAGCGATATTTAGCAATCTAGCCTGACCAGTGACCAGTTCATAGCATAGCAATGTCATGTTTAGTTTATGATTCTTCTGAAAATGCATGCATGCTTTCCCTCACCCACTGGGGATGCGTCTGATAGAGTACTCCATTTGACACCACGGCCAACAGCAAGATGCCTGACACGCTACTGTTGTTAACACGGTATATAGAAGGTTTAGTGCTCCTTTTGGAGGTGCTAATTGAGGTAGTCCCACCAGATCCACCAGAAAAACTTTTCCGTGTGTGATCGATTGTGAAAGATGAAAGCTTGTTTTGTTTCCGGTGGAGATCGATCATCAGCAACTTAACAATGTACAGTAGTATGACTATTGCATGCATCATGGATCACTCGATCATCATGATCCCAAATGTGAGGCCTTTTATTCTCTAGGCGAGACAGTTAAGCCCTATGCATCTTTCTGATGCAGAGGCCGAAGGTGAGCCTTCTTTTTCATAAAAAAAAATCGCATATTAATAGTAGTGACGACTCTGGAAATGCATGCTTCCCTAACCTGCTGGGCCAGCTTGAACCTGATGCCACGGCCAGCAGCAAGATTACTGAAATGCTGCTGCAAACACAGTATACAGTGTGGCATTTCCCTCTTGTTTATTGCTCCTACTTTAAAGTGCTATACAAGGTGGTCTCACCAGATCCACCTGAAAACTTTTTCGGCAATGTAATGACTTTAGTTTTGTTTCCGGTGGAGATCATCAGGAACTTAACAAATGTTGAAGTGCCCATAATAAAAATGCATAATTATTCCATCATAATACCATATGGATCAGTGCATCATGACGATGCAAAAATCAGCACTTAGAAATTGTTTTGAATCTTGTTTATTCTATCAGGACCACTGGCCCAACGACCCAAGAGTTGTGCCCCTCCTTTCATCCCTGTACCACTGCAAGTAGTAAAAGCAAACGAAAGAAGAAAGGTGTTGGTGCATGGTGAATGAGGAGCCCATCAACCATGCATGTGTTGTGGACACCAAATACCTTTGGAAGATTTGTAGTAATAGAATGTGCTCTACTGTAAAGCGGCGCGTAGCCATGTACATACACTTTGGAAGGTTCATTCCGTGGAAGCATGTTGCACTGTCAAAAGAGCTTGCGACCGTATGAACAAAGTCAAAAGAGGGGCGTGCAAGCGATCACGCGGCTCCAAACAAAGCAGCCTCGTGACCGTATACTACGTCGAGCGGCAAAGCAGAGAGCGCGCCTTGTGTGATCGATCGAGGTCGTCGGAGCGCGATCCGACGGCCAGCGTCCGTCCTTTTTTGGCGCGAAATTCCCCGGAAGAACCTTTTGATCTGGACCACGTCGGTGGCTCTTGAATCATCTGCCACAAATGCACCTGCGCAGGCAGGTGAGGGTGCAAGTGAGAGTGAGTGCATTTAATCGGGTGTGAACGTTCCACAGGCCAAAACAGGAAAACAATCCACCCCACTCGAGTCTCTCCTGTGCTCCCTTGTTCCACATTTGTAAAGGTGACGATACAACTACTCCCTCTTGTGTCAGTTTACAAGTCCGGCACATACACCTAGGTCATTAATTTGACCACGTTAATAATAGGCATATATTACAAAAAATATCTCACTAAAAAACTTTAGATGTTATATTTTCTAATTATATAATTTTTATGTCAAACAATATATTTTACATAAGACAAATTGATGACCAAGATACACGTGCATGTCTTCTAAACTATAACGGTGGGAGTACTCGCAAATTGATTTGTCCAGTGATAGGGGGACTTGGACGGACGGCTGGCGACCTCGTGCGAAATCACCCGTTCCTCGATTAACATGTCAGTCACCACCTCCTCCGCATCATGATGAGAACCATCGTCCGATGTCTCTGTGGAAAACAAGAAAAAACGAGATCCCGAATGACTCCCTTCGTCGCCCCCCATGCCGTCGGCGATAGAGCGCCCGGCGCTAGGGTGAACCTACGCATGGCCGGCGTTGTAGAGGGAGCACAGGCTTGGGCAGGCGCTAGGAAATTACATCTACTACCTAGGAAATGTATGCTTCCCTCACCTGCTGGGTCAGCTGGAAACACGGTATACAATGTGGCATTTCCCTCTTGTTTAGTGCTCCTTTTTAAGATGTTAATTAACTTAGACCATCTACAGATAGACTTAGCAAATATGACTTTCTAAACATTCGTAGACGTGTCTGGTCAGTGATCGAACGTGTTCCTATTTGTTCGTCCGTGGAATCACGCTGTCCATCTTAGAACTATATAAATCACCACACCATCACGATGCAAAAATCAGTCGTACTTAGGAATGTTTTAAAAGTTTGTACATTCAATCAGGATGATGTACGCGCTCCATGGTGCAGCTAGCGAAGAGTTGTGCCCCACCTTTCATCCCTGGTACCACTACAGCCAGTGGTGGTTCCACCATTGGGACGAGCTGGGACGGTCGCCCGGCTCTCCAACGACAGAGCAGGGTATTTTTCGTGACTAGCGATCTTCGACACAACACAATAAAACTTCATCATCATCCATCGTTCCGGCAAGTCTGAATTTTTGGGTCCGTTACTGACTAGAGCAAAAGCAGACGAAAGGAAAAAAGGTGTTGATGAATGGTGAGTGAGGAGCCCAGCCATCCATGTGCCGTGGCGTGGACACCAAATACCTTTGGAAGATTGTAAATATACTGTGCTCTACTGTAAAGCGGCGTGTAAACCGTAGCCACCTACATTTTGGAAGATTACGTGGAAGCAATTACACTGTTTAGAGGTACGACCGTATGAACAAAGTCAAAAGACGGGCGTGCGAGCGATCACGCGGCTCCAAACAAAGCAGCCTCATGACTGTATACTATGTTGAGCGGCAAAGCAGAGGGGTGCCTTGTTTGGAGATGGTGAAGAACAGTCCGTGTGATCGAGGTCGTCGGAGCACGATCCAACGGCCAGAGTCTGCCCTTTTATGGCGCGAAATTGCCAGGGAGGATCTTTTGATCTGGACCACGTCGCTAATGTCCTTGGATCTTCAATCATCTGCCACAAATGCACCTACCTGCGCAGGTGAGGGTGCGAGTGAGTGCATTTAATCGGGCCGGTGTGAATGTGTGCATGTTCCACAGCTCAAAACAGGACAATAATCGACTCCACTCGAGTCTCTCCTGTGCTGGCTTGTTCAACATTTGCAAAGGTGACAATACTACTCGCAAATTGATTTGCCCAGTGAACATAAGGACTTTGATACAAATGCATTACTATTTTTCCAAAACATTTAGAAGTAGTACTGTCACTTCATGGAGCCGGGGAAGTAGTATATTTGCTATGCATGGATGGAGTAGAGCATCTCCAACACACGTACAAAAACAGTTTCATGCGTTAAAAAATTATATTTTTGGATATTGGGTAGCTTCAACAAAGGTTGTAAATTACTGCGCGCGTAAAAACATTTTGAGGCACGCATTAAAAAGCGCTATTGTGCAAGGTAAATTTGAATCGCCGGATCGCGCGCACTTCACAATTTACACTGTATGTTTTTTATTAACGCCCATTTTTAATATCTGAAAAAACAATGGCCTTGTTTGGATACTCTAACTTGGCTAGAGGTTAGAGTTAGTTTCTAACTTTAGTCTAACCATGAACTAACTCTAGCCTTTGGTGGTGTTTGAATGCAAAGGTTAGTTTGACAGTAAATGCACTTTTTTCAATCATGTGTCTCTTTTAACCAGGATTTGTTGTGGCCAGCTTTTGTGTAGGCCTGGTGCAGGGGTATGGAGGAGGATGGAGGCGACCGGTGGCAGGCGGACGAGGTGGCCTGGACGGGACGCGACGGAGGTGGCCGGCGGGGCGAGCAGGCCGACCGGGGCGAGCGCGGCCGGGCGACGCGCGATGCACGAGGATGGAGAGGAAAGGATCAGATGCGGTCAAAATATTTATTTTTTACCTGTCCATCCCCAACTAGCTCCCATTAGCACCTCTTCTCAGGGCTAGTTTTTTTGGTGGGTTAGTTTGCATCTAACCCAAACTAACCCATGTGTTTGGATACTTTGGGAGCTAGTTCAGCTCAAACTAGCACAAACTAGCTCTAGCAGTGGGATCCAAACTGGGCCAATGTTGGTTTCGAACTTACTAAGAGCATCTCCAACAGCAGCGTAAAACAAGCGCCGCGCCCAAAAATATCCCTTCTTAGCGCGCGCGCGACGCAGCCGGATGCTCCAGCAGGCGCGTAAAAACCGCACGCGCCCTAAAACAAGTTGGGCGCGCTGTCCATAGCCTCATCCCGCGCTGGAAATTTGGAGCGCACAATTCCGCGCGTGGCAGACTCGAGCGCGCGCGCGAACTTTCTCTCTTTCTTCCTCCTTCGCACCGCTCGCGCCGGCGCCAGCGCCGCTGCCACCGTGGACGCGCAGACCGGCACCCCGCTCACCCCGTTGTACAGCCGCAAGCCCCCCCCCCCCCCCCCCCGCCGCCGCCGAAACCCTAGCGCGGCGAGCGTTGGCGCCGCCACCGCCGGAGCTCCGCCGACCATCGGCCTCGCACGCAGCCTCTTCTTGCCGCCGCGGATGACCACGCCGACGGGTGGCGTCGCGCCGGCGACGTCCCGTGCCGCCGTCGTCCCGTCCCGTGCCGCCGCGGTGGGGTCGAAGAAAGGAAAAACATCCGGCAAGAAGAAGGCGGCGGATGGTTCCGGGAGCTCGAAGACGAAGAAGAAGCTTGCAGGGCGGCAGACTGGAGCCATGGGATGCATGGATGCACCTCCGGCCGCCATGGGAGGCATGGGTGGCTTTGGAGCACCCTCCGACGCTATGGCCGCCATGGGAGGCATGAGTTTTGCTTCTCTCATGGGAGGCATGGGTGCACCCCCGGCCGCCATGGGAGGCATGGGTGCACCTCCGACCGCCGTTGAAGATCTTGCCAACACCGTCGGAGCTTCACGTGATGCGGTGCGTGATGAGGTTAGGGAGGAAGATTCATCTACGGAGGCGGAAGAATCGTCTTCGGAAGATGAGGACGAAGACGAGGAAGATGATGAATGATGTGTCTTTCATTTATATGTCTTGAACTTGTTTGCATTTTGAACTTGGTTGGATGAACTTGTGTGCATGAACTTTTATGCATCTCAACTTGTTTGTGTCAAATTCACATGTTTTCATTTTTGCGCGTGCTGCATTTTTGCGCGCTGCATTTTAGCGTTGCGCGACGCGCCAAATCAGTCAAAGCGCGTGCGGCAAATAAATTTTTTGGACGCGGCGCGAAGCGCGGCTTTTAAAGAAGAATGATAGAGTGACGCCTTAAATTTTTATTGGGGGCGGAACTTCCGTGGGAGATGCTCTGACGAGGACTGATTAATGGCTTTTTGTGCATGCATATATACTGGACCCGTGATCGGATGGTGGTTGCAAGCCTGCTGCACCCCGCCCCGCCCTGTGTGCGTGAAAGGATTTTTGTCTTGTCAGTCCATGGAGCCGGGCCACACGTCCGGTCCGCCGGGGTCGACCATGTTCAGCAGCAGTAGCTCGTTTCGTGTACGTACAAATGCGAGACAAGATGCATATGATCGTCAGTGAAGCTAGCTCGTGCTTTCTTGTTTCATTTTAGAGATTCCCTCTTTTCCTTTCTAGGGAAAGGATCCATACATTCTGGCGTCGATGGATGTGCATCTTATCAGGATGGATGGATGGATGGATAGTTTGGACGGTTGCTCAGTAGACATCCATCGTTCTGAGTCACATGATTCAGTGCAGTGCAGTGCAGGGTATCTGCTTCAGTAAAACGGGAGCGAATAATCATCCAAACAAGGAGAAAACCTCTAGCTAGCTAGTTGCTGCCTATTTGGTTCTTCCTATACTGGATTTTCCATGGAAAATATTACTGGATCTAGCCACATAGTAGCAAAGTGCGATGGTTCCAATTTCAAGTTAAACAAGTTGCTAACGGAGTTACCGTGCGTATTTAATAATCACGTTCCTGCAGCAAGCGTACAGTACTGAATCAGAATCAGCAGAGTAATACTGAAATGTAGTGTATAAAAATACCGCGCCACAGTACGTGTGCAGCAAAACACATGAGAGATGCGCTCATGATTGCCGCCACGTGGTGTTGTGTCCGTCTTTAAACGGGCTCTGATCCGATCCGGAAATCGTGGGAGCGATTCCTTGAATTTGAGGCGATGCTAGTAATGTATAGAACAACACAACGTACTTAGTTTTTGTGTCGCGTAAAGTAGTACGTACATGGTTGAAGATCGTCTTTGAACATTCTAAGTATCGAACGGAGGAGATGAAATGACAGGGGAATTTAAAGCCGGAGAATAAGTGTTGGCCAGCTCGATGGCTCTTCCTCGCCGATCGAATCCGGGACGTCCGCGTCGGGATCTTATTCTTCCTCCACTCGGTTGTCAATCAACAGATTCTTCCCACCCACCAGCACCAGGCTACTAATCTACTCCCTTCGTTCTTAAATATAAGTCTTCTTAGACATTTCACTAGAGGACTACATACGGAGCAAAATGAATGAATCTATACTCTAAATTACGTTTATATACATCCGTATGTAATCATTTCAGTAAAACCTCTTAAAAGACTTATATTTAGGAACGAAGAGAGTAATTAGGATCAACATAATGACCATATGCATACGCTGTCGGGCAGTCTCGGATTAACCAGCCGACTGATCCAGCTCCAGCAGTCCTTGGCATGGCCAGCCGGTGAAACTGAAAGGTACCAACACAAGGACGGACGATCAAGTCGATTTGTGGCCAGGGTACGTAGACCTTTAATTGAGAGAGGATTTCTTCTTCGATTGCAGGGGTGCAGCCTTTTGCGTTCCATGGATCTGTTGTTTTTCTCCTTTTCTTTCTGTGCAAAGAAAGAAAGCGAATGAGTGCCGGCGGCTTTAACTACTTGTAGTAATAATCCTCCTCCCTGGCGCGAACGAATGATTTGCGGTCATGTGATGGACGCACACAGAGGTAGGGAATGTTCCATCTGTTGCTTAATTATGTTATTAGGTTTAGGTCCAGGTGAGGTCAGTTGACGTCCATCGGAATGATTTGATCCATGCAACAACTGGCCGGGCGCACTCCTTGTAGGTCTTAGAGCTGGACTTTGCAAATTCGATCCGTCGTAGTACGTAGTATGTCCGTGAACTTGTTCAACTCCTTCACAAACATCTACAACAAGATCGAGTTCGATCTGTTCGTCGTTGGAGTTGCCCACGCCGACGATGACCTCCTTCTCCGTTTCAATGACAGTACAACCATTTCAGGGACCACCCGGTTCTGCTTTCGAGCGAGAACAATGCAAGCATGTTCCTCCGTTGTCGTTTCTTTAATATACGGGCACAGATAGATTTCCCGTGTGAGGCCACCTGCGCCACCGCATCAGTCGCCTTCGCCGCCGCCATTTTCTCCGTGATATGGGCAACAACGGCCCTATTCCTCTCCTTCCCACAACGGGCAACTCGTTTCTGGTGGGACTAAAACTCTACCGAACTGGTGATAGGGAAGGAGAGATTTTTCGATCGCTGAAATTGCGATGATCCAACCCCAGTGGACCCAGCGCCCATTGAGCCAACGCTATGGAGTCGCACCGGACAGATCGTGTCGTCGGTCAGGCGATGTCCTCACGGGGAGCGGCGAAGTGCAATGCGGACCATCATTGCAACCTTTGATCCATAGGGGATGAGTCCCCATTCGATGGATTCATACTAGTTGGAGTCAGATCCGCTACCCACCATGTTGGACAAGGCGGAAGATCTTTAAAGGTGAGCTTTTGTGACGGATGGGAGTGAAAGAAAGTGGAGTGAAATTGCTACTGTTTGGTCCGATGAGTGAATGATGACGAATGTATGTAAGTCGATGCGGACCGACGAGGACCAGACCAACGTGGCGGATGCGTTCCTTATCTGCTTTATATATGAACTGAATATGAGGGATGGACGTTTGAAACCCGTTTAAAACATTCAATTAGATCAAAATTTCATGATTGATGAGTGACCGTGCGGAGGGTTAGGGCGCCAGGGCTATAAATGATGTGAGTGTCTTATCCATGGCCTTGACCGCTGCCTCGGCCTAGAATTTTTTATTTTGGATAGAGAGAGAAATTGACTTATGACAAGTATAATAAGGTACAATCAGCACGCTGTAAGAATTAAAATACTATATTTTTGCTGAGTTGGATGAGAGAGAAGAGGAGAGAGAAAGGAAGCGAGCTCTTCGTTAAGAGTCGGCTTTAGTACGTGTTCGTAGGTGCTTTGTGAGAATGAAAGGTGGGTCATATATGATAAAAATAGTACTTTTTTATAGGTAACTATTGTACAAGTCAGCTATAAGATGGGCTATAAGACTGTTTACAGAAAGCAGTTGGCTATATTATTAACCATGCTCTTATGGGTTGACTCGTGAAGAACCCACTGGATTTCCCTCTCTTGATCAACAAGCAAGTCGTGCCTACCTGCCGGGCTGCTCCGTCGTTTGACTTGAAGAAGCATGCATTTTTCTTTCTTTTGCTGTTGTTTGGTCCTAGCAGGGGCAGGAATTGCTGGCTTGCGCTGCTGGCGGGTGGCGGCTACCGACCGGTACTTTACGAGATCGTCCGTCCCTCCATCGTGCTCCCAGTACGGGTGTACAGAGAGTCTCCACTCTTTGTGCTAGACTGCTAGTTGCAGCGCGTGCAAGCAGAAGCAAAGTACTAGTACGTACAGCAGGCTAGTCTATGGTACTACGTACGTGCTGGCGCTGCCGTGCTTGTACATACATGCACGTACGTGCTGGCGCTGCCGTGCTTGTACATACATGCAACATTCACGTTACTACTTGTCTACTACTTTCTTCGTACCTAAATTTAAGTCTCTGTAAAGATTTTATTATTAAACTACACATGGATGTATATAGACATATTTTAGAATGTGAATTCATTCATTTTATTTTATATGTAGTCTTTTATTGAAATATTTAAAAAGACTTATATTTAGGAACGGAGGGAGTACGGAAGCGAGTATATGTTTACTCCACTTTCTACTACTCATGCTCAACGGAATAGTTAGCACCGGGCCTAGTAGAAGCACAGTACCCCCACCGACGGGGCGTTAGGCCAGTCTTACACTAATACTGGTGGCAAACCGAACCGGTAAAAAAATGATCAATCCCGCAGCCGCACCGCCACCGGGCACAGGGCGTTGGAGTAGTACGATAATAAATAAACAAACAGCTACAGCATTCATTCACTGGACTGTTGCCCGGGGTGGGTGGGTGCGTGTCTCCTGCCACTGCCACTGCCACTGCACACACCGGTTCGTTGGTGCGGCTGCGGCTTGATGCTTGCGGCCAGTTGATGTATTCAACGGCATGCCGTATTCAGGCCCGGTTTGCTTCAAAAGTTCCGAATTTTTTTAGTTTCAACTAAAAAGTTCATAATCCTTACCTGTTTATTTTTTAAAGATTAAAGATCATTAAATGACATGAAAAAGACCATGTTACCCCTAATAATATATTAGAAGTTATTAAATAACATGTTAAAAATAAGGGTAGTGTTCGAAAAAATGTCAAAAGTCCCAAAAAGACCCTTTCATAAGGACTTCTTTCTTTAGTCCTAAAATACCCCTTTTTATTCTTTAAAAGTCTCTCCTGTTTATTTTACATAAGACTAAAAAAAAATACCTACATCTTACACCAAAAAGTCCTTGAAAACAAATACCCCTCAACATCTCGGCTCTCCCCGCTCCCTCCCCCGAGGCCAGGTGGTAAAACGGCCGGCTGATCGATCAATATTTCACCGAGGGATGGAGCTGGCCGTTTTACTCGTGCTCGTGCGTGTGCGTGCATGCCGCATCAGTATCCACTGACACAACTGATGAAATCCAATCCACCGGCAGGTGACGGCTCTAGGGAGCTGGAGGCTACCAGCATGATTCCAGCGCTGACCCAGTGGCTGTGGCTGGCTGCGCCGCGCGCTGTCCTCTCCTGCCTTCCACCGCGTTTCCCTAGCCTGGCCGACTCACGGTCACGGGTCACGCCGAGACTTGCACAGTAGGTGTCACGTCGACGCAGTAGAGTCTGTCACACCGTCTTCACCGACAGCGCCAGGTGGTAAAAACCGAGCACCTGAAAACGAGCTCCCACGTGCCATCTCCGGGTAAAAATAGCCACCACAGCACTAGAGAAATACATACTGCTGTAGTAGGAGTTGTACTCGTACGTACGTGCATTGGCAAATCCTGTATGGCGTACGTACGTGATCACCGCGTCATGCGCGCAAAGGCCGTTGTGGAATGGCTGTCGCTGTACTACTAGAGTACCGGACCAGTACTACACACGATGATTGCGGTTGCCCTTCCCTTTCGAAAATGTGTGGGATTCTTAGCCCGATCGATCGAACACGATGGCGAGTGGTCGACGGCCGACGGCGACGGGTATCCGCTAGCTCCTCCGTCCTCCCCGCCGGCCGACTGAACGGGAACGTACGTGCACATCAACTGCAGTCAGTGCAGTGCAGCCTTTTCGGGCAAAAATTAAACGGGTCGACGGAAAGGTGGTGTGGTACTACTCCTAGATGCAACTTGCGATTTGGAAACCCCATGCATGGTAGTACGACACAGCATGGTTAATTCCCATGCACGTACGTAATGTCTCTTCAATTATTGGTTACTGCTCTAATAAGCAGGAGCAGTATTGTTTTATCAGTATAAGCTAGTACTAGTATTATACTGTTTGATGATGCAGAAAAGAAGAAACTATTATATTATACTGTTGGGTTCAAACAGCTTGCTGGTAGCAGTACGTGTTGGTGCGATCATGCGATCCATGAGCAGTGGATCGTACGCGTACTGTGTGGATCTTTTCTTTTCGCCAACCGGTCAGCGCGCGGATTCGTTGGGCGTAGGAGGAGCCGCAGCGACGCGCACGCGCCAACGGTCGGCACGTACGGTCAACCTCCATCGGGACCTGCTAGCTGCTGCTCCTGCACGCCAACACAAGTGAAGTTACACCGAGTCCTTTTGGACTTTGGAGCTGTGCAGCCATACATACAGAATGGAACAGCAGACCTACTGCCGTACTGCTGCATGCATGGAGTACGTTACGTACGTATGAAGACTGAAGAGCAGTCCCTCCGTCCATATGCATACGAGTAATTAATTACC
Source organism: Hordeum vulgare subsp. vulgare (assembly GCF_904849725.1). Classification (NCBI taxonomy): domain Eukaryota; kingdom Viridiplantae; phylum Streptophyta; class Magnoliopsida; order Poales; family Poaceae; genus Hordeum; species Hordeum vulgare. The sequence goes on from NC_058522.1 coordinate 509,501,544, forward strand.
ACGCTTCCTCTCGTCCTCCATATTCCTCTCTACTGGATGCTAAATGCAGATTGCATCCCGCCGTGCATAGGTCGCAGGCCGGCCAAAGTGGGGTATTTTAGCTATCATACATTTAAAACTAGCAAACATGCTGGTGTGACAAACAATTAAATAAAAGACAAGAATAACATAGATAGATAATGCATCATGTTAAATGATATGCTACCATGTGTCATGCATGTTAATAAATGAGTAGTTTATAATATTATATGTATTATGAAGGTAGTATCATGAAATAGTATCATATGCATGATATTGCTATATGATGTAGCCGTACACGAGAGTTGATGTGAATTGCATGATGCCCAATGCATGTGAATTGCTGGATTAACTTTATATAACCTGGTTGCATTTTCTAGGAAATATACTCATCTATTTCCATACTTTGACAAATCTTCTTGGCCTCTCATAGATCGTAGATCGTCTAGGTCGCGATGCAACTCAGAATATACCTAATGCACCTCGACGGAGGGAGTATTGGTTCTACATCCGGTCCTGAAGTAAACGCAAAAAACCAGGATGCCAAATAATTAGGGAACATTCCCTAGGGGAGGAGGACCGAGCGAGCAGATCAACCCCACCCCCACCCTGCGCGGAGCGAGATCGTAACTGCCCGAGTTGGGCCACAAAAAGAGCCCATTTTGCTATAAACTACTACAAAACCTAAAATCTAGTACTTTGACTTGACTGAGCAAATATAAAACAATAATTATCATGACATAGTAAAAATACCATCATGTTTAAAATTATTATAAAGAATGTATACCACTAGAGATTCTGAAAAGTTGTTGCTTTCATGATTACAAATAAATTGTGGAAAATAAAATTGACGTGTTAGTATTACGAAAAATTCCAACAAGATATTTCTATAATTTGAAATTGTTGAATAGGATAAAACCTTGAAATGTTTCCATGTAATCGTAAGTATGCGCAGGGGGGTGGTTAAAAAATATATGCCTTACAATATATCATGATGAAGAAAAATAAAAAATGTAAAGTTGCCATGTGAGCAATTCCAGAATATTAAAAATTTGTCAAGTCTTGCAATTTTGTAAATAGTTGCCATGATGTGTACATGTCTAATGTTATGAAAAATACCAAATGAATATAGTATAAGTTTTCATGTGAACATTGCATAAAAGAAATTGGCATGTTGCTTATAATGAAAATACCATGGTAGTTTATTGATGAAACTACCATGGACTAATTAATAAATTGACATGTTGCCGATAATAAACAACCATGTGTCTATTTACTAAAATTGTCATGACCTAATTTATGAAAATACCATGGTCTAATAACTATTTTTTTCCGAAGACTAATAAATAAAATTGTCATGGTCTACTTCATAGAAATGCTAGGCTACCTACAATAGAACTAACATGGCCTAAAACAACCATAGAAAAATGAAAATAGTAATTTAAATGCTACCTATAATAGAACTACCATGACCTAAACTAACATAGACTGATAAAAATAGAAGATGCCATGCCCTACTTGATAAAAATTTCATTGTCTAATTACTGAAATTTCCATAGTGCATATTGAATTACTATAATGTAATTAATAAACATGTCGTGGACTAAAAAATAAAAATGACTTGCTACCTAAAGAGAAACTTCCAGTGCCTACTTCACAAACATGCCATCGTGTAAATACTAAAAAAGGACAAGGTTCCTACAATAAAAATGCACATGCCAAGATTAGGAAAAGAAATGTTCTATTTGTAATGCCATGCTCTGAAGAGTTGAACAAAAAAGTTGTGGACTTGAATGTTCCAAAGTATAAAACTTACTTCTTTCTCTTATATGCAAACAAAAATGTCATGTCACTTTTTTATAAAACATAAATAAATATCTTAGGTAAAAAGTGTTGTAAGTTCTATGTTAAGTTCAATAAAAATGCCATGCAACATACAACAAAAGTGTGACGATATAGTTTTACAAAATTGTCATGGTGTATTGTGTTAAAAATTAGGAATACAATGTTTGATTTGCCCTGTTCATTGGGAAAATATCATTGCAAGACTTAAGAACATCACAAAAAACATGGCAATTTACCCATGCCAACTATACAAGAACATGTTTTATGTTTATAGAGAATCTCCATGTCAACGCAAGATTGATGAGGATATACACTGTTTTTGCCGAAAAGAACTAGAACAACAACAATTATTAGAGTTATCATGTGTAAACAGTGATAAAAAATGCCATGTTGAATGCTCAAGGATTTAAATTTCCACTACCCATAGTTTAAAAATATAGCATCTTGGAAATGTCGTGTCTTATACTAGAAATGCCATGTACAAACATTTGATCGCATCGATTTTGGTAGTTAATGGTTTTGGACACAATCTTTGGGAGGAAATGATGGATGCTTTTGGTAGGATATCTCTAAGCACTTGAGCAACCACATCACCATTAGCACCTCATCCTTCTTGATAACCCACATGTGTAGGGGATCGTTTGTAGCCTTTTCGATAAATATTAATTCTACTTTTAGCTCCTTGTTGGGTTCGACACTCTTACTTATCGAAAAAGGCTACAAGCGCCCCCCTACACTTGTGGGTTATCGCCCACTACCACGGGAGGGTAGGAAAATAGATATCATGCACGTTCTTACTATAAGCACGTATGATTATATACAGAATACATGCCTACATTACATTGATGATTTGGAACTAGTTCTATTTCACTCTAGTGTGTAACTACTACAAGATGAATGTCATCCAACACAATTATCCATCACCGATCCAATGCCTACGATTTACCCGTATTGATCTTCGCTAAGTTACTATTGTTGCTGATGTCGTTACAATTAGTCATTACAAACTGATATTGTTACTTTTGATCTACTATTTTGCTATGCTACTAAAACTTTGCTTTAGAAAGATATTTCATGTGTGGTTGAATTGACAACTCAACTCTTAAGATCAATAAATATTCTTTGGATCCCATTGTGTCAAATAAATCAATTAGGATGTAATACTACCCGTGAAGACTGTTGCGATCCCCTATACTTGTGGGTTATCAAGCATTAAGCACCATGTTTAAGTGGAGATTGCGACGGGGAAAAGAGGTGTCTGATGACCCACAAGTATAGGGGATCTATCGTAGTCCTTTTGATAAGTAAGAGTGTCGAACTCAACGAGGAGCAGAAGGATCTGACAAGTGGTTTTCAGCAAGGTAATCTCTGCAAGCACTGAAATTATTGGTAACACATAGTTGTGCGATAAGATGATTCGTAGCAAGTAACAAGTAACAAAAGTAACAACGGTGCAGCAAAGTGGCCCAATCCCTTTCGTAGCAAGGGACAAGCCTGGACAAACTCTTATAGGAGGTAAAGCGCTCCCGAGGACACACGGGAATTTCTGTTAAGCTAGTTTTCATCATGTTCATATGATTCGCGTTCGCTACTTTGATAGTTTGATATGTGGGTGGACCGATGCTTGGGTGCTGCCCTTACTTGGACAAACCCCCCCCCCCCCACTTATGATTAACCCCTCTCGCAAGCATCCACAACTACGAAAGAAGAATTAAGACAAACTTTAACCATAGCATTAAACTAGTGGATCCAAATCAGCCCCTTACGAAGCAACGCATAAACTATAGTTAAAGCTTCTTTTACTCTAGCAACCCATCATCTACTTACTACTTCTCAATGCCTTCCTCTAGGCCAAAATAATGGTGAAGTGTTATGTAGTCGACGTTCGCATAACACCACTAAAGGAAAAAACAACATGCAACGCATCAAAATATCGAACGAATACCAAATTCACATGACTACTTATAGCATGACTTATCCCATGTCCTCAGGAACAAAAGTAACTACTCACAAAGCATAATTATGTTCATGACCAGAGAGGTATTGAATAGCATCAAGGATCTAAACATATAATCTTCCACCGAGTAATTCAACTAGCATCAACTACAAAGAGTGATTAACACTACTAGCAACCTTACAAGTACCAATCGGAGTCGCGAGACGGAGATTGGTTACAAGAGATGAACTAGGGTTTGGAGATGAGATGGTGCTGATGAAGATGTTGATGGTGATGAGTCCCCTCCGATGAGAGGAGTGTTGGTGATGACGATGGTGACGATTTCCCCCTCCGGGAGGGAAGTTTCCCCGGCAGGACGACCCTGCCGGAGCTCTAGATTGGTTCTGCTCAAGTTCCGCCTCATGGCGGCGGCGATTCCTCCCGAAAGCCTCCTCTTGATTTTTTCTGGAACGAAACCCTCCTTATATCAAAAGAGGGGGCCAGAGGGCCAATAGGGAGCCCACAATCCCCCTAGGCGCGGCCAGGGGGGTAGGCCGCGCCTAGCAGGCTTGTGGCCTCCTGTTGGCTCCCCTCTGGTACTTCTCCGGCCCAGTATTTTTTATAAATTCCAACATAAATCCTCGTTTATTTTCACGGCTTTTGGAGTTGCGTAGAATAGGTATCTCAAACTTGCTCCTTTTTCAGGCCAGAATTCCAGCTGCCGGCATTCTCCCTCTTCATGTAAACCTTGCAAAATAAGAGAGAAAAGGCATAAGTATTGTACCGTGAATTGTAATAACAGCCCATAAAGCGATAAATATCAACATGAAAGCATGATGTAAAATGGACGTATCAACTCCCCCAAGCTTAGACCTCGCTTGTCCTCAAGCAAAAGCCGAGATCAATAAATATGCCCACATGTTTAGAGAGAGAGAGGTGTCGACAAAACAGGATACGGACATGCAGGCATCATGATCATAGTTAGAATAGCAATAGCATCATATCATCTCTTATGCTAAAGTGATAATTCCTTCACAAAGTAAAGTATGGATCAAAAACTTTATTGAGAATTAACAACCAATAGCCTTTAGTCATTGAAGCAATTGCAATTTATCATAACATCGGAAAGAGCCAAATGAGAGCTTGTAAAGCAAATCAACATACTCAATCATCCTTTTGTCTTCTACAATTGCTACAACTCACGTGGTACTCATGAGATCAAAGTTTCAGTCGGACACAGAGAAAGATAGGGGCTTATAGTTTCGCCTCCCAACTGCTTACCTCAAGGGTAATGTCAACAATAATAATTCATGAATACTTACTTCCAAGTTGACATATGAATATAGATCTTTCCCTAGCATATGACGTTAGCCAAGAAAAAGGAGAAATAAGGAATTGGTGAAGATCACCATGACTCTTTCAAGGGCAAAAAGTAAAGGTACAAGATAGGCCCTTCGCAGAGGGAAGCAGAGGTTGTCATGCGCTTTTGAGGTTCGGATGTGCGACCTCTTAGTGTGAAGGAACGTCACTTTATATTGCCTCCTGTGATAAAGAACTTTATTATGCAGTCTGTCGCTTTTATGTCTTCCTCATCACAGGTTCGTACAAAGCTTATTTTCCATACAGTAATAGATCATACATATTTAGGGAGCAATTTTTATTGCTTGCACCGATGACAACTTACTTGAGGGATCTTATTCAATCCATAGGTAGGTATGGTGTACTCTCATGGCAAAACTGGGTTGAAGGTTTATGCATGCACAAGTAGTATCTCTACTTGGTGCGGAAGTTTTGGCAGATATGAGGTGGAAGCAAGCATCACATGCTAAGGGATCTCTAGTCATATAATCATTGTTCGGAACCAAGCAAGCATAATTTCATTATGTTGTCTTCCTTGTCCAACATCTACTTCTAAGCATTTAATAGTTTAATGAGTGTTCACAATCATAGATGGTGTCCAAGATGATATATTTATATGCGAACCTCTCCTTCTTTATCACTTCCTATTAATTGCACCAATGACCAAGGTCTATGTTTGTCCACCCTCAACAAGTTTCAATCATCATTATTTTTATATGTGAAGCCATCACTTCCCATAAGATCATTACATGATCTTTCATGCTTTTGTTATATTATCATTCTTTTGATCATGGCATGAAGCAAGGCCCTTAACTAAGACACTCTTTATTATATGGCTCACGAGCTCGAATACATGGGGGGTGACACAAAGCAAAACTCAAGCCTAAAACACTAAGACCTTTATTCTACTAGAGAAAGATAAACCAAAAAGGATCGAACTAAGAAAAGGTAAAGGCAAAAGATGTGATGGTGATACGATACCGGGGCAACTCCCCCAAGCTTGGCACAAGCCAAGGGGATTGCCCATACCCGTGCTTAGTTGTCTTCCTTTGGAGGTGATGGTGGTGGAGTTGTTGCAACATGGGTTTGATTCTCCGTCTTCCAAGGCATAGGTGCTCCATCATGGAAAGATGACCGAGTCTCCGGAATCCTCAAATCTGCAGCCAACCGTATTGATTTACATCTATACTCATACTCACAGTTCTGGTTCTGCAGGTCATAGATCTGGGCTTGGAGGTGATCAATTCTGTCAAAGAGCCTAGAGAGGTGCTTCCCGATGTCATTGGCATCGATCTTGTGCTTGTTGGTGAACTCTGTGATCATCATGTGGTTGGCGTTGAGTCCATGCTCCACCATCCCTTGGCACTTGAAGACTTGTTGCTCCATTGCTTCGAGCCTCGCCTCCATGCTTCTGGTCTTCTTGGGCCCCTCAACATCACGGATGTGCAGCATCCCCTCATGCATATCGATAGATTGAGGGTGTTGCAGCACTCCCGCGAGGTAGGGATTGATGACCTTCTCGAAGATCTTGTCCTTCGGAGCTTTTGGGGACGCCATAGCGATCTAGATCTGCAGCAGAAACAGGCTTGAAACGAAAATACAGGAGAATTGCGTGATACGAGGGTCAGACCTTTCGGGAGAATATATAATGATTTTTTTCCGACCAGAAGGAGTACTCCGCAAGAAAACGGAGTCTGGGAGGCACACGAGGTGGCCACAAGCCCCCCAGGCGCGGCCAGGGGGTGGCCCGCGCCTAGGAGGCTTGTCGCCTCCTCGTGCGCTTTCCGGACTACTTTAAATTTTTCTATTTTTCTAAAAAATCCAAAACGGAGAACATTTCCTACTGGAAAAGTTTTGGAGTCTGTTTACTTACCGAATCACATACCTCTTCGTTTTCGGAGTCTGAAACAGGCTGATAAATATCCCTTATGTATTCCTCTGGAGTTATGGTATTGATAATATTGCTTTTAATATTTATGGGAGTACCTGAGATATAATGCTTGATTCTCTGCCCATTTACCACTCTCGGAAAATTACCTTCCGTGTAGTTGATCTTGATGGCACCGGAACGATATACTTCCTCAACAATGTAAGGACCTTCCCATTTGGAGAGAAGCTTGCGTGCAAAAAATCTTAAACGAGAATTATATAGCAAGACATAATCACCTACATTGAACTCACGTTTTTGTATCCTTTTATCATGCCACCTCTTAACCTTTTGTTTGAATAACTGGGCATTTTAATATGCCTGAGCTCTCCATTCCTCAAGCGAGCTAATATCAAATAACCTCTTCTCACCACCAAGTTTGAAATCAAAGTTCAACTCTTTGATTGCCCATTAAGCCTTATGCTCTAGTTCAAGAGGTAAATGACATGCTTTACCGTAAACCATTTTGTACGGAGAGATGCCCATGGGATTCTTATAGGCAGTTCTATAAGCCCACAGTGCATCATCGAGCTTCTTAGACAAATTCTTTCTAGACCTATTGACAGTCTTTTGCAGAATTAGTTTAATCTCTCTATTCTTAGCTCTACTTGACCACTGGACTGAGGGTGATAGGGAGATGCAATTCTATGATTGACATCATACTTAGTAAGCGTTTTACGAAAAGCACCATGAATGAAATGTGAACCACCATCAGTCATCAGATATCTAGGGACTCCAAATCTAGGGAAGATAAGTTCTTTAAGCATCCTGATAGAAGTGTTGTGATCAGCACTACTAGTTGAGATAGCTTCTACCCACTTAGTAACGTAATCAACAGCCAGTAGGATATGAGTACACCTGTTGGATTTTGGAAATGGTCCCATATAATCAAAGCCCCAAACATCAAATGGTTCAATGACAAGTGAATAATTCATAGGCATTTCCTGACGTTTACCGATATTACCTATTCTTTGACATTCATCACAAGACAAGACAAACTTACGGGCATCCTTGAAGAGAGTGGGCCAATAGAAACCTGATTGCAATACCTTGTGTGCAGTTCTATCTCCCGCATGGTGTCCTCTGTAAGCCTCGGAGTGACACTTCTGTAGGATCTGTCCCTGTTCATGTTCAGGTACACAATGTCTAATAACACCATCTACTCCTTCCTTATAAAGGTGAGGATCATCCCAGAAGTAATGTCTCAAATCAAAGAATAATTTATTCTTTTGCTGGTATGTGAAACTAGGTGGTATATATTTGACAACGATATAGTTCGCATAATCAGCATACCACGGTGTACTATGTGAAGTATTGATGACATTTAATTGCTCATCAGGAAAGCTATCATCAATAGGTTGTGGGTCATCAAGAACATTCTCCAACCTAGACAAGTTATCTGCTACTGGGTTCTCAGCAGCCTTCTTGTCGACAACATGCAAATCAAATTCTTGTAGCAAGAGAACCCATCTGATAAGTCTAGGTTTAGCGTCTTTCTTCTCCATGAGGTACTTAATAGCAGAGTGAATAGTGTCTTTGGAATCAACTATGTAAGACCTGAACTTTTCACATGCAAACACGAGTGCTAAAAATTCCTTTTCAGTAGTAGCATAGTTTCTTTGGGCACTGTCTAGACTATTACTATCATAGTGAATAACATTCAACTTCTTATCAACTCTTTGTCCTAGAACAACGCCAACAACATAATCACTAGCATCACACATGATTTCAAAAGGTAATTTCCAATCAGGTGGTTGAACAATAGGCGCGGTTATCAAGGCCTTCTTAAGTATTTCGAAGGCTTCCTCACAATCATCGTCAAAAACAAAAGGATTATCCTTTTGAAAGAGAATGGTAAAAGGCCTAGAAATCTTAGAGAAGTCTTTAATGAACCTTCTATAGAAACCAGCATGACCAAGGAAACTTCTTATACCTTTGATATCTGTGGGGCATGGCATTTTCTCGATCGCATCAACCTTAGCCTTATCGACTTCAATACCTCTTTCATAAATTTTATGTCCTAAGACGATGCCTTCATTAACCATAAAGTGGCACTTCTCCCAATTCGAGACAAGGTTGGTATCTTTACATCTCTGCAAGACTCGATCAAGGTTGCTGAGGCAATCATCAAAAGAAGACCCGTAAATGGAGAAGTCATCCATGAAAACCTCAACAATCTTTTCACAAATGTTAGATAATATAGCCATCATACATCTTTGAAAGGTGGCAGGTGCATTACATAAGCCAAAAGGCATACGTCTATAAGCAAAGGTACCGAAAGGGCAGGTGAAAGTGGTTTTCTCCTGACCAGATTGTGCAACTGGTATTTGGGAGAAACCAGAATAACCATCTAGAAAGCATAAGTGTGTGTGCTTAGACAGTCTTTCTAGCATTTGGTCGATAAAAGGCAAAGGGTAATGATCTTTCCTAGTGGCTTTATTCAATTTCCTAAAATCGATCACCATCCTATATCCAGTAATAATCCTCTCTGGGATCAATTCATCCTTATCATTAGGGACAACGGTAATGCCTCCTTTCTTAGGGACGCAATGCACCGGACTTACCCAATCACTATGAGCAACATGATAGATAATACCCGCTTCCAGGAGCTTTAGTATTTCTTTTCTTACTACCTCTTCCATCTTAGGATTTAATCTCCGTTGATGATCGGCAACTGGTTTGGAATCATGATCGGTTTTAATCTTGTGCTGGCATAGAGTGGGACTAATGCCCTTAAGATCATCAAGAGTATATCCAATAGCAGCACAGTGCTTCCTCAGAGTTTTCAGTAACTTCTTTTCTTCATGCTCGGAGAGGCTAGCACTAATAATAACAGGATATATCTCTTTTTCATCAAGATAAGCATACTTAAGAGTATCGGGCAACTGTTTAAGCGCGAACACAGGATCACCCTTTAGTGGGGGTGGATCTCCAAGCAGTTCAACAGGCAAATTATTCTTAAGGATAGGATATTGTTCAAAGATAACTCTATCTATCTCATCCCTTTCATCCATATGCATATCATTTTCATGCTCAAGCAAGTATTGCTCTAAAGGATCAGTAGAAGGCACGGCAATAGAAGCTAGGGCAATAATTTCATCCTTACTAGGCAACTCTTTTTCATGAGGTTGTCTACAAACTTGGAGAAAATGAACTCATGTGACACACCTTCAAAGCCAACACTGACAATTTGCTTCTCACAGTCAATATGAGTATTGACAGTATTGAGGAAAGGTCTGCCAAATCTGATGGGACAAAAGCTATCTTGTGTGGTGGCAAGAACGAGAAAATCAGCAGGATACTTCGTTTTACCACACAAGACGTCAACATCTCTAACAATTCCCACAGGGCAGATAGTATCTCTATTGACAAGCTGAATAGTGACATCAATAGGTTCCATCTCAATAGGTGCAATCTCGTATTTAATTTCATCATATATGGATTGAGGTATTGCACTAACACTAGCACCCACGTCACGTAAACCATGATAACAATGATCTCCTATCTTAACACAAAGAACAGGAGTGCCAACAACATGCCTATGTTTGTCTCTAGCATGTGGTTTAGCAATTCTAGCAGCATCTTCACAGAAGTGAATATCATGGCCATCAACATTGTTGGACAGGAGATCTTTGATAATAGCAATGCTAGTTTCAACTCTACTTTGCTCAGGGGCTATAGGTGTTCTAATGTAGCCCCTACGTATCACAGTTGAAACTTTAGAATGATCCTTTATCCTAACAGGGAAAGGTAGTTTCTCAAAGTAAGCACTGGGAACAATAGGATCATTATAAGCGATGACTTTCTCTTCAACTGGATTGGGTTTAACTACATTGACTTCTAAGGGAGGATGATATTTAAACCACTTCTCTTTAGGGAGATCAATATGAGAAGCAAATTATTCACACAATGAAGCTACTATCTCAGAGTCAAGTCCATATTTAGCGCTAAAATCACAAAAAGTATTTGTTTCGACAAAGGATTTAACGCAATCAAACTTGAAATTCATACGTGACTCCTTACCTTCATCAAACTCTCAATCTTCAGAGTTGCGTTTCATTCTTTCCAATAAATTCCATCTGAAGTCAATATCTCTCTTCATAAAAGAACCGGTACAAGAAGTGTCAAGCATGGTGCGGTCATCATGAGAAAGCCGAGCATAGAAGTTCTGAATGATAATTTCTCTCGAGAGCTCATGGTTGGGGCATGAATATAACATTGATTTAAGCCTGCCCCAAGCTTGAGCGATGCTTTCTCTGTCACGAGGCCAAAAATTATAAATATAATTCCGATCACGATGTACTAGATGCATAGGATACAACTTTTGATGAAATTCCAATTTCAACCGGTTGTAGTTCCATGATCCAGTATCATCACATAGCCTATACCATGTCAATGCTTTATCCCTCAAAGATAAGGGAAAGACCTTCTTCTTGACCTCATCCTCGGGCAAACCTGCAAGCTTAAGTAAACCACAAACTTCGTCTACATAGATTAGATGCAAGTCGGGATCTGATATTCCATCTCTTGTAAAAGGATTAGCTAGCAGTTTCTCAAGCATACCCGAAGGAAATTCGTAACAAGTATTTTCAGTAGGTGCAGAAGGTTGAGGAGCAACTCCTTGTGCTTCCGTTCGAGGTGAAGATACCCCGAACAAGCTCCTCAAAGGATTAGTTTCCATAGTGACAAGTGACAATAAATTTCAGCACACTATATAAATATTTCCTTACCAAATTCCACTTACCAAAGGCGCTTCACTCCCCGGCAACGGCGCCAGAAAAGAGTCTTGATGACCCACAAGTATAGGGGATCTATCGTAGTCCTTTCGATAAGCAAGAGTGTCGAACCCAATGAGGAGGAGAAGGATCTGACAAGTGGTTTTCAGCAAGGTAATCTCTGCAAGCACTGGAATTATCGGTAAGAGATAGTTGTGTGATAAGATGATTCGCAGCAAGTAACAAGTAACAAAAGTAACAACGGTGCAGCAAAGTGGCCCAATCCCTTTCGTAGCAAGGGACAAGCCTGGACAAACTCTTATAGGAGGTAAAGCGCTCCCGAGGACACACGGGAATTTATGTCAAGCTAGTTTTCATCATGTTCATATGATTCGCGTTCGCTACTTTGATAGTTTGATATGTGGGTGGACCGGTGCTTGGGTGCTGCCCTTACTTGGACAAACCTACCACTTATGATTAAACCCTCTCGCAAGCATCCGCAACTACGAAAGAAGAATTAAGACAAAGTCTAACCATAGCATTAAACTAGTGGATCCAAATGAGCCCCTTAGGAAGCAATGCATAAACTAGGGTTTAAGCTTCTGTCACTCTAGCAACCCATCATCTACTTACTACTGTTGAGGAATGTCACATGGGAAACAAAAAATTTCCTATGCGCACGAAGACCTATCATGGTGATGTCCATCTACGAGAGGGGATTTCCGATCTACGTACCCTTGTAGATCGCACAACAGAAGCGTTAAGAAACGCGGTTGATGTAGTGGAACGTCCTCACGTCCCTCGATCCGCCCCGCGAACCATCCCACGAACCGTCCTGCGATCCGTCCCACGATCCGCTTCGATCTAGTGCCGAACGGACGACACCTCCGTGTTCAGCACACGTACAGCTCGACGATGATCTCGGCCTTCTTGATCCAGCAAGAGAGACGGAGAGGTAGATGAGTTCTCCGGCAGCGTGACGGCGCTCCGGAGGTTGGTGGTGATCTAATCTCAGCAGGGCTCCGCCCGAGCTCCGCAAAAACGCGATCTAGAGGTAAAACCGTGGAGGTATGTGGTCGGGCTGCCGTGGCAAAAGTTGTCTCAAATCAGCCATAATACCTCAGTATATATAGGAGGGAGGGAGGGGAGGAGGCAGCCTCAAACCCTCAAGGTTTGGCCGAAATTTGAGGTGGAGGAGTCCTATTCCAATCCTACTTGGAGTAGGATTCCACCTTCCCACTTGGAAACTCTTTCCACCTTGTGTTTTTCCCTTCTCAAACCTTATGGGCCTTAGTGGGAACTTATTCCAGCCCACTAGGGGCTGGTTTATCTCTTCCCATAGCCCATAAGACCCCTTCGGGCGTGACACCCCTCTTGATGGTCCCCGTCACCCCTCCCGGCACTCCCGGTACACTACCGATGAGCCCGAAACTTTTCCGGTAATGCCCGAAAACTTTTCGGTAACCAAATGAGGTCATCCTATATATCAATCTTCGTCTCCGGACCATTCCGGAAACCCTCGTGACGTCCGTGATCCCATCCGGGACTCCGAACAACATTCCGTAACCAACCATATAACTCAAATACGCATAAAACATCGTCGAACCTTAAGTGTTTAGACCCTGCGGGTTCGAGAACTATGTAGACATGACCCGAGAGACTCCTCGGTCAATATCCAATAGCGGGACCTGGATGCCCATATTGGATCCTACATATTCTACGAAGATCTTATCGTTTGAACCTCAGTGCCAAGGATTCATATAATCCCGTATGTCATTCCCTTTGTCCTTTGGTATGTTACTTGCCTGAGATTCGATCGTCAGTATCCGCATACCTATTTCAATCTCGTTTACCGGCAAGTCTCTTTACTCGTTCCGTAATACAAGATACCGCAACTTACACTAAGTCACATTGCTTGCAAGGCTTGTGTGTGATGTTGCATTACCGAGTGGGCCCCGAGATACCTCTCCGTCACACGGAGTGACAAATCCCAGTCTCGATCCATACTAACTCAACGAACACCTTCGGAGATACCTGTAGAGCATCTTTATAGTCACCCAATTACGTTGCGACGTTTGATACACACAAAGCATTCCTTCGGTGTCAGTGAGTTATATGATCTCATGGTCATAGGAACAAATACTTGACACGCAGAAAACAGTAGCAACAAAATGACACGATCAACATGCTACGTCTATTAGCTTGGGTCTAGTCCATCACATGATTCTCCTAACGATGTGATCCCGTTATCAAGTGACAACACTTGCCTATGGTCAGGAAACCTTGACCATCTTTGATCAACGAGCTAGTCAACTAGAGGCTTACTAGGGACAGTGTTTTGTCTATGTATCCACACATGCACTGTGTTTCCAATCAATACAATTATAGCATGGATAATAAACGATTGTCATGAACAAAGAAATATAATAATAACTAATTTATTATTGCCTCTAGGGCATATTTCCAACAACTACTTCCCAATGCCTTCCTCTAGGCCCAAATAATGGTGAAGTGTTATGTAGTCGACGTTCACATAACACCACTAGAGGAAAAACAACATACAAGGCATCAAAATATCGAAAGAATACCAAATTCACATGACTACTTATAGCATGACTTATCCCATGTCCTCAGAAACAAAAGTAACTACTCACAAAGCATAATTATGTTCATGACCAGAGAGGTATTGAATAGCATCAAGTATCTGAACATATAATCTTCCACCGAGTAATCCAACTAGCATCAACTACAAAGAGTAATTAACACTACTAGCAACCTCCCAAGTACCAATTGGAGTCACGAGACGGAGATTGGTTACAAGAGATGAACTAGGGTTGATGAGATGGTGCTGATGAAGATGTTGATGGTGATGAGTCCCCTCCAATGAGAGGAGTGTTGGTGATGACGATGGCGACGATTTCCCCCTCCGGGAGGGAAGTTTCCACGGCAGGACGACCCTGCCGAAGCTCTAGATTGGTTCTGCTCAAGTTCCGCCTCGTGGCGGCGGCAATTCCTCCCGAAAGCCTTCTCTTGATTTTTTCTGGAACGAAACCCCTCCTTATAGCAAAAGAGGGGGGCTAGAGGGCCAACAGGGAGCCCACAGCCCCCCTAGGCACGACCAGGGGGGTAGGCCGCGCCTAGCAGGCTTATGGCCTCCTGCTGGCTCCGCTCTGGTACTTCTTCGGTCCAGTATTTTTTATAAATTCCAAAATAAATCCTCGTTGATTTTCATGGCTTTTGGAGTTGCGCAGAATAGGTATCTCAAACTTGCTTCTTTTTCAGGCCAGAATTCCAGCTGCCGGCATTCTCCTTCTTCATGTAAACATTGCAAAATAAGAGAGAAAAGGCATGAGTATTGTACCGTGAAGTGTAATAACAGCGCATAAAGCGATAAATATCAACATGAAAGCATGATGCAAAATGGAAGTATCAGTGTCCAATCGCTAAATAGAGGGGGAGATACTTGGTGGTGACCGTGACGAAGTTGTTGATGTAGATCGTCGTCACGTTGGTTCCCATGGCGGCGCTCCGGCGCCACCTAAAGAGAGCGGAATAGAACCCCCTCCTTCTTCTTCTTGTTTGGCCTCCCCGCAATATGGGAGGAGATTTTCCCCTTTGTTCTGAGAGTCTCCCTCTCAGAACAACCTACTCTGATTCGTTGACTACTGAGTTCCAGGGGCGTTAGCGTCGCTCTTTCCCGTTTTGGTTTCTTGATGCCAAAGGGGGAGAAGGGTCTCTACTAGGCTAACCGATGATTTCCCTCCCTCTATGATTCATTAATATTCTACGTTTTTTCTTGTCTGATCTCCTTCTCTAGTCAACCAAACTTGTTGATTTGCTACAAATTGAAGAAGTAGATCTACATCCACACTTCCACCAAAAGGAAATTGATTCCCCCGTACATTTTTTGTGGTGGGTCTTATTACTTCTCGGTTTTTTGGACACCCTAGATGCAAGATGTCACATGAGAGCCCCATTCCATTACGGTGAAGTTTCATGGTGGTGTTGTGAGCCTCTAATTAAGTTGTGACGAGAGCCCCAATCTTGCTGTAAAGGTGTTGATTGTCGACTTCAAGGGCACTACTAGTGGATCTGCGACACCTTGTATTGTGTGAGGGCGTGGAGAGAGTAGGATGTGTCCTTGGGATACTTGGGGAGTATTGTGCCTCCTCACCCCTCCAATGAAGACATACCCCCTTCCCCCCCCCCTCAAAGGACGGAACTTGAGAAACACATTCGCGTCTTCATTGTCTCCACTTGCGGCTATCTTGTTCCTTTACTTTGTGCTAGCTTCCGCCTTGGGTTTACTTTTGTCGGCTTGTTGGGTTTATTATATATTTTGTTCATCTAGTTTCATATCTAGACAATCTATATTTTTACTAAGCCTAAATTCTGGTACTAAATTAAAAAATGTTAGTTGTCTACCCAACCCTCCCCTTCCAGTCAATTATGCTCACCCTTTCACCAATCCAACAATCATTGAGGGGATTAAACACCTATTCCAAATTTGGACAACAACACGTCATAACCACAATCTGTCGCTCAAGGAACTTGTGGTGCCACAACTAGGGCATCATAGCAAGCATACTGTTATGTGGTTAAGGTTTGCACCCGATGAGATACATGCTATGTACAAAAAATGATAGTAGGCCTATTGATTAAGTAATGAAAGTTTTGTTCTCACAAAGGAAAGGACCCTTTGATTTTTGTTATTTGGTTTGGACGTTTACTTGGATAACAATGATAAACTAAATCAGTTACAAAATTGCATGCTTTGCGACACAAAGACTTAGTGTAGTGTTTTGTAATTCTATCCACATGACTGTCGTGAGCTGAGTCGCAGCAAAGTTGTATCGAAAAAGTTAGGAGTGCAATGTCACCGACCTTATTATCACACATTTAATAATGTTTTCTATACCTATTATATTAAAAAAAAGGTATTCTTAGTCCGTCGTGACGTTTTGCAGAGCACCCCATCAGGTTCGTGGTAATAAACCCGCAGTATTGGTTTAAGATGAAAAACAGTTTGTCCGCATTTTATAAAAAAAACTTTACTTTTTCAATAATCAATCCGAGGTCCTTGACAAACATACCACGGACCGAATTATATGAGACTGATCTGCATCCAAAATTATTTTCTTCCAACAAATATTCACGCTAGCAATTATTTACTAAGCGTACATTTTTTGGTTTCTCTACACTTTTTGGTTTTGGTTGCATGATTTCTTTTTGTGAGGTCTTCTGTAACATGATAGAGATGGATACATGCACGTCTCTACTTTTTTTGTTTGAACTGCGTGATATCCTTCTACAAACACGAATCAAATATTAAGATCGGAGCTCTAGGACGTTGATGTCTACTACGCAACCTTCTCCTTGTAGACGTTGTTGAGCCTCCAAGCGCAGAGGTTTGTAGGACAGTACCAATTTTCCCTCAAGTGGGTGACCTAAGGTTTATCAATCCGCGGGAGGCGTATGATGAAGATGGTCTATCTCAATCAACTCTGCAACCAAATAACAAAGAGTCTGTTGTGTCCCCAACACACCCAATACAATGGTAAGTTGTATAGGTGCAATAGTTCGACGAAGAGATGGTGATACAAGTGCAATAAGGATGGTAGATATAGGTTTTTGTAATCTGAAATTACAAAAACAGCAAGGTAACTAGTAACAAAAGTGAGCACGAACGGTATTGCAATGCGTGGATACAAGGCCTAGTGTTCATACTTTCACTAGTGAAGTTCTCTCAACAATAATAACATAATTGGATCATATAACTAGCCCTCAACATGCAACAAAGATTCACTCCAAAGTCACTAATAGCGGAGAACAAACGAAGAGATTATTGTCGGGTACAAAACCACCACAAAGTTATTCTTTCTGATCGATCTATTCAAGAGTCCGTAGTAAAATAACACGAAGCTATTCTTTCCGTTCGATCCATCATAGAGTTCGTACTAGAATAACACCTTAAGATACATATCAACCAAGACCCTAATGTCACCTAGATACTCCATTGTCACCTCAAGTATCCGTGTGCATGATTATACAATATGCATCACACAATCTCAGAATCATCTATTCAACCAACACATAGAACTTCAAAGAGTGCCTCAAAGTTTCTACCGGAGAGTCAAAACGCCTGCCAACCCCTATGCATAAGTTCCCAATGTCACGAACCCACAAGTTGATCACCAAAACATACATCGAGTACTCACATGAATCCACGTGTGCCAACCCATATGCATAGGTTCCTAATTGTCACAAACCCGCAAGTTGATCATAGTAGATAGACACGTGCAAGACATACATCAAGTGTTCTCAAAGACTCAATCCGATAAGATAACTTCAAAGGGGAAACTCAATTCATTAAAAGAAGGGAGAGGGGGAAGAACATCATAAGATCCAACTATAGTAGCAAAGCCCATGGTACATCGAGATCAAGACATCTCAAGAACACGAGAGAGAGAGATCAAACACATAGCTACTGGTACATACCCTCAGCCCCGAGGGAGAACTACTCCCTCCTCGTCATGGAGATCGCCAGGATGATGAAGATGGCCACCGGAGATGGATTCCCCCTCCGGCAGGGTGCTGGAACGGGCTCCAGATTTGTTTTTGATGGCTACAGAGGCTTGCGGCGGCGGAACTCCCGATCTAGGTTTCTTTTTGGGGGTTTCTGAATTTATAGGAATTTATGGCGGTGGAATTACGTCGGTTGGGCCCACGAGGAGGTCACAAGCCTGGTGGGCGCCGCCTAGGGGGGTGGTGGCGGCCTGAGGGCTAGTGACTCCCTCGTGGCTCTTCTGGCATTATTCCAAAGTTTCGGGGGTCTCTTTTGGTCCAAAAAAATCATCGTAAAGTTTCATTCCATTTGGACCCCGTCTGAAAAAGGGTCAAAAACACGAAAAAAACAAAAACTGGCACTTGGCACTGAGTTAATAGGTTAGTCCCAAAAAAGATATAAAATAGCATATTCATGCATATAAAACATCCAAAGTTGACAAGATAATAGCATGGAACCATCAAAAATTATAGATACGTTGGAGACGTATCACACGTTTCCTACATTTTCTTTGTATATATGTACGCACAATGTGTATCCATCGACATAGTATGTTTGGCAAAGAAATTTCCATCACATAATACCGCAGCGTAAAGAAATTTGGCAAAGAAAAAAAACTAAATGAAAGAGAACACATATTTTTTGAAGGACACACACAGTTTTTTTTAACAAAATACAGACGCAAGCGCTCATATACATGCGCATACACTCGTCTTTATAAACACACACACACGTCGTAACCCTATGATTTACGAAGTCACAGTAGACGACTCATCGTCGACGGAATCATCTCCTTCCACTGAATATGCATCGTCGAAAATTTTATAATAAAACGAGAAATAAATATGAGCATCAGGATTTGAATGGTGTGATGGGTTAGGGATATACTGTGGTTGATTCGCAGCACACACATTTCTTGCCCCGTGATTGGCATGCGTTACTCGTTGGATGGGTGGACGGACGGCCATCCGGGATTTGTGATCCCACGAGCGTCAGGACACCCTGAATTTGCGAGGCACCCACCCACGGAGGGATGATGGATCACATCCATGATCCATCTTCATCGCTAGGCGGTAGCAGAGACCCATGGCACGGCACTCAACTGCGCCAGTACA
This sequence comes from Hordeum vulgare subsp. vulgare, assembly GCF_904849725.1. Classification (NCBI taxonomy): domain Eukaryota; kingdom Viridiplantae; phylum Streptophyta; class Magnoliopsida; order Poales; family Poaceae; genus Hordeum; species Hordeum vulgare. The sequence goes on from NC_058522.1 coordinate 509,521,024, forward strand.
AAACTCCAGGTCACCGGCGGCAGAAGCCGCCGCGCCGAAAAAAACTGAAAGCGCAAGACACCAAGCTTGCAAACCGCGGGCAAACTCGCTTTGATATGCCACGTCGCCGCCCTAACAAAACAAGCTTTGGAGCTAATTACCGGAGAGGAAAAATAAAACTCCTATAAAGAGAGCAGGGGAGGAGGAGCGACCCCCACCGAAATAAATCCAGCCCCTCTCCTCCCCTCCCTCCTCCACGCCGGCGACAGGCGTCAATGTACGGATGTCCCCCCTCCACAGCCCCACCACCAGCACCACCGCGGTACCGCTGGTCTACTAGTCTCTCCCTCCCTCCCTCCCTCCTCAGTCCTCCTCACCGTCGTCGTCGTCGTCGTCAAAATTTCATCTTTTTCCCTGTCTTTGCGCGTGTGTGCGTTGGGTTTAGGTAAAAACCGCCCGCACCACCCAAAGAGCCTCCCCCCTCTCCATCCCCCGATGCCGCCTCGTGCTCCTCCCATCCCACCACCATAGCCCCCCGACTGGACTGATACAGTAGCCCCCACCCTTCCCTCCTCCACTCCACTTTCCCCCCATCCCCGCCGCCGTTGGTCGGTCGGCCTCCCGCCGCGGCCGCTCCGCTCCACCAGGAGCATGCCCTTGGGTTTTTCACCGCTGCTGCCACCAAGAGGTTCAGGCTCAGGCCGCGTCGCGACGAGCCGCCCCCCGCTGGCACGCGCGCCCGCGCCAGCAAAAAGGCGAAGATTCCCGGCCAAGCCTCCAGTCCCCTCCACACCATCCTCCTCCACCTCCTCGCCCCTGTAGCCCAGATCTGCCGCTCGCCCCCATCCCCCTCCCCCGCTCCCCGCGCCGCCAGATTCGCCGCCGACATGCGCCCGCCGCGGCAGTGCCTCTGACCCAACGGGGGAAACAAAAAAGGCTTCCGCTTTCGAGACTCCTCCGCCCCGCTCCGATGGGGTGCGGCCAGTCCAAGCTGGAGGAGGAGCTGGCCGTGAAGCACTGCCGGGAGCGCTCCGAGCTGCTGGCCAGCGCCATCCGACACCGCTACGCGCTCGCCGACGCGCACCGCGCCTACGCCGACTCGCTCGCCAGGGTCGGCGACGCGCTGCACAACTTCGTCCGCGGCGTCCAGACGCTGCCCCCGCCGCCGCCCGAGCCCACGCTCCACCTGCCCCCCGGCAACCGCAAGGGGGACGGCCTGCCCGCCGCCTCGCCCGCCAACAACCCTGGCGGCCGCGGCGGGCCCGCAATCGCCTCCTCCTCCAACGGCCAGGCGCCGCCGCCCGTCGCCAAGCAGGTCCGCATCAACCCCGACGACGAGCACATCCACTTCCACTCCGACGGGGACTCCGATTCCGAGGACGGCCACATCAAGTTCCACTCCGACGACGAGGCCAACCCGGCCCAGCGCCGCCCCGAGATCGTTCGGTCCGCCGGGGAGCCGCCGGGCCAGAGGCCGCCGCCGCAGCAGATGGGGCAGCCGCAGTACGGCTCCTCCGCGTACGGCCCGCCGCCGTCGTATGGTGCTCCTCCGGGGTACGGGTATGGATATCCCCCTCCACCTGACTACGGCGGCATGGGTGGCCCCGGCGGCTATGACCCGGGCTATGGTGGCATGGGGGGCGCCGGAGGGAATGGACCGGGATACAGCAGCATGGGACCACCGCCACCCAGTAGTGATGGCTATGACCCACCGGGCTACGGCGGCATTGCTGGCTATGGCCAGAGCTTCTTCAACTATTCCCGTAGCCAGCCCCCACCGCCGTCCGTTTCACACCAGCACCGGCCGGAGGCCACCGACGCCACGGTCAAGACCTTCTTCAACATCAGCTACGCGCGTGGTCAGCCACCGCCGCCGTCCGTATCGTTTGAGCAACGCCCGGAGGCCAGTGATGCTACGGTTCAGACCTTCTTCAATACCAGCTATGCGCGGGGACAGCCCCCTCCACCGTCGGCAGGGTACGAGCAACGCCCGCAGGCCAGTGATGCCAGGGTCCACTATTATGGTGACGGCGGCGCACAGCCGCCGCCGCGCGGGTACAATGGGTATGCCGCCCCGCCACAGAGTTCCTATAACCAGTATGCCTATGGTGGTTACTATGGCGGTGCTGCTGCTCCACCTCCGGCAGATATGCCATCCACCTCCCGCGAGGAAGCCGCGCCACCACCGCCTCCATCTCCGCCAAGGGTGTCTACTTGGGACTTCTTGAACCCATTTGAGACCTATGGGAGCTACTATGAGCAGCCAGCTGCAGCTCCAACGCCATACACTCCCAGCAGGAGTTCCAAAGATGTGCGCGAGGAGGAGGGCATCCCTGATTTGGAGGATGAGGACATGGAGGTAGTCAAGGAAGCTTATGGTGATGACAAGCACCCCAATGGGTACACTGGGAAAGGGAAGGCGGCAAAGGAGGAAGGTAGGAGCAGTACTGGGGATGAACTGCCCCGTGACTCCAAGTCGTCGGTGCCAAGTAGCAGTGGGAGCAGCTTGGATCATGATGTTCATGTAGTGGAGAAGAGTGTTGTCGGAGAACAGGTGCAGCGAACTGACGCACGCCAACATGTTGCTGGCCTGCCGCCCACAGGATCAGAGAAGACGTACGTTGATGACAATGAGGTGGTGCTCGAGATCAAGGCTCAGTTCGAGCGTGCCTCCAGTTCAGCTGGTGAGGTGTCCAAGATGCTTGAGGTCGGCAAGATGCCTTACTACCAGAAAAGTTCCGGCTTCAAAGGTTGGTGAATTGTCTCACATCTGCTGTCAAATGGTTCTGTCTTGTTATTTTGCAGTTTCTAAACATGTTTGCTAAGTTTAACCCAATTGTCAATCCAGTATCTGCGATGATGATTTGTGGGATACCGACAATGGAGGAGGAGTTCCTGCGGTTCGAAGAGGACAAAGCAATGGGATGTGGCAACCTTTCCTCGACGCTGCAGAAACTCTACATGTGGGAAAGGAAGCTTCTTCAGGAAGTTAAGGTATATAATTCTCTTTTCACATATTTGAATTTCTGAGGAACATTGTGAGTCCTGAGGCTACTTTTTTTTGGCAATGTGATTCCCCATCCTAATCTAGAGTACAGAGTTCAAGTACAGCATGTGAAAGTTTTGGATTTGTCCGTTGTCTATGGTACTGGCTGATTATAATTAGGAGTTCCCATCTTATTTTGTAAGGGGTAGCACAATTTAGTTATTGTTATTGCGGCTAAAATTATGTATCATGTAGTTAAATGCAACTTTTTAATTAATGAATAAGTATGCTATAGACAGGTCCACTTTAATACTCTTTTGTTCTTCAATGTATAAATAAATGGTTGGTTCTTTGATACTCATTGAAATGATGTGGGAGTGGCCTCTGAAAAATGATTTTCTTTCTGTTCTATGGTTTATGGTATTTATGTTTCAAAAGTTTGGCTGCATTTCTTCTAACCCTACGCTCTGTCATGCACACAATGCTTTGTTTTGTGATACATATGGGTCAGTGTTTTACTTATCACTGCACACATTTATCCAATATTAGATTCACTGGACTCAGTTTCTTCGGGTGCATTACAGGCTGAAGAGGAGGAAAGGCTCAAGTACGATAGGAAACGCCAGGACCTGCAAATATTAGATGAGAAAGGTGCAGAAGCTGAAAAGATCATAGCGACGGAAAAGGAAATAAGGAAGTTATCAACAAGGATAAGCATAGCTATTCAGGTTGTGAACACTATCTCAGGCAAGATCAGTAAGCTAAGGGATGATGAGTTATGGCCACAAACATGTGAGCTCATTCAAGGGTATGCAACTCTTCCTTAAACAACAGTAACCTACACACTATAATGACACCCCTATCTGTTCCCTGCTTCTTTAACATGTCAGGATATCATATCTGGAATATCTCTAGCTACATGTTTGGTGTTAATTTAAATATTTCACACCTGCAAATTAGTGGATTTGTAAATCATTTTTCTATATACTACCTTGCAATATTGTTAATGCGAGTTAGGTGATAGAGAGGCACACAATTAACAGTGAGCAATGTGCAGTTAGAAAAAGTATGTTCACAGGGTTTCCTTGAGTAACCAAAATGCTTTTGTTGTGGCAGTCCTAGTAGTATATGTTTGTAAACTGTTTTTTCTCAAACAGGACTGTCTTTTCTATCAGGGTTTAGTTTATTTTTTTCCTCCATACATCAGGATTCGGTTGTTTTTTGACAGTTTTTTTGTCCATGAAGTGCATTGCAAGACATAGTTGACTGTTGACATCTGTGGTGGTGTGTTGTTCAGTTAGCACCTATGCATCTTTCTTTGCAGTTTTTATGTACACACATGTTGGTCTGTGATATTGGAACTGATTGTACTAAATACTTTTATCCAGGTTGATGCGGATGTGGGACGTTATGTTAGAATGCCATCAGATCCAGCTGCATGCCATATCCCAAGCTAAAAACATAGACTCCATGATAGATACTGCAAGGTTTGGTGAAGATCACATGACCTTGATCAAGAGTCTAGAGCTTCAGCTATTGGACTGGACTACCTGCTTTGCCGGATGGGTTGCCGCTCAAAAGAACTATGTTAGTACGTTGAATGAGTGGCTGCTGAAAGGAGTTGATTATGTACCCGAGGAAACGGACGACGGCGTCCCTCCATTTTCTCCTGGACGGTTAGGTGCACCGCCCATCTTTGTGATATGTAATAATTGGGCAGCCGGTGTGGCGAGGATATCCGAGAAGGAAGTCGTCAAGGCAATGCAGGCATTTGCGTCCAATGTCCTCCACCTCTGGGAGAAGCACAGGTCGCAGCAAAGGCAGGGTATGATGGCGAATAAAGGTATGGACAGGGGCCTGAGAGTGATGGAGAAGGATGAACAGGCAATGCGCAAGGCTCTGGAAGCAAAGAACAAGAAGCTTGTCCTGGTTTCTGACCAGACAGGCGTGTCCTTGTCCGCACAGGTGTTACAAGGCGCAGGCCCCCAGGCCGAAAACAGCAGTTTGCAGTCAAGTCTGCGGAATATTTTTGAAGCGATGGAGACCTTCACTGCTGCCTCCGCAAATACTTACAAGGATCTCAATCTTCGCGCGGAGGAAGAGAAAGCTCGAGTTGCCGAAGAGAGCAGTGGCAGTGTTCCGTAGCTCCCACGCTTATGTTTGCTGCTACAAGAGGACACAAGCCTTTGTCAGTGCAAAGAAAACTGACCATGGTGATTCAGATCGGAACTGTAGTGTGCATGGCTGTGGCTTGATTCTGGTGGCTGGCTTCCCGTTGATGCACCCGCCATCCTTTAGCTCTCCACATTTTGGCTGTGGCGATGCCGAGCAGGTCTGAGGCAGGCTGAGACATGATGAGACCTCACCTTGTTGAATTGAGAATAGCCTTTGAGGGATTGGATGGCTGGCCGTCTGCTCAGGCCATACCTGAGAAGTAGCAAGGAAACTGTAGTGTCAATCGAATCAAGAGGAGGCACTCGCGGCTACTCATGCATCTCAGCAACACAGCAGCACCGGGGCAGCCAATCCCTGATCTAAGCAATGGGGTTTCCATACACCGCACAGAGTGAAGAAAGAAACCCGATCGTCATGCTGCCAGGAGTTGGACGCTGCTGAAATGTGAGTTGTACAGGTTCCAGCGGTGGCGGTGCCGAGGGGTAAGCGGAGCCGGTGATCGAACTGGGCAGCAGCTTTGCATAGCCAGAGCAGCGACTCTTTGAGTAGAGCAGTATAGGGTGGTACTTGACCTAGAGGCCGATCGATCAACCATAGGATATAGTAGTAGATGATATTTTATGGCTGCTAACCGCCCCTCTGGCCTTCGGTCACCTGAATTTTTTGGTTGTTCTTGTTGGTTGTGTTTATTCGTATAGAAGAATGTACTATGATTCATTGGTGCCGTTGGTTGGTTTGGTTGTCTTGTGTACAGCTGCTGGCTAATTTAGTAGCTTAACTGAAACCTGTTCCTTTTTGGTGTGTGATATTTTTGGCCGAGCTCCGTTGGGTGTGCCGTCTAATATGCATTTGGATTTTGCTGCAGCTGATCTGTGTAGAAGAACATGCATTTGGATTTTGCTGCAGCTGATCTGTGTAGAAGAACAGGTGCAGCACCTGCAGCACAGCAACTCCACTTTGTTGCTGGGGAAGAATATCAGGTACCACCACATGTTAGGTGCTACCGTTCTTCAAAAAACTAACTTAGACGCGCTCTTCAAAAAAATTCCAAAAAGGAATTGTGAGTGTTCACAAGATGTGTGTCAGTACCTCAAAACTGTAAAAGTTTCAAACCAAAATTCGAAATACACAAGAAAGAACAAACAAGACAAATTCAGCGTGAATAGTCTACACACAAGAACAAAAGTCAAAATACCACGGTTCGCTTGCGTGTTTTTGAGCGCTGGATCAAAGATGGATGGCTGAGATCAGGCTGGAGCAGCTGAGTGTTGACCTAGAGAAGACGATGGCGGGATCTCGTTGGTTCTGGGACAGGGACGGCGGCGGTCAAGGTGGATCAAATCATTCCGGCGGCCGGGACCGGACCTGACCTGACCTAACCTAACCAACCCATGGAACATTCTCCTCCCTCCGTTCATCACGTGACCACGAATCATTCCCGGCCGCGTAGAATACTCCTCTCGTTAAAGCAGACGGCACTCCTTCCCTTTCTTTCTTTCTTTCTTTCTTTCTTTCTTTGCAGAGAAAAAACAACAAATGCATGCGACGCAAAGGCTGCAATCCAAGAACAAATCCTCCATTAAAGGCCGGGCCTGGCCACAAATTGACTTTGACCGTCCGTCCGTTCTGGCCGGCCGTTACACGTCGTCGAATTACCGCCGGATGGCCATGGCCAGCCCTGCTGTAGCTGGATCGGTCAGTTGGTTAAATCCTTTTTTTCTTTTCGGTACTAGTTAGCATGCACGTGCAACGCATGACTAACCGAATAATTTATAAATTCCTTTTAATATTAAAATTTTAGTATATATATATAACTGCAAAAATATTGAAACACACACAATATACTAAATCGTGCTGCAAAACAGGAATCTCACAAAGAATGACGGACAGGCCGTAATGATTGAAGAGGCATCAATCACCAGTGACGCAATTTGCTCTGCCTTACGGCTCACGCTCGCAGCTAGCCAAATGCTCTTCCCACTAATAGCGTCTCTTAACAAAAGCTCTTCCAACCTAAACAAAAAATACCCCGCAAAGAAAAAAAAACCTAAACAAAAAATGATCTTTTCAAAAAAGAGCAGCCTGTCATCTCATTCTCATGTGCAGGAGATATAAAACTGACGCACAAGCTAAAAAATAAGCAAATTACACACATCTTTTACATTCAAGGTCTGCGCCGCAGTTCCGGTGGCGGCGTGGAGTTCATCATGGCCGCGCCACCGCCGGCGAAGCGGCCCCCTTTTTGCTCGACTCGGGATCGTCCCTTCCCCTCCGCGTGGACCCGACCCACCCCTTCCGCACCGACCCGTTGCCTCCCCCTCGGGCCCACGACATCGTCCTCGCCAGGAACGCCTGCCACCGCCGCTCGTCGCCGGCGTTGCCGAAGCTGCCTCCCCGGCCCGCGGGCCGGCCTCCGCGCGCGCTCCCCTCGGGGCTCCGCCCGCCGCCGGCTTTGCCGAAGCTGCCTTCCCCGCCCGCGGGCCGGCCTCCGCGCACGCTCCCCTCGGGGCTCCGCCCGCCGCCGGCGTTGCCGAAGCTGCCTCCCCCGCCCGCGGGCCGGCCTCCGCGCACGCTCCCCTTGGGGCTCCGCCCGCCGCCGGCGTTGCCGAAGCTGCCTCCCCCGCCCGCGGGCCGGCCTCCGCGCACGCTCCCCTCGGGGCTCGCTCAGACGAGGTCGATCAGGCTGGTGGCGTGGCGCAGGCGGCGCGACCTGAGCACCTGCTCCCTCACGTGGTGCGGCAGCCGCAGCTTGAACTTCTCGTGGTCGCTCCACTCGGCGGCCGCCGCCGACGCCGCGAAGAGCGAGTGCCCCGTCGAGTGCGACCTCGGCAGCCTCACCGCCCGCCGCTCGCTGCGCAGCATCTCCAGTTCCATCGCCTCCTCCTTCCTGTCGTCCTCGTCGCTCTCCGCCTCTTCCCGCACCGGTATCGCCACGGCGTGCGGCGGCGACGAAGAAGGCGAGGGCTGACGCCGCGCCACCTGCTCCGGCAACGGGGGCACCACGGCGGGCGGCGACGGCTTCTCGAGGTTGGCGCGGCAGAGCGGGCACGTGATCCTTGCCTCCAACCAGGGGTCGATGCACTCCGGGTGGAAGGCGTGCGAGCAGTGTGGCAGCAGCCGGAGGAGGAGGTGGAGCACGTTTTTTTTGCGGGGAGGTGCAACAGTTGGATCTATTTTTGTTTACTCGCTGTAGGAGGAGGTGGAGCACGGTCAGCCATTGGTGAATTTGGTAACTGCACACCGTCGTGATGCATGGATGGTGGAAGACCGTTAGATTGCAATTTATTGACTAATTGTGTGGTGGTGATTGATGTTTGTTTTTTGTGGGTGTAATAGCTGTGTGTACTTAGAGAAGTTCTCTTTTGATCTTTTATTAGTAGTATAGAAGGTTAGTTGGTTAAATCCGGGACTGACTGACTGGCACCGAATGCAGGGTCATTTTGTCAAACTTTGTTTTACTAGTCTTGAGCTTAATTACTCCTTACGGTCCTAAATGTAAGTCTTTAGAGTAAGTATAATAAGGTACAGTCACCAGATAGTAAGGATTAAAATACTATACTTTTGCTTAGTTGGATGAGAAAAAAAAGAAAAGAGAAGGAAAGCGGACTCTTCGTGAAGAGCTAGCTCTAGCACGTGCTCCTAGGTGTTTTATGAGAATGAAAAGTGGGTCATATATGATAAAAGTAATATTCTTTTATAGCTAACTACTCTCTCCGTCCGGTGAATAGTGTACATATAGACATTTTAGGCTGCTCATAGTGGGGAGTAACATATAGTAGTATCATGCATATGTTACTATTGTATGATACTACCTTCATACTGCATAGTATCATAAACTAGTATCATAGGTGATCTCATTTATTGACATGCATCACATATAGTAGCATAACATTTAACATGATACGGTATCTACCTATGTTAAGGCTGGCCATAGTGGGAGTCACTTAGGTGATAACATATAGTAGGGACTAGCAAACATGCTGATGTGGCAGACAATTAAAGAAAAGAGAGAGGGTTATAGTAACATAGGTAGATACCGTAACATGTTAAATGCTATGCTACTATGTGTCATACATGTCAATAAATAAGACCATCTATGATACTACTTTATGATACTATGCACTATGAAGGTAGTATCATACAATAGTATCATATGCATGATACTACTATATGATACTCTCCACTATGACCAGCCTAATATAACCATCTCTCTCTTCTTTAATTACTTGCCACATCACCATGTTTGCTAGTACCAAGACTATGTTAATGGGAAACACTTACTGTCTATAGTATGGTGGAAATCCATCGTCAGACCATTCCAACGTCGTCGATTCAACCGAAATCTAATGTTTCACAAATTCTGCTTCCTTTGTTAAAAAACATCGAGAGGAAATAAATGTCCGTGGCCCACGCGTGTAATATCTCTTTAATATCTTCCCTAATCTCTCATGATTCTAGTCGTAGCCATCACCGGCCGATCTGCTCCACCTCTCCCAGATCCCCTTCACACCCCGCCGCTCGCCGTTGTCCATCTACACGGCGCTCAGCCTGGTGGCTGCTCGAGGATGCAACATAACCATGGAAGAGCTCCCGGCCTGCTTGGCAACTCGTCCTAGGTCGAGGTTGCCAGATTTTGTGAGAGGCCTGACCTCCAACCCATCCTGCTCCGGCGCCCCCTCATCACCTATGCCTATGGTATGTTCCACGAGGAGAAGATGGAACTCACAAGATCCAGTCCTCCGTCGCTTCTCATCAAGATTCCACCGGTCAACTATGCCCGCCTCGCCACGCGACCTCACCGCGAGCCCATCTGCCTCGCACCTTCACCACCCCGACCAGCTTCCTTCTCACTCTTCCTCCTTCGATCCACGCCACCGAGCGTACTGCTGCTCCCTAGTCCTCTCCATGGATGCAACCCTCAGGCAACACTGCACCATCCTGGCATTAACAGGTCGAGCAGCCCATCCTCAATGGCATTTTGTCCATCGCCAGGCTCCCACATGGATTGAATCGGCTGTATCCGGGGTTACGTCGACCGGCCAGATAATACGCATCTCGATTGTAAATTTTCGCCCTATTTGAAGCGACCCATCTCCAAATTGAAGGTATGTGTAGTTCCTCCATCGTCCCAGATTTTGGTATATTATATTCTAGAAATTGAGCAACCTATCCTAGGTTTTAGATCAACTCGTCTTGATGCTTTTTAATCCTGCTTTGATTGTTGATTCTTTTCCTACTATCCATGCTTCTTTTCCTACAATTGTGGTATCCCGAGATATCATGAATTTGACACTTCCAAATACTAGCGGCGCATGACGCATGGCTGCCATTACATGTTGCAGAGTCCATTGCCGTAGCGAAACGATGACGATGTGGTGGCTGGTGGCGGTGATGACAAGGACGTCAATGGGAATGGGGACATGTAATGTGATAGACAGGCGGCACAATCATATTGCGATCGTGTTGTCCTCTTCTTTGGCGCTGGTGCTTCAATGGTGCTCCTAAACGACACAATGCCTTTTATTCGTCTTGGCATCATCTCTCGTTCCTCCGACGCCTCCAATTTCTCGACGTCACTGGCTCTACATATAGTATTGTGCTTCATTGTCACAAACGCAATGCTTCAGAGCCTATGTATTAATTTCCGTACTGCTTATGTATGTGCTTCCTTCCATTTAGTACCATATATATGTGCTTCGGTATCGTGTATGGCATGTTTCCAAGTATCTACATGTTTGCTTCATTGTTTACACAACCATGGTAAATTGATAATGGTCTGGAAATATGTTTTTCATGCTTCCATTATTGTCAAACTATGGTGTCAATGGCTCACTGCAACATGAAATGCGTTTGTATTACATTTGACATTCTTCACACATAAACACAATACTTTTCCTAGAACATACTACGTGCTTCGTTTCAAACAGTAACATTGCAAGAATATAATGAACTGGTACTGCATGTCTCATGCTTCAACCATAATAAAATTGTGCATCAAAATACAACCACCCACTTGATAGCAACAAACATATCATGCCAATGCTTGGAGAAAAATGTGACCATGAATTAGGAAGCGTTGGCTTGTACTGTTGGAAACATATATTTAGCATATGATGGAAACATGTATGGAATACAAGGAAGGAAACATATATATGTGATTATATGGACATGGAGCAAATATGGGAAGCATCATGATTAAATCAAGTTTAGGAATATTATGGAAGGATATTTTCTATTAAATTGAATCACATTAGATCGAAGCAAACTTCAATCACGTCGGAAGCAAACGTCGAGTAACATCAGAAGCAAAATATGCTTCATGCAGACAATAATAGAAAATTGATACAACATTTTGTTTTCTACATGAATAAAATAAAATAAATTGTTACATAGGCCACCAAATTTTATTAGGTCGAAGCAAAAAAAAAATTGAGTGTTAGATCGAAGCAAATTTAACACGTATACTGGAAGCTAACTTTACTAAGAAAAGAAACAAAAGTTCGTCCAGTACAAAATAAGAGAATATGTGCTCGCTTGATTTTAGGATATCATTCGTTTGAGAAACCAAATTACATGGAAACAAACATGGACCCATGTTTCAAATTCCAACCAACCGTGATTTATGGGACCAATTAATCATAGGAAGCACATTACAAGGAAACAACATGATGGCAAAGACCTGAGTTCCTACCAATCCAACGGACAAAAGCAGTCTTATCGCATGATGTTGGGCTGGTCTGATAAAACGCTAGGATTAGTAGTTTGATTCCTAACGGTTCTCTATGTTAATAGCTATGATACCTTTACTATGGCCAGCCTTAGGACAAATTATGAAGTAGAGTAAAAAATGCATTGGAAAGGTGCAAGCCACCATCTCTCTTCTCTTTAATTACCTGAACCCTAATAAGCTAAGTGCGTGTAGAAATTAAGGAGACTATGTGTAGAATATTATTGGTCTTGATTACTGTGTGATGAAAGAGAAGCATTTTTTCTACTTTAATGTGCATTGGAAAGATAAAAGTACACTCTTTTGTGGACAAATTTTAAAACCAAACGTACACTCTTCACTGGACGGAGGGAGTATTGTACAAGCTAGCTATAAGATGGCTTATAGCCAGCAGTTGGCTATACTATTAACCATGCTCTTATAAAGATATCATTATGGACCATATACGAAGAAAAATTGAATGAATATGCATTTTAATTAGACCCCATCTATTAATTATGGCGTAGTACTCCCTCCGTCTCGGTGCATTGCTGGACTCGGTACTGTGGCATAGTACTCCCTTCGCTGGCAATCATCAACACATCTCTCATGTGTTTTGCTGGACTCGGTACTGTGGTGCAGTACTCCCTCCGTCTCGGTGCGTTAGGCATTTTTCGAAAATCAAATATTTTCAAAACGCTAAGGCACATTTTTTGCAGTAGTACTCCATTTATTAATTGAAGGATCAATGCATGCAATTTACGCGACATGCTTTTTGAATTTGAAGAGGTCTTCTAATTAATGACATGTTTTCATTTAAAAAAAGAATAATGTGACTGACTTTTTTTGCAATTTAATTTTTTCTCCCTACCTAATCTCCACGTGTGTGGGTTGCAATGCACCTTCTAATGCACCGAGACGGAGTGTGTGGGTTGCAATGCACCTTCTAATGCACCGAGACGGAGGGAGTACTACTCCACTACTCCCTTCTTTTCGATTTATAGGACTCAAATCTCTAATCCCATCAACCAAGGTAAATTGTAAGTGGATGTCATTAGTTTTAACAAGCCAGTGAAATATTTTTCTCATATTTAATTTATGAGGCAATAGAAATAGTATTCTCTTTCTCATTGGACTTGCATGATGGATGTAGAAAAAAAAGATACAAGCATAGCCACTAATTTTCTTTCTTTAATTTTTATGAATTAAATAAGGCCTGGACTCCAAATACTTTAACTGAATTAACTTAAAATGAGTCTAATATATTGACAATCTAATTTTATTGAGATAAACCCTATGAACCGGAGAGGAGGAAGTATTATTTTCCGTATTTTTATACCATATTTTAGTATGCCTGATCTCTGATTCAGTACACTTGCTGCATGAACTTGATTAATAAATACGCACCTCAACTCCCCCGGCAACCTCTTTAACCTAAAATTGGACCCACTGCATATTGCTACTATCTTGCTGGAGAGCGAGTATTATTTTTCAGGAAAGTATATAGTATGGGAAGAAGCAGATAGACAGCAACTACTTCCTCCATTTTCTAAATATGAATATTTGTAGAGATCTTACTAAGGACTACATACAAAATAAAATAAATCAATTTATACTTTAAAATATGTAGGTAGTCCTTTGTGAAATCTTCTAAAAATATTTTTTTCAAGAGTAAGCTTTGACATATCATATTTTTATAGAAGACAAAAAATAAGTATAAAAGATTACAACTTATTACAAACAACAATTGCAGCAAAACTCCATACCAAGCTAATCAAAAGATTAGCCACCACAACTAATACAGAGACAATACAAAGGAACCTGCCCTAAACAATCTACAAGCCGCGTCTCGACCACCATCGGTTATCCCAAAGAGCAACAACTTCGGTCGAACTTCCTTGTCAACGCATCAACCATCCTTAAATGCCTAAGAAGAGACGGCAAGTGGGTAGCAGGATTTGGTTGGACCCAAGAAAGAAATCATCTTGGGCTAACTGGCAGCTGTGTACATAGCGTTCATGAAGATCCGCTCTCATCAACAACCACATCGCACCAGAGAACCACATCGCAGGACCTCAAACCATGTCTCCGCTGACGATGTTCTTAAGAGAGAAACAACGTTATGACGCCGCCATCGTTCGGTCCATCAACGGATCTAGATTTTTGTCCGAAGACTAACACCCCAAGCAAGAGGGGATAGATGCGACACACCACGGAGGGAGTAGTAGCTAGTTAAGAGGTTTTCTCCTTGTGTGGATCATTATTCACTCTCGTTTTCTGGAAGCAGATACCATGCGCTGCATCATGTGACTCGAACGATGAACATCTACTGAGCAACCGTCCAAACTATGCATCCATCCTGATAAGATGCACATCTATCGCCGCCAGAATGCATGGATCCATTCCCAAGAAAGGGAAAAGCGGGAATCTCTAAAATGAACACGAGAAAGCACGAGCTACACTGACGGCTTGTCGTCTCACACTGCTGCTGAACATGGCCCTGCATGTACAGACGTGTCGCCTGGCTCAATGCACTTAAAGCTCTAGCAAACCCCGCATCCCGTCGGCCCCGTAAAACGTGTTTTGAGTTCGGGTAAAACCGCTTTGACGGGCCCGCACGGGCTGGTATAGATGCAAACCCCGCATAATGGATCCGTAAAAAAATTATATTTGTGGAAAATGTTTTTTACGAGTCGGCTTCTGCGGGTTCTGATCTGGCGCAGCTCCTCCCGACCCGTAAAACTTAGATTTGCAACTTAAATTGATCTAGTACAATGCTTTTCTTTGCTTTTGCAACAACATTAGATACAAAAGATATCATCAATTCTTGACTAGAATAGCAAAATCAAAGAAAACAAAAACCACAAGTATGTATTTCAGAAGATTTCCAACTTCCATAACCGCTCCCACTAGTTGAATCAATATCTTCTCCATGCACTCATTGCTGATCTGCGGATTCTTGATCTTGTTTTCTTCATCCTACATCTTTGGTTCCAAAGAAGTAGACGTTGCTTCCCCTCTAGTTGCACATGCAGCCGTATCATTGCCTTCGATTGTACTAATGAGTGCACTAACATCTATTAAGTTTCTTTCTATCAACAAATCAATGTATTGGCCTTCCCAAAACCAAAATGAGCATCCATCGTCCTACAGAAAAGAATGAGAAAGCTCGAAGTGAGCTACCGCAATTGAACTAAAGAATGAGCTATGAAACGAGCTACGCAAGTGCACGTACCCCGTCGTTTTCGCATTTGTAGAACACCCATCCGGGGTGTGTCGGCGTGCCCGAAGTGAGCCGCAGCACTTGGCGCCGACAGTCGTCGCACTGTATGAGCGGCATCAGCAGGCCACAAAGACGTTGCGCGAGCGCCGAGCCCGGTGGACGGTCGGACGAGTCCATGCCCACAAACCTTCGGCGGCGGCGGTCGGACGAACCCGTGCCTGCATGCGGCGATGCAACCTTGCCTGGGCAGCGGGAGAGGCTCCCCGACCACTCCATTGCCTCGGGCAGCAACCGGCGGCCGAAAAAAGACAAATCCGGCGATGAATTGCCGCAGATATGCAAATCCGGCGGCCCTCCGACGAAGGGGGGAAGGGAGGGGAGGCCTCGTGCGCGTGGCGGCCTTCCGGCTGCTGTCACCGGAATTTTGGGCGGCGGCCGGCGGCGGCGCGAGGGGGGAGAGGAAAGGTGGTTGGTGGGAGAAAGCGTGGGATGAAATGTCCCCCACCAACCGCTTCCGCATATATGCACGACACCGCAACCGCGAGGGGGAAACCTGTGTTTTCCGGGTTGGGGACAGGAATTTGCCGCGCCCCCTAAAATTTTTTGCGGGCCGGGGCGGACTGCGGGGTCTCATCGGGCCGGCTTTTCCGCCCCGACCCGCATTTTGGCGGTTATTTTGCGGGTCGGGGCGGGATGCGGGGTCTGCTAGAGTTGCTCTTACAATATCTATGACCGGACCCCTCCTACTTCTCAAACCCCGAGCACGCCGATCACTAAAGCCAACTCCACCGCACGACCCCATTCTGTCCGGCCCCATCCGTTTGGGGTAAAACGGACAAACAGGTCGGCCTAGCACGAGACGGCCCGGACTCATCCTGTCCGTTTCGTGTCCGGCACAACCCATTTTGAGCGCAAACTTGCGCGGGATTTGGGTCGCGGCGGACACCAAATGGATGCACGCTCGTCCGCGTCGGAGACGCGTGCCAGGCGACCACCAACCTCCCACCCACCTGCATGAATGCGCACGAGTGGCCGGACCCGCCTGTCATCCGCCCAGTGGAAGGTTACGGTTGTCCACAGTTCCCATCGCCATGCCGCGGCCTCCTCGAAACCCGGCAGCCCCCTCGTGAAACCCTAGCCTCCTCGTCGAGCTCGCTGGCCACCGCAGCCATGGGTCTGTGGAACTACGGCCGCAAGGGCACCCACGACCGCGAGGCTGGCTCCTTGTTGGGACGCCGCCGTGGCTCCGTCAAGGAGGAGGCCGCATCGCCACCGCGCCAGGCCATGGCTCCCTTCTCCATCGCTCCCAGGTCCGGCGCCGGCCATCACGACCGGTAGTACCTCAGCGTTGAGGTCTGTCGGCGCTACTGGGAGACGAGGACGCCGGTCCCGTGGAGTGATGTCCACGTCCCCAACGCGTGGCATCTCTCCGCCGACGCGTCCCCAGCCCTCCGGTGCTGACGAGTGGCCGTGCGCGCCGCGAGGAGATCGACCGCCGTCGCCGCCTCCTCCCCGACGACCTTTATTACGACCCGAGGTACGCCGCCGACAGTACCCTGTGGGACACTTGGCTCAGGGACGAGCACGACGTGCATCGTGCCTCGTACTTCGCCGGGACGGCCGCGGGGCCGCGGCGGGCACGGGAGGTGCGCGGCATCACGCCCACGCCGTCGCCTTCGCCGTCTCCGTCACCACCTCCACCTCCTCGCATGACGGAGGAGGAGGAGGCCAGCCTCATTCAGCGCGTCATGGAGGACTCCATGGCGACGCATGTTGAGCATCAATGGCCGGGCCTGGACCGTGCCATGGCCCTCTCTGCAGCTAGCGACGTCGCCATCCCCGAGCCGAAGAAGGAGCAGGAGGTGGCCACGTTCCCTGCGGAGCTCGTTGGCGCGTCGTGGGGCTGGTCCTGCACCGCGCCTGAGATGGCGCAGGCAGTGGGGGCCGTGAACTGGTCCCCGACGCCGCCACGGTCACCGGAGCAGGAGGCCTCGCCACGGGAGGAGGTGCTGCAGGCTAGCTTCCACCACGCCCCTGCGCACCAGGGACCGCCGGCCCACCTCTAGAAGCTGATACGGCTCCCTCGTATCTACTTTTCCCAACTCTTTTGCCCGTGTTTTGGACTCTAATTTGCATGATTTGAATGGAACTAATCCGGACCGACGTTGTTTTCAGCAGAATTGCCATGGTGTTGTTTTTGTGGAGAAATAAAAGTTCTCGGAATGTCCTGAAAATTTACGGAGATTTTTTCTGGAATAAAAGAAAAATACCTGCGCAAAGATCCACCAGAGTGGGCGTGTGAGTGGGCCAGAAGCCCACAGGCCACGACCAACCCTAGGCCGCGCCGTGCAGGCTTGTGGGGCCCACGTGGCACCACCTCCCCCAAACTCAGCTCTATATCTTCCGTTTCGCCTGGAAAAAAAATCAGAGAGAAGGTTTCATCGCGTTTTGCGATACGGAGGCGCCGCCACATCCTCTTCATCTGGAAGGCAGATTTGGAGTCCGTTTCGGGCTCCGGAGAGGGGAAATCGTCGCCGTCGTCATCATCAACCTTTCTCCATCGACAATTCCATGATGCTCTTCATCGTTCGTGAGTAATCTCATCATAGGCTTGCTGGACGGTGATGAGTTGGATAAGATGTATCATGTAATCGAGTTAGTTCTTGACAGGATTGATCCCTAGTATCCACTATGTTCTAGATTGATGTTGCTACTACTTGGCTATGCTTAATGCTTGTCACTAGGGCCCGAGTGCCATGATTTCAGATCTTAACCTATTATGTTGTCGCCAATATATGTGTGTTTTAGATCCTATCTTGCAAGTTGTAGTCATCTACTATGTGTTATGACCCGGCAACCCCGGAGTGACAATAGTCGGAACCACTTCCGGAGATGACCATAGTATGAGGAGTTCATGTATTCACCGTGTGTTAATGCGTTGGTCCGGTTCTTTATTAAAAGGAGAACCATAATATCCCATAGTTTCCATTAGGACCCCGCTGCCACGGGAGGGATGGACAATAGATGTCATGCAAGTTCTTTTCCCTAAGCACGTATTACTACATACGGAATACATGCCTACATTAGATTGACGAACGGGAGCTAGTTACATATCTCTCCGTGTTATAGCTGTTACATGATGAATCACATCCGTCACACTCATCCATCACCGATCCACTGCCTAAGAGTCTTTTACCATTGGTCCTCGCTACGTTACTTTGTCTAGGCTTGTCCCTTGCTACAAAAGGGATTGGGCCACTTTGCTGCTACTGTTGCTACTGCTGTCACTTTGCTGCTACTGTTGCTACTGCTGTTCCTTGATACTCCGCTGTTACTCGTTGCAAGATCTTTTCCGACACTGTTGTCGGGGAAGAATAGTTGCTCGTCAACGTACCTTTTACTGGCGCCATTGATACAACAGTTATGAATAGTCTGCCTTATCAACAGATCGTTTCTGGCACCGTTGCTATCATACTACTTTGCTACTGATACTTTGCTTGCAGACACTAATCTTTCAGGTGTGGTTGAATCTGATAAACTCAGCTGCTAATACTTGAGAATATTCTTTCGCTTCCCTTGGCGAACCAACAAATTTGGGTTGAATGCTCTACCCTCGAAAACTGCTGCGATCCCATACGCTTGTGGGTTGTCAAACGCCGCCGCCCTACATCGACCTCATTAGCGACGATGACGACACCGGCGACCAGTGAAGACTGAAGACGGCGATCGCGACGGCAACGACGAGCGGTGGGATACTTTTTTCTTATGTTAATTATGTTGAAAACCGGGCCGTTTTGTGGCCGTGAAAACTGGGCCTTTATTAATGTTTACTTATTAATATTTTAAGCTTTTTAAACTGAGTTTATTTATTTTTAGTTGAGTTTTTTTTAAATCAAGTCCGATGCGAACATGATTTGGGGTGTGGCCGCGCGGTGGGCGCACGCACGACCCAACGGACAGAGCCGGACATGGGTGAACCCATTGTTGTCCCAAACGGACAAAATCCGGCCAAACCGGATGTTCTATTCGGGTCGTGCGGTGGAGTTGGCCTAACCGATCATAAAAAAAGAATGATCCAACTAGGGCCCTCGAACGGCCCAAATATGAAATCAATATGGAAGTCCGGACACCCCCGTGTACGCGTGTCACGTCTGCCTGACGAAGGGGCCTCGCGCGGACTCGCCTACAGTCCGACGAGCGCCTCGAGCGTCATTGTGGTGTGGACACCGTGTGGCGCCGCTCGGGCTCCCCGTCCGAGACCATAGACGGCGCCGGTGTCCCCCCAACCCTAACACACCATCTCCTTGCTTCCGTCGCCACCACCCGAGCCCGTCAGCCATGCCCCCGCACCACTACATGATCCAACATCGTCTTTGGCTCCTTTAGTAGGTACGGATCCAAAGGGTCGCGGGGCTAGCTCTAGATCTAGTGGAGGATTTCAAGGAGGAGGAGGAGGAGGTGGAGGAGGAAGAGGAGAAGGAGTCGGGGGAGGAAGAGGAGGAGGAGCATGAGCCGGTGGAGGAGGCATCACTGCTAGGTGGGGGGAGGACCAGCAAGAGCCGCCGGAGGAGGCGGCGCCGCTGAATGTGTGGAAGGAGGAGGCGTCGGCGATGGAGGATCCAGAGGAGGATTTCGAGGAGGAGGAGGTGGAGGGGGAAGAGGAGGAGCTGGGGAAGGAAGAGGAGGAGGAGCAGGATCCGGCGGAGGATGCATCATCGCTAGACGTGGGGGAGGACCAGCAAGAGCTCACGAAGGAGGCGGCGCTGGTGGAAGTGGGGGAAGAGGCGGCGACGGCGATGGAGCAGGACGTGGATCTGTGATCGGAGCAACAAGCCATCCTGAAGTCAATCCGCTCGGAGTCAGCTGCGGTGGTTACGCATTTTCATCAGGAGTAGATGGAGGCGACGTGGGCTGCAAAAGAGGCGGCGCAGGCTCCGACGCAGGCGGTTCAGGCTCCGGCGGAGGCGGCTTAGGCCATCTCCGACGATGAAGAATAATACAGTACGTAGTCGGCTATTTGTTTTGCATGATTTTGTATGAATTTAAAGGATGAAATATGAAAGAGTTAAATGTGAATGGGTAGATTTAAGGCGTGACCGGTGAGTGTCCGTCCGCACTTGAGGGGCCGGATTTACATGTTGTGGTTGTAGATTGCCTTAGAGCATCTACATCCACAACTTGCAAATCCGTCCGCCCAAATGCCACCGCACGCGTCTCGCCACGTCCGTGCACACCGACCTCTCACACCTTAAATCTGCTCATCCATATACAACTCTCTCATATTTCACCCCCTATATCCACAAAAGCATGCAAAATGAATAGCCTACGTACTACATACTATGTTACTCTTCATCATCGTCGGTGATGGCCTGAGCCGCGTGCGCTGCAGCCTCAGCTGGCTGCGCCGCCTCCTGCGCAGCCTGCACCGCCTTCATATGCTACCGACGAAGACGCGTGGCATCCGCAGCCCGACTCCGAGCGGATGGAGTTCAGGAAGGCCAAGTGCTCCGGCTACAGATCCACGTCCTCCATCGCCGGCACATCCTCCTCCCCCACATCCAGCTATGGTGCCCCCTCCACCGGTTCCCGCTGGTCCTCCCCCATAGCTAACGGTGATGCCTCCTCCACCAGCTACTGCTCCTCATCCTCTTTCACCCCCACCTCCTCCTCATCTCCCTTCTCCACCTCCTCGGCCTCCTCGAGATCCTCCTCCGGGTCGAGAGGTAGCCCCGCAGCCCTTCGGATCCGGACCTACGCAAGGAGCCAGAGACGCTTCTGGATCGTGTAGTGGCGGCGGCGCGGATGCAAGGCTGACAGGCGCGTGTGGCGACGACGTAAAGGAGTAGGGGGATGTGCTAGGTCTTGGCGACGCCGACAGTCTTAAATAGCATGTTGTGGATAAGGATGAAGAGCCGGAGCGGCGTCAAGCGGCGTTCACAACGTGTCGATGGTGAAGGCGTCCATCGGACGGTCGGGTCTTCAGACGAGCCCGCATGAGGCCAAGCCGTCAGACTGACATGGTGGGCGTGCCCGGGCTCCTCATATCCATCCCATATTTAAAATAAATATAAGAGATGCCGGTTAGCCCGAACATTTGAGATCCATTCGAGGGATCTGAATGGATCAAATTTTTATGACTAACGTCTCGTCCGAATGTTTGAAACGAATTTGAAGGGTTCGGATGTAAATGCTATTACAAGCGAGAATTCCTTTCACGCACCCAAGTCGGGTGTAGCATACTTGCGACTACTATAGCAAAGATGCTACTTCCCCGGCTCCATGCAGTGAGGGTTACTCCAACAGTCGTACTCAAACGGACGTTCCTGTGGTTCGAATTTCATCTGTTTTGGACCGTAAAAAAACGCCCGTTGATACTTCTCCATCGTATCTACTTTTCCAAACTCTTTTGCCCTTGTTTTGGACTCTAATTTGCATGATTTGAATGGAACTAACCCGGACTAATGCTGTTTTCAGCAGAATTGCCATGGTGTTGTTTTTGCGTAGAAATAAAAGTTCTCGGAATGACCTGGAAATTTACGATGATTTTTTGTGGAATATATAAAAAATACTGACGCAAGAATCAACCGGAGGCATGGAGCGAGGAGCCCACAAGCCCAGGAGGCGCGGGCCTTCCCTGGCCGCGCCTAGCAGGCTTGTGGGGCCCTCGGGGCTCTGCCGCCTCCAACTCTAGCTCTATTTAGTCCCTTTCGCCCAGAAAAAATCAAGGGGGAGAGTTCATCGCGTTTTACGATACGGAGCGCTGCCACCACCTGTTGTTCTTCTGGAGGGTGGATCTGGAGTCTGTTCTGGGCTCCGGAGAGGGGAGATCTGCTACTGCGACAACAGACCTTCCCTCGTAACGGCGCGAGGAATCCTGCTGCTACGGGCTACGCCTATACGGACTTCCTTGGCAAATATGCAAAGGATTTCCCCGCGGCCTTGGAGCCTTGCGTTGGTGTTCCCTTGAAGAGGAAAGGGTGATGTAGCACAGCGGCGGTAAGTATTTCCTTCAGTTTGAGAAGCAAGGTATCGATCCAGTGGGAGGATCGCGTCAAGTCTCAAGTACCTGCACAAACACAAAGAGCTTGCACCCAACGCTATGAAGGGGTTGTCAATCCCTTATAGATTGTTTGCAAAGTGAGAACTGAAAGCAAAAAGGAAAACAAAGCAAAGTAAAAGTGAAAGTGGAGACGATAGTTGTGAATAGACCCGGGTGCTGTAGTGTTCACTAGTGGCTTCTCTCATGAAAGCAAGTAGACGGTGGGTGAACGAATTACTGTCGAGCAATTGATAGAACCGCGCAAAGTCGTGACGTTATCTATTGCAATGATTATATCTATAGGCATCACATCCAAAACAAGTAGACCGATACTTTCTGCATCTACTACTATTACTCCACACGTCGACCGCTATCCAGGATGCATCTAGTGTATTAAGTTCAAAGGAACAGAATAACGCCTTAAGCAAGATGACATGATGTAGATGAACAATCTCAAATCTATGATGAAAGCCCATCTTGTTACCCTTGATGGCAACAACACGATGCGTGCCTTGCTGCCCCTTCTGTCACTTGGAAAGGTCACCGCACGGTATGAACCCAAAACCAAGCACTTCTCCCATTGCAAGAATCATAGATCTAGTTGGCCAAACAAAACCCAAGACTCGGAGAGACTTAAAAGGATATCAAATCATACATATAAGAAATCAGCAAAGACTCAAATATAATTCATAGATAATCTGATCACAAATCCACAATTCATCGGATCTCGACAAACACACCGCCAAAGAGGATTACATCGGATAGATCTCCATGAAGATCATGGAGAACTTTGTATTGAAGATCCAAGAGAGAGAAGAAGCCATCTAGGTACTAACTACGGACCCGTAGGTCTGAAGTGGACTACTCACGAGTCATTGGAGAGGCGATGATGTTGATGTAGAAGCCCTCCAACTCCAAAGTCCCCTCCGGCAGGGCACCGAGAAGGGTCTCCAGATGAGATCTCGCGGAAACGGAAGCTTGCGGCGGCGAAAAAGTGTTTTCGTGGATGCCCTGATTTTTTTTGGGATTCTAGGGAATATATAGGCGAAAGATCTAGGGCAGGGGAGCTCCAGGGGCTCCAGGGCTTTTGGGCCCCCTGTGGCTCTCCTGCCTTGGCCCTCAAGTCCCCCTGATCTTCTTCTGTTCTGGAAAAATTTATTTCGGGGATTTTATTCCGTTTGGACTCCGTTCCAAAATCAGACCCGAAAAGAGTCAAAAACACAGAAAAAATAGGAACTGGCACTTGGCACTGAACTAATAAGTTAGTCCCAAAAAAGATATAAAAGGTATATAAAACATCCAAAGTTGACAAGATAACAGCATGAAACCATCAAAAATTATAGATACGTTTGAGACGTATCAAGATCATCGCCATCGTCATCACCAACGTTCCTTCATCACCAATTCCATGATGCTCTTCACCGTTCGTGAGTAATCTCATCGTAGGCTTGCTGGACGGTGATGGGTTGGATGAGATCTATCATGTAATCGAGTTTGTTTTGATGGGGATTGATCCCTAGTATCCACTATGTTCTGAGATTGATGTTGCTACTACTTTGCCATGCTGAATGCTTGTCACTAGGGCCCGAATGCCATGATTTCAGATTTGAACCTATTATCTTCTCGCCAATATATGTGTGTTCTTGATCCTATCTTGCAAGTTGTAGTCACCTACTATGTGTTATGACCCGGCAACCCCGGAGTGACAATAGCCGAAACCACTCACGGAGGTGACCATAGTATGAGGAGTTCCTGTATTCACTAAGTGTTAATGCTTTGTTCCGGTTCTCTATTAAAAGGAGAACCTTAATATCCCGTAGTTTCCATTAGGACCCCGCTACCACGGGAGGGATGGACAATAGATGTCATGCAAGTTCTTTTCATAAGCATGTATGACTATATAGGAATACATGCCTACATTACATTGATGAACTGGAGCTAGTTACATATCTCCCCACGTTATAACTGTTGCATGATGTATGTCATCCGACATAATTATCCATCACCGATCCAATGCCTATGAGTCTTTTCCTACTGGTTCTTGCTACGTTACTTTGCCGCTACTGCTGTCACTGCTGCTATTGTTACCGCCACTGTTGTCGCTGCTGCTACTGTTACCGCTACTGCTGTCACTGCTACTGTTACCGTTGCTATTGTTGCTATCACACTACTTTGCTACTCAAACTTTGCTGCAGATACTAAGTCTTTCAGGTGAGATTGAATTGACAACTCAACTGCTAATACTCGAGAATATTCTTTGGCTTCCCCTTGCGTCGAATCAAAAAAATTGGGTTGAATACTCTTCCCTCGAAAACTGTTGCGATCCCCTATACTTGTGGGTTATCAAGATTATTTTCTAGCGCCGTTGCCGGGGAGGCATAGCTCTATCTCTGAGTCACTTGGGATTTACGTTTGTTGATCACTATGAGGAATCCGAGAGATCCAAAAACTAACATCTTGCCCTCAACTACCAGGATAGGTAAGGAACTGCCATCTAGCTCTGCACTTGATTCACCTTCAGTTATGAGTAAGTTTGCGACACCACCGCCTGCTAGAAATTATGATATGTCACATGTGCTTGATGATGCTACTTCTGCTATCCATGATGCTTGTGATGATGCTTTGCTTGATATTGCTTTGCCACTAGGTGCATTTCTTGATGCACAAATTGCTAGAGTTGCTGCTAACTGTGATGATACTTCTGAAACTGCTGAGATTATTGAAGTAGAACCTCCTATTTCACCTGTTAAAACTAACTCTCCTAGATATGAATTGCCTGATATACCTGAGGGTTATGTTATAGAGGGAGAGATAGCTGAGGACTTTGTTGCTTGTAAGGATAGCTATGATCTTGAGAAATTACTGCGCAAGTGGAAAGAAAAATCTCTGAACGCTAGGATGAAATACGACCTGAAGTTTGCTACTTCGCCTATCTTTGTGACTGATACGGATTATGAATTCTCTATCGACCCTGAGTTAATCACTTTGGTCGAATCTGATCCTTTTCATGGTTATGAGTCTGAAACGGTTGTAGCACATCTTACTAAGTTGCACGATATAGCCACCCTATTCACGAGTGAGGAAAAGATCCACCACTACTATATCCTTAAGCTGTTTCCTTTCTCGCTAAAGGATGATGCTAAGACTTGGTTCACTTCTCTTGCTCCTGGTTGTGTGTGTAGTCCCCAGGATATGATCTACCACTTCTCGGAGAAATTTTTTCCTACCCATAAGAAACAAGCTGCCTTGCAGGATATATATAACTTTGTGCAAGTTGAAGAAGAGAGTCTCCCACAAGCTTCGGGGAGGCTTGTCGAGCTACTGAATGCTTTGCCTGATCACCCTCTTGAGAAAAATGAAATACTTGATATCTTCTATAATGGACTAACCGATGCTTCTAGGGACCACCTAGATTGTTGTGCTGGTTGTGTTTTCACGGAAATGAACTATGGAACAAGCTGAGATTCTATTGAATAATATCTTGTGCAATGAGAATGCTTGGACTATTCCCGAACCACCTCTGAAGCCAACTCCGAAGAAAAGAGGTATCCTATTCCTCAGTCCTGAAGATATGCAAGAAGCTAAGAAATCTATGAAAGAGACAGGCATTAAATCTGAAGATGTCAAAAATCTACCACCTATCGAATAGATCCATGGTCTTGATAACCCGACACAGGTAGTAGAGGTAAATTCTCTTCGTAAATTCAATGAGAGTGATATTCCTTTTGATAAACCTACTAGCTTATGCCTAGATGAATTTGATAACCTTGTTGCCAAACAACAAAGTTTCAATGATTATGTCAGCAGATAATTGGAACAGAATGCTCGTATGCTTAGTCATTTAAGTGCTTGTGTGGATAGAAACGTCAATGATCTTAAGCTTTTGAGTAAACATGCCTCTATGGTTACTAATCAAGTAGAACAAGTACTTAAGGCTCAAAATGACTTGCTCAATGAGTTGAATGACAATTCTGTCAGAGTCGTCACTAGAGGTGGTAGAATGACCCAGGAACCTTTGTATCATGAGGGTCATCCTAAGAGAATTGAACAAGATTCTCAAGGAGTTAGCATCGAGGCACCTAGTCATCCTAGGGAGAAAAAGAAAGATGATTGGAACTTGCATGCTAGCAACCCTGTTGCTGTTACACCCGAGAATCCAAACGATGTCTCTGTTTCTGATGCCGAAACACAATCTGGTGATGAACATGAGCCTAATGATAATATCGATAGTGATGTTCATGTTGATGCTCAACCTAGCAATAATAAGGATGTGGAGATTGAACATGTTGATTTTAATAACCCACAACCTAAGAATAGGAGATACGATAAGAACGACTTCATTGCTAGGAAGCATGGTAAAGAAAGGGAACCATGGGTTCAGAAACCCATGCCCTTTCCTCCCAAACCATCCAAGAAAAAGGATGATGAGGATTTTGAGTGATTTGTTGAAATGATTATACATATCTTTCTACAAATGCGTTTGACAGATATGCTCAAAATGTCTCCTTATGCTAAGTACATGAAGCATATTGTGACTAATAAGAGGAGGACACCTGAAGTTGAGATTTCCACCATGCTTGCCAACTACACCTTCAAGGGTGGAACTCCTAAGAAACTAGGTGATCCCGGAGTGCCCACTATACCTTGCTCCATTAAAGCAAACTACGTTAGAACTGCTTTATGCGACCTTGGAGCCGGTGCAAGTGTTATGCCTCTCTCTCTTTATCGTAGACTTGAATTGGATAAGTTGACACCCACTGAAATCTCCTTGCAAATGGCCGACAAATCAACTGCTTTCCCTATCAGCATTTGCGAGGATGTGCCTATTGTGGTTGCTAACGTTACTATCTTAACAGACTTTGTTATTCTGGATATTCCCGAGGATGATGCCATGGTGGTCATCCTTGGAAGACCCTTTTTAAACACTGTTGGGGCTGTTATTGATTGCAACAAAGGCAATGTCACTTTCCATGTCAATGGTAATGAGCATATGGTGCACTTTCCGAAGAAACCATATCAAGTATATTGCATCAATGCTATTGAAAAAACTTCATCGATTCTTATTGGGAGTTTCGAATGCCCTGTACCTACTGTTAAGATGAAGTATGATTTGCTTGTTGGGGATATGCACATCCCCATTGAGGTAACCTAGTGACTATTCGAAAAATCTCCGGTTTTATGCGATTCGAAAAAGGAGACTTGATCAACCTCATTGACGGATTTCTTTTGATGCCCATGAGATGGATGAATCTAGGAGTCACAACCCTCTGTTCCAAACTTTTATTTTTCGTTGTTTAGAAGAAAAATGATAGATTTAGCTTTAGTTTTTCCTGTTTTCTGCTTTTTGTGTCCCTTAGAAAAGTGTCCCAAAAATAAAAGTTCTTCAAATGCCCTGAAAATCAAGTATGATTTTTTTCTGGAATTTTTGAAAAATTCTGAGATGGAGAGCTAGTCACGGGGATGCACCAGTGGGCCACAAGCCCAGGAGGCGTGGGCACCCCCCTGGCCGCGCCTACTAGGCTTGTGGGGCCCACGTAGCCCCCTCCACTTATTCCAGCTCCCAACTCATTCTACTACCTCCAGAAAAAAATCATTCTACAGCTCAAACCCGTGTTCTTGCTCTTCTTGTTGCGATTTTCGATCTCCTCGTGCAAAGCCCCATTCACCAAACTGTTTTGGGCGAATTGTTCCTTGGTATGTGACTCCTCCATTGGTCCAATTAGTTTTTGCTCTAGTGCCTTATTCGTTCTGTATTATTGCTGCCTTGGTGACCCTGTTCTTGAGCTTTGCATGCTAATTTTAGCTGGTCCCAAGTAGTTTTGATGCATGATATGGCCTCTAGGCACTTGTAGGAGTAGTTGCTATGAGTTTCATTGAGCCTTGTTCACTTTTCCTTTGAGTCACTAAAATTTTCAGAAAAGGAAGATGTTCAGGACAAACTATCATGGTGGTTCCTCAAGCAAGAAGGGTCCCCGTCACGCGATTCGGGAGCCCGATCCTTACCAACCGAGGAACGCACAGGTACAACCATGTGAATGGCCTTCTGATGAATTCATGATTGATGCAGGTTTCAAAGATGAGTTTGATACATTTTTTCACAACACCGGGCTCGAAGAATTCATCTCCGATAAATATGAACACTATACTACTCTCAGTGCCTCTTTTGTTCGTAGATTCAAATTTTCAGCTGGCCGTGACACATCCCTACTGTTTGATCTGTATGAAAAATCGTATACCATGAATTTAGAGCATTTCAATAGAATTTGCAAGATACCTGATTGGGGTAGTCTCAATGATCCTCCTAAGTCTTCAGTTAGAGATTTTATCTCTAGTATAACTATCGGAGAAACTAGAGATATTACGGAAGCTACCATGGGGAGCATTCATTTTCCTGCCTTGCATTACTTTGCCTCTTCATAGGTAGATGCATTAACGACAAGATTGAGCATTGTCACCTCTGCGCACCTGACCTTAGTATTCTCAAGAGCGCAGTAACGGGTGATAGAAGTTTCAACATGGGAGCTATAATCGCGAGGAGGCTAAATAATAATGCTAATGAAGGGGATTTCTTTGGTGGGATCTATGACACTCGCATAGCAAATTTTCTTGGAGTACCCATCCACGAAGGAGATTCCCCGCTCCATACAGCTTTCCTTGATCGCGCCGCTATGACACGTTATCAGTTCCTTGAAAGGGATAATGAATCCCTCCTATACCGGTTAATATTTAACCGACATCGTGTTTTCCATATTACCCTTCCTGCTCCTGCCTTCTTTGACTTTCAGGTAAAACGGAGATATTACATAACCAGAGGAGAGGCAGAGGAGTATGAGAGGGAGGCAAAGGATGCTCGCCTCCGTGAGGCAGCTATTCAGGCGGTAGCTGCCGCGCTCCCGTACAACCCCCATTATGATTTCGGATATCGCCCGGACCAGCCATGGGAGTAGACCAACTTAGGCCAAAAGCCTAAGCTTGGGGGAGTACGTGTTTCTCACCGACTTTATATTCTTGCTCACACATTCACTTTGATAGTGGGTGTTCACACCTTTCAACTGTATCATCCATGCTAGTTTATTTCTTTTTCTCGCTTTCTTCTCGTGTGTTTGTTTGGATTGAGAAAACCCAAAAAGATTTCTTGTTCTTCTTTTGCTTGTTGGGAGCTTCCCCGTGTAAATAGTTTTCTTTTTATTTGGGTCAAGGTAGAAGACCATGGTTACAATGCTTAGTGGCTCTCGCATGCATATCTGTTTATCTGTCAAAGAGCCATATTACTTTGTCTTCTCCTTTGTGTTTGCTTGCAGATTCCAGCTTAATCCAATGCACGAACACTCTTATTATTGTTCACATCATTCGGTCATGCAAGTGAAACGCAATAATGACGATATATGATGAAGTGACCGAGCCTGGAAAAGCTGGTATGAACTCGATCTATTTTGTTTTTGTAAATATGACTAGCTCATCGTTCCTAATTCAGCTTTGTTATGAGAGAAACATGTTTGCAATGAAAACTTAGAGATCATAGTTTCTGATGCCAACATGAATTTCAAGATGATTATGATGTAGTATGATAGGATGGTATCCTCCTTTGAATGATTCATGTGGCTTGACTTGGCACATGTTCACGCATGTAGTTGAAATAAAATCAACATAGCCTCTATGATATTCATGTTTATGGTGATTTATGTCCTACTCATGCTTGCACTCAATGTTGGTTAATTTCAATGCATATTGATAACTGTTGTCGCTCTCTAGTTGGTCGCTTCCCAGTCTTTTGCTAGCATTCACTTGTACTAAGCGGGAATACTGCTTGTGCATCCATTTCCATAAATCGAAAGTTGTTCCATATGAGTCCATCATACCTACCTATATGCGGTATCTACCTGCCATTCCAAGTAAATTTGCATGTGCCACTCTCTAAACCTTCAAGAAATAATCTGTATTGCATGCCCGAACCGCTCATGTTGTGACAAGGGGCAGTCAGTATCTTCCATGCTAGGCGTGTTATCCTCGATACGTTCTTATTCACTATCATTCACGAGAAAGGGGCCGGCAATTGGAATGCCCAGTTCCATGCTCAAATCGAAAAGATAATTGCAAAGAAAACTCCCCCTGGATTGTTGTTGGTATGGACGGCACCCGAGTATTCGGCTAGTCGTGGAGTGTGAATGATCGGTGGTGGGGGAGTCAAAACTTTACTTTTCTGTTTGGGAACCGCCTATAGCATGTTTAGCATGGAAGATGGTTAAAACTCTTGGTCATCGCGTTGACAATGAAAGCATGCCACCCAAAATTATTTATCTCTATTTTAAAATCTTGAGCTCTCGCACCTGTGCAAATCAATGCTTCCCTCTGCGAAGGGCCTATCTATTTATGTTTCTATTGAGTCGTCCTCTTCTTTCAAAAAGCACCAATTAGAGAGCACCTCCGTCAATTTTATGCTTTGCTATTAATTGTTATTAAGTATGACTGTGATTGTATCTTCTTTGCCATGAATTACAATGTTCAGTCAGCCCTTGGTCTTTGAAGGTGCTCTGCATTTATGTTTTGCAGTCTTAGAAAGAGCTAGCGAGATACCACCTGTTCATATTGTGTTATGATTGTTTTGATTGAAGTGTTGACATTTGAAACTCATTATTATTGCTCGCTAGTTGATTATGCCATTGATATGAGTACATCTTGAGACCTAAATGTCATTGCTTATGTGGTTAGCTTATGATCTTGCTGAAAATCTGAATATGAGTTAGACATAATTACAACAACAAGATTAAACAGAGTTCGTAAAAGTTTTTCTTTTGTGTCTTTCAGTTTGTCAACTGAATTGCTTAAGTACAAGCAAGGCTTTAAGATTGGGGGAGTTGATAAGTCTCCATCGTATCTACTTTTCCAAACTCTTTTGCCCTTGTTTTGGACTCTAATTTGCATGATTTGAATGGAACTAATCCAGACTAACGCTGTTTTCAACAGAATTTCCATGGTGTTGTTTTTGCGCAGAAATAAAAGTACTCGGAATGACCTGGAAATTTACGAGGATTTTTTGTGAAATATATAAAAAATACTGGCGCAAGAATCAACCGGAGGCGTGGAGCAAGGAGCACACAAGCCCAAGAGGTGCGGGCCCCCCTGGCCACGCCTAGCAGGCTTGTGGGGCCCTCGGGGCTCCGCCGCCTCCAACTCCAGCTCTATTTAGTCCCTTTCACCCAGAAAAAAATCAAGGAGGAGAGTTCATCGCGTTTTACGATACGGAGGCGCCGCCACCACCTGTTCTTCCTCTGGAGGGCAGATCTGGAGTCCGTTCTAGGCTTCGGAGAGGGGAGATCGTCATCACCAACCTTCCTTCATCGCCAATTCCATGATGCTTTTCACCGTTGGTGAGTAATCTCATCGTAGGCTTGCTGGACGGTGATGGGTTGGATTAGATCTATCATGTAATCGAGTTAGTTTTGATGGGGATTGATCCCTAGTATCCACTATGTTTTGAGATTGATGTTGCTACTACTTTCCCATGCTTAATGCTTGTCACTAGGGCCCGAGTGCCATGATTTCAGATCTTAACCTATTATGTTCTCGTAAATATATGTGTGTTCTTGATCCTATCTTGCAAGTTGTAGTCACCTACTAGGTGTTATGACCCGGCAACCCCGGAGTGACAATAGCCGGAACCACTCCCGGAGATGACCATAGTATGAGGAGTTCATGTATTCACTAAGTGCTAATGCTTTGTTCCGGTTCTGTATTAAAAGGAGAACCTTAATATCCCGTAGTTTCCATTAGGACCCCGCTGCCACGGGAGGGATGGACAATAGATGTCATGCAAGTTCTTTTCATAAGCACGTATGACTATATACGGAATACATGCCTAGATTACATTGACGAACTGGAGCTAGTTACATATCTCCCCATGTTATAACTGTTGCATGATGAATGTCATCCGGCATAATTATCCATCACCGATCCAATTCCTACGAGTCTTTTCCTACTGGTTCTTGCTACGTTACTTTGCCGCTACTGCTGTCACTGCTGCTATTGTTACCGCTACTGATGTCGCTCCTGCTACTGTTACTGCTACTGCTGTCACTGCTACTGTTACCGTTGCAACTGTTCCTATCACACTACTTTGCTACTGAAACTTTGCTGCAGATACTAAGTCTTTCAGGTGTGGTTGAATTGACAACTCAACTGCTAATACTCGAGAATATTGTTTGACTTCCCCTTGTGTGGAATCAACAAATTTGGGTTGAATACTCTACCCTCGAAAATTGTTGTGATCCCCTATACTTGTGGGTTATCACCCGTGTTCGTTTTTACATGTAAACCTGTCTGGACCACATTCACTTAAATTTAAAGAAAAAAATGACGACACATTCTAAAAACACACATAAAACATAATTATACATTAACGTAAATTTTAAAATGTTTAACTAGTTTCGGTCGCACATTTAAATATAACTTAAACATAAAAAACTTATTAAAAAAGATAGGCGTCGCCGCACGTGGTAGTCTTAGATGCCGCTATCGTCTCCCGGCGCCACCGTTCTCGTCCTCGTCCATGATACAGTTGATGTATGTCGATGGCGCCTAGTGGTGGGTCGGTGGTGCCTGCGGTGGCTGCATGGCTGGTGGCGCCTGCACCACCTCTTCGCGTGGCGGGGACGGTTCAAGTGGTCGTAGAGGCGTGGGCGTCCATGGCTCGGCACCCACCGAGTCGGGCATCTCCGCCATCGTGGACGATCACGTCCACCTCTATCCCACCAGCTGCATGTTCCACGCAGCGATCGGGGGCTCGTCGAGGACCTCCTCCCACACCTTCTCCTTGACCACCATCTCGAGCTGAGGGATGGCCTCCTCCTTGACGACCATCTCGGGCTCCGGAATGGGGACGTCACCAGCCGCGGAGAGGGCCAACTGGGCCGTGAAGAGGGCAAACTACTATTCATCGTGGGTGGCCATGGAGTCCTCCATGACCAGCCTCATGAGCTCAGCCTCCTCCTCTTAGGTCATGAGAGGTGGTAGTGGTGACGAGGGGGGTGGAGAAGGCGTCGGCGTGAGCCGTGCACACGCGTATGCTCGCGAGTCTCGGCGGGCTGAGAGCACGCATCACGCAGGATGCAGCCATGTACTCGGTGGACGACCAATTGCTGCCGGAGATCGTGCTCACGGCGGAGCCACGTATCCCACGATGATGATTCTATGGCGTTCCCACGGTCTTAAAGGAGACATGGTGGCAGGCGGGCGTGGCGTCTGTTGATCTCCTCATGGTTTCAACATTAAGAAGGACGATACCCGGGGCAGCTAGATGGATGACAACCGGGTCCTTCCGTGCTTGCGGAGTTATTTTAAGCGATGGGAGGTAGGTGACCGCGTGCCACGTGGGCCTAATGTTGACGAGAAGTTATGGCGCACGTGTCCATTAAGTGTACATCT
Organism: Hordeum vulgare subsp. vulgare; assembly: GCF_904849725.1. Taxonomy (NCBI): domain Eukaryota; kingdom Viridiplantae; phylum Streptophyta; class Magnoliopsida; order Poales; family Poaceae; genus Hordeum; species Hordeum vulgare. The sequence goes on from NC_058522.1 coordinate 509,554,553, forward strand.
GGATGCAAATAAGTAACAAGTTTGGTTCGGAAATGCGACAGGCTGGACATGAGACGGGCAATTTATGCGGATGCGGTCGTGCATTGGGCAGTATCGTTTGTCTGTTTGGGTCAAAACAGAAGATGGAGTTCTGCGTTGGACTCGGCTTGACATACTAGTAAGGGCCAGTTCTTTTCACACAGGATTCTGCAGAATCAAGATTCTAAAAAATTCTCGCAGAGTTGTTTGTTCAAATATCTGTACTACCCTTCAACGAAAATTGTTTGATGAATAGTTGTTGTTTCTAACAATATCTAGACATCGAGTCGAATATGAGTATGTAAGTGGTTTACGAATGTCATAAAAAGTGTTAAATATTACATTTAGATTCCGGAACAACAAACGTGAATCTCATATCAAAATCACATAATGCCATAACATTTTCACTTATGTAACCTTTCTTATTCATGTGTTCGGGCTCCAACTCCTTGGGCACAATCACCGCCAGATTATGGAGGACTGGAGTTTATTTGCTTCAACCTCCTCTATGCACGTATTCATAAAAAGTGTATGAGCAGCATTATCCCAATTTGCTTTGGGTTCTTTCACTTTCTCCCACTATCATTATCACCTTAGCATTGAAAGACAAAATTAAATAATGTAACAACATCTTCATACGGTAACAAAGATTCATAGTAACAATATCTGGCAATAGGACCAATATACAGTAGCATGAACAAAAAAATCTGGCATCATTGATCCATCTAACAAATTAAAAAAACCAATCCATTCATCCATCTATCCAACTGAGACATCGATTCATCCATTTATGCAACAAAGTTTTTGCATCTATCCAATTTATAGCTAAAAAAGAAGAAGAGAGAGTTGGGAGAGAGAGAGAGGATGGCTCATCGTGGAGGAGTGGAGGACTCCAGCTCCAGCTTCGGGCGGAGGCGCCGTGGGCATCCGGTGTAGAGGGGCCCGACGGCGGCTTCCTGTTGTCCCGGTTGCGGTAGAGGGCAGGCGGACAGACGGGCCGAGGAGGAAGGCTGGGCTGCGGGGGGAGTGGATACTGACGTCGGAGAGGACCAAGCCGCCGCCGACGAGTACCGGCCTCGTAGGGGCGAAGAACGGGATGGTGAGGCAGGGCCGACGGCAGCACTGGAACCTTAGCGTGCGGCCCCGCTCGAGGTGGAGCAATCCAAACATGGCATTGACAAATGGCTCGTTCCCTATGTATCGATCGTGGGTGGCTCGGTGACAATTTTGCCATAATAAACAACTACAATAGGGTACTCGGTTAATTCGAGACGTTTTCTTTTGTGAGACTAGTCAAAACCCTAAGATTCTGATAAAATTCAACTATATTAAAGATTTTGGATTACACTAAGATTCTGCAGAATCCTCTGAAGATTTTGAAAAGACAATCGAGTGCTTTTGGCTAAAGATTTTTCAGACCAAAGTTGTTCAAAACATGCTGAAAAGAACGGGCCAGAAATCTTTTAGGAAAATAACACATTTATATCAAAGTCCTCATGTCAGTGGGCAAATTAGTTTGCATGTATTTTTTTTAACACCATTAATTTGCAAGTATTGTCACCTTTGCAAATGTGGAAGAAGCCAGCACAAGAGAGAAGTGGGGTACAGTCCTCTTTTGGGCTGTACAACATGCACATGTTCCCACCCATTAAACCGGATGAAATGCACTCACTCGCTTGCCTGGATGGACAGGTGCATTTCTGACAGATGATTGAAGAGCGAGGGCCCCTTATTTTCACCCGTGTGACGTGGTCCAGACCGATTCTTCCGGGTAATTTCGCGCCAGCAGAGTGAGGACCCTGGCCGTGTGATCGCGCCCCAACGGTCTCGATCGGTCATACCGACTCTACTTCCTCAGGTCAACACGACACGGCCTCCGCTGCCCGTATACATTTGATCGCTCGCTCTTTTGACCGTGTCATCCGTCATACGGTGTAGTACTACAATTCCATTTCTCTTTTCGTTTGTTTTTACTGTGCCATGGATGGATGCAAGGAAGACTCTTTCTTCCGGGCTCGTGTAGAACCTTGAGCGCGTGGTCCTGGGCAGTGAATAAAACAAAATTAAAAAATATTTCTAGTACATTTGTGTTTCGTGAAGATGCACATACAATGAGGCAGTACTCATGCACTTGTTGAGTTGCTGATGATCTCCGGTTAAGCATCTACAGCCGGTCCGGCAAATTCGGACCCCCTATACATCTGTAGACGCGTCCGCATAGATGTGCGGATGTATCCGGACGATCTTTTATATTTCGCTTTCCGCATTCGCATGTTTCGTATCTGAATTTTTAAATCCATGCAAAATTATACACGTCGACCACACAAACTAATGTTCACACGTAAATAACAAATGTTGGTATCGAACTTAAATAGTGTTTACATCAAATTTATTTAAAATGCACAATGAATCATCTGCTCTTTGATTTTTATTGTGGATCCACATATGCTCCATCAGATCATCGAGTACTTGCGCGTGTACCTGATGATCTTGAAGATTTTGATGCATCTGCAGAAAGTTCATAAGATGAACTACATTTTGATCTTTAGGGATTTCAGCTTCTTCTCCAGGTGCTTCAAAATCATTGATTTGAGCTACACCATCATCTTCATCCTCGACGATCGTATTGTGCAAAATAACATAATATGTCATCAGCTGCCACAAAGTTTCCGATTCCCACATCATTTCGGTCCCACAAACAATTCCTCAACGCGCTTGCAGCACTCCGAATGCCCTCTCCACATCCTTCCTATCTTCTTCCTGCATTGTTGTGAAGTGATTTTGTTTGTTGCCATGTGGTTCGGATACGATCTTCACATATGCAGCCCACTAAGGATATATGCCATCGGCAGGATAGTATCCCATGTTGTAGTCTCGCTCGTTGATGGTGTAGTTGCATGGAGGTGATTCCCCGTTGCAAAGCCTCTTAAACACCAGAGATCGTTGAAGCACGTTGATGTCGTTGTGAGAATCCGGCATTCTAAAGAAAGCATGTCAAATTCATAAGTCATGTGATACCATCTCTTCTAGTATGATGGTGGCCTCTTTAGTGTTACATTGATACATTCTTCGCGAATCTTTGGCCAGTTCTTCCACTACCAATGCATGCAATCAATTGATTCGAGCATTCCTCGAAACCCTCTGATCTCTCCAATAGAAAACCACTTCTCCGTGTCGTGCACATTTGGTGTCAGATACTCTGCTTCAAACACCTCGACCACAACACAAGCAAACTTGACAGTAGTCTTCAGTCATGTGCTCTCCCTCATCCTGACCATCTCACAAACCACATCTGCCGCAATATCAAGTGCAAGCATTCTCACAACAGCCGTGCACTTCTGCTTAGCAGAGAAAGTGAGTTGATCGCAACAATCCCTTATGAGGTTGAAGTAGTCGTCATGTGCCTTCACTGCATCCACAATGCGCAAAAACAGTGATTTTCGCATGCGAAAACGGCGACGAAACCACAGATCATCCGGTGATGGGGTTGTAGTCCTAGGGTAGGGTCATAGGCCTGCCCTATAAGTCCTACCCAAGGACTACCCTTCATAAGGGATAAGGCCCTTAGTCAGTTCCGACTGAATTAAGGACTTCCCATCATCCAGTCGGTGACGAATCCTCCATCATCGAGTCGGAGATGAGCATTCGGAGTATATCAAACTAACCGACTGGATTCCACTCTGTGCATCGTACCCCCCTGGAGGGAAACGGTCATACGTTTCCATGTGCCTTTATTAGCATTTAAGACGTACGTTACCTGTAACGTAGGCATTTATTCGCCACTACTCCACCCTGTGCACCGAACCGTTGTGAAGGGCAGTGCACTCTATATAAGCCACCCTTCCCCACTGGTGCAGGGGTTAGCAATTCGCTGTAAACCATATTCCACTCGACAACAAGCTCCCAGAGCACTGAGACGTAGGGCTATTACCTCCACCGTAGAGGGGCTTGAACTCATACAACCTCGCCGTAGCTAAGGCTCTGCCCATCCTTTCGTACCCTACACATCTACTGTCAGACTTATACCCACGACAGTTGGCGCCCACCGTGGGGCAGGCGTCTAAGCGACTTCCGGCGAGTTTGCGACTACATCTTTTCGTCATGTCATCCGGTGGAGATTTGAGCATGGGTCACGAGATCCTCTTCGGTGCTCTCTCCTTCGTCGTCGACGATTCGGCATGGCTTCGGGATGCCCCTCTTGACGTCAAGGCGCTCCCCCATCGCGGGGCTACGCACTTTCGTGCCGGAGCCTGCGGTATTCTTCTTCTCCAGCAGTTGGCTCTGGTGTCGACCTTCACCGCCTTCACGCGCCGCAACAAGCGGTCCCGCCGTCCGCGGCTCCAGCGTTGGGTGCAACACGCCCAGGCGCGCCAGAACGCGACTTCACAAGTGGCGGTCCTAGAGTCGGTTGTGGTTGCCCCGCCGTCCCAGCGCTCGGACTCGGTTCCGACCGAGTTTCCTTTCGAGTACTCGGGTCGCTGGCCTGCAGCAGAAGTGCACATGGCCAACTCCCATGAAAGTCCCCGCCAAACTGGCCAGAACGAGCACGAGATCGCCGAAACATCCGGTGCTTGCCGTCCGCCCCGCCGTTCTGCCAGTCGGCACACTCGGCGGAGCAACGTGGAGGTGTTCCGCACACCCATCCTCAACTTGGCTGCCGCCGCCAAGATAGCCGATTCCCTTCAGCCGACTGATTTAGAGGCTGGCAGGGGGATCGAGCAAATCCGCGCCCTGCTGCACACGGCGCAGCAGCAAAATTCGGCGGTCTCCCAGTCGCACAACAGGATCCACAATAGTTCTATGCATGCGAACACGCATCGGTCAGTTCACAGCCCTGGTTCTCATCAGCGACACAGGGGAGGCAGTCATTCCATAAATCCCGAAGATCGTCGCCGTTCACGCACCCCTCCACGGGGTAGGCCCTACGGGCCCCGACATCATGATGATCGGCGTTCAGTAGGTGACACTTACGATCCAAGGCCCGACGCGAGAGGGCATATCGCCCAGCGGAGGGTCGACAGGGGCCGAGCCCACCGCGATGGTCATGATATGGACCGTCCGAGTGGAAGCAGGACCATCGTCTCTGGTCCCGAGTGTTTCAGTCGACCCATCCGGTCGGCTGACATGCCTCCCAACTTCCGATTGGCGACGGGGATCAGCAAGTTTACAGGAGAATCCAAGCCAGAAACGTGGCTGGACGACTACCGAGTGGCGGTCCAGATCGGAGGAGGGGACGACCACGTCGCCATGAAGCACCTCCCTCTGATGCTCGACGGCTCGGCACGAGCGTGGCTGAACCAATTGGCTCCCTCAAGCATCTACAGCTGGGCAGATCTGGCCCAAGTGTTCATCAGGACCTTCGAAGGGACGTGCAAACGCCCTGCTGGCCTCGTGGAGCTCCAGCACTGTGTCCAGAAGCAGAATGAGCCCCTGCGCGATTTCATTCAGCGTTGGACGACCCTCTACCACACGGTGGAGAATGTCACAGAGCACCAAGCAGTCTGCGCTTTCAAGGCAGGCGTGCGGTACAGAGATTTGTACCTGAAGTTCGGTCGAACCGGTGACATCTCCATGAGTAAGATGATGGAGATAGCGGCACGTTATGCAAATGGCGAAGAAGAGGACCGCATACGTAGCGGCAAGCACAAAGCAGTCGCCGATGGAGATGGGAACAACACTCGGAAGCAGAAGCAGAAAGCTCCGTCCACTCCGCAGGCAGAAGCCGCAGCTGTTACCAATGCCAAGTCCAAAGGCAAGGGGAAGGCTCAATTCACCCCCAAGAAGAAGCAGTTCAGCAACCCCATCCTGGACCAGCCATGTCCGATCCACATGAAGATGGATGAAGAGGGCAACGCCATATATCCGAAGCATACCACTCGGCAATGTCGCCTCCTGATCCAGGGGTTCGGCGAAGGGCAACCGAGTGAAAAGGGCAATGAGCGGGGTGAGGAGGACAAGGAGGATCCATTCCCCCAAGTCCATGCAACACTGATGATTTTTGTTGACGTTGAGAGCAAGAGTCGACTGAAGCTGGTAAACAGGGAGGTGAACATGGCCACGCCGACCAACCCCACGTTCCTCAAATGGTCTCAGACTGCGATCACCTTTGACCAGTCGGATCATCCAGCACACGTACCCACCCCAGGGAGGCAGGCTCTGGTCGTCGACCCGGTGGTGGAAGGAGTCCAACTGCGCAAAGTCCTCATGGACAATGGCAGTGGGTTGAACATCATGTACGCCGACACTCTCAAGGGGATGGGCATTCCGATGTCCAAACTCAGCGAGAGCAGCATGCAGTTCCATGGAGTCGTCCCTGGACGAAAGGCCAAGTCACTCGGCCAGATCGCGTTGGACGTCGTCTTCGGCTCCGACAAGAACTTCTGCAAGGAAAAGCTGACGTTCGAGGTGGTGGACTTCCAGAGTGCGTACCACGCGATTCTGGGCTGCCCGGCGTATGCGCGTTTCATGGCCCGTCCATGTTACGTGTACCTGAAGCTGAAGATGCCAGTCCCGAAAGGTGTGATCACTATCATAGGCAATCGGCAGCGGGCCAAGGAGTGTCTGCAGCAGGGATCGAGGTTCACCGATCAGCAGATGGCTGTCCTCGAGCTTGACGAGTACAAGAAGACACTCGACCCCGCTGACTTGATGCGTTCGAAGAAGCCAGCTTCGGAGTCTGCATTCCAGTCGGCGGGTGAGACGAAGAAGATCAGCATCCACTCGACGGACGACACCGCTGCCCCGACGAACATCTCCACCACCCTCGATCCTAAATAGGAAGCCGAGCTCATCCAATTCCTCCGTGAGAACAGGGACATCTTCGCATGGAAGCCCTCTGACATGCCAGGTGTACCTAGGGAGTTGGCTGATCACCGACTGCATGTGGATCCTGCCGCTTGGCCTGTCCGAGAACGCCTACGTCGGTCCGCCGCGCACAAGAGAAAGGCAATCGGAGAAGAGGTAGCCAAGCTTTTGGCAGCCAACTTCATTCGCGAGGTACACCACTCCGAGTGGCTCGCCAATGTTGTCATGGTGCCCAAGAAGGAGAAGTTGCTCAGAATGTGCATCGAATTCAAGTATCTCAATAAGATCTGCCTGAAAGACCATTTTCCGCTCCCCCGCATCGATCAAATTGTCGATTCGACTGCGGGTTGCGAACGTTTCTCATTTCTTGATGCCTACTCGGGCTATCATCAGATCCGTCTGTATGGCCCCGATGAATTAAAAACAACCTTCATCACCCCATTCGGGTGCTTCTGCTACATAACTATGCCATTTGGTTTGAAGAATGCAGGAGCAACCTTTATGCGCATGATCCAAAAATGCCTCCTCGACCAGATCGGTTGGAATGTGGAGGCATATATGGATGATATCATAGTCAAGTCACGCAAAGGTTCCGACCTGCTGACTGACTTGGCAGAAACATTCGCCAACCTTCATAGGTACGATATCAAGCTCAACCCAGCCAAGTGTTCATTCGGTGTTCCCAGCAGAAAGTTACTCGGTTTCTTCGTTTCCGAACGAGGGATCGATGTCAACCCCAAAAAGATCGGGACCATCGTCCGAATGGAACGGCCGGTCAGAATAGACGATGTTCAAAGGCTCACAGGTTGCCTAGCGGCTTTGAGCAGGTTTATTAGTCGACTTGGCGAGAAGGCACTTCCTCTGTACCGACTCATGAAAAAATCAGATACCTTCGAGTGGACAGACGAAGCCCAAGTTGCATTCGACGACCTCAAAGTCCTACTTTCCACCCAGCCGGTTCTTACTGCTCCGCTCAGTAAAGAGCCCCTTCTTTTGTACATCGCGGCTACAAATCAAGTCGTCAGCACTGTTCTTACAGTCGAACGGGAAGAAGAAGGCAAATCATACAAGGTTCAGCGGCCAGTGTATTATATCTCCGAAGTCCTGACTCCTTCCAAGCAGAGGTATCCCCACTATCAAAAACTTATCAACGGGATTTACTTGACTGCAAATAAGGTGGCCCATTATTTCCAAGATCACTCGGTGTCTGTCGTTTCTGATGCTCCGTTGTCCGAAATCCTCCACAATCGGGACGCATCGGGCCGAGTGGCCAAGTGGGCAATGGAGATGTTGTACTGCGACATCAAGTTCGAGGCCAAGAAAGCTATAAAGTCTCAAGCTCTGCCAGACTTCATAGCACAATGGGTAAAACAACAGCAACCGACCCACATCTACTCGGCTCATTGGACAATGTTCTTCGATGGTCTAAGATGTTGAATGGCTCCGGCGCTAGCGTTGTGATCATATCGCCAAAGGGTGACAAACTCAAGTATGTGTTGCAGATACACTTTGATTCCTCCAACAATGAGGCAGAGTATGAAACTCTCCTTTATGGACTGTGCATGGCCATCGCACTCGGCGTCCGTCGCCTGATGGTGTATGGCGATTCGGATTTGGTGGTTAATCAGGTGATGAAGGAGTGGGACGTCAGGAACTCCACCATGACCACATATTGCAATGCGGTGAGGAAGCTCGAGAAAAAGTTTGAAGGTCTGGAACTCCACCATGTTCCGCGACTGAAGAACCAAGCAGCTGATGAGTTGGCAAAACTCGGATCCACTCGGAGACCAGTCCCGAGTGACGTCTGCCTCGAGAACCTCCACCTTCCCTCAGTTAAAGAAGATCCTTTCACACAGGAACCAGTACAACCAAAGAGCTCGACAGATCCGACTGAAGTCGACGTACCTGCTATGGTTGATTTGATCATGGAGATTCTTGTTGTCATCCCCGATTGGACTGTGCCGATCATTGCATACATCCTGAGGCAAGAATTACCAGAAGACGAAGTCCAAGCCAGACAGATCATCCGCAGGTCAAAGTCGTTCACTGTCATCGACGGCCAGTTGTACAAGGAAAGTGTTTCAGGCGTCCTTCACCGATGCATCTCCCCAGAGGAGGGACAGTTAATCTTGGAGGAAATTCACTCGGGAACCTGCGGTCATCACGCCTCTTCAAGAGCATGTTGGAAATATGCCCTAGAGGCAATAATAAATTAGTTATTATTATATTTCTTTGTTCATGATAATCGTTTATTATCCATGCTATAATTGTATTGATTGGAAACACAGTGCATGTGTGGATACATAGACAAAACACTGTCCCTAGTAAGCCTCTAGTTGACTAGCTCGTTGATCAAAGATGGTCAAGGTTTCCTGACCATAGGCAAGTGTTGTCACTTGATAACGGGATCACATCATTAGGAGAATCATGTGATGGACTAGACCCAAACTAATAGACGTAGCATGTTGATCGTGTCATTTTGTTGCTACTGTTTTCTGCGTGTCAAGTATTTGTTCCTGTGACCATGAGATCATATAACTCACTGACAACGGAGGAATGCTTTGTGTGTATCAAACGTCGCAACGTAACTGGGTGACTATAAAGATGCTCTACAGGTATCTCCGAAGGTATTCGTTGAGTTAGCATGGATCGAGACTCGGATTTGTCACTCCGTGTGACGGAGAGGTATCTCGGGGCCCACTCGGTAATACAACATCACACACAAGCCTTGCAAGCAATGTGACTTAGTGTAAGTTGCGGGATCTTGTATTACGGAACGAGTAAAGAGACTTGCCGGTAAACGAGATTGAAATAGGTATGCGGATACTGACGATCGAATCTCGGGCAAGTAACATACCGAAGGACAAAGGGAATGACATACGAGATTATATGAATCCTTGGCAGTGAGGTTCAAACGATAAGATCTTCGTAGAATATGTAGGATCCAATATGGGCATCCGGGTCCCGCTATTGGATATTGACCGAGGAGTCTCTCGGGTCATGTCTACATAGTTCTCAAACCCGCAGGGTCTGCACACTTAAGGTTCGACGTTGTTTTATGCGTATTTGAGTTATATGGTTGGTTACCGAATGATGTTCGGAGTCCCGGATGAGATCATGGACGTCACGAGGGTTTCCGGAATGGTCCGGAAACGAAGATTGATATATAGGATGACCTCATTTGATTACCGGAAGGTTTTCGGAGTTACCGGGAATGTACCGGGAATGACGAATGGGTTCCGGGAGTGCACCGTGGGGGGGGGGCAACCCACCCCGGGGAAGCCCATAGGCATTGGGGGTGGCGCACCAGCCCCTAGTGGGCTGGTGGGACAGCCCAAGAAGGCCCTATGCGCCATGGGAAGAAAATCAAAGAGAAAAAAAAGGAGGAGGTGGGAAAGGGAAGAAGGACTCCACCTTCCAAACCAAGTTGGATTCGGTTTGGAAGGGGAGACCTTCCCCCCTTGGCTCGGCCGAAGTCCTTGGGGGTCCTTGGACCCCAAGGCAAGGCTCCCCCTCTTCCCCCTATATATACGGAGGTTTTAGGGCTGATTTGAGACAACTTTTCCAAGGCAGCCCAACCACATACCTCCACGGTTTTACCTCTAGATTGCGTTTCTGCGGAGCTCGGGCGGAGCCCTGCTGAGATAAGATCACCACCAACCTCCGGAGCGCCGTCACGCTACCGGAGAACTCTTCTACCTCCCCGTCTCTCTTGCTGGATCAAGAAGGCCGAGATCATCGTTGAGCTGTACGTGTGCTGAACGCGGAGGTGCCGTCCGTTCGGCACTAGATCGTGGGACTGATCGCGGGACGGTTCGCGGGGCGGATCGAGGGACGTGAGGACGTTCCACTACATCAACCGCGTTCACTAACGCTTCTGCTGTATGGTCTACAAGGGTACGTAGATCACACATCCCCTCTCGTCGATGGACATCACCATGATAGGTCTTCGTGCGCGTAGGAAATTTTTTGTTTCCCATGCGACGTTCCCCAACAGTGGCATCATGAGCTAGGTTGATGCGTAGATGTATTCTCGAGTAGAACACAAAAGTTTTTGTGGGCGGTGATGTGCGTTTTGCTGCCCTCCTTAGTCTTTTCTTGATTCCGCGGTATTGTTGGATCGAAGCGGCTCGGACCGACATTACTCGTACGCTTACGAGAGACTGGTTTCATCGCTACGAGTAACTCCGTTGCTCAAAGATGACTAGCGGGTGTCAGTTTCTCCAACTTTAGTTGAATCGGAGTTGACCGAGGAGGTCCTTGGATGAGGTTAAATAGCAATTCATATATCTCCGTTGTGGTGTTTACGTAAGTAAGATGCGATCCTACTAGATACCCATGGTCACCACGTAAAACATGCAACAACAAAATTAGAGGACGTCTAACTTGTTTTTGCAGGGTATGCTTGTGATGTTATATGGCCAACGATGTGATGTGATATATTGGATGTATGATATGATCATGTTGTAATAGTTAATATCGACTTGCACGTCGATGGTACGGCAACCGGCAGGAGCCATAGGGTTGTCTTTAAACTAACGTTTGTGCTTGCAGATGCGTTTACTATATTCTAGGACGTAGCTTTAGTAGTAATAGCACGAGTAGCACGACAACCCCGATGGCGACACGTTGATGGAGATCATGATGATGGAGATCATGGTGTGACGCCGGTGACAAGAAGATCGTGCCGGTGCTTTGGTGATGGAGATCAAGAAGCGCATGATGATGGCCATATCATGTCACTTATGAATTGCATGTGATGTTAATCCTTTTTGCACCTTATCTTGCTTAGAACGACGGTAGCATTATGAGGTGATCTCTCACTAAAATTTCAAGACGAAATTGTGTTCTCCCCGACTGTGCACCGTTGCGACAGTTCTTCGTTTCGAGACACCACGTGATTATCGGGTGTGATAGACTCAACGTTCACATACAACGGGTGCAAAACAGTTGCACACGCGGAACACTCGGGTTAAGTTTGACGAGCCTAGCATGTGCAGACATGGCCTCGGAACACATGAGACCGAAAGGTCGAGCATGAATCGTATAGTTGATTTGATTAGCATAGAGATGCTTACCACTCAAACTATTCTCGACTCACGTGATGATCGGACTTGAGATAGTGGATTTGGATCATGTACCACTCAAATGACTAGAGAGATGTACTTTTTGAGTGGGAGTTCTTAAGTAATATGATTAATTGAACTAATTGTCATGAACATAGTCTAATGGTCTTTGCGAATTACGATGTAGCTTCGCTATAGCTCTACTGTTTTTATATGTTCCTAGAGAAAATTTAGTTGAAAGTTGATAGTAGCAAACTTTGAAGAGGATTGTCCTCGTTGCTGCGCAGAAGGCTTATGTCCTTAATGCACCACTCGGTGTGCTGCACCTCGAGCGTCGTCTGTGGATGCTGTGAACATCCGACATACACATTTCTGATGACTACACGATAGTTCAGTGCAAAATACTTAATGGCTTAGAAGCAAGGCACCGAAGACGTTTTGAAACGTCACAGAACATAAGTGATGTTCTAAAGAGATGAAATTGTGATTTCATGCTCGTGCCCTTGTTGAGAGGTACGAGACCTCCGACAAGATTCTTTGTCCACAAAGTAAAGGAGAAAAGCTCAATCATTGAGCGTGTGGTCAGATTGTCTGAGTACGACAATCACTTGAATCAAGTGGGAGTTAATCTTCCAGATGAGATAGTGATGGTTCTCCAAAGTCACTACCACCAAGCTGTGAGAGCTTCGTGATGAACTATAACATATCAAGGATAGATACAATGATCCTTGAGCGATTCGCGATGTTTGACACTGCGAAAGTAGAAATCAAGAAGGATCATCAATAGTTGATGGTTTATAAAACCACTAAGTTTCAAGAAAGGCAAGGGCTAGAAGGGATACTTCGTGAAACGGTAAAACAGTTGCTGCACTAATGAAGAGACCCAATATTAAACCCAAACCCGAGACTAAGTGCTTCTGTAATGAGGGGAACAGTCACTGAGGCGGAGCAACTCTAGATACTTGGTAGATAAGAAGGCTGGCAAAAGTCAAAAGAAGTATATTTGATGTACATGATGTGGATGTGTACTTTACTAGTACTCCTAGTAGCATGAGGGTATTGGATACCGGTTCGGTTGCTAAGTGATTAGTAACACGAAATGAAAGCTACGGCATAAACGGAGACTAGCTAAAGGCGAGGTGACGATACATGTTGGAAGTGTTTCCAAGGTTGATATGATCAAACGTCGCACGCTCCCTCTACCATCGGGATTGGTGTTAAACCTAAATAATTGTTATTTGGTGCTTGCGTTAAGCATGAACATGATTGGATCGTGTTTATTGCAATACGATTATTCATTTAAAGAGAATAATGGTTACTCTATTTTCTTGAATAATCACCTTCAATGGTTTATTGAATCTCGATCGTAGTGTTACACATGTTCATGATATTGGTGCCAAAAGATACGAGGTAATGATGATAGTACCACTTACTTGTGGCACTGCCGCTTGAGTCATGTTGGTATAAATTGCATGAAGAGGCTCCATGCTGATGGATCTTTATACTCACTTGATTTTGAATCACTAGTGACATGCAAATCATACCACATGAGCAAGGCCTTGTTTTCATTGAGATGAAATAAGATAGTAACTTGTTGAAAGTGATACATTTTGATGTATGTGGTCCAATGGCTGCTGAGGCACGCAGTGGATATCATTATGTTCTTACTTCAATGACGATTTGAGTAGATACTAGAGTATTTGCTTAATGAATCACAAGTCTGAAATATTGAAAAGTTCAATTCTGTTTCGGAGTGAAGTTCGTCGTAACAAGAGGATAAACTGTCTACGATATGATCATAGAAATGAATATCTGAGTTACGAGTTTTGCTACGCAGTTAAGACAATGTGGAAATTGTTTCGCAGTTCATGCCACCTAGAACATCATATTGTGATGATGTGTCTGAACATCATGGCCACACACTATTTGGTATGGTGCATGCTATGATGTCTATTATCGAATTACCACTATCGTTTATGGGTTAAGCATTAGAGACAACCGCATTCACTTTAAATAGGGCACCACGTATTTCCGTTGAGATGACACAGTATAGACTGAGGTTTAGAGAAATCTAAACTGTCATTTCTTGAAAGTTTGGGGTTTCGACACTTATGTGAAAAAGTTTCAGTCTGATAAGCTCGAACCCAAAGCGGATAAATGCATCTTCATATGATATCCAAAAAAGTTGGGTACATCTCCTATCTCAGATCCAAAAGCAAAGTGTTTGTTTCTAGAAACGGATCCTTTCTCGAGGAAAGGTTTCTCTCGAAAGAATTGAGTGGGAGGGTGGTAGAACTTGATGAGGTTATTGAACCATCACTTCAAACAGTGTGTAGCAGGGCGCAGGAAGTTGTTCCTGTGGCGCCTACACCAATTGAAGTGAAAGCTGATGATGGTGATCATCGAGCATCGGATCAGGTTACTACAAGCCTCGTAGGTTGACAAGATCGCGTACTACTACAAAGTGGTACGGTAACCCTGTCTTGGAGGTCATGTTGTTGAGCAACAGTGAACCTACGAGTTATGGAGAAAGCAATGGTGGGCCCAGATTCCGACAAATGGCTGGAAGCCATGAAATCCGAGAGAGGATCCATGTATGAAAACAAAGTGTAGACTTTGGAAGAACTACTTGATGGTCATAGGACTATTGAGTAAAGATGGATCTTTAAAAGGAAGACAGACGATGATGGTGATAAGTCACTATTAAGAAAAGCTTGACTTGTCGCAAAGATGTTTCCGACAAGATCAAACAGTTGACTATGATGAGACTTTCTCACTCGCAGCGATGCTAAAAGTCTGTTAGAATTATGTTAGTAGTTGCTGCATTATTTATGAAATATTGCACATAGAATGTCAAAACATTGTTTCCTCGACGGTTTCCTTGAGCAAACATTGTATGTGATACAACGAGGAGGTTTTGTCGATCCTAAAGATACTAGCAAGTATGCAAGCTCCAACGATCCTTCAATGGATTGGTGCAAGCATCTCGGAGTTGGAATATACACTTTGATGAGATGATCAAAGATTTTGGGTTTGTACAAGGTTTATGAGAAACTAGTATTTCCAAAGAAGTGAGTGGGAGCACTATAGAGTTTCTGATAAGTATATGTGGTTGACATATTGTGGATCAGAAGTAATGTAGAATTTCTGTAAAGCATACAAAGTTGTTTGAAAGGAGTTTTCAAAGGAGTACCAGGATTGCGCTACTTGAACGTTGAGCATCAAAGATCTATGGAGATAGATCGAAAGCACTTAATGGAAGTTTCAACAAGATGCATGCCTTGACAAGTTTTGAAGGAGTTCAAAATAGATCAGCAAAGAAGGAGTTCTTGGTTGCGTTGTGAGGTGTGAATTTGAGTAAGGCTCAAAACCCGACCCGGCAGAATAAAGAGAATAGACGAAGGTCGTCTTCTATGCCTTGGCCGTAGAATCAGAAGTATGCCATGTTGGGTACCGCACCTGATGTGTGCCTTGACTCAAAGTCTGTTGAGAGGTACAGAGAGTGATCCATGATTGAATCACTAGCAGCGGTCAAAATTTATCCTTAGTAACTGATGGACTAAGGACTTTTTCTCGATTATGGAGGTGGTTAAAGAGGTCGTCATAAGGGGTTACGTCGATGCAAGCTTTGACACTAATCCGAATAACTATGAGTAGTGAAACGGATTCGTATAGTAGAGTAGATATTTGGAGTATTTCCGAATAGCACATAGAAGCAGCATCTATAAGATGACATAAAGATTTGTAAAGAACACACGGATCTGAAAGTTTCAGAACCGTTGACTAAATTCTCTCTCACGAGCAAGACGTGATCAGACCCCATAACTATATGGGTGTTGGATTCGTTGGAATCACATGGTGATGTGAACTAGATTATTGACTCTAGTGCAAGTGGGAGACTGTTGGAAATATGCCCTAGAGGCAATAATAAATTAGTTATTATTATATTTCTTTGTTCATGATAATCCATGCTATAATTGTATTGATTGGAAACACAATACTTGTGTGGATACATAGACAAAACACTGTCCCTAATAAGCCTCTAGTTGACTAGCTCGTTGATCAAAGATGGCCAAGGTTTCCTGGCCATAGGCAAGTGTTGTTACTTGATAACGGGATCACATCATTAGGAGAATCATGTGATGGACTAGACCCAAACTAATAGACGTAGCATGTTGATCGTGTCATTTTGTTGCTACCGTTTTCTGCGTGTCAAGTATTTGTTCCTATGACCATGAGATCATATAACTCACTGACACCGGAGGAATGCTTTGTGTGTATCAAACGTCGCAACGTAACTGGGTGACTATAAAGATGCTCTACAGGTATCTCCGTAGAATATGTAGGATCCAATATGGGCATCCAGGTCCCGCTATTGGATATTGACCGAGGAGTCTCTCGGGTCATGTCTACATAGTTCTCGAACCCGCAGGGTCTGCACACTTAAGGTTCGACGTTGTTTTATGTGTATTTGAGTTATATGGTTGGTTACCGAATGTTGTTCGGAGTCCCGGATGAGATCACGGACGTCACGAGGGTTTCCGGAATGGTCCTGAAACGAATATTGATATATAGGATGACCTCATTTGATTACCGGAAGGTTTTCGGAGTTACGGGGAATGTACCGGGAATGACGAATGGGTTCCGGGAGTGCACCGGGGGGGCAACCCACCCCGGAGAATCCCATAGGCATTGGGGGTGGCGCACCAGCCCTTAGTGGGCTGGTGGGACAGCCCAAGAAGGCCCTATGCGCCATAGGAAGAAAATCAAAGAGAAAAAAAAGGAGGTGGGAAAGGGAAGAAGGACTCCACCTTCCAAACCAAGTTGGATTCGGTTTGGAAGGGGAGACCTTCCCCCCTTGGCTCGGCCGAAGTCCTTGGGGGTCCTTGGACCCCATGGCAAGGCTCCCCCTCTTCCCCCTATATGTACGGATGTTTTAGGGCTGATTTGAGACGATTTTTCCACGGCAGCCCGACCACAAACATCCACGGGTTTTCCTCTTGATCGCGTTTCTGCGGAGCTCGGGCGGAGCCCTGCTGAGATAAGATCACCACCAACCTCCGAAGCGCCGTCACGCTGCCGGAGAACTTTTCTACCTCTCCGTCTCTCTTGCTGGATCAAGAAGGCCGAGATCATCGTTGAGTTGTACGTGTGCTGAACGCGGAGGTGCCGTCCGTTCGGCACTAGATCGTGGAACTTATCGCGGGATGGTTCGCGGGGCGGATCGAGGGACGTGAGGATGTTCCACTACATCAACCGCGTTCACTAACGCTTCTGTTGTACGGTCTACAAGGGTACGTAGATCACACATCCCCTCTCGTAGAGGGACATCACCATGATAGGTCTTCGTGCGCGTAGGAAACTTTTTGTTTCCCATGCGACGTTCCCCAATATATCATTGATCTTACATGAAGATTTGTGTGACTATATTTCCAGCTTTTTTTTACGATTAATTTAATCATTTAGATGTGTAATAACTATGTTATATCTAGATGTGTCCTATATACATCCAAAAGTTTTGTGAATATGATGGGACTACCTCAACAGTGTTGTTTAATGTATCTAGATGTTGGCCGGGGCATCGAATGGAGTACTTGAGGTGAGTAAAAGCTTGGATTTCCAGAAACATCACCACCTACTCCCTTCGTTCCGGTGTATAAGTCATCTTACGAAAATTCAATAATTCCAAAGCACTTAAGCGCGGTGTATTAATTTTTATCCTATTTCTTATTTTTTAACATGAATAAAGGAATCAACAAATAAGAGATATCTGACGTGTATGTTTTTAATGACTTGAGAATAACCAGCATGACATGTAGTTGTCAATTCATTGCTGCAATGCTATTAATTAGCAAATGAGCATTTATTTCTCTCATTTTTCTCTCCGTCTTGGTCATGATGCACAACCTAAGATGACTTATACACGAGGAAAAATAAACGTACCCGAGAACACACTTTTTAGAAAGAAAAAAATATACAGTTACTCCGCGTCGTCCTCTAGGCGGCCCGGGCAGATCCCGATCCCCTTTTTTGGGCCGCGCTCTCCGGGTGCTCTCTCCTCCCCGTCGGCGGTCGGCGCCGCCAGGCTTGCCTGCGTGGACGACAACGGCGGCGGGGCCTCTTTCCCATGGCGTTTAGGCAATGCTTTGGTGGCGTACGAACATCGATCGGATACCATGAAGGTGGAGTTTGCAGAGACTGCGTCGGATGAGACGATGGCCTCGGGGCAACGAGTGCATGTATTCCCCTTCTCTTCCGTGAAGGCGCGGGCGTATCATGCGAGTGAGTTGTGAGAGCTACAACCACTATGATGACGATCTTGGGGTGCAGCGGGTTTAGGCGGAGGCCAAAGCAAGTTGCAACTGTCGCCCAAGCTGCCCGTCGGGAGGTGGCGGCCATGGTAGTCTTCTGCTGCAACTCAAGGTTGGAGGCGTCATGGATCTTGCCGTATGCTGTGTATGGCACTACCCTAGTGTTGGAATTATGTCCTAGAGGCAATAATAAATATACTTATTATTATAATTCTTGTATCAAGATAACCGTTTATTATCCATGCTATAATTGTATTGAATGAATACTTATATACATGTGTGGATACATAGACAAAACACTGTCCCTAGCAAGCCTCTAGTTGGCTAGCCAGTTGATCAAAGATAGTCAGGGTCTTCTGACTATGTACAAGGTGTTGTTGCTTGATAACTGGATCACATCATTAGGAGAATCACGTGATGGACTAAACCCAAACTAATAGACGTAGCATGTTGATCGTGTCATTTTGTTGCTACTGTTTTCTGCGTGTCAAGTATTTGTTCCTGTGACCATGAGACCATATAACTGACTGACACCAGAGGAATGCTTTGTGTGTATCAAACGTCGCAACGTAACTGGGTGACTATAAAGATGCTCTATAGGTATCTTCGAAGGTGTTCGTTGAGTTAGTATGGATCGAGACTCGGATTTGTCACTCCGTGTGACGGAGAGGTATCTTGGGGCCCACTCGGTAATACAACATCACACACAAGCCTTGCAAGCAATGTAACTTAGTGTAAGTTGCGGGATCTTGTATTAAGGAACGAGTTAAGAGACTTGTCGGTAAACGAGATTGAAATAGGTATGCGGATACTGACGATCGAATCTCGGGCAAGTAACATACCGAAGGACAAAGGGAATGACATACGGGATTATATGAATCCCTGGCACTGAGGTTCAAACGGTAAGATCTTCGTAGAATATGTGGGATCCAATATGGGCATCGAGGTCCCGCTATTGGATATTGACCGAGGAGTCACTCGGGGCATGTCTACATAGTTCTCGAACCCGCAGGGTCTGCACACTTAAGGTTCGACGTTGTTTTATGCGTATTTGAGTTATATGGTTGGTTACCGAATGTTGTTCGGAGTCCCGGATGAGATCACGGACGTCACGAGGGTTTCCGGAATGGTCCGGAAAGGAAGATTGATATATAGGATGACCTCATTTGATTACCCTAAGGTTTTCGGAGTTACCGGGAATGTACCGGGAATGACGAATGGGTTCCGAGTGTTCACCGGGGGGGGGGAGCCCACCCCGGGGAAGCCCATAGGCGCACCAGCCCTTGGTGGTCTGGTGGGACAGCCCAAGAAGGCCCTATGCGCCATAGATAGAAAATCAAAGAGAAAAGAAAAAAAAAGAGGTGGGAAAGGAGAGAAGGACTCCACCTTCCAATCCTAGTTGGACTAGGATTGGAGGAGGACTCCTCCTCCCCTTGGTGCGCAGCCCTTGGGGCTCCTTGAGCCTCAAGGCAAGCCTCCCCTCCCTCCTCCTATATATATGGAGCTATTAGGGCTGATTTGAGACAACTTTTCCAAGGCAGCCCAACCACATACCTCCACGGTTTTACCTCTAGATCGTGTTTCTGCGGAGCTCGGGCGGAGCCCTGCTGAGATTAGATCACCACCAACCTCTGGAACGCCGTCACGCTGCCGGAAAACTCATCTACCTCTCCGTCTCTCTTGCCGGATCACGGAGGCCGAGATCATCGTCGAGCTGTACGTGTGCTGAACACGGAGGTGCCGTTCGTTCGGCACTAGATCGTGGGACGGATCGCGGGACGGTTCGCGGGGCGGATCGAGGGACGTGAGAACGTTCCACTACATCAACCACGTTCACTAACGCTTCTGTTGTGCGATCTACAAGGGTACGCAGATCGGAAATCCCCTCTCGTAGATGGACATCACCATGATAGGTCTTCGTGCGCGTAGGAAATTTTTTGTTTCCCATGCGACGTTCCTCATCACCTAGACCCAAGTGGTTGCTGCAACGGCTAGACATCGTGACCCGCGGTATTGATCCTTTGATTCAGCGACAACGGCAATTTCCTGCGTCACATGGTTCATGATAAGGGCGACGGAGCTTGTAGCAGCGCACGATGGTGTTGTCTGATGCAGATCAGCCATCGACTGCTACTTGTGTGGATGGTACGGGGTCTTCGAAGCTTCCGAGGAATCGGGATTTTGGCGTTGTCGGTGTCCTTCCTCTCCATCAAATATTTTGTCGTGTTGTCACGACCGGCTCGCACCGTGGCTCCTCAACACGTCGGCAAGACCATGCGCGTATGCAACTGCTGGGATCGAGGTAAGTGAAGGAGACAACATATGATGACTTCGATTGGATGATCTCGAGCTCCAGGGTGAAAACCCTTGGTTATACCAGGGAATGATGGCGTTCTCGGCGTCGTTAGCTTGATGAAGGCATTGCTTGGAGTTTACTCGGACTTGATCTTCAGGATGAAAACCCATGGTCTAACCTCGATGGTTGGATCGGGCGACGGCTGCGCTTGTGTGTCCTTTTCTTGAAGGCGTCGTTTAAAAAAATCTTTGTTGTAGTTATTATGTTGTCAAGAGATGGTTGATGCTGATGGTCATTGGTGTATGTCATCAATTGTTGTTTTCATTGCTTTCGGGTTTTTTCCTTCTTTTGTCTCAGTCTATGCATAGCTTCGGTTTTTAGCGACTTTGTTATTTGCCGGCGTGATACTTTATGTGCGTGTGTTAGTGTTGATTGTATGCATCTTTGTTATGCAGAGGTCGGGTATGTATTTATTATAATTTTATCCATCGATGCTATATCTTGAGTCAATAAAGAACACCTTTTGTTAAAAAAAGCTAGATTGTGAATAATGGGTGGGCAGATAGACATCGTCACAAGACGAGGCCTTGTGCATGTTGGGTGAGATCTAGCTTGCACCAATGGGAAGTGACTGGTTAGGGGGGCATGATCTTACGTTTATATCCGGGAGTAGCTAAGCTAGGTGGATGCACGAGACAGACAGGAGCACAGACTGACTATCTCCATCTGAAAGACTGAAGCCAAATCTAGGCTCCTTTTCAACCTCTTTCCTTTCTGGTTTCTTCATCTGTCTCGATCGCAAGGCAACAAGGCAGAAACGACGCCATGTTTCTCCCCAATGTCTGCTTCCCGGTTGTTCATCTGCTCCATCTTTTTGGCCTGGAAAACCCGACAAGCTGCTGTTGCCTGCTGGTTTATAATGCACCACTTTGGGTCCGTTTATCCCCTTTTGGCTGGAATGAGAGCGGCTGCGGGCTTATAATGCATTACTTTATTAGGAACTAGGCCATTTCATCCTCTTTTTTATGGTTGGAAAGTGCGTTTTTACTTTTTAGTATTCTTTTTTGACAAGCATGCCTTTCGTCAACGGGACAAAACAGTTTGGTAATTAGTTTTCTGCTATCTGCTGGTGTGTTCTTACGTTGGGTGTGGGTTGGATTTTTTTGTTGACATGGCAATGACAGAGACACGTAATCGAACTTCAAGTAGCATTAGAAAAGTATTTATATACTAATAAGTGTGACAGATGGGAAAGGAACATGCGTGAGTGGGAGTTGGCTAGATTTTTCTTTTGTGGCTGATGATAGATGTTCCACGCATCACGTGCCTGTCTCTACTCGATCGTGAGAGAATATACAACAAGACGTGTGCACAGCGCGTTGTCGAGACAGGGAAAGGGAGGTACGGTTCGCTAGCTACACGATGAATTTCGATGGAAATTTAAGTTGTTTGAACGAATCGAACTTCGTTGTCCCGTGCGGATCTATCAGCTGCCCTTCTAGCCGGTTTCGCTTCCGCGTTGTGTCGCTGCGGGTAGATCGGCTGGCAACATCAGATCCCATGATGGGCGGCGACATGCATTTGTAGTTAGTGTATGTTGCACAAACACATACTTCCTTCGTTTCTAAATACCCCTCCGTTTCTAAATGTTTGTTTTTTTAAAGAAAGTTACGGACTACTCCCTCCGTTTCTAAATACTTCCTTCGTTTCTAAATACCCCTCCGTTTCTAAATGTTTGTTTTTTTAAAGAAAGTTACGGACTACTCCCTCTGTTCTTAAATATAAGTCTTTTTAGAGGTTTCATTAAGGGACTACATACTGATGTATATAGACATACTTTATACTATAGATTAACTCATTTTGCTCCGTATGTAGTCACTTAGTGAAATATCTTAAAAGACTTATATTTAGGAACGGAGGGAGTACATAAGAAGCAAAATGAGTGAACTTTCATTCTAAATTATGTCTATATACATTCGTTTGTAGTTCATATTGAAATCTCTGAAAAGACAAATTTAGGAAGGGAGAGAGTATAAGTTTTCTGTTGTACTTCCTCCGTTCCTAAGTATTCCCTCCGTCCGAAAATACTTGTCATAGGAATGGATGTATCTAGATGTATTTTAGTTATAGATACATCCATTTTTATTCATTCATGTGACAAATAATTTCGGACGAAGGGAGTATAAGATTTTAGATTTTTTTAAGATTACACTATAAACTACATACGGATGTATATCGTCATATTTTAGGATATAGATTGCTTGGTATCTAGTCTATAATAAAATCTCTAAAAGATCTTATATTTAAAAATAAAGGGAGCGAATTTTTATAAAAGCTATATATGGAATAAAATGGATGAATATATATTTTAAAATATGTCTATATATTTTCATATGTCATGCTTACTAAGTCTTAAATAGGATTTATATTTGGAAACAGAGGAAGTGCGTTTAACCACTCCCATTACGTGTTGTCGAAAGCTTAATTATTCACAAACTTTTCTCCGTGCGTGCGTACGTGGGGATCCATCTATATCTAGTCATTGTCAGGTCCATGTGGCACATCAGGCAGCATGCAGCTCCGGTGTGGTTGGGTTTCGGCTTTCGTGTTGTCGTACTTTGCCGCCGATCGATCTAGACAGAGTTTTGGTCCGCGGTCGTGCCCATCACGGCGTACGTACGTGCGGACTTAATCTGCAATGGCATGTCCGGTGGGAGAGCCGTGTGGTGCAGGTACAGGTTCAGCTCACCCCAGTTGTACATGTAGCTTTTGTCCGGAGAAAGAGAGCATGCGCAGAACTAGACTATGGCCCTCTTTGGATACTCTAACTTAGCTAGAGGTTAGTGTTAATTTCTAGCTCATGACTAACCTTAAACTAACTCTAACCAAAAAGGTGTTTGGATGATAGGGTTAGATTGACAATAGTTGTACTTGATTGAGAGAGGAAAGTGATTTTTTAGTGGGTCATTACCTGATGGATAGAGAGAGAAAAGTGACTTTTTAGTGGGTCCCATGAAAACTAGCTCCAATTAGCACCTCTTGGGTGGGCTAGTTTTTTTAGGTGGGTTAGATGCAACTAGCTTCAATCTAACCCTCATGTTTGAATACTTTAGTGCTATTTGAGCCCCAACTAGCTCAAACTAACTCTAGCCTATGGATCCAAACCGGCCCTATGCTTTTGTCCGGAGGCTCCCTCTCTTGATCAAAAAGAGAGTCGTTTGGGGGCTAAACGACCGCATGGCTCGACCCAATGCACGATCGTAACCGTAAAATATGTTCATTTGGCATTCGGATTGTCTCATTTTCGACGTAAACCTACATCCGGTTTACGTCCACACGAACAGCGAACACACGGACACACATTTGTTCCTCGTTTGTCTCAGGGACGCGTGACGGCCGCCTAAGAGCAACTTCAATGGAGCGATTCATTTCGTCCGTCGTCGTTCGTTAGGGTCGGTACGGACAAAAAATGATGGTCCAACGCGTCGATCCATTGCCATAACGCGTCCGCGCCCACCCATTTTCGGCCCAAATTAAAGACTGAAATGCGTCGGCACGGATGCGAAGCGGACGCGCGCGCGTCCCTTCGGTGTCTGCCCCCAACCACCACGATTAATATAATTTATGACGGCCGTCATCCTCGGGCCCACGCGTCGGCGACCGCGGTCGGCCTTTTTAATCCGAGCGTGCGGTGTGTTCCACCATCTGCTTCCAGAAGCCCGCCCATCCACATCTCGCCACCCCTTTGTTTCCCCGTCGACCCAGCAGCCACGGACAACGACGACAACCGCGTCGTCTATTCCAGTGCGATGCTGCAAGAGGGGGTCGACGACCTGCAGGCTATGAGGGCGATGCACCTAGCGCACCAGCGCGCCCGTGCTACGCCCGGCTTCTTCCCAAACACCCTCG
Organism: Hordeum vulgare subsp. vulgare; assembly: GCF_904849725.1. Classification (NCBI taxonomy): domain Eukaryota; kingdom Viridiplantae; phylum Streptophyta; class Magnoliopsida; order Poales; family Poaceae; genus Hordeum; species Hordeum vulgare. Next base: position 509,578,957 of record NC_058522.1, read on the forward strand.
TCGTTCGCACCAGCGCACTTCTACCAAAGGAGGCCGCCTATCTTGAAGCTCAGATGGCGATGCAACAGGCGCGCGAGCGTGCCCGTGCTGTTGCGCCACCGCCGACACCCGCACTACCCCCGTTGACAGAGCCTGCCCCCGCTCCGGCACAGCCCGACCTCGCCCCCCCGGCACAACCCTCCCCCGCACCGGCACAGACCGACCTCGACGCCGCCGCCGAGGACGCCTAGTTTTCTTCTTCTTATTTTTCATTAATAATGTAACGCGTGGACTCTCGTCGGCCTTCGTGGCCGACTTTTTTAATATTTAAGCGGACATTTTCGTTAGTATTATGCATGTTCGATGCACGCCGGCAAAAATGGGTCGAGCGAGCATTGGGTGCATGCGCCAACCCAAACGTCGAAGCGTACATTTGTGTCCGCCTGGCCGACCCAAACGGACAAAAAGCGGACAAAATCGTCGTCCGTTTGGGTCGTCTCGTTGGAGTTGCCCTAACTATCTCCACCGCTTAAATTAAACGCGCACGCGCGATAGCCCCGACTATCAACAACCCTACAGGCGGGTCGTCGTCCTTCTTGATATAAAAGTCGTGGACCGGTCAGTCCACAGCTTCCACTTTCAAAAACGCCTACCTCCTTCATCCTGAGAGGACCATAGGAAACCCTAGCCCCGCCATCATTGCCATGAGCTGGCCTTGGATCAGAAAGGGGAAGCATTGCCATGAGGTCGGCTCCTCCTTTAGTAGTCGCCACTCCGGCCGCTCTAGGAGTCCCCCGTCACCTACTCCACTAGCATTTGCCATCGCGCTGACTGCGGCCCTGCATCGCATTTGGCCATATTTCTTCGCGGATATCTGTTGACGGTATTGGGAGACGGTGATGCCATTTCCCTTGGGAGATGCCCATTTCCCCCCAACTATTTCCATCTCTCTACGGATCGGGTGCTAGTCCCACTCGTGCCGGTGAGCGGTCGCACCCGTCATGAGGAGATCGAGCGACGTCGCGCCCGCCTACCATCGGATCTACTTCACGACCACATGTACGTCATGGACTCACCGATGTGGGATACGTGGCTCTGCGATGAGCATGGCCTGCGGCAGCAATCTTTTTTTGTCCGTCGTCTTCCTAGCCCAAGTCACCGGTGTCCTGCTCCTTTTGCTAGCCCACCCAAAATGAGCGGGCGTAGGCGTGCGCACGGCCTCATGGCGACGCCATCCCCGTCCCCATCCTCGCCGCCACCACCTCCCATGAAAGAGGAGGAGGAGGCCGAGCTGATGAGGCGTGTCATGAAGGACTCCATGAGCATGCACTACTAGCGCCAGTAGGTGGGCCTGGAGACCTAGTTGGCCCTCTCTACGACCGGTGACGTGGAAGCTGGAAATGGTCAGCGACGTGGTCAAGGAGGAGGTGGTGAAGGAGCTGCTCCTTATCGTGTGGATCCCGTAGCTGGCGGGCCAACAGTGGAACTGGTCGTCGACGACACCGGAGATAGCGGACTCGCTGGGTGTCGGCCCATGGGCATGCACGCCGCAGTCACTGCAGCAGGAGCATGAGCCACGAGAGGAGGTGGTGTAGGCCCCTCAAGCGGCTCCGGACTTGCACGGGTCGCCAGCCCACCTTTGGCAGCCTCCTCCGTACATCGACCTCACCAGCGACGATTACGAGTAGGACGATGCTCGTGAAGAGGAAGACAGACTTATCTATTTTAATCTCTTATTTGTTTAGTTTTATTAGTTTAATAAGTAAGAAATGTGATGAACACGACTACTCTCGACGTGTAGTTTAATGTTTATATTTATGCGTTTTTGTTATTTACAAACTTTATTTTGTTTATTTTAGGTCTAAATTTTTAGTCAAAAATGCGGACAACTTCGTAAGACGGGCTAGTTGGACGCATCCATACCCGCACGACTGCAAACGGACGGGCGTGTTCGTTTGCCATCCCCAAACGGAGGAAAAACGAATAAAGCGGGCGTCCCTTTGGGGCCGGATAACTCCAACGCATGACCCCAAATAGTCCTACCTCGTCCGTTTGGGGGTTTGGGGGTAAACAAACAAAAACAATCGCCGAACACGCAGGAGCAAACAGACAAATGCACGTTTTCGGCCCGCTTTCACCCATTCTCGATCCAACTTTGGACCGTGTTCGTGGCCGAATGGACATGCGTGGCCGGCGCGTTGCAAGTGCCCATGTGCTTCCCTGGCTCGCCCGTTGGTGACACATGTGGCTCTTTTTCTATTCCACCCCTACAGCTGCACCCCGCCCCACTCCACTCTCATCCCTAGCCGTCGTCGTCGTCATTTTTCTCGGCCGTGCACTGTCTGGCACGACCGATGAGCCCCGTCCCCCTCCCCTAGTCGCAACCACCTTTCCTCGATACCCCAATGTGTCCAACCCCGGCAACCAGATTTCAGCGCATCCGACGGCCGGTTTAGGAGCGGATCTGGTCGGATTTAGCTCACACCAGCTGTCGGAGCCGCGCCGTGCCATGGACGGGCCGGATACCGGTCCGCACTGCCCCGACAACGCCCTCAGGACACATGCAGGTATTGAGTCCGCCTTTAGCCGTACGGATCTACCATGCCGCCGATTCGCCGGCAAATACACCAACGACCGTCTTCTGGGCTCGGTGCACTAGTGGGGACGGGGCCTTTAGCCCCGGCCCGTAAGGGGCTTTAGTCCCGGTTCACCAACCGGGACAAAAGGGGCGGGTAGGCCTAACCTTTAGTCCCGGCCCTATTCCAAGCCGGGACTAAAGGTGCTCCACGTGGGCGCCTCGTAGCGCCCCAGGCGCAGGCCCTTTAGTCCCGGTTCGTTACACGGACCGGGACTAAAGAGTTTCATATTTTGTTTATTTTAGGTTTTTTTTGAATGAAATTATTTTTGGGTTTTAGGGTTTTAGTGTTTAGGTGTTCGGGAGGTTAACGTGATGCCTCGTTTGGTGTTCGGGAATTAGTTTTCATATAATTTAAATAGAAATAATTATGCATATATATATAAGATTAACTTATCTTACAAGCGAGCATATATATACAATTATATGGAGATCTGAATTATCGGGACTAGAGCCCGTCTATTCGATTACATGGACGAACATCAGTAATGGCCCCTAGCTACACTAAATCGTCCTTTGTCATCTATAGCTTCCATCCTTGGAAAGGTCGCAAGCTCCTCTGCAACAGCAATCACGCGTTGCTCTGGTAGGACCTTCGTCCTCATGGACGTGTACTATATAAGAAGAGGAGATGAATATGAATATCAATCATGATAACAAAGAATGACGGGTAAAAATAGAGGTGTGAATGTTCATTGCTTACGTCGAATCTGTGATCCTTGTGCTGAGAGGTAAACATGCGAATGGTCTCGCAAACATAGTATCCGCATAGATGCGTTCCCCGTGGCTGCTGGTCGCACTTTACGAGAATAGAATATATATAATCAAAATAATAATCTAGCATCATAAATTTATTGAAAATAGAAGTATATCATACTACTACTTACCTGAGCCGCTCTAAAGGTCAGCTTCTCAGGCTCGATACCGAGAGTCACGCACTTGAACCGCTTCCAAACCCTACCCGACAAGGATAATGATTTGCTAAGTTTATCATTAATTGATATATCAGAAAATCATCGAAATAGACCGATAGAGCGCAAGAATGATTGAAATTACCCTTGGAGCATGTCCTGCAGGCTTTGGAACTGTTCCAAGGGTCTCGATAATGGGTTGAAGGCATCAACTCTTCCCTTATCTATTTGAATGTCCAACAGAATCCAATGGAAGCTGCACATGTGTATATATATATATATATATATGTGTGTGTGTGTGTGTGTGTGTGTGTGTGTGTGTGTGTGTGTGTGTGTGTGTGTCAGTAACTTATCAATTACACTTATAAGTGAATGGACACAACAGAGTAAAGACCCTCATCTGAAGTTGTATGGAAACAGTATGTGGTCACAGAAATTTTGATCTGTTAGAAACCTTAGAAGGTTTTCCTCCGTCTCCTTGGGTTTATCAGTTAGCGTCGCTATATGTATTTTATTTGGGTCAATAAACCCAATATTTAGGATGTTCCTACTTTTACAATCCAGAATCTTCATTCTGCATAATATAGTACAAGTTATATATAGACAATGAATTGAAATAACTAAACAAGTTATATGTGGACAACGAATTGAAAAACTTACAGACAATAGCAAGTCATAAGCGATTTGTCGAGGGCGTCGCCATTGTACATCTGGAAGAGTTCATCAAAGTCGATATGGATTTCTTCTGGGCGGCCGTAATACTCCCGTGGGACACTCACCACGATCATCGTTCTCCTATTCTTTGATTCACTTAAGTACCATGTATGCAAGTAACGCATATTTGTTGGGAGATCATCTTTGCTGACCAAAGGCGCTCCCATGACAAACTGTGGCTTAGGGGCTACCACAGCCTTGGGTAACCTGTCGTCTTGGGAAGCCAGAATGTCTTCAACCGGGATACCCCATTCAGCCGCCCACTTCTTTGCTAATTCAAAATCTTGCCCCTGCACCGGAGGGGGGACATTCTCGGTTAACACCCTGAGGGGTGGGATCGACTGTTTGGCCTGTTGTCCAAGCTGAGGAACGTCTGATTTTTTCTTGCTTGAAGTTGAACTTGATTTGCTCCCACTTGCACTTGCACGTGATCTGCTCTTTTTCACTTCCTTCTGCAATGTGCGTGTATAGTCATCAGGCTTATGGTGTAAGTCATACTGTGATGGAAGGGTCGTGAAGTATTTTGCAAATGCTATTTGCTTCTCGGTGTATTCCGGGCGGGGCTCGGTTCCTTCTTTTTCATCTGCGCATCATGATGTTCCTTTGCTATCCTGGCTTTTTCCTTGGGGGTACGATCATAAGGTATGATAGGAAGATTAGCATGAGGTACCTTTGGGAGGGGCGACCGTTTGCGCTTTGGGGGGCTCCGTCGCTTAGAAATCGTTGGCGGAGCGTTCTTGCTGGCACGCTTCCGCTTAGTATCCGGAGCGGGCGGCGGCGGAGACGAACGACCCAAGTCCGGCGGCGGTGATCGAGATGGACTCGTGTTGTGCTGGCCGACGTCATGTGGAGGGCTTGGAGGTAATGGAGGTGTAGGTGACCTGCGACGACTCGGAGGCGGTGTTGTCCTTGGGGCCGAGCCTGGAAGCTTGATGTAGTTCTTGTCCCATAGGATGACTCCACCCAGTACTTCTCCGAGTGTCCTCTCATCTTTGGGTCCAGCTATGTCGAGCTCCATATCATTAAACCCCTCCATGATTTCATCCACCCCGACTTTAGCAAAGCCAGTTAGAATCTCACGGCCATGTCAGCGTGCATCAGGGCCAGAAGGTAAAGCTTGTCCGACGGCCACCTTCATGGATATGTTCTTGAATTTCTGATGGAGTTCACATGATGTTGAATCCTTGATTCCATCCACGGAGTAGCCGGGACCGCCCTCTATCATTCTTCGTGCATCGTCGGGCGGGGCCTCGGATTCAGCAACGCTGCTTTTCCGCTTAGATGGGGCGCCGGTAATATCAAATGCAGGATCTTCCTGGCGCGCTACTCCTTTAAGCTCATCAATCTGCTTCTGTTGCTCGTTAATCCTCGCAACCAACTGGTTGAAATTGTCATTCTCCTCATCCTGGTGCCGCTTCTTTGCTCTCTCTCGGCTTTTGTAAGTGTCTTGGTCTCCGGCAAACCCAAGCCACCACGGGTAAGAAGGACCGAAGCCTCGCGTTCGTCCTCCATGTTCGTCATTGCCGAGGACCAGTGTGAGAAAATATTTCTTTCTATCTGCAGTGAACTTTCTTTGTCCCTACTTAATTTCTTTCACTATCCTTTTCCAATTCTCCCTGGGTATCCTAAGACCGTCACTGCAGATGAGGTCCCCTCTTTCTTCGTTGTTCGAACCACCATGCGCAAGGAACCAATTTCTTGCTCTCAATTCCCACTCATCACGGAGTGGTTCAGGTATGATGCCTTTAGCTAGCAGATCTTGCTCTTTCTTATCCCACTTTGGGATGGCAGTCTCATAGCCCCCTGGCCCCAGCTTGTGGTGATATTTCTTCTTGTCGGCATTTATCTTGTTCTTTTCTGATAATGCCTGGGCATCTTCTGACTCCTTGTACTCTTGAAATGCCTTCCAGTGATTCGCCTGCTTGGCTAGATACCCCTCGAATACTCGCACTTTCTTTGTCTTCAGATAGTTTTTCCATAGCTTCTTCTTCCAGCTACGGAACAGTTCGGCCATCTTCTTTAGAGTCCACTGCTTGACTTTGGCCCTCAGTTTGTCTGCGGCGTCTTCATTCTCACATTCTGGCAGGTTGAAATGTGACATGAGATCATTCCAAAGATTATCTTTGTACCTTTCGGCGACATAGTCACTATCGGCTGCCCCTTTGCGCTTCACTAGTAGAAAATGGGCCTTTGGCCTGGACCATTTAGTTCCGGAGTGCCTCTGGGCCGGGACTAAAGGCCCGGCCACGTCGCCCCAATTCTCAATGCCTCCCTCGAGGCTTTAGTCCCGGGCCGTAAGGAGCCTTTAGTCCCGGTTCGTGTCCCAAACCGGGACTAAAGGGCTAGGTGGTGGTGGCAACCGTTCGTATCCCCCTTTAGTCCCGGTTGGTAGCTCAACCCGGGACTAAAGGCCTAACACGTGGCATGCCGTGGTTGTGGCGGCGGTTGGTATACCTCTTTAGTCCCGGTTGGTGGCTCAACCCGGGACTAAAGGACTAACACGTGGCCTGCCGTAGTGGGGCGACCGTTGGCATACCTCTTTAGTCCCGGTTGGTGGTTGAACCCGGGACTAAAAGCCTAACACGTGGCCTGCCGTAGTGGTGGCAACCGTTTGGTATACCTCTTTAGTCCCGGTTGGTGGCTCAACCCGGGATTAATGGCCCAAACGGTTTGCATCCCGCGTCGTTTCGGGCGATGAAAAGCACGAACCGAAGCGTACAGTCGCCATTTCTCTGTTCTTCTTCTCTCTCGCATCGCCCTCTCTGTTCTTCTTCTCTGTAGCGTCGCCCTCTCTGTTCTTCTACTCTCTTCTTCCCTTCTCTTCTTCCACCATGCCAACTATCTTTCGTGAGGTGGTCGCGCATGGCGCGACGAAGCTCCTTGTCGTGTACACGAACCTGAGCACGGAGGTGCCATTTTTCCTTCAACAGTTGAAGGAACGATGGTTTAACCACGCACCGGATCATGAGAAGTTCTTCGGGCTTGATCTGGAGTACACGGCCGATCAACGTGGTGTTTCCGTCATCCAAATATGCTTCGCAACCCATGTCTTGATCTTCCAATGGGCGAAGTAAGTTTTGAGGCTTTCTTTGATCCAAGATAATCCCTCCCCTAGGGTCACTACTCCCATGTTCACATGGATTTTGTGTATTTGTGTATCTGATTAAGTAGCGTAGTAGATTTTGTGTATTTGTACATTTGATTTAGTAGTGTAGTATGTGTGGAATACATTTGATTTAGTAGTGTAGTACATTTGATTTAGTAGTGTAGTACATTTGATTTAGTACTGGAATACATTTGATTTAGTAGTGTAGTACATTTGATTTAGTAGTGGAATACATTTGATTTAGTAGTGTAGTACATTTGATTTTGTGTATTTGTACATTTGATTTAGCAGTGTAGTACATTTGATTTAGTAGTGTAGTATGTGTGGAGTACATTTGATTTATTTGTGTTCATTTATAATTCACATTGGATCGAATTTTGTCAATCCGATAAGACTTAGTTTGTAGTTTGGATTTACTAGTTAACAAGCTTTCTTTTGTTTGCATATTATGCATAATGTCCATAATCTATCATAGTGAATTCCACGTATAAGTTTATTTGTTTCTATCATAGTTGGGTCCCTTCAAATAGTTGTAGTGAAACATGTTTCCTTATTGCAGCAGTAGGTTCATAATCTATCTCTAGGTTCCATTGCATATGTGCTATATGAATCCTAAAGATAAGTTTCTCTTTAGTTGTAGTGAAACATGTTTCCTTATTGCAGCAGTATGTAACATTTGGTCCATTTTAATTTGTTTCTGTTGCAGGAGTGACAAGCATTGTCCATGACTCATGGAGTTCCTTCGCAGCGGCGTCACTTTTGCTTCCGTTGACATAAGGAACGACAGGCTGAAGATGAGGCACAGCTTCGGTATTGAGATACCAGTTGGTTGCCTCGTTGATATCCAAACGATATTCAAGCTTCAACATGACAGGACTTCGATGGCTCGTATGGCAGTTGCCTTGATCGACGATTCATATGCTGATATGAAGACCAGTTTCCCAAGGTCTCAGCACAGACTTTGGGAGAAGAGCCCACTTGATGATATCAACATTGAGTATGCAGCAAAAGATGCATATGTTTCATATGAGTTGTACCGCAAGATTCGAGTCGTCCACTATGGCCAGCGTCACCTATATCCCCTCGAGGAAGGTGGACATTCTGATTCAGATGATTCAGACGAGTAGTGTTCTTAACGTCGACCACTTGTATATATATCTATTGTAGCTATTAATATGTACTGTTTGGACTAGTATCATGTACTTCTTGGACCAATTTATATATGTCTAGTTTCTGTTTGTGCCATTATAGTTTCCAAATTTGAATGGTTTAGCCCTTTCTAACTTCATTTGCTACTTTTGAATGGTTTAGCCCTTTCTAACTTCGTGGTATCATGCATTTCGACCACATATATATACAAAAAGTCTTCAGTTCAAATAAGTTCAAAAAATGAAATCCCTTTTGTAACAGATCTGTTTTTGATTAAAACAATCACTTCTCCTTCTTCTCCTTGTGCTAGATATTGATTGCGCACTAGGGGAAGTAGGAGTAGCGACCATCATCGACACTTGAAAAATCAGGTGAGCTAGTGTCCACCATATATGAGAGAAGAAGAAATCCCTTTGTGCTGTGCCTTTGAATGGTGCATTTTGAACACACAAAAAGTATGGAGTTCAAATAAGTAAAAAAAATGAAATCCCTTTGTAAGAGATGAGTTCTCGTTCGAAACCCTGCTACTTCGAGAGAGATTGTCAGTTTTGTACACGAAGTGCATCCAGTCTTTGTCGTAGCCCTCTCAACTTTTTAACACATGCTATGTGGGTGAAATGATGATAGCATGCCAACTTTCAACATTTCCAGAGTTCATTTGTAGTGCTTTTCAATTTCAGGGTCAACTAGCTCAAAAAAAAGTAAATGCAAGAAATATACCAAATTAAGTCAGAAATTGTTGAAATTTTGTGATGTGCCTTTGAATGGTGCATTTTGAACACACAAAAAGTATGGAGTTCAAATAAGTTTAAAAAAAATGAAATCCCTTTGTAAGAGATGAGTTCTCGTTCGAAACCCTGCTACTTCGAGAGAGATTGTCAGTTTTGTACATGAACTGCATCCAGTCTTTGTCGTAGCCCTCTCAACTTTTTAACACATGCTATGTGGGTGAAATTATGATAGCATGCCAACTTTCAACATTTTCATAGTTCATTTGTAGTGCTTTTCAATTTCAGGGTCAACTAGCTCAAAAAAATAAGTAAATGCACGAAACATACCAAATTAAGTCAGAAATTGTTGAAATTTTGTGATGTGCCTTTGAATGGTGCATTTTAAACACACAAAAAGTATGGAGTCCAAATAAGTTTAAAAAAAATGAAATCCCTTTGTAAGAGATGAGTTCTCGTTCGAAACCCTGCTACTTCGAGAGAGATTGTCAGTTTTGTCCACAAACTGCATCCAGTCTTTGTCGTAGCCCTCTCAACTTTTTAACACATGCTATGTGGGTGAAATGATGATAGCATGCCAACTTTCAACATTTCCAGAGTTCATTTGTAGTGCTTTTCAATTTCAGGGTCAACTAGCTCAAAAAATAAGTAAATGCACGAAATATAACAAATGAAGTCAGACATTGTTGAAATTTTGTGATGTGCCTTTGAATGGTGCATTTTGAACACACAAAAAGTATGGAGTTCAAATAAGTTTAAAAAATGAAATCCCTTTGTAAGAGATGAGTTCTCGTTCGAAACCCTGCTACTTCGAGAGAGATTGTCAGTTTTGTACACGAACTGCATCCAGTCTTTGTCGTAGCCCTCTCAAATTTTAACACATGCTATGTGGGTGAAATGATGATAGCATGCCAACTTTCAACATTTTCAGAGTTCATTTGTAGTGCTTTTCAATTTCAGGGTCAACTAGCTCAAAAAAAATAAGTAAATGCACGAAATATAACAAATGAAGTCAGAAATTGTTGAAATTTTGTGATGTGCTTTTGAATGGTGCATTTTGAACACACAAAAACTATGGAGTTCAAATAACTTTAAAAAAATGAAATCCCTTTGTAAGAGATGAGTTCTCGTTCGAAACCGTGCTACTTCGAGAGAGATTGTCAGTTTTGTACATGAACTGCATCCAGTCTTTGTCGTAGCCCTCTCAACTTTTTAACACATGCTATGTGGGTGAAATGATGATAGCATGCCAACTTTCAACATTTTCAGAGTTCATTTGTAGTGCTTTTCAATTTCAGGGTCAACTAGCTCAAAAAAATTAAGTAAATGCACGAAATATAACACACGAAGTCAGAAATTGTTGAAATTTTGTGATGTGCCTTTGAATGGTGCATTTTGAACACACAAAAAGTATGGAGTTCTAATAAGTTTAAAAAAAATGAAATCCCTTTGTAAGAGATGAGTTCTCGTTCGAAACCCGGCTACTTCGAGAGAGATTGTCAGTTTTGTACACGAACTGCATCCAGTCTTTGTCGTAGCCCTCCCAACTTTTTAACACATGCTATGTGGGTGAAATGATGATAGCATGTCAACTTTCAACATTTTGAGAGTTCATTTGTAGTGCTTTTCAATTTCAGGGTCAACTAGCTCAAAAAAAATAAGTAAATGCACGAAATATAACAAATAAAGTCAAAATAAAAAAATAGATAATAGTTTGGATAGTCAAAATTATTAATTATGAAAATAAAAAATAGTTTTGCATTATTTATTCAATTTGAAACACTTTTCATTATCATAGTTTTGTCAAATTCTCAAATATGCAAAAAGAATTTTTAATAAACATAGTTTTTAATTTAAAATAACAAAATAGATAATAGTTTGGATAGTCAAAATTATTAATTATGAAAATAAAAAATAGTTTTGCATTATTTATTCAATTTGAAACACTTTTTATTATCATAGTTTTGTCAAATTCTCAAATATGCAAAAAGAATTTTTAATAAACATAGTTTTTAATTGAAAATAACAAAATAGATAATAGTTTGGATAGTCAAATTTATTAATTATGAAAATAAAAAATAGTTTTGCATTATTTATTCAATTTGAAACACTTTTCATTATCATAGTTTTGTCAAATTCTCAAATATGCAAAAAGAATTTTTAATAAACATAGTTTTTAATTGAAAATAACAAAATAGATAATAGTTTGGATAGTCAAAATTATTAATTATGAAAATAAAAAATAGTTTTGCATTATTTATTCAATTTGAAACACTTTTCATTATCATAGTTTTGTCAAATTCTCAAATATGCAAAAAGAATTTTTAATAAACATAGTTTTTAATTGAAAATAACAAAATAGATAATAGTTTGGATAGTCAAAATTATTAATTATGAAAATAAAAAATAGTTTTGCATTATTTATTCAATTTGAAACACTTTTCATTATCATAGTTTTGTCAAATTCTCAAATATGCAAAAAGAATTTTTAATAAACATAGTTTTTAATTGAAAATAACAAAATAGATAATAGTTTGGATAGTCAAAATTATTAATTATGAAAATAAAAAATAGTTTTGCATTATTTATTAAATTTGAAATACTTTTCATTATCATAGTTTTGTCAAATTCTCAAATATGCAAAAAGAATTTTTAACAAACATAGTTTTTAATTGAAAATAACAAAATAGATAATAGTTTGGATAGTCAAAATTATTAATTATGAAAATAAAAAAAATTGAAACTATATTCGAGATCATAGAGAAAATTCAACCTAAATTCTCATTTGAATTTAGATTGAATTTTCCCTATAATTTCTAATATAGTTACAATTTTCAGTGAGTTTAGGCCCGTAAGCCTACTTTAGAGAGGAGCTCGATGGAGAAGGTGCGACGAAGCTTATAAACAAGTGTTAGTCCCCCTCGCTGGGCGAGGTGGGACTAAACTTATCGTGCAGCCGAGGAGGGTCTTTAGTCCCGGTTGGAGCCACGCCCCGGGACTAAAGACCCCCTTTAGTCCCGGTTGGAGCCACGCCCCGGGACTAAAGAGCCCATGCTTCCCGCCTCTTGGTCTTCCCGAAAAGAGGCCTTTAGTCCCGGGTCGTGGCTCCACCCGGGACTAAAGGGGGTCTTTACTCCCGGGGCGTGGCTCCAACCGGGACTAAAGCCCCTCCTATATAAACGGGACTTCGAAAATTTCCAACCCAATTCGTCCATTTCTCTTCTTCTTCCTCTCGTTCTCCTGCCCGGCGCGGCACAGCGACGAACGTAACCGACGCCGTCAGGCTGCCCGCCGTCCTGCTCGCCGTCGGCCGTCCTCCTCGCCGCCGCGCCGTCCTCCTCGCCGCCACGCCGTCCTCCTCGCCGTCGCGCCGTCCTCCTCGCCAACACTCCGGCCAGTAAGCCCCCGCCCCCTCCTCCCCAACACTCCGGCCAGTATAGAAGAAAAGAAGAAAAAGGAGAAGAGAAGAAGAAAAAGGAGAAGAAAGGAAGAAAAAGGAGAAGAAAAGAAGAAAAAGAAAAGATTTTTTTGTCATTTAATTCCTATTGTTATTAGGTTTGTGCTAGATTATTAGGGTTAGTAATATTTAGAATTAGGTTAGGGTTACAAGAAGAAGAAATATGAACAAAAATAAGAAAATAAGATTAGGAAAAATGAAAATAAGAAGAGGAGGAGAAGAAAAGAAGAAAAAGTGTATATTGTATAGTGTATATGCTTAAGTGTATAGTGTATATAGTGTATAGTGTATAAGGAGAGGAGGAATTTTGCTATAGTGTATATAGTGTATAGTGTATAAGAAAAGAAGAAAAGAAGAGGAGGAGAAGAGAAGAAAAGAAGAGGAGGAGAAGAGAAGAAAGAAGAGGAGGAGAAGAAAAATGAAAATAAGTGTTAATAGTTTAATTTTGCTATTGTATATGCTTAAGTGTTAATAGTTTATTTTTAGCAAGAAAATTAATAGAACTAGTTCATTTTACGATGCCTATCCCGCATCCTCGTCATCGACTCGGCGGAGGAAACCTGCTTGATCAGAGGGGCCTTGTCCGGGACTGGGCTCCGCCCGGCTGGTATTGAGAGGTGCTACCTTCCGGGGGGGCGTAGGTTGGTGAGGAGCCAGCCCGTCGTTGACCCGATCCTTGTTTGGTGGCGGTCGCGTGGGCCAGTGAGGGTGCCGAGGCTTCCGGACACCGCGGAGGAGGTACGTCACGGTGTCAGCGAGGAGGATGAGCACGTCCGTCGCTACATGGTTGCGTTGGAGGGCAGGTTCGAGCATACCTGGCAGGTTCTTCGGGGATCTCACTGGAGCTATGATCCTGTGATGGTTCCTTCTCTTTGGGTGTCCACCGCCCGCGCCGATACCCATCGGACGCTACGGTTCTAGATGTATTAGTGATGCTATATGTATGATAGTATTCGAGGAGTATTAATGATAATATTCGACGATGTACGGACAAAAGTGATGATGTATTAGCTTATAATTGAATGCATGCTAATTTGAATACTACTTTATTTTACGGTTTCGTTTTGCTTAGTGAATGCTCAAATTGGAAATTTACTCCTACTTTGAATACTATGCAGAAATCTAGGAGTCTCAAATTGGAAAAGTACTCCTACTTTGGTTTTTGGTACAAAGGTTAAGAGAATCCGTTTTTTGCAGAACTATGGATCCACATATCAGGAACCTCGAAGAGGAAGAACTTCTGGAAGATATAATCAAAGACGGCCCCGACGTTGAACCAGCTGAATCTCCGTCGTTATATCTAAACCAGGACGTTGGAATGGAGGTCGAGCGACACGAAGATGAAGCCGATGGGGCAGGAGATAGGTCCAATGACGGAGAAGGTGATAGCTCCACTGATGGAGAAGCCGGTGAAGAGGAGAAGTCCGGCGAGGTATACATATAAAGTTCGACAATCACTTGTAATATGTGAAAAATATTGGAGATAGCTCTATATTGTATACATATACATTCATTTGACAAATGTTTCTCCCTCTTAGGCCTCCACATCGAGCAAGACTACGAAACGAGGCCCGACTAGAAAGTTGGATGCACGGACGCATTACACATTTGAGGTGATATTTCCTACGGGCGAACCCAAGCTTCCTGAGAATGCTGCTGACACATTCAAGAAGCAATGCGGAGTTCTCGTTAGGGATCACGTCCCGATCAGCGTTCGGGAGTGGAACAAGCGCAAAGGGGCAGCCGATAGTTACTATGTCGCCGAAAGGTACAAAGATAATCTTTGGAATGATCTCATGTCACATTTCAACCTGCCAGAATGTGAGAATGAAGACGCCGCAGACAAACTGAGGGCCAAAGTCAAGCAGTGGACTCTGAAGAAGATGGCCGAACTGTTCCGTAGCTGGAAGAAGAAGCTATGGAAAAACTATCTGAAGACACAGAAAGTGCCAGTATTCGAGGGGTATCTAGCCAAGCAGGCGAATCACTGGAAGGCATTTCAAGAGTACAAGGAGTCAGAAGATGCCCAGGCATTATCAGAAAAGAACAAGATAAATGCCGACAAGAAGATATATCACCACAAGCTAGGGCCAGGGGGCTATGAGACTGCCATCCCAAAGTGGGATAAGAAAGAGCAAGATCTGATAGATAAAGGCGTCGTGCCTGAACCACTCCGTGATGATTGGGAATTGAGAGCAAGAAATTGGTTCCTTGCGCATGATGGGTCGTACGACAAAACAACAGGGGACCTCATCTGCAATGACAATCTTAGGATACCCAGGGAGAATTGGAAAAGGATAGTGAAAGAAATTAAGGAGGGAAGAAGAAAGTTCACTGCAGATAGAGAGAAAGATTTGCTCACACTGGTCCTCGGCAATGACGAACATGGAGGACGAACGCGAGGCTTCGGTCCTTCTTACCCGTGGTGGCTTGGGTTTGCCAGAGACCAAGACACTTACAGAAGCCGAGAGAGAGCAAAGAAGCGGCAGCAGGATGAGGAGAATGACAAGTTCAACCAGTTGCTTGCGAGGATTAACGAGCAACAGAAGCAGATTGATGAGCTTAGAGGAGTACCGCGCCAGGAAGATCCTGCAGTTGATATTACCGGCGCCCCATCTAAGCGAAAAAGCAGCGTGGCTGAATCTAAGGCCCCGCCCGACGATGAACGAAGAATGATAGAGGGCGGTCCCGGCTACCCCGTGGATGGAATCAAGGAGTCAACATCATGTGAACTCCATCAGAAATTCAAGAACATATCCATGAAGGTGGCCGTCGGACAAGCTTTACCTTCTGGCCCTGATGCACGCTGGCATGGCCGTGAGATTCCAGCTGGCTTTGCTAAAGTCGAGTGGATGAAATCATGACGGGGTTTAATGATATGGAGCTCGACATAGCTGGACCCGAAGATGAGAGGACACTCGGAGAAGTACTGGGTGGAGTCATCCTATGGGACAAGAACTATATCAAGCTTCAAGGCTCGGCCCCAAGGACAACACCGCCTCCGAGTCGTCGCAGGTCACCTACACCTCCATTACCTCCAAGCCCTCCACATGACGTCGGCCAGCACAACACGAGTCCATCTCGATCACCGCTGTCGGACTTGGGTCGTCCGTCTTCGCCGCCGTCCGCACATGATACTAAGCGGAAGCGTGCCAACAAGAACGCTTCGCCGATGATTTCTAAGCGACGGAGCTCCCCAAAGCGCAAACTGTCTCCCCTCCCAAAGGTACCTCATGCTAATCTTCCTATCACACCTTATGATCGTACCCCCGAGGAAAATGCCAGGATAACAAAGGAACAACATGAGGCGCAGATGAAAAGGAAGGAACCCGAGCCCCACCCGAAATACACCGAGAAGAACATAGCATGGGCAAAAGACTTCATAACCACTCCATCACAGTATGACTTACACTATAAGCCTGATGACTATACACGCACATTGCAGAAGGAAGTGAAAAAGAGCAAGTCACATGCAAGTGCAAGTCGGAGCAAATCAAGTTCAACTACAAGCAAGAAAAAATCAGACGTTCCTCAGCTTGGACAACAGGCCAAACAGTCGATCCCACCCCTCAAGGTGTTAACCGAGAATGTTCCCCCTCCGATGCAGGGGCAATCTTTTGAAAACGCAAAGGAGTTGGCGGATGAATGTGGTATCTCGGTTTAAAATTTGCTGGCTAATTCCCAAGACGACAGGATACCCAAGGCTGTGGTAGCGCCTAAGCCACAGTTTGTCATGGGAGAGCCTTTGGTCAGCAAAGATGATCTCCCAACAAATATGCGTTACTTGCATAAATGGTACTTAAGTGAATCAAAGAATGGGAGATCGATGATCGTGCTGAGTGTCCCACATGAGTACTACGGCCGCTCCGAAGAAATCCATATCGACTTTGATGAACTCTTCCAGATGTACAATGGCGACGCCCTCGACAAATCGCTTATGAGTTCCTATTGTCTGTAAGTGTTTCAATTCGTTGTCTACATATAACTTGTTTAGTTATTTCAATTCATTGTCTATATATAATTAACTTGTACTCTATTATACAGAATGAAGATTTTGGAGTGTAAAAGTAAGAGCATCATAAATATTGGGTTTATTGATCTAGATAAAATACATATAGCGACGCTAACTAATTATCCCAAGGAGACGGAGGAAAACCTTCTAAGGTTTCTAATAGATCAAAATTTATGTGACCACATACTGTTTCCATACAACTTCAGGTGAGGGTCTTTACTCTGTTGTGTCCATTCACTTATAAGTGTAATTGATTAGTTACTCACACACACACACACACACACATATATATATATATACATGTGCAGCTTCCATTGGATTCTGTTGGACATTCAAATTGATAAGGGAAGAGTTGATGCCTTCGACCCATTATCGAGACCCTTGGAACAGTTCCAAAGCCTGCAGGACATGCTCCAAGGGTAATTTTAATCATTCTTGCGCTCTATCGGTCTCTTTCGATGATTTTATGATATATCAATTAATGAAAAACTTAGCAAATCATTATCCTTGTCGGGCAGTGTCACATCCCTAACCCTTAAGCAAGTTAGCCTTGTGCTCATGTCTTCTTGCATTTGCATCTAAGAATTTTCAACAAGAACAAGAAAGTGGCAAAGGAAAAACTCAAAACCCTAGCCACTACTTTAAATAAAGAAAATCTCAAACTAGTTGAAATCAATGAACCCAAAATGGCCTCAAGAAATGTTCAAACTTTCTGATAAATCATGAAAGTAAATAAGCATTGGAGAAAACTATTTTCTTGACACTTTAATCATTTTAATTTAATGCAAAAAGCCACTGGTCTCAAATTTTAAATTTGAAATCAGAAACTATAAATTTCAAAAATGTTGAAAACTTTGGAAATGGTTGGGAATATTATAACAATATTTCAGGAGGTCTAAAATAGTTTTTACTTTTTGTTTTGGAGCTGAAATAATTAGCAAAACAGAAAAACAAAAAAAAAATGGGAAACCCTTACCTGTCGCCTAGCCTGGCCCGGCCCATCTCCCTGGCTCGTCCCCTCCCTCGCGCCAGTAGGAGCAGGAGGTGGCCGCCGCCTCCTCCGGCGCGGCCACGCACCTGTGCGCCTGCCTGGCCGCCGCCTCGCGCTGGCAAGGCCGGGGATAAGCTCCCTGAGGCCACCGCTATCCATTCCCAGCGCTAACTCTCTCCCTCCTCTCGGATCTCTTCCTCCTTCCTGCTGCCGCCATTGGAGCCGAGCTCGAGCTCGAGCCGCAGCACCTCTAGCCATGGAAACCCTCCTCCGAGTAGTCCGTTAGCTCCGCCTCGTCGCCCTGGTCATCTCTGCAGAAGCCGAAGCTTCCCCAAGCTCTGCATCGCCCCCAACGCCGCCGTCTTCCACCTCCGGCCGCCGGACCTCTCCCGTCGATTCGCTCCCTCCGGTGCATCCCCGAGCCCCTCAACAGCACCATCGGAACCACCGTGAGCCCGTCGTCGTTTCCCCTCTCGCCCCACGCTCTCCCGTGCATCGTAGCCTAGTTCCCCACCAAGGCCGAGAGCTCCTCGCCGCCAGCCATGTCGTCGCCGTTGCTGTGGTGTCCGATCCACACGCTCGAGCTAGGGTTCGAGCTCCTGGAGCCTCCAGGAGCGTGATGAGCCCCTCAGTTGTCCTCCCCGTGCCCTAGAGCCATCGCTCGTAGAAGGCCGAGCTTCGGCCGCCGCTCCGGCTCGTCGCCGGCGCCTCTTCCGGCGACCCTAGCCTCCCCTGATGCCCCTGCCAGATCGGCCACTTCGCCAGCGTGCCGTAGCTGCAAACCGCGTTCGAATTGGTGTTGTGCAGCGCCGTTTAGGTCACCTCCGGCGAGCCCTCCGCCGCGGGCCTGGTCGCCGGCGACCACCCTCCGGTGGGGGTCGATGTGGCAAAGCTAACCCAGCAGCTCAGGGCTTAATCACTCGCTGACAAGTGGTCCCAAGGCCAAGTCAAACCTCAATTAGGACTGGTCAGCGCGGGATTAGTACCAGAGAGGCTGACCAGTGGGTCCCCCCTATCAGGTTTGACCTGAACAGGTCGGCTGACCTGCTGACGTCAGTCTGATGCAATAAATAGAATTGCCAGTATAAAATTAATTCCAGGAAATTGCTAAAACTTGTAAAAATCATAGAAATTAATTTGTAACTCCAATGAAAATAATTTATATATGAAAAAGTATCAGAAAAATTCAAGGATTCTGATTATCTATTTTCAACTATGTTTGAAAAAGTTACAGAACCCTAAAATGTGGAATAAGGATTAATTCAATTCTTATAATTACTTTTTAAATGGAATTTGGAAAATATTCAAATTTCATTATGAATGCCATGATTACACACTGTCCTAACTACAAATCAGTACCTTAACATGACATCTCATGCATACTAACATCAAGTTGATCTGAGCATCAGGTCGAATCAATTAAAACGGTATCCGAGAATACCCCGTTTGAATTGACATTCGAATGTGATTCAAATCAACCCTAAACCTAATACATATTGATTATAATAACTTATCACCTTGCATTCTCATGCCATGCTCATGCATCATTTTGATTGCATATGATTGTTATTGAATGCTACCATTTATCTCGGTAGGCTCCGCACCCCCGGATTCCACCGAATATCCGTCTGGCGGATATCGTTCCTCCTCTGAGCAACAAGGCAAGCAACCCTTTTGATCATCCCGATAATTCCCATGTTCTTGCTCCTGCACTTATTTATTGCATTAGGATCAAATGCTTCAACTATTTTTGCCACGTTAGTTGAACCCACTTCCTTTGCATGACCTAACCTTGTCACAGTAAATAGCCGAACCTTGCAACCTAGCATAACTGGTAGTTGCTTGAGCTATGATGTGCCTTATCCTGCTATGCATGCTATGCTTAGAGTTGTGTATGGTCTGTCATCTGGGGGATGAACAGAAATGTGGAATGTGTTCGGTGAGCAAAGGTTGTGTGTTGAACTTGATTTGGTAAAGGTACCGGTGAAAGGCTGTGTAGGAGTACATGGCGGGTTGTTTCATTGGAACCGTCCTTAGGAACTGAGTTCCGGGTATGTAATCCAAGACTAGATACTACCACATGCTGGGCCCTGAAATATGACCCCGCTCGGCCTATTAATCGCGTAGTACTCGGTCCAGGAGTTGCAAGTAGTTTCTGGTGTTTATAGTAATGCTGGAGGCCGTGCATGGTGCTGACCTGAGAGGTGGGCCGTGATGCGGTAGGCAGTGGCACGGTGTACCAAGTGGCACCCGGATGGTGGGCTTGGGAACCCTGCGCACATCGTTTGAGGCCGTGGCGGAAACTTCGGCCGGACTTCCGTACGGGTTACTCTCAGATAGGCGATAAACCTGGACTAGGTACTAGTGTGGTTAACGGTTGTGGTCGACTCCCTCGCTGGGCTTCCGCTTGAAGGTTGCCGAGGTGCATGACGTGCACATGGCGATAAGTGGCGAGAGCGTGTGTGACGAAGTACACCCCTGCAGGGTTGTGATCTATTCGAATAGCCGCATCCGCGGATATGGACTACTTGGAGACATATGTTGTTCATAGATAACTTCAATGACTACTCATAAAATTGCCAAGATAAGCGTGAGTGTCGTGGACGGCATTTCCGTACGGAGACGGAATGATTCCACGATAGTGTATTGTTGTGGTGTTAGTGGACTCGTGTGCGAGAAATCAAGTTGTCAAAATTATTTGAAAATGCAAGTGTCTAGCCACGAGTCAAATGCTGGCTTTCCGCATGAAACCCCACAATACCTTTTGATACCTTGCATGAGTAGTTAGTTCTCCTAAAGTCTTGCTGAGTACCTTCGTACTCATGTTTGCTTAATAAATGTTGCAGAGGTTGCTAATGACCCTAATGGAGGGTTCTTCGTAGACATCGACGACGACGAGTAGCTGGTGTCCCAGCTACGATCTGGCCCTACGTTGGATCTGTAGTATAGTCAGGCCATGTGCCTTTAGTTGCCGTGTCTGTACTCAGACAGTTTAAAACTCTTCCGCTGGCTTGTAACTGAATGACTGTTATTATGGGTCGTGAGACCCTTAATGTGTCCTTCTTAGCTGTTGTGTCTGTCCCCTTTGGGGAAATGTCACGCGACGTAATGGAGTCCTTGTAGCTTGCTACGACTCGTCTACGTTCGCTGATGACCGACACCTGCTTTGTTGGGTCATGTATGCATGTCCTTGTGCGGTACTGCCACTTTGGTTTATGACTAGACATGTCGATCCGGGTTCTTTGACATTGGAATGCTAGCAACACTATTGCATACGTGAGTCAAAAGACGCAAACGGTCCCGGCTAACGTAAGGCTGCAGCCGTGGAGTTAACCGTGCGTGAGACCGCAAAGGGATGCGATGTGTTACAGGCTGGATTCCTATGGCTTAGGATCGGGGTCCCGACAGCGTTGGTATCAGAGCCTGACTGACTGTAGGATTACTAAGCCAAACTGGTCGAAGTTGAATCTAGAATTGCTTTAGTTATATATAAGGGAATTGTTTGTGGAAGGGAACGTAAGACTCTTGTTCTCTTCTCAAGATATTCTATTCTGGTCGTCCTCGTCTTTTCTGCGGGAATTAAGGACTATGTTACTCATCTTCTCCTAGGCTCGTGTTTCCGATCCGTAGCTTATAGGACTACGGGTCGAGAGATATTGGGTTTCTTTTATTCCTGGGAAAAGGAAGTGAGTTTGATGATCGGAGAGTTGAACTTGATAGTTGAGTGGTTACGCTATTCCATTTTGGGTTGTCTCAAAATTTGTTTTGAGCATTTACAGCCGTTATGCTGCCCAATTTTGCATTCGGAGCTCTAATGCTTTTGCATTACTCTCTATTTACAGATGCCTGGCCGTCCTTCTCGTCAGGTGGTACGTCTGACCAGGTGCATTGATGTGCCGGGTCATACGGCCATGCTGGTCAGGGTGATGTCGGTGTGCGGTTACCGCTGGTACCCCGAGTACACAGTAGAGGAACAGTACCGAGACTTCAACCAGAGCCAGTACATCTGCACTGTTAGGGTATTTCCAGACTACCCTGGAGCGGAGAAGCCAATCCATTGGTCCTATGGGTTGGGGGTCACTGTTGACATGGCAGTACAGGATGCTGCCTATTCAATGCTGACTATTATGAGAGCGAGACATGCACTGCTGCAGAATTCAGAGTTCTGCTATGTTCCGGCCTCTCATCCTGGTGAAGAGGGATACCTCAGTGGAGTCTATTTTGATCCTTCTATGGAGGATCCACTACTGCAGTCCACTGTTGAGATGCTAGAGAACAGAGACAGGGATGCTCGTGCTCTCCGCATGGAGCTTTATGCTACCCGTGCCCGTGTGTGGACAACTTTCACGCAGCTGGCACCGGTAGTCCAGACAGGGTATGGAGAGATGGAGATGTTGAACCTTGTTAGGAACCATCTTCCGGCCCACGTTGACTGGCCAGCTATAGGAGGAGTCACACCTCTTCGGGGACCCCTCTTACCACCAGTCAGGGGACCAAGGCCACATCCGTGTCCTTATGGATCCCAGGGATCTCAGGCTAGAGTGTTTCCTGATCCGCAGGTTGAGCTTCCAGGCCATGGAGGTAATCTCTATGAGATGTTCTATGCGGATGCCTGAGCTGTGAGCGGAAGGATAGTATGGTAGTAGCCGTACGTTCACAGTCCTGCGTGACTTGTGAAGTATGGTTGTGATGTGAAATGAATTCCGGAGGCCTAGATAAATAATGTATAGGCAGCTTGTAAGCCTCTGATGAGTAGTTTCACAATTTCAGTAGTTTGCTCTTCGGTTAAGGGTGTACTGAACTATGTAAGGGTGTGTATGAACCATGGTGTATATATTGCAGTTGCTTGTTACCATGCTGTTCGGATATTAATTTCCGCATTCCGTGTGTTCAGTACATTCTTAATCCATAGCTACTATTGATATGATGTTGGTCTAAGCTATGAGTTTGTTTGTCAGGATGGTGTTCACGAGGTTGAACCGTGCCCCTGCTCATGAGCAAGGCGAGGGTAGTCAAGCGTCGCAGGAAGACCTGCCTCACCCACCCTCTCTGGTGGAAGTGATGCTTGAGGCAGAAAGAAACAAAAGGGAGACCAACCGTCTGCTAGAGCGTATTGAGCATAATACGGCTCGACAGCCTAGGAATGTTGCAGTGTCCCTCAATGACTTTGTGAAGCTGAATCCTCCAAAGTTTCATCATTATGTCGATCCCCTCGATGCTGATGACTGGCTGTACAACATCTCACGCAAGATTCGCTCTGCGAATGTGTCTGAGGCCGACAAGGTGACCTTTGCAGCGTATTTCCTGGAAGGACCCGCCAATCTGTGGTGCGAGAATTTTGAAGCTATGCGTCCTGCTGAACCAGTGGCCACATGGGCAGACTTCAGTGCAGCTTTTCGTCTGCACCATATTCCAGAGGGCCTGATGGACAGAAAGAGAGAGGAGTTATGTGCCTTCACTCAGGGCAAGTTGTCTGTGGATGCCTATAGCCGCGAGTTCGGTAACCTCACCCGCTATGCAACAGAGGAGGTGTCTACTGACGCCAAGAAGCAAGCAAGATTCCATAAGGGTCTGAGCCCTGAGCTCCATCGTGATCTACGCCTCCATGAGTGTGCAAGTTTTCAAGCCCTAGTCAACAAAGCGATCAGTGCCGAGACTGGTCATACTGACTTCGAAGCCACCAGGAAGCACTCCCGTGACTTCGGCTCGTCTTCTGGTTCCGCGTTTCCAAAATGCAGGTTGTGGGTTCCAAACAGTTCTCTGCCGCCAAGATACACTCCGAGGCCATCCTACGTGGCGCCTCAGACGAATCAGGCCAACCCTCCAGCAAAAGCGTATGGTGGTCCAGCTAGCAATGTTGCACCACGTGCCAACTAGGTGATATGCTACAAGTGTGGAGAACCAGGGCACTATTCTCGTGAGTGTCCTCAAAATGTGGGTGCCAAGCAACCCGGAAAGACCGTCGGGCAAGCCAAGTCGGGCAAAGCGTACTATGTGAAGCCAACTCCTGCACGTGGCCGTTTGAACTATGTGTCAGCAGAAGAAGCTGCAGAGGATCCCGACGTCATGCTGGGTACGCTTCTTGTTAATCATCACCCAGCGTCCGTTCTCTTTGACACTGGGTCTTCTCATTCCTTCATTTCAGAAAGTTATGCACAGTTGCATAACATGTCTCTTTGTGATATGCCAATCCCATTGGTTGTCCAAACCCCTGGTAGTAAATGGCAAACCTCTAGGATAACCTATGACAATGAAATTCTAGTAGACAGGCTAGTTTTTCTAGCCTCATTGATAGCTTTGAAATCTTCGGATATTAATATCATCTTGGGCATGGACTGGATGTCAGCTCACTATGCCAAGATTGATACTCATTCTAGAAATGTCCAGCTTACCCATCCCTCGGGTGAGATAGTAAATGTCTCTACTCGAGTTGCCAAATGCCAACTCTATTCCCTAAATGCCAACCCTCTTCCGGAACTTGAAGACATTCCGGTAGTCCGTGACTTCCCGGATGTTTTTCCAGAGGAACTTCCAGGAATTCCACCTGACAGAGATGTAGAGTTTGTGATAGATCTTGTTCCGGGAACTGTCCCAATAGCCAGAAGACCTTATAAGATGGCACCCCTGGAGCTAGCCGAACTTAAGAAGCAATTAGATGAGGCCTTGAACAAGGGTTTCATTCGTCCTAGCTCTTCTCCTTGGGCTTGTCCCGTCGAATTCGTCAAGAAGAAAGACGGAACGGATCGGATGGTTGTAGATTACCGACCAGTTAATCTGGTCACCATTAAGAACAAGTATCCGCTCCCTAGGATCAACGATCTGTACGATCAGCTCGCTGGATCCTCAGTCTTCTCCAAAATGGATTTGAGGTTGGGATACCATCAAATCAAGATTAAGAACGGGGACATTCCAAAAACGGCTTTTGTTACTCGCTATGGCCAATATGAGTACACCGTTATGTCCTTCGGTTTAACCAATGCCCCAGCCACCTTCTCTCGGCTGATGAATTCAATCTTCATGGAGTATTTGGATAAATCCGTCGTAGTATACCTCGATGATATTCTCATCTACTCGAAGAATGAACAAGAACATGCCGAGCATCTAAGGCTGGTATTGATGAAACTTCGAGAGCATCGCCTTTATGCCAAATTTTCAAAATGTGAATTCTGGTTACCAGAAGTGACCTATCTAGGCCACGTAATCTCTGGTAAGGGTATTGCTGTCAATCCCGAGAGAGTTCAAGCTGTCCTTGATTGGACTAAACCTGAATCGGTTAAGCAAGTTAGGAGTTTTCTTGGTCTAGCAAGCTATTGTCGCCGCTTTGTCGAGAATTTCTCCAAGGTTGCAAAGCCTCTAACTGAACTCCTCAAGAAGGATAAAAAGTTCGAGTGGACACCACAGTGTGAGCATAGTTTTCAGGAACTGAAAAGACGCCTGACTTCCGCACCTGTGTTGCTACCACCAGATTTTTCTAAGGACTTTGTTATCTATTGCGACGCCTTGCGACAAGGACTAGGTTGCATTCTCATGCAAGATCGTCATCTGATCGCATACGCATCTCGTCAGTTGCGTCCACATGAGGATAATAATCCCACACATGACCTTGAGCCTGCAGCTGTGGTCCATGCACTAAAAACCTGGCGACATTACCTTCTGGGTAATCGTTGCGAAATATTCACTCATCACCAAAGTCTGAAATATATCTTCACCCAGCCGGATTTGAATCTCAGGCAAAGACGGTGGGTTGAGTTGATCTCGGATTACGACTTAGGGATAACTTACACCCCGGGGAAGGCCAATGTTATGGCCGATGCGCTAAGTCGTAAATCTTATTGTAACAATTTGATGCTACAACAAGGTCAACCACATCTCCATGAGGACTTTTGGAAGTTGAATCTTCATATTGTTCCTCAAGGATTCCTTTCTACTCTGGTGGCGAAGCCTACTCTTAAGGATCAAATTATAGCTGGCCAAAAGCGTGACAAGGGTATATCACGGATCAAGGAGAATATTTTTAGCGGAAACGCTAAAGAATTTTCCATGAACGATCAAGGTGTTGTGTTCTTCCAGAATCGTTTAGTGGTTCCTAAGAACCCACATCTAAGGCAATTAACCCTTAAGGAGGCTCATGAATCTCCTCTCACCATTCATCCCGGTAGTACTAAGATGTATCAGGACCTACGCCAGAGGTTCTGGTGGATTAGGATGAAGAGAGAAATTGCTGAGTTCGTTGCTAACTGCGACGTTTGTCGTCGAGTTAAGGCAGAACATCAAAGGCCTGCTGGCACCCTTCAGCCTCTAGCTATTCCTGAATGGAAATGGGATAAAGTTAGCATGGATTTCATTACTGGATTTCCCAAGACAAAGAAAGGAAATAATGCTATCTTTGTGGTCATTGACCGTCTTTCCAAAGTGGCTCATTTTCTTCCCGTTCGTGAGAGTATAACAGCTAGCCAGCTAGCGGAATTATATATCTCTCGAATAATGTCTCTTCATAGTGTTCCCCTGGAGATTAACTCGGACCGTGGGAGTATCTTTACTTCTCGCTTCTGGGAAAGTTTTCAGAATGCCATGGGGACTCACCTATCTTTTAGCACTGTTTTCCATCCCCATTCAAGTGGTCAAGTAGAAAGAGTGAATTAAATACTAGAAGATATGCTCCGAGCTTGTGTTATATCGTTCGGTATGAATTGGGAAAAGTGCCTCCCATTCGCCGAATTCGCTTATAACAATAGTTACCAATCAAGCTTGGGCAAAGCCCCTTTTGAAGTTCTCTACGGACGAAGATGTCGAACACCTTTAAATTGGTCAGAAACCGGAGAGAGGCAACTCTTTGGTCCGGATATGATCCAGGATGCAGAAGAGCAGGTTCGCATTATTTGTGAAAAGTTGAAAACAGCCCAGTCTCGTCAAAAGAGGCAATATGATCGTCATCATAAGACTGTGACCTTTGAAGTTGACGAGAAGGCTTACCTTCGGGTTACACCTTTGAAGGGTACCCATCGTTTCGGTATCAAGGGCAAGTTGGCTCCTCGTTACATTGGTCCTTTTCGCATTCTTGCCAAACGAGGAGAAGTAGCCTACCAGTTGGAACTTCCTCCGCATCTTTCCAAGGTTCATGATGTTTTCCACATCTCGCAACTCAGGCGTTGCTTTTCGGATCCTATCCGTGAAGTGGACCACGAAACGCTTGATCTACAAGATAACCTTTCATACCGAGAATACCCCGTGCGTATTCTTGATCAAGCTGAGCGTACCACTCGACATCGAAACCTCAAGTTTCTTAAAGTTCAATGGTCAAATAATTCTGAAAAGGAGGCAACTTGGGAAAGAGAGGATCGTCTCCGACTTGAGTATCCTGCGTTATTCCCGACGACTTCTAAATCTCGGGACGAGATTCTTTTGACTGGGGGTGAGTTGTCACATCCCTAACCCTTAAGCAAGTTAGCCTTGTGCTCATGTCTTCTTGCATTTGCATCTAAGAATTTTCACCAAGAACAAGAAAGTGGCAAAGGAAAAACTCAAAACCCTAGCCACTACTTTAAATAAAGAAAATCTCAAACTAGTTGAAATCAATGAACCCAAAATGGCCTCAAGAAATGTTCAAACTTTCTGATAAATCATGAAAGTAAATGAGCATTGGAGAAAACTATTTTCTTGACACTTTAAGCATTTTAATTTAATGCAAAAAGCCACTGGTTTCAAATTTTAAATTTAAAATCAGAAACTATAAATTTTCAAAAATGTTGAAAACTTTGGAAATGGTTGGGAATATTATAACAATATTTCAGGAGGTATAAAATAGTTTTTACGTTTTGTTTTGGAGCTGAAATAATTAGCAAAACAGAAAAAAAAATGGGAAACCCTTACCTGTCACCTAGCCTGGCCCGGCCCATCTCCCTGGCTCGTCCCCTCCCTCGCGCCAGTAGGAGCAGGAGGTTGCCGCCGCCTCCTCCGACGCGGACACGCACCTGTGCGCCTGCCTGGCCGCCGCCTCGCGCTGGCAAGGCCGGGGATAAGCTCCCCGAGGCCACCGCTATCCATTCCCAGCGCTAACTCTCTCCCTCCTCTCGGATCTCTTCCTCCTTCCTGCTGCCGCCATTGGAGCCGAGCTCGAGCTCGAGCCGCAGCACCTCTAGCCATGGAAACCCTCCTCCGAGTAGTCCGTTAGCTCCGCCTCGTCGCCCTGGGCATCTCTGCAGAAGCCGAAGCTTCCCCAAGCTCTGCATCGCCCCCAACGCCGTCGTCTTCCACCTCCGGCCGCCGGACCTCTCCCGTCGATTCGCTCCCTCCGGCGCATCCCCGAGCCCCTCAATAGCACCATCGGAACCACCGTGAGCCCGTCGTCGTCTCCCCTCTCGCCCCACACTCTCCCGTGCATCGTAGCCTAGTTCCCCACCAAGGCCGAGAGCTCCTCGCCGCCGGCCATGTCGTCGCCGTTGCTGTGGTGTCCGATCCACACGCTCGAGCTAGGGTTCGAGCTCCTGGAGCCTCCAGGAGCGTGATGAGCCCCTCAGCTGTCCTCCCCGTGCCCTAGAGCCATCGCTCGTAGAAGGCCAAGCTTCGGCCGCCGCTCCGGCTCGTCGCCGGCGCCTCTTCCGGCGACCCTAGCCTCCCCTGATGCCCCTGCCAGATCGGCCACTTCGCCAGCGTGTCGTAGCTGCAAACCGCGTTCGAATTGGTGTTATGCAGCGCCGTTTAGGTCACCTCCGGCGAGCCCTCCGCCGCGGGCCTGGTCGCCGGCGACCACCCTCCGGTGGGGGTCGACGTGGCAAAGCTAACCCAGCAGCTCAGGGCTTAATCACTCGCTGACAAGTGGGCCCAAGGCCAAGTCAAACCTCAATTAGGACTGGTCAGCGCGGGATTAGTACCAGAGAGGCTGACCAGTAGGTCCCCCCTGTCAGGTTTGACCTGAACAGGTCGGCTGACCTGCTGACGTCAGTCTGATGCAATAAATAGAATTTCCAGTATAAATTAATTCCAGGAAATTGCTAAAACTTGTAAAAATCATAGAAATTAATCTGTAACTCCAATGAAAATAATTTATATATGAAAAAGTATCAGAAAAATTCAAGGATTCTGATTATGCTATTTTCAACTATGTTTGAAAAAGTTACAGAACCCTAAAATGTGGAATAAGGATTAATTCAATTCTTATAATTACTTTTTAAATGGAATTTGGAAAATATTCAAATTTCATTATGAATGCCATGATCACACACTGTCCTAACTACAAATCACTACCTTAACATGACATCTCATGCATACTAACATCAAGTTGATCTGAGCATCAGGTCGAATCAATTAAAACGGTATCCGAGAATACCCCGTTTGAATTGATATTCGAATGTGATTCAAATCAACCCTAAACCTAATACATATTGATTATAATAACTTATCACCTTGCATTCTCATGCCATGCTCATGCATCATTTTGATTGCATATGATTGTTATTGAATGCTACCATTTATCTCGGTAGGCTCCGCACCCCCGGATTCCACCGAATATCTGTCTGGCGGATATCGTTCCTCCTCTGAGCAACAAGGCAAGCAACCCTTTTGATCATCCCGATAATTCCCATGTTCTTTCTCCTGCACTTATTTATTGCATTAGGATCAAATGCTTCAACTGTTTTTGCCACGTTAGTTGAACCCACTTCCTTTGCATGACCTAACCTTGTCACAGTAAATAGCCGAACCTTGCAACCTAGCATAACTGGTAGTTGCTTGAGCTATGATGTGCCTTATCCTGCTATGCATGCTATGCTTAGAGTTGTGTATGGTCTGTCATCTGGGAGATGAACAGAAATGTGGAATGTGTTCGGTGAGCAAAGGTTGTGTGTTGAACTTGATTTGGTAAAGGTACCGGTGAAAGGCTGTGTAGAAGTACATGGTGGGTTGTTTCATTGGAACCGTCCTTAGGAACTGAGTTCCGGGTATGTAATCCAAGACTAGATACTACCACATGCTGGTCCCTGAAATATGACCCCGCTCGGCCTATTAATCGCGTAGTACTCGGTCCAGGAGTTGCAAGTAGTTTCTGGTGTTTATAGTAATGCTGGAGGCCGTGCATGGTGCTGACCTGAGAGGTGGGCCGTGATGCGGTAGGCAGTGGCACGGTGTACCAAGTGGCACCCGGATGGTGGGCTTGGGAACCCTGCGCACATCGTTTGAGGCCGTGGCGGAAACCTCGGCCGGACTTCCGTACGGGTTACTCTCAGATAGGCGATAAACCTGGACTAGGTACTAGTGTGGTTAACGGTCGTGCCGACTCCCTCGCTGGGCTTCCGCTTGAAGGTTGCCGAGGTGCATGACGTGCACATGGCGATAAGTGGCGAGAGCGTGTGTGACGAAGTACACCCCTGCAGGGTTATGATCTATTCGAATAGCCGCGTCCGCGGATATGGACTACTTGGAGACATATGTTGTTCATAGACAACTTCAATGACTACTCATAAAATTGCCAAGATAAGCGTGAGTGTCGTGGACGGCATTTCCGTACGGAGACGGAATGATTCCACGATAGTGTATTGTTCTGGTGTTAGTGGACTCGTGTGCGAGAAATCAAGTTGTCAAAATTATTTGAAAATGCAAGTGTGTAGCCACGAGTCAAATGCTGGCTTTCCGCATGAAACCCCACAATACCTTTTGATACCTTGCATGAGTAGTTAGTTCTCCTAAAGTCTTGCTGAGTACCTTCGTACTCATGTTTGCTTAATAAATGTTGCAGAGGTTGCTAATGACCCTAATGGAGGGTTCTTCGTAGACATCAACGACGACGAGTAGCTGGTGTCCCAGCTACGATCTGGCCCTACGTTGGATCTGTAGTATAGTCAGGCCATGTGCCTTTAGTTGCCCTGTCTGTACTCAGACAGTTTAAAACTCTTCCGCTGGCTTGTAACTGAATGACTGTTATTATGGGTCGTGAGACCCTTAATGTGTAATATTATGTGTGTGGCTCTTCCGAGCCTCTTAAATAAAGCTTGTATGTTTATGGTTATGTTGTGATGCCATCGATGTATCTATACATATCGGTATGCCATGCGTACGTGTGTCTTACTT
Source organism: Hordeum vulgare subsp. vulgare (assembly GCF_904849725.1). Lineage (NCBI taxonomy): Eukaryota > Viridiplantae > Streptophyta > Magnoliopsida > Poales > Poaceae > Hordeum > Hordeum vulgare. The sequence continues at coordinate 509,609,701 of NC_058522.1, forward strand.
GATATGTATGGGGTTCGAATACCTAGTCGTGAACTTTAGTAGCACTCCTTACAAGGAAATGCCCCTTTGTGATCCAACGGGCCTTGGTAGTTCGCTACTGCTCCGGACACATTGGTTGACCGGCATGTGTCCTTCTTAGCTGTTGTGTCTGTCCCCTTTGGGGAAATGTCACGCGACGTAATGGAGTCCTTGTAGCTTGCTACGACTCGTCTACGTTCGCTGATGACCGACACCTGCTTTGTTGGGTCATGTATGCCTGTCCTTGTGCGGTACTGCCACTTTGGTTTATGACTAGACATGTCGATCCGGGTTCTTTGACATTGGAATGCTAGCAACACTATTGCATACGTGAGTCAAAAGACGCAAACGGTCCCGGCTAAGGTAAGGCTGCAGCCGTGGAGTTAACCGTGCGTGAGACCGCAAAGGGATGCGATGTGTTACAGGCTGGATTCCTATGGCTTAGGATCGGGGTCCCGACAGGCAGGGTTTGGAATCGGTTCAAGTGCGTGACTCCCGGTAACTTTCCTGAGAAGCTGACCTTTAGAGCGGCTCAGGTAAGTAGTAGTATGATATACTTCTATTAATTTTCAATACTTTTATGATGCTAGATTATTATTTTGATTATATATATTCTATTCTCGTAAAGTGCGACCAGCAGCCACGGGGAACGCATCTATGCGGATACTATGTTTGCGAGACCATACGCACGTTTACCTCCGAGCTCAAGGAGCACAGATTCGACGTATGCAATGAACATTCACACCTCTATTTTTACCCGTCATTCTTTGTTATCATGATTGATATTCATATTCATCTCCTCTTCTTATATAGCACACGGCCATGAGGACGAAGGTCCTACCAGAGCAACGCGCGATTGCTGTTGCAGAGGAGCTTGCGGGATTTCTGAGAACGGAAGCTATAGATGACAAAGGACGATTTAGTGTAAATAGGGGCCATTATTGATGTTCGTCCATGTAATCGAATAGACGGGCTCTAGTCCCGATAATTCAGATCTGCATAATTGTATATATATGCTCGCTTGGAAGATAAGTTAATCTTATATATATACGCATAATTATTTCTATTTAAATTATATGAAAACTAATTCCCGAACACCAAACGAGGCATCACGTTAATCTCCCGAACACCTAAACCCTAAAACCCTAAAACCCAAAAATAATTTTCATTCAAAACAAAAACCCAAAAACCAGCAAAATCTGAAAATATTTAGTCCCGGACCGTGTAACGAACCGGGACTAAAGGGCCTGCCCCTGGGGCGCTACGAGGCGCCCACGTGGAGCACCTTTAGTCCCGGCGTGTAAGAGGACCGGGACGAAAAGGTTAGGCCTTTAGTCCCGCCAAAGCCCCTTGCGGGCCGGGGCTATAGGCCGTGTCCCCACTAGTGCTTGTTCCACTCCCGAACGCTGATCGGGACGTGATCCCTAACGAGAACTCCGCATTGCTTCTTGAATGTGTCAGCAGCATTCTTAGGAAGCTTGGGTTCGCCCGTAGGCAATATCACCTCAAAGGTGTAATGCGTCCGTGCATCCAACTTTCTAGTCGGGCCTCGTTTTGTAGCTTTGCTCGATGTGGAGGCCTAAGAGGGAGAAACATTCGTCAAATGAATGTATATGTATACAATATAGAGCTATCTCCAATATTTTTCACATATTACAAGTGATTGTCGAACTTCATATGTATACCTCGCCGGACTTTATTATTTCTTCACCGGCTTCTCCACCGGCTTCTCCATCAGTGGAGCTATCACCTTCTCCGTCATTGGACCTATCTCCTGCCCCATCGGCTTCATCTTCGTATCGGTCGACCTCCATTCCATATCCGGAGGGGTTTAGATATGACGACGGAGATTCAACTGGTTCAACGTCGGGGCCGTCTTTGATTATATCTTCGAGAAGTTCTTCCTCTTCGAGGTTCCTGATATGTGGATCCATAGTTCTGCAAAAAATGGACATTTGATTAACTAATAAACTAACAAACTATATAAGAGGGGTTGGAAACTTCGAAGTGTCGTTTTATATAGGAGGACCTTTAGTCCCGGGTCTTGGCTAGAACCTAAACTCTAAAATATGTCTAACGGATTCTCTTAACCTTTGTACCAAAAAAGAATTATTCTATGAGGAACTCCGTTCCAAAACAACTTTAGTCCCGGGTCGTGGCTCCACCCGGGACTCCTAGATTTCTGCATAGTATTCAAAGTAGGAGTACTTTTCCAATTGAGCATTCAATAAGCAAAACCAAATCATAAAATAAAGTAGTATTCAAATTAGCATGCATTCAATTATAAGCAAATACATCATCTCTTTTGTCCATACATCATCGAATATTATCACTAATACTCATTGAATACTATCATACATATAGCATCACTGATACATCTAGAACCGTAGCGCCCGACGGGTATCGGCGCGGGCGGTGGACACCCAAAGAGAAGGAACCATCACAGGATCATAGCTCGAGTGAGATCCCCGAAGAACCTACCAGGTATGCTCGAACCTGCCCTCCAACGCAACCATGTAGCGACGGACGTGCTCATCCTCCTCGCTGACACGGTGGCGTACCACCTCCGCGGTGTCCGGAAGCCTCGGCACCCTCACTGGCCCACGCGACCGCCACCAAACAAGGATCGGGTCAACGACGGGCTGGCTCCTCACCAACCGACGCCCCCCGGAAGGTAGCACCTCCCAATACCAGCCGGGCGGAGCCCAGTCCCGGACAGGGCCCCTCTGATCAAGCAGGTGTCCTCCGCCGAGTCAACGACGAGGATGCGGGATAGGCATCGTGAAATGAACTAAAAAATAAACTAGTTCTATTAATTTTCTTGCTAAAAATTAACTATTAACACTTAAGCATATACAATAGCAAAATTAAACTATTAACACTTCAGCATATACAATAGCAAAATTAAGCAATAATCTAAGAAACACTATTAACACTTAAGCATATACACTATACAATAGCAAAATTAAATGACAAAAAAAATATTTCTTCTTCTTGTAACCCTAAACTAATTTTTCCTCTTCTTCTACTTCTTCTTCTACTTCTACTTCTCCTCTTCTTCTACTACTTCTCATCTTCTCTCCTTCTACTTCTCCTCTCCTCCTCTTCTAATTTTTTCTCTTCTTCTACTTCTCCTCTTCTTCTATTTTTCCTCTTCTTCTCCTCTCCTCCTCTTGTTATTCTCCTTTTTCTTCTTTTCTTCTCCTCCTCTTCTTATTTTCCTTTTTCCTAATTCTAAATATTACTAACCCTAATAATCTAGCACAAACCTAATAACAATAGGAATTAAATGACAAAAAAAATCTTTTTCTTCTTTTCTTCCCTTTTTCTTCTTTTCTTCTCCTTTTTCTTCCTTTCTTCTCCTTTTTCTTCCTTTCTTCTCCTTTTTCTTCTTTTCTTCTCCTTTTTCTTATTTTCTTCTCTTTTTTCTTCTTTTCTTCTCCTTCCCTTTTTCTTCTTTTCTTCTCCTTTTTCTTCTTTTCTTCTCCCTTTTCTTCCTTTCTTCTCCTTTTTCTTCCTTTCTTCTCCTTTTTCTTCCTTTCTTCTCCTTTTTCTTCCTTTCTTCTCCTTTTTCTTATTTTCTTCTCCTTTTTCTTCTTTTCTTCTACTGGCCGGAGTGTTGGGGAGGAGGGGGCGGGGGGCTTACCGGCCGGAGGTGTCGAGGGCGCACGGCGAGGAGGGCGGCGCGCGGCGAGGAGGACGGCGGCGGCGAGGAGGACGGCAGGCGGCGGCGAGGAGAACGGCGGCCAGCCTGACGGCGTCGTCGAGGTCGTCGGTGTGCCGCGTCGGGCAGGAGAACGAGAGGAAGAAGAAGAGAAACGAACGATTTGGGTTGGAATTTTTCTAACTCCCGCTTATATAGGTGGATCTTTAGTCCCGGTTCGTGGCTCGAACCGGGACTAAAGACCCCCTTTAGTCCCGGGTGGAGCCACGCACCGGGACTAAAGGCCTCTTTTCGGGCAGACCAGAAGGTGGGAAGCAGGGGCCTTTAGTCCCAGTGCGGAGCTCCAACCGGGACTAAAGGGGGTCTTTAGTCCCGGTTGGAGCCACGCACCGGGACTAAAGCCCCTCCTCGGCAGCACGATAAATTTAGTACCACCTCGCCCAGCGAGGGGGAGTAACACTTGTTTATAAGCCCCGTCGCAGCTAATCCATCGAGCTCCTCTCTAAAGCAGGCTTACGGGCCTAAACTGACTGTAAATTAAAAAATTGAAACTATCTTTGAAATTGTGGAGAAAATTAAACCTGAATTCAAAGTGAGGTCACTTTGAATTTAGGTTTAATTTTCTTTACAAATTCTCATATAGTTTTAATTTTTTTCTATTTTCAATTAAAAACTATGTTTTATTAAAATTCTTTTTGCATATTTGAGAATTTGACAAAACTATGATAATGAAAAGTGTTTGAAATTGAATAAATAATTCAAAACTATTTTCTATTTTCAAAAGTAATTATTTTGACTATCCAAACTATTAACTATTTTGTTATTTTCAATTAAAAACTATGTTTATTAAAATTATTTTTGCATATTTGAGAATTTGACAAAACTATGATAATGAAAAGTGTTTGAAATTGAATAAATAATGCAAAACTATTTTCTATTTTCAAAAGTAATTACTTTGACTATCCAAACTATTAACTTATTTTTTTGAGCTAGTTGACCCTGAAATTGAAAAGCACTACAAATGAACTCTGAAAATGTTGAAAGTTGGCATGCTATCATCATTTCACCCACATAGCACGTGTTAAAAAGTTGAGAGGGCTACGACAAAAACTGGATGCCATTCGTGTACAAAACGGACAATCTCTCTCGAAGTATCAGGGTTTCGAACGAGAACTCATCTCTTACAAAGGGATTTCATTTTTTGAACTTATTTGAACTCCATACTTTTTGTGTGTTCAAAATGCACCATTCAAAGGCACATCACAAAATTTCAACAATTTCTGACTTCATTTGGTATTCTTCGTGCATTTACTTTTTTTTGAGCTAGTTGACCCTGAAATTGAAAAGCACTACAAATGAACTCTGAAAATGTTGAAAGTTGGCATGCTATCATCATTTCACCCACATAGCATGTGTTAAAAAGTTGAGAGGGCTACGACAAAAACTGGATGCCATTCGTGTACAAAACGGACAATCTCTCTCGAAGTATCAGGGTTTCGAACGAGAACTCATCTCTTACAAAGGGATTTCATTTTTTTGAACTTATTTGAACTCCATACTTTTTGTGTGCTCAGAATGCACCATTCAAAGGCACATCACAAAATTTCAACAATTTCTGACTTCATTTGGTATTCTTCGTGCGTTTACTTATTTTTTGAGCTAGTTGACCCTGAAATTGAAAAGCACTACAAATGAACTCTGAAAATGTTGAAAGTTGGCATGCTATTATCATTTCACCCACATAGCATGTGTTAAAAATTTGAGAGGGCTGCGACAAAAACTGGATGCCATTCGTGTACAAAACGGACAATCTCTCTCGAAGTATCAGGGTTTCGAACGAGAACTCATCTCTTACAAAGGGATTTCATTTTTTTGAACTTATTTGAACTCCATACTTTTTGTGTGTTCAAAATGCACCATTGAAGGCACATCACAAAATTCCAACAATTTCTAACTTCATTTGGTATTCTTCGTGCATTTACTTATTATTATTTTTGAGCTAGTTGACCCTGAAATTGAAAAGCACTACAAATGAACTCTAAAAATGTTGAAAGTTGGCATGCTATCATCATTTCACCCACATAGCATGTGTTAAAAAGTTGAGAGGGCTACGACAAAAACTGGATGCACTTCGTGTACAAAACGGACAATCTCTCTCGAAGTATCAGGGTTTCGAACGAGAACTCATCTCTTACAAAGGGATTTCATTTTTTTGAACTTATTTGAACTCCATACTTTTTGTGTGTTCAAAATGCACCATTCAAAGGCACATCACAAAATTTCAACAATTTCTGACTTCATTTGGTATTCTTCGTGCATTTACTTATTTTTTTTTAGCTAGTTGACCCTGAAATTGAAAAGCACTACAAATGAACTCTGAAAATGTTGAAAGTTGGCATGCTATCATCATTTCACCCACATAGCATGTGTTAAAAAGTTGAGAGGGCTACGACAAAAACTGGATGCCATTCGTGTACAAAACGGACAATCTCTCTCGAAGTATCAGGGTTTCGAACGAGAACTCATCTCTTACAAAGGGATTTCATTTTTTTGAACATATTCGAACTTCATACTTTTTGTGTGTTCAAAATGCACCATTCAAAGGCACATCACAAAATTTCAACAATTTCTGACTTCATTTGGTATTCTTCGTGCATTTACTTTTTTTTGAGCTAGTTGACCCTGAAATTGAAAAGCACTACAAATGAACTCTGAAAATGTTGAAAGTTGGCATGCTATCATCATTTCACCCACATAGCATGTGTTAAAAAGTTGAGAGGGCTACGACAAAAACTGGATGCACTTCGTGTACAAAACGGACAATCTCTCTCGAAGTATCAGGGTTTCGAATGAGAACTCATCTCTTACAAAGGGATTTCATTTTTTGAACTTATTTGAACTCCATACTTTTTGTGTGTTCAAAATGCACCATTCAAAGGCACATCACAAAATTTCAACAATTTCTGACTTCATTTGGTATTCTTCGTGCATTTACTTTTTTTTTTGAGCTAGTTGACCCTGAAATTGAAAAGCACTACAAATGAACTCTGAAAATGTTGAAAGTTGGCATGCTATCATCATTTCACCCACATAGCATGTGTTAAAAAGTTGAGAGGGCTACGACAAAAACTGGATGCACTTCGTGTACAAAACGGACAATCTCTCTCGAAGTATCAGCGTTTCAAACGAGAACTCATCTCTTACAAAGGGATTTCATTTTTTTGAACTTATTTGAACTCCATACTTTTTGTGTGTTCAAAATGCACCATTCAAAGGCACATCACAAAACTTTTTGTATTACATTATTGCACCAATATTCCTATCTATTATTTCTGTTTTCTTCTGGGTCGTAGCCATGGAGAATCTTCATCATTCAGTAGGATGCTTGGGTCAGTTTTCACGTTGAAGGGCGGAATTTCATGAGACTTATTATAATCTTCTCACATGTCTGTCTTGTCATCTACTCCCACGATGTTTCTTTTCCCTGAAAGAACTATGTGGTGTTTTGGCTCATCGGACGATATCTTCTTTTGCTGATTTTTTTTTCTCGTTTTTGTAGACATGTCCTTCACATAGAAAACCTCAGCGACATCATTGGCTAGGACAAATGGTTCGTCCATGTACGCTAGATTGTTGAGATCCACTGTTGTCATGTCATACTTTTGGTTTACAACTACCCCGCCTCCTGTCAGCTTCACCCATTTGCACCGAAACAAAGGGATCTTAAAAGTAGGTCCATAGTCAAGTTCCCATATCTCCTCTATGTACCCGTAATATGTTTCCAAACAGTGCCCATTCTCGTCTATTGCATCAAAGCGGACACCACTATTTTGGTTGGTGCTCTTTTTATCTTGGGCAACCGTGTAAAATGTATTCCCATTTATCTCATACCCTTAAAAAGTACATATAGTCGAAGATGGTGGCCTGGCCAAACAGTACAGCTGATATCCAACGGTGTCGTCATTCATGAGATGTGTCTGCAACCAACTGCCGAAAGTCTTCTCGTGTTCCCCTTTAATCCAAGAGTCAGCCTTCCCCGGGTTTTCGGAGCGTAGAATATTCTTGTGTCTCACGATATACGGAGCCACCACGGTGGAATTGTGTAGAACTGTGTAGTGTGATTGAGAGAAAGAATGCCCGTTCATACATACTTTTTCTTTCCTTCCTAGTGTGCCTTTTCCTGTCAGCCTACCCTCATACCGAGATTCAGGAACACCAATCGGCTTAAGGTCAGGAAGAAAGTCCACACAAAACTCAATGACCTCCTCTGTTCCATAGCCCTTGGAGATGCTTCCTTCTGGCCTAGCACGGTTACGAACATATTTCTTTAATACTCCCATGAACCTCTCGAAGGGGAACATATTGTGTAGAAACACAGGACCGAGAATTCTAATCTCTTCGACTAGGTGAACTAGGAGGTGTGTCATTATATTGAAGAAGGATGGCGGGAACAACAACTCAAAGCTGACCAGACATTGGACCACATCAATCTGTAACCCTGATAGACTTTCTCGATCGATTACCTTCTGAGAAATTGCATTGAGGAATGCACATACCTTCACAATTGCCAGGCGAACATTTTCCGGTAGAATTCCCCTCAATGCAACCGGAAGCAATTGCGTCATAAGCACGTGGCAGTCATATTTTTTGTCTTTCATATTTACGATTCCCTTTATATTCGACGAGAAGCCAGTCGGGACCTTGATACTGAAAAGGACTTCAAAGAAGATTTCCTTCTCTTCCTTAGTAAGAGCGTAGCTGGCACGCCGTTGAAACTGTCCTGGATGCATGCCATCTCTTCCTTTATGACGTTCCTGGTTCTCCCGTGCTTCCGGTGTATCTTTTGACTTCCCATAAAAGCCTAGGAAGCCTAGAATATTCAGGCAGGATTCTTCGTCAGGTGCATCACGTCGATTCCCGAGCGGACCTCATGGACTTCCCAGTAGGGTAGCTCCCAAAATATAGATTTCTTCTTCCACATGGGTGCGCGCTTATCGGGGCCGTTAGGAACAGGTTGGCTTCCAGGACCCTTTACAAAGATTACTTTTAAATCTTTGACCATATCAAATACTTCAGCACCAGTACGGATGACAGGCTTCCCCCGGGGTTCTGCCTTGCCATTGAAATGCTTGCCTTTTTTCTTTAAGGGATGCTTGGGCGGAAGAAAACGACGATTGTACGGGTACACATTCTTCCTACATTTGTCCAGATATATACTTTCTGTCTGATCCAAACAGTGCGTGCATGCATTGTATGCTTGTTTGACTGTCCTGAAATGTTACTAAGAGCAGGCCAATCATTGATGGTTACGAAAAGCAACGCTCGAAGGTCAAATTCCTCTTGTTTGTGCTCGTCCCACACACGTACACCTGGTTCGGCCCACAGCTGTAAAAGTTCATCAACTAATGGCCTTAGGTACACATCAATATCGTTGCCGGGTTGCTTTGGACCTTGGATAAGCACTGGCATCATAATGAACTCCCGCTTCATGCACAACCAAGGAGGAAGGTTGTAGATACATAGAGTAACGGGCCAGGTGCTGTGACTGCAACTCTGCTCACCAAAAGGATTCATGCCATCTGTACTCAGACCTAACCATAAGTTCCTTGCGTCAGCTGCAAATCTCGAGAACTCTCTCTCAATTTTTCTCCACTGCCGACCACCAGCGGTGTGCCTCAACTTATCGTCTTTCATATGATCTTCCATGTGCCATCACAACAACTTCGCATGATCTTTATTTCTGAACAGACGTTTCAACCGTGGTATTATAGGAGCATACCACATCACCTTGGCAGGAACCCTCTTCCTGGGCGGCTCGCCCTCAATATCACCAGGGTCATCTTTTCTCATCTTATACCGCAATGTAGTGCATACTGGCCATTTATCCATATTCTCGTACTTCTCACCGCGGTAGAGGATGCAGTCATTAGGGCATGCATGTATCTTTTGCACGTCTAATCCTAGAGGACAGACAAGCTTCTTTGCTTCGTACGTGCTGGCGGGCAATTCGTTCTTTCTTGGAAGCATCTTCTTCATTAGTACCAGCAACTTTTCGAATGACGAGTCAGTCACACCGGTCTCTGCCTTCCACTTCAGCAATTCCAGTGTGCTACCCCGCTTCTTCTGGCCATCTTCACAAGTTGGGTACAACAATTTGTTGTGGTCCTGTAACATCTCCTCGAACTGCAACCTCTCCTTTTCTGTGTCGCAACCTCGCTGTGCATCAGAAATGACCCGGCCAAGATCATCAGCGGGCTCATCTGGTTCCCGTTCTTCATCCTGATCTTCTTCTTCATTGTCTTCCATTGCGGTATCAGCTTACTCAGGGAACATAGATCGGTAGTTGTCATCATCGTTCTCTTCTTCTTCATCGTCGTCTTCCATCATAACCCATCTTTCTCCGTGCTTGGTCCAAACATTATAGCCCGACATAAAACCGGACCGAAGCAGGTGGCTCTGAATGACTCTTGAGGAAGTGTAATCCTTCTCATTCCGACATTCAACACATGGACAAAACATATAGCCACCACCATGCTTGTTCGCATCGGCTGCATCTCGAAAAGAATGCACGCCTTCTCTGTAAGCGGCTGTGCGTCGATCACCGTACATCCATGGATGGCTCATCTGTGTTATACGAAAGTATATCAAATACAATCACGATCCTAAAAATTAGTACCACACGGTCTAAACGAGGAAATGTAGTTGCTAACCTTTTAGAATAAGTAGAAATAAAGAGGAAGAGGTTTAAGCGTGGCTCGGGCATCTCATATCGTAGCTGTGTTCGGTGAACTGAAGCGGCATCGCTCTAACACACATTTCAGCAAACACCTCTAGTGCATCCAAAAAAAATGGAGAGCTAGCACACATCCACACTCTTCCATCCAAGAAAAATGCAAGGAAGGGGGGAGAGGGGGGTTGTGCTATATATAGGCAAAGGACTTTAGTCCCGGTTTGGGACACGAACCGGGACTAAAGACTCCTTACGGGCCGGGACTAAAGCCTCGAGGGAGGCATTGAGAATTGGGGCGACGTGGCCGGGCCTTTAGTCCCGGCCCAGAGGCAGGCCGGGACTAAAGGGTCCCGGCCAAAGGCCCGTTTTCCACTAGTGGTGCTGGCCCAAATGCTCGTCGACGCACCGATGCCGCTCATAAAGTGCAACGACTGTCCACGAAAGGTCGTGCGTCGCGTGTCTACAACTTTGGAACATCCCGAATGTGTGTTTGTCAAGTGTAAAAATAATGGGGTATGTGTTGATTTAGCTTCGGTTGTGCTCCCGGACTCGGCTCGTTTTGCTTACACTCGAATATTTATTGTGTAGGCTGGATGTAACTTTTGATTTTGGAAAGAAGAATACATCAATGTACTGATAACGCGTAATTTAATAGATATTCGTGTATTTTTTGCTAGAGTAGAGGCTAGAGATGAGACTAGATGTGAAGAAGCAACGTCTAATTATTTTAGACTCAAAGAAGAAAGAAGCATGCAACATTAAGACTATGCACATTAACAATGAATGCATCGAGAAGACACTAATCCTAAAATGTTTTCTTATAGTTCTTGTTCTTTGATCTTTTTATTCTAGTCAAAATTTGATGATGTATTCTAATGTATTAAAAAAAGTCAATGACGGAAATAAAAAAGAATATTGCAAACATTGTATCCGGACGAGATACGTTTGAAATACGACCGCGAATTGAACGTACGACCGACGCATTCACAAATACAAACAGACGAAAAACAAGTATATGTTAGGGATGTGCGTCGGAGTTGGCCTAAGACACAGTTGCTCGCGGCACCTCTTCTCTGATGTGGAAAAGACCCATAATCTCCCCTCTCGCGACCTCTCAGGTCATTGTCTTTTTTTCAAACAATATTGTTTCTCTTTTCTGGCCTGCACAACGGGCAGCGAGCCGGCCCGACTGCTTGCAGATTTCAACATTTTTGTTAAGAATAGATTAAGTTAATTCTTAGATAGGTTACTTAGTCCTCAAGCAACCATGCACTTCCTTGACTCTCAAGAAAACTATGTAATAACTTGGCCCTTAAGTAACTTCAAGTTTACTTGACTCCCAAGCAACATGTGTACTTCCGCCCGGGTATAAATACCCCATTGCTATCATCAGTAAAGACTAATGAATTATCTTTCGTTCATCTCTCTCGTTCTTTACTTTTTACTTCAAACACGTTATCAACACTTCGCTCTACGTTGAGACCAAAAGGTCATCCAAGATGGCAGAACATCAGCATTGCTTGCCTACAGGATCAAGCGCATCGTTGTCATTATGGATGGATACAAATCGATCCATTGCTTCTTACCGGTCTTAGTGCTCAACCCCTTGACGCGGCCGTACATGCATCAGCGACGATGAACTTGGATGACGCACGACGTGGCTGCTTGGTGTGACCCGCTGCTCGCGCAAAGGGGCGCCAAGCCGCGCAACGGATCTTGGACTCAGAGCGGCTTCTTTTGGCGTGATTGCGTGTACACAGACCTTCAAAATTGATCGCTCACGCACTCCGTTAGGACGTCCACAGCAAAGACGTCCATGCATCTGCATGCATGCGTCACAAAGGAAAATCGAACAAACGCTCATTTATTGTCTTCTTTTGATCAAGATCAGCACTCTAATGATTGAGTTCTCTTGAATAGCCTTCACAAATCTCTTCGTCGAATTGGACCGAGACATGAAGATGCAATCAACCTCCCAGTACATGGCGCGGTGATGCTCCTCAACAGCGATGCTCGGCCAAGGACGACGTCCTCATGAAGCAGCGCACATCCGAAATCGATAAAAGGTGCAACAAGATCCTTCCATCAGCGAGACATCGGCAGAGAAAAGGACGAACGAAAAGAAAGAAGGAACATGGGAATTGATATCCGCGATCAATGGATTGAAAATAAACCAAGAAACGAAATTACCCACGTGGTATTTCTTCAATTCGTCGTTCATATATCTAAATTCCTTCGGACACGGAACTGCGCGCTTGTTCAAATGGTGATGACGGTCCAAGCAGCCATGGCCTTCGGCCTCGACACGGATGCGCTTCCACGCCCCATGGGCGGCTCCCACGGAACGACCAATGATGACGCGGTTCCCCTCCTGCACCGGCCGAGCGACACCCTCCGGCCGGCGATACCTCCATGCGAGGTCGCGAAGGCCGTCGGCGTCTTGCTTGCCATAAGCGGTGTGCCGTCGTTATGTAATTGGCAGCGACGACTGGGTGAATCCCTAGCCGCATATGAGCAGAAATTGGGGATTATTATCCTCTTGGCTATTGTTTGATTAAGTCCTCAAACTTTATCTTCACTACGTATATAAGTCCCTGTAAATTATCACACAGCTCGAGGCTTATACTATTTTAACATTTATAACCCTCTGGTTATTATTTGTATTTTAGATCTTGGCTTCAGAAAATATAAGTGGGGGAACCTCTCTTCATCCTAAATCACATACAAAATAATTACACACCATTTTGCCATGTGTAAAATTATATTTTCAAGACCTCATGTCTTCATATATTTACGTAAGTATGTAAATTAACTTTTACACGTATATGTATTACCGCAGTAATACTGTTGTGAAAGTATATTTTTTCGTACATTCTTTGGAATTTAAGACATCTCATGTGTCTCTACCACTCGCATTACATGCGATTGATGACAACAATTACATTTGCAAAAATGAAATTAATTTTCCTTGCAAATTTTGATGTAATTCAAATAAGAATTATAAGTATGATTCTTAATATGACTAGCCCAAAAATTATTTGTGAATCACAAGGTATTGATGGCATCTACTGCACAATTTTACAGATTATCCATCACTACTGTAAGGTCTACGTCTTGTCACTTTGATAAGATGACTACCTTCAATGTGCTCTTCCAAATATTAGATGTGACTACCTAAAGATATCATAAGGTATTATTGGCATCTACTGCAAATTTCGCAGACTATCCAGTATTACTGCAAGGTCTACATCATGTCACTTTGACAGATGATTACCTTCAAAGTGATTTCATACATTTAGCATAACATAAGGTAATAGAATTATGAACATCTACTGAGAGAAGTCAAACTATGTTTTCTATTACTGTGAGATCTACACCATATTGGTGATTATCTTCAAAGTGTTATCCTATATAAATTGAGGTCTACACATATGGCTATAAGGCATCAGCGGTACTAGAATTTGCTCATGTGAAGCATTTATTTTTGTTGTTAACTAATATATTTTACTCTCATAGTAAATATTGTTATTGCACACTTTGCTTGAATATGTAATAGGAAACTACAGAAATATTTGCATATACGTATAATTATCTTCTATTACATTGAAAAAATAGATGAAAGTGGAGCCTACGTCACTATTTCTAATTATAGTGTTAGCCATCCATCAAGATGGATCCCATAATTTATGGCAACGATTGAGTGTCTCAACATTTCGCAAGTTCCACATGACATCATGGTTATAGTTTCATAGTGACTAACCAGTGTTAAGCATGCAAGTCTATACGTTTTGACAGTGAATCTAAAGTCACACACTTCCTCAAGAATGTAGTCCAAAACATTAGCAATAATTTAATCGCATGTGTTATATTGAAGGATACACCTAGGTTCACCAATGATCACCTTGGCCATGGTTGTTCTCAAACAAATTATTTTATCAATATATATTTCTTACTCATAGAAGTAAATTAAAATGAATGCAATAGCATTTTCATGTAACACAGGGCTGGCATTTCCGAATGCTTTAAATTCATGTTAGGTGGGAGTATTTATCGTAAGATGATTCACGACATCAGTCATTATATCCACATGTGGCATTTGTGGCCACTATAACTTCACCTTCGGAATATGTGTCATGGCTATCCTCTTAATAACTAAGTATATTCATATGTATTTCATGTGTCTACAAGTTCACTTAGTTATCAAACTAAGTACATAATGGATGAATATATATTCACCTTGAATATTTCTCTTAAGAGAAACATACTGCCATGAACACATTTGGAATGATAACCCAATATATTTTTTTCAAGGCCTCAAGTCTATTGCAACTTACAATTTGGTAGTTATAAAATCAACTTTAAGTTGAGATTTTATGATCAGATATTTTTCGTATTTCAATCGGATTGAAAAGCCCATAATACACTTTACATCCTCTTATGATGGTATTACCATTCTCATGGTAAAGAAACATGTTATTTCTTAAAATTATCATATTCACCCAACGGGTGCTTCAAATATTTGCTAGCATTGAGAATACTATGCAAGTCAATGGTTACAAAATAGAACCATGAGGAATTCAAAGTAAAGTGGAGGCTAAAGACAACCAATGACATAATTACCTTTTAATTGATAATTGATCATTTTCGAATGATCACAAAGACAACTCTCAAGTTTGTCAAATGTGTGGTTACATAAATATAATACATATGATTACCAAACCGTCAAAGATATGGTCAAACCACACCATAAATTTATTAAGAAGGCAAATAAGTTCATTGGGATAGTTGAAAATTTGCAAACATACAACGAGGAAATATCCTCGTAACTCATTGTTTACAAATCTTCATCAGAAGGAGAACCAAAAATATAGTGTAATAAAAGAATGATCAATTCCTTTATGCCTATGATATGTTTGCATAATTAATTTTCCAGTAATATGGGTGACCTCATGGAATATCCTAATTATTCCCAAAATAACATTAGCCTATACTTGTGCTACTACACGTAGTGTAATGTCCAATATCATATTTATTGGACATTATATTTGATAAATTTTGAATGTATGAATCAATTCATACTCAATATTGTTGCGTACACAATGATTTTCTAAGTATTAATAAATTAAATATTAAGCTTAATAGCCTTAGCCATCCTAGTTTGGGGGTGATTAGAAAATTATTGACAATTCTATTGGTCACAACTTAACAAGTTGCAAAATTTCCCAAATCATCAGATTTTATGTGCACCACATGTGACATAGGGGAAATAAATTTAAGGAACTCTCACCTTACAATTCTAGATGAGCCAACTCATTCTTCCTTTAACACATTCAGAAGATATGTGCATTACTCAACCATTGTGTGGTATTATATAGATACTTCATGGTACTCATGGAAACATTTATAAAATGATTTCCAGTGTGTCTCTTGTCACACAAATCATGAATGATATAACTAAATTAATTGCTCAAATTCTCAAATTAAGAGCAAGCTAGTTATCCTAAACAAGGGATAAATCCATTCGAATGGACAACTTCGTTGAACTCATTTCACAAGCAATGTCTGATTATACCTAATACTTTATGTACATGCACATAATGGTTTACTTCAATATCTTATCAAAGATAGTGAAATTAATAATATGACCAAACTTATAGAATCGTAATTTACTAGCCTCATGCTAGACATATACGACATTACACACCGTAAGTATGATCTAAATCATACCAACTGCATAGCATACTACTTTCCCCTTGTAGTAATTACGTGGAAATCAACAAAGTATTTCCTATCTGCGATAATTCGGTTACATACCGATATCACCACTCCAGCATACATCAATGGGCTCTCACAGAAATTTAGGGAACTATGTGAGGAATAACAATTTATCCGTCAATCAAAATTATTCACAGCCCATATGCTGATTGCATCAGCAATAAGGACATTTCCAACATTAGGGGGAGATTAGTACCACAAAGAATGCTGGGAAATAAATTAGACATGTTATTGACATTCAGTCCTTATATCCACGTACTCAAAGAATATGAACAAGAAGTTTAGAATCACATATTTGCAACTCATTGCAAATCTGCCACATACATTTACTGATGACAAAGGTGTCACTCAATTTTATATTCCTGCAGTAAAGTGTCGGAAAGAGTGGAGGTACCTGATAAACCGCTCTTGTCCCCAAATGAGAGCAATAGGGGGAGAAATATGACCACACGAGATATAATCTCGCATAATTCCGCGGTAACAGAGGAAATCAAATCCTTAACCAGTAAATGTAATTCAACATCAAGTTGAAAGACACCTCACTGGATGGTCATCATCCAAGGCCGACATAAATGTGCACAAATGTTTTGGTGTCGGGACATCGAAACACCTTGACTCCATCGTTGTAGGAAATCACAAGGAGTTTAAAGGAATAAATACATTTCCACAAATTTCATCGATTCCTCTAGAATCATATAACATAAGTCTACATTTGTCGACATATATTTCTTCTAAAGATTGCTAAAACCTTTTGGGCCCTGAACCAAAATCCATGGTAGAGTGCCTCTTGTACTCATATTGGTTCACGTAAAAGGAAGCAAGTAATGAAGAATAACACTCGCCAATCAAAGAGTGGTATTTACCACAGTAATACCTACTCCTCATAATTATCTTTCATATGGAATACTAAAAACTTCTCATTCATAGACAAAGTCAATGAGGTGGTGAAAAAGCAAGGCTTGTAGCAAACGGGTTCACGCAGAGACCCAACATCCATTACGATGTAACATACCTTCTTGGTATGAGTGTAACTATGTTTCAGTAATAAATACCGTTGGCAGTACAAATAATATTATCCATGCAGTTAATGGATGCAGTGACTACATACTCATATGAGTCACTCATTTCAGAAATCTATATTAAAGTCTCTGAAGGGCTTCATTTTTGAATCCAAAAACAAATCGCAACATGTATTGTGTAAAACTTCCTAAGTCACTCTATGAGTAGAAATAGTCGTGAATCATATGGTACTACCGGCTAGACGAGTTCCTTCTTCAGAGGCTTACTCAAAGGATGATTATTGTTCATGTGTTAATAAAGGAATCCCAAAATTTGATTCCCTTACATCACCTCAGTGTATATCGATGATTTCATCATCAATGTTTGTGCAAGACATAAACATACACAAAATCATCTCAAGACGGAAATTTTGGATTCAACCAAATTTAGCTTAAGCTTACAACTTGAGCATTCTCTCAAGAATACATATCAGTCTACATATATCCAAAACATATACGAGAAGTTCAGTGTGGATATATCATAACAACATAAGACATGTATGGTCATACTACCTTTGATAAGGTACATACCTAGGGTTGATAATGAAGTGACATAAAGACCTGAAGTTCTATATCTCACTAATGTCAAAGCACTCATATGATTGCAAACTATGTCAGGCCTGACACCATATTTGCTATGTTTGTTCAGAGTGCAACCCCCAACCAAATTTACATGCTTGATATATGGAATATCATCTTATATCTTAAGCTCACAATAAATATTGGACAATTCCATCAGGAAATACAAGATATGACCATGATGTGATATGATGATATTGGCTCTTTATTTGATCCCAATGACGCCATATCAATGACTGAATTTGTTGGAATAGCCTCCGTATGGAAGTCATCTAAATGGACTTTAATGGTTATTCCCACTTATCATTCTGACATAATTCTTTATCTAAAAGCATTGCAAAATATGCATGGCTTGGCAGAATGATTAACCACACACAAAATCATGTGGTTGAGATTCATCTGAATCACGTAACTTGATTTATCAAGATACTTCCACTTGTGTTACTCAATACCTACAGGTTATAGAAGAGCAATACTATAAATCACATTGCTCGGAAACTACTTATCCTCATGGATTATAGAAAAGTGAGAAAATAATTTGCAAACAAAATCATGTGAAAATCCAATAGATTATACACAATCTTATGTTCATATCAATGAAATTGGTATGAGACATCCTCCATATTTGCAAAGTTCAGGGGGAGTAATCTCCCAAACTATAACCTATTAACAATCATCAGATTGCATATATTGTACTCTTTTCCCCTTGATGAGTTTTTCCCTAATGGTTTCTCATAAAATATTTTTCACGAGACAATATAAACACAAATGTTTGTGTATGCCATATCATTTTCTCCTTATATTTTTCCCACAGGGTTTTAAAGGAGTTTTCAATGGCATGTCAGATGCACTCTTTTCCCTTATGAGTTTTCTCCCGTAGTTTCTCATAATGGTTTTTAATGAGGCAATGTCTTATCAATGATCATATGTCATACTTTTTATTTTCCCTACTCGGGTTTTTAAAGGAAGTACTCAAGACATATTAATTGTTCTCTAAACTCACCAATGAGTTTTCTCCATCTTCAAAGGTTTTTCTCCTATGAGTTATCAAGAGACAATAATCATTATATGTTGCATCATTTTCTCCTTATTATTTTTCCCACTGGGTTTAAGGGAGTTTTAGCAACATATCAGCACAATTCTTCTCATATTTTTCCCACAGGGTTTTTGGAGGAGACTTTCAAGAATATTCAAATAATTTATCAAGATGATGCATATACTCAAGAAGAGGCGTTGTACAAGGGGGAGTGTTAAGAATAGATTAAGTTAAGAATTTATCAGAAATGACCCGGCCAAGATCATCAGCGGGCTCATCTGGTTCCCGTTCTTCATCCTGATCTTCTTCTTCATTGTCTTTCATTGCGGTACCAGCATACTCAGGGAACATACATCGGTAGTTGTCATCATCGTTCTCTTCTTCTTCATCGTCGTCTTCCATCATAACCCCTCTTTCTCCGTGCTTGGTCCAAACATTATAGCCCGACATAAAACCGGACCGAAGCAGGTGGCTCTGAATGACTCTTGAGGAAGTGTAATCCTTCTCATTCCGACATTCAACACATGGACAAAACATATAGCCACCACCATGCTTGTTTGCATCGGCTGCATCTCGAAAATAATGCACGCCTTCTCTGTAAGCGGTTGTGCGTCGATCACCATACATCCATGGATGGCTCATCTGTGTTATACGACAGTATATCAAATACAATCACGATCCTAAAAATTAGTACCGCACGGTCTAAACGAGGAAATATAGTTGCTAACCTTTTAGAATAAGTACAAATAAAGAGGAAGAGGTTTAAGCGTGGCTCGAGCATCTCATATCGTAGTTGTGTTCGGTGAACTGAGGCGGCATCGCTCTAACACACATTTCAACAAACACCTCTAGTGCATCCAAAAAAAATGAAGAGCTAGCAGACACCCACACTCTTCCATCCAAGAAAAATGCAAGGAAGGGGGGAGAGGGGGTTGTGCTATATATAGGCAGAGGACTTTAGTCCCGGTTTGAGACACAAACCGGGACTAAAGGTGACGCACATGCGGGCTGCCCACCGCGTAGCCCTTTAGTCCCGGTTTGGGACACGAACCGGGACTAAAGGCTCCTTACGGGCCGGGACTAAAGCCTCGAGGGAGGCATTGAGAATTGGGGCGACGTGGTCGGGCCTTTAGTCCCGGCCCAGAGGCAGGCCGGGACTAAAGGGTCCCGACCAAAGGCCCGTTTTCCACTAGTGGTGCTGCCCCAAATGCTCGTCGACGCACCGATGCCGCTCATAAAGTGCAACGACTGTCCACGAAAGGTCGTGCGTCGCGTGTCTACAACTTTGGAACATCCCGAATGTGTGTTTGTCAAGTGTAAAAATAATGGGGTATGTGTTGATTTAGATTCGGTTGTGCTCCCGGACTCGGCTCGTTTTGCTTACACTCGAATATTTATTGTGTAGGCTGGATGTAACTTTTGATTTTGGAAACAAGAATACATCAATGTACTGATAACGCGTAATTTAATAGATATTCGTGTATTTTTTGCTAGAGTAGAGGCTAGAGATGAGACTAGATGTGAAGAAGCAACGTCTAATTATTTTAGACTCAAAGAAGAAAGAAGCATGCAACATTAAGACTATGCAGATTAATAATGAATGCATTGAGAAGACACTAATCCTAAAATGTTTTCTTATAGTTTTTGTTCTTTGATCTTTTTATTCTAGTCAAAATTTGATGATGTATTCTAATGTATTAAAAAAAGTCAATGACGGAAATAAAAAAGAATATTGCAAACATTGTATCCGGACGAGATACGTTTGAAATACGACCACGAATTGAACGTATGACCGACGCATTTTTTTTTCTTACGGGGAAACCGACGCATTCACAAATACAAATAGACGAAAAACAAGTATATGTTAGGGATGTGCGTCGGTGTTGGCCTAAGACACAGTTGCTCGCGGCACCTCTTCCCTGATCTGGAAAAGACCCATAATCTCCCCTCTCGCGACCTCTCAGGTCATTGTCTTTTTTTTCAAACAATATTGTTTCTCTTTTCTGGCCTGCACAACGGGCAGCGAGCCGGCCCGACTGCTTGCAGATTTCAATATTTTTAAGTCATGTAACGCATCCATGTTTTGGTTACCCAACGATCTAGTACCGCTGAGCTGGCACCTGGTCGACAGCGAAGATGCGTTACATGACAAAAGTCGGCACAAGTTCCTCCTGTTTGTTATTTCTAAGCCAGATTTCACATGCATGCATTTATTTGGAACTTCAAAATTTTTAAAATTCATAACTTTTGACTTTAGCATTGAGTTTTAAATCCGTTTTTATCATTGTGTTTGTCGCGATGAGTACTTTAAAAATAGATACTATATGAATAGGTTCAGATAATAAAAAATTGAGCAACTTTAAGGTCATATTGAGACAACTTTGATGCTAAAAAATGCAACTTCTTATTAGTGTGCATAATATGATCGCCTATCAACGAAAATTCCTTCATAGTTGCCTACCATGACTAGAAGGTTAACTAACTTCACTCTTTAGCAATCACATGGCAGATATCGTCAGCAATTTCCAGACTAAAATGGTTAAATTATGTGTTGGATGTGCATGCTCGGCTCTCATGCGTTGTATGTGCATTAATTTTTGTATAAAAAAAATTAAAAAGCTATAACTATCAAACCGTGTGTCAGAATTATGATATGTTTTCATCGTTGGGTTCCTCACAACGAACTCTTCAAAACGAGATCCCATATGAATATGTTTTGAAGAGTTTTATTCAAAAGCAAGTTCGATGCTAGATGAGGCAACTTTAATGCTAAACAGAAGCAACTTTCATGCTAGATGAATTGCATCGTGTGTATACACATGAGTTTCTTGTTAAATGCAGTGGAGTTGCGTAAAAACACATTAAAAGTTGCTGTTTTTTTTTGTGATAATCGAGTGCAATTATGAAAACTATTTACGAATAACAGGCAACTGGGCATCAATGATAGGCAACTAAACATCAACCGTAGACAATTAATCATGCAGCTAAGCATCAAAATTGAGCAATTTTACAGTATTTGTAGGCAACTCAGCATCAACCATAGACGACTCAGCATTTTTAATAGGCAACTAGGCATCATTGTTTGGCAATTTCATAGTATTGATAGGCAATTAAGCATCAACCGCATGCAATTACTTTTACATAGCACTAAATGCGTCTCATGTTTTGTGTGACTTTTTCATTTTTTTAAAAATGAACCAAATATGTAGTCCAACTAGGTCAAAAAAATGTTTTCCTATAAATTTAAAGTTACCTTAATATCATCTAAAGTTGCCTAAAATAGTTTATCAAAATCTATCCACATGTGATTTACATTTAAAAAACTTGTTGTAAGAAACCAAGCCGTGAAAACGAATCTCATTTTTTACGTTCAATTTAAAAAATATAGCTTTTAAAAAACAAATCTAATTAATTATATTGAAGAAGCGAACCAGATTACACGTGTTCCCTTTAATGGACTTATGCAGATGGCCGGATGCCGGTTCCTTTTCTGGCATTTCTTAGCGGAGCGTCTCGATGCTGTTTTATTTTCTGTCAGGTGCGCTTGGGCTTTTCAAAGGGGAAACGTTTTTCGTCTGTGCGTCGGCCGAACGTTCGCTCAAACGTACGTGTGTCGTTGATCTTCTTTTTTATCCTGCAATCTTCTCTCCATCTCGATGGCTCCCGTTTGGTGCGACACATGGTCGAAGGGCCCATCATCTACGTGCCCCTGCGCTGTTACCGCCGCAGCGCTGGTCCCTACCCTCGTGGGCCTGTCCGGATCGCCAGTTCCTGTCATCGTCGACTGTCCGTATCGCCGGATCCAGCCTTCGCCGTCGTTCTCGTCGCCTACCGTCATGGCCGGGCGCGCATATACAAGTGTTACAAACATCATCCAAAATTGTTGCAACGGCTATTTGAAAAAGCTTCAAAACCAAAAATGAAAAAAGCTTCAACCAGGCATATGATAAGCTGCAAGTGGACATCTGCAACCGTTGACATAAAATGCTACAACCGTTGATTAAAAAAGCTGCAACCATACATATAAAAAGCTGCAAGCGATCATTGCCATGGCGGAATGCTGCAACCGTTGATTAAAAAAGCTGCAACCATACATATAAAAAGCTGCAAGCGATCATTGCCATGGCGGAATGCTGCAACCGTTGATTAAAAAAGTTGCAATCATACATATAAAATCTGCAAGCGATCATTGCCATGGCGGAATGCTGCACCCGTTGACATAAAATGCTATAACCGTTGATGAAAAAAGCCGCAACCAGACATACAAAACTGCAAACGGTCATTGTTATGACGGAATGCTGCAACTGTTGACATAAAATGCTATAACCGTTGATGAAAAAGCTGCAACGAAGGACCGATAAAGCGCTCGCGTTTGTTGGCTCTACAAGGATGACGCCGGCGACGAGGACATCCGGCAAGAGGGGGCGACGAGAGAAGGACCCCTCGACCGCCAGGGGGCATGGGGAAAGGGGAGGGGCGAGGGGAGCGTCGCTGCGCGCTGGACGATGATGAGTGGCGAGGCGCTCGTGTTCGTACTTCGAGGTTGAGAACAAGACAAGATCTGATGGTTCAAGGGGGTCCCTGATTCGACGGCTGTTGTGTGACCGGTGGACGCTGGCAACCAGCACTTCCCTTTTCAAAGGGCGTCGGTCACGGCGATATGGGACATCCCTTGCATGCATGCAGCTCCTGCCAGAATTTGGCAGAGGCCTTGGGCACCTGATGCATATGTGCATGCGTGTGATGGCTGATGCCATGCATGCAGATGCGCTGATGCAGGTCAGCTTGGCCGGTAGCACTTCACGTGGTGTGGTTGTACTACATGGCGCCGGGCCGCAGCCCAAGGGAGATACTGCCATGGTGGGTGTGGGTTCTGTCGCTGGCGAGCGCGGGCAAGTGGGTCGCTCCAAACGCCAAAAGCCCAGACCACCGGCAATCACATGGCAGTCGATTTGTATAGATTGATACCCGGAGAATCAGTGTGGATGAATGAAGGCAGCAAGGAGCTTTGCCGAAGAGCTCACTGCATGCATGATGCATGTGAGTATGTGACTCTTTTGCTTTGTTTAGTTTTTTATTTACAGCTAGCTCGCTGGTGGAGGTGGTACAAAAGGACTTTAGCCATGCTCACTGCCAGATTACCGGCTGAAAGTTGAAGGTTGACTTGACTTGACCGCATCTTTTCTATGGTGCGTGCGTGCAGCCGTAACAGTATTATAATATCTCCCTTATATATATATATATATATATATATATATATATATATATATATATATATATATATATATATATATGGCGACGTCGCCGGCTCCGGCGGGCGCAGAGGGACCTCCGCCGCTGCTGGCTCCTCCTCCGACCCGAGCTAGCCACCGTCGCCGACCTCTCCGCCCACGTCGCCGCCCGCTTCCCCTCCACAGCTCGTGCCCTTGCGCCCTAGATTTGCCTCGCTGCCGACCGTGCACCTCCGCCACGCCCCGCCGCCGACGGCCTTCCTCGCCGGATTAAGTGAGGGATATGTGGAAAAACATTTCAGATTTGCAAGAAAGCCCCTGCATTTGTAAAATTTTCAGTCGAAATCCTTTGTTGGATCTTATCCTCTTCCAGCCGCGTCGGAGCAGGAGAAGGTCAGTGGCGGCGCCCTTGTCGGCGGATTGGAGGAGATCCTCACCGACGGGGGTCACCGGCGTCGAGGTGGGAAGGTGAGGCCGCCGCCGCCGGCGGCCCCTCGCTCAGGTACGCCCCCTTCTCTCCTGACCCCATCTCCTCTCTCTCTCTCCCCTCTCTGGCACCTTCCGTTTGATCCATGCTGAGACCCGGCGAGATTTGTTTTCCTCCGAATACAGGGCCCCGTCCGAGAAGACGCGCGAGGCGACGGGAGGGCGCCTTGTCGCCGGTGACGCGAGGCCGAGGGGGCGGCATGCGGGTGCGAGGAGGGATGGCGTGCGGGCACAGGAGGATGAGGAGGCCGGGTCGAGAGGGGTGGCGTACGGGCGCAGGAGGATGTCGGCCGTCGGCTTCCGACGAGGAGGCGAGGGAGCTCGGGGATGTCCTGGCGGCGGCGACCTAGCAGGCAACCAGGCAGCCGGCGGCAGCGCAGGTATGTCCCTTCCCTCTTTCCACCTCATCTCGTCGCCCCCGACCTTGCCGGCATTTTGCGGCGAATAACCAACGACGCAGAGAAGGCGTGCAGATGGGCCGGCCCACTGAGAGGCAACGTGAGGTGTGTTTACATCGGTAAAAATCACAAAAACAGAAGTGAAGGAGCGAGGAATCAGGCACGTGACGTCATTTTTCACCACAAGTGTTGTTAGCTACTAGAGCAAGCCGCTACGTGTGAACTTACTATTGCCGGATATCCCCATTTAAATGTTATTCTCTACACACGTGTAGTGTTGCATATAGATTTTGAAAACTGAACACATTTTGGAGAACACAAAAAGAATTTTTGAGGAAACGTGAACAAAATTTGAAACTTCCAACAGATTCTGGAAATTTCGTCAATATTTCTAAAAACAAGAACAAAATTTGTGAAGGCGATTAGTAAAAAGTGTACTTTTTAACGTGTTTATTTTGAAAATGTGCAAGCAATTTCTGAATTTCTGAACACGTAATCAACAACAGGAATGTTTTTTTAATACGTGAACAACACTAGCAAAAGGGCCCGTGCGTTGCAACGGAAGAAAAAAAATACCACACGTTTTTAATCCTTTTATAATTATTTTGATTTATTAAAATAATAAGCTAACTAACTAATATAGTCAGTCCTATTTTACTTTGTTGAGAAATCAAGTCGTCCATTATTAATTTCATCAAATTATAAATCATGCTTAGTCGAAGAAAACGGGGTTACATCGCTAAGAAGTAATATAGGCACATGGCAAATTGACACTATGAACCACAACTAAGTGTTCCGTTTTAAAAAGAATCGATTGCTTCCTGATACTTCATATCTATATATGCAGTTTATTAAATTGCCGAATCGTAAAAAAGGCGGCAAGAAAGGGCATACGACCACCTCATCTAAGATAACCCGCTCTCACTGCACTGAGTGTAGAAGTGACTTGCCCCTCGATTCGCTAGCCAATTCCTCGCAATCCTCCTTCTCAATACCGTTTTTCCTCTTGTGAGCACTTGCTTTGCCCTTCCCCTTCGCTTTGGTATCAGCCCACTTCTTGCTCTTCTGCTTCGCCTGCTTCTCAGTGCGGAGAGCATCGGGTCCACAATAATATCTCAAGTGAATCTTCAGCTTCTCGGGGTAAAATTGTTTATTGCAGTACTCGCACCAAATCTTGGGTGGCATTATGTGCTTCCGGTAGTCCGCCTCAATGGTGGAGTAGGTGGTGACCACGAAGTCGAAGGTGTCGAAATCGTGCTTCTGAGAGCCCCGGCGAGCACCATGGTAGAGCAGCACGCGCGCGCTTCCTTTGGCCGTGGGCCGCTCGATCTCCTGCGCCCACTGGATGACGGCCACCACGGGGCAGATCACAAGGGTGCACCCTACCCGGTGCATCGGGAGGCCCAATGACGTGGACGGTGGCGATGACGAGCCGGGGGGACGTAGCTGGCGCGCGGTGAGGACGAGTGCGATGCCCTGGATGGTCTTCCCCATCCCCATCTCGTCCGCGAGGATGCCGCCGCGCGAAATCGAGGCCTCCTGCGCCAGCGCCCACGCGAGCCACTCCTTCTGGAAGCGCATCAGCTGGAGCAGCACCTTCGGGCCCGGTTCGGGGCCGGCTCCACGGTTGGCACCACCGCCGCCACCGAGGTGTTCGTCTCCTCCGACGCCCCGACGCCTTCGTCAAGCCACTTGGTATTAGCCTCCGCCCACTCTTCCCACGGCAGGGGCGGCCCGTCCTCGTCGCGCTTCCCCTTCTTCGTCTTCCGCCTCCACTTGGACTTGCGCGACCGTGGTGACAGCGCCGGACGCGACGCCACCGCCTCGATCACCACCGCAGGCGCAGGGGCGTCTTCATCGGAGGCAAACTCGTCGTCGTCGTCCCCCGCCTCGTCATCCTTACCGGCGACGAAGTCGGAGTCGGATGTGTTATCGGAGGGGATGCTCTCGTCGTGGTCGTCGCGCCGGCGGCGACGACTGCCGCCGGGGCCTACGGTGGGAGGCGGGGAGTCAGGCTTGAGGGGCGGGATTCAAGGGGTTCAGCGTAAGTGGGGGACTTACCAGATGCATTCCCGTTTCGGCGAGGCATCGCTCGGCGGCTGCGGCGACGACGCGGAGACAGAGGAAGCGCGAGAGGTGGAGTGGGTGTGGGGTGGGGTGGGTTGCTTCTCGTGATTTTTAAAGTCGGGAGGTTTGGGGGCGGCGGATTGTGTGGGGTTAAGTCGGTCATGGGGAGAGGAAATGGCGGAAGGAACAGCAGGGGCGGAAGGGCTGACCCGGTCAGCGGGGAGTTGTGCTCCGGAAGGAACTGTTGGATTGTGCTCCGGAAGGAACTACCGGGTTGTGTGTGTCGCGGGTTGAATAACAAAAATCATAGGGGTTTTTTCATAAAAATACCGCGGTGGGTTTTCCGACGAAATCAATAGCCGCTTTACTATTAGGTATAGATTGTTCAAAATTTTGAACAAATATATGAAAAATGGAACATTTCATGAAATTCTGAACAAAAATTATAACTACAAGCATTTTTATAATTTATGAAGAAAAATTGGAAAATTGAACTTTTCTTCAAATTCTGAACAAAAAGTTGGAACCACGAACATATTTAAAATTTGTGACCAAATTATGAAACCTTGAACATTTTCTAAACTGTCAGTTTGTTTCGAAACTGCAAACATTTTACTAATTCTGAACACATTTTAAAAGAACAGGAACTTTTTTTGAACTCGTGACCAAAATGTTATAATCGTGAACATTTTTTGAAATTCCAGGCCATGAGCACTTTTCTTTCCAGGCCTGGTGCATTTTGCGAAAGAGAACATTTTTTAATATTCCAGTCCTGGTGTATTTTCAAAAAGAGAACATTTTTTTATTTTCCAGGCCAAAAAATGTGAGAAAACCCAAGGGAAATAAATGGAAACATAAAAAAAAGAAATATAATAAGGAAAAACGTAAATAAAAATAAACAGGAAGAATAGAAACAGGGAAAAACAAAAACAAAAAATAACAGGAAAAAACCTGGTTGATGAACCTTCTAGTAATTTCCTAAAAACAGAAAAAATACCGGCCAGAAACCTGGAGAAGTTCCCAAAGTCAGGTTCACTGAAGTGATTACATCGGATCCGCCCAAGTAGATCTCTCGCTGATGTCCCTGTGCAAAAGGTGAACACCTTGCGGCGGCAGGGGGGAAACCCTATTTGACGCATCCTGCGTCAAATAGTCAGGGCTCCGCACACCCACCTGACAACACTTGGGCCAGCCCAGTTTCGCTTGCCGAAGGTTCCCAGCATCATTTGTTTCTTTTTTTTTCTGTTCCAGTTTTTTACTGTTCCTTTTTTCTTTGTTCGTTTTTCTGTTTCTGTTTCATTCTTTTCTTTCCTCCTTCTTTTTTTCTGTTTTCTGTTTCAAAAATGTCTTGGAATTTGAAAAAATGTTCCGGAATTCAAAAATTATTCCGGAATTTGAAAAGTGTACCGGAATTTTTCAAAAATGTTCCGTAATTTGAAAAAATGCTCCAGAATTTCTAAAAATGTTCCGGAATTTGATTTTTTTCGGAAATTTGAAATATGTTCCGGAATATTAAAAAATGTTTTGGAATGTTGAAAATGTTTCAGAATTTGAAAAAATATTCCGCGGTTTGTCAAAATTCTCCGAATTTGAAAAAATGTTCTGGAATTTGAAAAAATGTTCTGGACTTTGAAATAATATTCCGTAATTCGAAAAACGATTTTGTACATATTTTATAAAAATGTTCCTCTTTTTCAATTTTGTTCTAACAATTCAAAAAAGTATTAGTGCTTTAAAAATGTGTTCGTGCTTTCAAATTTGTTCAATACTTTTGAAAACTGTTCTCCTTTTCAAAATAAAAAATAAAAGGAAAAATAAAAAACGAACCAAAAAAATAAAAATAACAGAGAACGAAAGAGGTAACAGAAAAAAGAAATAAAACTGGGCTGGCCCATTGGAAGCGCCCCCCTGAGCGGCGGTGGGGCTGGTAGGAACTCCCGCGGCAGGGAGTCTCTGGCTCGCACACGGAGTCAAAAGCAAAAATAAATTTGAGTTTTAAGAACAATTGTCGAACATGGTCTTATTTTAACAAAATATAAAATAACCTTGGAAATAAAGAAACAGGAAAAAGAAAAAAAAGAAAAGAAGAAAGGAAAAATAAAAAAGGAACAGAAACACAAACATAAAAAAAGGTAAAAAAACAAAAAAAGGGTTCAAGGAACCTCCTAGATTTTATTTAAATCTAAACACTCTTTAATAATGCTCAATAATGTACATAGGAATACATTGAAGATCTAATGGGTTTAACATCCACACATGGCGCCCAAAATCCAGACCAAAGTCGTGCTTAGCGAGGCTATGTGCCTCAAGATTAGAAGCTCTACCCTCAAAGATGAAGGTGCACTCACTGAAGGTTCTTGGGTGTGAACAATCTACTTGACGATGCTTGCATACATCCCCCCTATTTGCTTCTTAATGTCCAAAACCACACCTTGGCAATCAAAGGCGGTCATGACATGTGACAACGCGAGGTGTGAAGCAAGGGCGAGCGCCTCACGGCATGCTAGAACTTCGAGTGTCGATGGGTCTCTCACCGCGGGTATTGTGATAGCTGACGAGCCAAGGTTGATTCCCGACGAGTCCCTACAGACTGCATTGAAAGAGCCTTCACTGCGGTTTCTTACGACCGCCCCATCCACCCTGATGTTAACAAATCCAGGTGGTGGTGGAATCCATCGTAACGGAGTATGTCATTGAACTGGCACAAAACGAGAAGCAGGCTTCTTCGGTTTGCTCTCTTCTAGTTCCGAGATGTACTTCATAATGAAATTATGTGTGGACAGTTGACTTTGGAGGATATTTTCATGTAAAGTTTGTCTCCTTAAGTACTAAAGTGCCCAACGAGTTCCTAAAACCTCATGGAAAGCGTATCCAGCAGAGTTAACAACCATCGTTTAGCCTCACGTTCCCTCGTACTATTTAAAGTGTCAAAGAGATCTGAATTATGTAACGCCCAAACGCATCGGGCGATAGTGCAATGGAGCAACAAATGTTGCCATGAGTCCTCAGAACCACAGAGGCCACAACTAGTGTTGGTCGACATATTTCTGTTGGGGAACGTCGCATGGGAAACAAAAATTTTCCTACGCGCACGAAGACCTATCATGGTGATGTCCATCTACGAGAGGGGATGAGTGATCTACGTACCCTTGTAGATCGTACAGCAGAAGCGATTAGAGATCGCGGTTGATGTAGTGGAACGTCCTCACGTCCCTCGATCCGTCCCGCGAACAATCCCGCGATCAGTCCCACGATCTAGTACCGAACGGACGGCACCTCCGCGTTCAGCACACGTACAGCTCGACGATGATCTCGGCCTTCTTGATCCAGCAAGAGAGACGGAGAGGTAGAAGAGTTCTCCGGCAGCGTGACGGCACTCCGGAGGTTGGTGATGATCTCGTCTCAACAGGGCTCCGCCCGAGCTCCGCAGAAACGCGATCTAGAGGAAAAACTATGGAGGTATGTGGTCGGGCTGCCGTGGAAAAATCGTCTCAAATCAGCCCTAATACCTCCGTATATATAGGTGGGAGGGAGGGGAGGAGGCAGCCTCAAAACCTAAAGGTTTGGCCGAAATTGGAGGTGGAGGAGTCCTACTCCAATCCTACTTGGAGTAGGATTCCACCTTCCCACTTGGAAACTCTTTCCACCTTGTGTTTTTTCCTTCTCAAACCTTATGGGCCTTAGTGGGAACTTATTCCAGCCCACTAGGGGCTGGTTTATCTCTTCCCATAGCCCATGAGACCCCTTGGGGCGTGACACCCCTCCCGATGGTCCCCGGCACCCCTCCCGGCACTCCCGGTACACTACCGATGAGCCCGAAACTTTTCCGGTAATGCACGGAAACCTTCCGGTAACCAAATGAGGTCATCCTATATATCAATCTTCGTTTCCGGACCATTCCGGAAACCCTCGTGACGTCCGTGATCTCATCCGGGACTCCGAACAACATTCGGTAACCAACCATATAACTCAAATACGCATAAAACAACGTCGAACCTTAAGTGTGCAGACCCTGCGGGTTCGAGAACTATGTAGACATGACCCGAGAGACTCCTCGGTCAATATCCAATAGCGGGACCTGGATGCCCATATTGGATCCTACATATTCTACGAAGATCTTATCGTTTGAACCTCAGTGCCAAGGATTCATATAATCCCGTATGTCATTCCCTTTGTCCTTCGGTATGTTACTTGCCCGAGATTCGATCGTTAGTATCCGCATACCTATTTCAATCTCGTTTACCGGCAAGTCTCTTTACTCGTTCCGTAATACAAGATCCCGTAACTTACACTAAGTTACATTGCTTGCAAGGCTTGTGTGTGATGTTGTATTACCGAGTGGGCCCCGAGATACCTCTCCGTCACACGGAGTGACAAATCCCAGTCTTGATCCATACTAACTCAACTAACACCTTCGGAGATACCTGTAGAGCATCTTTATAGTCACCCAGTTACGTTGCGACGTTTGATACACACAAAGCATTCCTCCGGTGTTAGTGAGTTATATGATCTCATGGTCATAGGAATAAATACTTGGCACGCAGAAAACAGTAGCAACAAAATGACACGATCAACATGCTACGTCTATTAGTTTGGGTCTAGTCCATCACATGATTCTCCTAATGATGTGATCCCGTTATCAAGTGACAACACTTGCCTATGGCCAGGAAACCTTGACCATCTTTGATCAACGAGCTAGTCAACTAGAGGCTTACTAGGGACAGTGTTTTGTCTATGTATCCACACAAGTATTGTGCTTCCAATCAATACAATTATAGCATGGATAATAAACGATTATCATGAACAAAGAAATATAATAATAACTAATTTATTATTGCCTCTAGGGCATATTTCCAACAGTCTCCCACTTGCACTAGAGTCAATAATCTAGTTCACATCACCATGTGATTCCAACGAATCCAACACCCATATAGTTATGGGGTCTGATCACGTCTTGCTCGTGAGAGAGGTTTTAGTCAATGGTTCTGAAACTTTCAGATCCGTGTGTTCTTTACAAATCTTTATGCCATCTTATAAATGCTGCTACTACGTGCTATTCGGGAATGCTCCAAATATCTACTCTACTATACGAATCCGTTTCACTACTCATAGTTATTCGGATTAGTGTCAAAGCTTGCATCAACGTAACCCTTTACGACGAACTCTTTAACCACCTCCATAATCGAGAAAAAATTCCTTAGTCCATTAGTTACTAAGGATAAATTTTGACCGCTGCTAGTGATTCAATCATGGATCACTCTCTGTACCTCTCAACATACTTTGAGTCAAGGCACACATCAGGTGCGGTACACAGCATGGCATACTTTAGATTCTACGGCTAAGGCATAGAAGACGACCTTCGTCTATTCTCTTTATTCTGCCGGGGTCGGGTTTTGAGTCTTACTCAAATTCACACCTCACAACGCAACCAAGAACTCCTTCTTTGCTGACCTATTTTGAACTCCTTTCAAAAACTTGTCAAGGCATGCATCTTGTTGAAACTTCCGTTAAGTGCTTTTCGATCTATCTCCATAGATCTTTGATGCTCAACGTTCAAGTAGCGTAATCCAGGTACTCCTTTGAAAACTTCTTTCAAAACAACCTTGTATGCTTTACAGAAATTCTACATTACTTCTGATCCACAATATGTCAACCACATATACCTATCAGAAATTCTATAGTGCTCCCACTCACTTCTTTGGAAATACAGGTTTCTCATAAACTTTGTAAAAAACCCAAAATCTTTGATCATCTCATCAAAGTGTATATTCCAACTCCGAGATGCTTGCACCAGTCCATTGAAGGATCACTGGAGCTTGCATACTTGCTAGTATCTTTAGGATCGACAAAACCTCATGGTTGTATCTCATACAATGTTTGCTCAAGGAAACCGTTGAGGAAACAATGTTTTGACATCCTACATGCAATATTTCATAAATAATGCAGCAACTACTAACATAATTCTAACAGACTTTCAGCATCGCTACGAGTGAGAAAGTCTCATCATAGTCAACTGTTTGATCTTGTCGGAAACATCTTTGCGACAAGTCGAGCTTTTCTTAATAGTGACTTATCACTATCATCGTCTGTCTTCCTTTTAAAGATCCATCTTTACTCAATAGTCCTATGACCATCAAGTAGTTCTTCCAAAGTCTACACTTTGGTTTCATACATGGATCCTCTCTCGGATTTCATGGCTTCCAGCCATTTGTCGGAACCCGGGCCCACCATCGTTTTCTCCATAACTCGTAGGTTCACTGTTGCTCAACAACATGACCTCCAAGACAGGGTTACCGTACTACTCTGCAGCAGTACGCGACCTTGTCGACCTACGAGGTTTTGTAGTAACTTGATTCGAAGCTCAATGATCATCATCATCAGCTTCCACTTCAATTGGTGTAGGCGCCACATGAACAACTTCCTGCGCCCTGCTACACACTGGTTGAAGTGATGGTTCAATGACCTCATCAAGTTCTACTACCCTCCCACTCAATTCTTTCAAGAGAAACCTTTCCTCGAGAAAGGATCCGTTTCTAGAAACAAACACTTTGCTTTCAGATCTGAGATAGGAGATGTACCCAACTGTTTTGGATATCCTATGAAGATGCATTTATCCGCTTTGGGTTCGAGCTTATCAGACTGAAACTTTTTCACATAAGTGTCGAAACCCCAAACTTTCAAGAAACGACAGTTTAGATTTCTCTAAACCTCAGTCTATACTGTGTCCTCTTCAACGGAAATACGCGGTGCCCTATTTAAAGTGAGTGCGGTTGTCTCTAATGCATAACCCATAAACGATAGTGGTAATTCGATAAGAGACACCATAGTATGTATTATACCAAATAGTGCGTGGCTATGATGTTCAGACACATCATCACACTATGATGTTCCAGGTGGCATGAACTGCGAAATAACTTCCACATTGTCTTAACTGCGTACCAAAACTCGTAACTCAGATATTCATTTCTATGATCATATCGTAGACAGTTTATCCTCTTGTTACGACGAACTTCACTCTGAAACAGAATTGAACTTTTCAATATTTCAGACCTGTGATTCATTAAGTAAATACTCTAGTATCTACTCAAATCGTCAGTGAAGTAAGAACATAATGATATCCACTGCGTGCCTCAGCACCCATTGGACTGCATACATCAAAATGTATCACTTCCAACAAGTTACTATCTTATTTCATCTCAATGGAAACAAGGCCTTGCTCATGTGGTATGATTTGCATGTCACTAGTGATTCGAAATCAGGTGAGTACAAAGATCCATCAGCATGGAGCCTCTTCATGCAATTTATACTAACATGACTCAAGCGGCAGTGCCACAAGTAAGTGGTACTATCATCATTAACTCGTATCTTTTGGCACCAATATCATGAACATGTGTGACACTACGATCAAGATTCAATAAACCATTGAAGGTGAATATTCAAGAAAATAGAGTAACCATTATTCTCCTTAAATGAATAATCGTATTGCAATAAACACGATCCAATCATGTTCATGCTTAACGCAAGCACCAAATAACAATTATTTAGGTTTAACACCAATCCCGATGGTAGAGGGAGCGTGCGACGTTTGATCATATCAACCTTGGAAACACTTCCAACACGTATCGTCACCTCGCCTTTAGCTAGTCTCCGTTTATGTCGTAGCTTTCATTTCGTGTTACTAATCACTTAGCAACCGAACCGGTATCTAATACCCTCATGCTACTAGGAGTACCAGTAAAGTACACATCAACATTATGTATATCAAATACACTTCTTTCGACTTTTGCCAGCCTTCTTATCTACCAAGTATCTAGAGTTGTTTCCGCCTCAGTGACTGTTCCCCTCATTACAGAAGCACTTAGTCTCGGGTTTGGGTTTAATCTTGGGTCTCTTCATTAGTGCAGCAACTGCTTTGCCGTTTCACGAAGTATCCCTTCTAGCCCTTGCCTTTCTTGAAACTCAGTGGTTTTACAAACCATCAAATATTGATGCTCCTTCTTGATTTCTACTTTCGCAGTGTCAAACATCGCGAATCGCTCAAAAGATCATAGTATCTATCCTTGATATGTTATAGTTCATCACGAAGCTCTCATAGCTTGGTGGCAATGACTTTGGAGAACCATCACTATCTCACCTGGAAGATTAACTCCCACTTGATTCAAGCGATTGTCGTACTCAGACAATCTGAGCACACGCTCAACGATTGAGCTTTTCTCCTTTACTTTGTGGACAAAGAATCTTGTTTGGAGGTCTCGCACCTCTTAACAAGGGCACAAGCATGAAATCACAATTTCATCTCTTCGGAACATCACTTATGTTCCGTGACGTTTTACAACGTTTTCGGCGCCTTGCTTCTAAGCCATCAAGTATCTTGCACTGAACTATCGTGTAGTCATCAGTAACGTGTATGTCGGATGTTCATAGCATCCACAGACGACGCTCGAGGTGCAGCACACCGAGTGGTGCATTAAGGACATAAGCCTTCTATGTAGCAACGAGGACAATCCTCGGTTTTACAGACTCAGTCTGCAAAGGTTGCTACTATCAATTTTCAACTAAATTTTCTCTAGGAACATATAAAAACAGTAGAGCTATAGCGCAAGCTACATCGTAATTCGCAAAGACCATTAGACTATATTCATGACAATTAGTTCAATTAATCATATTACTTAAGAACTCCCACTCAAAAAGTACATCTCTCTAGTCATTTGAGTGGTACATGATCCAAATCCGCTATCTCAAGTCCGATCATCACGTGAGTCGAGAATAGTTTCAGTGGTAAGCATCCCTATGCTAATCATATCAACTATACGATTCATGCTCGACCTTTCGGTCTCATGTGTTCCGAGGCCATGTCTGCACATGCTAGGCTCGTCAAGCTTAACCCGAGTGTTCCACGTGTGCAACTGTTTTGCACCCGTTGTATGTGAACGTTGAGTCTATCACACCCGATCATCACGTGGTGTCTCGAAACGAAGAACTGTTGCAACGGTGCACAGTCGGGGAGAACACAATTTCGTCTTGAAATTTCAGTGAGAGATCACCTCATAATGCTACCGTCGTTCTAAGCAAAATAAGGTGCATAAAAGGATTAACATCACATGCAATTCATAAGTGACATGATATGGCCATCATCACGTGCTTCTTGATCTCCATCACCAAAGCACCGGCACGATCTTCTTGTCACCGGCGCCACACCATGATCATCCATCAACGTGTTGCCATCGGGGTTGTCGTGCTACTTATGCTATTACTACTAAAGCTACATCCTAGCAAAATAGTAAACGCATCTGCAAGCACATATGTTAGTATAAAGACAACCCTATGGCTCCTGCCGGTTGCCGTACCATCGACGTGCAAGTCGATATTTCTATTACAACATGATCATCTCATACATCCAATATATCACATCACATCATTGGCCATATCACATCACAATCATACCCTGCAAAAACAAGTTAGACGTCCTCTAATTTTGTTGTTGCATGTTTTATGTGGTGACCAAGGGTATCTAGTAGGATCGCATCTTACTTACGCAGACACCACAACGGAGATATATGAGTTGCTATTTAACCTCATCCAAGGACCTCCTCGGTCAAATCCGATTCAACTAAAGTTGGAGAAACCGTCACTTGCCAGTCATCTTTGAGCAAAGGGGGTTACTCGTAACGATGAAACCAGTCTCTCGTAAGCGTACGAGTAATGTCGGTCCAAGCCGCTTCAATCCAACAATACCGCGGAATCAAGAAAAGACTAAGGAGGGCAGCAAAACGCACA
Source organism: Hordeum vulgare subsp. vulgare (assembly GCF_904849725.1). Lineage (NCBI taxonomy): Eukaryota > Viridiplantae > Streptophyta > Magnoliopsida > Poales > Poaceae > Hordeum > Hordeum vulgare. Next base: position 509,646,520 of record NC_058522.1, read on the forward strand.
TCACCGCCCACAAAACCTTTTGTGTTCTACTCGAGAAGACATCTACGCATGAACCTAGCTCATGATGCCACTGTTGGGGAACGTCGCATGGGAAACAAAAATTTTCCTACGCGCACGAAGACCTATCATGGTGATGTCCATCTACGAGAGGGGATGAGTGATCTACGTATCCTTGTAGATCGTACAGCAGAAGCGATTAGAGATCGCGGTTGATGTAGTGGAACGTCCTCATGTCCCTCGATCCTTCCCGCGAACAATCCCGCGATCAGTCCCACGATCTAGTACCGAACGGACGGCACCTCCGCGTTCAGCACACGTACAGCTCGACGATGATCTCGGCCTTCTTGATCCAGCAAGAGAGACGGAGAGGTAGAAGAGTTCTCCGGCAGCGTGACGGCACTCCGGAGGTTGGTGATGATCTCGTCTCAACAGGGCTCCGCCCGAGCTCCGCAGAAACGCGATCTAGAGGAAAAACTATGGAGGTATGTGGTCGGGCTGCCGTGGAAAAATCGTCTCAAATCAGCCCTAATACCTCCGTATATATAGGTGGGAGGGAGGGGAGGAGGCAGCCTCAAAACCTAAAGGTTTGGCCGAAATTGGAGGTGGAGGAGTCCTACTCCAATCCTACTTGGAGTAGGATTCCACCTTCCCACTTGGAAACTCTTTCCACCTTGTGTTTTTTCCTTCTCAAACCTTATGGGCCTTAGTGGGAACTTATTCCAGCCCACTAGGGGCTGGTTTATCTCTTCCCATAGCCCATGAGACCCCTTGGGGCGTGACACCCCTCCCGATGGTCCCCGGCACCCCTCCCGGCACTCCCGGTACACTACCGATGAGCCCGAAACTTTTCCGGTAATGCACGGAAACCTTCCGGTAACCAAATGAGGTCATCCTATATATCAATCTTCGTTTCCGGACCATTCCGGAAACCCTCGTGACGTCCGTGATCTCATCCGGGACTCCGAACAACATTCGGTAACCAACCATATAACTCAAATACGCATAAAACAACGTCGAACCTTAAGTGTGCAGACCCTGCGGGTTCGAGAACTATGTAGACATGACCCGAGAGACTCCTCGGTCAATATCCAATAGCGGGACCTGGATGCCCATATTGGATCCTACATATTCTACGAAGATCTTATCGTTTGAACCTCAGTGCCAAGGATTCATATAATCCCGTATGTCATTCCCTTTGTCCTTCGGTATGTTACTTGCCCGAGATTCGATCGTTAGTATCCGCATACCTATTTCAATCTCGTTTACCGGCAAGTCTCTTTACTCGTTCCGTAATACAAGATCCCGTAACTTACACTAAGTTACATTGCTTGCAAGGCTTGTGTGTGATGTTGTATTACCGAGTGGGCCCCGAGATACCTCTCCGTCACACGGAGTGACAAATCCCAGTCTTGATCCATACTAACTCAACTAACACCTTCGGAGATACCTGTAGAGCATCTTTATAGTCACCCAGTTACGTTGCGACGTTTGATACACACAAAGCATTCCTCCGGTGTTAGTGAGTTATATGATCTCATGGTCATAGGAATAAATACTTGGCACGCAGAAAACAGTAGCAACAAAATGACACGATCAACATGCTACGTCTATTAGTTTGGGTCTAGTCCATCACATGATTCTCCTAATGATGTGATCCCGTTATCAAGTGACAACACTTGCCTATGGCCAGGAAACCTTGACCATCTTTGATCAACGAGCTAGTCAACTAGAGGCTTACTAGGGACAGTGTTTTGTCTATGTATCCACACAAGTATTGTGTTTCCAATCAATACAATTATAGCATGGATAATAAACGATTATCATGAACAAAGAAATATAATAATAACTAATTTATTATTGCCTCTAGGGCATATTTCCAACAATTTCGGTGGTGACAAACATCCGCTGTTGGGATTGACTGTTGAGCAAGTCTCCACAAAAAGATCTTTACTTTGGACGGGACCTCGACCTTCCAGAATTTTCTCCACGACTTGGACTCCCGCTCATTGTTTGAAGAAGCTGGCCAGCCTTCAATCGAAGCCTCTCTACGCATTTTTGTTTCAACGAGCATACGATAGGCCAACCTCACAGTGAAGACACCATTCTTCTCATGGACCCATGACCAAAAATCACCGATCTACCTTGTGCACAACGGTATTCATATGATAGCCTACGCATGTGTTGGAATGAATACCCGAGATATCGTGCCTCTATACCATTCTGCGCATGGTAAGATCAACCCGGCAACCATGTGGGGTGGGTTAGCTATTTTGGACATTATGGGTCTCATATTTGATGGCCTTGGGATCCAGCAATGGTCCCAAATGTTTGTCGATTTGACCGTCTCCGATGCGATGATTTAGCCTTTGCTTTAGGATGTCTCTCCCCTCAAGTAGCGACTTCCAAATCTAGGACAGGTTTGAGCAAAGGTCCGCTTGCAATAAATATGAAGCCTAGTGGTATTTTGCCTTGAGAACCCATTAGCTTAACACCCCTAGATCCATCATAATTATGTAAGCCTGTCTAGCTAGCAAAGCTAGGTTGAAGAGCTCAACATCTCGGAGGCCTAACCCTCCACAGTCTTTCGGTCTGGTCATCGTACTCCATGATACCCAGCTTGGCCTTCTTTGTCCTTCTTTGCTGCCCACCAAAACTTTCTAATTAACGAGTTTAGATGTTCACTTAGCCCACAAGGAAGCTTGAAGCAAGACATGGAGAACACACGAACAGCTTGAGCAACCGATCTAATCTGCACTTCTTTCCCCCGAGCCAAAAGAAGCTTCTCCATCCATCCCTTGATCTTGGCCCATACCTTGTCTTTCAGAAATTTGGACGCTCCATTCTTGCTTGTTCCAACATATGAAGGCACTCCCACGTATCTTTCTGTGAGAGATTAATTTCCAATGTTTAGAGCCCCCTTTACCTCAGCTCTGAGAGTGTTGGGGCACCCCTTGTTGAAGAACACAGAGGACTTAGCTAGACTTATTCTCTGGTCCGATGCATTACAATAACTTTCCATCAGCAAAGACAACTCATTTGCTCCAGTAACACTAGCTTTCACGAATAGCAGGCTATCATCCGCGAAGAGCAAGTGGCTTACCGGTGGAGCCGAAGGAGCCACTCGAATACCATTCAGTTGGGATGATTCATCTTGGGTTTCTAAGAGGCACGAAAAGCCCTCCACTGCAAGCAAAAATAGGTATGGAGAAATTGGGTCCCCGTGACGAATACCCCGTGAAGGAGTGAATTCATCGAGTTTTGATCCATTGAACAGTACTGAAAATTTCATGGAAGATACCATTCTCATGATTGTGTTGACCCATGACTCCGTAGATCCCATCTTAGTCATGATAGCTTGAAGATACCCCCATTCCACACGGTCATATGCCTTCATCATATCCAATGTAATAGCACAGAATCTCTTCCGTTGAGCTTTGTTCCTCTTCATGAAGTGTAAGCATTCATAAGTCGTAATAATGTTGTCTCTAATTAGCTGGGCAAGAACGAAAGAAGATTGTTATTGAGATATGATCTCACGCAAAATGTGCTTCAGTCTGTTAGACAACACCTTTGATGCAATCTTATTCATTACATTACACAAACTTATAGGCCGAAAGGAGAGAGGTTTGTGGGATCTTTAACTTTTGGAATCAAGACAGGGACCGATTCATTGATTACCTGAGGGCTCTCCTCCTCATGGAGAATTCTCATCACCATGTTCGTGACCTTGGTGCCACAAAGCTCCGAGTGCCTTTGGAAGAAATGTGTTGGATATCCGTCCGGCCCCGAAGCCTTAGTAGGGTACATCTGAAAAAGAGAATTTTTCACCTCTTCAGCTATGAAGGGAGATGTAAGTGCCTTGTTCATCTCTTCCGTGACCGTTACCGGGACCGCGCTGAGTACATCATCCATGTGTGAAGTACCCTCAGATGCAAACAATGTTTTGTAAAAAGCATTAGTCAAAGAGGCCATCTCCTCCAGATCATGAGTAAGAGAGCCATCAGCACGCTCCAAATATTTGATGCTATTGTTCCGTCGACGCATACTAGCTCGTCTCTGAAAAATTTTAGTATTGCGATCTCCCTCTGAAAGCCAGTCGATGAGGGAACGCTGCCTCTGCTTTATTTCTTCCATGTGATATAGCTTAACAAGGCGATCTGTGACTTTAATCTCTGCATGTGAAGGTGAAACTCGGTGGGGGTCATTTTGTAGAGTAGCGAGTTCCTTCTTAAGTTTTTTGATCTCTCTCCCAACGTTGCCGATGGTAGAACCACTCCACCGTTGTAGAGCAAGTGGCTTACCGACGAAGCCGAAGGAGCCACTCGAATACCATTCAGTTGGGATGATTCATCTTGGGTTTTTAAGAGGCACGAAAGGCCCTCCATTGCAAGCAAAAATAGGTATGGAGAAATTGCGTCCCCGTGACGAATATCCCGTGAAGGAGTGAATTCATCGAGTTTTGATCCATTGAACAGTACTGAAAATTTCACGGAAGATACCATTCTCATGATTGTGTTGACCCATGACTGTGCAAAGCATATTTTAGTCATGATGGCTTGAAGATAGTCCCATACCACACGGTCATATGCCTTCATCATATCCAATGTAATTGCACAAAATCTCTTCAATTGAGCTTTGTTCCTCTTCATGAAGTGTAAGCATTCATAAGTAGTAATAATGTTGTTCGTAATTAGCCGGCCAGGAACGAAAGAAGATTGTTCTTGAGATATGATCTCACTCAAATATGCTACAATCTGTTAGACAACACCCTTCATGCAATCTTATAAAGTACATTACACAAACCTATAGGCCGAAACTGAGAGAGGTTTGTGGGATCTTTAACTTTCGGAATCAAAACAAGGATCGATTCATTGATTACCTCAGGGATCTCCTCCCCATGGAGAATTATCATCATCACGTTCGTGACCTCGGTGCCACAAAGCTCCCACTGCCTCTGGAAGAAATGTGATGGATATCCAGCTGGCCCCGGAGCCTTAGTAGGGTACATGTAAAAAAGAGCATTTTTCACCTCTTTAGCTGTGAAGGGAGCTATAAGTCCCTTGTTCATCTCTTCCGTGACCATTACCGGGACCGCACTGAGTACATCATCCATGTGTGAAGTACCCTCCGATGCAAACAATTTTTTGTAAAATGTATTAGTCAAAGAGGCCATCTCCTCCAGATCATGAGTAAGAGAGCCATCATCACGCTTCAAATATTTGATGCTATTCTTCCGCCGACGCATACTAGCTCATCTCTGAAAAAATTTAGTATTGTGATCTCCCTGTGATAGCCAGTCAATGAGGGAACGCTGCCTCTACTTTATTTCTTCCATGTGATATAGCTTAACAAGGCGATCTCTGACTTTAATATCTGCATGTGAAGGTGAAACTCGGTGGGGGTCATTATGTAGAGTAGCCAATTCCTTCTTAATTTTTTTGATCTCTCTCCCAACGTTGCCGATGGTAGAACCACTCCACCGTTGTAGAGCAAGTGGCTTACCGGCGGAGCCGAAGGAGCCACTCGAATACCATTCAATTGGGATGATTCATCTTGGATTTTTAAGAGGCATGAAAGGCCCTCCGTTGTAAGCAAAAATAGGTATGGAGAAATTGGGTCCCCGTGATGAATACCCCGTGAAGGAGTGAATTCATCGAGTTTTAATCCATTGAACAGTACCGAAAATTTCACGGAAGATACCATTCTCATGATTGTGTTGACCCATGACTGTGCAAAGCCCATCTTAGTCATGATGGCTTGAAGATACTCCCATTCCACACGGTCATATGCCTTCATCATATCCAATGTAATAGCACAAAATCTCTTCCGTTGAGCTTTGTTCCTCTTCAGGAACTATAAGCATTCATAAGTAGTAATAATGTTGTCCGTAATTAGCCGGCAAGGAACGAAAGGAGATTGTTCTTGAGATATGATCTCACGCAAAATCTGTGTCAATATGTTAGACAAAACCTTTGATGCAATCTTATAAAGTACATTACACAAACTTATAGGCCGAAACTAAGAGAGGTTTGTGGGATCTTTAACTTTCGAAATCAAAACAAGGATCGATTCATTGATTACCTCAAGGCTCTCCTCCCCATGGAGAATTCTCATCACCACGTTCGTGACCTCGGTGCGACAAAGCTCCCAGTGCCTCTGGAAGAATTGTGTTGGATATCCGTCTGGCCCCGCAGCCTTAGCAGGGTACATGTGAAAAAGAGCATTTTTCACCTCTTCAATTGTGAAGGGAGCTATAAGTCCCTTGTTCATCTCTTCTATGACCGTTACCGGGACCGTGCTGAGTACATCATCCATGCGTGAAGTACCCTGAGATGCAAACAATTTTTTGTAAAAAAGCATTAGTCAAAGAGGCCATCTCCTCCAGATAACGAGTAAGAGAGCCATCAGCACGCTCCAAATATTTGATGCTATTCTTCCGCCGGCGCATACTAGCTCGTCTCTGAAAAAATTTAGTATTGCGATCTCCCTCTGAAAGCCAGTCGATGAGGGAACACTTCCTCTGCTTTATTTCTTCCATGTGATATAGCTCAACAAGGCGATCTATGATTTTATTCTCTGCATGTGAAGGTGAAACTCGGCGGGGGTCATTTTGTAGAGTAGCTAGTTACTTCTTAAGTTTTTTGATCTCTCTTCCAACGTTGCCGATGGTAGAACCACTCCACTGTTGCAGTGATGTAGAGAGGTCACCCAGTTTTTTGCTCATTTGTGTAACTGTTTGCCCTTATGGAGCCCCAGTCCACATGCCTTTCAAGGAGGAGCCGAACTCTGCATGTTTCTCCCAATACAGTTCATATCTGAACAGTTTTTGTTTGATCTGCACCGGGTTTCTAGGTTCCAACATCAGTCTGATAGCACACTGATCTGATGCAGCGGCCGTCTCATGTTGAAGTCATGCAAGAGGAAATAGGGCGGTCCATTCGGTGCTTGCCGTAGCACGGTCGAGTAGAACTCGATGGTAACTTGCCCCCACCGCCGTCTTCTCGAAAGTCCAAGCCTTGCCCTGGTAGCCCAGATACCCAAGATCACACACATCCATTGTTTCCTGAAAACCCTAAATCTAAGATGTCATCCGCTGGCAAGTCCCAACATGTTCATGCTGGTGCAGAACCTCATTAAAATCACCAATACACAACGAGGATAATTAAGTTGCTGGCCACAACGAAGGATTTGAGCAGATCCTAGGTTTTATATCTCTCTCCAACGTGTGCCTCACCATACACACAAGTGAGCATCCAATCTGCACAATTTGGTATGGACACTGTTACATCAACATGATACTCCGAATACCCAAAAACATCAAATTTTATTCCATCATTCCAAAAGACACCGATAGCTCCGCTTCGATCCGAACTACTAACAGGAAAAAAGTGGTTAAAAGCTAAAGTACCAGCAAGACTTTTGACACGTGCTTTTGAGATTTGGGTTTCAACTATACATAACACAATCGGGGCAAATTGCTTCACTAGATCACGAAGCTCTCGAAATGTCGCGGTTTGGCCCACACCACAACAATTCCAACAGAGGAGATTCATTGTGCGCGGCAATCCTCCCCTCGGGAGGTCGCCGATTTTGCTTCATTCTGCTTTTCATTTGTTGGTCCTTTCTTCCCATCATTCTTCTGTGAATGTGTCCTAAGCCTATTCATGTCTTGCTTTGATGATGGACTAGTTGGTACCCCCGGTGGGGGCAACGCAAGAAGGGAAATACTTGCGGGCACTGCAGCTCCCGCTTCACCCAAAGGATTTGACCGATTAGACAAACATTTCCTGTTGTCTTCGGCCTGCTGCATCTCGAAGTCCATGTCAAGGTCATCATTGGTTTCCTCCCTCACGTGACTGTTAGAGCGTCCACCTCGTCGGCCACCACGTTGATCGTGTCCGTCGCCACCTCCCGGACCCGTCCCGACGCGCATGTTCCAGGTTGCCCTCAGATCTTTGAAGAAAAGGGCTGATGGTGCATGGATACCATTACCATGTTCCTTGAATACATGACCAAGGTGTTCCCAATCACCAAGACAAAAGAATTACATAGTACACATTTTCCTCCAAAGGCCGAAACTTCACGTCATGCGCTAGATCCGATGCAGCACACATGTTCTTGAAAAACCATTTTGGCTATAGGGTTTATCGATGTGAACCCGAGCTAGCGCTACCCACCTTGTGGCATCTGGCGGCGCTTCTTTCTCATCGTAAACAACATCATCAAGATCCTCCTCTCGTAGGCCAAGTTTGGCCATCGTCAGCTCCACCTCGGTAGCAGTGTTTGATCCAGAAGCATCTCCAGATCCACGTGCCGCCATACTCAGAAAACCTTGCCCGAGAAGAAGACTCAAATCGGGCGATAAAGCAGGGGGGCCCTAACTATCTTCTCTGCCCTAGACACAGATCGAGGACCGGAGGCCCCGATCACAAGAGTCAAGGGAGATCGGAGGAGGGAAGGCCAAGGACTCGACGTCGACGACAGAGTCGCCTCCGGGAGAATAAAACCCTAGCTGGAGGGAACTTCGTTTGCCATCAAGCTGGGGAACCTCCTAGAAGGTTCCCAAAACATGTGGGTAAGCCAACTAGGCCGGCCCAAATATGGTCCGGGGTGGTGGTGGTGGTGTGGAGCCACCGCTATTTGCCGCAGAATGTGGCGAATAGCATTTTCCACTTGCCGCTGAATGTGGCGAATAGGTTTTACCGGAAAGAAGACCCTAATCCATCTCGGTTCCAGTTCTCCCTTAGTTGGGCTTGGCCTAGCTCGCGTCGAGCATTCACCTAAAAAACACCCTTCGAATTCGCTGAAGAGGCAACCAAGACGGGCTAGCCCACGCGTGTGGCAAGCAACATGCTCTTTCTCTATTATTGTTTTCGTTTGAATAAAGTTATCCCTATAAAAATAATTATCTATTTTCATTTTTTTGCTTTATTTTTATATTTTATAATATTCTAAATATATAAATTACAAAAACATTTGAAAAAACTGTTCAACAAAGTATTTGGAAAATTTTGAATAAAGTATTTTAAAAATGTTGAAGTACAAGTATTTCAGAAATGTTAATTGAACATTCGGAAAAATATTGAATGTAAATAGAAATTTTTTTGACCATCTAATAAAAAATATGAAATATTTATCATGTATATAAAAACATTAATCAAGAATTGTGACAAAAAATGTTAAACAAGATTTGAAAAATGTTATTCAAGCCTTTGGGAAATGTTAAATTTGTTTAGAAAAAATGTTGACCATGTATTAAAAATCTAATGAATTTTTTTTATCATGTATATAAAATATTAATCAAGCATTTTAAATATTTCGAACAAGTATTTGAAAAATATTAATCAAACATTTGAAAAATGTTAATCAAACATTTGAAAATTTTGAAATATGTATAAAAAATGTTGACCATGTATGAAAAAATGATAAATTTTTGATCATGTATATAAAAAAATGTTAATCAAGCACTTAAAAGAATGTTGAACAAATGTATGAAAAATGATAATCAAGCAATTGTAAAATTTTAAATGTATATAAAAATGTTGACCAAGTATTCAAAAATGTTAATATTGTATTTGAATATTTTTAGATAATCTGTATAGAAAAATGTAGACCAGGTATTATAAAAATATGTAATTTGTATTAAAAAATGTTAGTCATGTATTAGAAATATGTTGTTGACATATAGAAAAATGTAGAATAATAACCTAAAAGAGCAGAGAAACCAAGAAAATAAACAAAAGAAAACATAGAATGAAAAAGACGAAGAAACAAAGTGCAGAAAAGGAAAAAATGGAGCAAAGAAAAGAAAAGAAGCAAAAGAAAACAAAGAAAACCGATTCAAATCGTCTCAAGTAAGACATACCACTACAACTAACAATGAATGCTATTTGGCTAGAGTGCCTAGAAGCATTAGCCTGCATGAATGCACGCATCAACGACCACTACAACCTCATACTCCATGGTCTTTTGAAATAGCAGCAGACCTAGACCCTAACTTGCCTGCAGATGGAAGTTTAGGGTTCGAACCCTGTGACACCCTTTTTTACTACTCCTTTTTGGAAAAATTTAAAGAGAGGCGCCGCACCATAGCTCTTTCATGCAGCGGTTCGTATAGCCTCATGCACATGTAAGAATCTTCTGCCTCATGCTTACATCATCGCGTTAAATGTTTTTTAAAATTTTAGAAATGATTTATTTCACAGATTAATAATTTGATTTGAGATTCGTCTTCACCGTTAGGTTCGTCTCGACGAGACCTTCAAAAAAAGATCTCATGTTGTCATGTTTTGTTGATTTTTTTTCGTCGTTCGTAGATGCCACATTTATGCCATCGTAGTTGTCATCTTACGGGTGTACAGTTGTCACAAAAATTATACATAGTTATCGGAACAATAATTTATACTTTTTAAGTATTACAGTGTTATGTGGAGCTAAAAGTGGTTATTAAAGCACTAACAGTAAGCAAGTAAATGGATGAACCAGCACAAGTACAATGAATCAAGTTTTTAGTGAGGTATATCGACATTCATAAGTCTGATAAGCAAGTTAATTTTATGTGAGAATTATGTGACAAATAATACGACAAGTAAGTATAGTAATCTGGCAAGTACCGACGAAAATAAAAGTTATCGAAACATAGTGACATGGGATCTAGTTTTGAAGATCTCGTCGCGAAAAAGTTAATGATGAAAACGGATCATTAATTGAGATAACGGTTTGGAAGATATTTTTTTTTAAATGCAAAATAAAAAAAGATGTCATGCTTATGTAATGTTGCATGTATGCAAGGAATAGATAGAAGGAAGCCGCGTACGAAAAGACTAATGTGCGGCGCCCCTCCCTAGTGAACTCCATCCTTTTTATTTACTATGTGCGTGGGTATGGGCCGACCTAATAGGATGCGGAGGAAGGTTGATTCGGCCTTTTGGATAGTTGGATGTGATCCATCAGCACATGTGGGCTACCAACAAACCCATCAATAGTAGACGAGGAAAAGTTCATGAATATTGCCTCAAATTTAAAACCTGCATGAATGCACACATCAACCACCACTACACCCTCATACTTCTTGATCTTTTGAAATAGCAGCAGACCTAGCTTGCCTGCAGAGGAAAAGTTCCTACTAGCCGGTCGTGGTTTACAGTTCAGGATCACTACTATGTTCAAGGACACACTTGGTTGCTTTCTAACAGCCCAACTAAGCAATGTGCATGTTATCAAAAACAAAAAAACTAAGCATGTGCATAAAAAAGTTTGGTTACGTGCCTTTACTGTTTGGTCCACATGACACAAATTTTAAAACGTCTCTGGGTCTACATTGCTGGGAACACTCGATTTGTCCGTTTCTAGTGAGCCAGACTCGAGGGACATGCAAAAGAACGAACGTGGATGGCTCGTGTGGCGCAGTTATGTATGAGCTTCTACAGGTTGGGTGCAGCGTGTATGTGAGTTTGCACGTGTTCTATGTAATCTCCCGTTAATCTCTTACGTCTTCTAATCTAGACAATGGTGTTTCAATTTGAGATAACATCTGCACGAAAAAAAATGCACATTGATGTTGCGGTTCCATTCAGACAATGGTTCGTAGTTTCCTCGACCGTCGATGTTTAATTTTGTGTTCATATTCGAAGCTATTTTGGACAAATTTCATCAAATTCATTATGTATGGTCGATTGTCCTTGACCAGTAGTTTCTTCTCGACCAGGGCCGGCCGGGGGGGTTGGGGGCCCGCTGCATATATAATACGTATACTAGGTCAGGCCTGTACTAGGTATTGTAAAGTCTCTTGTCAGGCCTGTCTCTCGTCTCCCTGCACGCCGCGACTCTCATCTGTAGGAGTACGAGACTACGACGCGGGCTGCGGGCAGGCCCTGGACGCCGGCTTCATTGCCACGCAGGCACGCACGTCGGCACGCGGAAGGGCCCTCGCCAGTTGCTTCTTCCGTAATGTCCGTCAGTCTGTCTGTTCTCCACTTCTCCTGATGATCTCGTTCTAGTTTGATTCGTTCAATCGTTCTTACATTATGCCCTACCATGCAATCTTGGAATAAGCTCCGATAGTCTAGTAGATAAGAGTTATAGTGGAATAAGCAAATCCTCGGAATAAGCTGCCGTTTGTTCTCCTGATGGATCTCGTTCTAGTTTGATTCGTAGATCAGTTCTCGTTCTAGTTTGCAATTTACCGATGCCTGGTGGATCTGGACCTGCAATTACTTCTAGTGATTCCTTTTAAATCTTTGGGTAGTAAATGCCCTATTTTTGATTAAGATTTTTTTTTTCAGAATTAGTAATGAAGCCTGAATCTGGTGCTGTCAAAAGAAAAAAAGAAAGCAGATTACAAATTGGTAGATTCACAAAGAGGATCTCTTCGTAAGTTTTTGGCGAGTAACCCAACCACTTCAAAAAATCCAGACGAGTTGGCGTTAGTTCTTGTGGGAGAACCAAGTAATGTGAATCTAAAAGATGATATCCATACAGAAGACAATGTTAACATCGACGCGGACGATAACAATGTAAGTGATCATGACCATAATTCATCTCCCACGGAATCTGCACTATTTATTTATACTTAGGGCCCCTAAATTTTAGTTTTGCCCCGGGCCCCCAAAATCTCAGGATCGGCCCTGTTCTCGACGTTTCACACGACTTTAGCATTGTACGTTCTCTATTTTAATGGTTGTAGATGAGTAGATCTATATTTTTCTGGTATACTGTAATATGTGGTCTGTTTTAACAAGGTTTTTATTCTCTTCTATGCAACGGTTCCCCGATTTGTGATAACCCTTACACAAGAAAGATGTACATCGATTTTGTGTTTCCATTCAGACGATTAGTCTGTAGTTTTGTTAACCGTAAATGCTTAATGTTGTGTTCACATTTAGACATATTTTGGTTGAATTTTGTCAAATTTATTGCGCACCATTTGAATCCCTTTGACCAGTAGCTGCATCGTAATGTTTTACATGACTTTTATGTTGTACTAGTATGTTTTCTGTTTCACCGGTAGTAGACAAGTATACATGTATCTTTCTATTATACTGTACTAAGATGGTCATGTGATGGTTTATGGTTTGGAAGAAGTTTAGAGCGGCTTCTTTCTGTTCTCACTGATCATCGTGAGCTTTGCCGTATGAATGCCATGTTGTGTCCGGCATCATCGTCAGCATCGTACCTCTCGGCCTCTTTGCCCGTGGCTTATTACACTCAGGTCATCATCGCGGGAACACTGCCAAGGAACTCTATTGTAATTTTGTGTCATGTGTAGTTATTAACTCTTAATCATGTTACATGTATGTAATCAAACATCGGGCACTTGCATTAGCAGACAACCAAACGCCAGACAAAAACTGCACTGCTGAGTAGTTAACCTACATCCACGCAATCAAACAATGTATAGATGATGATTTTTACCCTGTATTTATTCAATTAGACCCAACTGAAAGAAATATACAATGCAGGTAACCAAACGCGTCGTACGAGTATTGATTCCCACCACACTGGGAGTTGGAGCTGGATCTTTGAAGATCGCCATAGGCATATCCTATCCCGTCGATCCACAAACATGCATGATGTGGGCACCAGTGCACATCTAGCTACAAGGCACTTGCACGTCCATCGTCTCGGTCAAATCGATCGCCGGCCTCCTAGCGCTTTCTACGTTCCCAGTTGCTAGCTATACTCCTACTACTCCATCGACCGGTCCCTCTCCCTGCCCGATGTGTTGGGAAAAGGGAACCAACGGACAATAAAAATCTGACGAAACCATTGCTCCGGCAACTGGTGCCACTACCGCATGCAGCTCACCTCATGCTAGACAAGTATAGATGCATGATGGCGCGGCAAAATGGACAAACTTAAAGGTGAAACAAATTCATAGAATAAATCGTTTGCGAAACTATTTAATGATCAAGCTAACTCTTCCGGATAGCGCCCAACGCGAGGGTGCTATGGTACCCGGGATAGTGCCGTTTTGACAGGCACTACACTCCCTGCGAACGTGGCGTGGCACGTCCAGGTCGGGGCCCATCCTGGCTGTGTGAAGTCTTTCGCCTAGGCATTATGCTATCAAGTATAACTCCTTTGCCTTAGACGTTACATGCTGACTTAAAAATATTTTCAGCCCGCTGCAGTCCGCATGTGCTTTCTATTAATCTCTTGCCCCCGTAACGTGCAGACATTAGACTCTATCCAACACATCATAATGCCTTCTCCTTAGCATAAATCAGCGAAAACAAAATTAATAAGGAACAAAACAAGGAAATGTACCTCCCACACAAAAGTCAGAGTCCTATTCGAAAACCGGCTTCCCATGCTCGCAGCGGAGCGAACATCTGTCTCACGAATTCTTACAACCCAATCCTTCATGGAAATACCTTGTCTATCGGGTTCCCGGGCGCGGGAGTAATGCCTCAGTTACTGCGAGACATAACTTTGATTTGCTTCTCACATGGTGATGCTAGACCAGCTAGTACTATAGCTATTTTTTCTTTGTAGTTTTTCTGTCTTTTTTCATTGTTTGCGTTGTTTTTCATTGGGTTTTCCTTTTCTCCTTTTTCTTTTTATGCTTAGATTTTCCTCGGTTTTCTTTGTTTCTTTCTTTGGTTTTCACTTGTTTCCTTTGTTTTTATTTTTGTTATACTTTGAGATATTCTAAATACATATTTTCTAAAAAACTACATAATTTATATACTTAGAAATATTTAAAAAATGTTTGCTGCAAGTTTGAAAACTGTTGTAAAAAGTCTGTTATGTTATTTTAAAACATGGTGATAGAATCAGAATTTTTTGTATGCCATTTACAAAATGTCCACACATGTCAATAAATGTGCGTCATATTTTCTAAATGTTTATACAATGTAAAGAAAATTTCCATGTAAGAAAAAAATGTATCTTACATTTCAAATAAGGTTCATTACATTTACGAAAAAATCATGAGTTTTCAAAATATGTATATGACAATTAAAAATTATTTACACTATGCCAAACTTGTCCGCGTAGTTTAAAAATGTATTTGGAGAAATGCTAATCATATATTTGAAAAATATTAAACATGTATAGAAAAAATATAGACGGTGCATTAAAGAATAGACATCAAAGCATATGCATGTGTAAAACTACTAATCATGTATTTAGCAAAATAGCAAGTAGAATAAGCGAGACTAGCTCCCGTGTCCTGGCCGGGTCTAGCCCGTGTGCGTGCGAGAATGGACTCTTGTGGCGTGTTGCAACCAAGGAGGTCACCAGACATCAAAACCAAAATAGATTCAAACCCTAGAAAATAAGCTTTTTTCTCTAGACAACATAATTGTACGATCTTTCCTCATCAGGGAGCATAATCATGCAATTGAACAGAGATTGTTGGCGAAGAAGAGTTCCGTTAACCCAAGAAATAGTTGGCAGCACGAGTGCTAGAAGATTGTCGTAGTATCTTAGTAGACTTCGGAAAGGCTACCATTGAGCATTATATTAAAGAGTAGAATTATGTAGCTCATGAATTAGCTAGATGGAGACGAACAAATAGCCCTGCTGTTTTGGATGACACTCCTCCAAAATTTACCGTGAAAGTTGGCCGACGATGTAACTTTTATTTGATGAATAAAGCATCCCTTCACGTAAAAAAAAACCCAAAGTAGTTTTTTTTCGCTCAAAAGACCTGCCTGCACAAATTGAATGAACACATCTACCGGTATAAGTAGCTTATCAGACCCTTGCTACTAATTAATTGATGTAGCAGTAGCTTGCCCTCGAAGAGAAAGCTAACTACTAGGTCTCTCTACTCGGCCGTGCCTTTACAACTGGCATTGCTACACGCCTACACACATTGATACGATTATTACCATCGGCTGCAGCTTCATCAAGTCGCCCACGACGGCAAGCGCATGTATGTCACTTGAGCATCGTCTGGTCACTTCGTTCGTGTCCTCTCGTACGTAGCTGCCGCGCTCGTATGGTCGTAGGGGCAATCATCACGAGCGCATTTACCGCATCCTCCCGTCGATCAATCCATCAGTCGACGGCACGGCGCACCACTCCGACTTACGTACGTACGTACTAAAAACTTTGCTCCTCCATGGGAAATGGGAGATGGGAGATGGGAGATGGGAGAAGGGGACGGACGAACTATAAAATCTGATGAAATTACTGCGAACCGAACTGCAGCAGTGGTAGTAGCATGCATGCAACAGATGATGATGGCGTGCAGCTTTGAATTGTTTTACTGCCGAGCAATACGTGGCTAGTACCTGCTAGCTGTACGTACCACAACTCCAGATCAAGGAAACGGCAGCACTGGCGCCCCAGCTCAAGCTCAGCCATGGCTTCAATATTCCCCTTAATGCTGCTATCGCCTTTTTTTGTACTGCTGACAGGCACAGCCACCGTAGGCGTAGGCGCCGGACGACGTTATCAAGACTGGTATGGCCTACGGGGTAGAGTATATACTGGTACGTACTGGGAGCAAACAGGAAAGCAACATCATTGATCAGTTAGTCCCGCGTAGCTGCATGGCCTCCTGGCCTAGAGTACGTTAAGTTTCTGCAGACCTATTAGCTTGTTAGTTAGTACTGATCGGTCGATGCTAGTCAACAATGAAACAGAGTTAATAAACTTAGCATGAATACGTAGTACGGTTTGTTTCTCACATGTAATGCACGTACCGGACGGGAAGGCAGTTAATCAAGATCTTAATTACATGCATGCATGCTTCCATTGACTCCATGCATGTGCTGATGTGCAGCATCGACGCACGTACCGCAAGACGCAAGTTAAGAATTCACAGCGGTACGTATTCTCCAAGCGCAAAGGATATCATGTCAGCCTAGAAGAAATCAAGCAGAAATTATGGGCTTGGTGCCAAAAAAAAAATCTTTAGACTAGCTCCTAAGAGCAACTCTAGCAGACCCCGCATCCCGCCCCGTCCCATAAAATAACCGTCAAAATGCGGGTCGGGACGGAAAAACCAGCCCGCTCAGACCCCGCATCCCGCCCCGATCCGTAAAATATTTTAGGGGGCGCGACAAAATTCCGAGCCAACCCGGAAAAACGCGGGTTTCCCCCTCACGGCTGCGGTGTCCTGCATATAAGCGGAAGCGGTTGGTGGGGAGACATTTCATCCCGCGCTTTCTCCCACCAACCACCTGTCCTCTCCCCCCTCGCGCCGCCGCCGGCCGTCGCCCAAGATTCCGGCAACAGCAGCCGGCAGGAGCACGCCGGAAGGCCGCCACGCGCACGAGGCCTCCCCTTCCTCCCCCCCTGCGTCGGCGGGTCGTCGGATTTGCAGATCTGCGGCACTTCATCGCGGGCCGCCGGATTTGTCTTTTTTCGACCGACGGTTGCTGCCCGACGCGATGGAGTGGTCGGGGAGTCTCTTCCGCAGCCCAGGCAAGTGCGCATCGCCGCATGCAGGCACGGGTTCGTCCGTCCGTCGCCGCCGAAGGTTTGCGGGCATGGACCCGTCCGACTGTCCACCGGGCTCGGCGCTCGCGCGGCGTCTTTGTGGCCTGCTGATGCCGCTCATAGAGTGCGACGACTGCCAGCGTCAAGTGCTGCGGCTCACTTCGGGCACGCCGACGCACCCCGGATGGGTGTTCTACAAATGCGAAAACGACGGGGGTACGTGCACTTGCGGTAGCTCGTTCCATAGCTCATTCTTTAGTTCAATTCCGGTAGCTCACTTCGAGCTTGCTCATTCTTTTGTGTAGAACGATGGATGCTCATTTTGGTTTTGGGAAGGCCAATACATTGATTTGTTGATAGAAAGAAACTTAATAGATGTTAGTGCACTCCTTGGTACAATCGAAGGCAATGATGCGGCTGCATGTGCAACTAGAGGGAAAGCAACGTCTACTTCTTTGGAACCAAAGATGAAGAATGAAGAAAGCAAGATCAAGAATTCACAGATCAACAATGAGTGCATGGGGAAGATATTGCTTCAACTAGTGGGAGCAGTATGGAAGTTGGAAATTTTCTGAAATGCATACTTGTGGTTCTTGTTTTCTTTGGTTTTGCTATTCTAGCCAAGATTTGTTGATATCTTTTGTATCTATAATGTTGTTGCAAAAGCAAAGAAAAGCATTGTGCTAGATCAATTTAAGTTGCAAATCTAAGTTTTACGGGCCGGGAGGAGCTGTGACAGATCAGAACCCGCAGAAGTCGACCCGTAAAAAAAGTATATTCCGCGAATATACTTTTTTACAGGTCCATTATGCGGGGCCTGCATCTGTACCAGCCCGCGCCGGTCCGTAAAAACGGTTTTGCGCGAACTGCAATCGCGTTTTGCGGGTCGGCAGGATGCGGTGTCTGCTAGAGTTGCTCTAAGAGCGCAAACCCAGGTTTCCAAAGAAAATTTAACATGACAGCCCAGGATGTGACCATGTTTGTCTGTTCCTAGACGTTGAGGTCCATAAACCCTAGGTTGTTGTCGTAGTACTAACGAGTAGTATGGGTATGGCTCGCAGTGATATTTTGAATGGTTTTCTCCTTTTTTTAGTGGAGTGATATCTGAATGTTGTGAGTAGGAGAGGAGCACTGCAAATAATTAACGAGGTTGAGATCCATTGGTGTTGTGTGAAAAAACTCGCTTTGAGAAATTATACTTGTGCAAGCAGGGAAGAGAGTACCAAAATATATTGCGTATTAGTTTTTGTCTTAAGCCAAACCTTGTAAGCTTTGACAAAGTTAATTAAAAATATCAACCCATGCTATAATAGAGTGCATATTAGTTTTGTCTTGAGTAAACTTTGTACGCCCTCATCAAGTTATAGAAATTTTTTCAACATCTACAATACCATATCAACACCATTAGATTCATCATGAAATATATTTTTATGTCTTATATATTTTCTATTGTGTATATTCTTATATTTTCTATATAGTTGGTTAAATTTCACAAAAGCTTAACCTAGGGAAAAACTAATGTGGACCATGTTTTGGCATGGATGGATTACAACAACCAGGGATAGAGCTAGAATTCGTGCATAAGGGGGGCGAGTTTGTTCATAAAAGGGGCAAAGATCTAGTGATTTTTTTGGCTTGAGTGGCCACTATCATAGAAGAAGAATCACTTCGTTAGGGGGGCTCCCCCCTAAACTCGTCCATGGCGTCTACAACTCAAATTGTAGTCTAAGTGCTCTTCGACGACCGTGAAAAACAATGTGTTCCGATATAACTAAGTTGTGTGTATGCATTACCACATAAGTATTAATTGAAAACATGAAGTTGAAACTTGACTGCAATATAATAGTGAAATAATTATTGGCACGAATTCGAGGACAACCCACCTATATTTCACTCAAGACAAACAATGCATAAACTAGAAAACATTTTGGAGCTACACATAATTTGTTGGGCAGACCAGATCAAAGGAGAACACACTAGTTTTTCCTTAAATGCTTAGTTTTGCCCTCACTCTCAAGTGCTCTGCTCATGGGTTGGGTGTGCAACGGCTAGGATCCCACACCACCAGAAACCACCATCAAGTTTTTTTTTGTAATGTTCATAAAAAATAATTTCCACGACATAAAAAAATTCTCTAAAAAAATAGACACATACGAATATAATATAATAAATCTAAAACTCAAATGTAGACTCTAAAAATTATGTGTTATGTCAAGCTCTTTTTCCTGTCATGTGTTTAGGCGGATTCAATCAAGTCAAATTCTGTATCTTAAACTTCATGCATGTGTCTCAACCTTTTTGTTTCCCAGTTATAATATAATAATAGTATGTCGATCTTTTGGTCGTACTCTGATAATCCAAACTTCAATGTGCAATACATGTGTAACTGATTATCTTGTATTTTTTTGGGAACACTAGAATGTCATTAAAAGTATTCGAAATCAAAACAATGTTTTTCTAAATGTCACCACAATATTATAAGAAATCAGAATTACAACCCTTAAATGTTTGTTAAAATCTGCTTACAAATATTTGTTTCCCAAATATTCAAACATTTGATGTGAAGCCAGATTTTTTGTGAGAGACAGTTTTCCATCGAGCATGACCCGAATTGGCTCTCCCCCGGTGATAGAGTGCATGTCCCAAGCTGCCCAGTCGGCCCTAAAGGGATCTTGAAAGTTTGTTCAGTACAAGACGCAAAACCTAGCATTTATATTTTCCTACTTTTATTAAATTCACAATACAATGCATATATTGGCATTACTCTGGAAATACAAGTACATGCATGTGGACCCCATCAACAACCATTATAAAACTGTCGAATATTTATAAATGCATTTGCATTTTTTCTGAAGTGTTAAATTAAGTTAAATATGATAAAATAATAAATACTTCCTCCGTTCCAAGATAACTGTCTTAACTTTATACTAACTCTAATACAAAGTTGTACTAAGGTTGAGACACTTATTTTGGGACAGAGGAGTATTTCGTGAGAATTCATGTATTTTATTTGTGAACACTTTGAAACAAATAAATATTTCCGAGACAACTAAATTTGTGTGGTTATTTATAATATATATTTTGGAACATTGAAATGTCACTAAAATGACCCGAAATCAAATAACGAATTGATGAAATCTTATTAAAATATTCAAACAATTTTGAATCAAAATCTCTAAAATGTTTGTAAAATTTACTTTGAGAACATTAATTTTTTCCAAAAATTAAATTGATGATTGGAAAGATAATCAAACTCTCTAAATGTGGTTTGGCCATCAAAGATAATCCGAATTGGCTCTCCTCTTGTTGGAAAATTTCTGGCCCACACTAGCTAGTTGGCTCTGAGAAGCTAGAATGTTTGCTTAGTACAAGATGCCAAACAAGAATTTGTTTGTGCTATTCACACATGCTTTGTGGTTGGTGAGCTACTTTAACTAAATTTACAATACAATGCATATAGTGTATGTAATACTATAAAAACACGAGCACATGCATGTGGACCCCACCTGCAGTCGTTCCAAATTTTGTGTAAATATTTATGATTGATATTTGCATTTTCTTTCGATACAATGAAATGTTCGCTAAGTTAATGAAATCTTTCTTAAATTTATTTAAGGGTGAGTAAATAATTAAATTCGTGTGAGTTTTTGAAACACGTTAATATTTTCAAAGTTGATTGAAGTATTATGAAATACTCCCTCCGTCTCGGTGCCTAAGTCATCTTACGAAATCAAATAATCTCAAAATACTTAAGCGTGGTTCATTAACTTCCACCTCGTTTCTTGTTTTTTGACATGAATAAAACAATCAACCAATAAGAGACATGAGACATGTATTGTTTTAATGAATTGAGACTACCTAGCACAACATGCATCGGTTAGTTCATTGCGTGCACTAGTATTAATTAGCAAATGAACATTAAATTCTCTTATTTTTCTCTCTGTCTTGGTCGCGGTGCACAATGTAAGATGACTTGTTAACCGAAACGGAGGGAGTAGTTAAAATTTGTGTGACCATTTACAAGATATATTTATACAAAAAGTAGGAACACGGAAATGTCAGAAAATAATTTGGAATCAAACAATGCCGTTTGAAAATGTACATGAAATAAATGAACAAACTGGAATCGGAAACTCTAAAATGCTTATGAAAATTATTATTTTTAAAATGAAAACATTGTGGGGTCGGCTGGATTTATTCTAAAATACTCCTACACAAAATTAGATATACTTCCTTCGTTCGTAAATACAAGTCTAAAAAGAGTGTGTTTGGTTTGAGAACCAAAAGACATGGCATGTCATGGTCTCGTTCTGAAGGAATGGGTTGGTTTCATTCTTGTGCTCGGTTGAAGATAAAAAATGTCATGGGTTCGTTCCATTCTTGTATTTGGTTGGTGATATGAAATGAGAAGAATATGACTCAACTCATCTTGTGGGGTTTTTCTTTTTTCTTTTATCAAAATATTATATAAAATCCAGCAACATTTCCATTGTATTTTTGGTTTTAATAATTATCAGGGATGTTTTCTTTTTTTCTTCTATCAATAAGAGAAGAATAACCAGGTGATTCCTAAGATTTGGTGAAATCGCTTGATGAAGCATATATAGGGAATATTCCTTTTCTGAGGATCACCCGGTTCCGGTTCCATCCTCAACTAAACACTGGAATGATGGACTGCGGACGGAATCAACCCGTCTCGTGCAAGTATATCCTTAAAGCAAACACACCCTGAAACGAGTGGATGGACCACAGTAAACGTAGCTTTGCACTAGATAGCTAGTCCTACCACTTGGCTACACGCTTTGCATGCCTCGACGGACGGCGAGTTGAAGTATCAACGCGTATATTCAAGTCACTGGAATGGAGGCACCCGTCAAAAAACATAAAGGTCACCGGAGTAGTACCACGGGATGGGAGGCAGGCAGCTCAGCTAGGTCATAACAGCTAGTAGCTGTGAGGAAGCTACCACAGCTAAGCTACGACGTACCCTCCCTGATTGGACGGGCGTCCGGTCTAGCGTTTCGGACTGACCGCCCGGGGCGGCCATGCATAGCGCCGGTATGTACCCCACGTATATACACATGCTCAATCGATCTATCAGACAGAGAGAGAGAGAGTTCACTGCGGTAAAACAAACACTTGTACTCCAGTTGGTAGTGTACCATTCATCACGAACTCCTGTTGGCACGCCATGATATATACCCATCCATCCTTCTGCCCTGCCGGCACCCGGCTCGACGCTTCCTTGCTACAAGTCGCCACCGGCACCACAACTGCTTTCCTTCCTCTCCACGCCCGGTACGCAGGGCAGTCGGCGGCTGAGCTAGCTAGGAGGCATGCAGGGCGACGGCGGAGGGATGGAGGAGACAGCGGCGGCGGGCCAGGGCCGCAGCGGCGGCGGTGCTGCTGAGGGCGCCGCCGTGGTGGTGCAGGAGGGGCCTCGGTTCCGGCGGGTGTGCGTGTTCTGCGGGAGCAGCTCCGGGAAGCGCAGCAGCTACCGCGACGCCGCCGTCGAGCTCGGCAAGGAGCTGGTACGTACGCAACCCACGGTCAAGCTAATCACACACGTTTTGTGCATGATGTTTGGTTAGTTAGTTACCCAATTAGTTAAGCATGTGGATCATGCGTGTGTGGTGGCAGGTTGCTCGTCGGATGGATCTGGTGTACGGCGGGGGCAGCCTGGGGCTCATGGGGGAGGTCTCGGAGGCCGTCCACAAGGCCGGCGGCCACGTTATCGGGTGAGTCGATCCGTGCACGCACGCACGCACCTACGTACGTACACACCCTCTGCTTGCATTATTGTCATCGGCCCGGCCATCGTGTGCTTCTTTTCTCTCTTATTCTACTGGATCTACTGTAGCCACCTTTCTGTCGACACTGAAGTTTCTCCGACTGGCTTAACAGTATCCTTGCCCAACTTGCTCACGACAGTCGCCTTCTGCTTTTTCTTTTGATGTGCAGCGTCATACCTACCACTCTCATGGGCAAGGAGGTACGTGCAACACGATTGAGATCGATGCATCGACACCACATACCCCCAACCACAGGACAGGAGTAGACTGTGCATGCATGCATGCTTGCATGCAGTAGCGGAGTAGCCGTAGCTTGTACACTAATGTAGTGTACTGACAAACTAATGTAATTCATGCATGCAAAATGGAACAGATCACGGGGGAGACGGTGGGGGAGGTGGCGGCGGTGTCGGGGATGCACGAGCGGAAGGCGGCGATGGCGCGCAACGCCGACGCCTTCATCGCGCTGCCGGGAGGCTACGGCACCCTGGACGAGCTGCTGGAGGTCATCGCCTGGGCGCAGCTCGGCATCCACACAAAACCAGTTAAGCAGCTATATATGATATATATACTGTACAGTATTCATCAATCGACTTGCCTAGCTAACCCATTGGCCGTAGTACGTAGCTATTTAGCTTTGCTGATGGCGGATGGATGGGTGCATGCATGCAGGTGGGGCTGCTGAACGTGGAGGGGTACTACGACTTCCTGCTGGCCTTCATCGACAAGACCGTGGACGACGGCTTCATCCGGCCATCCCAGCGCCACATCTTCGTCAGCGCGCCCGACGCCAGGGACCTCGTCCACAAGCTCGAGGTAACTATCTAACTGATGATCAATCACCATCTCTCGCTCTTCACATCTTTCATGCATGCACCCATCCCAGCGCCACATCTTTCATGCATGCACGGTGGTTACCATCTCAGTCACATGACTTGTCCCTGTCTGGGTCTCCCTCCGTTTCCGTGTGCACAACGGCATGCATGCATCTGCTTCCACGGAGTAATTCCCACCCAGTTCCGGGCTCGTTGTGCCTACTCTAGCTAGTAGAGTCGTGCTGGTCCTAGCTAGCTAGCGGGCAGCACGTGTCGAGCTGCAACCTGCAAGTTGGAAGTTTCTCGGCCATCGGCTGTGTACCCATCCACCAAAAGTTTCCACGACGCCACAGCTCAGTTTCTACATACTCGTACTACTTACGTACAGTTCCATAGTACAGTTGACGCTGGTTAGCTAATTCGTTTGGGGTTGCAGGAGTACGTGGCGGTGGAGGAGGAGGACCCGGCGACGCCCAAGCTGCGGTGGGAGATCGAGCAGGTCGGCTACAACGCCACGCTCCAGGCAGAGATCGCCCGCTGATCCACCTACGACTTGGTTAAATTACTGGTCCTATAGTGGATGGGACCAACTGGTTACTGGTCCGCTCCGCTAGTGGTTAATTAAGTACACTAGTTTAATGCTACTACCGCACGTACGGCATGCATGCATGCATGTGTAAGAAGGGCACGTTACAGTTTGTGCTTGCTAAAAAACTTTAGTGGTACTACTCCTGTTGGCTGACGAATGGGTGTGTGTAATAGCGTGTGTATTTTGATGATGTACTACTACCTGGCTGGAACAGTGCGTGGTGTGTGTGGCGCGTATATGCAATAATTGTTCCTTCAGCATTTGTCCGGAATAATTTGTGCAATGCGTTTTTCTTTCTCTTGCTTCTTTGACGGGATATTTACGCTGTGAGTTTGTGCTGAAGCTATAGTTAGTTGTTGTTCTAGTTTGACCTCCATCTACGCTCGATCGAATTGATCCCGTCAGTGCTAGTTTTGGTTGCTAGTTGGATAGTTAATTTGTTCGAATTAGCTAGAGGTGAGTTTCCTGATTTTAGAATTTGGGTCAGTTGATACGGGGCAGAAAAAAGCAGGTGAGAAGGCACAACACACCAAGGCAGCTAATGACGGCGTCGAGGCGACCATAGTGAGGCCTCACCCATGAACGAGCCACAGTCGGTGCTGAGCCAACTGAGGCGAGTTCGAAGACCAACGAGTGTGGCTGCAGGGGCGGGAGCTGCTAGCTTCTGAATTGGAAGTCAGCAGAGGAAAAAGGGTGGAAGGGAGAGCAGAGCGATGAGGCTGACGCAGGAGCATCGACGGTCAAGGGCAGTCAACTTAACATTCAAGAAAGCATAGGCTTTGATACACCTTCTTATATCCCGACATTTAAGAACTTTTGTATTTTTTGTTTCTTTCACATAAAACAACATATGGATTTTAAACTTTGCACAATAACAGAACATTCTTACTACAATGGGAAAAAACTTTCAAATTTTATCGACCAACATAAATATACAAAATTAGTTTTTTTACTAAAAAAATAGATTTTGTATATTTATGTTTGATGAAAAATCTGAATTTTTCCCCACATTGTAGTAAGAATGTTTTGTTGTTGTGTCAAGTTTGAAGTTCATATGTTCTTTTCTGTAGAAGAAGTGAAAAAGAGAATTCCATCTAGTAAGTTGGTCGTGTAGCACATATCTTAAAGCAACATCGAATGGTAATGATACGAGATGTCTGAAAGCCTGTGCTTCAAAAATCCATGTACGGTCAAGGGCAGCGGCAGCAGGCGAGGGAGAAAGAATAGAAGGTATATTGATGTACAAGGAGGCGGCGGAGCCCTCGGATACTCATCCAACGGCCACAAAATCGACTCGGTGAGATTCGATTTTCACGCGACTTGCTTGTAGCCAACCCCGTCAATTGCCTCTATTGGCAGGCTATGTGTGTGTTATTTTCTCTGATGTAGTACAGGAACAGTGATGCTCTATTAGAGCATGTACCGTCTTATGAATGCCGCATAGGATATAAAGGTAAAGATGGAGGAGGAGGAAGTCATAAAATAATACTTGCCTTTTCTTAACTAATCGTGATGTCACTATTGGGAAGTATTCAATGTTTTTTTTTTCTTTTCCATGGCTCACATCCCGTGATGTGTTTGAACTTGAAATATTTCATGGTAATAGAACAACACCCTCTTAACATCCATATTTATTTGCAATTTTCTCAAAACTTCAAAACATCATTTTCGCATGGTTTTCATCGGTTTCAGCAGAATTTGGATTTCCGTATGAATTTCTCCAACATCCAAAGAAAACTTCATGAATATCACGTTTATTTAAAAAAACTAAAAATATAGGATGTTAAGAGGATGATGTTCTATTGTCATGTAAAATTTAAAGCAAAAACAAAGTTACTGGACGGGAGCCATGAAAAAAAAAATCCAGCAATGAATAATGACACTATAGTTCGACACTATTCAATGCAGATTTTGTCTTTTTCATAGACTACATCCCGCAATATATTTTAACTAGAAATTTTCATGACAATATAACATCACCCTCTTAACATCTCGTATTTGTTTGAGATTTATTGAAACTTGAGGCATTGTATTCTGTTGTTTTCATCGGTTTCTGCCAAACGTTGGTTTCCGTATGTTATTCTTCAACGTTCTAAGTTTTCTTCATGGAAAGGACATTTAAAAGATTAAAAAAAATGTGGAATGTTAAGAGAATGATGATCTATTGTCATGTGAATTTTTAATAAAATTACGTTACGTGATGCGAGCTATGAAAAAGAAAAATACCCTAGCAATGAGTTGTGATGTTACTATTTAGCACTATTCAATGTTGATTTTGTCTTTCTCATAGTTCACACCCCGTAATGTTTTTGAATTTGAATCTTTTTTCATGGCAATAAAACAATACCCTCTTAACATTTCATTGTTTTTAAAGTTTTTTCCAAATCTTCAAAACATCGTTTTTGTGTGGTTTTACGTGGCGTCTGCATTAATTAACTAACCGACTACTCGATGGATCCCTCGATCCAAGTCCAGGCACAGCAATGTTGACTAGTAGTAGCTGCAAGTACCTGCGCGACGGCGGGCGTGCTTGTTTCATTCGGGATATGGATATCCCCTCCGCCCTTTACTCCTTCCGGCCAGCTGCCTCTGCCGGTCTGCACCCTCTGTCACTGTGATCTCTTTAGTTCACTGTCGATCCAGGCGGCCAGCAGCAGCTAGCTCTAGCCATGGTGTCTTAATTTCCTAGCTGGCTGCAGCTCCCCTTAGTTCTTCACTGCATCCTTTCCTGCTCCTGCATGCTACGGTGCTACCGCGGCGGCAGCAGATAGCAGCACCGTGCCGTCGCCACATTACTTACTCCACCATGCACATAGCTACACACGTTCGCCATGGTGTGATCACTGCAAGCTACGCCTGGCTAGCAACCTAAGCTAAGCTCTCGGTGGCAATCATGGCGCCGCAGGCCCTGTCCTGTCGAATTCAAGCAGCCGAGCAGACGCAACGTAGTGGCATGGACTTCGACGACGGGATTGGACATTTGTGATGATATAGCTAAATAGCTCTAGTTCTTCACCGGCCACCTTCCCGGCCGGCAGGTTGATCGAACCGGCCATTGATCTGTGTACGTTTCTACATAGCTAAGCTGTACTCCCTTCTTTTCATTTTTTTTATACTCCATCCGTCCCATAATATAAAAATGTTTTTGATACTAGCATAGTGTCAAAAACACTCTTATATTATGAGACGGAGGGAGTAGTTTTTAGGTGTGATTGGCTAAAAACCCGTAGATTGTTGTTTTCCAAGTTGTTTGGTTGCTCACAAATCACAAGCTGCAGCAGGGCAGTAACTAACCAAGCCTTGGGTTAGAGCAACTCCAACCGACCCATCATTTTGTCCGCATGTATCTGTTTGGATTGGTACGGATATAAAAATCGATCGAACACGTCGATCCAAACGTCTTAAATGTGTCCGCACGGACATGAAGCAAACACACGTATAACCCGTCTGCTCCTTCCCCTGGCCCGTCCATTGAGGACACAAAATCTTTTTTTTCTACCCCCTTTCCCCGCCCACCGCCCGCCCGTGCACAAAATCTACGTTGCAGCTCATTTTTTCCGGCCGTCACGGTTTCCAAAAGCCCCTCCCCTCCTCCCAGCACAACCACCGGCTTGGTGCCTCCCTCGGCTCGGCGCGAGAGGCCAAGCGGTAGATCTACGACGACATAATTTAGCGCATCCTGCCGGTTGGATTTGCCGAATCCGACTGTCATGATTGCGCCTTGCCATGAATTGGCCGGGTGTCCGTCCACCCAACCCCGACAATGTGTCCGTGTCCTAAGAAACCGGGTCCTTAGTCCCCCTTACTTAGGCACGGGTAGCCGCGCCCCCCCAGGACGACAACTCCTTGTCGGGCTCACCCCGAGCCGCGAGGCAAACCAAGACCAAAGCCGGGCCGGGGCGACAAGCACTAGTAGAAAAGAGGGATTTGGTCCACTTGATGAAATCCCATTAGTTCCGGTTCACTCACGAACCGGGACCCATGTGGGCATAGGTCCCGGTTCGTGAGGCCAGGGCGCCGGCAAGGCATCGTGGGCCATTTTTCCCGATTCGTTTGTCACCTTCGGTCCCGGTTCAGACACGAGCCTGGACCAATGTGCCTTGATAACCCACAAGTGTAGGGGATCGCAACAGTTTTCGAGGGTAGAGTATTCAACCCAAGTTTATTGATTCGACTCAAGGGGAAGAGAAAGAATATTCTCAAGTATTAGTAGCTGAGTTTGTCAAATTCAACCACACCTGAAAGATTAGTGTCTGCAAGCAAAGTATCAGTAGCAAAGTAGTATGATATCAACGGTGTTATAAAAAGATCTGTTGATGACAGACTATTCCTAACTGTTGTATCAATGGCGCCAGTAAGTTGCATGTGGACGGAGAACTATTCCTCCCTGACAACGGTGTCGGAAAAGGGTCTTGCAACAAGTAACAGCAAAGTAGCAAGTAACAGCAGTAGCAAGGAACAGCAGTACCAACAGCAATAGTAACAGTAGCAGCAAAGTGGCCCAATCCCTTTTGTAGCAAGGGACAAGCATGGACAAAGCAACGTAGCAAGGACCAGTAGTAAAAGACTCGTAGGCAGTGGATCGGTGATGGATGAGTATGACAGATGTGATTCATCATGTAACAGCTATAACACGGAGAGATAAGTAACTAGCTCCCGTTCGTCAATCTAATGTAGGCGTGTATTCCGTATGTAGTCATACGTGCTTAGGGAAAATAACTTGCATGACATCTATTGTCCATCCCTCCCGTGG
Organism: Hordeum vulgare subsp. vulgare; assembly: GCF_904849725.1. Lineage (NCBI taxonomy): Eukaryota > Viridiplantae > Streptophyta > Magnoliopsida > Poales > Poaceae > Hordeum > Hordeum vulgare. The sequence continues at coordinate 509,675,866 of NC_058522.1, forward strand.
CAGCGGGGTTCTAATGGAAACTACGGGATATTAAGGTTCTCCTTTTAATAAAGAACCGGACCAACGCATTAACGCGTGGTGAATACATGAACTCCTCATACTATGGTCATCTCCGGGAATGGTTCCGGCTATTGTCACTCCGGGGTTGCCGGGTCATAACACATAGTAGGTGACTACAACTTGCAAGATAGGATATAAAATACACATATATTGGCGACAACATAATTTTGCTGAAAACAACGTCAGTCTGGGTTAGTTCCATTTAAATCATGCAAATTAGAGTCCAAAACAAGGGCAAAAGAGTTCGGAAAAGTAGATACGACGGAGACGTATCATGCCTCGCTCCTGGCCCACAACCAGTAGTCCCGGTTTGTGGCTGGAACCGGGACCTCAGGTTGTCCTTTAGACTTGGTTCCAGCCACAAACCGGGACCAACGGTTGGCCTATATATACCCCCGCGAGCAGAGCAGTGCACTGCTTTGTTTTTTCGGCCGTTCGTGGGAGAGCTTTGTGGTGCTCTAGCTCACCTCCTATGCACATGAGGTGTTCGATGAAATGCCCGAGCCACACTTAAGCTTTCTCCTTTAGAAGCTCCTTGTCCAAGCTCCATTTTCATCAAGATTTATGTAGTTTTTAATACACTTTATTATATAATGCACGAAGATGAACCGTCAATGGATGTACGGTGGCCGATGCACCTCCGAGTATATTAATGGCCTGCATAATTTTCTTGAAGCGACTAAGGCAAACAAGTAGAATGGTTTTATGCATTGTCCATGTACTGTCTGTGGGAATACGAAGGAATTCTCCGACTATAAAACCCTTCACTTCCACCTGCTTCAGAAGGGTTTTATGCCACACTATAATGTTTGGACCAAGCACGGAGAAAGAGGGGTTATGATGGAAGACAACGTAGAAGAAGAGGATGATGACAACTACCCGCCCCTGAATACGGTGATGCTGCAATGGGGGAAGCTGAAGATCAAGGGGAACCAAATGATGTGCCCGATGATGATCTTCGTCGGGTCATTGTTAATGCACATAGAGAATGCAAAAGTGAAAGGGAGAAGTTGAAGTTCGATCGCATGTTAGAGGATCACAAAAAAGGGTTGTACCCAAGTTGCGAATATGACAACACAAAGCTCGGTACCACACTAGAATTGATGCAATGGAAGGCAGACAATGGTGTATCTGACAAGGCATTTAGTTCGCTACTGAAATTAATGAAGAAGAAGCTTCCAAAGGATAACGAATTGCCCGTCAGTACGTACGAAGCGAAGAAGGTTATATGCCCTCTGGGATTGGAGGTGTAGAAGATACATGCATGCCCTAATGACTGCCTCCTCTACCGCGGTGCGTATGAGGATTTGAACGCATGCCCGGTATGCGGTGCATTGTGGTATAAGATCAAAAGAGATGACCCTGGTGATGTTGAGGGCCAGCGCACCGGGAAGATGGTTCTTGCCAAGGTGATGTGGTATGCTCCTATAATACCACGGTTGAAACGTATGTTCAGAAACAAAAAAGCATGCCGAGTTGATGCAATGGCACATAAAAGACCGTAAGAAAGACGGGAAGTTGAGAGCACCCGCTGACGGGTCGCAGTGGAGAAAGATCGAAAGAAAGTGGAGCGAATTTACACGTGACCCAAGGAACGTATGATTCGGTTTAAGTGCAGATGGCGTTAATCCTTTTGGGGAGCAGAGCAGCAAGCATAACACATGGCCTGTGACTCTATGTATGTATAACCTTCCTCCTTGGTTGTGCATGAAGCGGAAGTTCGCTATGATGCCAGTGCTCATCCAAGGCCCTAGGCAACCCGACAACATTGATGTGTACCTAAGGCCATTAGTTGATGAACTTTTACAGCTATGGAATGGAAATGGTGTACGTGTGTGGGATGAGAACGAACAGGAGGAATTTGACCTACATGCGTTGCTGTTTGTAACCATCAATGATTGGCCTACTCTCAATAACCTTTCAGGACAGACAAACAAGGGATACAACGCATGCACACACTGTTTAGATGACACCAACACTATATATTTGGACAAATGCAGGAAGAATGTGTACATGGGACATCGTCAATTTCTTCCGACCAACCATCAATGTCGAAAGAAAGGAAAGCATTTCAAAGGTGAGGCGGATCACCAGAAGAAGCGTGCCCTCCGTACTGGTGATCACATACTTGATATGGTCAATGATTTCCAAGTAATCTTTGGAAAGGGTCCTGGCGGACTATCTGTTCCGAATGAAGATGCGGGACACACACCCATGTTGAAGAAGAAATCTATATTTTGGGACCTAACCTATTGGAAAGACCTAGAGGTCCGCTCTGCAATCTACGTGATGCACGTGACGAAGAATCTTTGCCTGAACCGGCTAGCTTCTTGGGAGTGTATGGGAATACAAAAGATACACCGGAGGCACGGGAGGAACATCAACGTGTGCATGAAAAATACGGCAATGCATCCAGAGCAGTATGAAGGTCCTGCCAGCTACGCTCTTACCAAAGAAGAGAAGGAAATCTTCTTTGAATGCCTGCTCAGTATGAAGGTCCCGTCTGGCTTCTCGTCGAATATAAAGGAAATAATAAATATGGCAGAGAAAAAGTTCCAGAACCTAAAGTCTCATGACTGCCACGTGATTATGACGCAACTGCTTCCGGTTGCATTGAGGGGGCTTCTACCGAAAAACGTTCGATTAGCCATTGTGAAGCTATGTGCATTCCTCAATGCAATCTCTCAGAAGGTGATCGATCCAGTAATCCTGCCAAGGTTAAGGAGTGATTTGGTGCAATGTCTTGTTAGTTTCGAGCTGGTGTTCCCACCATCCTTCTTCAATATCATGACGCGCGTCCTAGTTCATCTAGTCGACGAGATTGTCGTTCTGGGCCCTCTATTTCTACACAATATGTTCCTCTTTGAGAGGTTCATGAAAGTCTTAAAGAAATATGTTCGTAACTGCGCTAGGCCAGAAGGAAGCATCTCCATGGGCCATCAAACAGAGGATGTCACTGGGTTTTGTGTTGACTTCATTCCTGACCTTAAGAAGATTGGTCTCCCTCAGTCGCGGTATGAGGGGAGACTGACTGGAAAAGGCACACTAGGAGCAGACTCAATAATATGTACGGACGGGCATTCTTGGTCTCAAGCACACTACACAGTTCTACAGAATTCTACCTTGGTGATCCCGTATGTCGGTAACACAAGAATATTCTTGGCTCCATACACCCGGAGCAGTGTGATGACTGGATTACATTTCACCACATCAGGACTTTTGGTAGTTGGTTGCAAAAACGTCTCATGTGTGACAACACTGTTTTTGATGAGCTGTACTCGTTGGCCAGGGGACCATCTTCGACTGTATTGACTTACCAAGGGTATGCGATAAATGAGAATACATTTTACACGATCACCCAAGATCAAAAGAGCACCAACCAAAAAAGCGGTGTCCGCTTTGATGCAGCAACCAAGAGGGGAAAGGACACATATTATGGTTACATAGTGGACATATGTGAACTTGACTATGGACATGATTTGAAGGTCCCTTTGTTTCAGTGAAATGGGTCAATCTATCAGGAGGCGGGGTACAGATAGATCCACAGTACGGAATGACAACAGTGGATCTGAACAATCTTGCGCATGCCGAGGAACCATTCGTCCTAGCCAATCATGTGGCGCAGGTTTTCTATGTGAAGGACATGTCTATCAAACCGAGAAAAGGAAAATATAAGGAAACGAATACATCATACGAAGAGCCAAAGCGCCACATAGTTCTTTCAGGAAAAAGAGACATCGTGGGATTGGAGGGCAAGAGAGACATGTCTGAAGATTATGAAAAGTTTCATGAAATTCCTCCCATCAAACTCAAGGCTGGCCCAAGCACCCTGTTAAACAATGAAGATTATCCATGGTTATGGTGCAATAAGCAGAGAACACAAGCGAAGAAAAAGTGAAGAAACGAAATGTCCTTTCTAACACATGAGTATTCGTAGTGCTTTTCATCCGCAATGTGGCTTTGAATGGTGCAATTGAATAGTTGAAAATTGACGATGTTGCTTTGAACGGTGCATTTTGAACACACAAAAAGTCTCGAGTTCAAATAAGTTAAAAAATGAAATCCCTTTGTAACAGATGAGTTTTCGTATGAAACCCTCATACTTCGAAAGAGATTGTCCGTTTTGTACACGAAGTGCATCTAGTTTTTGCTGCAACCCTCTCAACTTTTTTGCACATGCTATGTGGGTGAAATGATGATATCATGCCAACTTTCAACCTTTTTAGAGTTCATTTGTAGTGCTTTTCAATTTAAGGGTCATTTAGCTAAAAAAATCAGTAAATGTATGAAAAATACCAAATGAAGTTAGAAATAGTTAAAAATTGACGATGTTGCTTTGAATGGTGCATTTTGATCACGCAAAAAGTCTGGAGTTCAAATAAGTTCAAAAAAATGAAATCCCTTTGTAACAGATGAGTTTTCGTATGAAACCCTCATACTTCGAAAGAGATTGTCCATTTTGTACACGAAGTACATCCTGTTTTTGCCACAACCCTCACAACTTTTTAGCACATGCTATGTGGGTGAAGTGATGATACCATGCCAACTTTCAACATTTTTAGAGTTCATTTGTAGTGCTTTTCAATTTAAGGATCATTTAGCTCAAAAAATAATAAGTAAATGCATGAAAAATACCAAATGAAGTCAGAAATAGTTAAAAATTTATTATGTGTCTTTGACTGGTGCATTTTGAACACACAAAAAGTTAGAGTTCAAATAAGTTTAAAAAATGAAATCCCTTTGTAACACATGAGTTTTCGTATAAAATCGTGATACTTCGAAAGAGATTATCTGTTTTGTACACGAAGTGCATTCAGTTTTTGCCGCAACCCTCTCAACTTTTTAGCACATGCTATGTGGGTGAAATGATGATACCATGCCAACTTTCAACATTTTCAGAATTCATTTGTAGTGCTTTTCAATTTAAGGGTCATTTAGCTTAAACAATCAGTAAATGCATGAAAACTACCAAATGAAGTCAGAAATAGTTGAAAATTGATGATGCGACTTTGAATGGTGCATTTTGAACACACAAAAAGTATAGAGTTCAAATAAGTTCAAATAAGTTCAAAAAATGAAATCCCTTTGTAACACATGCGTTTTCGTATGAAACCCTAATACTTCGAAAGAGATTGTCTGTTTTGTACACGATGTGCATCCAGTTTTTGCCGGAACCCTCTCAACTTTTTAGCACATGCTATATGGGTGAAATGATAATACCATGCCAACTTTCAACATTTTCAGAGTTCATCTGTAGTGCTTTTCAATTTAAGGGTCATTTAGTTCAAAAAATCAGTAAATGCATGAAAAATACCAAATGAAGTCAGAAATAGTTGAAAATTGATAATGTGACTTTGAATGGTGCATTTTGAACACACAAAAAGTTTGGAGTTCAAATAAGTTCAAAAAGATGAAATCCCTTTGTAACAGATGAGTTTTCGTATGAAACTCTAATACTTCGAAAGAGATTGTCTGTTTTGTACACGATGTGCATCCAGTTTTTGCCGCAACCCTCTTAACTTTTTAGCACGTGCTATGTGGGTGAAATGATGATACCATGTCAACTTTCAACATTTTCAGAGCTCATTTGTAGTGCTTTTCAATTTAAGGGGTATTTAGCTCAAAAAAAAATCAGTAAATGTATGAAAAATATCAAATGGGCCGACGTACCTTTTGTCTTCTTCCCGCCCTTTTGGGCGAGCGGAAGTGTGGCTTTGGTACTGATTGGTGCCACTAACCGGATCCAAAGGTTTCGCATATAGTGTGGGAGTTGTCGAAATTGACATTTAGTCCCGGTTGGTGTAACAAACCGAAACTAAAGTGATACTTTGGTTCCGGTTTGGGCCACCAACCGGAACAAAGGTGTTCGTATATTGCGTGAGTTTTCGAAATTTCCACCAACTTCCATTCTCCCTCGTTCTCTCTTCGTTGCCGTCGCACCCGAGCCCGTCGCCGCCGGCCCGCGCCTCTTCCACGAGCCGGTCGTCGCCGTTGTCGTCGCTCACGAGCCCGTCGTCGCCCCGAGCCCATCGCCGTCGTCATTGCTCCCGAGCCCGTCGTCTTTGCCGTTGCCGTCGCCGTCGTCCTCGAGCCCATCGTTGTCGCCGTCGCCGTCGCCCCCAAGTCCATCGCCGTCACCGTCGTCCCCGAGCCCATCGTCGTCGCCGTCGCCCCTGAGCCCATCGCCGTCATCATCGTCGCCCGTCGCCGCCCGTCGTCGCCGCCGTCGTCGTCGTTGTAACCCCCGAGCCCATCGCCGTCATCGTCGTCGCTCGTCACCCGTCGTTGTTCCGAAGCCCGCCGTCGTAGCCCGTCGACGCACCAGTAGCACGTCCATCGATCTTCATCTCCCTATTTGCGAATCCATGTGTGTGATCAAAGACGTAGTCTAATTCCGAATCCATGTGTGTGTATTTCAGTCGTATTAGAATATGTTGGGTACATTTTTGAACTCCCCAATGTGATACAAGTTATAAAAATTATAAAAATATTTAGATTAGATTAAGTTACAATAGCAAATAAAGTTATAAAAATTATAAAAATATTTAGATTATATTAAGTTACAAATTAAGTTTTTATGTTAATATTTGGGATTATGTATAACGTCCTTCCCCCACTTTGTAATATTTGCAGAAACAATTGATATTCCAAGAGACATGGAAAAAGAACAAATTTTGGGGGATATAGTCCACGGCGACGGTAATATCGAATTTTTGGTCAGCGACATCGATGGTCTGGAAGGAGAGGATTACGGTTTCGGTGATCGAACAATGGAGGAGGAAGGACATTATGATGATGGCTTGGGTGACTACCGAATCCCGAAGGAAGGAGACCATGATTATGGCTCCGGTGATCGAACGGAGGAGGGAGCTATTGAAAAGTACGGATCGAGCCAAACTTCGGTAACGAGACGAGGCCCGACGAGAAGGTTGGGCAAGGATCAAAAGTTCATGATCACATAACTCTCGAACAATGGCCTACTGATTGAACCCAAGCGGACCAGGGACGCATTTTCTGCTCAGTGCGGAGCTATTGTCAGGGACAACATCCCGATCAACATCAAGCAATGGAATAAGCCTAAGGGCGACAACGTCCCTGAAGGTGATTATGTCACCGGTAGGCTGAAAGATGATCTTTGGACCGGGTTGAAGGAAAATTTTACCCTACCGCCAGAGGAGGATCCGAATAACCCAGTTATAGAGCCACTTGTCAAGCCGTGTGCTCTTAAGAAGATGGCAGAACTATTCAGGAGGCGGAAGAAAGATTGTGAAATCAAAGTATGTCGACAAAGGGAAGACTCCAGAATTCGTCTGCCGATTTGAGAAGATGAGAGATCACTGGCCCGCATTTGTGGCCTATAAGACATCGGACAAGAGTAAGGAAATGTCAGAGAGAAACAAGAGCAATGTTGCAAAGAAGCAGTATCACCATCACACGGGGTCACGTGGCTACCTCAAAGGCCGTCCATTGTGGGACAAAGCTGAGAATGACCTGATTGTTAAAGGGGTCCAACCACAAACATGGAACTGGCCCGTCCGTTCAAGGAATTGGTTCTTCGGAGTTGGGGGAACTTTGGACCCTGAAACAGGGTAGTGTCGTTGGACGGACGAGCAACTTGCAACACCCATCAACAAGCTTCAGCAGTGTATCACCGCCGCGCAGGAAGGGGCGTTCTTTCCCGAAAGAGAGAAGGACGAGCTGACTAAGGCCCTAGGGAATGCTGAGCACCCTGGACGAACATGAGGCACACCAGGCTCCGTTCCGTGGAAGGTTGAGTTTCCCGATGCAGCCGGTTATAGAAGCCGAGCGAGAAATATGAAAGCGGAGCTAAGCGACATGCAGAAGATCAATACAAGACTACAAATTCTAGAGGAACTTGAGAGCGAGTGAGCTGCTGACCAATCATCTCAGCGGCACGAAACTACCCCAGAATTTACCCCGCCATCTCAGCGGAGAAGCAGCGTGGCTTCCGCGGAGCTCATTCAGCCTGACTTCACGGCTCCTAGCTACCCCGTGGAAACTATCACGGAGTCTCAACCTTGCGAGCTTTTGACAAAATGCCGGAACCTCACTTTCAAGGCTGCTATTGGTGTTGTTGCACCTCCTCAATCCAATGGAACTTTTCACTGCCTTCCGATTCCACGTGGCTTTGCTGTTGTGATGGTGGATGAAGTAAATGATGGATTTGAGCAGCTCGAGCTTGACCACCCTACAGGTGAAGATGAGAATAAGTTGGTTCATGCTTTGAGGAGTACATGTCTATGGCCAAAGGAGTACATCAAGCTTCCAAACTGGATGCCTCCTCCTCCTCCTCCGGCGAGTGACCAGGGCACTCCTCATCCTCCGGTGACTGATCAGGGCACTCCTCATCCTCCTCCGGAGAATGATCAGGGCACTCCGGCTCCTCCGACGCGTGAGGGCACTCCTCCTTCTTCTTCGGCTCCTCCTCCGGCGTGTGAGGGCACTCCGCCTCCTTCTTCCACTCCTCCTCCGGCGTGTAGGAGCAGTCCGCCTCCTTCTTCGGCTCCTCCTCCAGCGCATCGGAGTAGTCCTCCTCCTTCGGCTCCTCCTCAGGCGCGTCATAGCAGTCCTCCTTCTTCGGCTCCTCCTCAGGCGCGTCGGAGCAGTCCTCCTCCTTCGGCTCCTCCTCAGGCGCGCCGGAGCAGTCCGCCTCCTCCGCAACGGCGGAAGACAAACGTCGTAGCCCTCCACCAAAAATTACACAAGTAAGAAAGATGTTGCCTTCTCCTCCTTCTCTCAAGCGGAAGACAGACTCCGCCGCCGCTCTGGCGGCTAGCAGTGATGCAATGTTAGCAAAACAAAGAAGTGGGAAAACAATTCCCCAGCTCGGCCTACAGAAGAAGCAATCGTGCCCCCTGCTCAAGGTGTCTAGCGATATCGTCGTAGCCAATGATTCGGGGTTGCTGCCCGGTACCAATCCTGGTGATTACGTGAACGATTTAGTAATTTTTGAGATAGCTGAGTTAGTAAATAAAGAAACATATGAATACATGCTCGGGAAGCCTCTCGTCAAACCTGGTCATCCTCCTCTAACACCGAGGATGCATGAATTGCATGAGTGGTACATGAACATCTTCAGGGAGACTAGGAAAGACTCTATCTATATGAGAGTGAAAAAATATCATGATTTCTTTGGAGGTTCAGTGCTGCTTGTTCAATTTGAGGAGTTATTTCAGTTATAAAATCCACTGGCCCTCGACAAACAACTCGTGACTTCCTACTGTTTGTAAGTATTACTTCTATAGTTAAGTCTCTAGCTCATCTCATTCATTGCATGTATCTATAATTATCCTCACTATATATATTATGCAGATTGAAGATCGTCGAATTAAAAAAAGCAGAAATCTTCGACGTTGGGTTCATTAGCCCAGAATTGGTAAATGTATTGTCGGTATGAAATGAAACCAAAGAGATCGAGGTTAAGTTGCTAAAGTTGTTGCTTGAAAATAAAAACAAAAGGGAAATACTCTTTCCTTACAACTTCAAGTGAGTGTTGATGTCTTCTCTATATACTCGGTTTCGCTTACTCGAGGTTAAGTAAATGTAATTGATGAGTTATATATGCATGCACAGTTACCACTTTATTCTGCTATCCATTATGCTTGACGGGGCAAAAGAAACTGTCTTAGACTCGAGATGTAAAGATCCCGAGGATTATGCAGACATGACTACAATGCTCAAGAAGTAAGTTCACTCAATACCGAGACCATACCGGCATGCAACTTTCGTTAATTTCCTGATATCAAGTAATCATTTTCTTTGTGTGGCCGGGTTTGGAAGAAGTTCATCAAGCTTGCTCCCGGTCTAAAGAAAGAGTTGCAATTTACGCACCCCCAATAAGTAGTACTAGCTAGTTCCGCGCATCTCTAATTGATTCAAATTTTCATCAATATATCCTTACCATGCTTGCTTATCAGTTTGATTGAACTCTATTCTCGTAAAGTGCTTGTACCAGGGAGTTGGGACTAAAAATGTGCATACTACGTATGCGAGTTCATTCGCCTCTCAACCTCTGGGCGGGGCATCTCTCACGAACAATTTGAAGTACGTAAATAATATTCACAATTTTATTTTATATATTACCATCAATTGTGTTGAGTTTTATTCATATATATGCATGTATTGACCTCCCTCTTTAAATTAGATCTGGAAGAAGCGGGATGAACCCCTATCAGATGATGTCATACGAGCAATTCAAGAGGAATTGGCTGGATTCTTTCTTGACCACGTCTTACCTAAAGACGGAGAATACCATGTGAGCTATTTGTGATTCGATCTTAGGTAGATGATGTTAGGCATTGTAAAAGATGTTAAGGATTGTACATGGTTTCCTTCGTTTTCTTATTAGCTAGCGTCATGTTCTCTCTATATGTATAGTAGCTAGCGTCGATCAAGCACGGAGAAAGAGAGGACACTTCTCTCTATTAGATAGCTAACACAATATGAAACCACTAAATTAACCCTCCACCCCCATTAAAAAAACAAAAACCCCAGCTCCGGCAAGATGGTGACGCGTGGATGCCATGTTGTCCCGGTTGGTGTGATCAACCGAGACTAAAGGCCCTCCTGCCCGGGCTTGTTGGAAATATGCCCTAGAGGCAATAATAAATGGTTATTATCATATTTCCTTGTTCATGATAATCGTCTATCGTTCATGCTATAATTGTATTAACAGGAAACACTAATACATGTGTGAATGAATAGATCACAATGTGTCCCTAGCAAGCCTCTAGTTAGCTAGCTCGTTAGTCAATAGATGATCATGGTTTCCTGATCATGGACATTGGATGTCATTGATAACGGGATCACATCATTGGGAGAATGATGTGGTGGACAAGACCCAATCCTAAGCCTAGCACTAGATCGTATTGTTCGTATGCTAATGCTTTTCTAATGTCAAGTATCTTTTCCTTCGACCGTGAGATTGTGCAACTCCCGGATACCGTAGGAGTGCTTTGGGTGTATCAAACGTCACAACGTAACTGGGTGACTATAAAGGTGCACTACGGGTACCTCCGAAAGTGTCTGTTGGGTTGGCACGAATCGAGATCGGGATTTGTCACTCCGTGTGACGGAGAGGTATCTCTGGGCCCACTCGGTAGAACATCATCATGAGCTCAATGTGACTAAGGAGTTAGTCACACGATGACGTGCTACGGAACGAGTAAAGAGACTTACCGGTAACGAGATTGAACAAGGTATAGGTATACCGACGATCGAATCTCGGGCAAGTTCTATACCGACAGACAAAGGGAATCGTATACGGGATTGATTGAATCCTTGACATCGTGGTTCATCCGATGAGATCATCGTGGAGCTAGTGGGAGCCACCATGGGTATCCAGATCCCGCTGATGGTTATTGGCCAGAGAGGTGTCTCGGTCATGTCTGCCTGTCTCCCGAACCCGTAGGGTCTACACACTTAAGGTTCGATGACGCTAGGGTTATAGGGAATTGTTGTACGAGGTTACCGAAAGTTGTTCGGAGTCCCGGATGAGATCCCGGACGTCACGAGGAGCTCCGGAATGGTCCGGAGGTAAAGATTGATATATAGGACGGATGGTTTCGGACACCGGAAGTGTTTCGGGCATCACCGGTAACGTACCGGGACCACCGGGACCACCGGAGGTGGTCCCGGGGGACCACCGAAGGGGGGCTGCGACCCCAAGAGGTAAGATGGGCTAAGTGGGGGTGGGAACCAGCCCCTAGTTGGGCTGGTATGCCTCCCCACTCAGCCCATGGCGCAGGGGAAAGGAAAAGAGGGGGGAACCCTAATTTAGGTGGGCCTTAGGCCCACCAGAAGGGTGCGCCACCCCTCCCCCTTGCCCTGGCCGCCACCCCTTCCCCATCTGAGGGCTGCCGCACCCCTTAGGGGTGGGAACCCTAAGGGCTGCGCCCCCTCCCCCTCCCCCTATATATAGATGAGGTTCGGGGCTGTTTGAGACACGGTTTTAAATCTCTCTCTCTCGACGCAGCCCTGTTCCTCTCCCTCCTCCTCTCTGCCGGCGCTTGGCGAAGCCCTGCCGGGAGACCTCGTCTCTCCACCAACACCACGCCGTCGTGTTGCTGGTCTTCTTCCCCAACCTCTCCCTCCTCCTTCCTGGATCAAGGTGCGGGAGACGTCACCGGGCTGCACGTGTGTTGAACGCGGAGGTGCCGTTGTTCGGCACTAGATCGGAATCGCTGCGAGTACGACTCCATCAACCGCGTTATAGCAACGCTTCCGCTTAGCGATCTTCAAAGGTATGAAGATGCTCTTACCCCTCTCTCGTTGCTGGTCTCTCCATAGGAAGATCTGAATAAGCGTAGGAAAATTTTGAATTTATGCTACGTAACCCCACAGGGCTCCCCGCAGCAGCAACGTGGAGACCATTCGGCTTATGAACCGGGACTAAAGGTTTTGGGCTTTAGTCCCAACCCTTTAGTCCCAGTTCAAGAACCAGGGCTAATGGGCCTCTGGAACAGGGACAAATGGGCTATTTTCTACTAGTGAAGACTCACACCGGTCTACGCAGTTGTCCGCTCATGGCGCCTAACAAGACCCCAGCCGGCCAAGCCATCGCTCCACCTCACTAAGGGGTTGATTGTCTACATCAACCGAGGTGTTGAGCGAGCAGGCAGGCATGCAGAGCTGGCAGAGACACATGGCCGTGGCAGCGGGCGCGTCCGAGCCACGATGACACCCATCCTGCGGCGTGGCAGCAGAATAAGAGGTAGCTGGGCGAACGACAAACAAAGAGAGGCAATCCTTATCGGGAGACATCGCTCGCACGCAACCACATGGTGCATTTAATGCACGTGTCCTAGTCCGTCACAATTAGGTATTTCTCACTGCCTATTCTGGCAAGCAGTCCCGTCCCTGTAGTACGCATTGTAGACCCAGTAAAGAGACCATTTTAGTCACTGTGGTAAGCCCGTTGCCCTATAAAAGGAGGTACCGAAAGAAGGGTCGACACCATGTTCAATCGCACGCATAGCTGAGCCCCTCGAGCATCCTTGCCGGGCGACTGCACTCCTCTACCCAACCCACCTAATCGACTACAACCACCAACATGACATAGGGTTTTACGACCCCAAGCGGCCCGAACCTGTATAAATCCTCATGTCTGATCTGGCCAATTGATGCTTTGCATGCACCGAAGCCCCCCTGCAGAACCGTAAAAGGGGACTCCCAGGTCCCATAGATCGTCTTTTGAGCCTTTCCCCCAACATTTTTGGCGCGCCACGTAGGGAGATCTTCTGTGCACATGTCTTCACTAGCATTTCCGTGTGCCTTTATCGATGCTCATGGCACCCAAGAGAACTAGGGGTGGCACGGCGGCCACCCCTTCGACATCCAAGCTACTCACGTCAGCCACAATGGGTGACGAGGGCGAGGGTGGTCACCAGGCGCATCACGCTGATGAACGCAACCACAACACTACACGCAGCTCCGCGAGCCACGACGTGGACCCGCCGTCGTGCTAGCGCAAAGCGCTCCGATGGCGGCTGGCGGCGATGCCGTGATCGCAGCGATAGCTGTGGCGGCGGCGGCCGAAATTCCTCTGCGCCCCTCAGTAGACAACCGTGACCTGCGCTCGCGGGATAACGACCCGGGGCGTCATGCAGATAAGATCCCTGTGCAAGGAGCGTAGGACCACGCTAGCTACCTCTCCCTGGTGAGGACCGCCGGCGGATGATATCGCGGGAGAGTGCTCCTTCTGGCCCTGCTAGGTGTAAGAGCGCTACCCACGCCTCGGCCCACCCAGTCCCTAAGACCGCGGGAGAAGCTTTAGCGCAGGCTCAGCTACTGCTAAACTTTCCGCCTGCGCCGGAGATGATGGAAGATTGGAGGGCAACCATCCAAAACCTACCGAGCTTTGCCAACAAGGACAAGCCAGATGCGACGGGCTCCTTGCGTGCGCGGGTCGCGGCTCCTGCGAGGCGCACCGCCGGGCCCTACGTTAGCGGAGCACCCACGGAGAAGTCGCCCCCACGACAACAATAGGTCACCCACCGGACCCGCGACTCAAGCATGACCAACATCAAGTCTTGAAGGACCGAAGCCCGGAGGATGCGCATACCACAATCGAGAGGCGGCGTGAGACACGCCCACAGTCCGATGATCGTGCGAACCCATTCGTCGACAAGCCCGTGCCCGAGGCGCCTGATAGCCTACATTAAGAGGTGGGATGCCCGGTGTTCACCCGCGAGCTGTGGCAAGTCCGATGGCCTTCCAGCAAGGCCTTCAAGCCAAAATTGGCGGACAAGTATGATGGCAATATCAGTCCATCAGAGTTTCTAGGCATCTACACAATTGCGATGCAGGCTGCCGGGGGACGAGACCAGAAGATTCTTGCCAATTACTTTCCCTTGGCGTTCAAACCCAACGCGAGGAGTTGGCTGATGAACTTGCCGGAGGGGTCCTTATCCTCCTGGTCGGACATGTGCAACCAGTTCGTTGGAGCCTACCATGGGGGCCACAAGCTCCGAGGACTGCCGAGCGATCTGCATGTTTTACCCGAGTGGGATGGCAACACCCTCCGCAAGTACATCTAGAGATTCAGCCGCGTGAAGCACAACATCCCAAACATCCATCGTGATGCGGTGACCGTTGTGTTCCACACAAAAATACGCAATTGCCGCATGTGCAAAGAGATGAGCATCAACAAGGTGCGGGATGCCAACGATCTTTATGCTCCGGCCGACTAGTGCGCGCGGGCTGAAGAGGGAAGAAGGCTCCCGAGGGAGGATGCGGACGCAGAAGTTGACTCCAACGACAACGAGAGCACGCCTGCCTCCTCGAACAAGGGGCGCAAGCGCAACAAGAAGCACACGAGAAAGCGGTGATGGATGTCGAGAGCTCCGACAATCCTAATGCCTGCAAGAAGGCCAAGCCCGAGGAGCCCCGGAAGGACGTTGCCGCGTGCTATGGATATGAGGAGGCCGAGGCAAGCGAGAAGACTGGCAAGCCATACTGCAAGATCCACCTCACTAAAGGGGACGACGTCAACGAGTGCTGCCAAGTAGAAGAGCTCGCTGAAAAGTAGAATGTGTTGGAAATATGCCCTAGAGGCAATAATAAATTATTTATTATTTTATTTACTTGTTCATGATTCGTTTATTATCCATGCTAGAATTGTATTGATTGAAACTCAAATATATGTGTGGATACATAGACAACACACTATCCCTAGTGAGCCTCTAGTTGACTAGCTCGTTGATCATAGATGGTCAAGGTTTCCTGGCCATAGGCAAGTGTTGTCACTTGATAAGTAGGATCACATCATTAGGAGAATGATGTGATGGACAAGACCCAAACTATAAACGTAGCATATGATCGTGTCAGTTTATTGCTACTGTTTTCTGCATGTCAATGTATCTGTTCCTATGACCATGAGATCATGCAACTCCCGGACATGGAGGAATACCTTGTGTGTATCAAACGCCGCAACGTTTCTGAATGACTATAAAGGTGCTCTACAGGTATCTCCAAAGGTGTCTGTTGGGTTGGCATGGATCAAGACTGGGATTTTCACTCCGTGTGACGGAGAGGTATCTCATCTCCACGCTGTATTCCATGCTGCTAGGTACCAGCACGCCTTGTGCCACTACCATAGCCGCAAAGTGCGCACTAGAATTGTTGAGGAAGGCGACCTTGTCCTCCGATGGATTTAGTCTGCGAAGGGATCAAACAAGTTGACACCAAAGTGGGAAGGCCCTTACTGGGTGGTACAGGTCACCAGGCTTTGCGCAGTCCACCTGGAGACCGAGGATGGCACTCCGGTGCAAAATTCGTGGAATATCGAGCATCTTCGCTAGTTCTAACCATGAGGTGCGGTTGTTGGGCCCCCCAACAACCACTTTTGTACAAGTCTCGCTACAATGCGTGTAATCCTTTGTACAAAGCCAAATGATGACACTGTGCGCAGTTAATAAGACTAGAAATCACGCAACACTTTTCTTCTTAAATCACATGTTTACATTATGCCCATCGCGGATCGTTGCGGTAGACTATAGCCAACACAAAGACATTGTCGAACCTCTAAGGACCCCCATTGCATCGTATTTTCTCTTCTTTCTTTTTCTCAAAGGAAAGCAGGGTATCCTAGAAGAGCGCTCCCATGCACAAATCATCTCGGGGGAAGGAGGAGGAGCGGGGTGGACGGATACGTCCAACGCAACCACCTCACGGCAAGAAAGTTGGTTGAGCAAGGAAGAGATAAGTAAAACCCTTCCCTGCTATTTAAATCGCCGCGTATATGAGGAGACTTGCGTGCAGTCGAGCCCTTGCCAGAACCGTTGCACGTCGGGAGGGGCTGAGGGCATGCCCAGTCATCCCCCCCGCGCGGGTGATCTCGGCAAGGATGATAAGACAGCCTAGACGGGCGTAGTGCCTCCAAGGGAGTGCTCAGGATCTATTCTTAGAAGAGACCCACGACAAGATGACACTCACCGACAAGCGTTCCCATCACACGTTGAAGTCAGAAAGGCACCCGGCGGCGACCTTCGGATAAAAAAAGGGGGAGAGAAAGATGCAAGTGAGGTCATTGACTCAGTAGTAGTACCCAACATTTTTCTTTGATTTTCTTTCAGGATTACATTGGGTGCGATTTAAAGATTAAAAGGAGCTACTCCTAGGTCAGCGGCAACGGTGATGAGGTTAAGTCGGAGTACGAATTCCTCTAATGCCGCTACCGGTACCTCGAGCAGATCTGCCACTACGATGTGGCGGTCGATACGGAAACGGCCCCACGGAATGGGGCCATGTTTTCCGGATCCCTCCATGGCACTGGCCACGTTACTCGGAGTGTTCGCCCTTGTGACGAAGACGCTGTTGTCGTCACCATTGTC
Organism: Hordeum vulgare subsp. vulgare; assembly: GCF_904849725.1. Classification (NCBI taxonomy): domain Eukaryota; kingdom Viridiplantae; phylum Streptophyta; class Magnoliopsida; order Poales; family Poaceae; genus Hordeum; species Hordeum vulgare. The sequence continues at coordinate 509,692,779 of NC_058522.1, forward strand.
GCTGGAGGTGTCGACGTTGCTGCCGCTCGAACTTTTAGCGCATCACTCCACGTGTACACCACTCGCTCCGAAGAACTTCATGAAGAGGGTGGTGGAGTCGTCGAACCAGAAGTAGAGGAGCGCCCGGGGCCAATCCCCCAAGAATGGGCGAATGACTTCCACACCGTTCTAAAAAACATGGCGCTTTCGAGGATGAGGTCGACCGCCGCCCACACAGGTCCATTGCAGCAATCGTCCGCCCGGACCCACAGGACGCAGGGTCGCTGCCCTCCATGGCTCTTGCAAAATAGTCTGAAAGTTGTAGTCAGATTCGGTGCCCCCGGGGTCACCACAACGAACTCATGCACCTCTCCCCCCGCATGAATCCCCGCATGTGGCTGCAGGGGAGGGGCGCCACCGTGACCACCGCAGATTGACGAGGCCGCCCTCGCATGACCCCTGGGCGCCGCGTGTCCGAGGGAGGTGGAACCGACCCAGGCCGCCGTCACCATGATGTGCATCAGACTCTGGGGGCTGCCCCTTCCAGCACCCCTAGAGCCTCGTGGCTGGCCGCGACACCTCGCAATCACGGAGGGGGCGTGCTAGAGGTAAAGAGGAAGAAGATGAAGACACTAGACAGTGGGGAGGAGCAAGACACCGTGAGTGAGCTGCACCATCCCTTCGATCCTCCCCCTATTTATAGGGACGAGTTCGAGGAGAAGGGGAGAGGGGTGGCTCCTTAGTGTCCAAGGTGAGTGCGCACCCATACGCACGCGGCCCAAGTTGCCGCCCTCCTCGACAAATGGCGAAGCGGGTGTCACCTGAGGCGCAGTCAAGACAGGAGGGGGAGCAACGCCACTTATTGGTGGAAGGCGGGCATGTGCCGCGTCGTGTCCCCATTACAAGCCCCGAGGAAGACCAGGGGCTGGCCGCCCATGTACCGACATGACCGCTCGCTGCGGAGCGTGCTGCTTTGGCGACCACCCCTCTCCACCAATGTCGTCCCTCGCGGGGCTGCGCTCGATGGAGATGGTCAGCAACATCATCATTATGGAGAAGCGCAGTCACACATGCCCGTGCACTATTTTGGGCCTAGCCCACCAACGTTGCACACGCGCGCGTGTATGGCCCCTTCCCAGGGGCTACTGTCGGTGTCCTAAGAAACGAGGTCCTTAGTACCCCTAACCTAGGCACGGGCAGCCGCGACCCCATGATGGAAAATCCTTGGCGGGCTCACCCCGAGCCGGTGAGCCCCGAGGCAAACGAATACCAAGGCCGGGGTGGGACGACAAGACTCGCACCGGCGTACGCAGACGTCCGCTAACGTCGCCCGGCAAGACCCCAGCCATCCAAGCCGCCGCTCCACCTCACAAGGGGGCTGATTATCTACATCAGCCGAGGTGTCGAGCGGGCAGGTGGGCAGGCAGAGCTGGCTGTGGCAGCGGGCGCCTCACAGCCGCGATGACACCCATCCCGCGCGTTGCAGCAGAATAAGAGGCGGGTTGGGGCGCCCGGCTGTAGATGCTCTAATCCTACCGGCATGTCAAAAACAAGGTGTAGTTTACCATCACATGTTCACCATTACCATTTTAGGGGTTAGTATGTACCAACTTAACAAATATAAATGTCACCAACAGTTTCAAGCCCCAACTATCACAAAATTGTTGGGGAACGTCGCATGGGAAACAAAAATTTTCCTACGCGTACGAAGACCTATCATGGTGATGTCCATCTACGAGAGGGGATGAGTGATCTACGTACCCTTGTAGATCGTACAGCAGAAGCGTTAGAGAACGCGGTTGATGTAGTGGAACGTCCTCACGTCCCTCGATCCGCCCCGCGAACAATCCCACGATCATTTCCACGATCTAGTACCGAACGGACGGCACCTCCGCGTTCAGCACACGTACAGCTCGACGATGATCTCGGCCTTCTTGATCCAACAAGAGAGACGGAGAGGTAGAAGAGTTCTCCGGCAGCGTGACGGCGCTCCGGAGGTTGGTGATGATCTCGTCTCAGCAGGGCTCCGCCCGAGCTCCGCAGAAACGCGATCTAGAGGAAAAACTATGGAGGTATGTGGTCGGGTAGCCGTGAGAAAGTCGTCTCAAATCTGCCCTAAAAGCCCCATATATATAGGAGGAGGGAGGGGGACCTTGCCTTGGGGTCCAAGGGACCCTCAAGGGGTCGGCCGAGCCAAGGGGGGGAGGACTCCCCCCCAAACCGAGTTGGACTTGGTTTGGTGGGAGGAGTCCCCCTCCTTTCCCACTTCCTCCCCCCTTTTTTTTTTCTTTTCCTTTGATTTCCTTCTCTTGGCGCATAGGCCCCCTTGGGGCTGTCCCACCAGCCCACTAAGGACTGGTGTGTCTCCCCAAAGCCTATGGGCTTCCCCGGGGTGGGTTGCCCCCCCCGGTGAACTCCCGGAACCCATTCGTCATTCCCGGTACATTCCCGGTAACTCCGAAAACCTTCCGGTAATCAAATGAGGTCATCCTATATATCAATCTTCGTTTCCGGACAATTCTGGAAACCCTCGTGACGTCCGTGATCTCATCCGGGACTCCGAACAACATTCGGTAACCAACCATATAACTCAAATACGCATAAAACAACGTCGAACCTTAAGTGTGCAGACCCTGCGGGTTCGAGAACTATGTAGACATGACCCGAGAGACTCCTCGGTCAATATCCAATAGCGGGACCTGGATGCCCATATTGGATCCTACATATTCTACGAAGATCTTATCGTTTGAACCTCAGTGCCAAGGATTCGTATAATCCCGTATGTCATTCCCTTTGTCCTTCGGTATGTTACTTGCCCGAGATTCGATCGTCAGTATCCGCATACCTATTTCAATCTCGTTTACCGGCAAGTCTCTTTACTCATTCCGTAATACAAGATCCCGCAACTTACACTAAGTTACATTGCTTGCAAGGCTTGTGTGTGATGTTGTATTACCGAGTGGGCCCCGAGATACCTCTCCGTCACACGGAGTGACAAATCCCAGTCTTGATCCATACTAACTCAACTAACACCTTCGGAGATACCTGTAGAGCATCTTTATAGTCACCCAGTTACGTTGCGACGTTTGATACACACAAAGCATTCCTCCGGTGTCAGTGAGTTATATGATCTCATGGTCATAGGAATAAATACTTGACACGCAGAAAACAGTAGCAACAAAATGACACGATCAACATGCTACGTCTATTAGTTTGGGTCTAGTCCATCATGTGATTCTCCCAATGACGTGATCCAGTTATCAAGCAACAACACCTTGTTCATAATCAGAAGACACTGACTATCATCGATCAACTGGCTAGCCAACTAGAGGCATGCTAGGGACGGTGTTTTGTCTATGTATCCACACATGTAAATGAGTTTTCATTCAATACAATTATAGCATGGATAATAAACTATTATCTTGATACAGGAATTATAATAATAACTATACATTTATTATTGCCTCTAGGGCATAATTCCAACAAAAATATACATCATCAGCACCATACATTCCACAATCACCAAGCCCTTGTAGTAGTGCTTGTTCAGCCAGGTCCCAAGTCAAAGTGTCTTGTGCTCCTGTCTCACCCTCTCTCATCCCATGATGTAGCTAAGAGTCTTCATGAGAGGCCCTCATTGAACCCTATGATCCATGACAATATTGTAGAGGTAAATATGCACGTCGATAGGCTTGCTCTCCTAATGGCGGATGTCACATCCTTGATGAACTTAGACACTTAGTCATGTTTCTAAAGACGCTCGCTCCCCGTTCATCAAGGCGCCCCTTTTCCTCTACATACCACCATATTAGCATTGAAACTCACATGGAAATAACATATACACCTACCATAAGGCATGTACTGTTGGAATTATGCCCTAGAGGCAATAATAAATGTATAGTTATTATTATAATTCCTGTATCAAGATAATAGTTTATTATCCATGCCATAATTGTATTGAATGAAGACTCATTTACATGTGTGGATACATAGACAAAACACCGTCCCTAGCATGCCTCTAGTTGGCTAGCCAGTTGATCGATGATAGTCAGTGTCTTCTGATTATGAACAAGGTGTTGTTGCTTGATAACTGGATCACGTCATTGGGAGAATCGCGTGATGGACTAGACCCAAACTAATAGACGTAGCATGTTGATCGTGTCATTTTGTTGCTACTGTTTTCTGCGTGTCAAGTATTTATTCCTATGACCATGAGATCATATAACTCACTGACACCGGAGGAATGCTTTGTGTGTATCAAACGTCGCAACGTAACTGGGTGACTATAAAGATGCTCTACAGGTATCTCCGAAGGTGTTAGTTGAGTTAGTATGGATCAAGACTGGGATTTGTCACTCCGTGTGACGGAGAGGTATCTCGGGGCCCACTCGGTAATACAACATCACACACAAGCCTTGCAAGCAATGTAACTTAGTGTAAGTTGCGGGATCTTGTATTAGGAACGAGTAAAGAGACTTGCCGGTAAACGAGGTTGAAATAGGTATACGGATACTGACGATCGAATCTCGGGCAAGTAACATACCGAAGGACAAAGGGAATGACATACGGGATTATACGAATCCTTGGCACTTAGGTTCAAACGATAAGATCTTCGTAGAATATGTAGGATCCAATATGGGCATCCAGGTCCCACTATTGGATATTGACCGAGGAGTCTCTCGGGTCATGTCTACATAGTTCTCGAACCCGCAGGGTCTGCACACTTAAGGTTCGACGTTGTTTTATGCGTATTTGAGTTATATGGTTGGTTACCGAATGTTGTTCGGAGTCCCGGATGAGATCACGAACGTCACGAGGGTTTACGGAATAGTCCGGAAACGAAGATTGATATATAGGATGACCTCATTTGATTACCGGAAGGGTTTCGGAGTTACCGGGAATGTACCGGGAATGACGAATGGGTTCCGGGAGTTCACCGGAAGGGGGCAACCCACTCCGGGGAAGCCCATAGGCATATGGGGGGGGGGGGGGTCACACCAGCCCTTAGTGGGCTGGTGGGACAGCCCACCAATCCCCTATGCGCCAAGAGAGAAAAAATCAAAGGAAAGGAAAAAAAAAGGAAGAAGTGGGAAGGGGGAAGGACTCCCTCCCACCAAACCAAGTAGGACTCGGTTTGGGGGGGGAGAGTCCTCCCCCCTGGCTCGGCCGACCCCTTGGGGATCCCTTGGACCCCAAGGCAAGGTCCCCCTCCCTCCTCCTATATATATGGGGCTTTTAGGGCAGATTTGAGACGACTTTCTCACGGCTGTCCGACCACATACCTCCATAGTTTTTCCTCTAGATCGTGTTTCTGCGGAGCTCGGGCAGAGCCCTGCTGAGACAAGATCATCACCAACCTCCGGAGCGCCGTCACGCTGCCGGAGAACTCTTCTACCTCTCCGTCTCTCTTGTTGGATCAAGAAGGCCGAGATCATCGTCGAGCTGTACCTGTGCTGAACGCGGAGGTGCCGTCCGTTCGGTACTAGATCGTGGGACTGATCGCGGGATTGTTCGCGGGGCGGATCGAGGGACGTGAGGACGTTCCACTACATCAACCGCGTTCTCTAACGCTTCTGCTGTGCGATCTACAAGGGTACGTAGATCACTCATCCCCTCTCGTAGATGGACATCACCATGATAGGTCTGCGTGCGCGTAGGAAAATTTTTGTTTCCCATGCGACGTTCCCCATCATGTACATCATCACTGACGCCAAGCAAAACCTACCATACTACCAAAACAACACCACTAGCATCTCATGTACCACATCTTCACGCAAGATCACGAAGCAATACTTGCACAACCTACCATACTACATCTATTGTAATTTACCAGATGCTCACATATCTAAGATACAACGAGTAAGAGAGTGATGTTACTCACAGCTATCGAAGTAGCGAGGAGGAGGAAGGAAATTACTTGGTGAATAGAAGGAAGGGAATTACTTGGTGAATAGGAGGAAGAAGGATCGCTGTGCCAATTAGAGAAGATGCCACCACATACATGATCGCCGTGCCAATTAGAGAAGATGCCACCACATACATGATCGTCGATGAAGAAGTTGTCCGGGACGAAGAGCTCGAGAGAGAGAGGGGGGGGGGGGGGGGAGGGATGATGGCACGGGTTTGGACAGTGAGCTGAAGGGAGTTAGATAGGATGAGACAAATCGGTTGGAGGTGCCTGTCTTACTTCTGCCGATTTTTCAGGGCTCGCGCCATCTCGAGGCTCGCTCGAGCTCGGCACCTCATTCCTCCGACTCACGAGCCTAGCTGAGTAAAAACTTATGATTTGACCGTTCTCCATGAGACATGCTTTGATATTCACGCGGGTAAAATTTCAATGCGAATCAACTAACCAAACAAGACAAAACTGCATCAACCGAGCTGGCTGGGGACGGAAAGAACCATCCGCGTCCTTAGCTACTACTGATCGACCCAGCATCCTCATGCGCGTCCGGACCAGTCTCAATCGATCCATAGCATCGGCCGTTATGGTCCGGGGCGCACGCGTACGGCCAACTGCTGCGTGCATGCATGACTCTCCTGACCTCCGCAGGCCGGCCAAGATCTGCCCGCTCGCGCCCCGCCACTGTGCTCGCCGCAGTTACGCGAGGTCGCCGAGTACCTGCACGCCTACGTACACACCCGAATGGCCGGACCTGTTCGGTGAATATTTCTATCGACTGCGTGTTCGTCATCGTGTTCGGGCAGGTGTGCGTATACGTTTGTACGTACCCTCTGTACTTGGTTGCTACAGTAGGCTAGGTGTACTAGCTGTCGTTCGACGTTGGTGCAAATTATGTAAAGAAACCGTGCGGTGAACAGTAACACTCGTTGTCTATTACTCCTTCTGTTTTTTAAATATAATTTTTTTAGGGATTGCAATATATATATATATATATATATATATATATATATATATATATATATATATATATATATATATAGAAAGTCTATTCATCACCCAGGATGCATAGTAAGTTATTATTTACCCGAGATAATCTTACAGTTGTTTTATCAATAAATTACATTTGAAATGCAAATAGTTACATTTACATTGATTCACTACGTAAAGTTTGACATAAGAAAACAAAAATATAGGTCATAAGACCAGAAAAATGTCGTTTTATGTATATTTTACACCATGTTTTTGTGTTTGTAATTTTACGTGACATAAAATATTTTTTATTATGACTATATATTTCTTACGGTCTCTTTTTATTTATTAAATAAGATAAAATTTACGGAACATAAAATTATGGTGCATTGATATGAAAATAAAAAGGGGTGAAGAATAACTATTCCTCACCTAGGGTGACGAATAGTCGATCTATATATTTTACTATGAACTACATACGGATGTATGTTAGCATAATTTAAAATATAGATTCATTTATTTTGCTTTATATGTAGTCTATAGTTGAATCTCTAAAAAACTAAATATTTAAGAATGAAGGGAGTAGTTTAGAGTGAAATATTTAGAAAATTTATAATTAAAAACGAAGAGAGTAATATTTATATTTCTTAAAGACCGATGCGATGGTTACAAACGACACGATTAAAAAATGTGTTGTTAGGATACACGAAGAGGGGTGGACACATCTTTTCGATGGGAAAGCATGGATTTTCTTTATAGTTAAACTAATTAATTAAATCAGGGACGCATCAAACATCAAACAGACACGATGGTTTAAAAATTAGGTAGTTTCTTTAGTTAAACTAATTAGTTAAATCTTAACACTCGTCCTAATCTTTCTTTTAGTTATTTTTGTATACATCATCATCATCTTAATCAACCTCCCCTAAAACCCTGTAAGAAAAATATGAGGAGATATATACAATATGCTAAAGAGAAACGAACATATAACAATGCTTGTATTAGAGCATCTCTCTAGCAGATCCCGTATATCGTCGACCCGTAAAAATCGTTTACAGTTCGCGGGAAATGGGTTTTAAGGGCCAACTTGGGCAGTATCCTTTTTTACGGATCCGGTTTGCGGGCTGCTTGGCCATCATCCGCCGTCGATTCGTAAATCAGTTATTTGCATTCTCCCAAAATGAGCATCTACCTTCCTACACACATAAACATCTCAATAAGCTACTAAAACTGAACCAAATAAGTTGACAAAGCCGAACGAAAACAAGAGCATACCCTGTCGTTGTTGCGTTTGAATAATACTCATCGAGGTGTTGCCGCGTGCTAGATGTGAGCCGCAACACTGCGTTTGTGCAGTCATCGCACTATATCAGCGGCATCAGCAAGACGGCGAGCCGCTGCGCGAGCACCGAGCCCGGGCGACAGCCGGTCGAGTTCTTGCCAGCAAACCGACGATGGCGACTAGAGGACGAACCAGTACCTGCATGCGACCCTGATGCTTTGTCGGGGCTGTGCGGGGTGATCCCCGACCAATCCATGGCTTGGCGCAGCTGTTGGTGGACGAAAATGCCAGATCCGACAGGCATGACAAACAGTCGCTGATCTGCAACTTTCCAGCTGGCCGAGGCTGCAGGAAGGGGTAGAGGTCAATCTTAGGCGTGTGGCGGCCCGCCAGCGTGATCTCGGTGGTTGGTATGGCCGGAATTGTAGGCGGCAGCCCAGTGACGTTGGGTGGGGGGAAAGCGCATACTGAAATGTCCCACCCGCCAACCGCTCCCGCTATATACAGGGCACCGATGGGGCGAGGTGGAGAACCTACGTTCTCGCAGGTTGAGTGGGAATTTTTCCGCGCCTCGCAAAATATTTACACGTCCGACGCGTTTGCGGGATCTGATCGGGCAACTTTTTTCATGCGGATCCGTATTTTGACGATTATTTTGCAAGTGGGGTCATTATACGGGGTCTGGTAGAGATGCTCTTACAATTGCCGCATTAAAAACCTTCCATGAGAAACCAATGAAGAAAAAACTCAAAAAGAAAAAGAGTGCAAAATCAAATATACTTCTCAAATAAAGAACTTTATAACAACTTTGTAAACAAATCAGTAAAATTATTATGACATGACTTTGTTTGCAAAATATTTAGCTCATCGTTTTGTTGTAATTCATGGCAATAAAATAATCTGGGAGAAATATATTTTGTAATATTACTCTATATAACCTATTTGCACGAGTGTAATACATGCAACATTATCTTCAAAGATAATGGTAGATGATTCTAACGAACCGATTCCTTTTAAACTTTCAATAAGGTTTATCATTCTACGAAGCCATACACACATTCAGTGATGCTTCAAACAAAGTAATAATTTTAAAATGATTTGTGGACGCAGTCATGGAAGTTTTGTTGTCGGCTTTCAAGAGAAGGTTGTACCTTCACTCAAGATGACAAAATCAATCTGTCATCTAGCAGTATGGAGATCAGATAGATATCCAACATCACAATATCCCACCATGATCTTCTCTTGATTTTTTAATAGAGAAAACCAATATCTTTGGTTCCTTGAAGATATACCTGAAATGTTATTCACACAAACCCAATGCCTCTTTGTTGATGATGCATTAAATCTAGCGAATAAATTTAGTACAAATTATATATCAATTCTGGTGCAGTTTACTAGATACATTAGTGCTCCAATATCAATGAGGTGAAAAAACAAAGGTCCTAGTACATCTTCATCATCACCTTAGGTATATCAAGAGATCTAATAACCACTGGTGTTTTCGATGGATATGATTTATCCATCTTAAATTTCTAAAGAATCTTTTGGATATAAGCAGACCGATGAACAAGTATCCTCGAAGGAAGATGTTCAAGTTATAAGCTCAAATAAAATTTAGTCTTACCTTTATTTTTTGAGTAACCCTTCTCAAGAATAAATTCACTCAGTCGATTATTTTACATTCTTCACGACTGCTTCAAGCCATAAAATGACTTTTGAAGCTTTACGCAATACATATTGCAATTAGTCTTTGGATTCAGAATTATCATTCCCCCACGGAGTTTCATATAAATATCTGAATCTAGTGACCCATATAAATATACAGTCACAACATCCATGAGTTTGACAGACAAATTTATTTTCACTACGAGTGATATTAATTATCAAAATGTTTTTCCACTATAACACAAGAATATGCTTTGTCATAATTGATGACGGGTCTCTTCGTGAACCCACGTGAAGCCTCGCCTTGTATATTGCCACCTCATTGTTCTCGTTCCTCTTACGAACAAAAAACCAATTTTCTCCAAGAGGGCACACATGCTCAGGAGTGGGTATTACTACACTAAATATCCCTCTTTTTATGAGAGGGCGAAGTTCATCCTCAATTGATGCCTTCCATTATGACAAGTTTGAGCTCACATGCACTCTACCATGGACTTAGGTTCTCAATTCAACTCATGGTCTTATGCAATTCTAGCTGAGAAATAAATTTCGACAACTCTAATCTTTCTGTTGTGTAATTTCGTAAATCAATACAGTTAATGGATATCTCATCAATTCATTTTGGTCCTTCATGATTGCCCTCAACAGTTAGATCAAGGTATTCCGATGTCCCATCACTTCCCATCACCAAAATTTGTGTGTACACTCATGCGGGTTCTGGATGTCCAACATCCTTCCGGTGTCCTTCAACCCTAGGTTTAATGTCAACATGATGTTGACGTGCATTACCAACTCGAGGATTCCTCATTCCCCTTGGACACTTCTGCAAAGCCTTGTTCTTTGTGTGGAGATTCCTCCCCAACTTAGGTGGTTGAGTATATCTATGAGTCACATAAACTCTTTTTGGCACATTCATAGCTGGAACGTTTGATTTTGTGACACCCTTATAATCAGTAAATGCGTCTTGTGGATTATTTGTAATATTTTGCAAATTAATAATCTCTAGAACCTCCAGTTCGGAGTCATTCGTACGTGGATCAAAGAATTGTATTCCTTTCACATCCCAATCTACTTCTCGGCATTATTTGTGGTTATTATCTCACCCTAATGCCGAGAAATTGTCCTCATAAAAAGGCAATCAACATATCGGGTTGTAAACAAATCCTCTGTTAGGGTTTCAAGCTAATTAACAATTGATGGAGAATTGTGCATCCACGTAAATCCCCATTCGTCTATGAGGGTCCATTGATGTATGTTGTGGTGGAGAGATGAGTACGTATACCACACAACCGAATTGTTGCATATGGGAAATACTTGGCTGGTTTCCAAGTACTAAGTACAATGTGGAGACCGTATGCTAGGTAGTTGGTCGAATTTGTATCAACTCTGCATGATGTAAAATTGCATGACCCCAACATGAAGCTAGAAGATTTCTATCCCGGAGGAGCAATCTTGCTATCAACTTGATACTCTTGATAAGTGATTCCGCAAGACCAAACTAGGTACATACATAAAGTACAAAATGCTCCATGGAAATACCCAAAGCTAGGCAGTAATCATTAAATGCCCATGAACTAAATTCCACATCATTATCCATTCTAATGGATTTTATCCTATGTCCGGGATGACTTGCTCTCACTTTAATGATCTGAGCAATTAGCTTTGCGAAAACATGTTTCCTTGTTGAAAGTAGATACACATTTGACCATCTCGTTGATGCATCAGTTAGGACCATGAAATATCTGAATAACAGTTGTATTTGATCATAGGTGTATCCTTGAATGCGTTCAAGCAAATCAAGTGGCACGTACTTTAATTTCACATAAGATGGACTTATGATCGATTTCCGAGTTGCACATGTTGTGCATACAGAATCTTATGATTTTGGGAACTTCCTATCCATTATGTTATGTCGACCAGAACCATCAATAATTGTTATCATCATCCCAATACCCACTAGTAGAAAACTGGCCTTTGGATCAAAACATTAGTCCCGGTTGGCTTTTGAACAGGGACTAATGCTGCCACTTGTCCTGGTTCATGAGGCTAGGCTTTAGTCCCGGTTTATGAGTACCCTCTAGTCCCGGTTGGTGTTACCAACCGTAACTAAAGGGGTGGTGACAGGTTTGCGTGAGGCTGGGGTCCCTGCGAGGACCATTAGTCCCGGTTGGTAATACAAACCGAGAATAGAGATAGATCTTTAGTCCCGGTTTGTATCACCAACGGGACTAAAAGTATCACTATAAATAGTTCTTCGTCCAGCGTAAGCCCAAGCTCTCTGTTTTCTCCTTTCTCTCATGCGTTCTCTTCCCTTGCTTGAGTTCTTCCTCCATTGTTTCCCAGATTTGACAAGATTTGAGGCACCCCATCCATCCAAGTGTTCACAAAGGTTAGCAACTTTGTCCTTTCATCTCTCATTGCTAGATTAGCTCGTGCAATGCTCTATAATTATAGTGATCTATAGATTTTCGTTTGGGAGTAATTATGTGGGAGTTTATTTGATTTATATGCAATTTAAGCTCAAATTAACTTCTTAGTTTGCATATGTGTAGGTGTGGTTTACTTAGTGCCTTCCCGTCCCCGTCCTAACCATCGTCGATCGCTCGCACCGTCTCGTCAGCGGCACCACCTTGGTGATCCTCCTTTTCTTGTCCTTTTTTTCCAAAAAAAATCTTATTTGTATGATTTAGATAGTTTTCTTACATGTATGATTCTTTGTTATACATAGTGCCATGGCCTTGATATCCGTACCCATCGGCCCTCGTCCGTTTTATGATTCTGATGTGGTATATTCTCTTGATAACTATTTATAGCATTTCTCGTTTATATGACAATTATGCCCATCAAGTTGATATAGATTTTTTATCTAGGAGGTATGTGAAGCGGAAATTGCGAGCGACCCTCCTGTGGAGAAGTTAAATTCAGTTGAAAAATAAAATGAGTATTTGAAAGAAAAATTGAAAAGAATTGAAGAAGAGAAGATCAAATTGGAGTTGTATGTTGCTGATGTCGTCGATTATCACAAGATCAAGATGGATGCAATATGCTTGAAGATTAGAAAGATTAGAAAATATGCCCTTAATAAAGAGGCTTGGTATCACCATGTTGTTGGATCAATTGTTACCTTAGTTGCGATGTTGATCGCATTTGGTGTTGCATTTAAATCCTTTAGCTAGATACTCTTGTATGTTGTTTTATGAGAATAAGTGTGCATGAAATTTATGTGTGAACTTGTATTAATTTGGTCTTTTCGGTCTTGTGTAATGAAGATGAACCGGCAATGGATGTACGATCACCGACGCTCTCCCGAGTTCATTGATGGCTTGCAGAGTTTTCGGCGTGTGGCTGAGGCAAACCAGCGGGATAGTTTTATGTGTTGTCCATGTGCTGTCTGTAAGAATGATAGAACCTACTCTAAGTCAAGATGCATGCACGTCCACCTGTTTACGTCCGGTTTCATGTCCGTCTATAACTGTTGGACCAAGCACAGAGAAAGAGGGGTTCTAATGAAAGAGAATGAATAAGACAAGGATAATGACAGCTATCCTTTGTTGCTTGAATATGATGGTACTACAATGAGGGAAGAAGGTGAAGTAGAGGCACAAGATGAGTCTGCCGATGATCTTGGTCGGGCCATTGCTGATGCAAAGAGAAACTGCGCAAGTGAAAAGGAGAAGTTGGAGTTGCAGCGCATGCTAGAGGATCAGAAGAAATTGTTGTACCCATATTGCGAAGATGATAAGAAGAAGCTGGGTACCACACTGGAATTGCTGCAATGGAAGGCAGAGAATGGTGTATCTGACAAGTGTTTTGAGAAGTTGGTGAAAATGTTAAAGAAGATGCTTCCAAAGGACAACGAATTACTCGATAGTACGTACGAAGCAAAGAAGGCTATCTGCCTCTAGGATTAGAGGTGCAGAAGATACATGCATGCCCTAATGACAGCATCCTCTACCGTGGTGAGGAGTACGAGAATTTGAATGCATGCCCGGTATGCGGTGCGTTGTGCTATAAGATCGGCCGCGATGACCCTGGTGACGATGTTGAGGGCCAGCGCCCTAGGAAGAGGATTCCTGCCAAGGTGATGTTGTATGCTCCTATAATACCACGGTTGAAACGTTTGTTCCAAAAAAAGAGCATGCCAAGTTAATGCGATGGCACAAGGACGAGCGTAAGAAAGACGGGAAGTTGAGAGTACCCGTTGATGGGTCGCACTGGAGGAAAATCGAGAGAGAGTGTCCGGACTTTGCAGATGAAACAAGGAACTGTTGATTTGGTTTAAGTGCAGATGGCATTAATCCGTTTGGGGAGCAGAGTAGCAATCATAGCACCTGGCCCGTGACTCTATGTATCTATATCCTTCCTCCTTGGTTGTGCATGAAGCAAAAGTCATTATGATGCCAGTGTTCATCCAAGGCCCCAGGAAACCCGACAACGACATTGATCTGTACCTAAGGACATTGGTTGAAGACTTTTTACAACTGTGGGAAATCAAAGGTGTACGTGTGTGGGATGAGCACAAACAACAGGAATTTGACCTACGAGCGTTGTTGTTTGTAACCATCAATGATTGGCCTGCTCTTCGTAACCTTTCAAGATAGACAAAGAAGGGATACCACACATGCATACACTATTTAGATGATACCGAAAGTATATATTTGGATAAAGGTACGAAGAATGTGTACCTAGGACATCGTAGATTTCTTCTGATCAAGCATCTCTTAAGAAAAAGAGGCAAGCATTTCAAAGGTGAGGCAGATCATATACTTCATATGGTCAAGGATTTAAAAGTAATTTTTGGAAAGGGTCCTGGCGGACAATCTGTTCCGAATGACGCTGACGGACACGCACCAATGTGGAAGAAGAAATCTATATTTTTGGACCTACCTTATTGGAAAGTTCTAGAAGCCCGCTCTGTAATAGACGTGATGCATGTGACAAGGAATGTTTGCATGAACCTGCTAGGATTCTTGGGCATGTATGGGAAGACAAAAGATACACCGGAGGCACGGGAGGACCAGCAACGTATGCACGAAAAAGACGGCATGCATCCAAAGTAGTATGAAGGTCCTGCCAGCTACACTCTTACCAAAGAAGAGAAGAAAATCTTCTTTGGATGCCTTCTCAGTATGAAGGTCTCGTCTGGCTACTTGTCAAGTACAAAGGGAATAATAAATATGGTGGAGAAAAATATTTCCAGAATCTAAAGTCCCATGACTGCCGCGTGATTATGACAAAACTGCTTCCGGTTGCTTTGTGGGGGACTTCTACGTGAAAACGTCCGATCACCCATTGTGAAGCTATGTGCATTCTTCAATGCAATCTCTCAGAAGGTAATCGATCCAGAAATCCTACCAAGGTTACAAAATGATTTGGTGCAATGTCTTGTCAGTTTAGAGTTGGTGTTCCCACCATCCTTCTTCAATATCATGACGGACATGCTAGTTCACCTAGTCGAAGAAATTGCCATTCCGGGCCCTGTATTTCGACACAATATGTTCCCCTTTGAGAGATTCATGGGAGTCTGAAAGAAATATGTTCATAACCGTGCTAGGCCAGAAGGAAGCATCTCCAAGGGCCATGAAACAGAGGAGGTCATTGAGTTTTGTGTTGACTTTATTCTTGATGTTAAGCCGATTGGTGTTCCTGAATCACGGCAATGAGGGGAGACTGGATGGAAAAGGCACGCTAGGAAAGGATTTAATAATATGTAGGGACAAGCATTCTGGGGCGCAAGCACACTACATAGTTTTCCAAATTTCACCTTTGTGGCTCCGTATATCGAGGAACACATGGATACTGTACGATCCAAGAACCCGGAGGAGTCTGATCCCTAGATCAAACGTGCACACATGGCGTCATTCGGCGGTTGGTTGCAAACACGTCTCATGCATGACGACGAAGTTGGAGATGACATGTACTTGCTGGCCAAGTCATCACCTTCGACTATATGGACTTTGAAAGGGTACGAGATAAATGGGAATACATTTTACACGATCACCCAAGATAAAAGGAGCACAGACCAAAAGAGTGGTGTCCGCTTTGATGCAGGAAAGACCAATAGGCCAAAGGACACATATTATGGTTACATAGAGGATATATGGGAACTTGACTATGGGAAAAATTGAAGGTCCCTTTGTTTTGGTGCAAATGGGTCTGAAAGGAGGCGGGGTAAAGGAAGACCCGCGGTACGGAATGACCACGGTGGATCTCAACAATATTGGGTACACAGATGAACCACTCGTCCTAGCCAATGATGTGGTGCAGGTTTTCTATGTGAAGGACATGTCTACCAAGCTGAGAAAAAGAAAATATAAGGAAGAGAATACATCATACGATGAGCCAAAGCGCCACATAGCTCTTTCAAGGAAAAGAAACATCGTGGGAGTGGAGGACATGACAGACATGTCACAAGATTATGAAAAGTTTCACGAAATTCCTCCTTTCAGAGTGAAGACTGACCCAAGCATCCTGTTAAATGATGAAGATTGTCCATGGTTACGGCAAAAAGGGACACACGTGAAGAAAAAGTTTTATACCCGAGATCCCAATCTCGTATGTGACCGGCTTCACCGTCATCATCTTCTTCTGTAGTGAGTTTCCGGGCTTATCTGGGAAGTCCCACTTCGGACAAACCAGAGGGAATCTTTGTGTAAGAGTTAGGTTATATATATATGTGTGTTTTGGCATTTGAAATGCGAATAAACATTATGTAGCTCGGAGTTAATCAATGCAATTATGTGTTGGGTAATGTAGCATAAATTCAAAAAATTTCCTATGCATATTCAGATCTTCCTATGGAGAGACCAGCAATGAGAGAGCGTGAGTGCATCTTCTTACCTTTGAAGATCGCTAAGCGGAAGCGTTACTAGAACGCGGTTGATGGAGTCGTACTCGCGGCGATTCAGATCGCGGTGTGATTACGATCTAGTGCCGAACTACGGCACCTCCGCGTTCAACACACGTGCAGCCCGGAGACGTCTCCCGCACTTTGATCCAGCAAGGAGGAGGGAGAGGTTGGGGAAGAACTCTAGCAGCACGACGGCGTGGTGTCGATGGAGAGACGAGGTCTCCCGGCAGGGCTTCGCCAAGCACCGACACAGAGGAGGAGAAAGAAGGGCAAGGCTGCGCCGAGGGAGAGGGAAAGGTCTATCTCCAACAGCCCCAAAACCCCCACTATTTATAGGAGGAGGGGAGGGGGATGCGCCACCCCTAGGGTTCCCCCCTAGGTGGTGCGGCAGCCCCAGATGGGAGAGGGGGCGGCGGCCAGGGCAGGGAGGAGGGGTGGCGCACCCCTCTGGCGGGCCTTAGGCCCACCTGCGCTAGGGTTCCCCCCTCTCCCCTCTTCCTGCGCCATGGGCTGAGTGGGGGGGGGGCGCACCAGCCCACCTAGGGGCTGGTTCCCTTCCCCACTTGGCCCATCTAGCCTCCCGGGATCGTTGCCCCCTTGCGGTGGACCCCCGGGGCCACCTCCGGTGGTCCCGGTGGTCCTGGTACGTTACCGGTGACGCCCGAAACACTTCCGGTGTCCGAAACCATCCGTCCTATATATCAATCTTTACCTCCGGACCATTACGGAGATCCTCCTAACGTCCGGGATCTCATCCGGGACTCCGAACAACTTTAGATAACCTCGTATAAAAATTCCCTATAACCCTAGCGTCATCGAACCTTAAGTGTGTAGACCCTACGGGTTCGGGAGACAGGCAGACATGACCGAGACACCTCTCCGGCCAATAACCATCAGCGGGGTCTGGATACCCATGGTGGCTCCCACTTGCTCCACGATGATCTCATCGGATGAACCACAATGTCAAGGATTCAATCAATCCCGTATACAATTCCCTTTGTCTATCGATATAGAACTTGCCCCAGATTCGATCGTCGGTATACCTATACCTTGTTCAATCTCGTTACCGGTAAGTCTCTTTACTCGTTTCGTAGTACATCATCGTGTGACTAACTCCTTAGTCACATTGAGCTCATGATGATGTTCTACCGAGTGGTCCTAGAGATACCTCTCCGTCACACGGAGTGACAAATCCCGATCTCGATTCGTACCAACCCAACAGACACTTTCAGAGATACCTGTAGTGCACCTTTATAGTCACCCAGTTACGTTGTGACGTTTGATACACCCAAAGCACTCCTACGGTATCCGGGAGTTGCACAATCTCACGGTCGAAGGAAAAGACACTTGACATTAGAAAAGCTTTAGCATACGAACAATACGATCTAGTGCAATGCTTAGGATTGGGTCTTGTCCATCACATCATTCTCCCAATGATGTGATCCCATTATCAATGACATCTAATGCCCATGACCAGGAAACCATGATCATCTATTGACTTACGAGCTAGCCAACTAGAGGCTTGCTGGGGACACATTGTGATCTATTTATTCACACATGTATTACTGTTTCCCGTTAATACAATTATAGCATGAACAATAGACGATTATCATGAACAAGGAAATACGATAATAACCATTTTATTATTGCCTCTAGGGCATATTTACAACAGTCTCCCACTTGCACTAGAGTCAATAATCTAGTTACATTGTGATGTATCGAACACCCATAACATTATGGTGTTGATCATGTTTTGCTCGTGGAAGAGGTTTAGTCAACGGGTCTGCAATATTCAGATCCGTGTGTACTTTACAAATATCTATTACTCCACTCTGGACATGGTCCTGGATGGAGTTGTAGCGGCATTTGATGTGCTTCGTCTTCCGGTGAAACCTGGGCTCCTTGGCTATGGCAATGGCCCCAGTGTTATCACAGAAGAGTGTCAATGGACCCGACGCGCTTGGAACCACTCCAAGGTCGGTGATGAGCTCCTTCATGCAAATTCCTTCATGAGCCGCTTCTGAAGCAGCTATGTACTCCGCTTCACATGTAGATGCTGCCACGACTTCTTGCTTGCTGCTGCACCAGCTCACTGCCCCACCATTCAAAACATATACGTATCCGGTTTGTGACTTAGAGTCATCCGGATCTGTGTCGAAGCTGGCGTCGGCGTAACCCTTTACGACGAGCTCTTTGTCACCTCCATAAACGAGAAACATTTCCTTAGTCCTTTTCAGGTACTTAAGGATATTATTGACCGCTGTCCAGTGTTCCATACCGGGATCACTTTGGTACCTCCCTACCAAACTTATGGCAAGATTTATATCAGGTCTGGTACACAGCATGGCATACATAAGAGAGCCCACGGCTGAAGCATAGGGGACAGAACTCGTCTTCTCTCTATCTGCTGCCGTGGTCGGCGACTGAGTCTTACTCAATCTCATACCTTGCAAAACTGGCAAGAACCCTTTGTTTGAGTTTTCCATATTGAACTTCTTCAATATCTTCTCAAGGTATGTACTTTGCAAAAGACCTATGAGGCGTCTCGATCTATCTCTATAGATCTTGATGCCTAATATGTATGCAGCTTCTCCAAGGTCCTTCATTGAAAAACTCTTGTTCAAATAGGCCTTTATGCTCTCCAACATTTCTGTATTGTTCCCCATCAATAATATGTCATCGACATGCAGTAAGAGGAAAGCTACAGAGCTCCCACTCACTTTCTTGTACAGACAGGCTTCTCCGTAAACCTGTATGAACCCAAACGCTTTAATCACCTCATTAAAGCGAATGTTCCAACTCCGAGATGCTTGCACCAGCCCAAAGATGGAGCGCTGGAGCTTGCACACTTTGTTAGCACCCTTAGGGTCGACAAAACCTTCTGGATGCATCATATACAACTCTTCCTTAAGGTTCCCATTAAGGAACGCTGTTTTGACGTCCATTTGCCAAATTTCATAATCATAAAAGGCGGCAATCGCTAACATGATTCAGACTGATTTCATCTTTGCTACGGGAGAGAAAGTCTCTTCATAGTCAACTCCTTGAATTTGTCGAAAACCCTTTGCGACAAGTCGAGCTTTATAAACGGTTACATTACCGTCTGCATCAGTCTTCTTCTTGAAGATCCATTTATTTTCTATGGCTCGCCGATCATCGGGCAAGTCCACCAAAGTCCATACTTTGTTCTCATACATGGATGCTACCTCGGATTTCATAGCTTCAACCCATTTGTTGGATTCCGGGCCCGCCATCGCTTCTTCATAGTTCAAAGGTTCACCGTTGTCTAACAACATGATTTCCATCACAGGGTTGCCGTACCACTCTGGTGCGGAGCGTGCCCTCGTGGACCTTCGCGGTTTAGTAATAACTTGATCTGAAGCTTCATGATAATTATCATTAACTTCCTCTTCAGTTGGTGCAGGCGCCACAGGAACAACTTCCCGCACTGCGCTACTATCCTGTTCGAGAGGGGGTGTAATTACCTCATCAAGTTCTACCTTCCTTCCACTTAATTCTTTCGAGAGAAACTCTTTCTCTAGAAAGGATCCGTTCTTGGCAACAAAGGTTTTACCTTCGGATCTAAGATAGAAGGTATACCCAATAGTTTCCTTAGGGTATCCTATGAATACGCATTTCTCCGCTTTGGTTCGAGCTTTTCTGGTTGAAGTTTCTTCACATAAGCATCGCAGCCCCAAACTTTAAGAAACGACAACTTAGGTTTCTTGCCAAACCATAGTTCATACGGTGTCGTCTCAACGGATTTAGTCGGTGCCCTATTTAAAGTGAATGCTGTAGTTTCTAATGCGTATCCCCAAAATGATAGCGATAAGTCGGTAAGAGACATCATAGATCATACCATATCTAATAAAGTGCGATTACGACGTTCAGACACTCCGTTGCGTTGCGGTGTGCTAGGCGGCGTCAGTTGTGAAACGATTCCACACTTCCTTAGGTGTGTGCCAAATTCTTGACTCAAATATTCTCCTCCACGATCAGATCGTAGGAACTTAATTTTTCTGTCACGTTGATTCTCGACATCACTCTGAAATTCCTTGAACTTTTCAAATGTCTCAGATTTGTGCTTCATCAAGTAGATATACCCATACCTACTCAAATCATCGGTGAGAATGAGAACATAACAATAGCCACCGCGAGCTTCAACGTTCATTGGACCACACACATCAGTATGTATTATTTCCAATAAGTCGGTTGCTCTCTCCATTATTCCTGAGAATGGAGTCTTAGTCATCTTGCCCATGAGGCACGGTTCGCATGTGTCAAATGATTCAAAGTCAAGAGACTCTAATAGTCCATCAATATGGAGCTTCTTCATGCGCTTAACGCCGATATGACCAAGGCGGTAGTGCCACAAGTATGTGGGACTATCATTATCAACTTTACATCTTTTGGTACTCACACTATGAATATGCGTAACATCACGATCGAGATTCATCAAGAATAAACCATTCACCAGGGGAGCATGACCATAAAACATATCACTCATATAAATAGAACAACCATTATTCTCTGACTTAAATGAGTAGCCGTCTCGCATTAAGCAAGACCCTGATACAATGTTCATGCTTAAAGCTAGTACTAAATAATAATTATTAAGGTTTAAAACTAATCCCGACTGTAGATGTAGAGGTAACGTGCCGACGGCGATCACATCGACCATGGAGCCATTCCCGACGCGCATCGTCACCTCGTCCTTTGCCAGTCTCCGCTTATTCTGCAGTTCCTGCTTTGAGTTGCAAATGTGAGCAACAACACCGGTATCAAATACCCAGGAGCTACTACGAGCGCTGGTAAGGTACACATCAATAACATGTATATCACATATACCTTTAACGTTGCCGGCCTTCTTGTCCGCTAAGTATTTGGGGCAGTTCCGCTTCCAGTGACCCTTTCCCTTGCAATAGAAGCACTCAGTCTCAGGCTTGGGTCCATTCTTTTTCTTCTTCCCGGTATCTGGCTTACCGGGCACAGCAACGGCTTTGCCGTCTTTCTTGAAGTTCTTCTTGTTGGGGAATGTCGCATGGGAAACAAAAATTTTCCTACGAGCACGAAGACCTATCATGGTGATGTCCATCTATGAGAGGGGATGAGTGATCTACGTACCCTTGTAGACCGTATAGCCGAAGCGTTAGTGAACGCGGTTGATGTAGTGGAACGTCCTCACGTCCCTCGATCCGCCCCCCGAACAATCCCGCGATCAGTCCCACGATCTAGTACCGAACGGACGGCACCTCCGCGTTCAGCACACGTACAACTCGACGATGATCTCGGCCTTCTTGATCCAGCAAGAGAGACGGAGAGGTAGAAGAGTTCTCCGGCAGCGTGACGGCGCTCCGGAAGTTGGTGATGACCTTGTCTCAGCAGGGCTCCGCCCGAGCTCCGCAGAAACGCGATCTAGAGGAAAAACCGTGGAGGTATGTGCTCGGGCTGTCGTGGAAAAGTTGTCTCAAATCAGCCCTAAAACCTCCGTATATATAGGTGGGAGAGAGGGGACCTTGCCTTGGGGCTCAAGGAGCCCCAAGGGGGTCGGCCGAGCCAAGGGGGGAAGGTCTCCCCCCCAAACCGAGTTGGACTTGGTTTGGTGGGTGGGAGTCCTTCCTTCCCTTCCCACCTCCTCTTTTTTTTCTTTCTCTTTGATTTTTCTTCCAATGCGCATAGGGCCCCTTTTGGGCTGTCCCACCAGCCCACTAAGGGCTGGTGCGCCACCCTCAAGGCCAATGGGCTTCCCCGGGGTGGGTTGCCCCCCCGGTGAACTCCCGGAACCCATTCGTCATTCCCGGTAACTCCGAAAACCTTCCGGTAATCAAATGAGGTCATCCTATATATCAATCTTCGTTTCCGGACCATTCCGGAAACCCTCGTGACGTCCGTGATCTCATCCGGGACTCCGAACAACATTTGGTAACCAACCATATAACTCAAATACGCATAAAACAACGTCGAACCTTAAGTGTGCAGACCCCGCGGGTTCGAGAACTATGTAGACATGACCCGAGAGACTCCTCGGTCAATATCCAATAGCGGGACCTGGATGCCCATATTGGATCCTACATATTCTATGAAGAACTTATCGTTTGAACCTCAGTGCCAAGGATTCATATAATCCCGTATGTCATTCCCTTTGTCCTTCGGTATGTTACTTGCCCGAGATTCGATCGTCAGTATCCACATACCTATTTCAATCTCGTTTACCGGCAAGTCTCTTTACTCATTCCATAATACAAGATCCCGCAACTTACACTAAGTCACATTGCTTGCAAGGCTTGTGTGTGATGTTGTATTACCGAGTGGGCCCCGAGATACCTCTCCGTCACACGGAGTGACAAATCCCAGTCTTGATCCATACTAACTCAACTAACACCTTCGGAGATACCTATAGAGCATCTTTATAGTCACCCAGTTACGTTGCGATGTTTGATACACACAAAGTATTCCTCCGGTGTCAGTGAGTTATATGATCTCATGGTCATAGGAATAAATACTTGACACGCAGAAAACAGTAGCAACAAAATGACACGATCAACATGCTACGTCTATTAGTTTGGGTCTAGTCCATCATGTGATTCTCCTAATGACGTGATCCAGTTATCAAGCAACAACACCTTGTTCATAATCAGAAGACACTGACTATCTTTGATCAACTTGCTAGCCAACTAGAGGCTTGCTAGGGACAGTGTTTTGTCTATGTATCCACACATGTAAATGAGTGTTCGTTCAATACAATTATAACATGGATAATAAACGATTATCTTGATGCAGGAATTATAATAATAACTATATTTATTATTGCCTCTAGGGCATAATTCCAACAGTCTCCCACTTGCACTAGAGTCAATAATATAGCCCTCACATCATCATGCGAATTACATTGTAATAAATCTAACACCCATACAGTTCTGATGTTGATCATGCTTTGGCCGTGGAAGAGGTTTAGTCAGCGGGTCTGCTACATTCAGATCCGTGTGCACTTTGCATATATTTATGTCCTCTCCTTCGACGTAGTCGCGGATGAGGTTGAAGCGTCGTTTGATGTGTCTGGACTTCTTGTGAAACCGTGATTCCTTTGGTAAGGCAATGGCACCCGTGTTGTCACAGAACAAGGTTATTGGATTCAGTGCGCTTGGCACCACTCCAAGATCCGTCATGAACTGCTTCATCCAGACACCCTCCTTAGCCGCCTCCGAGGCAGCCATGTACTCTGCTTCACATGTAGAATCTGCTACGACGCTTTGCTTGGAACTGCACCAGCTTACCGCACCCCCATTAAGAATAAATACGTATCCGGTTTGCGACTTAGAGTCGTCCGGACCTGTGTCAAAGCTTGCATCGACATAACCTTTTACGGCGAGCTCTTCGTCACCTCCATACACGAGAAACATCTCCTTAGTCCTTTTAAGGTACTTCAGGATATTCTTGACCGCTGTCGAGTGATCCACTCCTGGATTACTCTGGAACCTACCTGCCATACTTATGCCCAGGCTAACATCCGGTCTAGTGCACAACATTGCATACATGATAGAACCTATGGCTGAACCAGAGGGGACGGAGCGCATATGCTCTCTATCTTCATCAGTTGCTGGGCACTGAGTCTTACTCAATCTCGTACCTTGTAAAACTGGCAAGAACCCTTTCTTGGACTGTTCCATTTTGAACCTCTTCAAAACTTTATCAAGGTATGTGATTTGTGAAAGTCCTATCAGGCGTTTTGATCTATCCCTGTAGATCTTAATGCCTAGAATGTAAGCAGCTTCTCCTAGATCCTTCATAGAGAAACTTTTATTCAAGTAATCCTTTATGCTCTCCAAAAACTTTGCGTTGTTTCCAATCAGCAATATGTCATCCACATATAATATTAGAAACGCCACAGAGCTCCCACTCACTTTCTTGTAAATACAAGATTCTCCAACCACTTGTATAAACCCAAATGCTTTGATCACCTCATCAAAGCGTTTGTTCCAACTCCGAGATGCTTGCACCAGTCCATAAATGGATCGCTGGAGCTTGCACACCTTGTTAGCATTCTTAGGATCGACAAAACATTCGGGTTGCATCATATACAATTCTTCCTTAAGGAAACCGTTAAGGAACGCCGTTTTGACATCCATCTGCCAGATTTCATAATCGAAAAATGCAGCTATTGCTAACATGATTCTGACGGACTTAAGCATCACTACGGGTGAGAATGTCTCATCGTAGTCAACTCCTTGAACTTGTGAAAAACCCTTTGCCACAAGTCGAGCTTTATAAACGGTCACATTGCCGTCAGCGTCCGTCTTCCTCTTAAAGATCTATTTGTTCTGAATAGCCTTGCGGCCCTCAGGCAGTACCTCCAAAGTCCACACTTCGTTCTCATACATGGATCCTATCTCGGACTTCATGGCTTCTAGCCATTTGCTGGAATCTGGGACCACCATTGCTTCTTCATAATTTGCAGGTTCATTGTTGTCCAACAACATGATTGATAAGACGGGATTACCATACCACTCTGGAGCAGCACGTGGTCTCGTCGACCTGCGTGGTTTGACAGAAACTTGAACCGGAGTTTCATGATCATTATCATTAACTTCCTCCTCAACCGGCGTCGCAACGACAGAGGTTTCCCCTTGCCCTGCGCCACCATCCAGAGGGATGAGAGGTTCGACAACCTCGTCAAGTTCTATCTTCCTCCCACTCAATTCTCTCGAGAGAAACTCCTTCTCGAGAAAAGCTCCATTTTTAGCAACAAACACTTTGCCGTCGGATTTGAGATAGAAGGTGTACCCAACTGTCTCCTTTGGGTAACCTATGAAGACGCACTTTTCCGCTTTGGGTTCCAGCTTTTCAGGCTGAAGCTTTTTGACATAAGCATCACATCCCCAAACTTTAAGAAACGACAACTTTGGCCTTTTGCCATACCACAGTTCATATGGCGTCGTCTCAACGGATTTTGATGGTTCCCTATTTAAAGTGAATGAAGTTGTTTCTAATGCATAACCCCAAAACGATAACGACAAATCGGTAAGAGACATCATAGATCGCACCATCTCTAATAAAGTACGATTATGACGTTCGGACACACCATTACGCTGTGGTGTTCCACGCGGTGTTAACTGTGAAACAATTCCACATTGTCTTAAGTGAGCACCATACTTGAAACTCAGATATTCACCCCCACAATCAGACCGTAGGAACTTGCTCTTCAAGTTACGATGATTTTCAACTTCACTCTGAAATTGCTTGAACTTTTCAAATGTTTCAGACTTGTGCTTCATCAAGTAGACATAACCACATCTACTCAAATCGTCAGTGAAGGTGAGAAAATAACGATATCCGCCGCGTGCCTCCACGCTCATCGGACCACACACATCGGTATGTATGATTTCCAACAAGTCACTTGCACGCTCCATTGTTCCGGAGAACGGAGTCTTAGTCATCTTGCCAATGAGGCATGGTTCGCACGTGTCAAGTGAATCAAAGTCAAGTGACTCCAAAAGTCCATCAACATGGAGTTTCTTCATGCGCTTTACACCAATATGACCTAAGCGGCAGTGCCACAAAAATATGGCGCTATCATTGTTAACTCTAACTCTTTTGGTCTCAATGTTATGTATGTGTGTATCGCTATCAAGATTCAATATGATCAATCCTCTCACATAGGGTGCATGACCATAAAAGATGTTACTCATAGAAATAGAACAACCATTATTCTCTGACTTAAAAGAATAACCGTCTCGCAATAAACAAGATCCAGATATAATGTTCATGCTCAACGCAGGCACTAAATAACAATGATTTAAGTTCATAACTAATCCTGATGGTAACTGAAGTGAAACTGTGTCGACGGCGATTGCATCAACCTTGGAACCATTTCCTACGCGCATCGTCACTTCATCTTTTGCCAGCCTTCGTCTATTCCGCAGTTCCTGTTTCGAGTTGCAAATATGAGCAACAGAACCGGTATCGAATACCCAGGCACTACTACGAGAGCCGGTTAAGTACACATCAATAACTTGTATATCAAATATACCTGATTTTTCTTTGGTCGCCTTCTTATCTGCCAGATACTTGGGGCAATTGCGCTTCCAGTGACCCATACCCTTGCAATAGTAACACTCCGTTTCAGGCTTAGGTCCAGCTTTGGGTTTCTTCGTCGGATTGGCAACAGGCTTGCCACTCTTCTTTGAATTACCCTTCTTGCCTTTGCCGTTTCTCTTGAAACTAGTGGTCTTATTCACCATCAACACTTGATGCTCTTTACGGAGTTCATACTCTTCGACTTTCAGCATCGCAAACAACTCGCCGGGAGACTTGTTCATCCCTTGCATGTTGTCGTTCAACACAAAGCCTTTATAGCTTCGCGGCAGTGATTGAAGGATTCTGTCGGTGATAGCCTCTTGCGGGAGTTCAATCCCCAGCTCAGCTAGACGGTTTGAGTACCCACACATTTTGAGCACATGTTCACTGACAGACGAGTTTTCCTCCATCTTGCAAGCATAGAATTTATCGGAGGTCTCATACCTCTCGATCCGGGTGTTCTTCTGAAAGATAAACTTCAACTCCTGGAACATCTCAAATGCTCCATGACGCTCAAAGCGACGTTGAAGTCCCGGTTCTAAGCCATACAAGACTGCACATTGAACTACTGAGTAGTCCTCCTTACGTGCTAACCAAGCGTTCTTAACATCCTGATCAGCCGTAGCGGGTGGTTCATCTCCTAGCGCAGCATTAAGGACATAATCCTTCTTCCCAGCTTGTAAGATTAGCTTAAGATTACGAGCCCAGTCTACAAAGTTGCTTCCATCATCTTTCAACTTAGCTTTCTCTAGGAACGCATTAAAATTCAGGGTGACTGTCGCGTGAGCCATGATCTACAACACAAATATATTCAAAGTGGACTTAGACTATGTTCAAGATAATTACAGTTTAACTTAATCAAACTTACACGCTAAACTCCCACTCAAAAAGTACATCTCTCTAGTCATTTGAGTGGTTCATGATCCACTTACACTAGCTCAAGTCCGATCATCACGTGAGTTGAGTATAGTTTCAGTGGTAAGCATCCCTATGCTAATCATATCATCTATATGATTCATGATCGACCTTTCGGTCTCATGTGTTCCGAGGCCATGTCTGCACATGCTAGGCTCGTCAAGCTTAACCCGAGTGTTCCGCGTGCGCAACTGTTTTGCACCCGTTGTATGTGAACGTTGAGTCTATCACACCCGATCATCCCGTGGTGTCTCGAAACGACGAACTGTAGCAACGGTGCACAGTCGGGGAGAACTGCATTTCGTCTTGAAATTTTAGTGAGAGATCACCTCATAATGCTACCGTCGTTCTAAGCAAAATAAGGTGCATAAAAGGATTAACATCACATGCAATTCATAAGTGACATGATATGGCCATCATAACGTGCTTCTTGATCTCCATCACCAAAGCACCGGCACGACCTTCTTGTCACCGGCACCATACCATGATCTCCATCAACGTGTCGCCATCGGGGTTGTCGTGCTACTCATGCTATTACTACTAAAGCTACATCCTAGCAAAATAGTAAACGCATCTGCAAGCACAAACGTTAGTATAAAGACAACCCTATGGCTCCTGCCGGTTGCCGTACCATCGACGTGCAAGTCGATATTATCTATTACAACATGATCATCTCATACATCCAATATATCACATCACATCGTTGGCCATATCACATCACAAGCATACCCTGCAAAAACAAGTTAGATGTCCTCTAATTTTGTTGTTGCATGTTTTACGTGGTGACCATGGGTATCTAGTAGGATCGCATCTTACTTACGCAAACACCACAACGGAGATATATGAGTTGCTATTTAACCTCATCCAAGGACCTCCTCGGTCAAATCCGATTCAACTAAAGTTGGAGAAACCGACACTTGCCAATCATCTTTGAGCAACGGGGTTACTCGTAGCGATGAAACCAGTCTCTCATAAGCGTACGAGTAATGTCGGTCCAAGCCGCTTCAATCCAACAATACCGCGGAATCAAGAAAAGACTAAGGAGGGCAGCAAAACGCACATCACCACCCACAAAAACTTTTGTGTTCTACTCAAGAAGACATCTACGCGTGAACCTAGCTCATGATGCCACTGTTGGGGAACGTCGCATGGGAAACAAAAAATTTCCTACGCGCACGAAGACCTATCATGGTGATGTCCATCTACGAGAGGGGATGAGTGATCTACGTACCCTTGTAGACCGTACAGCAGAAGCGTTAGTGCACGCGGTTGATGTAGTGGAACGTCCTCACGTCCCTCGATCTGCCCCGCGAACAATCCCGCGATCAGTCCCACGATCTAGTACCGAACGGACGGCACCTCCGCGTTCGGCACACGTACAGCTCGACGATGATCTCGGCCTTCTTGATCCAGCAAGAGAGACGTAGAGGTAGAAGAGTTCTCCGGCAGCGTGACGGCGCTCCGGAGGTTGGTGATGACCTTGTCTCAGCAGGGCTCCGCCCGAGCTCCGCACAAACGCGATCTAGAGGAAAAACCGTGGAGGTATGTGGTCGGGCTGCCGTGGAAAAGTCGTCTCATATCAGCCATAAATACTCCGTATATATAGGTGGGAGAGAGGGACCTTGCCTTGGGGGTCAAGGAGCCCCAAGGGGGTCGGCCGAGCCAAGGGGGGAAGGTCCCCCCCCCAAACCGAGTTGGACTTGGTTTGGTGGGTGGGAGTCCTTCCTTCCATTCCCACCTCCTCTTTTTTTTTCTTTGATTTTTCTTCCAATGCGCATAGGGCCCCTTTTGGGCCGTCCTCAAGGCCTATGGGCTTCCCCGGGGTGGGTTGCCCCCCCGGTGAATTCCCGGAACCCATTCGTCATTCCCGGTACATTCCCGGTAACTCCGAAAACCTTGCGGTAATCAAATGAGGTCATCCTATATATGAATCTTCGTTTTCGGACCATTCCGGAAACCCTCGTGACTTCCGCGATCTCATCCGGGACTCCGAACAACATTCGGTAACCAACCATATAACTCAAATACGCATAAAACAACGTCGAACCTTAAGTTTGCAGACCCTGCGGGTTCGAGAACTATGTAGACATGACCCGAGAGACTCCTCGGTCAATATCCAATAGCGGGACCTGGATGCCCATATTGGATCCTACATATTCTACGAAGATCTTATCGTTTGAACCTCAGTGCCATGGATTCATACAATCCCGTATGTCATTCCCTTTGTCCTTCGGTATGTTACTTGCCCGAGATTCGATCGTTAGTATCCACATACCTATTTCAATCTCGTTTACCAGCAAGTCTCTTTACTCGTTCCGTAATACAAGATCCCGCAACTTACACTAAGTCACATTGCTTGCAAGGCTTGTGTGTGATGTTGTATTACCGAGTGGGCCCCGAGATACCTCTCCGTCACACGGAGTGACAAATCCCAGTCTTGATCCATACTAACTCAACTAATACCTTCGGAGATACCTGTAGAGCATCTTTATAGTCACCCAGTTACGTTGCGACGTTTGATACACACAAAGTATTCCTGCGGTGTCAGTGAGTTATATGATCTCATGGTCATAGGAATAAAAACTTGACACGCAGAAAACAGTAGCAACAAAATGACACGATCAACATGCTACGTCTATTAGTTTGGGTCTAGTCCATCACGTGATTCTCCTAATGACGTGATCCAGTTATCAAGCAACAACACCTTGTTCATAATCAGAAGACACTGACTATCTTTGATCAACTGGCTAGCCAACTAGAGGCTTGCTAGGGACAGTGTTTTGTCTATGTATCCACACATGTAAATGAGTCTTCATTCAATACAATTATAGCATGGATAATAAACGATTATCTTGATGCAGGAATTGTAATAATAACTATATTTATTATTGCCTCTAGGGCATAATTCCAACACTTCTTACCCTTGCCCTTCTTGAAACTAGTGGTCTTGTTGACCATCAACAGTTGATGCTCTTTCTTGATTTCTACTTCTGCAGACTTGAGCATCGAGTACAACTCAGGAATGGTCTTTTCCATCCCTTGCATGTTGTAGTTAAGCACAAAGCCTTTGTAGCTTGGTGGGAGAGACTGGAGGATTCTGTCAATTATGGCATCATCCGGAAGTTCGATTCGAAGTGAAGTCAGACGACCGTGTAACCCAGACATTTTGAGTATGTGCGCACTGACAGAACTGTTCTCCTCCATCTTACAGCTAAAGAACTTGTCGGAGACTTCATATCTCTCGACACGGGCATGAGCTTAAAAACTAGCTTCAGCTCTTGGAACATCTCATATGCACCGTGTTGTTCAAAACGCATTTGGAGCCCCGTTTCTAAACTGTATAACATGCCACACCTAACCAGAGAGTAGTCATCACTCCGCGTTTGCCAGACGTTCAGAATGTCCTGGTCTGCTGCGGGAGCGGGAGGGTCACCTAGCGACGCATCAAGGACTTAAGCCTTTTTAGCTGCTTCAAGGATGAGCTTCAAGTTGCGAACCCAGTCCGCATAGTTGCTACCATCATCTTTCAGCTTGTTTTTCTCTAGGAATGCGTTGAAATTGAGGTTGACGTTGGCCATCTACAATATTTATATAAGACAACTTTTAGACTAAGTTCATGACAATTAAGTTCATTTAATCAAATTAAGTATGAACTCCCACTTAAATCGACATCCCTCTAGTCATCTAAGTGATACATGATCCATGTTGACTAACCCGTGTCCGATCATCACGTGAGACAGACTAGTCACCATGGTGAGCAACTTCATGCTGATCGTATTCAACCATACGACTCATGTTCGACCTTACAGTCTCTTGTATTCGAGGTCATGTCTGTACATGCTAAGCTCGTCGAGTCAACCTAGGTGTTCCGCGTGTGTAAATCTGGCTTACACCCGTTGTATGCGAACGTTAGAATCTATCACACCCGATCATCACGTGGTGCTTCGAGACAACGATCCTTCGCAATGGTGCACACTTAGGGGAATACGTTCTCAAAATTTTAAGAGGGGTCATCTTATTATGCTACCGTCGTTCTAAGCAATAAGATGAAAAACATGATAAACATCACAATGCAATCATATAGTGACATGATGTGGCCATTATCATCTTTGCTCTTTCTATCTCCATCTTCAGGCATCACATGATCATCATTGTCACCGACGTGACACCATGATCTCCATCATCATGATCTCCATCATCGTATCTCCATGAAGTCGTCACGCCAACTACTACTATAGCTAACCGTTAGCAATGAAGTAAAAGTAGTAAGCACATGGCGTTGCATCTCATACAATAAATTAAGACAACTCCTATGGCTCCTGCCAGTTGTCATACTCATTGACATGCAAGTCGTGAGACCTATTACAATAACATGATCATCTCATACATGATACATGCAACATCACAACTTTGGCCATATCACATCACATGGCAAACCCTACAAAAACAAGTTAGACATCCTCTAATTGTTGTTGCAAGTTTTACGTGGCTGATTTGGGTTTCTAGCAAGAACGCTTTCTTACCTACGTGACAGCCACAACGATGATATGCCAAAGCTATTTACCCTTCATAAGAAGCCTTTTCATCAAATCCAATCCGACTAGATTAGGAGAGACAGACACCCGCTAGCCACCTTTATGTACGGTGTGCATGTCTGTCGGTGGAACCAGTCTCACGTAAGCGTACGTGTAGTGTCGGTCCGGGCCGCTTCATCCCACAATACCGCCGGAAAAGAATAAGACTAGTAGCGGCAAGCAATTGACAAATCATCGCCCACAACCTTTTGTGTTCTACTCGTGCATAGAATCTACGCATAGAAACCTGGCTCAGATGCCACTGTTGGGTAACGTAGCATAAATTCAAAAAATTTCCTACGCATATTCAGATCTTCCTATGGAGAGACCAGCAATGAGAGAGGGATGAGTGCATCTTCATACCTTTGAAGATCGCTTAGCGGAAGCGTTACTAGAAAGCGGTTGATGGAGTCGTACTCACGGCGATTCAGATCGCGGTGTTATTCCGATCTAGTGCCGAACTACGACACCTCCGCGTTCAACACACGTGCAACCCGGTGACATCTCCCGCACCTTGATCCAGTAAGGAGGAGGCAGAGGTTGGGGAAGAACTCCAACAGCACGACGGCGTGGTGTCGATGGAGAGACGAGGTCTCCCGGCAGGGTTTCGCCAAGCACCAGCATAGAGGAGGAGAAAGAAGGGCACGTCTGCGCTGAGGGAGAGGGAAAAGTCTATCTCCAACAGCCCCAAAACCCCCACTATTTATAGGAGGAGGGGAGGGGGATGCGCCAACCCTAGAAACTACTGGAATTGATAAATTTGCCGTCTGCCATGCCTTTGTCGTCTGCTGACGCATGGCAAAGATGCTCTTTGCCGTCAGCTGGCACAAAGCAGACGAAAAAGAGGTTGCTGATGGCAAAGATTTTATTTTCCGTCGGTCACCTCTTTGCTGTCTGCCAGCGGACGGCAAAGATGCGCCACGCAGACGGCAAAGATTGTTGTCGTCAGCTCCATCTTTGCCGTGTGCCTCTCCCTCTTTGCCGTCTGCTAGCACACGACAAGGGGGATGGCCACATAACGACAGCGCTCGGTCCCTCCCACCCCATCTCCCCACCTCTCTCTCTCCCCCACTCCCGACCTCTATCTCTCTCCCCACTCCCCACCTCTCTGTCTCTCCCACGCCGCCCGCACCACCACCACCGTGCCGCCCCCTCCCTTCCTCCCCCTCGCTCACCCTGGGGTCTCCCCGTGCCTCTGGGCCGCGCTCCAGCTCCGGCGCCTTGACCCAGCCGTCGCGGTCACCCTCATGCCCCGGTACGCGCCCCACCTGTGCAGCCTCCGCCTCGCCGGTTGCGCCCTTACTTCGCACCGCCGGCCTCAGCTCGCTCCGCCTCTCTGGCTGCCGTGACCTCACTGACGCCGCGTTCGCCGTCCTCGCCGTGTGCCACGGGGCCCTCGCCGAGCTCCACATCAGCCCCGACCTGCTCGACCGAATCTCCAGCAACGCCCTCCGCAGCGTCGCCCTCTGCTGTCCGCGCCTCCGCTGCCTCCGCCTCAATAGCCTCACCGAGCTCCACATCAGCCCCGACCCGCTCGACCGAAGACTATTTGGATTCTTCTGCCTTCAGAACTGCACTTACCCTCTCTTTTGATTCACTAATTTATTTATTTTCAATTTGGATTTAAAGTCTAATGGAGTGGTTGCATCTAGTGGTGTCGATTTTGCAGAAATTCCTGATATTAGAGGTAGCAAATCAATCATTTGATATTTGAGGGACATCAATCAGTAGGCTTTTTCAGGAAGCATTGGTGTTGGCAAATAAAAGGATGCTTTAGGTATACTCTATTTTACATTGTTCAATTGGTTCGATGACATCCGTATGTGATTAACTGATTAATTAAGAATGGAAATATTCCTTTCTATTAGAAATTTGTATGGTAGGTTGTGCCTGCTGATTCCTAATTTGTTCTAGCTTACTAACTATAAGCTATAGTGTACTTCCACGGTAATGCAGTAAAGGATGAATTACTGGCTATGGATGATTACTATGAGCGGGTCTGATATTATGAGTTGTAGGTTTCTTAAGCTACATGTCTTGTGATGGTTAAGTTGTTTAGGCAATAGCAATACTAGATCAGTTTAATTCTGTAGCAATGCAGCTAAGCAGGGGTACAGTAATGTAGATAAGCAAGGGTTGGAATGCGTCACTCTTTGTTATGAACAAATGGCCTAGGTAGCAGCGATGCTGTTACTGGCTTGTATTTGATCTGAGTGAAGTGTAGCCAATTGAAGGTAATTTGAAGATCCTACATTAGAGTATATTCCGTTTTCATTAACCCACAACAGAGTATGCATAGGGAAGTATATACTTTTGTGAACCGTTTAGTGCTCGCATCTCTTACTGTACTGTATTAGGCTGTTCATGTTCTAATTTTTCAGCATTTTGTTCACATGAAAGGTGCTTCCTATAATACCATCATTGAATTTTGACTATTCAAAGGAAGAAAACACAAACTTATCTACACTACAAATTCAGCCTTCTACATTTCATTTGTGTTGAACTATCACCATTTGGTCCATATGTACATTTCCATGCTCAAAGAATGCAGGATATGACGTGGTTGTTTGAAATAATGAAATTTATGGGACACAAAGGCCACACGAACTTGTGTTAGTTCAAGTAACACTCTTCTTATGCTTCCTACTTGTGTTGTTCTTCTTCAATGTCCATAGATTGCGTCCATATTTCCTACTTCTCTTACAAAATTTGTTGAAGCTCAGATATGTAAACCATTTTATTTCTTGCATAAGCTTGATTGTGTTTTTTAGTGATAATTATGATAGGATGGATGATCTCACATCGATTATGTACTGCAGGGTCTGCCCCTTGCTGTTCGTGCTACTTTGGCTTGCATTGGATCGATTGTCACATGTACTTCCATAAGGTTGCAAACAATGGTTCAGTACGACCACTTCCTTCCTAATTTTACTTATCTATCCACATTATATAGGATGGACCTAATAACTAACATGAGGTAAATTGTAACGAATGTGGACTATATATATAGTGTCGTATTTCATAAAAATATGGTATGACGTTTATAACTTGGCCATTCTTCTTCAATTTTTGGTTCAGTTAGATGTATTTCACAATGCCCCTGCACCATCAGATTCTTGAGTCACATTCGCAAGCTCTTAGCTTGTCCACCATCTGCCTTTAATGCCCCTGGCTTGTTAGTTCCTATTAGCTCCTAGCCTGTTCACCATGTGCGGCATTTGTAGTTTCGTACTGCTATTGTGAAGCATTTTGTTTGTTTGTGTACATGGTTCAGAAATAGATGTGATGTCAATTTGCCATGGCTATGCAAATGGTAGACACGGCCAAGCAGCCCATGTAATTGTAGTTGATGCATTTTCCTAGTCTGTGTTGAGGGTTAAATTGTAGTTGTTGGTCACCATTTATGATTGATATGCTTGCCTGAGTTAGAAGCATTTGTAGTATTGCCAGCTAGCATGATTACTTTTTTAGAAGACCATGCTTTCCTATTTTCAGCTGTTATTTTCTGAACTGAGAAATTGGCAAACAATAACCTTCACTTTTCAAACAACATTGGTTGAATATTTCATATTTGTTTACTGTTTCTTTCGGCCACTATTTGTTGTAAGATACGCAGTGTTGTGGTCGTATCAATCTGATCTGAAGGTCCTATTTGTCCAATAATATGCGAGCTGGCGTGCTTAAGTTGACATGGTTTTGGTGGAGGCCGCGGGCGCCGACCTGGAGCGCCTCGACTCCATGGCCTTCGGCAATGTCTCCGTCGAGGCCGGTGGCGTGGCGCGGCCCGATGAACCAAGCCAGGGAGTCGCCGGGGCCGGATCTCCCCACGCCCACGGATGAGTCGCCCGCCCCTGCTGTTGTTCCCGTTGCCGCTGGAGAGGAGTAGCAGCAACTTCCCGCCGTCGCTGTTGAGGAGCAGCAGCCACTTCCAACCGCAACGCCATCGGCCGCCGCCCCCACATCAATCTTTGATGTCGGGTAGAGGGGCATCCCAGTGCAGCATCTCCCTCCAACAACCTCAATTTCTAAGGTGAATCCCCTTCCAATTTGTAAGTTTGATGGATGAGGATCTGTGGATCTGGCTGATTAAATTAGCAAATAAATGGCATATGATTTGTCTTTGAATTCTAGCTGATTTTTTGACAACCAACCATATTAAAGTCTGAATAAGCTCCTTATCAGAAAAAGGGTCTGAAGAATATCAACATGATCACATAGTGAATCAAGTAGAAGTATAGGACGAATTTATCCTACAACTATGCATGGTTTTCGTACAGGGAGAATGACTCCATCTTTTTTTTCTACTACTTTATCGAATGACTATATGGATTAACATATAGACTCATGTGCACATTTTTATTGCAAAAGAGGATCAACAATATGCACATTTTTATTTTATAGTTTTATAAGAGCCAAATCAAGTTGTTATATTTTTGTTTTACTTTTTAACACAACATTAGCTGAGAACAAAAAGGAAAAGGGAGAAAAAAAATAACAAACTGGCTGAAAATGTTCCACAACAGAACCTATAGTTTGAACGGGCTCCAGGATTATACTACATAATATACTTTCATGCTCCAGGTTAGATTAGGAAGCAATATAGCTGCACAAAGATGAGCCGTCGTTCACACTGTGAATCCTGATTATAGCCGCAGGAGAAGAATATGATACCTTGTCAGCCATATAAAATAGAGCTAATTACTAGAGCTTCTAAAATAAGGGATCATTTGGAAGAGAACACATGGGAAGATATTCTCATCTCAATAGTTATCTAAAATATGAACATATCACAGTCTTTCTACTTTTGTATTTGTTTTGATATAGGTATGAAATGAACATTTGGGGT
This sequence comes from Hordeum vulgare subsp. vulgare, assembly GCF_904849725.1. Taxonomy (NCBI): domain Eukaryota; kingdom Viridiplantae; phylum Streptophyta; class Magnoliopsida; order Poales; family Poaceae; genus Hordeum; species Hordeum vulgare. Next base: position 509,729,838 of record NC_058522.1, read on the forward strand.
GATGCGACCTAGTCCTCGAGCGTTCTTAGTTGTTTTGGCCGTTTTGCTTTTTCTAAATCCTATAATGTACTTTATCCAGCTAAAAAAATGTATATTATCAATCAAACCTAGAGCTACATAATGTCCTTTCTCCCTTGTTTCAATTGCAGAGACTCCTGCTTTGAGAGTTTTTTTCTAGGGTTGATTGCTAAGGTTCTTATTTTTCCCCCAGCTCATTATAGCTTGTGCCGAGCGAGCAACGAGCATTGAAGATCTTGCAGAGAAGTTCCCTGATAAGATTGTTAAGGTCATCTATTTCTTCAACTTGATTTTGGATCAATGCATATATATCTTGAGTAGCAGCTTCACTTGTCATAAGAGAGATACAACACTACATTTAGTTTGCATCGATTTCATAATCTGTTGGGTAGTCCTATTTCATTGATTGTATGTTGAAAGCAGATGTAATCTTATTGATTTTCACATTAGATGCCTCTTGTAATGTTAGTATTTTTTTGTCAGGCCTTAACAAGTTGTGTACATATATGCAATGAACATTCCCGCATATATGCACCTTCTACCTCTTCTTCTTCTTTTACTTATTATTCTTTTAGTATTTTTTCTTCTTCTACTTCTTCTAACTTTCTTAATTACTCTCCTTTTTGCAGATTTGATTAATTTCATGGAAATTGGCATTGATGGACTGTTAGTGTTTAGTGTTTTCATTTGTATTGACGAACGATGTAAAACTTATGTATGTATATATATGGATGAACTATGTGAAACTACGTATTGTGCTAGCCTTTGTGTTCTCTAGCTTGTTAAATATTTCATGATGATGTTGGAAATATATATGTTGTGAAATATATGTGTTGAAGATGTTTAAAACTATATATGCTGTGAAATATGTATATATATATAGTATAAAAATGTAGGGAAATAAAAGAAAACAGACAAAAAAGGAGCAATACAGGCTCTTTGCCATATGCCAGCAGATGGCAAAGCCCTTTGCCTTCTGCCAGCAGACGGCAAAGGGCCGCCCCACGGCAGACGGCAAAGGGCCCAAAGCCGTGGGCTGAAGCAGATTGAGTGCCCCCTTTGCCGTCAGCCCCCTCATGGCAATGGGGGAAGGGCAGACGGCAAAGAGGGGAGAGAGAGGGGTTGTGTGCCCCCTTTGCCGTCAGCCCCCTCATGGCAAAGGGGGAGGGCAGACGACAAAGAGGGGAGGCCTGCCGTTAACACTTAACGGGGCCGTTGTAGTATATGCCGTCCCATTTAATTTGCCGTCTGCCCCCTCATGGCAAAGATTCTTTGCCGTCCGCTTTGAAAAAGCAGACGGCAAAGAACCTCTTCACCGGAATTTTTTTGCCGTCTAATTTAGAGTCTGCTGACCGACGGCAAAGGCTTTGCCGTCCGTGGTTCCCCCCTTTGCCCTCCGCCATGGCGGACGACAAATTCTCAGATTCCTGTAGTGAGAATTCCCCCCCTAGGTGGTGCGGCAGCCCCAGATGGGAGAGGGGGCGGCGGCCAGGGCAGGGAGGAGGGGTGGCGCACCCCTCTGGTGGGCCTTAGGCCCACCTGCGCTAGGGTTCCCCCCTCCCCCCTCTTCTTGCGCCATGGGCTGAGTGGGGGGGGGGGGGGGGGGCGCACCAGCCCACCTAGGGGCTGGTTCCCTTCCCCACTTGGCCCATCTAGCCTCCCGGGGTCGTTGCCTTCTTTCGCTCGACCCCCGGGGCCACCTCCGGTGGTCCCGGTGGTCCCGATACGTTACCGGTGACGCCCGAAACACCTCCGGTGTCCAAAACCATCCGTCCTATATATCAATCTTTACCTCCGGACCATTCCGGAGCTCCTCGTGACGTCTGGGATCTCATCCGGGACTCCGAACAACTTTCTATAACCTTGTATAACAATTTCGTATAACCCTAGCGTCATCGAACCTTAAGTGTGTAGACCCTACGGGTTCGGGAGACAGGGAGACATGACCGAGACACCTCTCCTGGCAATAACCATCAGCGGGGTCTTGATACCCATGGTGGCTCCCACTTGCTCCACGATGATCTCATCGGATGAACCACGATGTCAAGGATTCAATCAATCCCGTATACAATTCCCTTTGTCTGTCGGTATAGAACTTGCCCCAGATTTGATCGTCGGTATACCTATACCTTGTTCAATCTCGTTACCGGTAAATCTCTTTACTTGTTCTTAGTACGTCATCGTGTGACTAACATCTTAGTCACATTGAGCTCATGATGATCTTCTACCGAGTGGGCCCAAAGATACCTCTCCGTCACATGGAGTGACAAATCCCGATCTCGATTCGTACCAACCCAACAGACACTTTCAGAGATACCCGGTGCACCTTTATAGTCACCCAGTTACGTTGTGACGTTTGATACACCCAAAGCACTCCTACGGTATCCGGGAGTTGCACAATCTCACAGTCGAAGGAAAAGACACTTGACATTAGAAAAGCTTTAGCATACGAACAATACGATCTAGTGCTATGCTTAGGATTGGGTCTTGTCCATCACATCATTCTCCCAATGATGTGATCCCGTTATCAGTGACATCTAATGCCCATGACCAGGAAACCATGATCATCTATTGACTAACGAGCTAGCCAACTAGAGGCTTGCTAGGGACACAGTGTGATCTTTTTATTCACACATGTATTACTGTTTCCTGTTAATACAATTATAGCATGAACAATAGACGGTCATCATGAACAAGAAAATATGATAATAACCATTTTATTATTGCCTCTAGGGCATATTTCCTACATTATGTGCAAACACAATTTTTTTCATGCATTTAATGATTTTTTTGATCTAAATGTCCCTGGAATTGAAAAGCACTCAAAATGAACTCTGAAAAGACTGAAGCTAGGCATGCTATCATCATTTCACCCACATTGCATATGCTAAAAACTTGAGAGGGTTATGGCAAAAACTGGATGCACTTCGTGTACAAACTAGACAATCTCTTTCGAAGTATGAGGGTTTCAAACGAATACTCATCTTTTACAAAGGAATTTCAAATTTAAAAACTTATTTTAACTCCACAATTTTTATGCACTCAATATGCACCATTTGAAGTCACGCCATACTTTTTCAACCCTTTCTCATTTCATTTGATATTTTTCATGCATTTAATGATTTTTGGAGCTAAATGACCTTGAAATTTAAAAGCATTGCAAACGAACTCTCAAAAAGGCTGAAACTAGTCATGGTATCATCATTTCACCCACATAGCATCAGCTACAAAGTTGGGAGGGTTACGGTAAAAACTGGATGCACTTCGCGTACAAATTGAACAATCTCTTTCGAAGTATTAGGGTTTCGGACGAATACTCATCTCTTACAAAGGCATTTCATTTTTAAAATAACCTAAAATTTACCAAAATTAATATAATGGTAAAACATACTAATATTATACATCAGGAAATAGAATGACTCAAAAAATCTATTTTAAAAGTAAAGTTATTCACAAAGTAGTGATTCATACAAATTTCAAAGAATTCAAATTTAAACATTCAAATTTGAAAACTACTCGCACTAACAGAAAGTTTATAATTTTTGTGACCTAAAGCGAAAATATTCACTCAAGAACTCAATGTATTTGGCTTTAAATAGAAACAAAAAAATATAAATAAATCAAAAACAAAAAAACTGGAAAAAGACCTTTAGTCCGGGGTTGTGGCACCAACGGGGACTAAAGGCCCCCCTTTAGTACCCGTGATGGCACCAACTAGGACTAAAGGCATGGACTTCCCGTCGCTTGGCGTGGTGAAATTCATCATTAGTTCCGCTTAGTGGCTCCAACCAAGACTAAAGGGGGTCTTTAGTCCCGGTTGGACCTACCAACCGGGACTAAAGGTTTCTATACATATAACGACCCCCGATTTCGTGTGAAATCTCTCCCATTTCCCACCACTCCAATAGCTATCCCCGGCGCCGCCAGGTTGCCGGAGCTTGTCGCCACCCCCGAATGTGTTGTCCTCGTCGCCGCCCCCGACGCCGGCCGCCAGCGCCTCCTCCACGAGCTTCGACACCGCCCGCGTCGCCAGGCTGCTCGCCCTTCCACCTCGCTTCGACGTCGTCGTCTTCCTCCCGCGCGCACCGCTGTCCGACAAGACCAGGCTGTCATCTTCCTCCCGCGTCGCCGACGACGAGCCCTTGCTGCAACTCTCTCCCTCCTCCCATGTTGAGCCTCCACATCTTTTGCCGAACACCTAAACATATATACATATGTGCTTGTTTACTTCAATCATGAAAAGATTTTGATAAAATCATTCTAATAAAAAAATGAATTATGAATGATGAAATGGGTAATAGAATGCAATGCAATGCGATGTGATTTGTGATGGAATGGAATGCAATGTCCATTAAATATTAATTAAACGAAATTAATACACCCCGAACGTTCGAATTTTAAGCATGGCAACGTGAGTTTTCATGCCAACTTTAATTCTCGCGAGGTTGACAAACATGACAATTTTCTAACAAAAAACAAACTCGGACAAAGTTATCATGTTTTAACAACTAAAGTTGTCATCTCACGTCAACTAAAGTTATCATGAAAAAGCGTTCAGGATGACATGCTTAAGATGTGAACGTTCGGGGTTTATCGAGATCTTAATTCAATTTGTACTAAAGAAATAAACTTGATAATTAAACATGAATGAGCCATACAAACATGTAATATTTGTCAATATACAAATCTTTGAGGGCATCTATCCTGAAAGAATTGCAAGTTTTAGCTAGTAATCAAATAGAAGACATACTAAGTTCGTTGCTTCAAAAGATACGTGTAATTATCTTTCTATGAATCTTACAATTTTAGCAATTTTCATTTATCAAGGGGATTAATTCTTCATCCATTTCGAATATTACTGTTCACACATTTTGTTATGTTTGGATTGGATGATAAAGTTTATTAAGTAGTATGAATTTAAATAGTTGTAGAAGTTTTTCTCGACGTCAACGATGCCCGGCCTGCATCCTCGTCATTGACTCGATGGTGACAACCTGCTTGAGAGGCGCCATGTACAGGACTGGGCTCCGCCAGGCTGGCAACGGGAGGTGCTACCTTCCGGGACGCACATCTTGGTGAGTAAGAGAGCTCAAGTCATCGACCCGGAGCTTCTTTGGTGGCGTTCGCGTGGGCCACTTTCGGTGCGGAGGCAATCGACCCTCGAGGAGGAGGTACTGTTGGGGAACGTCGCATGGGAAACAAAAATTTTCCTACGCGCACGAAGACCTATCATGGTGATGTCCATCTACGAGAGGGGATTTCCGATCAACGTACCCTTGTAGATCACACAGCAGAAGCGTTAGTGAACGCGGTTGATGTAGTGGAACGTCCTCACGTCCCTCGATCCGGCCTGCGAACCGTCCCGCGATCCGTCCCACGATCTAGTGCCGAACGGACGACACCTCCGCGTTCAGCACACGTAACGCTCGACAATGATCTCGGCCTTCTTGGTCGGGCTGCCGTGGAAAAGTCGTCTCAAATCAGCCCTGAAACCTCCGTACATATAGGTGGGAGAGGGGGGGGGGCCTTGCCTTGAGGCTCAAGGAGCCCCAAGGGGGTCGGCCGAGCCAAGGGGGGAAGTCCTCCCCTTCCAAACCGAATCCAACTAGGTTTGGAAGGTGGAGTCCTTCTCTCCTTCCCCACCTCCTTTTTTTTCTCTTTGATTTCTTATCCTTTGGCGCATAGGGCCTTCTTGGGCTGTCCCACCAGCCCACTAAGGGCAGGTGTGCCACCGCCAAGGCCTATGGGCTTCCCTGGGGTGGGTTGCCCCCCCCCGGTGAACACCCGGAACCCATTCGTCATTCCCGGTACATTCCCGGTAACTCCGAAAACCTTCCGGTAATCAAATGAGGTCATCCTATATATCAATCTTCTTTTCCGGACCATTCCGGAAACCCTCGTGACGTCCGTGATCTCATCCGGGACTCCGGACAACATTCGGTAACCAACCATATAACTCAAATACGCATAAAACAACGTCGAACCTTAAGTGTGCAGACCCTGCGGGTTCAAGAACTATGCACACATGACCCGAGTAACTCCTCGGTCAATATCCAATAGCGGGACCTGGATGCCCATATTGGATCACACATATTCTACGAAGATCTTATCGTTTGAACCTCAGTGCCAAGGATTCATATAATCCCGTATGTCATTCCCTTTGTCCTTCGGTATGTTACTTGCCCGAGATTCGATCGTCAGTATCCGCATACCTATTTCAATCTCGTTTACCGACAAGTCTCTTTACTCGTTCCGTAATACAAGATCCCGCAACTTACACTAAGTCACTTTGCTTGCAAGGCTTGTGTGTGATGTTGTATTACCGAGTGGGCCCCGAGATACCTCTCCGTCACACGGAGTGACAAATCCCAGTCTCGATCCATACTAACTCAACGAACACCTTCGGATATTCCTGTAGAGCATCTTTATAGTCACCCAGTTACGTTGTGACGTTTGATGCACATAAAGCATTCCTCCGGTGTGAGTGAGTTATATGATCTCATGGTCATAGGAACAAATACTTGACACGCAGAAAACAGTAGCAACAAAATGACACGATCAACATGCTACGTCTATTAGTTTGGGTCTAGTCCATCACGTGATTCTCTTAATGACGTGATCCAGTTATCAAGCAACAACACCTTGTACATAATCAGAAGACCCTGACTATCTTTGATCAACTGGCTAGCCAACTAGAGGCTTAATAGGGAGAGTGTTTTGTCTATGTATCCACACATGTATATAAGTCTTCGTTCAATACAATTCTAGCATGGATAATAAACGATTATCTTGATACAGGAATTATAATAATAACTATATTTACTATTGCCTCTAGGGCATAATTCCAACAGTCTCCCACTTGCACTAGAGTCAATAATCTAGCCCTCACATCATCATGCGAATTACATTGTAATAAATCTAACACCCATACAGTTCTGGTGTTGATCATGCTTTGCCCGTGGAAGAGGTTTAGTCAGCGGGTCTGCTACATTAAGATCCGTGTGCACTTTGCATATATTTACGTCATCCCGTTCGACGTAGTCGCGGATGAGGTTGAAGCGTCGTCTGATGTGTCTGGTCTTCTTGTGAAACCGTGGTTCCTTTGCTAAGGCAATGGCACCCGTGTTGTCACAGAACAAGGTTATTGGATTCAGTGCGCTTGGCACCACTCCAAGATCCGTCATGAACTGCTTCATCCAGACACCCTCCTTAGCCGCCTCCGAGGCAGCCATGTACTCCGCTTCACATGTAGAATCTGCTACGACGCTTTGCTTGGAACTGCACCAGCTTACCGCACCCCCATTAAGAATAAATACGTATCCGGTCTGTGACTTAGAGTCGTCTGGATCAGTGTGAAAGCTTGCATCGACGTAACCCTTTACGGCGAGCTCTTCGTCACCTCCATACACGAGAAACATCTCCTTAGTCCTTTTCAGGTACTTCAGGATATTCTTGACCGCCGTCCAGTGATCCACTCCTGGATTACTCTAGAACCTGCCTGCCATACTTATGGCCAGGCTAACGTCCGGTCTAGTGCACAGCATTGCATACATGATAGAACCTATGGCTGAAGCATAGGGGACGGTGCTCATATGCTCTCTATCCTTATCAGTTGCTGGGCACTGAGTCTTACTTAATCTTGTACCTTGTAAAACTGGCAAGAACCCTTTCTTGGACTGTTCCATTTTGAACCTCTTCAAAACTTTATCAAGGTATGTGATTTGTGAAAGTCCTATCAGGCGTTTTGATCTATCCCTGTAGATCTTAATGCCTAGAATGTAAGCAGCTTCTCCTAGGTCCTTCATAGAGAAACTTTTATTCAAGTAATCCTTTATGCTCTCCAAAAGTTCTACGTTGTTTCCAATCAGTAATATGTCATCCACATATAATATTAGAAACGCCACAGAGCTCCCACTCACTTTCTTGTAAATACAAGACTCTCCAACCACTTGTATAAACCCAAATGCTGTGATCACCTCATCAAAGCGTTTGTTCCAACTCTGAGATGCTTGCACTAGTCCATAAATGGATTGCTGGAGCTTTCACACCTTGTTAGCATTCTTAGGATCGACAAAACCTTCGGGTTGCATCATATACAACTCTTCCTTAAGGAAACCGTTAATGAACGCCGTTTTGACATCCATCTGCCAGATTTCATAATCGAAAAATGCAGCTATTGCTAACATGATTCTGACGGACTTAAGCATCGCTATGGGTGAGAATGTCTCATCGTAGTCAACTCCTTGAACTTGTGAAAAACCCTTTGCCACAAGTCGAGCTTTATAAACGGTCACATTGCCGTTAGCGTTCGTCTTCTTCTTAAAGATCCATTTGTTCTGAATAGCCTTCCGGCCCTCAGGTAGTACTTCCAAAGTCCACACTTTGTTTTCATACATGGATCCTACCTCGGACTTCATGGCCTCTAGACATTTGTTGGAATCTGGGCCCACCATTGCTTCTTCATAATTCGCAGGTTCATTGTTGTCTAACAACATGATTGACAAAACAGGATTACCGTACCACTCTGGAGCAGCACGTGGTCTCGTCGACCTACGTGGTTCGACAGGAACTTTAACCGGAGTTTCATGATCATCATCATTAACTTCCTCCTCAACCGGCGTCGCAACGACAGGGGTTTCCCCTTGCCCTGCGCCAGCATCTAGAGGGATGAGAGGTTCGATAACCTCATCAAGTTCTATCTTCCTCCCACTCAATTCTCCCGAGAGAAACTCCTTCTCGAGAAAAGCTCCGTTTTTAGCAACAAACACTCTACCCTCGGATTTGAGATAGAAGGTGTACCCAACTGTCTCTTTTGGGTAACCTATGAAGATGCACTTTTCCGCTTTGGGTTTCAGCTTTTTAGGCTGAATCTTTTTGACATAAGCATCACATCCCCAAACTTTAAGAAACGACAACTTTGGCCTTTTGCCATACCACAGTTCGTATGGTGTCGTCTCAGCGGATTTTGATGGTGCCCTATTTAAAGTGAATGCAGCTGTGTCTAATGCATAACCCCAAAATGATAACGGCAAATCGGTAAGAGACATCATAGATCGCACCATCTCTAATAAAGTACGATTACGACGTTCGGACACACCATTACGTTGTGGTGTTCCAGGCGGTGTCAACTGTGAAACAATTCCATAATGTCTTAAGTGAGCACCAAACTCGAAACTCAGATATTCACTCCCACGATCAGACCATAGGAACTTGATCTTCTTGTTACGATGATTTTCAACTTCACTCTGAAATTGCTTGAACTTTTCAAATGTTTCAGACTTGTGCTTCATTAAGTAGACATAACCATATCTACTCAAATCGTCAGTGAAGGTGAGAAAATAACGATATCCGCCGCGTGCCTCTACGCTCATCGGACCACACACATCGGTATGTATGATTTCCGACAAGTCACTAGCACACTCCATTGTTCCGGAGAACGGAGTTTTAGTCATCTTGCCCATGAGGCATGGTTCGCACGTGTCAAGTGACTCCAAAAGTCCATCAGTATGGAGTTTCTTCATGCGCTTTACACCAATATGACCTAAGCGGCAGTGCCACAAAAATATGGCGCTATCATTGTTAACTCTAACTCTTGTGGTCTCAATGTTATGTATATGTGTATCACTATCAAGATTCAATATGAACAATCCTCTCACATTGGGTGCATGACCATAAAAGATGTTACTCATAGAAATAGAACAACCATTATTCTCTGACTTAAAAGAGTAACCGTCTCGCAATAAAGAAGATCCAGATATAATGTTCATGCTCAATGCAGGCACTAAATAAAAATTATTCAAGTTCATAAGTAATCCCGATGGTAACTGAAATGAAACTGTGCCGACGGCGATTGCGTCAACCTTGGAACCATTTCCTACGCGCATCGTCACTTCATCTTTCGCCAGCCTTCGCCTATTCTGCAGTTCCTGTTTCGAGTTGCAAATATGAGCAACAGAACCGGTATCGAATACCTAGGCACTACTACGAGAGCCGGTTAAGTACACATCAATAACATGTATATCAAATATACCTGATTTTTCTTTGGCCGCCTTCTTATCAGCCAGATGCTTGGGGCAGTTGCGCTTCCAGTGACCCATACCCTTGCAATAGTAGCACTCTGTTTCAGGCTTAGGTCCAGCTTTGGGTTTCTTCATCGGATTGGCAACAGGCTTGCCGCACTTCTTTGAATTAACCTTCTTGCCTTTGCCGTTTCTCTTGAAACTAGTGGTCTTATTCACCATCAACACTTGATGCTCTTTACGGTGTTCAGACTCTGCGATTTTCAGCATCGCAAACAACTCGCCGGGTGACTTGTTCATCCCTTGCATGTTGTAGTTCAACACAAAGCCCTTATAGCTTGGCGGCAGTGATTGAAGGATTCTATGAGTGATAGCCTCTTGCGGGAGTTCAATCCCCAGCTCAGCTAGACGGTTTGAGTACCCAGACATTTTGAGCACATGTTCACTGACAGACGAATTCTCCTCCATCTTGCAAGCATAGAATTTATCGGAGGTCTCATACCTCTCGATCCGGGCGTTCTTCTGAAAGATGAACTTCAACTCCTGGAACATCTCATATTCTCCATGACGCTCAAAGCGACGTTGAAGTCCCGGTTCTAAGCCATACAAGACTGCACATTGAACTACTGAGTAGTCCTCCTTACGTGTTAACCAAGCGCTCTTAACATCCTGGTCAGCCGTAGCGGGTGGTTCATCTCCTAGCGCAGCATTAAGGACATAATCCTTCTTCCCAGCTTGTAAGATTAACTTAAGATTACGAGCCCAGTCTACAAAGTTGCTTCCATCATCTTTCAACTTAGCTTTCTCTAGGAACGTATTAAAATTCAGGGTGACTGTCGCGTGAGCCATGATCTACAACACAAATATATTCAAAGTGGACTTAGACTATGTTCAAGATAATTAGAGTTTAACTTAATCAAATTACTTGCTAAACTCCCACTCAAAAAGTACATATCTCTAGTCATTTGAGTGGTTCATGACCCACTTACACTAGCTCAATTCCGATCATCACGTGAGTTGAGTATACTTTCAGTGGTAAGCATCCCTATGCTAATTATATCATCTATATGATTCATGATCGACCTTTCGGTCTCATGTGTTCCGAGGCCATGTCTGCACGTGCTAGGCTCGTCAAGCTTAACCCGAGTGTTCCGCGTGTGCAACTGTTTTGCACCCGTTGTATGTGAACGTTGAGTCTATCACACCCGATCATCACGTGGTGTCTCGAAACGACGAACTGTAGCAACGGTGCACAGTCGGGGAGAACAACATTTCGTCTTGAAATTTTAGTGAGAGATCACCTCATAATGCTACCGTCGTTCTAAGCAAAATAAGGTGCATAAAAGGATTAACATCACATGCAATTCATAAGTGACATGATATGGCCATCATCACGTGCTTCTTGATCTCCATCACCAAAGCACCGGCACGATCTTCTTTTCACCGGCGCCACACCATGATCTCCATCAACGTGTCGCCATCGGGGTTGTCGTGCTACTCATGCTATTACTACTAAAGCTACATCCTAGCAAAATAGTAAACGCATCTGCAAGCACAAACGTTAGTTTAAAGACAACCCTATGGCTCCTGCCGGTTGCCGTACCATCGACGTGCAAGTCGATATTATCTATTACAACATGATCATCTCATACATCCAATATATCACATCACATCGTTGGCCATATCAAATCACAAGCATACCATGCAAAAACAGGTTAGACGTCCTCTAATTTTGTTGTTGCATGTTTTACGTGGTGACCAAGGGTATGTAGTAGGATCTCATCTTACTTACGCAAACACCACAACGGAGATATATGAATTGCTAGTTAACCTTATACAAGGACCTCCTCGGTCAAATCCGATTCAACTAAAGTTGGAGAAACCGACACTTGCCAGTCATCTTTGAGCAACGGGGTTACTCGTAGCAATGAAACCAGTCTCTCGTAAGCGTGCGAGTAATGTCGGTCCAAGCCGCTTCAATCCAACAATACCGCGGAATCAAGAAAAGACTAAGGAGAGCAGCAAAACGCACATCACCGCCCACAAAAACTTTTGTGTTCTACTCGAGAAGTCATCTACGCATGAACCTAGCTCTGATACCACTGTTGGGGAACGTCGCATGGGAAACAAAAAATTTCCTACGCGCACGAAGACCTATCATGATGATGTCCATCTACGAGAGGGGATTTCTAATCTACGTACCCTTGTAGATCGCACAGCAGAAGCGTTAGTGAACGCGGTTGATGTAGTGGAACGTCCTCACGTCCCTCGATCCGCCTCGCGAACCGTCCCGTGATCCGTCCCACGATCTAGTGCCGAACGGACGGCACCTCCGCGTTCAGCACACGTACAGCTCGACGATGATCTCGGCCTTCTTGATCCAGCAAGAGAGACGGAGAGGTAGATGAGTTCTCCGGCAGTGTGACGGCGCTCCGGAGGTTGGTGGTGATCTGATCTCGGCAGGGCTCCGCCCGAGCTCCGCAGAAACGCGATCTAGAGGAAAAACCATGGAGGTATGTGGTCGGGCTGCCGTGGAAAAGTCGTCTCAAATCAGCCCTAAAACCTCCGTATATATAGGTGGGAGAGGGGGGGGCTTGCCTTGAGGCTCAAGTATCCCCAAGGGGATCGGCCGAGCCAAGGGGGGAAGTCCTCCCCTTCCAAACCGAATCCAACTTGGTTTGGAAGGTGGAGTCCTTCTCTCCTTTCCCACCTCCTCTTTTTTTTTCTCCTTGATTTCATATCCTTTGGCGCATAGGGCCTTCTTGGGGCCACCCCCAAGGCCTATGGGCTTCCCCGGGGTGGGTTGCGCCCCCGTTGAACACCCGGAACCCATTCGTCATTCCCGGTATATTCCCGGTAACTCCGAAAACCTTCCGGTAATCAAATGAGGTCATCCTATATATCAATCTCCGTTTCCGGACCATTCCAGAAACCCTCGTGACGTCCGTGATCTCATCCGGGACTCCGAACAACATTCGGTAACCAACCGTATAACTCAAATACGCATAAAACAACGTCGAACCTTAAGTATGCAGACCCTGCGGGTTCGAGAACTATGCACACATGACCCTAGTGACTCCTCGGTCAATATCCAATAGTGGGACCTGGATGCCCGTATTGGATACCACATATTCTACGAAGATCTTATCGTTTGAACCTCAGTGCCAAGGATTCATATAATCCCGTATGTCATTCCCTTTGTCCTTCGGTATGTTACTTGCCCGAGATTCGATCGTCAGTATCCGCATACCTATTTCAATCCCTTTATCGGCAAGTCTCTTTACTCGTTCCGTAATACAAGATCCCGCAACTGAAACTAAGTCACTTTGCTTGCAAGGCATGTGTGTGATGTTGTATTACCGAGTGGGCCCCGAGATACCTCTCCGTCACACGGAGTGACAAATCCCAGTCTCGATCCATACTAACTCAACGAACACCTTTGGATATACCTGTAGAGCATCTTTATAGTCACCCAGTTACGTTGTGACGTTTGATACACACAAAGCATTCCTCCGGTGTCAGTGAGTTATATGATCTCATGGTCATAGGAACAAATACTTGACACGCAGAAAACAGTAGCAACAAAATGACACGATCAACATGCTACGTCTATTAGTTTGGGTCAAGTCCATCACGTGATTAACATACCGAAGGACAAAGGGAATGACATACGGGATTATATGAATCCATGGCACTGAGGTTCAAACGATAAGATCTTCGTAGAATATGTAGGATCCAATATGGGCATCCAGGTCCCGCTATTGGATATTGACCGAGGAGTCTCTCGGGTCATGGCTCCATAGTTCTCGAACCCGCAGGGTTTGCACACTTAAGGTTCGACGTTGTTTTATGCGTATTTGAGTTATATGGTTGGTTACCGAATGTTGTTCGGAGTCCCGGATGAGATCACGGACGTCACGAGGGTTTCCGGAATGGTCCGTAAACGAAGATTGATATATGGGATGACCTCATTTGATTATCGGAAGGTTTTCGGAGTTACCGGGAATGTACCGGGAATGACGAATGGGTTCCGGGAGTTCATCGGGGGGGGGGGGGGGGGGGCAACCCACCCCGGGGAAGCCCATAGGCCTTGAGGGTGGCGCACCAGCCCTTAGTGGGCTGGTGGGACAGCCCAAAAGGGCCCTATGCGCATTGGAAGAAAAATCAAAGAGAAAGAAAAAAAAAGGAGGAGGTGGGAAGGGAAGGAAGGACTCCCACCCACCAAACCAAGTCCAACTCGGTTTGGGGGGGGGGGGAGACCTTCCCCCCTTGGCTCGGCCGACCCCTTGAGCCCCAAGGCAAGGCCCCCCCTCTCCCACCTATATATACGGAGGTTTTAGGGCTGATTTGAGACGACTTTTCCACGGCAGCCCGACCACATACCTCCACGGTTTTTCCTCTAGATCGCGTTTCTCCGGAGCTCGGGCGGAGCCCTGCTGAGACGAGATCATCACCAACCTTCGGAGGGCCATCACGCTGCCGGAGAACTCTTCTACCTCTCCGTCTCTCTTGCTGGATCAAGAAGGCCGAGATCATCGTCGAGCTGTACGTGTGCTGAACGCGGAGGTGCCGTCCGTTCGGTACTCAATCGTGGGACTGATCGCGGGATTCTTCGCGGGGCGGATCGAGGGACGTGAGGACGTTCCACTACATCAACCGCGTTCACTAACGCTTCTGCTGTACGGTCTACAAGGGTACCTAGATCACTCATCCCCTCTCATAGATGGACATCACCATGATAGGTCATCGTGCGCGTAGGAATTTTTTTGTTTCCCATGCGACGTTCCCCAACAGTGGCATCATGAGCTAGGTTCATGCGTAGATGTCTTCTCGAGTAGAACACAAAAGTTTTTGTGGGCGGTGATGTGCATTTTGCTGCCCTCCTTAGTCTTTTCTTGATTCCACGGTATTGTTGGATTGAAGCGGCTTGGACCGACATTACTCGTACGCTTACGAGAGACTGGTTTCATTGCTACGAGTAATCCCGTTGCTCAAAGGTGACTGGCAAGTGTCGGTTTATCCAACTTTACTTGAATCGGATTTGACCGAGGAGGTCCTTGGATGAGGTTAAATAGCAACTCATATATCTCCGTTGTGGTGTTTGCGAAAGTAAGATGCAATCCTACTAGATACCCGTGGTCACCACGTAAAACATGCAACAACAAAATTAGAGGACGTCTAACTTGTTTTTGCAGGGTATGCTTGTGATGTGATATGGCCAACGATGTGATGTGATATATTGGATGTATGAGATGATCATGTTGTAATAGATAATATCGACTTGCACGTCGATGGTACGGCAACCGACAGGAGCCATAGGGTTGTCTTTATACTAACGTTTGTGCTTGCAGATGCGTTTACTATTTTGCTAGGATGTAGCTTTAGTAGTAATAGCATGAGTAGCACGACAACCCCGATGGCGACACGTTGATGGAGATCATGGTGCGGCGCCGGTGACAAGAAGATCGTGCCGGTGCTTTGGTGATGGAGATCAAGGAGCACGTGATGATGGCCATATCATGTCACTTATGAATTGCATGTGATGTTAATCCTTTTATGCACCTTATTTTGCTTAGAACGACGGTAGCATTATGAGGTGATCTCTCACTAAAATTTCAAGACGAAATTGTGTTCTCCCCGACTGTGCACCGTTGCTACAGTTCGTCGTTTCGAGACACCACGTGATGATCGGGTGTGATAGACTCAACGTTCACATACAACGGGTGCAAAACAGTTGCGCACGCGGAACACTCGGGTTAAGCTTGACGAGCCTAGCATGTGCAGACATGGCCTCGGAACACATGAGACCAAAAGATCGATCATGAATCATATAGATGATATGATTAGCATAGGGATGCTTACCACTGAAACTTTGCTCAACTCACGTGATGATCGGACTTGAGCTAGTGTAAGTGGATCATGAACCACTCAAATGACTAGAGAGATGTACTTTTTGAGTGGGAGTTTAGCGAATAATTTGATTAAGTTAAACTCTAATTATCTTGAACATAGTCTAAGTCCACTTTGAATATATTTGTGTTGTAGATCATGGCTCACGCGACAGTCACCCTGAATTTTAATACGTTCCTAGAGAAAGCTAAGTTGAAAGATGATGGAAGCAAATTTGTAGACTGGGCTCGTAATCTTAAGCTAATCTTACAAGCTGGGAAGAAGGATTATGTCCTTAATGTTGCGCTAGGAGATGAACCACCCGCTACGGCTGATCAGGATGTTAAGAACGCTTGGTTAGCACGTAAGGAGGACTACTCAGTAGTTCAATGTGCAGTCTTGTATGGCTTAGAACCGGGACTTCAACGTCGCTTTGAGCGTCATGGAGCATTTGAGATGTTCCAGGAGTTGAAGTTCATCTTTCAGAAGAACGCCCGGATCGAGAGGTATGAGACCTCCGATAAATTCTATGCTTGCAAGATGGAGGAAAACTCGTCTGTCAGTGAACATGTGCTCAAAATGTCTGGGTACTGAAACCGTCTAGCAGAGCTGGGGATTGAACTCCCGCAAGAGGCTATCACTGACAGAATCCTTCAATCACTGCCGCCAAGCTATAAAGGCTTTGTGTTGAACTACAACATGCAAGGGATGAACAAGTCTCCCGGCGAGTTGTTTGCGATGCTGAAAGTCGCAGAGTCTGAACTCCGTAAAGAGCATCAAGTGTTGATGGTGAATAAGACCACTAGTTTCAAGAGAAACGACAAAGGCAAGATGGGTAATTCAAATAATAGCGGCAAGCCTGTTGCCAATCCGACGAAGAAACCCAAAGCTGGACCTAAGCCTGAAACGGAGTGTTACTATTGGAAGGGTATGGGTCACTGGAAGCGCAATTGCCCCAAGTATCTGGCAGATAAGAAGGCGGCCAAAGAAAAATCAGGTATATTTGATATACAAGTTATTGATGTGTACTTAACCGGCTCTCGTTGTAGTGCCTGGGTATTCGATACCGGTTCTGTTGCTCATATTTGCAACTCGAAACAGGAACTGCGGAATAGACGGAGGGTGGCGAAAGATGAAGTGACGATGCGCGTAGGAAATGGTTCCGAGGTTGATGCAGTCGCCGTCGGCACAGTTTCACTTCAGTTACCATCAGGATTAGTTATGAACTTAAATCATTGTTATTTAGTGCCTGCATTGAGCATGAGCATTATATCTGGATCTTGTTTATTGCGAGACGGTTACTCTTTTAAGTCAGAGAATAATGGTTGTTCTATTTCTATGAGTAACATCTTTTATGGTCATGCACCCAATGTGAGAGGATTGTTCATATTGAATCTTGATAGCGATACACACATACATAACATTGAGACCAAAAGAGTTAGAGTTAACAATGATAGGGCCATATTTTTGTGGCACTGCCGCTTAGGTCATATTGGTGTAAAGCGCATGAAGAAACTCCATGCTGATGGACTTTTGGAGTCACTTGACTTTGATTCACTTGACACGTGCGAACCATGCCTCATGGGCAAGATGACTAAGACTCCGTTCTCCGGAACAATGGAGCGTGCAAGTGACTTGTTGGAAATCGTACATACCGATGTGTGTGGTCCGATGAGCGTGGAGGCACGTGGCGGATATCGTTATTTTCTCACCTTCACTGACGATTTGAGTAGATATGGTTATGTCTACTTGATGAAGCACAAGTCTGAAACATTTGAAAAGTTCAAGCAATTTCAGAGTGAAGTTGAAAATCATCGTAACAAGAAGATCAAGTTCCTACGGTCTGATCGTGGGGGTGAATATCTGATATTCGAGTTTGGTGCTCACTTAAGACAATGTGGAATTGTTTCACAGTTGACACCACCTGGAACACCACAGCGTAATGGTGTGTCCGAACGTCGTAATCGTACTTTATTAGAGATGGTGCGATCTATGATGTCTCTTACCGATTTGCCGTTGTCGTTTTGGGGTTATGCATTAGAAACAACTGGATTCACTTTAAATAGGGCACCATCAAAATCCGTTGAGACGACACCATACGAACCACGCAGGTCGACGAGACCACGTGCTGCTCCAGAGTGGTAAGGTAATCCCGTCTTGTCAATCATGTTGTTGGACAACAATGAACCTGCAAATTATGAAGAAGCAATGGTGGGCCCAGATTCCAACAAATGGCTAGAAGCCATGAAGTCCGAGATAGGATCCATGTATGAGAACAAAGTGTGGACTTTGGAGGTATTGCCTGAGGGCCACAAGGCTATTCAGAACAAATGGATCTTTAAGAGGAAGACAGACGCTGACGGCAATGTGACCGTTTATAAAGCTCGACTTGTGGCAAAGGGTTTTTCACAAGTTCAAGGAGTTGACTACGATGAGACATTCTCACCCGTAGCGATGCTTAAGTCTGTCAGAATCATGTTACAATAGCTGCATTTTTTGCTTATGAAATCTGGCAGATGGATGTCAAAACGGCGTTCCTTAACGGTTTCCTTAAGGAAGAATTGTATATGATGCAACCCAAAGGTTTTGTCGATCCTAAGAATGCTAACAAGGTGTGCAAGCTCTAGCGATCCATTTATGGACTGGTGCAAGCATCTCGGAGTTGGAACAAACGTTTGGATGAGGTGATCAAAGCATTTGGGTTTATACAAGTGGTTGGAGAATCTTGTATTTACAAGAAAGTGAGTGGGAGCTCTGTGGCATTTCTAATATTATATGTGGATGACATATTGCTGATTGGAAACAACGTGGAGTTTTTGGAGAGCATAAAGGATGACATGAATAAAAGATTCTCTATGAAGGACCTAGGAGAAGCTGCTTACATTCTAAGCATTAAGATCTATAGGGATAGATCAAAATGCCTGATAGGACTCTCACAAAGCACATACCTTGATAAAGTTTTGAAGAGGTTCAAAATGGAACAGTCCAAGAAAGGGTTCTTGCCAGTTTTACAAGGTACGAGATTGAGTAAGACTCAGTGCCCAGCAACTGATGAAGATAGAGAGCATATGCGCTCCGTCCCCTATGCTTCAGCCATAGGTTCTATCATGTATGCAATGATGTGCACTAGACCGGATGTTAGCCTGGCCATAAGTATGGCAGGTAGGTTCCAGAGTAATCCAGGAGTGGATCACTGGACGGCGGTCAAGAGTATCCTGAAGTACCTGAAAAGGACTAAGGAGATGTTTCTCGTATATGGAGGTGACGAAGAGCTCGCCGTAAAAGGTTACGTCGATGCAAGCTTTGACACAGATCCGAACGACTCTAAGTCGCAAACCGGATACATATTTATTCTTAATGGGGGTGCGGTAAGCTGGTGCAGTTCCAAGCAAAGCGCTGTAGCAGATTCTACATGTGAAGCGGAGTACATGGCTGCCTCGGAGGCGGCTAAGGAGGGTGTCTGGATGAAGCAATTCATGACGGATCTTGGAGTGGTGCCAAGCGCACTGAATCCAATAACCTTGTTCTGTGACAACACGGGTGCCATTGCCTTAGCAAAGGAACCACGGTTTCACAAGAAGTCCAGACACATCAAACGACGCTTCAACCTCATCCGAGACTACATCGAAGGGGAGGACGTGAATATATGCAAAGTGCACACGGATCTGAATGTAGCAGACCCACTGACTAAACCTCTTTCACGGGCTAAGCATGATCAACACCAGAACTGTATGGGTGTTAGATTTATTACAATGTAATTCGCATGATGAGGTGAGGACTAGATTATTGACTCTAGTGCAAGTGGGAGACTGTTGGAATTATTCCCTAGAGGCAATAATAAATATAGTTATTATTATAATTCTTGTATCAAGATAATCGTTTATTATCCATGCTATAATTGTATTGAATGAAGACTCATTTACATGTGTGGATACATAGGCAAAACACTGTCCCTAGCAAGCCTCTAGTTGGCTAGCCAGTTGATCAAAGATAGTCAGTGTCTTCTGATTATGAACAAGGTGTTGTTGCTTGATAACTGGATCACGTCATTAGGAGAATCACGTGATGGACTAGACCCAAACTAATAGACGTAGCATGTTGATCGTGTCATTTTGTTGCTACTGTTTTCTGCGTGTCAAGTATTTGTTCCTATGACCATGAGATCATATAACTCACTAACACCGGAATACTTTGTGTGTATCAAACATCGCAACATAACTGGGTGACAATAAAGATGCTCTACAGGTATATCCGAAGGTGTTCGTTGAGTTAGTATGGATCAAGACTGGGATTTGTCACTCCGTGTGACGGAGAGGTATCTCGGGGCCCACTCGGTAATACGACATCACACATAAGCCTTGCAAGCAATGTGACTTAGTGTAAGTTGCGGGATCTTGTACTACGGAATGAGTAAAGAGACTTGCCGGTAAACGAGATTGAAATAGGTATGGGGATACTGACGATCGAATCTCGGGCAAGTAACATACCGAAGGACAAAGGGAATGACATACGGGATTATATGAATCCTTGGCACCGAGGTTCAAACAATAAGATCTTCATAGAATATGTAGGATCCAATATGGGCATCCAGGTCCCGCTATTGGATATTGACCGAGGAGTCTCTCGGGTCATGTCTACATAGTTCTCGAACCCGCAGGGTCTGCACACTTAAGGTTCGACGTTGTTTTATGCGTATTTGAGTTATATGGTTGGTTACCGAATGTTGTTCGGAGTCTCGGATGAGATCAGGGACGTCACGAGGGTTTCCGGAATGGTCCGGAAACGAAGATTGATATATGGGATGACCTCATTTGATAACCGGAAGGTTTTCGGAGTTACCGGGAATGTACCGTGAATGACGAATGGGTTCCGGGAGTTCACCGGGGGGGGGGGGGCAACCCACCCCGGGGAAGCCCATAGGCCTTGAGGGTGGCGCACCAGCCCTTAGTGGGCTGGTGGGACAACCCAAAAGGGCCCTATGCGCATTGGAAGAAAAATCAAAGAGAAAGAAAAAAAAGGAGGAGGTGGGAAGGGAAGGAAGGACTCCCACCCACCAAACCAAGTCCAACTCGGTTTGGGGGCGGGAGACCTTCCCCCCTTGGCTCGGCCGACCCCCTTGGGGATCCTTGAGCCCCAAGGCAAGGCCCCTCCCTCTCCCACCTATATATACGGAGGTTTTAGGGCTGATTTGAGATGACTTTTCCATGGCAGCCCGACCACATACCTCCATGGTTTTTCCTCTAGATCGCATTTCTGCGGAGCTCGGGCGGAGCCCTGCTGAGACGAGATCATCACCAACCTCCGGAGAACTCTTCTACCTCTTCGTCTCTCTTGCTGGATCAAGAAGGCCGAGATCATCGTCGAGCTGTACGTGTACTGAACGCGGAGGTGTCGTCCGTTCGGTACTAGATCGTGGGACTGATCGCGGGATTGTTCGCAGGGCGGATCGAGGACGTGAGGACGTTCCACTACATCAACCGCGTTCACTAACGCTTCTGCTGTACGGTCTACAAGGGTACGTAGATCACTCATCCCCTCTCGTAGATGGACATCACCATGATAGGTCTTCGTGCGCGTAGGAAATTTTTTGTTTCCCATGCGACGTTCCCCAACATTAATGACGTGATCCAGTTATCAAGCAACAACACCTTGTACATAATCAGAAGACCCTGACTATCTTTGATCAACTGGCTAGCCAACTAGAGGCTTGCTAGGGACAGTGTTTTGTCTATGTATCCAAACATGTATATATGTCTTCATTCAATACAATTATAGCATGGATAATAAACGATTATCTTGATACAGGAATTATAATAATAACTATATATATTATTGCCTCTAGGGCATAATTCCAACAGGTACGTCGTCGTGTCAGGGAGGAGGACGAGCACGCGCGTCGCTACATGGAGGCGTTGGACGCCACATTCTCCGATACCTAGCAGGTTCTTCAGATGTCACCCGAGCTATGATCATGTGATGGTTCCTTCTCTTTGGGTGTACATCGCCCGCCCTCACTACAGCGGCAGCTCTTTGGATGATCGAGATGTATTAGTGATAATATTTGAGAGATGTATTAGTGATAATACTCGAGATGTATTCGAGATTGTATTCGATAATATTAATTCGATGATGCATTAATTAACTGGATTATTCGATGTATTAGTGATATTATATACATGATGATCTTGCTAGCTAAAGTGAATACTAAATTGTTTTATCTTTATTCTCGATTAGTTAAGCTATGGATGGTAGAGAGAGAGAGACCATGATCAAGAGTATGTCATGTTCGACATGATACACTCCAGAAACCAAGAGAATGAAGAACTAGATGATTTCTCAAAATATCTTAACCCATTCACTACGAGAATTAAGGAAGAACAACCAAGAGACGAAGGGGAACCACACAATGATGAGAAGAAATTTTTCTCGAATTAACAAAGTCCGACGAGGTATATATTTGGCCTCTGGTGATCATTACATGTATTAATTGATCATATATATATATATATATATTAACGAATCTCTTCTTTTAGCCTCCCGGATTGAGCAAATCTTCTACAAGTAGGGCAGTACGAGGCCCAGCCAAAAAGTTGCCCGAGGACACAAAGTACAACATCGACGAGATAACATTAGGTGGCAAACCACCTGCTCCCAGAAAGAATGTGGATAAATTTTTACGTCAATGCAGAGTTATTGTCAGGGACCAAATCCCGATCTCCATTCAAGAATGGCATAGGCCAAAGCAAGATCAAGAAGTTAGTTAAGTGGATGAAAGAGTAAAAAATCTCGTTTGGGATACACTCATGACACATTTCACCCTACCAGAGCATTTCTCGGATGCAGAAGGGAGAAATTCAAGAAGTATGCTATTAAGAATATGTCCAGACAATTCTGCAACTGGAAGAAAATTTTATGGTCCGACTTCGGCAAACAAGACAAGACTCCATTATTCACTGGACAATACGAGAAGTTAAAAGATCACTAAGACTTATTTGTGGAGTTCAAACAATCAGAAACAGCTAAGGAGCGGGCGAGGATAGACAAGAAAAATGCTCATAAAAAATAATGGCACCATTCTTTGTGGCCACGTGCCTACAAGAGTGGCATGCCTAAGTGGGATGAATGTGACCAAAATAGGATTGATGATGGGGTCACTTCAAAAACATTTGCTTGGCACGAAAGGTGCATGAATAGGTTTTATGGGCATGGGGGAAAGTTGGACCCAAAGACACAGGAGATTCTGGAGCAGGCAAGTCTTAAAAATGCATGTGACGCCATACTTGTTGCAATAGAAGATGCTCGAACGGGGGTGTTCCAACCCGACAGAGAGAACGACGAGCTTACACGCAGCCTCAAGAATCCTGAACACTTGGGACGAACACGAGGCAAAGGTGTTGTTCCGTGGGTTAAGGGGCTGAAGGACTAGAACACCTCTTACAAAAGCCATTCGAGAAAGAAGAATCAGGAGGCAGCCAAGAAGAAGCAGGATGCTGAGCGGCGTAAGGATTTGGAATGCAAATTCTTGCGGCAGCAAGAGGAGATCGACACACTTAGCCAACAAAGGACATCTCAGCGTCTGGAGGAACTAGATCCTGCATCGGATAGTACCGTCCCATCGATGCCGAAAAGCGGCGTGGGTTCCATGGGGGTCCTTGCCGACGATGCACTATTAGCTCGCTACCCGTGGATGAAATCACAGATTCGAAAAGTTTTGAGCTACACATGAAACTCAAGAACATATCCATCAAGGTAGCGGTGTGCTATGCTTTAACAAATCCACCTGATGAAACCTTCCATTGCAATATTTTTCCAGCTGGCTATGCTCGCGTCGGGGTGGATGGAGTGATGCCGGGATATGAGTCACTAGAGCTCAACATTCCTGGAGGTGAAGGGCAGCACACACTGCAAGAAGTCTTACATGGTCTCTGCTTATGGAGAAAGGATTGTATCATCTTTCCAAGGCCACCGACTCCTCCTCCAAGTCCGCGCGTCAGCCCAATCCACCCCGCTGCCCCGACACGGAGCACAGCCTTATTCCTCTACCACGTGAGCCTACTCCATCCTACCCCGACACGGAGCCCATCGCGATTGCGTCACTGCGTTAGTGGACTCCAGCCCTCCACCCAGAGATGGACCCAACGCGAGTAAGTGATCATATCATTTTTCGATGAGGAACCAGAGTCCAAAGCAAAAGAGATCACCAAGGAAGAAACCCTCCCCTCCTCCCCCAAAGAAGTTGGCTTACGAGAAGACCACGGAGGAAAGAGACACCACTGTGGATTCTGAATTGCAGGCCCATTTTGGACCGAAACCGCCCCCGCCGCCAAAGGAGATAGTACCTGTGGAAACCATACAACGCGTTCTGTCCAATCTTGCTAAACCGCCTCCGACGAAAAGGCGATCAAACTATGAACTCTCTATTAGCAAGTCATATCATAAACAACGAAAGAATGACTCGAGCGGTAATAAGAAAACTGGGAAAACCGTTCCCCAACTGGGAGAACAGGCAGTGCAATCATTCCCGCCGCTCAATGTGAGCGCCGAGGGAATCGATGCTGCTGCTATTAGAGAGATGGCTAGAGAGGCCGGTGTCACCGTTGAACAACTCCTAGGTGCTGAGGAAATGCTCAGGGTGGAACAGGAGGCAAGAGCATGGAAATATGTCCCTGGGGAACGTCTCGTTAGGCGCGAGGAGGTCCGACAACTACCAATGCAAATGTACAAATTGCATACCCGATACATCTGGGAAGTAAAACTCGGGCGAGAGAGCCTCATGTTGAAAGTCAAGCGAGAGCATTTCTTCAATGCAAAAGATTTGTGGATTGAAAATCCAGAATTGTTTTAGTTATACAATCAAGACGCACTCGACAAATCTCTCATGAGTTGCTATTGTGCGTAAGTGATTTATTTCTGTAATTTAAGTATCTAGCTCATCAGCTCGTTCATTTGCTGCTAATTTTCCTCACTATATTCTTTTGTGCGGTGTTATGCGGAATGAAGATGTTTGACATAAAAAGAGATGAAGTCTTTGGCATTGGCTTCATTGACCCAAATACCATATTTGATAAGACAGTAATACAATAGAAAGATGAAACAGAGGAGAACTTGTACAGGTTTTTGGATGTACCACCACAAATAGTATTCCTTATAACTTCAAGTGAGTGTTACTATCTTGTACCATAAATTCTATTTTGCACACTCGATGTTAAGTGCATGTAGTACTTGATGAGTTATACATGCCCGCTTATACAACACAGTTTCCACTGGATCCTACTAATCATTAAGTTTGACGAGGCAAAAGTTGAAGTACTGGACTCACTAAAAAAAGACCTTAAAGACTACATGCGCCTGAAGTTGATGCTCGAGAGGTAATTGCAATCATTATTGCACTATGTCAGCCTCTTTAGTTCATTTCCTGATATCAAGTAAGCAATGACTCCTTTCTTCTTTTTCTTTGTCGGGCAGGGTTTGGACACGGTTCATCCACGAGATACCCGGTGAATGGAAACAAAAGCTGAGATGGACACAACACAAGGTAATTAAGTAGTACTACCTACGTGTGCGCATCTCTTTAGTTCTACTTTCAATATCAATATCATGCTTGATTATTATGTGACTGAATTCTATTCTCGTAAAGTGGTGCATGCGGCGGGCACATGGGACTAATCTATGTGTATACTATGTTTGCGAGAACATTCGCTTTAAGACCGAATGGTGCAAAGATGCAAG
This sequence comes from Hordeum vulgare subsp. vulgare, assembly GCF_904849725.1. NCBI lineage: Eukaryota > Viridiplantae > Streptophyta > Magnoliopsida > Poales > Poaceae > Hordeum > Hordeum vulgare. The sequence continues at coordinate 509,755,493 of NC_058522.1, forward strand.
AACTCGTTGGGTACGTAAACACTATTCACAATTTTTTTATCATGGTCTAATATATATACACACAATTAATATATTCATATTGGTATCCTTCTTTAAAGATGTTGGAGATGCGGGACAAGCTCCTACCAAAGGACCGGATACAAGCACTTTAAGAGGAAATGGCGAGATTATTACTTGAGTAGGTCATAGCTCCCGACGGAGAATACCACTTCACGAATTAATGCATGCATCTAATGATATCCAAGTTGTAGGAGAAATTGTATATACCAAATTGTATACATGTGTGTATGCATATATATATGGTCGTACGAGAAATTCTATGATATGTGATTGATCCTACGAGAAATTCTATGATTTATGCATAACATGTACGGTATGTAGTAGCATAAGATATGTTTGAAATAAAAAAAGAATTAAACGGAAAACGGAAAATAAAAATCAAAAATAAACAATAAACCCCAAAACCCAAACTCCCCAAGCCTTTAGTCCCGGTTGGTGTTACCAACCTGGACTATAGGTCCCCGCCCCCAGCGCACTCTGCCAGCCACGTGGAAGGGAATTAGTCGTGGGTCATGGCAAACCGGGACTAGAGAGGGGGGGCTTTAATCCCAAGTTATTAGTCCCGGTTGGTGAACCGGGACTAAAGGCCCTTACCAACCGGGACTGAAGCCTTGTTTTCTACTGATGACCCGAATGACCGAGGCGAACATGCCAAATCTTGAACTCATCAAGATTCTTAAAAAATATCTTGTATGCAATATGCCTCTCTCGTTTAATGTATGTATAATACAACTCAAAAGATAGAGAAGACAAATTCTCAACGATTTCCTTTCGATATCCCTTTTGACGAGTTATGAGTAGGCATTTAACCCCACTCTCCATTATTTTGCACATGGAAACCATTTTTGCGGACATCCTCAAAACTTAGAATGGTACGAGTAGATTCTGGATATAATAGAGCATCCTAGATTACTAATTTAGTACCCATAGGGAGTGTGATTGTGGCTTGATTAGAATCAACAATTACTATGTCTCGACCAACAATTTTCATGACACTTCCATTACTCTTTTTGAGTGTGAAATACTTCATATCCAAAGTAGTTTTTAGTAGATCCACTATGCACTGAACACATTTTCTCATTCATTGTATTATTTATGAAGTTCTATAGAGTAAAAACATTGAACTAGTGGTACATGAACGCTTGGCAGCTTGGCATGTACGGTGGATTAGTTACACATCTTCCGTGACGGTCAGATAACAAATGATATTCATCTCCCAGGAAAAAAAGACATTAATTGACATTTAAAAAACCACATACATATGTTCAACCTTCTACGGCTGGTCAGAATAGGAAATAACATATACTACTATCATACATGATAGTAGTGTATGATATTACCTCTATAATGCATAATATCATAATTTGATATCGTAGTGACTTCGTATCTTGTCATGTCCGACACATAATAGTATATCATAATATGATACTTTATTATATTATGATACACAATCCTCCTTTTCCTCATTTAATTGTGTATCACCTCGGCAAAAATGCCAAGTTGACATGCATATTACATACTCCCTCTGTCCCAAATTACTTGCCGCAGGAATGGATGTATCTAGACATGACATGTAAATCGAGATGATGGGAGTATAATACTTTCATTTGACTAGCCTAAGATATTAAGCTCCCTAATTTTGGAGTGTCCGGATGCATTGAGGTTGTGGGGGTCGATATGGGCCTCCTTGTAAGGGTATGCAACACAGTGGCGTTTTTAAGGTTAGAAATAAGTTATTGAGTTATTCCCTTTGTTGTATAACATAGTGCATATAGATATTTTGAAAAGAAATTACATCTACAATACTAAATACATATCTATACATACTAATAAAAAAATGATACTCTTGGTCCCTCATGCTGTTTTCCAGACAACCATTAAATGTTTCTGGTAATCAAGCCACTCTTCAGTTTTAAGTCCGATTTTTTGCTTTCATAGAAAACCCCCTAATGTTTTTGCTAATCAACCTACAACCCAGTTAATTTAGATTTTTTGCTTTTGTAGGAAATCCCCTGATATTTGGTTAATCAATCCGAATACATATTAAATAATGTTTTAAAATACCATGCAGTTTAAAATCTAACTCCAAATTTAACATGTTATAAATGAAATTTTATTAGAAAAATATGTAAGATCTGAATATAATGTTACTTTACATGTTAACCATATTAAAAATGTAATTATGGGGTGCAAACTTAATCAATAGTGCATGATGCCTTTTCTTTATAGAGTGCCAGTGTAGATTGGAAATGAACAGCTCAACAAAACTAGGATAGGAGACGAAAGAAACCACATATAGCCACACATGCACACCTCGTCAACACCTCATAAAAAAATAGTAAATTTGTCATCTTATGCCGAGAGAGAGACGTCTTAGGATTGACATCATTCAAATGCGTCGTGATTGTGTGAGCACTGAGGCCACGGTCAACAAGGAAGGGAAGGAGGGTAAGTGACAACACAGATTAGATGTCATGTGTTGAAATAAATTATGTGGGCCTATTTGGCTCTTGAGACATAATTATTAGGTTAGAGAAATGTGATATTTTTTCCTCCCGTTGCAATGGGCTCTTTTACTAGAGTCATTAAATTCATTATAAGATGTAGTTTCATATTTTATATATTTGACATTGTAGGTATAAACACTTTTGTTTATAAACTAAGTCAAAGTTTGTAAAGTTTGATATTTCAAAAATTCTATACTCATCGCATTATAAAATGGAGGAAGTATATATTAAGGGTTGTGCCAACGTCTCGGTGTAAGAGATGGTACATATGGCGACTCTTTACAACCAAAAAGCAATGAAGGACTATAATTGTGCATTGTGCTCGCACCTACAGATGAAACCATTAATCACTTGTTTTGGGACTGTCGGTATGCACTATCCTGCTGGTCTTCTTTCACCCCTTTGAAAAGCAGAGGCATTTCAGTCTATGATGAGATCATGTTCACTATGGAACAATTACCCACAGATATTGCAATGAAGATTGTAATCATGGGATGCTGGAGCATCTGGTCAGTCAGGAATGACAAAACTTTCAGAAGATAACCTCGAACACTAAACATGTGAAATACTATTTGAAAGAAGGATTACAGATGACGCAAATTATAGCAAAGCAAAGTAAAGCAGACAAGATCAGCATCTGGTCACAACAGAATTCGTAACTTAATTTTAGTGTTTGAGAGAACATGCATTGGGTAACCTGATTGTAAGATACTTTGGTATTTACTTTTATGCTTTGATTAATAGAAGATTACTGTAGAACAATTGTTCTACGGTTTCTGCTCAAAAAAACAATTTAACGCCCATCCTTCTTCCCGTCCTGTAACACCGTTTCACTCCAGATTAGCCCACACACTTTTTTCAGTCCAGTACTGTACACCCAGACGTGCCCAGTACCACTTGCATACATGCATGCACATCATTGGAGCGTACATGTAGTTAAGTCGAGCAGCACAGTGATCGCTTTATCGTACATGGGCACGCACAGGAAATCAATAACCAAACTGCACCGGCCGGCAGCGAGAGACGTACGCGATGCACTAGATAAAAAGAGTTTCAGATCCAGCGTTCACTTATACATATGCGTGCATTTCCATTTCTAAAAGTTTAGCGCGTGGCCGGTTTTGGTATGACCGGAAATTACACGTTGAACTCTCTAGTACACGATGATTTGATCCCGCAACTTGAGAAACATTATAATACCATCTCTATATATGCGAATACATAACACTCTACGGTCCCTGAACGGTAGAGCACCCTGGTACCATCACATGGCGCTGCGTTTTTAGGCTGAACGGGTAGTATCATATACTAGTATCATGCATATGATACTAGTATATGATACTACAACCGTAATGCATAGTATCATATGTTAATATCATAGGGTGGTTCATTTATTGCCATTCAAGACACAAAGTAGCACAACATTTAATATGATACGGTATCATGATACGATACTCAACCTTCTCTTTCTTCATTTAATTCTAAGTCACCTCATCAAAATTACTTAGTTGACATGCATGATACTAGTATACTACCTATGATACTCCCATTACGGGCATCCTTATGGGTAACCCCGCGCATTATGCGGAAACATCCCCTGCTACCTCGGTCCATGCACCCTACCAACTGGTCCACGCGGACCCACTTGTCATTGTCCCGCGCAGAGTAGTCAAATAGACACAAATTTATTCAGTAAGCCAACCGCATCCTACACCACCACTCTAAGCCCCTTCTCTTCCTTGTTTTCCCAAATTTCGTCATCCGATCTCGTCCATATCCCTAACTCTTCTCGCCTGAGCCAATCAATCTCCCAAACGTCGTCGTCCAATCTTCAATCCTCAATGGAGACCATTCCTTCGTTGTTCAAATCCTTGTTTAAATGGTCGTTGGCGATGCGGAGAAGCTCACCCGACTACGTGAGATATGCTCGTGGTTCCCTAACATTGCGATGCTCTGCGAGGAGGCGCTCGTCATCGCCAATGGTTTCACAGGCAGGGAGAAGGACAACATGCCCATGAACCACTCTCTTTCTATGGAGTATCTCTAGTAGGCGATGATGGAGGCGGAGAATGATGATCGGGCGTAGAGGTACCGCTAGAAGGCATACAAATCAATCCATGTCGATGGCGCGCCTCATGGGGCTGAGCGGGGCTCGAGCGCTGGTGCAGGTCATGCGGCTCGTCGGGGCGGCCATGGTGATGCGACCCTGGACGCGTCTGGTTATGCCGATGCGTCTCTCGATGCCTTGCCCAATGTGTTATCACCCAACCTACATAGGAAGAGGGCGCATGCAAAGCCAAAGGAGGTGACCTTGCTGTGTCTCTCTCCCAGCTTCCTGTGGCGCTCTCCGACGATTGCACACCGTAGATATATAACCAATCTCAATGTTATTGTAGCTAGGTAGAAAATTTACATTAGGGTTTAGTAAGCATAAATAAGTAGTAAAACATAGTTTTAATTATATTGTGTTATTAGACACATTTGGAAAAGAAATTAGTTTGAATTCCGTTGGGTTATTAGGCACATTTAAAAAATCAGTTTGAATTATGTTGGATTATTAGGCACATTTAAAATAATTATTTTGAATTTTATTGGGATGCACATTTAGAATTTTCAGTGTGAATTATATTGCGTTATTAGGCCCATTTAAAAAAATTGTTCTATTTTTTTTGGCTATTAGGCACATTTAAAAATAATAGTTTTAATTATATTGTGTAATGAGGCAAATTTCAAAACTTTAGTTTGAATTTTGTTTGGCTATTAGGCACGTATAAAAAGGTTAGTTTGAATTATGTTGTGTTATTAGGCACATTTAAGAAAAGATGTTCGGATCATATTGTGTTATTAGCCACATTTAAAAAAATAGTTTGAATTATGTTGTGCTATCAGGCACATTTAAAAAATAGTTTGAATTATATTGTGTTATTAACCATATCGAAAACAAAGTTTGAATTATGTTATGTTATAAGGCACATTTAAACAATTAGTTTGAATTATATTGTGTTATTATCTTAAAATAGTTTGGATTCTATTGTGATCCTAGACACATTTGAAAAAATTAGTTCGAATTATGTTCACTAGTAGAAAATAGGACTTTCGTTCGGAGCATTAGTCTTGGTCTGGTTTTGGACCGGGACTAATGTGACCACTAGTCCCGGTTCCAAAGGCCAAGCTTTAGACCCGGTTCATTTGTGACCTTTAGAGTCCCGGTTGGTGTTACCAACCGGGACTAAAGAGGTCGTGGGAAGTTTGCGTGAGGCCTAGGCCCCTGCAATCCCCTTTAGTCCCGATTGGTGCTACCAACCGGGATTAGATGTCCATCTCTAGCCCAGGTTTGTATCACCAACCGGGGCTAAAGATAACACTATATATAGTGTTTCGTCCAGCCCGAGCCCAAGGGCTCTCCTTTCTGTGTTTTCTCTTCTCTCCTCTTCTCTCTTCCCCTTGCTCGAGCTCATCCTCCATTTTTGTCAATATTTGTCAAGATTTGATGCACCCCATCAATTGAAGTGTTCACAAAGGTTAGCAACTTTGTCCTTTCATCCCCTGTTGCTAGATTAGCTCGTGGAATGCTCTATAAGTATAGTGATTTGTGGGTTTTAGTTGGGGAGTAATTATATAGGAGTTTATTTCATTTATATGCCATTTGAGCTCAAATTAACATCTTAGTTTGCATATGTGTAGGTGTGGTTTACTTAGTGCCTTCCCATACCCGTCCTAACCACCGTCGTTCGCCCACACCGTCCCGTCGCCGGCACCACCTTCTCTTGTTCTTACCATTTGTATAAAAAAAATCTTATTTGTATGACTTAGATAGTTACTTGTATACTTTTCTTACTTGTATGATTGTTTGTTATATATAGTGCCATGCTTTTATTATCCATGCCCGTCGGCCCTCGTCCGATTTATGATTCGAATGTGGTATATTCTCTTTTATAACTATTTGTTGCATTTCGTGTTTATGACAATTATGCTCATCAAGTTGACATAGATACTTTTATCTATGAGGTATGTGAAACGGAAATTGCAACCGACCCTCTTGTCGAGAAGTTAAATTTAGTTGAAAAAGAAAACAAGTATTTGGAAGAAAAATTGAAAATAATTGAAGAAGAGAAGATGAAATTGGAGTTGTATGTTGCTGATGTCGTCGATGATCACAAGATCAAGATGGATGCAATGCGCTTGAAGATTAGAAAGATTAGAAAATATGCCATTAATAAAGAGGCTTAATATCATTATGCTATTGGATCAATTATTACCTTAGTTGCGGTTTTAATTGCATTTGTTGTTGCATTTAAATGCTTTAGCTAGATAATTTTATGTTGTTTTATGAGAATAGGTGTGAATGAACTTTATGTATGAATTTGTATTAATTTGGTCTTCTTGGTGTTGTGTAATGAAGATGAGTCGACAATGGATGTACGATGACACACACTCTCCCTCATTTATTGACGGCGTGCATAGTTTTCTGCATGCGGATGGGGCAAACAAGTGGAATGGCTTTATGTGTTGTCCATGTGGTGTCTATAAGAATGATAGGAATTACTCTAGCTCAAAAGTCATTCACGTCCACTTGTTTACGTCCATTTTCATGTCCGGCTATAACTGTTGAACCAAGCACAGAGAAAGAGGGGTTCTAGTTGAAGAGAATGAAGAAGAAGAGGATGATGAAAACTATCATGGGTTCCCTGAATGTGATGGTACTACAATTGGGGAAGAGAATGACGAAGAAGAAGCTGAAGAAGAGGCATCGAATGAGCGTGCTGATGATCTTCGGTGGGCCATTGCTGATGCAAAGAGAAACTACGAAAATGGAAAGGAGAAGTTAAAGTTTTAGCGCATATTAGAGGATCACGAAAAAATGTTGTACCCAAATTGCGAAGATGACAAGGAAAAGTTGGGTACCAGACTGAAATATCTGCAATGGAAGGCACAGAATGGTCTATCTGACAAGGGATTTGAAAAGTTGCTGAAAATGTTAAGGAAGATGGTTCCAAAGGACAATGAATTGCCCGATAGTACGTATGAAGCAAAGATGGTTGTCTTCCCTCTAGGATTAGAGGTGGATAAGGTACATGCATGCCCTAATGACTGCATCCTCTACCACGGTGAGGAGTACGAGAATTTCAATTCATGCCTGGTATGCGGTGCATTGCGCTATAAGATCAGCAACGATGATCCTGGTGATGTTGAGGGCGAGCGCCCCAGGAGGAGGATTCCTGCCAAGGTGATGTGGTATTCTCCTATAATACCACGGTTCAAACGTTAGTCCCCAAAAAATAGCATGCCAAGTTGTTGTGATGGCACAAAGAAGACCATAAGAAAGACAGGAAGTTGAGAGTACCCGCCGATGGGTCGGAATGGAGGAAAATTGAGACATAATGGTCGGAGTTTGCAGATGACACAAGGAACTGTTGGTTTGGTCTTAGTTCATATGGCATTAATCCTTTTGGGGATGAGAGCAGCAATCATAGCACGTGGCGTGTGACTCTATGTATATATAACCTTCCTCCTTGGTTGTGCATGAAGCGGAAGTTCATTATGATGCTAGTGCTCATCCAAGGGCCTAAGCAACCCGACATTGACATTGATGTGTACCTAAGACCATTAGTTGAAGTACTTCTACAGTTGTGGGATATAAAAGTTGTACGTGCGTGGGATGAGCACGAAGTGGAGGAATTTGACCTACGAGCATTGCTGTTTGTAACCATCAATAATTGGTGTGCTCTTAGTAGCCATTCAGGACATGCAAAGGGATACAATGCATGCACGCACTATTTAGGTGAGACCGAGTGTATATATTTGGATAAATGTAAGAAGAATGTGTACGTGGTACATCGTCGATTTCTTTCGATCAAGCATCTCTTAATAAAGAAAGGCAAGCATTTCAAAGGTGAGGCACATCATCGAAAGAAGCCTCACCACCGTACTGCTGATCATATACTTGATATGGTCAAGGATTTAAAACTAATCTTTGGAAAGGGTCCTGGCGGACAATCTTTTCCGAATGACATGGACATACACACACCCATGTGGAAGAGGAAATCTATATTTTGGGACCTATCCTATTGGAAAGTCCTTGAGGTCCGCTTTGCAATCGACGTGATGCACGTGACGAAGAATCTTTGCGTGACCCTTCTAGGCTTCTTGGGCATGTATGGGAAGACAAAAGATACATTGGAGGCACGGGAGGACCAGCCACACATGCACGGAAAAGACGACATACATCCAAAGCAGTATCAAGGTCCTGCCAGTTACGCACTTAGCAAATAAGGGAAGAAAATTTTCTTTTAATTCGTGCAGAGTATGAAGGCCTTGTCTAGCTTCTAATCAAATATAAAGGGAATAATAAATATGGTAAAGAAAAATTCCAAAACCTTCTCATGACTGTCACGTGATTATGACGCAATTTCTTCGTGTTGCATCGATGGGCCTTCTACCAGAAAATGTTTGATTAGCCATTGTGAAGCTATGTGCATTCCTCAATGCAATATTTCAGAAGGTAATCGATCCAGAAATCCTATCAAGGTTACATAATGATTTGGTGCAATGTCTTGTTAGTTTCGAGTTGGTGTTCTCGCCAACCTTCTTCAATATCATGACACACATCTGATATGTACCAAACGTATCTATAATTTCTGCTTGTTCCATGATCTTTTGGGTGACATTGTTACATGTTTTGCTACACTTTTATATCTTTTTATAAATATTTGGACTAACCTACTAACTCGGTGCACCCAGTGCCAGTTCCTGTCTGCTGATGTATTTTTTGCACTAACTTTTACCCTAATTTTCAGAGCCCCAAAAATCCTGAGAAAAATATATAAAAATCAGCGTGACGGATGCTTCGGAGCACCGAAGATGGGCCAGAGCGGAGCCACGGGCTGCCCAGGCGGCCTCCCTGCGCGGCCTGGCCCCTGGCCGCGCCCACAGGTCGCCTGGGTAGGCCCCACCTCCTTTGATGCCCTCCTTTGGCCTATATTTACCCCTCTGATCGAAAACCCTTCCAGCATATCCAGAATCGCGAATTTCTCCATTGTTCCGCCGCCGCAGCACTTCTGAGATCGAGAGCGTCCGGAGACCTCTTCCCGACACCCTACTGGAGGGAGGATTGACCTCCGGGAGTTTCTCCACCACCATGGACGCTACCCGGACGTGCCATGAGTAGTCCTCCTTGGACCATGAGTCCATGACCAGTAGCTATGTGTTTTTTCTCTCCAATCTTGTGCTTCAATGATTAGCCCTTGTGAGTTGCCCTACATGATCAAGGCATCTATGTAATTTTCCTGCTATTGCTATGCTCGGTTTGCTGGGATCTCATGGATTATGAAATTATGTTCAGATTGTGATGAGTTATATATTTGATTATCCTTTTATATTATGTTCTTTAGTGATTCATGCATGTTCTCCGTTGCTTTTTATTGCTTTGGCCGAGTAGTATATTGTAACTCCAAGAGGGAGCGTTATGCATGATTGTGGGTTCGTGCCCCCCCCCCCCGATGTCTAGCTTGAGTGACATAAACATGAGACTAGGGGATGTGTTGTTGCCACCAGGGAAAAAACAACTATGCTTGTGACCGCGGTTGCAAGTAATTTTTACCTTACGCAAAGTTTGTTAATGAAGTTGTCTGTTGATTTGAGTTTACACTTTGGGTGGGGCTCGCAACTTAATACCAGCGAGATGTTCTAGATAGATATCTCAAGGTGGATGATTAGTAAGTAGATGTTGATGAATAAACGGTCTACTTGTCTTGGCGTACTGCCCATTACTATTGAGCCTCTAACTTTCAAGTAGCATAATTAGCATTGCGGTGCGTTTATAATTCTGTCAATTGCCGAGTTGTAATTTGTTTACCCATGCATAATTGTTTGTCGTCTTTTTGGAGAGATACATCACTAGTGAACATCATGTGACTTGGGTCCATATTACCACTATTGCTTACGCCTCCACCATTTACCGTTTTTATTTACTTTTCCATTGCAATCACTATCACTATCCCCGCTTGTGTTTTGATCCTTTGCAAACTACAAGGCCGGAGAGATTGACATCCTCTCTGTACTCGTTGGGTGCAAAGTTATTTGTTGTGTGTGCAGGTCCACGTCTTCTGCTAGCGCCAGAGCAGCGAACAACTACTTGTTGATCCTCGGAGTCCTCCTGGTTCGATAAACCTTACAGTCCCCGTGTAAGGGAAATCTGCTGCTAACTACATCTCCACCTTTCACTTGGGGTAACCAACGAGGGGCAAGAAGTATATCCATCAACTCGTCATCAAGCAAATTTCTGGCGCCGTTTCTAGGGACTCCAGTCTTTAAGATAGGGGAGTTGCACTCTATCTTTTACCTTTGCTTTTTTAGTCTTGTTAGTTTGCTTTCTAGTTTTTGCTTTAGAGTCTTATACCAAAAACCACAAAAAAATTAGATGACCGTGGCTTAATGGAAAACAATCAAAATATCAGAGAGCTTTATAAACTTTATCTTGAACTAGGACATGAAGTGTTTGAGGATAAAATTAAAAAACCTATGGAACTGTATTATTTGCATAACAATTATGATGGTGGCAATGTTATTAGTATGCTTTCTTTGAATATCAATATTGCTAATGACATGGAAAGCTCTAAGCTTGGGGATGACGGGTTTGATGAACATGATATTTTTAGTCCCCCAACTTTTGAGAAGAAAATTTGCTTTGATGATACTATGCTTCCTAAATATGATGATTACCATGATGATAATGATTGCTTTACTCTCACTATTCCTAATAAGAAAGATTTTGCTTATAAGAAGAGTAATGATACTTTTATGCTTTTGGATCATGGAAATAATGCCTTATGTGATAGTTATATTGTTGATTTCAGCCATGATGCCACTGAAATTTATAGTTAGGGGGGAGACATGGTGCTAAATATCTAAAAAATAAGAAGTTTCCCCTCTTTATGTCGAAGGTTTTGAGGTTGCGCTTGTTTTGCCTTCCTATGCTTATTGCTTTGTGCTTCAATGATTTATTCTATTGCAATATTCCTATGCATAGGAAGCATGTTAGACTTAAATGTGTTTGGTATTTTCTTCTTGATGCTCTCTTTTGTTCTACAACTCTTATTCCTACGAGAGCATCATTAAAATCTTAAGCCTATCTTTATGGCTATAAAGAAAGAGATCTAGGGAGACAACCCTTGTTATCTTTACTTTGAGTTTTTTACTTTCAGTTTTAGTGGTCTTGATGCTTGTTACTACTGTAGCAACATCACTGTATCTTTATTTTCAAGCTTTGTGCCAAGTTTTAGCCTCCGATTGCAAGAAAGTTCAAAAGTTGTGACATGCTGTCCAGAAACAGATTATGTCTGCCTGACGGAAAAATTCTCCAAAACTCAACAGATCATCTTTTTAATCTGATTTTTTTGAACGCATGCTCTATATAATTTTATTTCTGGCATATGTTCTGAGTTTTTTGATTTGAGTTGCAGAAGTGCCCCGAACAAACTATGTACTACCTGCTCTTCTGTTTTTCTCAGCTTCTGCCACGTTTTGTGTTTTCATCATTTTGCAAATCTTAAGCTTGCTTTTTCTTTGCAAAAACCTTTTGGCAATCTTGATATACAGTATCTCTTCATGAAAATCCTTATTTCCAGTAGATAATAAATTATTTTATCATGGGCACTAACCACTCTAATCAGGTTATGATGAGTTCCGTATGAAGGGAGTTTTCAAGTATGCGATGGAACATGATGAAAGAAGATCTAGGAGTGTCAAGCGATCAAGCTTGGGCATGGCCCCATGCACCCCCAAGAAATATTCGAGGAGACTCAAGTGACTAAGCTTGGGGATGCCCCCGTGCATCCCCTTCTCCATCAACAATCATCAGTTCGTCCATCTCCATGCTATATTTGTATCACTTCATATGTTATGTGCTATGCTTGGAGCGTCCCGCTCTTTACTTTTTACGTTTTTCTAGTTTTACTTGTTTTTAATAACAAGTTGGAACCTAGCCTTCCTTGTTTGGGAGAGAAACATGGTCCACTCCACCCTAGAACACAACATTGGTTTTCATGCTTATCTTTTTGTGTGTTCTTTATCTTTCATAGCTGATGTCATGCTTAGCTCTTTGTTTTCATACTTTATATTTTTAAGAGCTATTATTTAGGTTGCTTTTGGAACTATCTTGAGTTATCATGCTTATCTTGTTTAGAGAGTTGGCTTGTTGCAATGAGTTGCGTGTCTTGCATGAGTAGGTAATTGAGGTTGCTATTTAAGTATAATAGTAACTTGCAATAGTTTTGAGGTATTGATTTGAGTAATGTTTGGACTATTGGTGCCAAGAGCTTGAGCCTATTAGTGTTAGGTGTCGTATTTTGCGAAATCCTTGTGTTTTCAAAAACTAAAAAAAATAGTTGAGAACTCTAGCTACTAAATTGATCGCTAACCTCTCGAGGGGTTAGAATATATAGAGTACCCTCATGTTACCATGGGTCGAGGATGCGCAAGGATAACCAAACCCCCAAACAATCCTCCTCGGGGTAGTTGTCCCTTTGTGAATTTCCTAATAGATAGAGAGTTACCGGTAATACGTGTATGCGTTCTTCGGACTAATGCGAGTATTCGATTGTTGGCACTTCCACCATCCATATTTTGCTAGCCTCTTCGGGACCGTGCACTGCCCTTTCTCATCTTGAGAGTTGGTGCAAACTTTGCCGGTACATCCAAACCCTTGGCATGATATGCGCTGTCATCATAAGCCTCATTATATCTTTCCTCAAAACAGCAACCATACCTACCTATTAAGGCATTTCCATAGCCTTTCTGAGATACATTGCCATGCAACATCCACCTTCTCATGACTTGATCTTCATGTCATACATGATTTTGCTTGATCGAGGAGACGCATGCTAGTTTGGCCTGGCCCTTATTGTTGCTACATGACGCGCTAGTTTCATGGCATATCCTACTACACTGGCAGAGGCATACATTTGCATACATCATGATAGTTTTCATTTGTCTTTATGTGAGTACTTCTTATAAAGTGTGGTGATCTTATTTTTATTCTTGTAAAACATAGAGTATTGCCCATAAGTGAGGAAAAGATCCTAAAGAGGACAAATTAAAAGATCCCAAAGAGGACAAATGAAATATCCCAAAGAGGACAAATGAGAGATAAATATAAAGAGACAAAGAGGCCACACACAAAAAGAAAAAAAAAAGAAAAAAAGAGAGAGAAGGGGGCAACACTACTATTTCTTTTGAAAGATCCACACTCGTACTCCATTGTTATATTTGTACTCCATAGAGATTATTATTCATGCATAACTATGTGGGGACCCTTACACTATAGAAGTTGGCTTGTATATTCCAATGATGAGCCTCCTCAAATGAGCTCTAGGTATTCATGAGAAAGCAAGTTGGATGCACCCCCACTAGTTCCATTAGAGAGCTTAGCTTAGCTCATATGTGCATCCGTTGCATGGCAATCCCTACTCCTCACATCATATCTATCATTTGGCTTTCTCTCGCCTATGGTTGTCCTCATTGATGTGAGCCTTTCACACCTTTTGGTCTTCCTCCCCCATCATTATTTTCTTTGCCATCCTAAGTGCCAACATATCTTGCTTGCGCTCATCCATTGCATGAGTGCTCAAAGTCGAAAGGGAGAGGATCATTTTGACTTGTGCCTGACTAGTGGTCTCGGGATGAGTCAAAATAAGATTCCGAAGGAGACCAAGTGTGAAGTTTAGTAGATTGAGCTCTCAATTAAAAATATATTTTTATGCTCTAAACCCATCTCCCACTCCTTACACGCAAACACCATTTGGAAACATTCGAGTCACGGGCAGCTAGAGCTCTTGCACCTTTATGTTCTTACTTTGCTATTTTCAATACTAAATATAGACTCTTGCTTGTTATTGTCTTTACTTGAATTGCATATCTTACTTGCTTTACTTTTAAGTTCTTATATGTGTGTTGGCATGTCACCCCAAAAATTATTTGTGTTATTATTTACCTACTCGAGGACGAGCAGGAATTAAGCTTGGGGATGTTGATACGTCCCAAACGTATCTATAATTTCTGCTTGCTCCATGATCTTTTGGGTGACATTGTTATATGTTTTGCTACACTTTTATATATTTTAGACATATTTGTACTAACCTACTAACTTAGTACACCTAGTGCCAGTTCATGTGTGATGATGTCCTTTTTGCAGGGACTTTTACCCAAATTTCCATAGCCCCAAAAATCCCGAGAAAAAATAATAAAAATCAACATGAGGAAGCTTCCGGAGCACCGAAGATGGGCCACAGGGGAGCCAGGGGCTGCCCAGGCGGCCTCTCTGCTAGGCCTGGCCGCTGGCCGCGCCCGCAGGTCGCCTGGGTGGGCCTCACCTCCTCTGACGCCCTCCTTTGTCCTATATTTACCCCTCCGATCGGAAACCCTTCCAGGATATCCAGAATCGCGAATTTCTCCATCGTTCCGCCGCCGTAGCGCTTCCGAGATCGGGAGCGTCAGGAGACCTCTTCCCGGCACCCTTGCCGGAGGGAGGATTGACCTCCGGGAGTTTCCCCACCACCATGGACGCTTCCCAGACGTGTCGTGAGTAGTCCGCCTTGGACCATGCGTCCATGACTAGTAGCTATATGATGTCTTCTCTCCAATCTTGTGCTTCAATGATTAGCCCTTGTGAGCTGCGCTACATGATCAAGGCATCTATGTAATTTTCCTGCTATTTCTATGCTCGGTTTGCTGGGATCCAATGGATTATGAGATTATGTTCAGATTGTGATGAGTTATATATTTGATTATCCTCTTATATTATGGTCTTTAGTTATTCATGCATGTTCTCGGTTTCTTTTTATTGCTTTGGCCGAGTAGTAGATTATAACTCCAAGAGGGAGCGTTATGCATGATTGTGGGTTCGTGCCCCATGATGTCTAGCTTGAGTGACAGAAACATGAGACTAGGGCATGTGTTGTTGCCACCGGGGAGAAAACTACGGTGCTTGTGACCGCGGTTGCAAGTATTGTTTACCTTACGCAAAGTTCGTTAATGCAGTTATCTGTTGCTTTGAGTTTACACTTTGGGTGGGGCTCACAACTTAATACCAGCGAGATGTTTTGGATAGATATCTCAAGGTGGATGATTAGTAAGTAGATGCTGAAGAATAAATGTTCTACTTGTCTTGGCGTACTGCTCATTACTATTGACCCTCTAACTTTCAAGTAGCATAATTAGCATTGCGGTGCATTTATAATTGTGTCAATTGCCCAGATGTAACTTGTTTACCCATGCATAGTTGTTTATCGTCTTATGTGAGAGAGACATCACTAGTGAACATCATGTGACTCATGTCCATATTACCACCATTGCTTACACCTCCACCATTTACCGCTTTTATTTACTTTTCCGTTGCAATCACTATCACCATTCCCGCTTGTGTTTTGATCTTTTGCAAACTACAAGGCCGGAGAGATTGACAACCTCTTTGTACTCATTGGGAGAGAAGTTATTTGTTGTGTGTGCGGGTCCACGTCTTCTGCTACCGCCGGAGCAGCGGATACCTACTTGTTGATCCTCGGAGTCCTCCTGGTTCGGTAAACCTTACAATCCCTATGTAAAGGAAATCTGTTGCTGACTACATCTCCACCTTCCACTTGGGGTAACCAACGAGGGGCGAGAAGTATATCCATCAACTCGTCATCAACATCCTAGTTCACCTAGTCAAAGAGATTGCCATTGTGGGTCCTGTATTTCTACACAATATGTTCACCTTTGGGAGGTTCATGGGAGTCTTAAAGAAATATGGTCATAACCATGCTAGGCTAGAAGGAAGCATCTCCAAGGGCCATGAAAAAATAAGGTTATTGAGTTTTGTGTTGACTTTATTCCTGACCTTAATCTGATTGGTCTTCCTGAATGGTGGTATGAGGGGAGACCGAGTGGAAAAGGCACACTAGGAAAGAATTCGGTAATATGTTGGGACGGGAATTCTTGGGCGCAAGCACACTACACATTTCTACAAAATTATACCTTCCTGGCCCCGTATATCAATGAACACAAGAATATTCTATGCTGTAAACACCCGGAGCAGTCTGACGACTGGATTACACGTGAATAGATGGGGACTTTCGACGGTTGGTTGCAAACACATCTCATGGGTAACAACACTCTTGGAGATGACTGGTACTTGTTGGCCAAGACACCATCTTCGATTGTATTGAGTTTCGAAGGGTATGAGATAAATGGGAATACATTTTACATGATCTCCCAAGATAAAAAGAGCTCCAACCAAAACGGTGGTATCCGCTTTGATGCACCAAACACCAATAGGGCGAAGGACACATATTATGGTTACATAGAGGAGATATGGAAACTTGACTATGGACATGATTTTAAGGTCCCTTTGTTTCGGTGCAAATGGGTAAACCTGATAGGAGGCGGGTTAATGGAAGAACCATTGTACGTGTGACAGCCCGAAGCCGACGTTACAGAAGATTCCCTTTTCTTTCTGTTTTCGTCGTGTGTCTATTTTTCTTTTGTCGCATCATCATCGCATCATGCGCATCATCAGCATTGCATCGGCGTCTTCGTTGCCGCCCGTTTTCAAAACTTGCATCCGTTGTTAGTTGCCGGTTCTCGTCGTTGTTCGTTCTGAGTCCGACCGCACACGCACGTGCCCGCAACACCGTCAAAAAACCTGTTTTAAAAGTGTGCGTAAAACCTTCTCTGATTGGGTTGAGATTTGACGTGCGGTCGTATTTTAATATAGGTAGGCCGCCTGTCAAGTTTCGTCGCAATCGGAGTCCGTCTGGTACCCGAACGGTCGACCGCAGCAGCACCGTAGTCGGTCTACCATCTGACGTCTGTTGGTGTTTTAAAATACGTTGCCGGGTCGCCCGTTTTCCCTCTAATCTTCGCCTAACCCCTCTGCACAGTGCGTCGACCCTGCGCGCGGCCCAGTCCGAAAACCTCCAGGTACCCGAACCGGACGATCGTGACCGTTGGGTCCGGATCAACCCCATTTTACCGCAAATAGTCATCAGTTTGTCCAATGGTCTCCCTAACCTAGTTATTTTCCGACCATCTGATTTAATCGGAGGGTCCAAATACCCCTAGACTAATGCTTTTACTTTATATATTCTGCTTAGCCTAGATCAGACCAAAACCTAGGGATCCTCCCTGTCCCGATCCAGCCGCCGCCGCTAGCACCTGGTCTCTATTTCGTTTTGCCCACCGGTCCAACCGCAGCTCACCCGCAGCCCTCTCCTCTCTCGATCTGAGAGCTGGCCCGATCCTGACCGCAGCGAGGAGTCCTGTGTCCGCGCCTCCCAAGCCAGCCAGCTGCCGTGCCTCAGCGCCGCGCTTGCCTCCTCCCCGCGATCTGGATCAGGGATCCAGATCGGGGGCCATTCACCGTGCCGCCCGAGGCTGCGCTGGCCTCGCTTCTCCCCCTCCCCCCCCCCCCCCCGTTGACCGCGCAGCGCCAGCTCTCTGGCGTCATCCCCGCTCGCCCCGCCTCGTGAGACAGCCGCCTGCCCAATCCAGCGAGCGGCGAGCAGCGCGCAGCGCCTCCCTCCCCTCGGCGCGTTGACCGCGGCCCAGGGAGCCAGCTAGGCCTCGCCCAGCGCCAGGCGCGCCCCCGGCCCAGTCTGCCCGTGTCAGCAGCCGGCCTCGCCCCGGTCCATCACCAACCGTCCAGCGAGCCCTTCCCCAACCGCCGGCCCAAGGAGAGGTGAGATCTTCCCTCGCCTGTGCGTCTTTTATCTAAGTTGAGCCCACTGTTCGGCCTAGTAGGTTTATTTTGTATTTTAGGAATTAATAAATTCCAGTAAATATCCGTATATTAAAACGCCCGTAGTTTTAAATTCGTAAGTCGGATCGCGACATATTGTATATGGTTTTGGGTTAGTTTTGCGCGTAGATCACAATTTCACAACTTGCATATTTGTTTGACGTCGTTTAGCATGCCGGATGCCTAGAATAACGTGCTGTCTTAATAGGATATAGTTCGTATTTAATTTTCATGCAAGTCCGGATTGCTCGTATGCCGTAGATTAAATGCCCATGTTTTAGGAATCCTTTTTG
Source organism: Hordeum vulgare subsp. vulgare (assembly GCF_904849725.1). NCBI lineage: Eukaryota > Viridiplantae > Streptophyta > Magnoliopsida > Poales > Poaceae > Hordeum > Hordeum vulgare. The sequence continues at coordinate 509,774,125 of NC_058522.1, forward strand.
CATGTATTTTAGAGCGGTCAATTGTATTTTTACGTGTAGGGATTTGCCGGTAATTTATTTTTCCCGCGTAAAGGTATTTTTCTCGCATTATGTGCGGCATTATTTTGTGTTGTAAACCCCACATATTTTATATGTTTCCGGGGTAGAAAAATCCCATGGATTTTTCTGTGCAATTAGTGTTAGCTTTCGAGTAAGTTAGTTCGCGAGATATTTTGCTATGTTGCCCTTTTGATTAATTCGTAGGATTTATTTCGTGCGTCGTTTGACGGAGTTGTCAACTAGAGAGTTGATCTTGGATGTTTTGTTTAGCCGCTGGTATTTTTGGTTGCAATAGAAATGCATGTTTAGGTGTGTTTTGCTTGCTCTCAAATTGCTAGAAATAGTGCTGTTTTGGACGTGCTGAAATATTTCTAAGTCTGGAATCTGTTATATTTTGTTGCTGTCTTGTCTTGCTTACATCTTGTGATCTGTAGCTATTTTGAGGTTGGTCCAATGGAGTTAGTTGTACCCCTTGTGTTTCTCTAGCATGCTGTTAAGTTTCATGCCATTTGGAGTCCTGTAGATATAGGTTTTGCTGCTGTCAATATTGCTTCAGATCGAAAACTGCACTTTCATGAGGTGAAATTTTCACTAAGTCTGAAATAGTGTGTGAGATGCCATTTTGTGTCTTCTTTTCCTAGTGCTCCTTTCTGCCACGCTAGTTGTTTTTGTTGTTTGTTTGTAGTAGTGTTTCTTGCCCTCTTCCGTGCCGTGTCTTGCTTGAGCATAACGGAGTTGTGTAGTCGTAGTTGTGGGGCGTAGGAAACGCTATGTGGCTGATTTTGGCAGATTGTAGACATTTATTGTTTTGCTCGTAAATGTTGAACCGTAGCTCCGATTTGATCGTTTCCTACATGAAACTTGCTTAGAATCTCGTGTAGTTTCATTTTCTCTTGCTGGTTGTATGTTTTGAAGTGCTCGTGACCGTCGATGCACACATACTGCATTCATGCCATCATATCTTGCGGTGCTTGTATCTTTTGAACCGTAGCTCCGTTGGAGATGTTCTTTTTGTGTAGATTGCTTGCCTTGAGGCGTAGGATCACGTGAACCTATTTGTTTTGCTGTTTAACAACTATTTAAAGGTGTTAATTCAGATCTGGACAGAATTGTAAATTAACATTTGAGGTCGTTTCGGAGGTGCTATATGACATTTCCGACCTCATTTAAAATGCCTAGGTAGGTAGTTTAATTGCGCTTCACCTCTTGCCATGTTTAACCACATTTAATATTGTCGTGTATCTAATCGGGATAGAACTAAATAATTAACGTGGAGTTTCGTCAATATGCTACTCGTTGCATATTGAACTTCACTTAATGTGTAGTGTCTGATTGTGTGAATTGTCATGCCGTTACTTGCATGTATCCAGCTGCTCATGCATCATTTGTGTTGTGCATCGCGTGGTGAATTCCGTGTGATGATTTGTGTTCCCGGTTTGCTTCGTCTCGATAGGGCTCCGCACGCTTGCCGGATTGTGAGGACCCGTTCAACTACGTCAGTTCGTCTGCTTCATGGAGGAATTCTTCTTCCAAGAGGGATCTCAGGCAAGATGATCATTTCCCCAGATACCATTACTATCATTGCCATGCTAGTTTTACCGTTTCTATCGATTATGTCTCGTTGCCTACCACTTGTTAAATACCAGCCTCTCAACAATGCCATGGTAACCTTCAACCTGTTCGACCTAGCAAACCACTGATTGGCTATGTTACCGCTTGCTAAACCCCGTGTTACCGTTGCTAGTTGAAGGTGTAGTTGCTTCCATGTGAAAACATGGGTTCCCTGTTATATCACCATATTTAAATGTTATTTAATTTAATGCACCTATATACTTGGTAAAAGGTGGAAGGCTCGGCCTTTCTAGCCTGGTGTTTTGTTCCACCTTTGCCCCCTTAGTTTCCGACTACCGGTGTTATGTTCCATAAACGAGTGCTCCTAACACGATCGGGGTTATTATGGGGACCCCCTTGATAATTCTTTTTAGATTAAAGCTGGTCCGGCAAGGCCCAACATTGGTTCTACATTTGCCCAACATAATAACTTTGTTAATATTGAAATGCATAGGGCGTCATGAACCCGAGGAGTAATTTTACATAAACAGGGAGGCCAGTGCTGATGGTGTTGGTCCCAAACGGTCTGCCTGCGGGGCCACCACGGGGAAACTCGAGGTTTGGCACCCGTAACTAGTTCCATCCGCCGTGTCCTGAGAACGAGATACGCGGCTCCTATCGGGATCGTCGACACGCCGGGCGGCCTTGCTGGATTAGGTTTACCTTTGATGAGATATCTTGTGCATCGGGATTCCGGTGATGCTTTGGGTAATCTCAGAGTTGAGGTTTTCCACTAGGGAATCCGACGAGATCGCGAGCTTCGTGATTGAGGATTTCTATGCGGCTTGTGGTAATTTGTGATGGACTAGTTGGAGCACTCCTGCAGGGTTAAACATTTCGGAAAGCCGTGCCCGCGGTTATGTGGCAACATGGAAACTTTGTTTAACACTGGTTCTAGATAACTTGAAGTTAACTTAATTAAAACATGCCAACTGTGTGCATAACCGTGACTGTCTCTTTCATGAGTTCTTTCTCCGATCGAGGACACGGTGGGGTAATGTATGACATAGGTAGGTGTTCAGGATCATTCATTTGATCAACAGTAGTTCACGTTCGCTATGCGTAGATTTCCCCCCTCTTATTTGTGGTACTCGTAAGTTAGTCACCAAATATATGCTTAGTCGCTGCTTCAACCTCACCACTTAACCATACCTCACCCATTAAGCTTTGCTAGTCTTGATACCTTTGGAAATGAGATTGCTGAGTCCCCTATGGCTCACAGATTACTACAACACCAGCTGCAGGTACAGGTAAAGGTTACTTGACGCGAGCGCGTTGATTGTTCATTTGGAGTTGCTTCTTCTTCTTCATCGATCTAGGATGGGTTCCAGGCCGGCAACCTGGGATAGCAAGAATGGACGTCGTTCTTCTTTTGTCGTTTGTTTTCGTCCATAGTCGGACCCTGCTCTTACTCTTGATGATTATGTAATGTACTGATGTGACTCTGATGTAGCTTGTGGCGAGTGTAAGCCAACTCTTTATATATCTCTTCTTTTCAGTACATGTACTTGTAACGATATCCATTCTTGCGACACGACGAGATGCGCTTCTATCCCTGACGAGGCCTTCGTGCCAAATTGAGGATAGGGTCGCATCTTGGGCGTGACAAGTTGGTATCAGACCAGTACCGACCTAGGAGCCCCCTTGGTTGATCGAACTTGGCCGAGTCGAGTCTAGTGAAAAACTGCTTTGAGTCTAGTTATATAGCGGAGAGTAGGATTCTTTTTTCTCCTCTTCTATGCTCTAGTGAGGAATCTTGACGTAATAATTTATTCTACTCCTCTTCACACTCAAATTTTTTTTAGGATCACGCGGGTATTTTTGGAATCTATATGATGCCGATGTGACGGAGTTCTGTCTTGGTGCCTCCTGTCTGACTTGATTTTCTTCCGGGGAGTTGAGCTCCAGGGGATTCTTGAGCACATCGTTATCATTCAGATTTCTTAGTATCTCAGGACGAAGGATGTTCGTAATTGCTTCAATACTAGTAGTGGCGAGATAACCCCGATGTCCCCAGTACTGGTGCAGATTGTTCGGGGGTACTGCCATACTTTGTATCGTTGTGATCACGAGGGTCTGTCGTAGATGAAGGTCCGAGATTCTGGTTGTGTGTTGACGGATGTGATACAGGTGACGGGTTAGTATAGGAGTTGTGTGTTATTACTCCTTGTATCCGTGTACCAGATTGCATGACCAGATATTTCGGGAATTCATAGGTGGGAATTCAAGTAGTTACTTATAGGACATTCTTCCAACAAATGCATGATGTTAGGTTGGGGTTCGACATCTAGTGGATTCGTTTGTTCATGGCCGACTTACAACGGTACACGTTGTGTCTTAAAGAGTCCTTGTAGCTTGCTACGACTCGGGGACGCTTCGTATGTCGGGTGCACTGCCTTGCACTTGATGGCTACTGTAAAATCGGCCCGTGCGATCCTGTCCACGAAAATATCATACGAAATCTTTCTCATGAGTTTGTTCTAGCTTGTTTCATAAGCCACACCTTTTGTTTTTGTTGAATATGGTAATTCGTGTTGCTTCGATGTCAAGTGGTGATTTCAGATCTTTCCTAATCTGTGTTCTCATATTTTTATGTGAGAGTGATAATCCTTTTGCTCAATCAATTGTCTCATCAATTTTGTCAACCGGAGTCGTCATGTTAATTCTTTTCCAATCGGTGTGCTTCTCTGCAACTGAATTCAATCTTCTCAAGTTGTTGCAGATCGTTCTCTCATTTCATACGGAGTTCATCTCATCTGTCCCAAGTCGTCTTTGTTTTTCCCCGCCCTCCCACCCTTTTCTTCAGTGATTGGATGTCATCCAAGTGCATTTCATTTCATTGTTGCTTCCGCTATCTTTTCTTCCTTTCGTAACCGGTGATTCATGGTGAACATTCTCAGGAGCTTCATGTTCATCTTTATTCATTCTTGTCATCCTTACCGGTGAATTCATTTCAGTTATCCAAGGTCATCATATCCTTTTCAACCATTAAATTATTTCCGACGTTGGAAATACTTTCAGCCTATCTTGTTTATTAATTCCTCTCTCTTTCTATCCGGAGTGTTAAATATATTTCAGTAGTTTCTCGTTTCCAATCTTTTCAATTATTTCGAGGTGCTAACCTCATCTAGTTTTCTTATACCGGTGCAATATCTATCGTTCTAAGAAATCTTTTCATCGGTGGTTTCTATGAGTGGGCCCATAACCCACAGGTTATTTCCCAGGATCTTTCCTGGCTCTTTTAATTCTTCCCCGGAGATCTCCAATTCTTGTCAACTATGACGTAAGTATGATTTTCATTAGTCATATCCCTTCGTCAAGATCTATTTGAATTAACTCTCATATTTGGCTAAACCTTGCATTCTCCTTTATTCCGGAGTGTCTCAGTATTCTTGGTGATGTTCTTCTCGTCATTCTCTCCATTGAAGATTCGAAGGAGTGTTTCTCTCAGTCTTTTTCCATTCTTGTGAAGATTGTCATCTCAGCTTCGTGTTATCATCTTGAATTTGTTTTCTATCATGAGTAATTCCTTTCTTGCTATCCGGTGCATTTCTGAGTTGTTTTTATTTCTCGTTCCTCCGAAGGCCATCATTTCTGAAGATTCTTCATTCTCAGCTTTCAGCTTTCATTCTCTAATTCTTCTCAATTATTGTCTCTTCGTTCGTCTCTCAATTGTTCCGATGCCTTGTTCTAGTTTTTTCTCTCATGTGGCTCATGATTTCTTCATTCTCGTGTATCTCCATTCATTCATGGTTGCCTCGTTCATTTCAATTCTCACCGTTGTTTCTTGCAACATTTCTTCTAGTTTGTGCTCATATATCTCTCCTAAATCATTTCTAGAAGAATAAGGGGTATGCTAAATCCGTTGATTGTCATCAGTTTAACTTGATGAAGGATAAGCTTAACATAATTCTTATTCTTGTTCGTAGTATTTTGAATTCTTCTTCCGGAGTGGCTCATGATGTCAATTCTTTTCTCAAGTGTTCTCATCTTTTTTTTCCGGAGTTCCAAGTTTTATCAAGAATCTTTTGTGAAGCTTCATCTAAATCCTGGCAAGGTCATAATCTTATTCTTTTCTACCTTCATATCTTTGCATCATTCATTTATATACGGAGGTCCTTCTTGGTGGTTCTTCAAGGTTTCAATTCATTCTCAAAGTGTTCTTCAAGATTCTTGTTGGAGAACCTCAAGTATCCTTCCTCTTGCATTTATATGTGCAATTGTTCTTCCTTTATCCTTTGAGGTGGTATTATAGCATTCTTGTTAGTGTAGGAGTCTCGAAGAGAATTCCTTTCAAGAATGAGATAATTAAATCCACCAATCCTTTGATCATGAGATTATTCTTAACCCATGATTTCTTCATTGAGCTATCTTGGTTTGGATTTCACCTAAAGCTTTTCCTATGGATTGTGCTATCATGTTGCTTGTCATTAATCCAAGTTCTCAATGTATCCTCTTGGTGTAAGTAATTGTTCATATCTTGTTTCTCGTAAGCAATCCTTGTTTCTGTTAGTGGCTGGTTGTCACTTCATTAGTTTGAAAGGTGTTCATAAGCCCACTACTATCTTGTTCTTTTCGTTGTTGTTTTTTCCAACAACTCTGTTCAATTCTTCGTGCAAGGCTGCTTGCCAAGTTCATTGTAGATAGTATTGTCATGTTTCTCTTCATTTTCTTCTTCCGTATGAGCTAGTTCGTATTCTATTGTTCCGGAGGCATTGTGATGTTGCTCTTTTGGGTCAATCTTGTTGTTCTATCAAGATCATGGTGTTACCTTGCTCTACTTAGTTGTTTGTTATAAATATTGTCTAATTCTCTCTTCTTATCGAATTTTTTGTCCCAATTTCCTACCGAAGTGCTGCCGAAATTTTCCGTGAATTCTTGCTTCTTCCTCATATCAGTCCTCATCTCTTTGTAACCTTCAAGGATCGTTGGTTTCACTCGTTTGTCAAAGAAGCGACTAAGTTTTTACCTCTTGTTCTTTCTCACCCTCTCCCCCTTTCATTCTTGGATCTCAGGGCGAGACCCTCTTGTAGTGTAGGAGACGTGTGACAGCCCGAAGCCGACGTTCCAGAAGATTCCCTTTTCTTTTCGTTTTCGTCGTGTGTCTATTTTTCTTTTGTCGCATCATCATCGCGTCATGCGCATCATCAGCATTGCATCGGCGTCTTCGTTGCCGCCCGTTTTCAAATCTTGCATCCCTTGTTAGTTGCCGGTTCTCGTCGTTGTTCGTTCCGAGTCCGACCGCACACGCACGTGCCCGCGTCACCGTCAAAAACCCTGTTTTAAAAGTGTGCGTAAAACCTTCTCTGATTGGGTTGATATTTGACGTGCGGTCGTATTTTAATATAGGTAGGCCGCCTGTCATGTTTCGTCGCAATCGGAGTCCGTCTGGTACCCGAACGGTCGACCGCAGCGGCACCGTAGTAGGTCTACCGTCTGACGTCTGTTGGTGTTTTAAAATACGTTGCCGGGTCACCCGTTTTTCCCTCTCATCTTCGCCTAACCCCTCTGCACAGTGCGTCGACCCTGCGCGCGGCCCAGTACGAAAACCTCCAGGTACCCGAACCGGACGATCGTGACCGTTGGGTCCGGATCAACCCCATTTTACCGCAAACAATCATGAGTTTGTCCAATGGTCTCCCTAACCTAGTTATTTTCCGACCGTCTGATTTAGTCCGAGGGTCCAAATACCCCTAGACTAATGCTTTTACTTTATATATTCTGCTTAGCCTAGATCAGACCAAAACCTAGGGATCCTCCCTGTCCCGATCCAGCCGCCGCCGCTAGCACCTGGTCTCTATTTCGTTTTGCCCACCGGTCCAACCGCAGCTCACCCGCAGCCCTCTCCTCTCTCGATCTGAGAGCTGGCCCGATCCTGACCGCGGCGAGGAGTCCTGTGGCCGCGCCTCCCAAGCCAGCCAGCTGCCGTGCCTCAGCGCCGCGCTTGCCTCCTCCCCGCGATCTGGATCAGGGATCCAGATCGGGGGCCATTCACCGTGCCGTCCGAGGCTGCGCTGGCCTCGCTCCCCCCCGTTGACCGTGCAACGCCAGCTCTCTGGCGTCATCCCCGCTCGCCCCGCTTCGTGAGACAGCCGCCTGCCCGATCCAGCGAGCGGCGAGCAGCGCGCAGCGCCTCCCTCCCCTCGGCGCGTTGACCGCGGCCGAGGGAGCCAGCTGGGCCTTGCCCAGCGCCAGGCGCGCCCTCGGCCCAGTCTGCCCCTGTGAGCAGCCGGCCTCGCCCCGGTCCATCACCAACCGTCCAGCGAGCCCTTCCCCAACCACCGGCCCAAGGAGAGGTGAGATCTTCCCTCGCCTGTGCATCTTTTATCTAAGTTGAGCCCACTGTTCGGCCTAGTAGGTTTATTTTGTATTTTAGGAATTAATAAATTCCAGTAAATATCCGTATATTAAAACGCCCGTAGTTTTAAATTTGTAAGTCGGATCGCGACATATTGTATATGGTTTTGGGTTAGTTTTGCGCGTAGATCACGATTTCACAACTTGCATATTTGTTTGACGTCGTTTAGCATGCCGGATGCCTAGAATAACGTGCTGTCTTAATAGGATATAGTTCGTATTTAATTTTCGTGCAAGTCCGGATTGCTCGTATGCCGTAGATTAAATGCCCATGTTTTAGGAATCCTTTTTGCATGTATTTTAGAGCGGTCAATTGTATTTTTACGTGTAGGGATTTGCCGGTAATTTATTTTTCCCGCGTAAAGGTATTTTTCTCGCATTATGTGCGGCATTATTTTGTGTTGCAAACCCCACATATTTTATAGGTTTCCGGGGTATAAAAATCCCATGGATTTTTCTGTGCAATTAGTGTTAGCTTTCGAGTAAGTTAGTTCGCGAGATATTTTGCTATGTTGCCCTTTTGATTAATTCGTAGGATTTATTCCGTGCGTCGTTTGACGGAGTTGTCAACTAGAGATTTGATCTTGGATGTTTTGTTTAGCCGTTGGTATTTTTGGTTGCAATAGAAATTCATGTGCTGTTTTGGACGTGCTGAAATATTTCTAAGTCTGGAATCTATTATATTTTGTTGCTGTCTTGTCTTGCTTACATCTTGTGATCTGTAGCTCTTTTGAGGTTGGTCCAATGGAGTTAGTTGTATCCCTTGTGTTTCTCTAGCATTCTGTTAAGTTTCATGCCATTTGGAGTCCTGTAGATATAGGTTTTGTTGCTGTCAATATTGCTTCAGATCAAAAACTGCACTTTCATGAGGTGAAATTTTCACTAAGTCTGAAATAGTGTGTGAGATGCCATTTTGTGTCTTCTTTTCCTAGTGCTCCTTGCTGCCACGCTAGTTGTTGTTGTTTGTTTGTAGTAGTGATTCTTGCCCTCTTCCGTGCCGTGTCTTGCTTGAGCAAAACAGAGTTGTGTAGTCGTAGTTGTGGGGCGTAGGAAACGCTATGTGGCTGATTTTGGCAAATTGTAGACATTTCTTGTTTTGCTCGTAGTTGTTGAACCGTAGCTCCGATTTGATCGTGTCCTACATGAAACTTGCTTAGAATCTCATGTAGTTTCATTTTCTCTTGCTGGTTGTATGTTTTGAAGTGCTCGTGACCGTCGATGCACACATACTGCAGTCATGCCATCATATCTTGCGGTGCTTGTATCTTTTGAACCGTAGCTCCGTTGGAGATTTTTCTTTTTGTGTAGATTGCTTGCCTTGAGGCGTAGGATCACGTGAACCTATTTGTTTTGCTGTTTAACAACTATTTAAAGGTGTTAATTCAGATCTGGACAGAATTGTAAATTAACATGTGAGGTCGTTTCGGAGGTGCTATATGACATTTCCGACCTCATTTAAAATGCCTAGATAGGTAGTTTAATTGCGCTTCACCTCTTGCAATGTTTAACCACATTTAATATTGCCGTGTATCTAATCGGGATAGAACTAAATAATTAACGTGGAGTTTCGTCAATATGCTACTCGTTGCATATTGAACTTCACTTAATGTGTAGTGTCTGATTGTGTGAATTGTCATGCCGTGACTTGCATGCATCCAGCTGCTCATGCATCATTTGTGTTGTGCATTGTGTGGTGAATTCCGTGTGATGATTTGTGTTCCCGGTTTGCTTCGTCTCGATAGGGCTCCGCACTCTTGCCGGATTGTGAGGACCCGTTCGACTACGTCGGTTCGTCTGCTTCACGGAGGCATTCTTCTTCCAAGCGGGATCTCAGGCAAGATGATCATTTCCCCAGATACCATTACTATCATTGCCATGCTAGTTTTACCGTTTCTATCGATTATGTCTCGTTGCCTACCACTTGTTAAATATCAGCCTCTCAACAATGCCATGATAACCTTCAACCTGTTCGACCTAGCAAACCACTGATTGGCTATGTTACCGCTTGCTAAACCCTGTGTTAGCGTTGCTAGTTGCAGGTGTAGTTGGTTCCATGTGAAAACATGGGTTCCTTGTTATATCACCATATTTAAATGTTATTTAATTTAATGCACCTATATACTTGGTAAAAGGTGGAAGGCTCGGCCTTTCTAGCCTGGTGTTTTGTTCCACCTTTGCCCCCTTAGTTTCCGACTACCGGTGTTATGTTCCATAAACGAGCGCTCCTAACACGATCGGGGTTGTTATGGGGACCCCCTTGATAATTCGTTTTAGATTAAGGCTGGTCCGGCAAGGCCCAACATTGGTTCTACATTAACCCAACATAATAACTTTGTTAATATTGAAATGCGTAGGGCGTCATGAACCCGAGGAGTAATTTTACATAAACAGGGAGGCCAGTGCTGATGGTGTTGGTCCCAAACGGTCTGCCTACGGGGCCACCACGGGGAAACTCGAGGTTTGGCACCCGTAGCTAGTTCCATCCGTCGTGTCCTGAGAACGAGATACGCGGCTCCTATCGGGATCGTCGACACGCCGGGAGGCCTTGCTGGATTAGGTTTACCTTTGACTAGATATCTTGTGCATCGGGATTCCGGTGATGCTTTGGGTAATCTCAGAGTTGAGGTTTTCCACTAGGGAATCCGACGAGATCGCGAGCTTCGTGATTGAGGATTTCTATGCGGCTTGTGGTAATTTGTGATGGACTAGTTGGAGCACCCCTGCAGGGTTAAACCTTTCGGATAGCCGTGCCCGCGGTTATGTGGCAACGTGGAAACTTTGTTTAATACTGGTTCTAGATAACTTGAAGTTAACTTAATTAAAACATGCCAACTGTGTGTGTAACCGTGACTGTGTCTTTCGTGAGTTCTTTCTCCGATCGAGGACACGGAGGGGTTATGTCTGACTTAGGTAGGTGTTCAGGATCATTCATTTGATCAACAGTAGTTCATGTTCGCTATGCGTAGATTTTCCCCCTCTTATTTCTGGTACTCGTAAGTTAGCCACCAAATATATGCTTAGTCGCTGCTGCAACCTCACCACTTAACCATACCTCACCGATTAAGCTTTGCTAGTCTTGATACCTTTGGAAATGAGATTGCTGAGTCCCCTGTGGCTCACAGATTACTACAACACCAGTTGCAGGTATAGGTAAAGGTTACTTGACGCGAGCGCGTTGATTGTTCATTTGGAGTTGCTTCTTCTTCTTCTTCATCGATCTAGGATGGGTTCCAGGCCGGCAGCCTGGGATAGCAAGGATGGACATCATTCTTCTTTTGTCGTTAGTTTTCGTCCGTAGTCGGACCCTGCTCTTACTCTTGATGATTATGTAATGTATTGATGTGACTCTGATGTTGCTTGTGGCGAGTGTAAGCCAACTCTTTATATACCTCTTCTTTTCAGTACATGTACTTGTAACGATATCCATTCTTGCGACACGACGAGATGCGCTTCTATCCCTGACGAGGTCTTCGTGCCAAATTGAGGATAGGGTCGCATCTTGGGCGTGACAGTACGAAATGACAACAGTTGATCTCAACAATCTTGGGTACACAGACGAACCATTCGTTCTAGCCAGTGATTTGGTGCGGGTTTTCTATGTGAAGCACATCTCTACCAAACCGAGAAAAGAAAATATGAGGAAGCAAAAACATCATACGATGAGCCAAAGCGCCACACAGTTCTTTCACGGAAAAGAAACATCGTGGGAGTGGAGGACAAGACACACATGTCACAAGATTATGAAACGTTTCATGAAATTCCTCCCTTCACAGTGAATACTGACCCAATCATCCTTTGAAATGATGAAAATTCTCCGTGGTTACGGTGCAAAGGAACACACGCGAAGAAAAAGTTTTATACCCCAAGATCCCATTCTGGGTTGAGACCAGTTCACCGTCATCACTTTCTTCTCTAGTGAGTTTCCATGCCTATAGCTGGAAAGTCCAACTTCGGACAACCCGGAGGGAATCTTTGTAAGAGATAGGGTATACATGTGTTTTGGCATTTTAAACGCGAAGTAGTAAACCCGCGCATATTGAAGAGTTAGGGTCATTTAGCTCAAAAAATCATTAGATACATGAAAATAGCAAATGAAGTCGGAAAGGGTTGAAAATTGATGATGTGGATTTGAATGGTGCATATTGCACACACAAAAAAGTCTCGAGTTTAAATAAGCTTATCATGAAATGTCCTTGTTACAAATGTGTTTTCGTTCAAAACCGTGAGACTTCGAAAGAGATTGTCTAGTTTGTACACAAAGTGCATCCAGTTTTTGCCGTAACCCTCTCAACTTTTTAGCACATGCTATGTGGATTAAATGATGATACCATGCCAAATTTCAACCTTATTAGAGTTCATTTGTAGTTTTTTTCCGTTTCAGGGTCATTTAGCTCAAAAAAATCATTAAATGCATGAAAAATAGCAAATGATGTCGGAAAGGGTTGAAAATTGATGATGTTGCTTTGAATCGTGCTTATTGAACGCACAAAAAATCTGGAGTTCAAATAAGCTTAAAGAAACGAAATGCTATGTAACACATGAGTTTTCGTTCAAAACTTCGATACTTCGAAAGAGATTGTCCAGTTTGTACACGAAGTGCATCCAGTTTTTTTCCGTAACCCTCTCAACTTTTTAGCACATGCTATGTGCTGAAATGAATATACCATGCCAAATTTCAACCTTTTTAGAGTTCATTTGTATTGGTTTTCAATTTCAGGGTCATTTAGCTCAAAACAAATCATTAAATGCGTTAAAATACCAAATGAAGTCAAAAGGGTTGAAAATTGATGATGTGGCTTTGAATGGTGTATATTGAACGCAAAAAAATCTGGACATAAAATATGCTTAACGAAATGAAATGCTTTGTAACAAATGAGTTCTTGTTCGAAACCCTGATACTTCGAAAGAAATTGTCCAGTTTGTACACAAAGTGCATCCAGTTTTTGTCGTAACCCGCTCAACTTTTTAGCACGTGCTATGTGGGTGAAATGATGATATCATGCGAAATTTCAACCTTTTCACAGTTCATTTGTAGTGCTTTTCGGTTTCCGAGTCATTTAGCTCAAAAAATCATTAAATGGATGAAAAATAGCAAATGAAGTCACAAAGGGTTGAAAATTGATGATGTGGCTTTCAGTTTCAGGGACTTTAAGCCTTTGTGACTTTAAGCTTTTGCTTTAAGCATTGTAGCAAATGAAGTCACAAAGGGTTGAAAATCCAAATTCCAACCTTTTCATAGTTCACTTATAGTGGTTTTCAGTTTCAGGGTCATTTAGCTAAAAAGTCATTAAATGCATAAAAATAGCAAATGAAGTCAAAAAGGGTTGAAAATTGATGATGTGGCTTTGAATACTACATATTTAAAGCACAGAAAGTCTGGAGTTGAAATAACCTTAAAAAATGAAATGCCTTTGTTACACATGAGTTTTCGTCCGAAACTGTGATACTTCGAAAAAGATTGTGTAGTTTGTACACGAAATGCATCCAGTTTTTACCATAGTCCTCTCAACTTTTTATCACATGCTATGTGGGTGAAATAATGAAACCATACCAAATCTTAACCTTTCCAGAGTTCATTTGTAATGATTTTCAAATTAATAAGTGCAAAATTAATTATGGAATTTCCTCTAACAATGGTACTATATAGTTGATAGAAATCTTCAAGATGAATCCATAGAAAGTTGAATCAACTCATTGGGTTTAGTTTGAAATTGTTATGTATTTTACATGAATTAATTTCAATACGTAAAATTGAATCTATCGAATAATTTAAACAAAGGAAAAAGGTATAAAACTAAAAGAGCTAAACCAAATCTGTTTTTGATTAAAACACCTATTTAAAATATCATAAAAATTCCCAAATTGAACATACATATAAAACACACTAATATTAAACAGTAGGAAAAAGAGTCACTCGAAAATCTATTTTTAAACTAAAGTTATTAAAAAACTAGTGATTCACACAAATTTCAATGAATTCAAATTTGAAAACTACTAGCACTAACAGAAATTTATAATTTTTTTTGACCTAAAGCAAAAAGATTCACCCAAAAATCCTAAATATTCTAACATTTTTTCAAAATCTAAAAACAGAAAATGTTCTCTTTAAAAAAAATGCATCTTTAGTCCTAGTTGTAATCACCAACCGGGACTAAAGGTCCCTTCCTGCACATAATTTGGCCCACCAAAAAGGATGCCTTTAGTCCTGGTTGCTCATACCAACCGGGACTAAAGGATCTTACCAACCGGGACTAAATGTCCTATGGTATTTAGTCGTTCTCTTCTCCCTCCTCTCCATTTTCATCAAAACAGAGGAGATCGAAGCCGCGAGCTCTCGCGACGCCGTCAGGCTTCCCAATCGCACCCCTCGACGTCCGCTCCCACCGACTACTCTTCCTCTTTGATCGTCACCGCCAGCTCTCCAGTCGGTCACTCTACTCCACGCGCCGCTCCTCCATGCGCCGCCCGACCGTGCCCTCGACATCCGCTCCCGCCGGCTGCTCTCCGTCTTTGGTCGCCGTCACCGGCGTGAGCCGCTCCTCCATCTTCGGCGTCCTCCCCGCCTCCCTGCACCCAAATGATACCGACAGTGAGCCTCTCCTCCCTATTTTTTTTCAGTTTTAGATGCTTAGATATGTATACAATGTATATATATGCATGTATGTACTAGCAAGATCTTAGTCTACAAAAGTGCAATTTAAGATTCCACGGGTCTTGTATTTAAATGGTTAACATATAAAATAACATCTTATTCAGATTGTACATATTTTTCTAATCAAATTCCATATATAATATGTTAAATTTGGAGTTACGGTTTAGAAGATATGAGTATTTTAAAAAACATTTGATATGTACTATGTTTTTGATGTTAGAAACATCAAGGGGTTTTATATAAAATAGCATGACGGACTAAGAATACCTATTTTCTTTATTAGTAGGTATAGATATTGTAGTGATTTTATTTGTGGAATAGTGAATTACTTTACGCCATGTGAGTTAAATGAGGGGTGAAATACATATTAGTTGGTATAGATCTTTGATACGCCTCCGTCGTATCTACTTTTCCGAACTCTTTTGCCCTTGTTTTGGACTCTAATTTGCATGATTTGAATCGAACTAATCCGGACTACGTTGTTTTCAGCAAAATTATCATGGTGTTGTTTTTGTGCAGAAATAAAAGTTCTCGGAATGACCTGAAAATTTATGGAGAATTTTTTTGGAATTAATGAAAAATACCTGCGCAAAGATCCACGAGAGGAGGTGAGCCAGTGGGCCACAAGCCCACGGGCGCGGCCACCCCCTGGCCGCGCCTCGCAGGCTTGTGGGGCCCACGTGGCTCCACCGCCTTCAAACTCAGCTCTATATATTCCGTTTCGCCCGGAAAAAAATCAGAGAGAAGGATTCATCGCGTTTTATGATACGGAGGCGCCGCCACCTCCTGTTCTTCATCTGGAGGGCAGATCTGGAGTCTGTTCTGGGCTCCGGAGAGGGGAAATCGTCGCCATCGTCATCATCAACCTTCCTTCATCGCCAATTCCATGACGCTCTTCACCGTTCGTGAGTAATCTCATCGTAGGCTTGTTGGACGGTGATGAGTTGGATGAGATCTATCATGTAATCGAGTTAGTTTTGACGGGGATTGATCCCTAGTATGCACTATGTTCTGAGATTAATATTGCTACTACTTTGCCATGCTTAATGCTTGTCACTAGGGCCCAAGTGCCATGATTTCAGATCTGAACCTATTATGTTGTCGCCAATATATGTGTGTTTTAGATCCTATCTTGCAACTTGTAGTCACCTACTATGTGTTATGACCCGGCAACCCCGGAGTGACAATAGCCGGAACCACTCCCGGAGATGACCATAGTATGAGGAGTTCATGTATTCACTAAGTGTTAATGCGTTGGTCCGGTTCTTTGTTAAAAGGAGAACCTTAATATCCCATAGTTTCCATTAGGACCCCGCTGCCACGGGAGGGATGGACAATAGATGTCATGCAAGTTCTTTTCCCTAAGCATGTATGACTACATACGGAATACATGCCTACATTAGATTGACGAACGGGAGCTAGTTACTTATCTCTCCGTGTTATAGCTGTTACATGATGAATCACATCCGGCATAATCATCCATCACCGATCCAATGCCTACGAGTCTTTTACTACTGGTCCTTACTACGTTACTTTGCCACTACTGCTGTCACTACTGCTGTTACTTGTTACTTTGCTGTTACCTGCTGCAAGACTATTTTCTGGCGCCGTTGATACAACAAGTCAGGAATAGTCTGCCGTCAACAGACCTTTTTCTGACACCGTTGCTATCATACCACTTTGCTACTGATACTTTGCTTGCAGATACTAATCTTTCAGGTGTGGTTGAATTGACAACTCAGCTGCTAATACTTGAGAATATTCTTTTGCTTCCCCTTGAGTCGAATCAATAAATTTGGGTTGAATACTCTACCCTCGAAAATGTTGCGATCCCCTATACTTGTGGGTTATCAAGACAATTTTCTAGCACTGTTGCCGGGGAGGCACAACTATATTCTCTGAGTCACTTGGAATTTTCGTTTGCTGGTCACTATGAGGAATCCGATAGATCCAAGAACTAAAGTCTTGCCTTCTAGCTCTGCACTTGATTCACCTTCAGTTATGAGTAAGTTTGTGACATCACCTCCTGCTAGAAATCTTGATATGTCGCCTGTGGTTGATGATGCTACTGTTGGAATTATGCCCTAGAGGCAATAATAAATATAGTTATTATTATAATTCCTGTATCAAGATAATAGTTTATTATCCATGCTATAATTGTATTGAATGAAGACTCATTTACATGTGTGGATACATAGACAAAACACCGTCCCTAGCATGCCTCTAGTTGGCTAGCCAGTTGATCGATGATAGTCAGTGTCTTCTGATTATGAACAAGGTGTTGTTGCTTGATAACTGGATCACGTCATTGGGAGAATCACGTGATGGACTAGACCCAAACTAATAGACGTAGCATGTTGATCGTGTCATTTTGTTGCTACTGTTTTCTGCGTGTCAAGTATTTATTCCTATGACCATGAGATCATATAACTCACTGACACCGGAGGAATGCTTTGTGTGTATCAAACGTCGCAACGTAACTGGGTGACTATAAAGATGCTCTACAGGTATCTCCGAAGGTGTTAGTTGAGTTAGTATGGATCAAGACTAGGATTTGTCACTCCGTGTGACGGAGAGGTATCTCGGGGCCCACTCGGTAATACAACATCACACACAAGCCTTGCAAGCAATGTAACTTAGTGTAAGTTGCGGGATCTTGTATTACGGAACGAGTAAAGAGACTTGCCGGTAAACGAGATTGAAATAGGTATGCGGATACTGACGATCGAATCTCGGGCAAGTAACATACCGAAGGACAAAGGGAATGACATACGGGATTATACGAATCCTTGGCACTGAGGTTCAAACGATAAGATCTTCGTGGAATATTTAGGATCCAATATGGGCATCCAGGTCCCGCTATTGGATATTGACCGAGGAGTCTCTCGGGTCATGTCTACATAGTTCTCGAACCCGCAGGGTCTGCACACTTAAGGTTCGACGTTGTTTTATGCGTATTAGAGTTATATGGTTGGTTACCGAATGTTGTTCGGAGTCCCGGATGAGATCACGGACGTCACGAGGGTTTCCGGAATGGTCCGGAAACGAAGATTGATATATAGGATGACCTCATTTGATTACCGGAAGGTTTTCGGAGTTACCGGGAATGTACCGGGAATGACGAATGGGTTCCGGGAGTTCACCGGGGGGGGGGGGGGGGCAACCCACCCCGGGGAAGCCCATAGGCCTTTGGGGAGACACACCAGCCCTCAGTGGGCTGGTGGGACAGCCCACAAGTGCCCTATGCGCCAAGGAGAAGAAAATCAAGAGAGAAAGAAAAAAAAAGGAGGAGGTGGGAAGGAAGGGGACTCCCTCCCACCAAACCTAGTCCAACTCGGTTTGGGGGGGGGGAGAGTCCTCCCCCTTGGACTCGGCCGACCCCCTTGGGGCTCCTTGAGCCCCAAGGCAAGGCCCCCTCCCTCCCACCTATATATACGGAGGTTTTAGGGCTGATTTGAGACGACTTTTCCACGGCAGCCCGACCACATACCTCCACGGTTTTTCCTCTAGATCGCGTTTCTGCGGAGCTCGGGCGGAGCCCTGTTGAGACAACGTCATCACCAACCTCCGGAGCGCCGTCACGCTGCCGGAGAACTCTTCTACCTCTCCGTCTCTCTTGCTGGATCAAGAAGGCCGAGATCATCGTCGAGCTGTACGTGTGCTGAACGCGGAGGTGCCGTCCGTTCGGTACTAGATCGTGGGACTGATCGCGGGATTGTTCGCGGGGCGGATCGAGGGACGTGAGGACGTTCCACTACATCAACCGCGTTCTCTAACGCTTCTGCTGTACGGTCTACAAGGGTACGTAGATCACTCATCCCCTCTCGTAGATGGACATCACCATGATAGGTCTTCGTGCGCGTAGGAAATTTTTTGTTTCCCATGCGACGTTCCCCAACAGCTACTTCTGCTGCCCATGATGCTTATGATGATGCGATGCTTGATACTATGCCTGATGATGCTATGCTTGATACTATGCCTGATGATGCTGTGCTTGATACTATGCCTGATGATGCTATGCTTGATACTATGCCTGATGATGCTATGCTTGATACTATGCGTGATGATGCTATGCTTGATACTGCTTTGCCACTAGGTGCATTCCTTGATGCAAAAATTTCTAGAGTTCCTGCTAGATAGGATGATACTTCTGAAACTGTTGATACTATTGAAGTAGAACCTGCTATTTTGCCTGCTAGAACTAGCTCTCCTAGACCTGATATGCCTGTTATGCCTGAGCGTTATGTTATGGAGGGAGAGATAGCTGAGGATTTTCTTGTGTGTAAGGATAGCTATGATGTTGAGAAATTACTGCACAAGTGGAAAGAAAAATCTCTGAACGCTAGGATGAAATACGACCCGAAGTTTGCTACTTCGCCTATCTTTGTGACCGATAAGGATTATGAGTTCTCTGTCGACCCTGAGTTAATCACTCTGGTCGAATCTGATCCTTTTCACGGTTATGAGTCTGAAATGGTTGTATCCCATCTTACCAAACTGCACGACATAGCCACCCAATTCACTAGTGAGGAAAAGATCCGCCACTACTATATCCTCAAGTTGATTCCTTTCTCGCTAAAGGATAATGCTAAGACCTGGTTCACTTCTCTTGCTCATGGTTGTGTGCGTAGCTCCAGGATATGGTCTACTACTTCTGTGAAAAATATTTCCCTGCCCATAAGAAGCAAGCTGCCTTGCAGGAAATATACAGCTTTGCTCAAGCTGAAGAAGAGAGTCTCCCACAAGCTTGGGGGAGGCTTGTCCAGCTACTGAATGCTTTGCCTGATCACCCTCTTGAGAAGAATGAAATACTTGATATCTTCTATAATGGACTTACCGATGCTTCCAAAGACCACCTAGATAGTTGTGCCGGTAGTGTTTTTAGGGAACGATCTGTAGAACAAGCTGAGATTCTATTGAATAACATCTTGTGCAATGAGAATGCTTAGACTATTCCCAAACCACCTCCTAAGCCAACTCCGAAGAAAAGAGGTATTCTATTCCTCAGTCCCGAAGATATGAAAGAAGCTAAGAAATCTATACGAGAGAAAGGCATTAAATCTGAAGATGTCAAAAATCTACCACCTATCGAAGAGATCCATGGTCTTGATAACCCGATACAGGTAGTAGAAGTCAATTCTCTGCGTCGGTTTGATGAGAGTGATATTCCTTTTGATAAACCTGCTAGCTTATGCCTCGAAGAATTTGATAACTTTATTGCCAAACAACAGAGTTTCAATGATTATGTTAGCAGACAATTGGAACAGAATGCTCGTATGCTTAGTCATTTAAGTGCTTGTGTGGACAGAAACATCAATGATCTTAAACTTCTGAGTAAACATGCCTCTATGGTTACTACTCAGGTAGAACAAGTACTTAAAGCTCAAAATGACTTGCTCAATGAGTTGAATGACAATTCTGTCAGAGTCGTCACTAGAGGCGGTAGAATGAACCAAGAACCCTTGTATCCCGAGGGTCATCCGAAGAGAATTGAACAAGATTCTCAAGGAGTTAGCACTGGTGCACCTAATCATCCTAGAAATAAGAAGAAACATGATAGGAACCTGCACGCTAGCAACACTGTTGCTGCTACACCTGAGAGTCCAAATGATGTCTCTGTCTCTGATGCTGAAACACAATCTGGTGATGAACATGAGCCTAATGATAATATCAATAGTGATGTTCATGAAGATGCTCAACCTAGCAACAAAAAGGATGTGGAGATTGAACCTGATCTTGATAACCCACAACCTAAGACTAAGAGATACGATAAGAATGACTTCGCTACTAGGAAGCATGGTAAAGAAAGGGAACCATGGGTTCAGAAACCCATGCCCTTTCCTCCCAAACCATCCAAGAAAATGGATGATGAGGATTTTGAGCGCTTTGTTGAAATGGTCAGACCTGTCTTTCTGCAAATGCGTTTGATGGATATGCTCAAGATGTCTCCGGATGCTAAGTACATGAAAGATATTGTGACTAATAAGAGGAGGATACCTGAGCTTGAGATTTCCACCATGCTCGCTAATTATAACTTCAAGGGTGGAACTCCTAAGAAACTAGGTGATCCCGGTGTACCCACTATACCTTGCTCCATTAAAGGTAAATACGTTAGAACTGCGTTATCCGACCTTGGAGCCGGTGTTAGTGTTATGCCTCTCTCTCTTTATCGTAGGCTTGAACTGGATAAGTTGACACCCACTGAAATCTCTCTGCAAATGGCCGACAAATCAACTGCTTTCCCTATCGGCATTTGCGATGATGTGCCTGTTGTGGTTGCTAACGTCACTATCTTAACAGACTTTGTTATCTTGGATATTCCCGAGGACGATGCCATGGTTGTCATCCTCGGAAGACCCTTTTTAAACTACTGCAGGGGCTGTTATAGATTGCAACAAAGGCAATGTCACTTTCCATGTCAACGGTAATGAGCATACGGTGCACTTTCCGAAGAAACAATATCGAGTACATTGCATCAATGCTATCGAAAAAACTTCATTGATTCTTATTGGTAGCTTTGAATGCCCTATTCGTCGTGTCAAGATGAAGTATGATTTGCTTGTTGAGGAGATACACATCCCCATTGAGGTAACCTAGTGACTATTCCAAAATTCTCCGTTCTCTTTTGCGATTCGAAAAGTTTTGTCGAGGGGATTTGATCAACCCCATTGACAAATTTCTTTCGATGACCATGAGATGGATGAATCAAGGAGTCACAAACCTCTGTTCCAAGCTTTCACTTTAGGTTGATTAGAAGAAAAACGATAGGTTTAGTTTAGTTTTCCCTATTTTCTGTCTTAGCGTCCCGTGGAAAAGTACCCCGAAAATAAAAGTTCTCCGAACGTCCTGAAAATCAATTATGATTTTTTCTGGATTTTTTGAAAAATACCGAGACGAAGAGCTTGTCTGGGGGCTGCACCAGTGGGCCACAAGCCCAGGGGGCGCGGGCACCCCCTGACCGCGCCACCCAGGCTTGTGGGGCCCACAAGCACCCCCTCCACTCATTCTTGCTCTCATCCGCTTCTCCTACATCCAGAAAAAATCGTTTCACAGCTCAAACATGTGTCCTTGCTCCTCTTGCTGGGATTTTCGATCTCTTTGCTGAAAGCGCCATTCTCCGAACTATTTTGGGGAAATTACTCCTTGGTAAGTGACTCCTCCATTGGTCCAATTAGTTTTTGCTCTAGTGTCCTATACTTCACGTATTTTTGCTACCTTGGTGACCCTGTTCTTGAGCTTTGCATGCTAATTTTAGCTGGTCCCAAGTAGTTTTGATGCGTAATATGGCCTCTAGGCACTTGTGGGAGTAGTTGCTACAAGTTTTGTTGAGACTTGTTCGCTTTTCCTTAGAGTCACTAAAATTTTCAGAAATTTTCAGAGATAGAAAAGGAAAAGACGAGGAGGTTCTTAAGAGGCTCTTCAAGTCGTGACCCCAAGGATGATGGGAGTGAGACGAAGCCCAAGTATCTGGTCCCTCGAGTCGCAGAAGTTCGAGCGTGCGAGTGGCCAAGCGACGTGTTCTTACGCGCCGCTGAAATTTATGAGGACTTTTATCACTTTGTGGAGAACGCAGGCCTTACCGCCTTCGTTGAAGATAAGTGTCTGCAATACCTCCTCCTCAATAATATCTTCGTACAAAGCTTTAACTTCTATCCGAGGAAGAATCCTCCTATGGTTGAGTTCGAACTTTGTGATATCCGCCAGCGCATGTCATCCAGGATTTTTGCAATGCTTGCAAATTACCTTACGTTGGGGATATTCATGAACCTCGTCCACGGGACTTGGAAGCTTTCATCGATACAATTGTTGTAGGAGAGGAGAGAGGAGTGTCTTGCGCTAGAGCTGATAGCATTAATTTTCCCGTGCTTCGATACTTCTCATTATTTGTGGGAAAATGTTTGATTGGCCGTGGGAAAGCTGGGTCACTTAGTTCCCCAGATCTTGCGGCCTTGCGAAAAGCACTTTATAACGATAAAACTTATAGCTTTGGCTCTATAGTAGCTCAACGGTTGAACACAAACCGTTGTAAGGGCATTGTCTATGGAGGTATCTATGCTACTCGTCTCGCTAGACACTTTGAGATACCTATTAGACTGGACGAGGAAGAAGAGGTTCTTCTTCCCGAGAAATATCTAGATTATGATAGCATGGTTCGCCATGACTTTCTTGATAGAGATATAAATAGAAGGATGATTTATAACCTGGTATTTAGTCAGGGTACTCGTGAGACTATTACTTTGCCTGCTCCTTGTTTGTTCAATCTTCATGCAAGCAGGTACATTATTATGCCATCGGACATCTACGCATATTGGGGCTTATCCCAACCACAGGTGCCCGTGCCCGAGCCACCAGTCGAGTACCACACGCCAGTTTATCAGTGGGACCCAGAGGACCTCACACAGCAGTGGCATCCTCAGTCCACTCTGGAGTACCCCAGAGCTGGTTATTTCCCTCCTTGGGAGTAGACCAACTTAGGCCAAAAGCCTAAGCTTGGGGGAGTATGTGTTCTCACTAACTTTACATTCTTGCTTATGCTTTCACTTTCACTACACCACAACACTACATTCTTAACACACAAGTTGGTTGGTATAACAACTTCCACCATCAGACAGTCTATTGGGAAAAAGTATTGCCGACCGATCAGGTCTGTTGGGGAAAAACCACACGGGAAAGCCCATTGCCGACCGACAAAGTTTTGCCGACCAACAGACCGATGAAAGTACGAAGAAGTGCCGACCGACAGTCCATCGGCGATGTCATGGATCTTTCTCGACCGACGACATGTTGGCCTTTGAAGTAACCTTTCCGGACCGATGTGTCGTTGATATTTTTGTTTTGCCGACCGACTGTCTGTTGTCCATGTATGAACCTTTCCCAACTGATGGCCTGATGGTGGCTTCTTTGCCGACCGACTTGCCGTCAGCCCTATCATAAACATTTCCCAACCAACAGTCTGATGATGTTTTGTTTTGCCAACCAACAATTCAGCAGAGGTTGATGATATATATTATTTGGACTTACTTATAATGCCAACCAACAATTCAGCAGAGGCTGATGATATATATTATTTGGCCTTACTTAAACAATATCAACCACGTTAGATATCTAACTCACCATACAGTATGCATGTACTCCGAAATATTAAGACAGATGCAAACATATCAATTTTTCTTGCTCCGTTACACTTGCAAACATTTATGTTTGTTTGCTACAAAATACCCAGCTAATTAACGAGAGCCAAAATGTGCATTGTTTCTACTCCATTGTTCCCAGTATGGCTAAATGATCCACCATTACAAAACGATAGCTAAGAGATCCACCATTACAAAACGATAGCTAAGAGATCCACCATATAGATTTACAAAACGATAGCTAGATCCACCATACAGGCTCAAACTACCAGCTTCATGGTGCCTTCCTTGTCCTCTTGTCTTTCCTACAATGTTAACAACAGAGATGACATAGTAAGGGTCATAGCGGATTTATAAAAATGCTCAGTATTTTAAGACTTTTATGTATTTTTTTACTATTAGCAAGTAAAATGGCATCTAAATTGTGGAATATGAACATAGGCTCTGTGTCACTAAGTGACATGCACACAAGATCTTTTAATGATCAAAAGTTGGTTGCGACAGTACAGTCTAAACATACAGTACAGTCACAACATCGAAAATGCATCCAACCATACAGTCAGGTTAAAATAAAGCTCTGTATAGTCTTGGGTAGACAAATAAAGCTCCATTCATAAATTACTGACCACTACCAAATTAGTTCCATACTAGAGAGCTCAGAGAAATAAAAATTCATGCCCTTAAAATAATTTGTCAGCCACCAACAACTATTAACCCTGTCATTTCACAGCATATGATACAGCCACCAACAACTATCCTGCTGCTGCCAATTCACAGCATATGATACAACATATGATACAGCCACAAAAATCATCCACACTCCACTTTCCAATTCACAGCATATGTAAAGCTCTAACTCTGCTACAACACGCAGTATAAGCAGTATAAACAATATGATGTGTGCTGCGGCAACAAAAGTCATTCCCTGGCGCGTAGGAATTCTTCTTGTTACTTCTCTGGTTTGCGTCGGTTTTTCCCTTGAAGAGGAAAGGGTGATGCAGCACAGGAGCAGTAAGTATTTCCCTCAGTATGAGAACCAAGGTATCGAACCAAAAGGTGGGCATCGTCAAGTCCAAAGTACCTGTGCAAAAACAAACAAGCTTGCACCCAACGCTTCAAAGGGGTTGTCAATCCCTTCAAGATTGTTTGCAAAAGTGAGATCTGACAGCGAAAAGCGCAACGAAGTGAAAAGTGTAAGGCTAAAAATATGGTGTGGAGTAGACCCTAGGGGCCATAGTGTTCACTAGAGGCTTCTCTCAAAATAGCAAATATTACGGTGGGTGAACAAATTACTGTCGAGCAATTGATAGAACCGTGCAAAGTCATGACGATATCTAAGGCAATGATCTGGCATAAAGGCATCACGTCCGAGACAAGTAGACCGATACTTTCTGCATCTACTACTATTACTCCACACATCGACCGCTATCCAGCATGCATCTAGTGTATTGAGTTCATGACGAACAGAGTATCGCTTTAAGCAAGATGACATGATGTAGCGGGATAATCTCAAACCAATGATGAAAACCCCATCTTTTTACCCTTGATGGCAACAACACGATACGTGCCTCGCTACCCCTTCTGTCACTAGGTGAGGTCACCGCACGGTATGAACCCAAAACCAAGCACTTCTCCCATTGCAAGAATCATCGATCTAGTTGGCCAAACAAAACCCACAACTCGAAGAGAATTACAAGGATATGAAATCATGCATAAGAGAGATCAGAAGAAACTCAAATAAGATTCATAGATAATCTGATCATAAATCCACAATTCATCGGATCTCGACAAACACACCGCAAAAGAAGATTACATCGGATAGATCTCCATGAAGATCATGGAGAACTTTGTATTGAAGATCCAAGAGAGAGAAGAAGCCATCTAGTTACTAGCTATGGACCCGTAGGTCTCTGGTGAACTACTCA
The DNA here is from genome assembly GCF_904849725.1 of Hordeum vulgare subsp. vulgare. Classification (NCBI taxonomy): domain Eukaryota; kingdom Viridiplantae; phylum Streptophyta; class Magnoliopsida; order Poales; family Poaceae; genus Hordeum; species Hordeum vulgare. The sequence continues at coordinate 509,799,840 of NC_058522.1, forward strand.
CGCATCGTCGGAGAGGTCATGGTGCTGATGGAGAAGCCTTCTGTGTCCGAATCCCCCCTCCGGCAGGGCACCAGGACATGCCCCAGATGGGATCTTGCGGAGACAGAAGCTTGCGGCGGCGGAAAAGTGATTACGATGCTCCCCTGATTTTTTTGGGAATAATTGGGAATTTAGAGGCGCAAGATCTAGGTCAGGGGACCTCCAGGGGGCCCACAAGCCTACATGGCGCGCCCCTGGCCGCGAGGTGGGGGATTGTGGGGCCCGTGGGGCTCTTCTGGCTTGGCCCCCAAGCTCTGTGATCTTCTTCCGTTCCAGAAAACATCTTTTTGGGAATTTTCTTCCGTTTGGACTCCGTTTCAAAATCTCCTCTGAAAGGGGTCAAAAACATGGGAAAAAAAAGAACTAGCACTTGGCACTGAGTTAATAAGTTAGTCCGAGAAAATAAATAAAAGGCATGCGAAACATCCAAAGTTTGACAAGATAATAGCATGAAACCATCAAAAATTGTAGATACGTTGGAGACGTATCAAGCATCCCCAAGCTTAACTCCTGCTCGTCCGCGAGTAGGGAAGTGATAAAGAATGAATTTTTGATGTGGAATGCTACCTAGCATAGTTGTCCTTTGCAACTTCTTTCACGTGGCATGAATGTTCAGATCCGTATGATTCAAAACAATAGTTTGCTATTGACATGAAAACAGTAATACTTCAAGCAAACTAGCAAAGTAATCATGAACTTTCAAAATAACAAGGCCAAGGAAAGTTATCCCTACAAAATCATATAGTCTGGCTATGCTCCATCAACCTCAAACAACTAATGTAAATCATGCACAACCCCGGAATGGGCCAAGTAATTGTTTTCGCACTCTTACTTTCTCAAACTTTTTATAACTATCACGCAATACATGAGCGCAAGCCATGGATATAGCACTATAGGTGGAATAGAGTGTGGTGGTGGTTGTGAGACAAAAAGGAGGAGATGGTCACATTGACTCGGCGTATCAATAGGCTATGGAGATACCCAATCACTACAGGAATCGAGCATTTTGCCGTCAAGACACTACAGACGGCAAAGAGCGAATTACAGTCGGCAATTTTTTTGCCGTCAGCCCATGACGGCAAATAATGTCGTCAGACCATGTGCCCGCAAAGGGTGTCTTTGCCGTCAGCGGCCAGGACAGCAGACGGCAAAATGTTTGCCGTCAGTGGAATTATGTTGCCGTCAGCTACTTTGGTAGACGGCATAAAAATGGTCAGAAGACGGAACGACCTAGCTAACGGACGACGTTAGCCTTTTTTGCCGTCTTCCTCACCCCGTACATGACAGCAAAATATGGCATTTTTTTGCTGTCTTCCTAACCTATACATGACAGCAAAATATGGTCTATTTTTTGTCGTCTTCCTCACCCCGTACATGACAACAAAATATGGTCTATTGTTTGCCGTCTTCCTAGCGTGTACATGACAGCAAAATATGACATTTTGTTTGCTGTGATGAACATGACAGCAAAGAGCATAAATAGACATAATTCATACAACATATATATATATATATATATATATATATATATATATATAACATAATCCATACAGCATATGTATATATATAACATAATCCATACATCATATATATACATATATAACATAATCCATACATCATATATATAACATCCATAATCCATACATCATATATATAACATCCATAATCCATACATCATATATATAACATCCTTAATCCATACAGCATATAACACATCCATAATCCATACATCATATATATAACATCCATAATCCATGTCATAATATTTGGCATTACTACATATATATACATCATATATAAAACATCATATATATAATCCATTCATAATATTTGGCATTACTACATAAAATTTGACATTACGATAAATGTCTTCATGTCAATATCGTAGTCCAAAGAACATCCGTATGACAACCTACAAGATGAAGTCATGCACATATGTCAGATTTTGGCACACAATAAATAAAGGTTATCCAGTTCTTGGCACACATTAAAATTTGAGGAACACATAGAAAATCTTCAAGCAGGGAGACTCACAAATCTTATTTTGTGCTATGCACCGTGTTATGACATAGATTTTGAACATGTATATGCATTTTCCTTTGCTTGGTATGGTGAACAACCCAGAACATTAAAACAAGTGCAAGAGCTACAGCCAAGCAAGAATAGACTATGAAACCTGCCAGCACAGATTATAGTTGCATGTCAAAAATGGATTTGGTAACATAAATATTTTACTGAAAAAGTTGGATAGAAAACATAACCACAAACATAAAGAATGTTGCACAAAGGGAAACAACTTCCCTCAGATACTTTCTTGGTGGTGTAACACCATATACTTTTTATGGAAGTATCACACAGATATAGTGCATATAAACATAGATGGTATTAACCTAAAAAGCACCGACACGGCGACACGGACACGGCGACACGCATACGGGGACACGGGATACGGCTTTTTCCAAAAACAGCCCATCGGGGACACGACAAGTATATATATAAAATAAATATAAATGTACATGTAATATACAGTTAAAGACAGAAAAGAGAAAGAAATACTGCCCCATTTGTTGTCTGTTGTCTCCCTCACTCTCACCCACTGATGATTGGCTCCCAGATGTAGTAATGTACATGTAACATAAGCCCAAAGAGGATATTTTGGATCCACCCCACCAGGTCCATGTGGTACACAATAATTATACATGTCGTCAAAATAGTCGATTCCTGTAGTGAACCACCTCAAGCATCTCTACAACAATATATATACAGTGATGGCATGCCTAGCATCAGTTTTAAAAAGCTCCATTTTACATACATCAAAGACCAAAAAAGGTCTCGATGGTCTAAATGTTTCACATCCTCTGCTCAGCACACCATCATCATAATAGTGTTATTGAACTCACCATCATGGTCGATGGTGTCCTGGACAACCTTGGCCAGTTCCAGCATGGTGAACTTACCGGGGTTGCCCAAGTTGAATGGCCCAATGTGATCACCTTCCATCAGCCTCATCAACCCCTCAACCTGGAAGAGTGCTATTTTAGAAAGCACATTCCAGATAGCATAGCCATAATTATTGTTCACTGATGGTTAGAGATGACCTACCAAATCAGAAACGTATTGGAAACTCCTGGTCTGCTTGCCATCGCCGTAAACCGTCAAAGGCTCCTTCCTTAGCGCCTGCCATTATATTAACATAGAGCATTCAAGTGTTAGTTCGGAAATGAAAAGAAACTTGCGGTTTTTTAACTAGCAGAGCAACAGCGCTGTGTGTTTACCTGAGCAACAAAGTTGGTGACAACACGGCCATCATCAATGCACATGCGTGGGCCATAGGTGTTACAGATCCGAGCAATCCTAACCTAAATAGTGAACACAACAAAATACACCAATCACTACACATACAGACCTATTTTTATACAGATGGAATGGAAATTTTAGTGCTTGCAACAATATATTAGTATAACACAAATGACAAAATACTTCAAGGTTGGCACCACGGTGGTAGCCCATGGTCAAGGTTTTAGTTGTACGCTTGCCCTCGTCGTAGCAACTCTTGACACCTGTTGTCCAGAGAAACATACATACACATCAATGGTACTTTTCTGGAGAAAGAGTAATACTATGTTCTATATGTAACGAATTTAAACTGTACATGACAAATGCATTCATAGAAAATGGAGCAACGACTAGCTTGCACATGGTGACAGCATTGCATATAAGATTTTACTTTTTTTACTGTATTTTTTTATTTACACTCTCAAAATTGCAATTTTGGTACTAGCTCATCAAGAGGCTTCCCGCAATCAAGTGCCTCTAGCCTAGCCAGATCAGATTTCCGCTCAATCATCTGAAGTAAAAGGATATCAAATGCATCAAAAAGTAACTTACATGTAAAAAAGTACCAAGTTTTACAAATTTAAGATCAAAAGCATATTTAATTAAATTTACTCATCTAGTATAAAAAGGCTATCATCCATATAGACAGCAGGTCTTATAGATGACTAAACACGGCACATATTTCCTCCATGCGGTTCTTAATTGCTATTTTTTGAATCACTTTCTCGGGTACATACACAAAGTGTACTACTGCAGCACACCATTACACTCTTCAAGAGGGAATCCCTGGGAGCTCGCTGGTAATGCCCACGTCGACGCAAGGTAATCCCTGGGCGCTCGCTGCGGCAAACCTGTTGAATGAACTTGGATCCGTAAATGTGATTGATGAACAAAGACTATGAAGAAAAGTAGTTTGACATTTTTCTTATTATAAATCTATGCCAAACGTTGAGACTAAAAATAAAAACAATACATGAAGGCACCTTGAGGGTGGAGCAGGAGCTCACTTGGAGCTTAGGTGCTTTGCCCCCCATCTACGTTCTAAATAAAATGGATGGCGAATGAGAAAGGGGAGGGTTGAGAGGGTGAGGACAAGCAAAGTAGCACGCACAAGGGATGAGACATGTTGCGATGTTTTAGGAAATAGTCTTCGTCAAAATTGCACTTCTATATATTGATTTATGCCATTTTTTCGTTTTGCTGATTTTAGTGGGACAATTTTGATCAAAATTTCTGCAGCCGACTATTTCACTGTGCTTTTTGACTTTGGTGGAAGATAATTCAATCAAGATGAATAATTACATTCTTGTATTTCAAAATTAATATAATGGTTCACTTCACACCAGTTTACTTAATATTAATTGTTATCTTTTGGCACTATCTTCCACACCTTCCCACCTATATATTTCGGATCATGAACTAGCATGATGCGTTTTTTATACACATACACACAATACAATTGAAATGTGACTGTTGCTGACAATGGCTCCCATTTGGTTTGGACAAAACCCAAGAACCTACCCAAAAAAAAAACTCACGCAACATCTTTATATATTTATATATAAATACATGTATAAAATTATGAATAAATGTAGTAATATTTTCATATCTTAGTTCCACATAGACCAAACATGCACAGAGCAGAAGCTGTTGTCTGCTCAGGTCAATGGAGGTCTTGGGGGTTGTGATCTTTTGGTCGTTTCCGTGACACAACATTGGCCGCCCATAGATGTACTAGTAGGGAGGGCAGCCCTGCGTGTACCTTCCCATCCATGTGTGTATGTGCCCCCAAAACATTCTTTTAAGCTTTAGCCATTATCAGATGATCTACTGGTACATATGTTAGCCTGGCTAAATATTCAGAACCTTTTTCAGGTGTCAATCCATATTCCAAACAAAAGTTTGTTTGGTGGTGTTTCTTTGGGATTAAGGGAGAAACTAAGCACAACAAAACCTAAACCAAACACAGTACTTAACGTTCTTATCTGCATGTACTACGTAGTACTCTACTAACACAGATATGTGTAAAAGCAGATCAAAAGGCGTGAAACAACAAACGATGGAGGGGTATGTGTGATGAAACTGATGATGTGTGCACAACATTCACATGTAGGCTGTCATGTGAGTTGAGTTGGTACGGTACCTTGAGGAGTTGCTCCACCTGGTGCTGGCGTTCCCTACCAAGGACTGGTCCATGTCGCCCCACCGTCGGAGCTCGCCGCTCCCATGAACACACACACACACACAGACCGCCTATGGAGGAAGCGACAGAGTACGTTTGCGGCGGTTGCACAAAGGTACTTGGCCCGGACGGCGCCGGGGGCGCGGGACCAGTTGTGGTCGTGGTTCCTCTTGAAGGCGGCCCGCGCGGCCGCCATCGCGGCGTCCACATCCTCCGAGGTGGCCGTCGGGATCTCGCCTGTCGAAACCTAGTGATGAGAAGGGCAGCCAACGAGACGGGCGAACGGAAAGCAGAGACAGAGAGAGGGGCGGACCTATGGAGACCTCGGTGGTCGGGTTGATGACGGGGAGGCGACGGCCGAGCGCGGTACGCGCCACTCACCGTCGATGAAGAGTTGCCGCTGCGGATCTTGGCCGGCGCGACCATCGCAGCGGGCGGGGAGTGAGAGCCCTAGCGTGCGCAGCTTCGTCAAACCCTAGCGCACGCATCGCATAGACAGAGATAGGGTGAGGGAGGGAGAGGTCGGCGCATCACCCTCTCTCTATCTCTGGACCCCTGTTTCTGCTTCGGATCTGGGATGAGGAGGAGAGGAGAGCGTGCGGCAGCGCTAGATCTGGGAGAAGATTGGGGTGGCGGCGGCCCGGGAGGGCACCTGTGGCGGCGGCGGCCGGTGAGGGAACCCTAGATATTGTTTTCACGAGAGGAGCAAGTCGCGAGAGGGAGGGCTTTGTTTATTTTAGCCGATGCGTTTTTTTATCCAGTGCGCCACTTGGGATTTTTGCCATCTTCTGTACCCATACCTCACGACAACGTTAAGTTTTGCCGTCTGCCCTTGCTAATTCAAGACCGCAAAACTGCGTGCCGTTTAGACCGGTTAGACGCAGTTGTGGATATCTATTTTGCCGTCATCTATAGCGTAAGTAGACGGCAAAAATCGTCTCTTTGCCGTCATCTGCCCATATAGTTGACGGCATAATTTTTTTTTGCCGTGTGGTTTTTTTTGCCGTCTGCTTTTCGTGATTTTTGGCGATAGTATCGCTTTACCGTCTGCCCATGACGGCAAACTTCCTGTTTGCCGTCTGCCCCGATGATTTGCTGACGGCAAAGATTATACATGTCGTCAAAATAGCTGATTCCTGTAGATAATAGATATCAATGTGAATGAGTAGGGATTGCCATACAAGAGATGCACTAGAGCTATAAGTATGTGAAAGTTCAAAAGGAAAACTAGTGGGTGTGCATCCAACTTGCTTGCTCCCGAAGACCTAGGACAATTTTGAGGAAGCCCATCATTGGAATATACAAGCCAAGTTATATAAAAGATTCCCACTAGCATATGGTAGTGACAAAGCAAGAAGCTCTCAATCATGAAGAACATGGTGCTAACATGAAGCACAAGTGTGGAAAAAGATAGTAGCATTGTCCGTTCTCTCTTTTTCTCTCATTTTTTTATTTGGGATCTTAGGCCTCTTTTTCCCCCTTTTTTCTTCACTTTTTTTTGGGCTCTTTGGCCTCTTTTTTTCCTCACATGGGACAATGCTCTAATATTGATGGTCATCACACTTTTAGTTACTCAAAGCTCAAAAATCACAATGATGATGACTCCATAGGACATGCCTCCGACATTGTACCGGGATGTGCAACGATCTAGTATGATCATGCAATGGCAATATGAGAGTGACGACACAAGTCATGAGACAGAACGGTGGTAGTTGCATGGCAATATATCTCGGAATGGCTATGAAAATGCAATAGTAGGTAGGTATGGTGGCTGTTTTGAGGAAGGAATTTGGTGGGTTTGTGCACCGGTGAGAATTGCGCGGTGCTAGAGAGGCTAGCAATGGTGGAAGGTCAAAGTGCATCTATACCATGGGCTCAACATTAGTCACAAAGAACTCACATACTTGTTGCAAAAGTTTTTAATAGTAATCAAAACAAAGTGCTAAACGCATACTCCGAGGGGAAGGGTTGGTAGGTGTAAACCATCGTGCGATCCCGACCTCAACACAAAGGATGACAATCAATAGATCAATTATGCTCCGACTTCCTAACATAGCGGTTCACCATACGTGCATGCTACGGGAATCACTAACTTCAACACAAGTATTTCTAGATTCACAACACCTTACTAACATAGCTTTTTATATTACCGAATCCATGTCTCAAAACTAATTGAGAGGAATCAAAACTTTTCTTTCTACTCAACGCACATGAAGATGTAGGGTTTTGCATCCTCTTTGGGTACTTAGCACATGGGACTTCTTTCATAGCATAAGCCAACTACCAAATCACGCACGGTCGTGCTCTAAACATATAAAGTGAAGCACAAGAGCAAAAGTATCTAGCTCAAAAGATATAAGTGAAGCACTAGAGCAAAAGTATCTATCTCAAAAGATATAAGTGAAGCACTATGAGCATTCTAGCAAAATAACGATGAGTGCATGTATATCTCTCTCAAAAAGGTGTGCAACAAGGATGATTGTGACACAACAAAAAGAAAAGACTCCTATGATACAAGACACTCCAAACAAAACACATATCATGTGGTGAATAAAAATATAGCCCAAAGTAATGTTACCGATGGATTGTAGACGAAAGAGGGGATGCCTTCTCGGGGCATCCCCAAGCTTAGTCTTTTTGGTGTCCTTGAATTTCGCTTGGGGTGCCTTGGGCATCCCCAAGCATGAGCTCTTTCCACTCCTTGTCTCTTTGTCCATGAGAACGTCACCAAAAACTTGAAAACTTCACAACACAAAACTTAAACATAAACTTGTGATAACATTGAAGATCCAAGAGAGAGAAGAAGCCATCTAGTTACTAGCTATGGACCCGTAGGTCTATGGTGAACTACTCACGCATCGTCGGAGAGGTCATGGTGTTGATGGAGAAGCCTTCCGTGTCCGAATCCCCCCTCCGGCAGGGCACCAGGACATGCCCCAGATGGGATCTTGCGGAGACAGAAGCTTGCGGTGGCGGAAAACTGATTACGATGCTCCCCTGATTTTTTTGGGAATATTTGGGAATTTATAGGCACAAGATCTAGGTCAGGGGACCTCCAGGGGGGCCACAATCCTACATGGCGCGCCCCCTGGCCACGGGGTGGGGGCTTGTGGGGCCCCTGGGGTTCTTCTGGCTTGGTCCCCAAGCTCTCTGATCTTCTTCCGTTCTAGAAAAAATCTTTTCAGGGATTTTCTTCCGTTTGGACTCCGTTTCAAAATCTCCTCTAAAAGGGGTCAAAAACATGGAAAAACAGGAACTGGCACTTGGCACTGAGTTAATAAGTTAGTTCCAGAAAATAAATAAAAGGCATGCAAAACATCCAAAGTTTGACAAGATAATACATGAAACCATCAAAAATTATAGATACGTTGGAGACGTATCAATGTGCTGTATGTTTAGACTGCCAAAAATGATGGGATGTTAAGTATAATTTGCACCAACTAAATGCATGACAAGAACTGTCCATGCTTGATAGCAGCAAACAGGCCACCAGCAAAAAAAGGCCTGACGAGTAGGAAAGAATGTGATGCTCGAGAGTAACATGTGCTTTGCGTAAATGCAGCTAAAATTGCTAGGTAGCTTGCCGCTTCTTGCCAAGGAATTTTTTTTTCATAATGTACCTAATTTTGCATGCCGACATCAAATATAGAAGAGTTTCTTATTTCAGTGGTGCAGTGAATCGGACAAGACAGTAATAAGTACTCTAGTACATTTGAGGAGCAAGTTCAACTGCAAACTACCAGCTAAAATTATAGGGATCAAACAGAAGTGCACTCATATATAATCTATGCCCAAGGAAACAGAAGAGTTAAAAGAAGAGGTAAACAGAAGGATAAGATCAGTCAGATAGCAGGACCAACTAAAAAAATAAGATCAGTCACACAACAGGAGTTTTTATGCCCATTGTCGCAGCAACGGTTTTGTGCCCATTTATGACATTGCACTGTTTTCCAATTTTCTACAGTGCTTTGTTTTCATGATAACTCTGTCATTGCTATGGTTTTGATCATGCAAAAAATTCTATGAAGTCTCTAACTATTAACCCTATCATTGCTATGGTTTTGGTCAAGGACAGTACCTTAGCGGCGGGTCGAGGAAGATGCCCCTGGCTTGTAGGGCTTCGTCTGGCAATGTAATCATGAGTCTATATCACATGCCAAACAATTCGAGGCAAGTGGACAAAACATATATTTTTGGTGATTACCTTGCTAGATGGCCATGCAATGGACTTTGTGACAGCATCAGCGATACATTGTAAACCGTCACATTCAAAAGGCACCGTAGCATCCCTTGTGATCGCAACATTGACAACAACCTCATAAGTCCCTGGTCCAAGGGGCTCTTCGCCCACAATAGTGTATGGATCAACTGAGATAATTGTTGCCTTAGCAACAGGAGTTTCAGGATCAGTCCATGCATATAGAAGCACCTCCATACCAATCTGAATCAATGATAATTTTAGAAACATGTAAATAATATAGAATTTAAACATATAGGTAAGCATGAGAAGATTACCAGGCTTTCATCTTAATGGGCTGATGAGCTTATTGCAGGGGGCTATGCAACAACTCTTCTATGAACAAAGGGCTCTTCATCATCCCCTTGATCATCTTCTTCGCCATCATTATCTTCCTCAACTGCAAGTCTTGAGTTCTATTCAGACAACAATATGGAAAATAGAGTTATTGCATGCAAGAAGGATTATTGATGCAATGAAAAGATGTGGAAATATTTCTTTACTTCTCGAGAATTGGAACCGTTATACGAGCTAGGAGTTTCCATATGATGCCCTCTTTGTGAAGCCAACATCAATTCCATTCGGTCCATTCGTTCATGCATTTCTAACACATGCTCCTCCAGCATGCTAACACGATTTTCAGCTACACGACGCCCTTCCATTGCAACTAGAACTCTTGTGCTCATTTTACCACGTGTACCCGGTGTGCCCTAATCTTGAGGCGTTGGCCCTAGACCAAACACACGGACATGACCCCTTGGCTCCTTAATTCCACATACATGTGCAAACGGATCACCTTCTTTAATACTTTTCCGTTCCATTCAGGGTGTGTTTTAGCTTTCTCTATGAGGTCTTTCTGCAAAATGACATTCACTTGCTATGTTAATTCTACTTGTACAATTTCTGAGTAATTCTACTTGTACAATTTCTGAGCATGGCAAAAGAGACTTACAATTGTTGTTGCTGCGTGAGGCACATAACTACCTTTCCTATCCCCTTTCTTGCATGTATGTGTTTCGATATAAACTTGATCTCTTCGAGGCTCATGCCCAAGTTTGACAGCCTGCAATCATTTATTTATGCATTAGCAACAGAGACTCTTGCTACCATTTTTAATGGGGGTAACTATTTTTACCATTTCATCGGCAACACGGGCATGACTCTTGCTGCCAGATGTATGAGGCACTGCCTTGGCACGATTCCTCTTTGCGATAGCACTGCTACACTACAAGAAGAAAGGAAAGCAGATTTATGATGAGTAGCCATGTTGACAGAGTGCTGCATGTATACTATGATTCAGCGGGATGGCTTACTTCAAATACTAAAGATCTCCAGTAAGTAATAAGGGGCTTCCAATCAACTTCACTAATTCTGCTATCACGTCTTTTCATAAGTTGTGCATCAGTGAATGCAACATCAAACTTGTGCCTCTTCAAAACTGACTTCCAATCCTTCCATTTTATGTGTGAAGTGTTGATAACAAAGCTCAAAGCGGATGAATCCAGATCATAAAATGCCTATTAAAAAGAGAGAAACCAGGAAACTCAGTTAGACAAGAATTGAAATAGTGTACGTTATACCTTCAAAACTGATCCAAACTATGCCCATTTATACCTTCAAGGTCTCCCACACCAACAACTTCTTTTCTACATCAACATCTCTCCAATCTAACTCTGCAGGTGGTATATGCTTCCTCACAAAAGTACCAATGAAATTGGTAAATTCAGTGGCATCTGGCCCAACAGGCTGGCCATTCCCATTAAGTGGTATATAGATTTTGGGTTGATTGAGCCTAGCATATATGTTGGCCTTTCGAGTAATTTTTCGTCCACCTTTCTTTTGACTACCTTCATCATCAAGCTCACGAGTAATCTCTTCATGCAAGAAAATTAACATAGTCATACAACAATTCTAGCAAGTGACATTAGGATACAATATGAGCAACTATACTACAATACCTTTGGAAGGCTGATGCTGAGGATCTACATGATCTTGAGCTTTTGATACCCTAGACCTCAAAACGCTCCCTTCATTCGTGATTACAGGTACGCCCTGCATAGATATATAGTTAGTGTTGAAAGCTACATTTGCTTTCTTCAGGTAGAAAATGAATCTGATGGAAATTCACCTTTCTTTTTTATGGAGGATTGGTTTGCCTCCATATTTGCCTGCATAGAAGCTTTTGTTGCTCGTACCGCTGCTAGCCGTTTATCATTTTCTTCAATGTGCTTACTTCTGTGTAGCTCATACTCTACCGCTTTAAGTTGATCCACCGTGACCCCGCCATATTTAGCTTTTCCGTTTAAGCTTGCCATTTTTCCTCCTGCAAAATACACATTATATGAGTACATGTACATCACTGTAAATACTTACAAAATCGCACACAACACTTACTTTTTTTTCAGTATCACTAGCTTTAAGAACTAGTCCTTCTATATCTGTCCTAGTAGAACCAATGCCTCCATCCGCAACACTCACACGTATGGCAGTACATTGATCAGGCAACGTTACACGTAAAACATTACCATTGTCATCTTCAGACTCTTCTATGTCATACAATGATGGCACAACAACACTAGACCACTCAGCATCAATGGGATCTTCAACATAGTAAACTTGAGTTGCTTGTGTGGCTAATATGAAGGGCTCGTCTGATATTTTATCACCGGTATTAAAAAGATGCTTGAAATTCACAGAAGTGATCCCAAACTGATCGGTTTTTACCCATTCATCTTCTACACGATTATCAACCCAGTCACATTTGAACAACACTACTTTCCCTTCATGTTGATAGTTTAACTCAAGAATTTCCTTTATAATGCCATAATATGTCTTGTTTCTTACACTAATATTGCCACCTTCTCCTTTTGCAAAAGACGTGGTTTGTGCAACAAGAGCTACTCCACTACTCTGAAACGGCCGACCCTCATCGTATGCTTGTGTATGAAAGTCTACCCCATTTATAGTGTAGCTACTATACTTCATCGCAACCTTGTTTGGGCCTTTAACTAATATTTTTATCTCGTGTGGTGCTTCATCACCCATTTCTGCCACCTGTGATTACAAAATGCTAATGTTACTCTATAATGGAATTATGTATTGTAGGTTTACAAAGTCACATGCCCACTTACGTGCATTTTAAACCACTCATGAAAGGTCTCATAATGCACACGATTGACTTCTCAATGACTTCGAACACCAATAGAAGAAAGGTACTCCATATGTTTGCTGCATATATAGGCTACATTTATCAACCGACAAGGAAGAAAAAAATAACGTAAAAGCAATACCTAGTATGGATATCTTACTCTAGGTATGGTTCTATGTTGTCATAGTTGAACAAGACATATTTGTGTGCTTGCAGCCAAGTTTTGTTATCTAACATCACCATGCACTTTCCGGCCAGCCCTCGACCAATGTTGTGGAAGAAAGGAGTTGTATCATCAACTTCCATATCCAAACCTCCATCATTCCTAGCTCGGTTGGATCGAGTCTCACCATCTAAATAGTGTGAGAAAAATGTCAAGCTCTCGTCAAACAAATAGCCCTCCGCAATTGATCCTTCCACATGACTTCTAGTGTGTACATGTCCCTTGAGCTTTCCTATATACCTCTCTACAGCCCACATGCTGCGAAAATGTACTGGACCAGCTATCATTGCTTGGGTTGGAAGATGAACCATCAAATGCACCGTAATATCAAAAAATGAAGGGAGGAATATAGCCTCAAGAAGGCTCAAGGTCTCAGCTATTTCATCCTGCAACCTTTGCATGTCACTTATGCGAATAACCTATGAGTACATTTTCTTGAAAAATCTGCTCGCACGAATCAATACCGCACTCACTCTTTCTGGTAATGTTCTTCTCACAGCAAGTGGCAGCAAGTCTTGCAAAAGTACATGGTTGTCATGGCTCTTTAACCCAATTATCCTTTTCTCCTTAACATGCACATTACGGCGTATGTCAGATGCATAACCATTAGGAAACATGGCATTTTTAAATGCTTTGCAAAATGTCCTCTGCTGACCAGATTCCATTGCGTAAGGCGTCGGAGGGAAAAAAACTTCATCATCATCAAGATCAATAGGTTGAAGATCCTTTCTAATATTGAGTGCTTCAAGGTCATATCGAGAATTAATGTTATCCTTGGTTTTTCCATTCACAACCAACAAAGTGTTAACTATGTTATCACACACGTTTTTTTCAATGTGCATGATATCAAAGTTATGATGCATCTTAAAATCCTTCCAATAAGGTAGTTTAAACCAAATAGACTTTCTTTTCCAAATGATAAGCAGATCCCCTTTCTTGCGTTTCTTAGTTCTAGCCTTCTTCGTTTTAGGGTCCTCCCCAAACTTGGTTTGAATATTTTCTATCAGCTCTAAGATTTTCCTACCGGTAAGTGGAACAGGTGTTGTCCCAAGTTCTGTGTCACTGAATGTGCGTGTATCATACCTCAAGGGGTGATCTGCATGTAAGAACATATGATGCCCCATGTAGCAAGTCTTGCTACCATTTTTTAGCCTAAGAGAACATACATGGGAGTGGCATTCAGGGCAAGCTCCTTCTCCAGAGGTAGCACAGCCAACCAAAGACCCAAGACCCGGTTAATTTGTAATTGTACATATTATCGTAGCACGCAACTGAAAATACTCTCCGGTTGAAGCATCATAGGTCCTAACACCATCAACAAACATATCTACCATATCATCAACTAGTGGCTCAAGATAGACATCCATGTCACTACCAGGAGCATTTCGGCCAGTAATCAACAATGATAGAATGAAATTTGATTGCTTCATAATCAACCAGGGTGGAAAGTTATAAGGAACCAATAGTACTGGCCAAATGCTATAGCTAAGATTCATGGATCTAAATGGATTAAAACCATCTGCACATACTACAAGCTTAAGATTTCTGCTGTCTTCTGCAAAATCTTTATTCTTTTCATCAAAGTCTTTCCATAGGAGAGAATCTGCAGGATGCCTAATCGAGCCATCTTGTGTGCGCTCTTCTGCATGGTGAGAGCCGCAGTTCTGGAACACACAAACAACCTTTGAAGCCTCTTCTTTATTGGGAAGTAACGAAGAACCTTCTTAGCAACCTTTTGGACACGTTTCCCATCTGCACTCTTCCTTTTAGATTTCCATCGTGAAGCCTTACATTGTGGGCATGAATTAGCATTGGCATTGTTCTTCCAAAATAGAATGCAGTCATTTTCACATGCTTGGATATTAACATACCCAAGTCCTAAGCACTTGACAAGTTTTTTGGCTTCATTCGAGTTTTTGGGTATCGCAGACTCAGGGTAAGCATCTTTTAGTAGACCTAACAATAGATCAAAACTTCTATTGGACCATCCTCCAAGCAGTTTGGTGTGAAGAAGTCTCACTAGGAAACAAAGCTTTGAGAATTTCTTATAGCTTGGATATAGCTCCTATTTAGAATCAGCTTCAAGTTTGGGAAGAGATTCTAGAAAAGAATCATCCTCATCTAAACCACAGTCATCTTCAAGATCTCCCTCTTTATCTAAACCAGCAGCAAGGTCTCTAAGCAAATCAGATATATCATCGTCCTCATCCCTATCGCCGCCCTCATCTAGATTTGGAGGAATGGCAGAAGAAGAGACGCATTCACCATGAAATATCCACTGCTTGTAGCCATCTACAAATCCCTCGCATACCAGGTGCTCACGGACTTCAGATTCTTCTCTCCAGTACGAGTTCACACAGTTTTTGCAAGGACATAAGATTTTATTCTCGACTGCTGATTTACTAAATGCGTAGCCTAGGAATTTGGTGAGCCCATGTAAGTACTTATTTGTATGCCTACATCCAAACATAAATGTGTAGTGTGTTATATATGATTTCAGCATCTAAGAAATTTAAAATAGATGTGGCATTATACACAGGCGCATCCATCCAACTTCTATCCATGGTAGGTTAGCTTCACACACTTGGTTACTACCAAAGCAACACTAAATCCAGAATGGATAATATCAGAACCAGAGAATGCAAGGAATTACTTAAGGAATGAAGAATCATGGAACAAATTCAATGGTAGTACACATAGTAAAAATAGATACCACCATAAATAAAATAGATCAGAGATGTGGTTGACTCACCAAGTAGTGAAGGATGCAGTGACAAGCACGGAAGGCGGCTCACTGTGAAGCTGTCGGTAGCTGAGTCATTGGAGAGAGAGTAGACGATGGTGCAGAGGGCGTGGAGACGATGGTGAAGAGGCAGACGGCGTGGGGCGGCGGCCAGAGGAGCAGGACAGCGTGGGGAGGCGGTCGGAGGAGCAGCACGATGTTGGGTGGCCGGAGGAGAAGGACGACGTGGGGCGGCGGTCGGAAGAGCAGCACGATGTTGGGTGGCCGGAGGAGAAGGACGACGTGGGGCGGCGGCCGAAGGGCAGGACGACGTTGGGGATGAGCACGATGGCGGGGCGGCGGCGGGATAGAGTGGGGATAGATGGGAAGCTCCGGTCGGCGTGGGTGGGGGGTGTGGGTCGACTCCATCGGCGGCGAGCGGCTGGCGGCGGGCGGCGAGCCCCGGTCGGTTGCGAGTGGCAGGCTGCGAGCGGCGTGGAGATCGACGGGAGGTGGAGGCGTGGAGATCGACGGGACGGAGGTGGGGAACGAATAAGCTAGGCATTTGGCTCCTGGAGAACGACTGTTGTGATTTCTGCAAAAAAATACGGGATGGGCCAGTATATGGCAATAAAATATTGGTTGTTCGCGCCAAAGGCCCATAACGTCGGAATGTTGGTCGGGGTTATTTACCGACCGATCGGATACGTGCCATAATAGAATTCCCAGCAGATAGTTCGATGGTATATGCTAGTGCATTCCCGACCGACGGTGGGTCACCATTAGTAGTTTTCCCGACCCACAGTACGTTAGCAGTTTTCTGGTCAGACAGTGGGTCGGCAAAAGTCCTCTTTTCCCAACAAACGTCAGTAGGGAATTCTGGTGCATGGTGTAGTGTTTGTTCGTCGGTGTTCACACATTGCCTCTGTATCATCCATGCTAGTTTATTTCATTTTCTTGTTTTCTTCTCGTGTGTTTGTCTAGTTTGAGAAAACCCAAAAAGATTTTATTTTTCTTCTTTTGCTTGTTGGGAGCTTTCCCGTGTAAATAGTTTTCTTTTTCTTTGGGTCAAGGTAGAAGACCATGGTTACACTATTTAGTGGCTCTTGCATGCATAACTATTTAGCTTTCAAAGAGCCATATTACTTTGTCTTCTCCTTTGTGTTTGCCTGCAGATTCCAGCGTAGTCCAATGCACGAACACTCTTATTATTGTTCATATCATTCGGTCGTGCAAGTGAAAGGCAATAATGACGATATATGATGAAGTGACTGATGTCAGCTATGCTTCCCCGGCAACGGCGACAGGAATAGTCGTGTCGACGGCATCGGGAATCCTTCTCCTACGTCTATGGAGCCTTGTGTTGGTGTTCCCTTGAAGCGGAAAGGGTGATGTAGCACAGCGGTGGTAAGTATTTCCCTCAGTTTGAGAACCAAGGTATCAATCCAGTGGAGGAGTATCACAAGATCCTACACAAACACAAAAAGCTTGCTCCCAACGCTATGAAGGGGTTGTCAATCCCTTATAGATTGTTCTCCAAGTGAGAACTGGAAGCAACAAAGTAACAAAGCAAAGTAAAAGCGGAGGTGTAAATGATAGATGTGAATAGACCCGGGGGGCCGTAGTGTTTACTAGTGGCTTCTCTCATGAAAGCAAGTAGATAGTGGGTGAACAAATTACTGTCGAGCAATTGATAGAACCACGCAAAGTCGTGACGATATCTATGGCAATGATTATATCTATAGGCATCACGTCCAAAACAAGTAGACCGATACTGTCTGCATCTACTACTATTACTCCACACGTCGACCGCTATCCAGCATGCATCTAGTGTATAAAGTCCAAAAGAACAGAGTAACGCCTTAAACAAGATGATATGATGTAGATGGACAATCTCATATCAACGACAGAGCCCATCTTGTTACCCTTGATGGCAACTACTTAATGTGTGCCTTGCTGCCCCTACTGTCACTGGGAAAGGTCACCACATGGTAGAACCCAAAACCAAGCACTTCTCCCATTGCAAGAATCATAGATCTAGTTGGCCAAACAAAACCCAAGACTCGGAGAGACTTACAAGGCTATCAAATCATGCATATAAGAAATCAACAAAGACTCAAATATATATCATAGATAATCTGATCACAAATCCACAATTCATCGGATCTCGACAAACACACCGCCAAAGAAGATTACATCGGATAGATCTCCATGAAGATCAAGGAGAACTTTGTATTGAAGATCCAAGAGAGAGAAGAAGCCATCTAGCTACTAACTATGGACCCGTAGGTCTGAAGTGAACTACTCACGAGTCATTGGAGGGGCGATGATGATGATGAAGAAGCCCTCCAACTCCAAAGTCCCCTCCGGCAGGGCGCTAGTAAGGGTCTCCAGATGAGATCTCGCGCAAACGGAAGCTTGCGGCGGCGGAAACGTATTTTCGAGGCTCCTCTGATTTTTTGCTGTATTTTAGGGAATATATAGGCCAAAGATCTAGGTCAGGGGGCGGCCAGGGAGGCCACAAGCCCTGCCACCGCCGCCTCCCCTGGTGGCGGAGTGGGGGCTTGTGGGCTCCCAGGAGCCCTCCTGGCTTGGCCCACAGGCCCCCTGATCTTCTTCCGTTCGGGAAAAAATCATTTCCGGGATTTTATTCCGTTTGGACTCCGTTCCAAAATCAGATCTGAAAAGAGCCAAAAACACAGAAAAAACAGGAACTGACACTTGGCACTGAATTAATAAGTTAGTCCCAAAAAAGATATAAAAGGTACATAAAACATCCAAGGATGACAAGATAACAACGTGAAACCATCAAAAATTATAGATACGTTTGAGACGTATCAAGCATCCCCAAGCATAACTCATGCTCGTCCTCGAGTAGGGAAGTGATAAAGAATGAATTTTTGATGCTTTCATGCTACCTAGCATAGATGTCCGCTATAACTCCTCTTATGTGGCGTGAATGTTGAGATCCATTAGATTCAAAACAATAGTTTGCTATTGACGTGGAAACAATAATAATTCAAGCAAACTAGCAAGGTAATCATGAACTTTCAAAATAACAAGGCCAAAAGAAAGGTATCCCTACAAAAGCATATAGTCTGGCTATGCTCTATCATCATTGCACAACGAATTTAAATCATGCACAACCTCGGTATTGGCCAAGTAATTGTTTCACACCTTTACTTTCTCAAACCTTTTCAACTCTCACGCAATAGATGAGCGTGAGCCATGGTTATACCACTATAGATGGTGTGGAGTGTGGTGGAGGTTGCAAGACAAAAAAGGAGAAGATAGTGACATTAACTAGGCATATCAATGAGCTGTGGAGATGCTCATCAATAGATATCAATGTGAATGAGTAGGGATTTCCATACAAATGATGCACTAGAGCTACGAGTAAGTGAAAGCTCTTAAAGAAAACTAGTGGGTGTGCATCCAACTTGCTTGCTCACGAAGACCTAAGGCAATTTTGAGGAAGCCTATCATTGGTATATACAAGCCAAGTTATATAATGAAAATTTCCCACTAGCTATATGGTGGTGACAAAACGAGAGACTCTCAATCATGAAGACCATGGTGCTTAATATGCACAAGTATGGAAAAGGTGGTAACACTGTCCCTTCTCTCTTTTTCTCTCATTTTTTTGGTGGGCTCTTTGGCCTCTTTTTTATTTTATTTTGGTGGGCTTCTTTGGCCTCTTTTATTTCCTCACATGGCACAATGCTCCATTAATGATGTTCATCACACTTTCAACTCGAAACTTCGAGCAAAAATGACTCTATATGGAATGCCTTCGGTAGTATACCGTGACAATGATCTAGCCTGGCATAGACATTAATGGAAACATTATGCAATCTATCTTACGATCATGCAATGGCATTGTAGACGTGCTGGCACATGTCATGGTGGTAGTTGCATGGCAATATATCTCGAAATGACTTTGAAAAAGCCATAGTAGGTAGGTATGGTGGCTGTTTTGAGGGAGGCTAATGGTGGGTTTTGTGCACCGGCGAAAGTTGCACGGCACTAAGAAGATAGTGATGGTGGCAGGTGAAAGTGCATCTAAACCATGGACTCAACATTAGTCATGAAGAACTCATATACTTATTGCAAAAGTTTTATTAGTAATTGAAACAAAGCGTTCAACGCACACTCCTAGGGGAAGGGTTGGTAGGTATAAACCATCACGCGATCCCGACCGCCACGCAAAGGATGACAATCAATATACTAATCATGCTCAGATTTCATCACATAGAGGTTCACCATACGTGCATGCTACGGGAATCACTAACTTCAACACAAGTATTTCTAGATCCACAACACCTTACTAGCATGATTTCAATATTACCATAACCACAACTCAAAACTAATTGAGATGAATCAAACTTCTCTAACTATTCAATGCACATGAAGGTGGAAGTTTTTGTATCCCTTTGTATAACTACCCCTTTTGAGACTACTTTCAAAGCATAGATCAACTACCAAGCCACGGACCGCTGTGCTCTAAAAGATATAAGTGAAGCACATAGAGCAAAAGTATCTAGTTCAAAAGATATAAGTGAAGCACATGTGAGCTGAATTGTCTACCAAAAGATATAAGTGAAGCTCGACAAAATCACGATGAGTGCATGTATATCTCTCTAGGTGTGCAGAAAGGATGATTGTGACACAACAAAAATAAAAGACTCCTACGATACAAGACGCTCCAAGCAAAAACACATAACATGTGGTGAACAAAAATATAGCCCCAAGTAACGTTACCGATGGATTGAAGACGAGAGAGGGGATGCCTTCCCGGGGCATCCCCAAGCTTAGGATTTTACGGCATCCTTGAATCTCTTGGTGTGCCTTGGGCATCCCCAAGCTTGAGCTCTTTATCTCTTTGTCCATAAGAACTTCACCCAAAACTTGAAACTTCACAACATGAAACTTAAACAGAAACTCGTGATAACATTAGTATGAGAAAGCAAACCACCAGTTCCTTCGGTATTGTAGAAAACTTAAATTCTACTTGTGTTGATGTTGGGTTACTGTATTTTCAATCTTCCATGGCTAATACCCACCGATACTATCCATAGTTTCATCAAAATAAGCAACCAACACAACAAAAACAAAATATGTTAACAACAGACTAGTCTGTAGCAATCTGTATATTTCTTATACCTCTGGTACTTCAAAAATTCTTAAAAATTACGACAGTTTGTAGAATTTGTATAGAAATCATCAGCAAAAAGAATCAACTCAAAATCTCTTACAGAACAAAAATGAAAATTGTTTTCGTGAGCAGAAAGTTTCTGTATTTTCCAGCATGACCAAACGATCATCCCCAAGACTAATCATAACGGTTTTTCTTGGCACAAACGCAAAAAGAAACACAAAAAACACAATCATAACAGAATTATGAAAGTGTGTGAAACACAAAACAGAAAGAAAAAGGATAGATTTGTTGGGTTGCCTCCCAACAAGCGCTTTTGTTTAACGCCCTTAGCTAGGTAAAAAGTGATGGAATCACGTAGAGTCATCTTTGGTGCTCAAACCATAGGTAGCGTGATCATTTATCATCTTAAGATCTTCATCTTTATTATATGACTCACCACTAGCTTTAGGAACAAAAACAGGCTTGACGGTCTTTTTGAGAGTGGGATTTGGAGTATTTTGCACAGCGGCAAAAGCGGAACCCAAGTTGGTTATGACATCTTCTAATTTGCCAATTCTAGAAGAATCATTAACTATAAGTTCCTTCTCCCTTAAATTTTTCAAAAAGTTTCCCACTTTGGATCCGTACTGAGTAATTTGATTGTGGATATTTCTATCCAAACCCTCAATAAGTTCAACTATGACAATTTTGTTTTCAATAACGTCAAGCCTTTGCATCACGTGTTCCAAGGTCAAGATAGTTCCATTAACCATGAGCGGGGGTGAGCCTACCAAATTCATGATAGCTCTATAGGAGTCAACAGTATGGCTCCCCAAAAAGTTCCCGCCTACAATGGTATCAAGGATATACCTATTCCAAGGAGAAATTCCAACATAGAAACTACGAAGGAGGACGGTAGTGGATTGCTTACGAGTAGATCTACTTTGAGCATTAAAAATCCTGTACCAAGCGTCCTTCAAAATTTCTTCCTCATTTTGCCTGAAATTGAGAACTTCATTTTCAGGAGTGTCGTTTGGAGTGCTGGGTCTAGCCATTGATGGACTATCTCACACACAAACGAGCAGGAAGAGAGAGTGAAACGGGCAAAAGAAAACGACAAAAGAGAAAGGCAAAGGAGAAAGGCAAATGAAAACGGAAAATGTGAAGTGGGAGAGAGGAAAACAAGAGGCAACTATCAACAAAAGTAAATGCAATAGATGAGTTTGTGAGACCTGCTTGGATAGATCTTGATCTCTCCTCCCCGACAACGGTGCCAGAAATACTTCTGATGTCAGCTGTGCTTCCCCGGCAACGGCGACAGGAATAGTCGTGTCGACGACACTAGGAATTCTTGTGCTACGGCTATGGAGCCTTGCGTTGGTGTTCCCTCGAAGCGGAAAGGGTGATGTAGCACAACAGTGGTAAGTATTTCCCTCAGTTTGAGAACCAAGGTATCAATCCAATGGAGTAGTATCACAAGATCCTGCACAAACACAAAAAGCTTGCTCCCAACGCTATGAAGGGTTTGTCAATCCCTTGTAGATTGTTCGCCAACTGAGAACTGAAAGCAACAAAGTAACAAAGCAAAGTAAAAGTGGAGGTGTAAACAATAGATGTGAATAGACCCGGGGGGCGTAGTGTTTAATAGTGGCCTCTCTCATGAAAGCAAGTAGACGGTGGGTGAACAAATTACTGTCGAGCAATTGATAGAACTGCACAAAGTCGTGACGATATCTATGGCAATGATTATATCTATAGGCATCACATCCAAAAAAAATAGACCGATATTGTTTGCATCTACTACTATTACTCCACACGTCGACCGCTATCCAGCATGCATCTAGTGTATTAAGTCCGAAAGAACAGAGTAACGCCTTAAACATGACATGATGTAGATGGACAATCTCATATCAACGCAAGAGCCCATCTTGTTACCCTTGATTGCAACTACTTAATGTGTGCCTTGCTGCCCCTACTATCACTGGGAAAGGTCACCACATGGTAGAACCCAAAACCAAGAACTTCTCCCATTGCAAGAATCGTAGATCTAGTTGGCCAAACAAAACCCAAGACTCGGAGAGAATTACAAGGATATCAAATCATGCATACAAGAAATCAGCAAAGACTCAAATATATATCATAGATAATCTCATCACAAATCCACAATTCACCGGATCTCGACAAACACACCGCCCAAGAAGATTACATCGGATAGATCTCCATGAAGATCATGGAGAACTTTGTATTGAAGATCCAAGAGAGAGAAGAAGCCATCTAGCTACTAACTACGGACCCGTAGGTCTGAAGTGAACTACTCACGAGTCATTGGAGGGGTGATGATGATGATGAAGAAGCCCTCCAACTCCAAAGTCCCCTCCAGCAGGGCACCGGGAAGGGTCTCCAGATGAGATCTCGCGGAAACGGAAGCTTGCGGCGGCGGAAAAGTATTTTCGAGGCTCCCCTGATTTTTTCTGTATTTTAGGGAATATATAGGCCAAAGATCTAGGTCAGTGGGCGGCCAGGGAGGCCACAAGCCCTGCCACCGCCGCCTCCCCCTGGTGGCGGAGTGGGGGCTTGTGGGCTCCGAGGAGCCCTCCTGGTTTGGCCCACAGGCCCCCTGATCTTCTTCCATTCGGGAAAAAATCATTTCGGGGATTTTATTCCGTTTGGACTCCATTCCAAAATCCGATCTGAAAAGAGCCAAAAACACAGAAAAACAGGAACTCGCACTTGGCACTGAATTAATAAGTTAGTCCCAAAAAAGATATAAAAGGTACATAAAACATCCAAAGATGACAAGATAACAGCGTGAAACCATCAAAAATTATAGATATGTTTGAGACGTATCAATGGCTGAGCCTGGAAAAGCTGGTATGAACTCGATCTATTTTTTTTTTGTAAATATGACTAGCTCATCATGCTTGATTCAGCTTTGTTGTGAGAGAAACATGTTTGCAATGACAACTTAGAGATCATAGTTGTTGATGCCATGCTTAATTAGCTAGGAGCTTATAAAGGTTTGTCTTGGATGCCGACATGAATTTTGAGATGACTATGATGTAGTATGATAGGATGGTATCCTCCTTTGAATGATTCAAGTGGCTTGACTTGGCGCATATTCACGCATGTAGTTGAAACAAAATCAACATAGCCTCTATGATATTCACGTTCATGGTGATTTGTGTCCTACTCATGCTTGCACTCAATGTTAGTTAATCTCAATGCATTTTGATGACTGTTCTCGCTCTCTAGTTGGTCGCTTCCCAGTCTTTTGCTAGCATTCACTTGTACTAAGAGGGAATACTGCTTGTGCATCCACTTCCATAAACCCAAAGTTGTTCCATATGAGTCCACCATACCTACCTATGTGCGGTATCTACCTGCCGTTCCAAGTAAATTTGCATGTGCCACTCTCTAAACCTTCAAGAAATAATCTGTTTTGCATGTCCGAACCGCTCATGTGGTGACAGGGGGCTATCAGTATCTTCCATGCTAGGCATGTTATCCTCGATATGTGTTTATTCACTATCATTCACGAGAAAGGGGCCGGTAATTGGAATTCCTAGTTCCATGCTCAAATCGAAAAGATAATTGCAAACAAAACTCCCCCAGGACTGATGTTGGTATAGACGGTACCCGAGGATTCGGCTAGCCGTGGAGTGTGATTGATTGGTGGTGGGGGAGTCAAAACTTTACTTTTCTGTTTGGGAACCGCCTATAGCATGTGTAGCGTGGAAGATATTGAGAACTCTTAGTCATTGCGTTGACAATGAAAGCATGCCACCCAAAATTATTATCCCTGTTTTCAAAGCTTGAGCTCTGGCACCTCTGCAAATCAATGCTTCCCTCTGCGAAGGGCCTGTCTATTTATGTTCCTATTGAGTCATCCTCCTCTTATAAAAGCACCAATTAGAGAGCACCTCTGTCATTTTTATGCTTTTCTTTTAATTGTGTTGAATATGACTGTGACTGGATCTTCTTTGCCATGAATTACAATGTTTAATCAGCCCTTGGTCTTTGAAGGTGTTGTGCATTTATGTTTTGCGGTCTCAGAAAGAGCTAGCGAGATACCATCTATTCGTACTACTTCATGATTGTTTTGATTGAAGTGTTGACATTTGAGACTTGTTATTATTTGCTCGCTAGTTGATTATGCCATTGATATGAGTTTACCGTGAGACCTAGATGTGATTTTCTTATGTGGTTTGCTTGTGATCTTGCTGAAACTCTGGATATGAGTTAGACATAGTTGCAACAACAATATCAAACATAGTTCGTCAAAGTTTTTCTTTTGTCTCTTTCAGTTTGTCAACTGAATTGCTTGAGGACAAGCAAGGCTTTAAGCTTGGGGGAGTTGATACGCCTCCGTCGTATCTACTTTTCCGAACTCTTTTGCCCTTGTTTTGGACTCTAATTTGCATGATTTGAATGCAACTAACCCGGACTAATGCTGTTTTCAGCAGAATTGCCATGGTGTTGTTTTTGTGCAGAAATAAAAGTTCTCGGAATGACCTGAAAATTTACGGAGAATTTTTCTGGAATTAAAGAAAAATATCTGCGCAAAGATCCACCGGAGGAGGTGAGCCAGTGGGCCACAAGCCTAGGGGGCGCGACCACCGCCCCTGGTCACGCCTGGCAGGCTTGTGGGGCCCACGTGGCTCCATCGCCTCCAAACTCATCTGTATATATTCCGTTTCGCCCGGAAAAAAATAATAGAGAAGGATTCATCGCGTTATACAATACGGAGGTGCCGCCACCTCATGTTCTTCATCTGAAGGGCAGATCTGGAGTCCGTTTTGGGCTCCGGGGAGGGGAAATCGTCGCCATCGTCATCATCAACCTTCCATCATCGCCAATTCCATTATGCTCTTCACCGTCCATGAGTAATCTCATCGTAGGCTTGTTGAACGGTGATGACTTGGATGAGATCTATCATGTAATCGAGTTAGTTTTGACGGGGATTGATCCCTAGTATCCACTATGTTCTCAGATTGACGTTGCTACTACTTTCCCATGCTTAATGCTTGTCACTAGGGCCGGAGTGCCATGATTTCAGATCTGAACCTATTATGTTGTCGCCAATATATGTGTGTTTTAGATCCTATCTTGCAAGTTGTAGTCACCTACTATGTGTTATGACCCGGCAACCCCGAAGTGACAATAGCCGGAACCACTCCCGGAGATGACGATAGTATGAGGAGTTCATGTATTCACCAAGTGTTAATGCGTTGGTCCGGTTCTTTATTAAAAGGAGAACCTTAATATCCTGTAGTTTCCATTAGGACCCCGCTGCCACGGGAGGGATGGACAATAGATGTCATGCAAGTTCTTTTCCCTAAGCACGTATGACTACATACGGAATACATGCCTACATTAGATTGACGAACGGGAGCTAGTTACTTATCTCTCCGTGTTATAGCTGTTACATGATGAATGACATCCGTCACTAATCTTTCAGGTGTGGTTGAATTGACAACTCAACTGCTAATACTTGAGAATATTCTTTCGCTTCCCCTTGAGTCGAATCAATAAATTTGGGTTGAATACTCTACCCTCGAAAATTGTTGCGATCCCCTATACTTGTGGGTTATCAATCTTCTTGCTAGAATTCAATTACATCTTTTTTAAATATGAGTATCTACTATATAGTCCAGGATGCCCGGCCCGCATCCTCGTCGTAAAATTGGCGGTGACAACCTATTTGAGAGGCGCCATGTCCAGGACGGGGTTCTGTCGGGCTGGCACTCGGAGGTGCTACCTTCCGGGGCGTGCAGGTTGGTGAGACATCGAGGTCTCGTCATCGACCCGAAGCTTATTTGGTGGCGGTCCTGTGGGCCACTATCGGTACGGAGGCAGCCGGGCCCCAAGGTGGAGGTACATCACCGTGGCAATGAGGAGGACGAGCACGTGTGTCGCTGATATGTCTCAAACGTATCGACTTTTCCAAACACTTTTGCTAATGTTTTGGCCTCATTCTTGCATGATTTGAATGAAACTAACCCGAACTAACGTTGTTTTCAGCAGAGCTGCTTGTATGGTTTTCTTGTGCGCGGGAAAATGGATATTTAGATGTCCTGGAAAATTCTCATAAAAAATAGAGAAAATCCACGCGCCAAGAGGAACCATGGGCCAGAAGATGGGCCAAAGGGGAGCCACATGGTTCCTAGACGACCTGCTGGCGCGGCCTTCCCCCTGGCCGCGCCGGGAGGCCGCCTGGGTGGGGCCCACCCCCTATCGTGCCCTATTTTGGCTCCTATTTTTACCCATGACTAAAAAAATCTCTGAACAATAGTCATTTTGCAAGTTCTCGATGCGGAGCCGCCCCCACCCTCGGTTCTTCTTCGGGAGAGCTAATCTCGAGGCTGTTTTGGCCTCTGGAGAGGGGAAATTGTCGCCATCGTCATCACCATCACCACTCTATCATCCTTACATGGCTTCTCCCATCATGTGTGAGTAATCCCCTGTTGTAGGTGAAGGGGATGGGAGAGATTGGATGAGTTAGATCATGTAATAGTTCGTCGGATTGTTGGAGGCATGTTGCATATCATCTACTATGGTGTTTATCATCTTTGCTATACTTGTTAATCTTAATGCTTGTCACTTTGGGATCAAGCGCTATGATTTCAGATCTGAATACCTTATGTTTTCATGAATATATTTGTGTCCTAGATCCTATCTATGAGTAGTATGCACCTATTATAGTCCAGAACCAGCGATCCCAATGGTGACAGCTTGGGACACCAAAGGGGATAGACTATAGTTTGAGGATTCCATGTATCCATTGATTGTTAATGCTTTGTTCCGGTGCTCTTTGGCAGGATCACCTTAATCTCCATAAGTTATTTTTGGCCCCGTTGATAGCAGGATGGTAGGACAAAAGATGTTGTGCAAGTTCTTATTGCAAGCACGCATGGCTACCTCGGGATACATGCCTAATGTTTGATATATGCCTAGGTGATCATTACTTTTGTATGTGCGTTGGCCCAAATTAAATACATGATATCTCTCATCCATGACCAACCATCCATCTCCCTAGCCTACAGTGTTTTAATCCTGTTGGTCACAAGTTGCTTTACTTTCGTTGTTTTACTTTCGCTGCTTTGTCACTATTATTTCCGTTGCCACCATCACTTCCATATCACCGTTGCTACTAATAGTTTGTTGCCAAGCAAGTATATTTCAGGTGTGGTTGAATTGACAACTCAACTATTAAATCTTATAAATATTCTTTGGCCCCCCTTGTGTCGAATCAATAAATTCGGTTATCTTACCCGCGAAAACTGTTGAGACCCCCTACACTTGTGGGTTATCAAGACCATTTTCTGGTGTCGTTGCCGGGGAGCATAGCTTTATTTACAAGTCTACTTGGAGTTATTTTGCTTGCTGCGATTTATTCACTATGGGTAAGAAAGGAGAACCCAAGGTTCCAATTTTAGCATCCACTACGAGAAAAAGGTACTGTTCTTAGCACTAGCGCTACGCTTGATTCACCTTCCGTTATGAGTAAGTTCGCTTCACCACCATCACATGTTGCTTCTACTGAGTGTGTTACTATGCCTGATAATTTTGATGATGCTTCCACTACTATTGATGAGCCTGGTTTACTTGGTTATTTTATTGAGTCTCAGATTGCTAATGCTGCTAAACAGTGTGGAATCGAACTTCCTGTTACATGCTACCCCATTGGTAGATCTTTTTGTTTCCCAGACTTGAGTGGTCTCAAGGAAATAATTCTTGATGATGATTTGTCACGCCCAAGATGCGACCCTATCCTCAATTTGGCACGAAGGCCTCGTCAGGGATAGAAGCGCATCTCGTCGTGTCGCAAGAATGGATATCGTTACAAGTACATGTACTGAAAAGAAGAGATACATATAAAGAGTTGGCTTACACTCGCCACAAGCTACATCAGAGTCACATCAGTACATTACATAATCATCAAGAGTAAGAGCAGGGTCCGACTACGGACGAAAACAAACGACAAAAGAAGAACGACGTCCATCCTTGCTCTCACAGGCTGCCGGCCTGGAACCCATCCTAGATCGATGAAGAAGAAGAAGAAGAAGAAAATCCAAATGAACAATCAACGCGCTCGCGTCAAGTAACCTTTACCTGTACCTGCAACTGGTGTTGTAGTAATCTGTGAGCCACAGGGGACTCGGCAATCTCATTTCCAAAGGTATCAAGACAAGCAAAGCTTAATGGGTAAGGTATGGTTAAGTGGTGATGTTGCAGCATCGACTAAGCATATATTTGGTGGCTAAACTTACGAGTACAAGAATAAGAGGGGGAAGATCTACGCATAACGGACGTGAACTACTGATGATCAAATGAATGATCCTGAACACCTACCTACGTCAGACATAACCCCACCGTGTCCTCGATCGGAGAAAGAACTCACGAAAGAGACAGTCACGGTATGCACACAGTTGGCATGTTTTAATTAAGTTAACTTCAATTTATCTAGAACCAGTGTTAAACAAAGTTTCCACGTTGCCACATAACCGCGGGCACAGCTTTCCAAAAAGATTTAACCCTGCAGGGGTGCTCCAACTAGTCCATCACAAATTACCACAAGCCGCATAGAAATCCTCAATCACGAAGCTCGCGATCTCGTCGGATTCCCTAGTGGAAAACCTCAACTCTGAGATTACCCAAAGCATCACCGGAATCCCGATGCACAAGATATCTCATCAAAGGTAAAACTAATCCACCAAGGCCGCCCGGCGATTCGACGATCCCGATAGGAGCCGCGTATCTCGTTCTCAGGACACGATGGATAAGCGAAGCGTACGAGTGGCAAACCTCGAGTTTCCTCGCGGTGGCCCCGCACGGTGCTCTGTTTTGGACCAGCACCATCAGCACTGGCCCTCCCTGTATTATGTAGAATTACTCCTCGGGTAGCGCTAACTCACTATGCATTTCAATTTAACAGAATTATTATGTTGGGCAAATGTAGTACCAATGTTGGGCCTTGCCAGACCAGCTTTAATCTAAAACGAATTATCAAGGGGTTCCCCATAACAACCCCGATCGTGTTAGGAGCGCTCAATTATGGAACATAACACCGGTAGCCGAAACTAAGGGGGCAAAGGTGGAACAAAACACCAGGCTAGAAAGGCCGAGCCTTCCACCTTTTACCAAGTATATAGGTGCATTAAACTAAATAGCATTTAATAGGGTGATATAACAAGGAACCCATGTTTTCACATGGAAGCAATGCACCTGGGTTAAGCAAGCGGTAACATAGCCAATCAGTGGTTTGCTAGGTTGAACAGGTTGAAGGATTCATGGCATTGTTGAGAGGCTAATATTTAACATGTGGTAGGCAACGAGACATAATCGATAGAAACGGTAAACTAGCATGGCCATGATAGTAATGGTATCTGGGGAAATGATCATCTTGCCTGAGATCCCGCTTGGAAGAAGAATGCCTCCGTGAAGCAGACGAACCGACGTAGTCGAACGGGTCCTCACACCCGACACGCTTGCGGAACTCTATCGAGACGGGGAAAACCGGAAACAAGCATCAACACATGATATTCACCACACGATGCACAACACATATGATGCATGAGCAGCTGAATACATGCAAGTCACGGCATGACCAATCACACAATCAAACACTACACATTAAGTGAAGTTCAATATGCAACGAGTTGCATATTGAAGAAACTCCACGTTAATTATTTAGTTCTATCTCGATTAGGTACACGTCAATATTAAATGTGGTTAAACAAGACAAGAGGTGAAGCGGAAATTAAACTACCTATCTAGACATTTTAAATGAGGTCGGAAACGACATATAGCATCTCCGGGACGACCTCACATGTTAATTTACAATTCTGTCCAGATCTGAATTAACACATTTAATTAGTTGTTAAACAGCAAAACAAATAGTTTCACGCGATTCTACGCGTCATTTCAAGCAATTTACACATAAAGAACATCTCCAACGGAGCTACGGGTCAAAAGTTACAAGCACCGCAAGATATGATGGCATGAATGCAATATGTGTGCAACGACGGTCACGAGCACTTAAAAACACACAACCAGCAAGAGAAAATGAAACTACACGAGATTCTAAGCAAGTTTCATGTAGGACACTATCAGATCGGAGCTACGGTTCAATAACTACGAGCTAAACAAGAAATCACTACAATCTGCCAAAATCAGCGACATAGCATTTTCTACTCCCCACAACTACGAGCTACACAACTCCAATCTACTCAACCAAGGTATGACATGAAAGAGGGCAAGAAGCACTAAAACAAACAACTAACAACAACTAGCATGGCATCAAGGAACACAAGGAAAAGAAGTCACAAAATGGCTTCCCACACACTATTTCAGACTTTGTGAAAATAGCAGTTTTTGAAGCTGCAGTTTTCGATCTGAAGGCATATTGACAGCAGAAAAACCATAAGCTACAGGTCTCCAAATGGCATGAAAATTCACAGCATGCTATAGAAACACAAGGTCTACAACTTACTCCATTGCACCAACCTCAAAAGAGCTACAGATCGAAAGATAGAAGCTAAACAAAACAGCAACAAAATATAACAGATTCCAGACTTAGAAATATTTCAGCTCCTCTAAAACAGCACTATTTCTAGCAACTTGAGAGCAAGCAAATCACACCTAAACATGCATTTCTATTGCAACCAAAAATACCAGGGGCTAGTCTAAACATCCAAGAACAACTCCCTAGTTGACAACCCCGTCAAACGAAGAACGGATTAAATCCTACGAATTAAACAAAGGGGCATCATGGAAAAATATCGCGCGAACTAATTTGCTCAAAAGCTAAAACTAATTGCACAGAAAAATCCAATGGGTTTTCTACCCCGAAAACATGTAAAATATGTGGGGTTGTGCAACAAAATAATGTCACACGAAAATGCGGGAACAATAACCTATACACGGGAAAATAAATTTGCGGCAATACCCTACACGCACAAATACCAACGATCGCTCTAAAATACAAGGAAAAGTGGTCCCTAAAACATGAACATTTTATCTAAGGCATTCGGGTATTTCGAACACGCGCGGAAAATAAATGCGGGCACTAAACCTATCGGGACAACATGCTAAACTAGGCGTTAGGCATGCTAAACGACGTCAAACAATTGTGCAACTTTTATAATCGGATTCTATGCGAAATTCTACACCAAAACCATATTCTACACGTCGCGATCCGACTTACGGATAAAAAGATACACGCGTTTCAATATCGTCATTTTTTTCTGGAATTTTATAATTCCAAAAAAATCCTAATAATCTAAACGGGCCGAACTGGGGACAGCGCTGTATAACTACCTTACGCACGGGGCGCAACATAGGGATCTGGGGGGTTACCTTCGCGGGCTGGGCCGAGGCGCTCGAGAGGGAGGCGAGGCCCACGTAGCGCGCTGCGGTGGAGAGGCGAGCTGGGCCAAGCTCGCGGCACCGCAGGCAGGGCGACTGGGCCGCTGAGGAGGTCAACGCGGGGAGGCCGAGGCGGGGTCGCGGAGGCCCAGGAGGGGGCGCGCTGGCGAACGGGCGTCGCCTCGTTCCTTCGATCGGGAGGCCATGGCCGCTGGTTCTCCCGAGATCGAGCAGGAGGAGGAGCTCGCCTCGCCGCGAGGGAGGGGAGGCGCAGGGGGCCGGCCGGATCTGGAGCTGCGCTGCGGTGGCCGGGGAACCGTTGTGGCGGCGGGATCCGGCGAGACTCCGGCGCGGGACTTCGAGCTCTTGCAGGAACTGGGTGGGGGAAGAAGTTGCAGCGCCCGTTCGGGTGACCGGGGCACGACCGGCGGTGGGCGGCGGCCGGGGACAGCGCGGCGAGCCCGACAGGGGAGGCGGCGACCGGCGAGGCCTCCGGCGAGGGGCGGCGGCAACCTCTGGCTAGGGGCGCTCGGGGCAGGGAGAGAAGGAGCTCGGGCGCAGGGAGGAGAACGGGGGCGCGGTCGGATGGGCTTCGGGCGGGCCACGCACGGGCTCTGGCGGGCCCGACGGCTGGGGGAGGAGAGAGAGGTGGGAGAGGTAGTGAGGGTTTCAGGGGGCATGGAAATCGAGGCATGGCTAGGGTTGTTGTCAAAAATAGGAGGGGATCTATTTATAGACAAATGGGGGGGGGCTAGGTTAGCCGGAATTTCGTCCCGGATCGAACCGTGCGGTCGGATTCAAACGATTCCGAATGCGGGAACGGTTACGAGGCCGCGTAGAGTGGTTATCCGGAGACGAGAGGGAGAACGGGCGGCGTGGCAACGAGTTTTAAAACACTGACGAACGTCCGACGAATAACCGGAGACGATGCCGCTACGGTCGACCGTTCGGGTACCAGACGGTCTCCGATCGCGACGAAATTCGACTGGCGGCCTAGTTATATCTAATTACGACCGCATGCCAAGTTTCACCTCGATCAGAGAAAGTTTTAAACGCACTTTAAAAACAGGGTTCAACGATGCCGCGGGCGCGTGCGAGTGCGGTCGGGCTCAGAACGGACAACGACGCGAACCGGCAACTAACAACGGATGCAAG
The DNA here is from genome assembly GCF_904849725.1 of Hordeum vulgare subsp. vulgare. Taxonomy (NCBI): domain Eukaryota; kingdom Viridiplantae; phylum Streptophyta; class Magnoliopsida; order Poales; family Poaceae; genus Hordeum; species Hordeum vulgare. The sequence continues at coordinate 509,833,386 of NC_058522.1, forward strand.
TTTTAAAAACAGGCGGCACGGAGATGCCGATGCAATGCAGATGATGCGAATGATGCGATGATGATGCACAAAATAAAATAGACACACGACGAAAACGGAAAGGAAAGGGAATCTTCTGTAACGTCGGCACCGGGCTGTCACAACTCTCCTACACTACAAGAGGATCTCGCCCCGAGATCCAAGAATGAAAGGGGGAGAGGATCAGAAAGAACAAGAGGTACAAACTTAGTCGCTTCTTTGACAAACGACTGAAACCAACGATCCTTGAATGTTGCAAGGCGATGAGGAATGATATGAGAAAGAAGCAAGAATTCACGGAAAAATTCGGCAGCACTTCGGTGGGAAAATGGGACAAAAAATTCGATAAGAAGAGATAATTAGACAATATACATAACCAACAACTAAATAGAGCAAGGGAACACCATGATCTTGATAGAACAACAAGATTGACCCAAAAGAGCAACAACACAAGGCCTCCGAAAGAAGAGAATATGAACTAGCTCATACGAAAGAAGAGAATGAAGAAAGAATGACAACTACTAACTCCAATGAACTTGACAAGCACCCTTGCGAGAAGAATTGGACGGAGTTGTTGGAAAAACAACAACAAAAGAACAAGATAGTAGTGGGCTTATGAAAATCATCTCAACAAATATGAGGTGACAACCAACCACTACAAGAACCAAGGATAGATGAAAGCAAAGATATCAAAACTTCTTACACCAAGAGGGTGCATTGAGAACTGGGATTAATGACAAGCACCATGATTGCATAATCCATAGGAAAAGCTTTAGGTGAAGTCCAAACCAAGATAACTCTATGAAGAAATCATGAGTTGAGAATATCTCATGATCATAGAATTGGTGGTTTTAATTATCTCATACTTGAATGGAAATCTCTTCGAGACTCCTACACTAACAAGAAGGCTATAATGCCACCTCAAAGGATAAAGGAAGAACAAATGCACTTGGAGATGCAAGAGAAGAAAACTTGAGGTTCCCCAACAAGAATCATGAAGAACACTTGAGAATGAATTGAAACCTTGATGAACCACCATGAAGGACCACCGTATACAAATGAATGATGCAAAGATAAGAAGGTAGAAAAGAATAAGATTATGACCTTGCCAAGATTTAGATGAAGCCTCACAAAGAGATACTTAAAAGAACTTGGAACTCCGGAAAAGAAATATAGGCACTTGAGAAAAGAATTGATATCATGAGCCACTCCGGGAGAAGAATTCAAATTACTATGAACAAGAATAAGACTTATGTTATGCTAATCCTTCATCAAGTTAAATTGATGACAAGCAACGGATCTAGCATACCACTTATTCTTCTAGAAATGAATCTTGAAGAGGCAGAAAGATAAGCACCACTTGAGGCAAAATTGAAGGAAGCACCGGTAAGAATTCACAATCGAATGGGAACACCATGAATTAATGGAGATGCATGAGAATGAAGAGATCATGATCCACCTAACAGAAAACTTGAACAAGGCACCGGATAATCGAGAGACGAACGAAGAGACAACAATTGAGGAGAATTGAGGATGAAAGCTGAAAGCTGAGAACGAAAAAGTCTTCTGAAATGAGGGCCTTCGGAGGATCGAGAATTAAAACCACTCAGAAATGCACCGGATAGCAAGAAGGGATTACTCGCGGTAGAAACAATTGAGAGGATAACACGAAGGTGAGACGACAATCTTCACAAGAATGGAACAAGACTGAGAGAAACACTCCTTCGAATTTGCAAGCTGAGAATGATGACGAGAAACAACACCAAGGATAACTGAGACACTCCGGAATAAAGAAGAATGCAAGGTTGAGCCAAATATGAGAACTAATTCAAATAGATCTTGAAGAAGTAATATGACTGATGGAAATCATACTTACGTCATAGTTGAAAAGATTTAGAGATCTCCGAGAAAAGATTAAAAGAGCCAGGTAAGATCCTAGGAAAGAACCTGTGGGTTATGGGCCCACTCAAAGAAACCATCGTTGAAAAGATTGCTAGAATGAGAAATATTGCATCGGTATAAATGAAAACTAGATGAGGTTGAGAACCTCGAAATAATGAAAGATTTGCAACAAGAAACTCTGAGATATCTTCAACACTCCGGATAGAAAGAGAGAGGAATGAATAACAAGATAGGCTCATAAGAATTCCCAACATAGGAAAGAATTTAATTTTGAAAAGGATATGATGACCCTGGATACTGAATTAAATTAACCGGTAAGGATGTAAAGGATGAATAAAAGATGAGCATGAAGCTCGTGAGAATCTTCACAATGAATCGCCGGCTACAAAAAGGAAGAAGAGATAGCGGAAGCATCACTGAATAAGAAGGCATTTGGATGAAATCCAAACACTGAAGAAAAGGGCGGGAGGGCGGGGAAAAAACAAGGACAACTTGGGACAGATGAGATGAACTCCAGAATAAAATGAGAGAATGATCTTGCAAAATTAGATAAGTTTGAATTCAGATGAAGAGAAGCACACCGGTTGAATGGAATTGATAGGATGACTCCGGTTGAAAGGAATTGATAAGACAATTGATAGAGCAAAATAATTAATACTCTCATAAAAATATGAGAACACCTCTTAGAAAAGATCTGAAATCACCACTTGACATCGAAGCAACTTGAATTACCATATTCCAACAAAACAAAGGGTGAGGCTTATGAAACAAGCCAGAACAAACTCATGAGAAAGATTTCGTCCGATATTTTAGTGGACAGGATCGCACGAGCTCGATTTTACAGTAGCCATCAAGTCCAATGCAGTGCACCCGACATACGAAGCGTCCCCGAGTCGTAGCAAGCTACAAGGACTCTTTAAGACACAACGTGTACCGCTGTAAGTCGACCGTGAACAAACGAATCCACTAGATGTCGAACCCCAACCTAACATCATGCATTTGTTGGAAGATTGTCCTATAAGTAACTACTTGAATTCCCACCTATGAATTCCCGAAATATCTGGTCATGCAATCTGGTACACGGATACAAGGAGTAATAACACCCAACTCCTATACTAACCCGTCACCTGTATCACTTCCATCAACACACAACCAGAATCTCGGACCTTCATCTACAACAGACCCTCGTGATCACAACGATATAAAGTATGGCAGTACTCCCGAACAATCTGCACCAGTACTGGGGACATCGGGGTTATCTCGCCACTACTAGTATTGAAGCAATTACGAACATCCTTCGTACTGAGATACTAAGAAACTTGAATGATAACGATGTGCTCGGGAATCCCCTGGCGCTCAACTCCCCTGAGACTTAGAGCAGATAGGAGGCACCAAGACAGAACTCCGTCACATCGGCATCATATAGATTCCAAGAATATCCGCGTGATCCTAAATTTTTTTTTGAGTGGGAAGAGGAGTAGAGTAAATTATTACGTCAAGATTCCTCACCAGACCATAGAAGAGGAGAAAAAAGAATCCTACCCTCCGGTATATAACTAGACTCAAAGCAGTTTTTCACTAGACTCAACTCGGCCAAGTTCGATCAATCAAGGGGCTCCTAGGTCGGTACGGCTCTCATACCAACTTGTCACGCCCAAGATGCGACCCTATCCTCAATTTGGCACGAGGGCCTCGTAAGGTATAGAAGCGCATCTCGTCGTGTCGCAAGAATGGATATCGTTACAAGTACATGTACTGAAAAGAAGAGATATATATAAAAAGTTGGCTTACACTCGCCACAAGCTACATCAGAGTCACATCAGTACATTACATAATCATCAAGAGTAAGAGCAGGGTCCGACTACGGACGAAAACAAACGACAAAAGAAGAACGACGTCCATCCTTGCTATCACAGGCTGCCGGCCTGGAACCCATCCTAGATCGATGAAGAAGAAGAAGAAGAAGCAGCAGCAACTCCAAATGAACAATCAACCCGCTCGCGTCAAGTAACCTTTACATGTACCTGCAACTGGTATTGTAGTAATCTGTGAGCCACACGGGACTCGGTAATCTCATTTCCAAAGGTATCAAGACTAGCAAAGCTTAATGGGTAAGGTATGGTTAAGTGGTGATGTTGCAGCATCGACTAAGCATATATTTGGTGGCTAAACTTACGAGTACAAGAATAAGAGGGGGAAGATCTACGCATAACGGACGTGAACTACTGATGATCAAATGAATGATCCTGAACACCTACCTACGTCAGACATAACCCCACCGTGTCCTCCATCGGAGAAAGAACTCGCGAAAGAGACAGTCACGGTACGCACACAGTTGGCATGTTTTAATTAAGTTAACTTCAATTTATCTAGAACCAGTGTTAAACAAAGTTTCCACGTTGCCACATAACCGCGGGCAAGGCTTTCCGAAAATATTTAACCCTGCAGGGGTGCTCCAACTAGTCCATCACAAATTACCACAAGCCGCATAGAAATCCTCAATCACGAAGCTCGCGATCTCGTCGGATTCCCTAGTGGAAAACCTCAACTCTGAGATTACCCAAAGCATCACCGGAATCCCGATGCACAAGATATCTCGTGGAAGGTAAAACTAATCCAGCAAGGCCGCCCGGCGTGTCGACGATCCCGATAGGAGCCGCGTATCTCGTTCTCAGGACACGACGGATAAGCGAAGCGTACGAGTGCCAAACCTCGAGTTTCCTCGCGGTGGCCCCGCACGGTGCTCTGTTTTGGACCAGCACCATCAGCACTGGCCCTCCCTGTATTATGTAGAATTACTCCTCGGGTAGCGCTAACTCCCTATGCATTTCAATTTAATAGAATTATTATGTTGGGCAAATGTAGTACCAATGTTGGGCCTTGCCAGACCAGCTTTAATCTAAAACGAATTATCAAGGGGGTCCCCATAACAACCCCGATCGTGTTAGGAGCACTCAATTATGGAACATAACACCGGTAGCCGAAACTAAGGGGGCAAAGGTGGAACAAAACACCAGGCTAGAAAGGCCGAGCCTTCCACCTTTTACCAAGTATATAGGTGCATTAAATTAAATAGCATTTAATAGGGTGATATAACAAGGAACCCATGTTTTCACATGGAAGCAATGCACCTGCAACTAGCAACGCTAACACAGGGTTAAGCAAGCGGTAACATAGCCAATCAGTGGTTTGCTAGGTTGAACAGGTTGAAGGTTTCATGGCATTGTTGAGAGGCTAATATTTAACATGTGGTAGGCAACGAGACATAATCGATAGAAACGGTAAACTAGCATGGCAATGATAGTAATGGTGTCTGGGGAAATGATCATCTTGCCTGAGATCCCGCTTGGAAGAAGAATGCCTCCGTGAAGCAGACGAACCGACGTAGTCGAACGGGTCCTCACACCTGACACGCTTGCAGAACTCTATCGAGACGGCGAAAACCGGAAACAAGCATCAACACACGATATTCACCACACGATGCACAACACATATGATGCATGAGCAGCTGAATACATGCAAGTCATGATATGACCAATCACACAATCAAACACTACACATTAAGTGAAGTTCAATATGCAACGAGTTGCATATTGAAGAAACTCCACGTTAATTATTTAGTTCTATCTCGATTAGGTACACGTCAATATTAAATGTGGTTAAACAAGACAAGAGGTGAAGCGGAAATTAAACTACCTATCTAGACATTTTAAATGTGGTCGGAAACGACATATAGCATCTCCGGGACGACCTCACATGTTAATTTACAATTCTGTCCAGATCTGAATTAACACATTTAATTAGTTGTTAAACAGCAAAACAAACAGGTTCACACGATTCTACGTGTCATTTCAAGCAATTTACACATAAAGAACATCTCCAACGGAGCTACGGGTCAAAAGTTACAAGCACCGCAAGATATGATGGCATGAATACAATATGTGTGCAACGACGGTCACAAGCACTTAAAAACACACAACCAGCAAGAGAAAATGAAACTACATGAGATTCTAAGCATGTTTCATGTAGGACACGATCAGATCGGAGCTACGGTTCAACTACTACGAGCAAAACAAGAAATCACTACAATCTCAAAAAATCAGCCACATAGCATTTTCTACGCCCCACAACTACGAACTACACAACTCCAATCTACTCAACCAATGCATGACATGAAAGAGGGCAAGAAGCATTACAACAAACAACTAACAACAACTAGCATGGCATCAAGGAACACAAGGAAAAGAAGTCACAAAATGGCTTCCCACACACTATTTCAGACTTAGTGAAAATAGCAGTTTTTGAAGCTGCAGTTTTCGATCTGAAGGCATATTGACAGAAGCAAAATCATAAGCTACAGGTCTCCAAATGGCATGAAAATTCATTGCATGCTAGAGAAACACACGCAAAAATACCAACGACCGCTCTAAAATACAAGGAAAAGTGGTCCCTAAAACATGAACATTTTATCTAAGGCATTCGGGCAATTCGAACACGCGCGGAAAATAAATGCGGGCACTAAACCTATCAAGACAACACGCTAAACTAGGCGTTAGGCATGCTAAATGACGTCAAACAATTGTGCAACTTTTGTAATCGGATTCTACGCGAAATTCGACACCAAAACCATATTCTACACTTTGCGATCCGACTTACGGATAAAAAGATACACGCGTTTTAATATCGTCTGTTTTTTTCTGGAATTTAATAATTCCGAAAAAATCCTAATAACCTAAACGGGCCGAACTGGGACAGCGCTGTATAACTATGTTACGCACGGGGCGAAACATAGGGATCTGGGGGGTTACCTTCGTGGGCTGGGCCGAGGCGCTGGAGAGGGATGCGAGGCCCACGTAGCGCGCTGCGGTGGAGAGGCGAGCTGGGCCAAGCTCGCGGCACCGCAGGCAGGGCGACTGGGCCGCTGAGGAGGTCAACGCGGGGAGGCCCAGGCGGGGTCGCGGAGGCCCAGGCGGGGGCGCGCTGGCGAACGGGCGTCGCCTCGTTCCTTCGATCGGGAGGCCATGGCCGCTGGTTCTCCCGAGATCGAGCAGGAGGAGGAGCTCGCCTGGCCGCGAGGGAGGGGAGCCACTGGGGGCCGGCTGCATCTGGAGCTGCGCTGCGGTGGCCGGGGAACCGTTGTGGCGGCGGGATCCGGCGAGACTCCGGCGCGGGACTTCGAGCTTTTGCAGGAACTGGGTGGGGGAAGAAGTTGCAGCGCCCGTTCGGGTGACCGGGGCACGGCCGGCGGTGGGCGGGGGCCGGGGACGGCACGGCGAGCCCGGCAGGGGAGGCGGCGACCGGCAAGGGCTCCGGCGAGGGGCGGCGGCAACCTCTGGCTAGGGGCGCTCGGGGCACGGAGAGAAGGAGCTCGGGCGCAGGGAGGAGAATGGGGGCGAGGTCGGATGGGCTTCGGGCGGGCCACACGCGGGCTCGGGCGGGCTCGGCGGCTGGGGGAGGAGAGAGAGGTGGGAGAGGCAGTTAGGGTTTCAGGGGGCACGGAAATCGAGGCATGGCTAGGGTTGTTGTCAAAAATAGGAGGGGATCTATTTATAGATAAATGGGGGGGGGCTAGGTTAGCCGGAATTTCATCCCGGATCGAACCTTGCGGTCGGATTGAGACGATTCCGAAAGCGGGAACGGTTACGAGGCCGCGTAGAGTTGTTATCCGGAGACGAGAGGGAGAACAGGCGGCGCGGCAACGAGTTTCAAAACACTGACGAACGTCCGACGAATAACCAGAGACGGTGCCGCTACGGTCTACCGTTCGGGTATCACACGGTCTCCGATCGCGACGAAATTCGACAGGCGGCCTAGTTATATCTAATTACGACCGCATGCCAAGTTTCACCTTGATGAGAGAAAGTTTTAAACACACTTTAAAAACAGGGTTTCAACGATGCTGCGGGCGCGTGCGAGTGCGGTCGGGCTCAGAACGGACAACGACGCGAACCGGCAACTAACAACGGATGCAAGTTTTAAAAACGGGCGGCACGGAGATGCCGATGCAATGCAGATGATGCGAATGATGATGCGACAAAATAAAACAGACACACGACAAAAACGGAAAGGAAAGGGAATCTTCTGGAACGTTGGCACAGGGCTGTCACATGATTATATTGAACTTGATGATGATTTATGCAGGGAACTTACAGAGTGTGCTGACTCTGACCCTGCTTGTGTTAAGAAGCTGCTTGAAAAGAAGTTTATGAAGAACAAGTTTACTCCTTATCCTAAGTTTGTTTCATCTCCTATTTGCATTGAGGATTCTAATTTTGATTTCTCTGTCGATCTTTCACTTATATCCACAGTTGAGGCTGACCTCTTTTATGGCAGAGAAGATGATGATGCTATTCCACGCCTTACCAAACTCACTGAGTTGGGTGGCTTATTCACTACAAAGGACAAGAAGAGAAATTATTATGTTACTAAGCTACTTCCTTTCTCTTTGAAGGAAGATGCTAAAGCATGGTATGATGCACTACCGTGTTGTTCCACTAAGAGTCCTCAAGATTTAGCCCAATCTTTTGTTGCTAAATATTTTCCGGCTCATAAGCAACATGCTTCTTTGCAAAGAATTTATAACTTTAAACAGTTGCAGGATGAGCACATCCCTAAAGCTTGGGGAGGTATTGCACTTTTATTAAGGCTAGAACGGTACATGGAATCCCTAAGAATGAATTGCTTGATATATTTTATGCTGGTCTAACCGATGAATCTTGAACCTATCTGGATAGTTGTGGTTGTTGTGTTTTCAGGGAAAGAACACTGGACGATGCCGAAGAATTAATGGGAAAGATAGCTAAGAATCATGATGATTGGTCCATTCCTGAACCACTCCTCCATCACCCAAGAAGAGAAGTATGCTTTTCTTGAGCCTAGAAGTGATGCAAGAAGCCAAGAAGTCTATGAAAGAGAGAGGTATTAAAACTGAAGATGTGAAGAATCTACCTCCTATTGAGGAATTATGTGAGCCTACCACTCACCCGCCTATGGTAGGGATACACTCTCTTTCAGAATTCAATGCAACTGACATCCCTCATGGTAAGCCCCCTGATCAATGTTTAGATGAGCTTGATAATTTTATGGTCAAGAAAAATGACTTTAATGAGAGGATTCAAAGCCAATTGCATGATAATTCCCTTGGTATCAAAAGTTTTCTTGATATTTTAAGTAGAACTGTCAATGATGTTAAAGGTATTGTTAAGCATTTTCATATGGTTCAAACTCACCTTGAAAAAAATTCTAATGTGCGAAAAGATTTGCTTGCTAACAATGCCAAACAAGTTGATACGCGGGCATATGGTATAAAGACCCGAGGAGGCACACATACCCAGGACCCCCTTTATCCGGAGGGGCATCCAAAGAGGATCGAGCAAGATTTTCAATTGCAGGAAGGAGACTTTGTCAGATCTCCGAAGGAGAAGAAGAAACACAAGGAGGCTGACATCTCCAATGATCCCATAATTGATGAAGAACCTATTGTTGATCCTAATAGTATATCTATTTTTGATGCTGAAACTCAAGATGGTGTTGAACCTGATAAAGATAACGAGAAGATTGATCCTCTTGAGATACGAGAAGCACCCGACAAGCTCAAGAGATATACTAGAGAATATTTTATTGCAAGAAAACATGGGAAGGAAAGAGAACCATGGGTACAGAAATCAATGCCCTTCCCAGGTAAGTCTTTCAAAACCAAAGAAGAAGAGCATTACAATAAAATTTGTGAATGGATGAAACCTCTTTTTCTTCAAATTCCTTTGACTGATGCTATTAAGTTACCTCCGTACTCAAGGTATATGAAAGATACTGTTACTAATAAAAGAAAATTTCCTAATGAGGCAATATCTACTATGCTTGCTAATTACTCTTCCAGTGGCAAGATTCCTCAGAAGCTGGGTGATCCAGGTATACACACAATTCCTTGCTCCATAAAAAATAAATATGTCAAAACTGCTTTATGTGATCTTGGTGCAGGAGTGAGTGTTATGCCTTTCTCTCTTTACAAAAGGCTATGTCTAGATAAACTGATCCCTACAGATATCTCTCTTCAAATGGTTGATAAGTCAACAACTGTTCCTGTAGGTATTCGTGAGGATGTTCCCGTTGAAGTTGCTAATTGCTTGATCCTTAATGACTTTGTTTTGCTTGACATTCCCGAGGATGGGAACATGTCTATTATTCTTGGTAGACCTTTTCTTAACACCGCAGGTGCCATTATTGATTGCAATAAAGGAAAGGTGACCTTCAATGTTAATGAGAAGGAGCACACGGTATATTTTCCGAAGAAGATTGATAAAATGCATGGCCTTAATTCTATTGAGAATATTGAGACCCTGAAGGCTGGAGAGTGTGATTGTCCTCTACATGTGCACCACAAATACAAAACCATTATGGTGGGGACAATATCCATCGAAATAAAGGTACCATGATTGCTTTATAAGAAGTGAAACTTTTTTCTCAAATATAACACCTATTTGGTAGTAAGACTTGATCAACCTTGCTAACAAATATGTTTTATATGAGTAAAAGAGAAGCTTGTTATGTTTTCATTTCCTTTATCTTTCATCATCCTTGATGTACTAAAGTTTAATGTTTTTGAAGCTTCATATATTTAACCAGTGTTTCGAGCTTTCTGGAAGTTTTGCAGCTTTCAGTATTTCGAAAACTTTTCAAAAGTGAAATTGTCAGAAAAAAATCCAAAAAATCAATAATAAAAATTTCCATCAAAAAAGAGACGCACGTGCACCTGGAGCCAGCCAGGACGGGCCACCCTTGGTCCAGGCGGCCAGCTGGCGCGGCCTGCCCCCTCGCCGCGCCCACAAGTCGCCTGGGCCCGCCTGGGCTCCTTTCGAGGTACTTCTTCCTCCCTTCTCTCTCTCTCACTCCAAAAATCCCGATTTTTCTCCTGGAGCTCGAGTTCTTGCTCTTCTTGGTGGCAAATTTCGATCTCTCTCTACAGCCGATCATTTGCATTGAGAATTTGAGAATTTGCTCCCTGGTATGTGACTCCCCCACTCCTCCAATTAAAATTTTGATTGGTGGTCTTATATGTGAGTATTTAGGAGTTCTTGGTGTTGTTCATATGAGCTTGCATGCATGTTTAGAAATTTATTTGTGAAGTTTTGATGCAAGCTTATGCATGAGGGAAGTGAGTGGAATAGTTTGCTCCAACTCATTTTTGCTGAAACCTCCATTTTTGTGTTGAACGAAAAAAATTCAGAAATGAGATTGTTTGGAAAGGCAAAAGAATGGCTTGGGAAGAAGAGACTCGAGCCTACTGATAGAATAACTAGAGCTGGAGCTTCATCCTCTACTGTGAGGACAAGTTACAATGATGATATTGTGCCACCGGAGTTGTTCCATGAGCCGGACACGGCACGTGCCATGGCATACCCGTGTTCAGATTTCCTTATGGCGGTAGGTATTAAGGATGAGTTGGATAACCTCTGTGCAGCTACAAGTTTGACACATCTCGTAACACAATGTGTGCAACAATATTCAAAACTCACCTATTATTTTGTCAACTGGTTTAGATATAATGATAAAACTTCCATGATTAAATTCAGATTATATGAGGATGTCTTCACCATGTCTTTGGCAGAATTTTGTGATATTAGAGGTGTGAGGAATGTCGGGAAGATGACCAAAATGAATGTTCACCCATACGAGCTGAAATCCCTATTTGCTTCCCTTTGCAGTAAGGACCCGCGAGAAATTCACCGGGGGAAGATCTCCAGCATCTTGTTTCCTCACATCAGGTATTTCGCATACTATATTGCTTGAGGGGTGCTAGCTCGTGACAACATGAGTAACATTTCGGCTCCACATCTCGCTGTCATGGTAGCCGCCCTCTTAGGAGATAACACGTACAATATTAGTTCTTTGACCGCTCGTCGCCTCATTGCTAACAGTGGCAAAGGGCCTCACTTTGGTGGCATTTATGCCACGCTTATCCTCGAGCACCTCGGGTGCACTCTGCGCACGGATGATACGTGTTTTTCATTCATAAGCTTTGATCTTATCGCTCTGAAGAAGCATGAGTTTGTTACTAGGACTTTCAAGTTTGGTAATCTTGTTTATATTATGAGGTTTGGCGAGCTTACTACTCGCGAGATCCGTCTACCTGCACCACTTTTGTTTGATTACACCAGCAGGAACGGGTGGTCTTTTGCCCCGACTGAGCTAGACGAGTTCGTGATCTAGCATCAGTTCCACAACCCCATGGAGGAGGTTGGTCCCGAGGAAGAAGAGCCATCTCCTTGGCAGGCTGCTACTGCAACAAAAGACCTTCCAATGGCGCCAGAAATAGGCGTGTTGACGGCACCAGGAATCGTTCTGCTATGGCTACACCTTAAGGGACTTCCTAGGCAAATATGCAAAGGATTTCCCCCGTGGGCTTGGAGCCTTGCATTGGTGTTCCCTCAAAGCGGAAAGGGTGATGTAGCACAGCGGTGGTAAGTATTTCCCTCAGTTTGAGAACCAAGGTATCGATCCAGTGAAGGAGTATCACAAGTGCCTGCACAAACACAAAAAGCTTGCTCCCAACGCTATGAAGGGGTTGTCAATCCCTTATAGATTGTTCGCCAAGTGAGAACTGAAAGCAACAAAGTAACAAAGCAAAGTAAAAGCGAAAGTGGAAACGATAGGTGTGAATAGACCCGGGGGCCATTGAGTTTACTAGTGGCTTCTCTCATGAAAGCAAGTAGACGGTGGGTGAACAAATTACTGTCGAGCAATTGATAGAACCGCGCAAAGTCATGACGTCATCTATGGCAATGATTATATCTATAGGCATCACATCCAAAACAAGTAGACCGATACTTTCTGCATCTACTACTATTACTCCACACGTCGACCGCTATCCAGCATGCATCTAGTGTATTAAGTCCGAAAGAACAGAGTAACGCCTTAAGCAAGATAACATGATGTAGATGGACAATCTCATATCTACGATAGAGCCCACCTTGTTACCCTTGATGGCAACTACACGATGTGTGCCTTGCTGCCCCTACTGTCGCTCGGAAAGGTCACCACATCGTAGAACCCAAAACCAAGAACTTCTCCCATTGCCAGAATCATAGATCTAGTTGGCCAAACAAAACCCAAGACTCAGAGAGACTTACAAGGATATCAAATCATGCATATAAGAAATCAGCAAAGACTCTAATATATATCATAGATAATCTGATCACAAATCCACAATTCATCGGGTCTCGACAAACACACCGCCAAAGAGGATTACATCGGATAGATCTCCATGAAGATCATGGAGAACTTTGTATTGAAGATCCAAGAGAGAGAAGAAGCCATCTAGCTACTAACTACGGACCCATAGGTCTGAAGTGAACTACTCACGAGTCATTGGAGGGGCGATGGTGTTGATGTAGAAGCCCTCCAACTCCAAAGTCCCCTCCGGCAGGGCACCGGGAAGGGTCTCCAGATGAGATCTCGCGGAAACGGAAGCTTGCGGCGGCGGAAAAGTATTTTCGTGGATCCCTTGATTTTTTGCTGTATTTTAGGGAACATATAGGCGAAGGAGCTAGGTCAGGGGGCGCCAGAGAGGCCACAAGCCTGCCCACCGCCGCCCCCTGGTGGCGGATGGGGGGCTTGTGGGCTCCCTGTAGCCCTATTGGCTTGGCCCACAAGCCCCCTGATCTTCTTCCGTTCGGGAAAAATTTAATTCGGGGATTTTATTCCGTTTGGACTCTGTTCCAAAATCAGATCTTAAAAGAGCCAAAAACACAGAAAAAACAGGAACTGACACTTGGCACTGAATTAATAAGTTAGTCCCAAAAAAGATATAAAAGGTACACAAAACATCCAAAGATGACAAGATAACAACATGAAACCATCAAAAGCATGATTGCAATGGTTTCACTATAAATCCTATTAGTGACAATCATGCTAAAAATATGCAAAACCCTAAGCTTGGGTATGCTAGTTTTTCTATGTCCCCTACTTGTTGCAATAATCATGATTCGGGTGATGATCTTTCTTATGATCGTGAAAAAAAATTCAAGCCTCATGATGATTATGATCTTGGGGGCATGTTGCCTATCATCTACTATGGTGTTTATCATCTTTGCTACTACTTGTTACTCTTAATGCTTGTCACTTTGGGCCCGAGTGACATGATTTAAGATCTGAATACCTTATGTTTTCATGAATATATTTGTGTCCTAGATCCTATCTATGAGTAGTATGCACCTATTATAGTCCGGAATCGGCGATCCCAATGGTGACAACTTGGGACACCAAAGGTTATAGACTATAGTTTGAGGACTCCATGTATCCATTGATTATTAATGCTTTGTTCCGGTGCTCTTTGACAAGAGCACCTTAATATCCATAAGTTCCTTTTGGCCCCGTTGATAGCGGGATGGTAGGACAAAACATGTTGTGCAAGTTCTTATTGCAAGCACGCACGACTACCTCGGGATACATGCCTAATTTTTGATATATGCCTACATGATCATTACTTTTCTATGTGCCTTTCCCAATTTAAATACATGATATCTCCCATCCATGACCAACCATCCATCTCCCTAGCCTATAGTGTTATAATCCTTCTGGTCACAAGTTGCTTTACTTTCGCTGTTTTACTTTTGCTGCTTTGTCACTATTATTTCTGTTGCCACCATCGTTTCCATATCACCGTTGCTACTAATATTTTGTTGGCAAGCAAGTATATTTCAGGTGGGTTGAGTTGACAACTCAACTGTTAACGCTTATAAATATTCTTTGGCTCCCCTTGTGTCGAATCAATAAATTGGGTTATCTTACCCATGAAAACTGTTGCGACCCCCTACACTTGTGGGTTATCAGTCGCTACATGGTTGAGTTGGACACGAGGTTCTCCAATACCTCGCAGGTTCTTGAGGGATATCACCTGAGCTATGATCATGTGATGGTTCCTTCTCTTTGGTAGTTCACCGCCTGCGGCTCAGTACAATGGCAAATCTTCGGGTGATGAGTTTGACAGTGGCAGATATTCGAGATGTATTAGTGACATTATATGATATAGTTCGAGATGTATTAGTGATAATATTCGATGATGCATTAACTGGATTATTCGAGATGTATTAGTTAATCTATGAACCGTTTTCTTATTTAATGCATTCTAATTTGCTTATTGAAAGCATTCTAATTTGAATACTAATTTGTTTGTCTTTCTTCTGGATTAGTTAAGCTATGGACGATAATAGCGGCAGGTACAACCATGATGAAGAGGATCTCCTCTTCGAAATGATACACTCCCAAAACCCAGAAAATGAAGTAGTAGATGACGACACACAATATGTGAATGATTCCGGTGAGGGAATATTGAGATAGAACAAAGAGAGGAAGGGCACACAAACGATGACAGCGAAGGAAATGTTCTTCAATTAACAAAGTCTGGCAAGGTATATATATAAGGCCTCTCATGATCTATTTACATATATTAACGAAATTTCTTCTTTTATCCCTCCGGATCAAGCAATGCTTCTACACGGGTAGTATGAGGCCAGGCCAAAAAGTTTCCCGATATCATAAAGTACAACATCGATAAAATCAAAGCAGATGGCCAACCAATTGGTCCTGAAAATAATGCCGGCATACTTATAGCTCAGTGCGGAGTTATTGTTAGGGACAATATCTCGATCACCATTCAAGAATGTAATAATCCAAAGGAGCATCGAGGAGTTAGTTTTGTCGACGAAAGATCAAAAAATTGCTTTGGGATACGCTCATGTCACATTTTGACCTACCGGAGGGTTTCATAGAGAGCGAACGATCGAGAGTCAAGCATTTGGCTCTTAAGAAGATGGTCACACAATTCCATACGTGCAAGAATAATATTATGGGCCGACTACGTCAGTGCAGGAAAGAAGACTCCGGATTTCATTGGAGCACTAGCGAAGGTAAAAGATCACTAGGATGCATTTGTGCAATTCAAGGAATCAGAAGCAGCAAAGGAACGGTCGAGAAAAAATAAGATAAATGCTGACAAAAAGGTTTCACCATGTTCTGGGGCCAGGTGACTACAAGATTGGCCTATCTAAGTGGGTAGAATCTGAGGCCAAGATGATTGCTGATGGGGCACTCAAAAAACAGTGGCTTGGCCCGACAGGCGCAAGAGTTGGTTTTATGTGCATGGGGTGAAGTTGGACCCAAAGACAGGGCGGATTATTGAAAAGGCAAATCATAAAGATGCCTCGGGCGCTTCAATTCAAGCAATAGAAGATTCTGCAACGGGGGTGTTCCAGCCCAATATAGAGAACGTGAAAGCACAATTGCTCCCTAGGGTGGTTTTGATAATTGATCACAACATATGCATCATTGGACTAATATGTTTATCCAAGTGTATTTCAGAAAAGTTCAAAAGATGCTTTAGTTAAAGTCTTATGTGGAGATGCCCCTTGATGCAAGGAAGGAATAGGTTTGGCCCAAGCATCAATCTAGAAGACTCTTCATTTTATGTTTGTGAGAAATCACTTTTCAGTCCATAGGAAAGCCAATACTATTAAAAGGGGGTGAGGTATTAAAATGAACTGGTTGCTCAAGTGCTCAAAGTTAGCCACCAAAACACTCAGACATTTTTTCCCACATAACCATTCTGTCCAAAACCACACACTCAAAATCGGTGCCACCAACTTTCCCATTTTGGCCTCACCGAGTTTGATCTCAAACAGAACCTTAGCCATTCCCACCAAATTGGTGCAACCGAAACCATGTCGGTGCTACCGAGTTTGGGTGACAAACTTTTTGTTTCCTCGGTACACAAAATCGTAATTTCTAAGTTTGAGTATCGGTGTCACCGGGTTTGGTCATCTGACCATTAAGCACCTTTTCGGTGCCACCGAGTTTCGTATATTGGTTCCATCGAGATTCAAAAGTTGTTGCATTTAGTAAAAGTCGGTACCATTGACTTAATGACTTCGGTGTCACCGAGTTTGCCACTTTGGGTGTAATGGTTGGATTTTGTGTGCTGCCTATATATACCCCTTCGGCCACCTCTCATTCATGGGAGAAGCACTGAGAACAAACACTTCATTGCCAGATCCATTTTCTGAGAGAGAGACACCTACTCATGTGTTGAGATCAAGATATTCCAATCCAACCATTTGAAACTTGATCTCTAGCCTCCCCAAACTGCTTTCCACCAAATAAATCTCTCCTATCCATGCCTCTTCTGTGAGAGAGTGATTTTATGTTGAGGAGACTATCTTTAGAAGCACAAGAGCAAGGAGCTCATCGTTCTATCCCATTTATTACCTTTTGGAGGGTGCTGCCTCCTAGATTGGTTAGGTGTCGCTTGGGAGCCTCCTACCTCATGTTGTGGAGTTGAACCAAGATGTTTGTAAGGGCAAGGAGATCTCCTACTTCATGAAGATCTACCATGAGTAAGCTAGTCCTTCATGGGCGGAAGCTGTGGTGGGATAGACAAGGCCACTTCCTCGTGGAATCTTCGTGGGTGGAGCCCTCCGTGGACTCTCGCAGTCGTTACCCTTCGTGGGTTGAAGTATCCACTAACATGGACGTAGAATAGCGCCACCTATCGGAACCATGCTAAAAATCGTCGTGTCAACCTCATGTGTTTGATCTCCCTACCTTATTCCTTTACTTTACACTTGCATGTTTTACTTTCCGCTGCTACACTCTTAGAACTGCATGTCTAAGGTGTACCTCAGGCCTAGGCGTAAAAACTGATGAACCGAAGACCGAACCGAAGCCGAAACCAAAAGAAACCGAATTTTCGGTTTTCTCATTGGCACAGCCAGGTTCGGTTTTCATGTCTACTAACTGAATAGAATTTACTCGGTTCGATATATGCCCGGTCACCGAACAAATAACCGAAACAAATGGTAGTCACGACTCATGACTCATGAGGCTGGTCAGGCGCCTGAGAGTTTTCCTATGGTAACACGTCTCGTCAACTTTGTTTCTGAGGGAACACATCTTGTCAAGTGCTTGCGGCGGCATGCACGTCGTCTGGACACAACGAACGGACGAAGGCCTGCTTGGCATGGGGCGGCCACTTTATGTAGCTTTTTAGGAGCCACGTTAGCTAGGAACAACTAGTAGATTGATAGGCATGGGCCGGCCACATTATGCAAAGTCCAAATGACGTGCCTTTGTGGGTGAAGTGTGTGATCAAAGGAGGCGGTAGTTCAGTCCCACCTCGACTGCCCATGCAAAAGGGGACAGAGCATTGGTGATATAAGCGGTTAGCGAGAAGAGAAGTGCTCATAGGCAAGCTATGCAAATCATCGTTTCAGTAAAAACTGGAAACCGAACCGAATTGGTCGGTTAACCGAAATTTCGGTTAGCTAATTCCTTGAATTTATTTCGGTATCACTTTTGCAAACTAAATTGATAAAAACTCGAATAGCATAAACCGAAATTTCGGTTTCTACCGAACACCCACGTCTGGTGTACTTGACATGCCTTAACTGCCAAAACTGTCCTTCAAGTAAAATTGGGAAAAGGCTAAGTTTTTATCTTGTCAAATAGTCTATTGACCCCCCTCTAGACATACTTTCGATCCTACAAGTGGTACCAAAGCTTTCGATACTACAACCTAGGAGAGCATGGTGTCTACTGAGGGAAATTATCACCGTAGAGGTCCATACTTCGATGGCACTAATTAGCTAGTTGGAAGCATAAGATGAAAATGCATATTCTTGGTTTTAATCCTCATGTTTGGGTTATTATTTATGTTAGTGTACAAGGTGATTTCTTCGGAGAAGTGCGTGAACCTGATCATGATGTGACAGCCGATGAACTGGAGATGTTGCAACTCAATGTACCAGCCTGCGGCATCATCTTCAATTGTATATGCCGTGAAGAATTCAACAAAATCAGCAGCCTTGAGAATGCAAAAGAAATTTGGGATACATTGATCGATATGCATGAAGGTACTCGTTCTATCACAGAATCTAAGTTGGATATGCTTCAAAGTCAGATTGACAAGTTCAATATGAAGGATGGTGAAGGTGTCGCTGAAATGTACTCTAGGCTAGCTCTCATCACCAATGAGATTGTCAGCTTAGGAAGCGAAGAGATGACTGACAAATTCATCATCAAGAAGATACTTAGAGCTCTTGATGGAAAGTATGACACCGTGTGCACATTGATTCAAATGAGGCCAAACTACAAAGATCTCAAGCCAACTGAAGTCATTGGTAGGACTGTTGCTCATGAGATGTCACTCAAGGACAAAGATGAGCTGCAAAACAAGTCAAGCAGTGCTTACAAAGCTTCATGTGATGCTCCCTCAACTTCAAAATAAAATATTGTCACTTATGAAGAGATAAGCCTCATGGTCAGAAAATTCAACAAGTTCTACAAGAGTAGAGTCAAAGAGAGAAGCTCAAACTCAATACATGATGAGAAGCGCTCATCCAGTCATAACCGAAACTGCTACAATTGTGGGAAGCCGCACACTACTCCAATGAGTGCTCGTCTCTCTACAAACAAAGAGAAGAGTCACCTCAAAGACGAAGCTCGAGAGATGAGTCACCTCGCAAAGAGAGAAGGAGTAGAGAAGATCGTTATGAACGAATACACTCACGGAGAGGAAAGGAATCGGAGAAGAAGGACAAATACACCAAGAGCAGCTCAAGAAGAAGACATCAAGCTCATGTTGGTGAACGGGTTTCTGGCTCCAAGTCTGGCAACCAACCCGAGAGAAACTACCACTCCAACTCCGACTATAGTCAAGATGAAGGTGTTGCCGACATTGCACTTGTTTCCTCCAACTCCTTTGACTTATTTGATTCACCAAATGAAGGATTCGGGAACTGTTTCATGGCTAAAGGCCCCAAGGTATCACACCTCGAGTATCTTGATTTCAATAGAAGATGACTTGCTCTTTGATTAAATTAGTGATTGCACTGGAAATGAACTTGCTAATTATCATGCTAGTCAAGAGAAATCGAGTGATGATAAGAAAGTGATTGAACGACTAAATCAAGAACTAAACACTCTTAAGTTAGCTCATGAAACTACTCTAGAATATCATAGAGAGCTTTCAAGAACTCTTGAGAAGCTACGCTTCGAGAATCTCAATTTGGAGCAAGAGCATGGGTTCCTAAAAGAGATCATGATGATCTTCGAAAGAAGAGTTCTTCTTATCTAGCCAAACAATTACTCTTGTCTACTTTTGTTGCACAAGTTAAACCTAAGAACACTAGTAACAAAGGCAAGAAAGTTTCTTCATCTAGTAACAACAATGCTAAAGCTAAATCTAGTGAATTGCTAGTATCTCTCTTGTTTCCACTAATGATTTTCTTAGCCAAGTTACACTTGAGCAAGAAAACGATTTATAGAAAGGGATTATAGAGAGAGGTGTCTTCAAAAGTCTTGTCGAAAGTAAGCAATTTGAGGAAAGTGTGTGCAAGCGAGGAGGACATGAAAAGAAACAAGGTGTTAGCTAGTTCAACATCAACGGAGATGATTGGGAAGAAGGTCCATATCCCACTCCTAAGTTTGTTCCTCAAGAGGAGAAGAATGATCCTACTCCTCCCAAGGGAAAAATCTCACTACATGACCTTCTACCACAAGACCACAAGGGCAAGGTAAAGCTTCAAGAAGACATTGACATATTTGAAGAGGAACACCAAGTCAAGATCAAGTGGATTCCCAATGACACTTCTAGCACTACCTCATCTAGTGCTACCACAACTCCAAGGATTCCCATCAAGTTGATGTGGATTTCCAAGAGGAAGAACTAGAAAGTTATTGAGGGGTGACTTCACTAATGAAATTCACTCTCATTCATTTTGGCAAGAACTATATGCAATCAACCTCAACCATATGCATTAGGTCAAGGAGTCACACATTCCCTCAAGGGTAAGCAAGGAACAAGGTAAGAAATACATCCTTGGACATCATCCCATTTGTGTTTCACTCCATGTCCATAGATATTCTTACATATGTTCCTCGTGCTTTGGGACTAACCCATGTAGGTGAGAAGAGTAAGAAACAACAAGGATTGCTCCCAACTCAAGATGATCTTCATCAACATTGAGCATCCTCCACTACTTCACCTACTTGAAGTCTTCTACGACAAAACCCAAGGTTAGTTTATCCCTCTTAGGGGGATGTCATATCAAGGGGCAGATTTACTCTAAATCTTGAGTATAAGCATCTCCTAAGGATATGAACACATTAATGCTTATGTAAAAGTGGTAACCCCACTTGTGCTTGACGATGAGTATGACTTATGATCAAGTATTCTTACTTGGCTCCTAAGTCAATATACTCATATATAGATGACTCTGTCATCGCCCAAGTGCTTGATAGATGCTAGGATGTTTGTGCATGTTCACAATATTTTATATATTATCTTATTGTGTGAGCATGTTGGTCTGCATATTCTTGCCCATTCGAGGACATCCTATTGTTGTAATTTGGGTCTTGATTTGTCTTTTGCCACTTGGATGGACAAGAATGCCTAGGACCCTTCTCTAGCTATCTACGCTTTCTCATCTCAAGTTCTATTCATGCTTCATCACAAAACATTAACAAGCACTCGTCGATCCCTTTGTGTGAAGGAGCACTCGGAGTTTCGTACCGTCAAAGGCTGCCTTCCAAAACCTCTTTGTGAATCTCGGTGAAACCAACCCCGCAGACTCGGTTCCACCGAATTCCCAAAGTCGATCTGGGTTTTTAATCTCGGTACTACCAAAATCACAAACTTGGTTACACTAAGTTTCCCTATCAGCTGATAGCAGAGGAACTCGGTGACACCGATTTTGTAATCTCGGTGACACCGACAGCAACAAGTATATAACTTCGCAGACCGGACGCTTTGAAACTACCTCCTCAAACGTCTCGTTTCCAAAACCCTAAGCTGCCCCCAAAGGACCCCTCGTCGTGACATTTGCATCCCCGAGAACCTCCGACGTTGGGATTCGCCTTGTCGACGGAATCTTCACCGTCATCACCGCCGTAGTCGGACCGCCCCCAACTTAGGGTACGGATCTGCTTTTGTCTTGCACTCCTTTGATCAATCTCATGCGCATTGGAATTTTTATCTAGAGGCCACAATGTGCAGACCCTCTTGTCCTCTAGAAAATCTCGTAGCATAGAGAACGATGGAATTTAGGATCTGATCCCCCGCAGCATGCAATTTGGTGAGACCGAGTAGGCAAATCCAGTTCCACCGATTTCAGTTTTAGGGTTCCTGAGAAGCAACTCGGTGAGACCGAGCAATTCACAAATTGCATGAATGGTACGTGAGAGAAGTAAAGGCGGGGAGACAGTGGCTCATGGTGAAAGTACTGAAGGAGCATTACTTCCGTGCAAAGGAGCTATGGATTGAGTTTTCAGAACTCTTTCAGTCATTCAATCAAGACGCACTCAACTAGAGTATCGTGAGCTGCTATTGTCTGTAAGTGATTTCTTTCTATAATTTAAGTCTCTAGCTTAGCTCGTTCATTGCCTATGATTATCCTCACCATATTTTTTGTGTGCTATTATGCACAATGAAGATTTTCGAATGCAAAAGAGATAAAGTCTATGACATTGGGTTCATTGAACCAAATACCGTTAATGAAATTACGTTAAAAACACACCAAAGACTCACATCATAACTTGCTAAAGTTTTTTATGGAACTAAATACCATAACAGAAATACTATTATCTTACAAGTTCAAGTGAGTGTTACTATCTTATACTACAAATTCTATTTTTGCTTACTCGATGTTAAGCTTAGTTGATGAGTTATGCATGCCCGCTTATAAAAATGTGTGTGTAGTTTCAACTAGATCATGGTAAGCATTAGAGTTGACGAGGGAACTGTCGAAACACTGGACTCACTAGGTAAAGACCCTACTGAATACAAGAGCCTGGTTTTGATGCTCGACGGGTAATTTCAAACATTATCACTCTTTAGTTCATTTCCTGATATCAAGTAATTAACAACTCATTTATTCATTTTTTTTGCCGAGAAGGATTTGGAAAACAATTCATCAAAAAGGAAGCGTGTGCATGGCAAGCAAAGCTGAAATGGTGATGAAACAATTTTGTAATTAAGTAGTACTAGCTACGTCTGCGCATCTCTTTAATTCTAGTTTCAAGCCCATTATCATGCTTGATTATTATCTTATTAAAGTCAATTCTCGTAAAGTGCATGAAGCCGGGACTAATTTATGTGCATACTACGTTTGCGAGAACATTCGCTTTATGACCGAACGGCGCAGAGATGATAGACATCATTGGGTATGTAAACACTATTCACAATATTTTTATCATGATCTAATATATACGCACACAATTAATATATTCATATTGGTCTCCTGTAAATATGACAAAGAAGCGGGATAGGCTCCTACCAAGGGACCACATACGAGCACTTCAAGAGGAAATTGCGGAATTTTTGGTTGAGCATGTCATATCTCGTCACGAAGAATCCCAGTACACCTAATACCTACATGTAATGATCTCCAAATTGTAGGAGAAAGTCTATGATATATATATATATATATATATATATATATAATTGGTCATACGAGAAATTCTATTATATAGGCATAACGTGTACAGTATATGTAGTAGCATAAAATATGTCTGAAATGAAACAGAATTAAATGCAAAACGCAAAATGAAAAGGAAAAATAAACCATAAACCCAAAAAACCTAAACCCCAAAACCCCTAAATCCCTAGTCCTGGTTGGTGACATCAATCGGGACTAAAGGTCCCTAGCCCCCGACGCGCGCTAACTGCCACGTGGTGGGACTTTTAGTCCCGGTTCATGGCCAAACAGGACTAAAGAGGGGGGAGTCTCTAATTATTAGTCCCGGTTGGTAAACCGGGAATAAAGTCCCAACCGAGACTACAGTCCTGTTTTCTACTAGTGGTTGTATTCCTAAACACATTTGAAACTTTTTTGAAATATTTTCCATTCATGGAAAGATATGACAGTTTTATTTAATATGCATTATTTTACTCATGGATGGAAGAAGTGGTGGTGCAAGTTGATCTAGTGAGTAGTAGTAAGAGATGATGCAAGTTGTAATAAGAGGTGATCCCAAGTTCTGTGAACTCTTCTATCTATATAATTGAACTATGAAGTAAGTTGTAATTTATGCACTTGATTAAATGAGACCGAATTGATCTAGTCAATAGTATTAACACACTATGCAAGTTGTAACCAAATTTGTGGTAGTTGGTAAAATAGTTTATGCACTGGTTGTACCCTCTAGTTTCATTTTTGTCATTCGCTTGTCTAGTTAGCTTAAAGTTATTTTTTGCATTTAAACACCGAGAGCTAAGGATTAGGCCACAA
This sequence comes from Hordeum vulgare subsp. vulgare, assembly GCF_904849725.1. Taxonomy (NCBI): domain Eukaryota; kingdom Viridiplantae; phylum Streptophyta; class Magnoliopsida; order Poales; family Poaceae; genus Hordeum; species Hordeum vulgare. Next base: position 509,857,583 of record NC_058522.1, read on the forward strand.
ATTGAAAATATTCCACAATCATTTAAAGTTAATCATCACAAGCAAATTTCATTCAAATCTTATGATTTGTAGTGTTGTACAATGTGAACGAAATAAATTCAAAAATACAAACCCTATCAAACTACTCCACTTCACTCCCGCTCCAGCACACGTCAATGACTCCCATGTTGTCATCTTCTACGTTGTCGTCCGTGTCGTCGTCGGTGTTGTTGACAGCGCTGCCGTCGTAGTAGTTCAAGAAGTCTTTCCCATTTGTAGTCAAATTCGCGAGCGACTCCAATGAGTCCCTCGACACCTTCGTGTGCCCCAACTCATTGCTACCTCTTGAGCTTGCATTGGTTTTCCCTTGGGAGGAAAGGGTGATACAGCAAAGTAGGTAAGTATTTGCCTCAGTTTGCTGAGAACCAAGGTATCAATACAGTAGGAGGAACAAGCAAGGATCCAATAGTAGTACCGACACAAATAATCAAACACTTCCACCCAACGCTATAAAGGGGTTGTCAATCCCTTCAGAGTTATTTGTAAGGATGAGATCTGATAGAGATAGATATAAAATATTGATAGATTTGAAAGTAAAACTGAAGTAAATAAATTGCAGCAAAATATTTTTGGTATTTTTGGTTTATAGATCTGAAAGTATAATATGGAAAATAGACCCCGGGGGCATAGGTTTCACTAGAGGCTTCTCCCATAAAGGAAAATAATACGGTGGGTGAACAAATTACTGTCGAGCAATTGATAGAAAAGCAAATAATTATGAAGATATCTAATGCAATGATTATGCATATAGGCATCACATCCGTGTCAAGGAGACCAAAAGGATTCTTCATCTACTACTATTACTCCACATATCGATCGGCTCCTGTCGTCATCTAGAGTATTAAGTTCATGAAGAACAGAGTAACGCATTAAGCAAGATTGAACCCAAAACTAAGCACTTCTCCCATTGCAAGAATTACCAATCGAGTTGGCCAAACCAAACAAATAATTCGAAGATACTTGCAAAGATATGAAATAATGCATATAATAATTCAGAAGAGACTCGAATAATATTCATGGATAATCTGAACATAAATTCACAATTCAACGGTTCTCGACAAACACACCGCAAAAGAGTATTACATTGGATAGATCTCCATGAAGATCATGAAGAACATGGTATTGAAGATCAAAGAGAGCGAAGAAGCCATCTAGCTACTAGCTATGGACCCGTAGGTTTGTGGTGAACTACTCATACATCATCGGAGGGGCAATGGAGTTGATGTAGATGCCCTCCATGATCAATTCCCTCTCGAGCAGATTACCGAAAAAGGCTCCAAGATTGGATCTCTCGGGAATAAAGGCTCCCAGCGGCATAAAAGTATTTTCGTGGCTCTTTTTGGCAATACGGGAATATTTGGGAATTTATAGGCCAAAATTAGGGTTTGGAGACCTGCATGGGGCCCACAAGCTAGGGGTTGCGGCCACACCCCCCCCCCCCAGGGAGCTCCCTCCAGGCTTGTGGCCTCCCGGCAATTGCCTTGCCCCCTACTCCAAGTCTATTGCATGTCTTCTGGTCCAAGAAAAATCTTTTTGGAGATTTTATAACGTTTGGACTCCGTTTAATATTCCTTATCTGCAATATTCAAAAACGTGGAAAAAATAGAAACTGACACTAGGCTCTAGATTAATAGGTTAGTCCCAAAAATAATAGAAAACAACATATCAAACATCCAAAACATATAATATAATAGCATGGAACAATTGAAAATTATAGATACGTTGGAGATGTATCAAGCATCCCCAAGCTTAATTCATGCTCGTCCTCGAGTAGGTAAATGATAAAAGCAGAATTTTTGATGTGGAATGCTACCTAACATATTTATCCATGTAATATTCTCTAATGTGGCATGAATATTCAGATCCATAAGACTCAAAACAAAAGTCTATATTGACATAAAAACAATAATACTTTAAGCATACCAATAAGGTAATTGCTTCCTTTCGAAATAGCATGGTCTTAGAAAGTTATCCCTACAAAATCATATGGTCTGGCTACGCTCCATCTTCACCACACAAAGTATCTAAATCATGCACAACCCCGATGAAAATCAAGCAATTGTTTCACACTTTTTATGTTCTCAAACCTTTTCAACTCTCACGCAATACATGAGCGTGAGCTATGGATATAGCACTATAGGTGGAATAGAGTGTGGTGGAGGTTGCAAAAAGAAAGGAAGAAGAAAGTCTCTCATCCCAACATGTGAGGGAATCATCGCTTCCATCATCCTTTTTCTCACACGAGACAATGCTCTAATAATGCAAATCATCACACTTTTATTTACTTACAACTCAAAAGATTACAACTCGATATCTAGAACAAAGTATGACTCTACAAGCAATATGGAAGTGATGGTGCGTGTCATAAAAAACGGGACGGTTGTGTTGCATGGAAATATATCTCGGAATGGCTATGAAAATGCCATAATAGGTAGGTATGGTGGCTGTTTTGAGGAAAATATATGGTGGCTTTTTTGAGGAAAATATATGGTGGCTGTTTTTAGGAAGGTGGGTTTAATGTACAGGCGAAACTCGCGAGGTACTAGAGGGGCTAGCAAACGTCGAAGGGTGAGAGTGCATATAATCCATGAACTCAACATTAGTCATAAAGAACTCACATACTTATTGCCAAAGCCTATTAGTTATCGAAGCAAAGTATTAGACGCATGCTCCTAGGGGAAGGGTTGGTAGGAGTTAACCGTCGCGCGATCCTGACCTCCACACAAAGGTTGACAATAATTAAACAAGTCATGCTCAGACTTCATCACATAACGTTTCACCATGCGTGCATGCTATGGGAATCACAAGCTTCAACACAAGTATTTTTCTATTTCACAATTACTTACTAGCATGACTCTCATATTACCATATTCACATCTCAAAACTATATGCAAGGAATCAAACTTCTCATCATATTCAATGCACTTAATATGAAAGTTTTTATTATACCCCTCTTGGATGCATATTATATTAGGACTAATTTCATAACCTAAACCAATTACCATGCTGTTTAAAGAACTCTCAAAATAATATAAGTTAAGTATGAGAGTTTAAAAAATTTCTATAAAACAAAACACCGCTGTGCTCTAAAGATATAAGTGAAGTACTAGAGCAACATTGCCTAGCTCAAAAGATATAAGTGAAGCATAAAGAGTATTCTAATAAATTCACGATTTAGTGTGTCTCTCTCTCAAAAGATGTGTGCAGCAAGGATGATTGTGGCTAACTAAAAAGTAAAGACCCATATCATACAAGACGCTCCAATCAAAACACATATCATGTGTTGAATAAAAATATAGCCTCGTGTAACTTTATCGATGGATTGAAGACGAAAGAGGGGATGACTTCCCGGGCATCCCCAAGCTTATGCTCTATGGTATGCTTGAATATGGCTTGGGGTGCCTTGGGCATCCCCAAGCTTAGGATCTTGCCACTCCTTATTCTTTAGTCCATCAAATCTTTACCCAAAACTTGAAAACTGCACAACACAAAACTCAACAGAAAACTCATGAAATCCGTTAGTATAAGAAATATAAATCACCACTTGGGTACAGTTGTGAACTCATTCTTTTTTATATTGATGCAATAATTGTTGTATTCAAACTTCTCCATGGTTCATACCCCCTATACAACCCATAGATTCATCAATGTAAGCAAACAACACAAAGAAAAAAGAATCTGTCAAAAACAGAAAGTCTATAGCAATCTATTTACTTCGAATACTTCTATAACTCCAAAAATTATGAAAAATAGGACGATCTGGGAAATTTGGAAACCAATCTTTTTTAAAACAATCAAATCAAAAGGACATTCCAGTGAATTTATAAAATTCCTCGAGGGAGAGCTAAAGTTTATGTTTTTCAACAAAATCAAGTTGCAAACACCATACACCATCCCAAAGGTCTTACTTGGATCAAACATTACTTAAAACAAGAAATCACAATTATTACAGAGGTAATAATGTGTGCAGCACTCAAAAACGGAAACAAAATCAAAATCAAAACAAATAAAATTGGGTTGCCTCCCAACAAGCATTGTTGTTTAACGCCCCTAGCTAGGCATAATGCAATAGATCTAGGTATTATCATCTTTAGTATGCAATCCATAGGTAGCTCTCATTATAGATTCATAAGGTAATCTTATTTTATTTCTAGTAAAGTGCTCCTTGCCTTTCCTTGATGGGAATTGGAATCTAATATTACCTTCTTTCATGTCAATAATTGCACCAATCGTTCTAAGGAAGGGTCTACCAAGAATAATAGGACATGTAGGATTGCATTCTATATAAAGAACAATGAAATCTACGGGCACATAATTCCTATTAGCAACAATAAGAACACCATTAATCCTTCCCGCGGGTTTCTTAATTGTAGAATCCGCTAGATGCAAATTTATAAAAAAAAGTCATCAAATTCAAGGAATCCTAATACATCACATAAAGTTTTTGGAATTGTGGAAACGCTAGCACCCAAATCACGCAAAGCATGGCACTCATAATCTTTAATTTTAATCTTAATGGTAGGTTCCCACTCATCATAAAGTTTTCTTGGTATAGAGACCTCTAACTCAAGTTTCTATTCAAAAGCTTTAGTTGGACTACAAGGATGAGGAGAATTTAACATGGATTGCAACAAGGAAACACAATCAACTAAAGAGCAACTATCATAATTATAATCTTTGAAATCTGAAAGAGTGGGCTCATTGCTATTTAAAGTTTTGACCTCTTCCATCCCACTTTTATTAATCTTATCACTAAGAACTATGAATTCCGAATCATTGGGATGCCTTTTAGCTAAAGTTGACTCACCTCCAGTCCCATCTTTTTCAGGATTTATGCTAGAAAACAAAGATTCAATAGGTTTCACACCAATCACTTTCAGATCTTCATCAATGCTTAAAGATTCTGGATTTGCGGTCATTTTATCAACTAAAGGGGCTTGTTTGTCAGAAATATGTCCTAATAAAATTTTGAGGTGAGCGAACTAAGATTTCAAACCATAAAATTCCTCGATCATAGCATCAAGCTCTTTATTCATGAAATCGAGCATAGATTTTTATTCTTTAAGCTAGTTCCTAAAGAAACTATTGTGGTCAAATTGAAGAGACATAAACCCCTTAGCATTATTTTAAATATTTTCGGACTTCTTGAGATGCGGATCAAAACTTTGGGGTTGAGCCATGGAATCGGGCAAACGAAAAAGACGAAAGGAAAAAAGGGCAAATAAAAAGGCAAATATTTTTGGTATTTTCTGAATATATTTTTAGAAGTGGGGGGAGAGGAAAACGAGAGGCGAGTGGCAAATAAAGTAAATGCAAGATATGAGTTTGTGATGGGTACTTGGTAATCTTGCTATGTATCCTCCCCGACAACGGCGCCAGAAATCCTTCTTGCTACCTCTTGAGGTTGCGTTGGTTTTCTGTTGAAGAAGAAAGGGTGATGCTGCGAAGTAGATCAATATTTCCCTCGGTTTGTTGAGAACCAAGGTATCAATCCACTAGGAGGAACAAGCAAGGCTCCAATAGTAGTACCTACATAAATAATCAAACACTTGCACCCAACGCTATAAAGGGGTTGTCAATCCCTTCAGAGTTATTTGCAAGGATGAGATCTGATAGATATAGATATAAAATATTGACAAATTTGAAAGTAAAACTAAAGTAAATAAATTGAGCAAAGTAGTTTTGGTATTTTCGGTTTATAGTTCTGAAAATATAATATGGAAAATAGACCCGGGGGTCATAGGTTTCACTAGAGGCTTCTCTCATAAAGGAAAATAATACAGTGGGTGAACAAATTACTGCCGAGCAATTGGTAGAAAAGCAAATAATTATGAAGATATCTAAGGCAATGATTATACATATAGGCATCACGTCCGTGTCTAGTAGACCAAAACGATTCTGCATCTACTACTATTACTCCACACATCGACCAACTCATGTCTACATCTAGAGTATTAAGTTCATGAAGAACAGAGTAACGCATTAAGCAAGAAGACATGATGTAGAGGGATAAACTCAAGCAATATGATGAAACCCCATATTTTTATCCTCGATGGCAACAATACAATACGGGCCTCGCCTCCCCTAATGTAACTAGGTGAGGACACCGCAAGATTGAACCCAAAACTAAGCACTTCTCCCATTGCAAGAATTACCAATCTAGTTAGCGAAACCAAACAAATCATTCGAAGGGACTTGCAAAGATATGAAATCATGCTTATAAGAATTCATAGGAGACTCAAATAATATTCATGTATAATCTGAACATAAACTCACAATTCATCGGATCTCGACAAACACACTCCAAAAGAGTATTACTGCGGATAGATCTCCATGAAGATCATGAAGAACATGCTATTGAAGATCAAAGAGAGAGATGCCATCTAACTATGAGCTATGGACCCGTAGGTCTGTGGTGAACTACTCACACATCATCGGAGGGGAAATGGATGTGATGTAGATGGCCTCCGTGATCAATTCCCTCTGCGGCAGATTATCGGAAAAGGCTTCGAGATTGGATCCTTCGGGAACACAGGCTCCCGGCAGCGTAAAAGTATGTTGTGGCTCTTTTTGGCAATACGGGAATATTTGGAAATTTATAGGCCAAGAATTAGGGTTAGGAGACCTGCAAGGGGCCCACAAGCCAGGGGCGCGGCCACCCCCCCCCCCTCCAGGGCGCGCCCTGCAGGCTTGTGGCCTCCCGGCAATTGCCTTGCCCCCTACTCCAAGTCTGTTGCATGTCTTCTGGTCCAAGTAAAACTTTTCAGGGATTTTATTCCATTTGGACTCCGTTTAATATTCCTTATATGCAATATTCAAAAACGTGGAAAAACATAAACTGGCACTAGGCTCTATATTAATATGTTAGTCCAAAAAATAATATAAAACAGCATATAAATGCATATAAAACATCCAAAACATATAATATAATAGCATAGAACAATAAAAAATTATAGATATGTTGGAGACGTATCACTCATCCGTCGGGTCTCTAGTGTCCATGAATTGCGATGATGGAACCCGGTTGGGTGCAATAGTGGAGTCTTCGGTCACGTGGACAAACACACGCTTGTCCTCGGGTTGCAAGCCTCCTTAAGCGCCACCAGTCAGGGTGAGGGTTGGGCCTAAACGGGGGTGGCTGCAGGTGCGGTTGGAGTAATGGTTGCACACGCGCTGCAGCGGCCAGTAGCACACGCTGACGGGTGGGAACGAGGGTAGTGTGGGGAGTACTAGGGTTGCTTGGGTGCCTTGCTGCGGGAGGCCCTATGGATGTACGCATGGAGGACACTGTAGAAATTGCTCCCTCTCCAGTAGCGGGGATATTCTACCTTTTTCCAACGGCCGTCAGGGTGGGTGTGTAGTTCCTCGAGGGTGTCATTGGGACCAGGCGTTGGTAGCTATCGGTGGTGACATGCCATCCTATCGCTAAGAGTGATGATGGAAACACCAAGATGTTGTACGGGTAGAGCTCATAGGTCTCCGGCTACGAAAGGCTAGACGACCATTAGCGTGCGGGTGTGGCGCCGCCACCGCGGCTGCTTTCATCATCGAAGTTGGCCATCACCGTTGAGGGAAGAGAGAGTAGATGGGGTTGGGCTTGGCGGCGGTAGAGAACAACGATGGTAGAGGAGGGAAGAGATTCATGTCGGGGGCGGCCGACAAACTAGGCTTTTATAGCCGTTCAGCGGGGGCGGAACAATTGGGCGGCTTAACGTTGCCATTAATGACAAGGAAGACCTCTCTTGTCGTTGCATCAGGGTCGGATCGAGGCGTATTGCAGTTTCTGAGTGGCCTCCCACACGATAGGTCAAGAACTCTCGTGGAACCGCGTGCATGCAGATTCAGCTTTCAATGGTTTCTCACTGGATCCCATGACAATATCGTGGGAGACGTACAAGTGGGCATGGCAACGATGGGGCAGGACACGTGGACAAGGTGGCAAGGCGTGTGAATGGAGGGAGCGTGTGTTACTTCCACAAAACAAGAGGGGTTATCCACAAAAGCATGGTGCCACGCGGAGACACGAGGGAGCTCTACCGTCGAGGAGGCCTAGGGTGATTGTATAGTGTTATGTATTCGCATGTATAAGAATCGTATTGTTGTGTTTCTTGAGTTGTGGGACCAAATCATAGTGCGCAAGAGGGTTCAAGGACAAAACATGTGATTTTCTCAACCAACTTTTGTGCTCCACCACGCATGCATGATGACATGAATGAATATACGTATACAGTAAGCAATTCTTGAATATGAATGGAAGTTATGGAACCGGCTACGTGTAAATGGGTTCCAATTGATCATCTCTTTCAGCCGACCCTGTTGGGGAACGTTGTATGGGAAACTAAAACTTTTATGTGAACACCCAAGATCTATCTATGGAGATGCATAGCTGTGAGAGGGGAAGTGTATCTACATACCCTTGTAGATCGCGAAGCGAAAGCGTTAAGAAACGCGGTTGATGTAGCAGTACGTCTTCATGATCAAATCGCGATCCGTCCCGATTTAGCGCCGAACGAACGACACCTCTGCCTTATGCACACATGTGGCTCGATGACTTCTCCACCTCCTTGATCTAACGAGTGAGGGCGGAGTAGTTGATGGGGTCTCCGGCGGCGCGACGGCGTGGCAGCAGCGGTGGTGGAGTTATTCCGGCAGGGCTACGCCGAGCACTATCGAAATTGCAATCGTAGGAGAAAACAATCTAGAGAGAGGGAGGGCTGCACCAAAGGCTTGGTGTCTGGATGCCCTCCCTCTCCTCTCATGTATATGTATATAGGGAGCAGGGTGGAGGTGTGCCGGCCCTAGGGCTGCCTCTAAGGGGGCGGCGACCTAGGCGGGTTGGCTTGCCACCCAAGTTAGGGTCACGCCACCCCTAGGATTGGCCCTCCACCAGCCCTAGTCGCATGGGCCTAGGTGGGGCAGGGAGACCAGCCCACTAGGGGCTCATGCGCACCCTTCTCAGCCTCTGTGCCTGCTACCTCTTGAGCTTGCGTTGGTTTTTTTCCTTGAAGAGGAAAGGGTGATGCAGCATGGTAGCAGCAAGTATTTCCCTCAGTTTGAGAACCAAGGTATCAATCCAGTAGGAGTATCAAGATGAGGCACCAATGTACCTGCGCAAAAACAGCAAACTTGCACCCAACGCTACAAATGGGTTGTCAATCCCTTCACGATTGATTGCAAGGTGAGATCTGAAGGCGGAAAGTGCAACAAATAAAAGTGTAGGGCTGAAAATATGATGTGAAGTAGACCCGGAGGCCATAGTGTTCACTAGAGGTTCTCTCAAAATAGCAAATATTACGATGGGAGAACGAATTACTGTCGAGCAATTGATAGAACCGCGCAAAGTCATGACGATATCTAAGGCAATGATCATACATATAGGCATCACGTCTGAGACAAGTAGACCGATACTTTGTGCATCTACTACTATTACTCCACACATCGACCGCTATCCAGCATGCATCTGGTGTATTGAGTTCACGACGAACAGAGTAACGCCTTAAGCAAGATGACATGATGTAGAGGGATAAATTCATGCAATAGATATAAACCCCATCTTTTACCCTTGATGGCAACAACACGATGCGTGCCTCGCTACCCCTTTTGTCACTAGGTGACATCACCGCACGGTATGAACACAAAACCAAGCACTTCTCCCATTGCAAGAATCATAGATCAAGTTGGCCAAACAAAACCCACAACTCGAAGAGAATTACAAGGATATGAAATCATGCATATAAGAGATCAGAAGAAACTCAAATAAGATTCATAGATAATCTGATCATAAATTCACAATTCGTCGGATTTCGAATAACACACTGTAAAAGAAGATTACATCGGATAGATCTCCATGAAGATCATGGAGAACTTTGTACTGAAGATCCAAGAGAGAGAATAAGTCATCTAGCTACTAGCTATGGACCCGAAGGTCTATGGTGAACTACTCACACATCATCGGAGAGGCAATGGTGTTGATGAAGAAGCCCTCCGTATCTGGATCCCCCTCCAGTAGGGCACCAGAACGTGCCCTAGATGGGATCTTGCGGAGACAGAAGCTTGCGGCGATGGAAAAGTATTTTCGTGGATCTTTCTCGTGGTTTTTAATTATTCGGGGATTTATAGGCGGAAGAAGTAGGGAAGAGGAGCCACAGGGGGCCCACAAGCCTGCTAGGCACGGGCCCCCTTGGCCGCGCCTAGGGGGTTGTGGCCTCTCCTGGTGCCCTCTGCCTTGGTTCTCAAGCTCCCTGCGTATCTTCTGTTCCGGAATAAATCTTTTCGGAAGTTTTATTCCGTTTGGACTCCGTTTAATATTCTCCTCTGAAAAGGGTCAAAAACACGGAAAAAACAGGAACTGGCACTTGGCACTGAGTTAATAAGTTAGTCCCAAAAAAGATATAAAAGGCATACAAAATATCCAAAGTTTGACAAGATAATAGCATGGAACCATCAAAAATTATAGATACGTTGGAGACGTATCAGTGCCCCCGGGAGCATGTTTGCCCCTTCCCGTGGACCCCTGATACGTCCATTTTGCATCATGCTTTCATGTTGATATTTATCACTTTATGGACTATTATTATACTTTGTGGTACCATACTTATGCCTTTTCTCTCTTATTTTGCAAGGTTTATTTGAAGAGGGAGAATACCGGCAGCTGGAATTCTGGACTGGAAAAGGAGCAAGTATGAGTCCTCTATTCTGTGCAGCTTCAAATGCCCTGAAAATCAACGTGGAATTTTTTGGGCATATATAAAAAATACTGGGTGAAAGAAGTGCCAGAGGGGAGCTGCCAGGGGCCCACAAGCCTGGTAGCCGCGGCCTACCCCCCTGGTCGCGGCTACAGGGCTTGTGGGCACCCTAGTGGCCCGCTGTCCCCCCTCTTCTGCTATATGAAGGGTTTCATCCGGAAAAAAATCAGGGCGGAGCTTTTTCGTGGATTCTCCGCCGCCTAGAGGCGGAACTTGAGCAGAACCAATCTAGAGCTCCGGCAGGACGATCCAGTCGGGGAAACTTCCCTCCTGGAGGGGGAAATCGTCGCCATCGTCATCACCAACACTCCTCTCGTCGGAGGGGAGTCATCTCCATCAACATCTTCATCAGCACCATCTCATCTCCAAACCCTAGTTCATCACATGGAACCAATCTCCGTCTCGCGACTCCGATTGGTACTTGTAAGGTTGCTAGTAGTGTTGATTACTCTTTGTAGTTGATGCTAGTTGGATTACTTGGTGGAAGAGTTTATGTTCAGATCCTTGATGCTACTCATTACCTCTCTGGTCATGAATATGATTATGCTTTGTGAGTAGTTACTTTTGTTCCTGAGGACATGGGATAAGTCATGCTAATAATAGTCATGTGAATTTGGTATTCGTTCGGTATTTTGATGTGTTGTATGTTGTTTTTCCTCTAGTGGTGTTATGTGAACGTAGACTACATAACACTTCACCATTATTTGGGCCTAGAGGAAGGCATTGGGGAGTAGTAAGTAGATGATGGGTTGCTAGAGTGACAGAAGCTTAAACCCCAGTCTATGCGTTGCTTCGTAAGGGGCTGATTTGGATCCACTAGTTTAATGCTATGGTTAGACGTTGTCTTAATTCTTTTTTCGTAGTTGCAGATGCTTGCGAGAGGGGTTAATCATAAGTGGGATGCTTGTCCAAGTAAGGGCAGTACCCAAGCGCTGGTCCACCCACATGTCAAACTATCAAAGTAACGAACATGAATCATATGAACATGATGAAACTAGCATGATAGAAATTCCCGTGTGTCCTCGGGAGCGTTTTTCCTCCTATAAAACTTTGTTCAGGCTTGTCCGTTGCTACAAAAGGGATTGGACCACTTTGCTGCACCGTTGCTATTACTTGTTACTTGTTACTTTTCACCTGCTACGTTTCACCTCACTACACCATCACTTGTTACCGCTACTTTCATTGCTTGCAGTTATTACCTTGCTGAAAACCGTTTATCAGAGCCTTCTGCTCCTCGTTGGGTTTGACACTCTTAGTTATCGAAACGACTACGATTGATCCCCTATACTTGTGGGTCATCAAGACTCTTTTCTGGCGCCGTTGCCGGGGAGTGAAGCGCCTTTGGTAAGTGGAATTTGGTAAGGAAACATTTATATATTGTGCTGAAATTTATTGTCACTTGTCACTATGGAAACTCTTCCTTTGAGGAATTTGTTCGGGCTATCTTCACCACGAAAGGAAGCACGAGGAGTTGCTCCTCAACCTAAGGTACCTACTGAAAATATCTTTTATGAAATTCCTTCGGGTATGCTTGAGAAACTGCTGGCTAATCCTTTTACAAGAGATGGATCATCACATCCAGACTTGCATCTAATCTATGTAGATGAAGTTTGTGGTTTATTTAGGCTTGCAGGTTTGCCCGGGGATGAGATAAAGAAGAAAGTCTTTCCTTTATCTTTGAAGGATAAGGCGTTGACATGGTATAGGCTATGTGATGATACTGGATCATGGGACTACAATCGGTTGAAATTGGAATTTCATCAAAAGTTTTATCCTATGCATTTAGTACATCGTGATCGGAATTATATTTATAACTTTTGGTCTCGTGACAGGGAAAGCATAGCTCAAGCTTGGGGGAGGCTTAAATCAATGCTATATTCATGCCCCAATCATGAGCTCTCGGGAGAAATTATCACTCAAAACTTTTATGCCCGGCTTTCTCATGAAGATCGTACCATGCTTGACACTTCTTGTACCGGTTCTTTTATGAAGAAGGATATTGACCACAAGTGGAATTTATTGGAAAGAATCAAACGTAACTCTAAAGATTGGGAGCTTGAAGAAGGTAAGGAGTCAGGTACGAATTTCCAGTTTGATTGCGTTAAATATTTTGTTGAAACAAACACTTCTAGAGATTTTAGTGCTAAGTATGGACTTGACTCTGAGATAGTAGCTTCTCTATGTGAATCTTTTGTTGCTCATATTGATCTTCCCAAAGAGAAGTGGTTTAAGTATCATCCTCCTGTAGAAGTCAACATAGTTAAACCCAATCTAGTTGAAGAGAAAGTCATTGCCTGTAATGATCCTATTGTTCCTTGTGCCTACACTGAGAAACCACCTTACCCTGCTAGGAAAAAGGATTATTCTAAAGCTCCAACTATGATACGTAGGGGTTACATTAGACCACTTGCACCCCCTGAGGAAATTAGAGTTGAACCTAGTGTTTCTATTATCAAAGATCTCTGAGCCGAAGACATAGACGGGCATGTTATCAAATTCTGTGAGGACTCCACTAGAATTGCGAAACCTCACGCGAAAGACAAATACGGACCTGTAGTTGGCATGCCCGTTGTTTCTGTCAAGATAGGAGATCAGTGTTATCATGGTTTATGTGATATGGGTGCTAGTGTTAGTGCAATACCCCGGTCCCTATATGATGAAATCAAAGATGAGATTGCACCTGCTGAGTTAGAACCCATTGATGTCACTATTACGCTAGCTAATAGACACACTATCTGCCCTATGGGAATTGTGAGAGATGTAGAAGTCCTGTGTGGTAAGACGAAGTATCCTACTGATTTCCTCGTCCTTGCTACTGCACAAGATAGCTTTTGTCCCATCATATTTGGTAGACCCTTTCTCAACACTGTCAATCCTCATATTGATTGCATTAAACAGACTCTCACTGTTAGTTTCGAGGGCGTGTCTCATGAATTTAACTTCTCCAAGTTTGGAAGACAACCTCATGAAAAAGTGTCGTCTGGTAGGGATGAAATCATTGCTCTTGCCTCTATTGCCGTGCCTCCTACGGATCCTTTAGAGCAATATCTGCTTGAGCATGAAAATGATATGCATATGGATGAAAGAGATGAGATAGATAAAATTGTTTTAGAACAATATCCTATTCTTAAGAATAATCTGCCTGTTGAACTGCTTGGGGATCCTCCCCCACCAAAGGGTGGTCCTGTGTTCGAGCTAAAACAGTTACCAGATACACTTAAGTATGCCTATCTTGATGAAAAGGAGATATATCCTGTTATTATTAGTGCTCACCTCTCGAATCACGAAGAGAAGAAGTTATTAAAAACATTGAGGAAGCACCGTGCTGCTATTGGATATACTCTTGATGATCTTAAGGTTATTAGTCCCACTCTATGTCCGCAGAAGATTAAAACCGATCCTGATTCTAAGCCAGTTGTTGATCATCAACGGAGATTAAATCCTAGGATGAAAGAGGTCGTGAGAAAAGAAATATTAAAGCTTCTGGAACCAGGAATCATTTATCCTCTTGCTCATAGTTATTGGGTAAGTACAGTACATTGCGTACCTAAGAAGGGAGGTATCACCGTCGTTCCTAATGATAAGAATGAACTAATCCCACAGAGGATTATTACTGGCTATAGGATGGTGATAGACTTCCGGAAACTGAACAAGGCAACCACGAAAGACCATTATCCTTTGCCACTTATCGACCAAATGCTAGAAAGGCTATCTAAGCACACACACTTCTGCTTTCTAGATGGTTATTCAGGTTTCTTGCAAATACGTGTTGCACAATCTGATCAGGAGAAAACCACTTTCACCTGCCCTTTCGGCACCTTTGCTTATAGACGTATGCCTTTTGGCTTATGCAATGCACCTGCCACCTTTCAAAGATGTATGATGGCTATATTCTCTCGCTTTTGTGAAAAGATTGTTGAGGTTTTCATGGATGATTTCTCCGTTTACGGTTCTTCCTTTGACGATTGCCTCAGCAACCTTGATCGAGTCTTACAGAGATGCAAAGATACCAACCTCGTCTTGAACTGGGAGAAGTGCCACTTCATGGTTAATGAAGGCATCGTCTTAGGACACAAAATCTCTAAGAAAGGCATTGAAGGTCATAAGACTAAGGTTGATGCAATTGAGAAAATGCCTTGCCCCACAGATATCAGAGGTATACGAAGTTTCCTAGGTCATGCTGGTTTCTATAGAAGGTTCATTAAAGACTTCTCTAAGATTTCTAGGCCTCTTACCAACCTCTTGCAGAAGGATGTTCCTTTTGTTTTTGATTAGGATTGTGAGGAAGCTTTCGAAATACTTAAGACGGCCTTGATAACAACACCTATTGTTCAACCACCTGATTGGAACTTGCCCTTTGAAATCATGTGCGACGCTAGTGATTATGTTGTTGGTGTTGTTCTAGGACAAAGAGTTGACAAGAAGTTGAATGTTATTCACTACGCTAGTAAAAATCTAGACACTGCCCAAAGAAACTATGCCACTGATACGTCTCAAACGTATCTATAATTTTTGATGGTTTCACGCTGTTATCTTGTCAACTTTGGACGTTTTGTTTACCTTTTATATCTTTTTTGGGACTAACTTATTAATTCAGTGCCAAGTGCCAGTTCCTGTTTTTTCTGTGTTTTTGACTCTTTTCAGATCTGATTTTGGAACGGAGTCCAAACGGAATAAAATCCCCAAAATAATTTTTTCCAGAACGGAAGAAGATCGGGAGGCTTGAGGGCCAAGCAAGTGTGCCCACAGGGAGCCCACAACCCCTGTTGCCGCGGCCAGGGGGGAGGCCGCGGCAACCAAGCTTGTGGCCCCCCTAGCGCTCCCCTGCCCTAGGTCTTTGGCCTATAAAATCCCTAAAAATCCAGAAAAAATGAAGGCGTCCACGAAAACACTTTTCCGCCGCCACAAGATTCCGATTCCGCGATATCTCATCTGGAGACCCTTCCCGGTGCCCTGCCGGAGGGGACTTTGGAGTTGGAGGGCTTCTTCATCAACATCATCGCCCCTCCAATGACTCGTGAGTAGTTCACTTCAGACCTACGGGTCCGTAGTTAGTAGCTAGATGGCTTCTTCTCTCTCTTGGATCTTCAATACAAAGTTCTCCATGATCTTCATGGAGATCTATCCGATGTAATCCTCTTTGGCGGTGTGTTTGTCGAGATCCGATGAATTGTGGATTTGTGATCAGATTATCTACGATATATATTTGAGTCTTTGCTGATTTCTTATATACATTATTTGATATCCTTGTAAGTCTCTCCGAGTCTTGCGTTTTGTTTGGCCAACTAGATCTATGATTCTTGCAATGGGAGAAGTTCTTGGTTTTGGGTTCATATCGTGTGGTGACCTTTCCCAATGACAGAAAGGCAGCAAGGCACACATCGTGTTGTTGCCATCAAGGGTAACAAGATGGGCTTTGTCGTAGATATGAGATTGTCCATCTACATCATGTCATCTTGCTTAAGGCGTTAATCTGTTCTCATGAACTTAATACACTAGATGCATGCTCGATAGCGGTCGACCTGTGGAGTAATAGTAGTAGATGCATAAAGTATTGGTCTACTTGTTTTGGACATGATGCCTATAGATATAATCATTGCCATAGATGACGTCATGACTTTGCGCGGTTCTATCAATTGCTCGACAGTAATTCGTTCACCCACCGTCTACTTGCTTTCATGAGAGAAGCCACTAGTGAACACTACGGCCCCCGGGTCTATTCACACCTATCTTTTCCACTTTCGCTTTTACTTTGCTTTGTTACTTTTTTGCTTTCAGTTCTCACTTGGCAAACAATCTATAAGGTATTGACAACCCCTTCATAGCGTTGGGAGCAAGCTCTTTGTGTTTGTGCAGGTACTTGTGATACTCCTTCACTGGATCGATACCTTGGTTCTCAAAACTGAGGGAAATACTTACCACCGCTGTGCTACATCGCCCTTTCCGCTTCGAGGGAACACCAACACAAGGCTCCAAGGCCACGGGGGAATCCTTTGCATATTTGCCTAGGAAGTCCCTAAAGGCGTAGCCGTAGCAGAAGGATTCCTGGTGCCGTTGCTGAGGAGAATCAAGACAAGAATAGTCTCCCATTAGCACGCTTGTTTCTGGCGCTGTTGGAATGTCTTTTGTTGTAGTAGCAGAAGTATTTCTCGCGCCGTTGCCGGGGAAGGAGAGATCTATCCAAGTAGGTCTCACAAACTCACCTCTTGCATTTACTTTTTTGCCAGTTGCCTCTCGTTTTCCTCTCCCCCACTTCACATTTGCCGTTTTCATTTGCCTTTCTCCTTTGCCTTTTTCTTTTGCCTTTTTTGCCGTTTTCCTTTGCGGCTTTCTTTTGCCCTTTTCGGTTTTATTGCTTTCTTGTGTGCTTGTTTGTTTGTAGAAGTCATCATGGCTGAAAACACCAAACTTTGTGACTTCTCGAGTAACAATAATAATGATTTTATTAGTACTCCGATTGCTCCCGCCACTAGTGCAGAATCGTATGAAATCAACGCAGCTTTGCTGAATCTTGTTATGAAAGAGCAATTCTCTGGCCTTCCTAGTGAAGATGTCGCATTCCATCTCAATACCTTCATTGATCTTTGCGATATGCAAAAGAAAAGAGATGTAGATAATGACGTGATTAAGTTCAAGCTTTTTCCTTTCTCGTTGCAAGACCGCGCAAAAACTTGGTTTTCTTCTTTGCCTAAAAATAGTATCGATTCTTGGGATAAGTGCAAAGATGCTTACATATCCAAGTATTTTCCGTCGGCTAAGATTATATCCTTACGTAACGATATCATGAATTTCAAGCAACTTGATCATGAACACATTGCACAATCTTGGGAGAGGATGAAGCTTATGATTAGAAATTGTCCCGCTCATGGCTTGAGTTTGTGGATGATTATACAAATCTTTTACGCTGGTTTGAATTTTGCTTCTCGCAATATCTTGGACTCTGCCTCAGGTGGAACGTTCATGGAAATCACGTTAGGAGATGCTACAAAACTCCTAGACAATATCAGCACCAACTACTCTCAGTGGCATACTGAAAGGTCACCTGCTACCAAAAAGGTACACACTATAAAAGAGATTAACTCGCTTAGTGCTAAGATGGACGAGTTTATGAATTTGGTTGCTAGTAGAAACGCTCCTTTAGATCCTAATTACATGCCACTATCTTCCTTGATTGAGAGTAGCAACGCTAGTTTGGACGTTAATTTTGTTGGTAGGAACAATTTTGGTAACAACAATGCTTTTAGAGGACACTATGTTCCTAGGCCTTTTCCTAATAACTCCTCTAACAATTATGGCAATTCCTACAACAACACTTATGGAAATCACAACAAATTACCCTCTGATTTAGAGAGTAATATCAAAGAGTTCATCAACTCTCAAAATATTTTCAATGCGTCCATAGAGGAAAAACTACTCAAAATTGACGATTTGGCTAAGAGCGTTGATAGGATGTCTTGTGATATTGATGCTTTGAAAGTTAGATGTGCTCCTCCCAAGGTCAACTTGGATGAAACTTTGAAAGCTATGTGTGTCTCCATGAATGAGAGCAAAGAAAGAACCGCCCAAATTCGCACTAGGCATGAATTGTTTAAAAGGGTGCGTTCTAGTGATGCAAATCACGAAGATCTTAAAGTGCTTGGTGTGACTCCTCTTGAATCTTTGTTTTCGCGTGTCAAATCTATTGATGAAGGGGCTGGATATGAATCCACTTTGGTTGAAAAACGCCCCAATGATTGAGAGACCACCTATCTTGATGATAAAGGTGTGGAGAGTGGAGTAGAAGAAATCAAAAATTTGGGTAGTAATGAAACTCCCACTTTGGATTTCAAGGAATTCAATTATGATAGTTGCTCCTTGTTTGAATGCATTTCTTTGATGCAATCCATTGCAAACTCTCCACATGCTTATAGCCAAATCAAAGCCTTTACCGCGCATATCGTAGATGCTATGATGAAATCTCTTGAAGAGAAGCTCGAACTAGAAGTCTCTATACCTAGAAAACATCATGATGAGTGGGAACCTACTATCGAAATCAAGATCAAAAACTATGAGTGCTATGCTTTGTCTGATTTGGGTGCTAGTGTTTCCACGATTCCAAAGTCTTTATGTGATATTCTTGGTTTTCAAGAGAATGAAGAGTGTTCTCTTCATTTGCATCTTGCGGATTCTACTGTTAAGAAACCCATGGGAAGGATCGATGATGTTCTTATTGTTGCAAATAAGAACTATGTACCCGTGGAATTCATTGTACTTGACATAGATTGCAATCCTTCATGTCCCATTATTCTTGGTAGACCTATCCTAAGGACTATTGGTGCTATCATCGATATGAAGGAAGGGAATATTAGATTTCAATTTCCCCTAAAGAAGGGCATGGAGCATTTTCCTAGAAAGAAAATAAGATTGCCTTATGAATCTATGATGAGGGCTACTTATAGTTTGAGCACCAAGGATGACTATACGTGATTCCATCACCTTTGCCTAGCTAAGGGCGTTAAACAATAGCGCTTGTTGGGAGGCAACCCAACGAATCTATCCTTTTTCGTTCTGTTTTGTGTTTTCCACACTTACATAATTCTGTTATGCTTGTGTTTTTTGTGTTTCTTTTTGCGTTTGTGCAAAGCAAAACTGTTATGATTAGTCTTTGGGATGATCGTTTGGTCATGCTGGAAAAGACAGAAACTTTCTGCTCACGAAAAGAATTTTCATTATTTTTCTGTAAGAGCTTTTGAGTTGATTCTTTTTTCTTTGATTGCTACGCAAATTCTTCAGACTATCGTAATTTTTCAGAATTCGTGAAGCACCATAAATATACGAAGCATATAGATTGCTACAGACTGGTCTGCTGTTAACAGATTCTGTTTTTGTTGTGTTGGTTGCTTATTTTAATGAAACTATGGATAGTATCGGGGGGGGGGGGGGGGGGATATTAGACATGGAAGATTGAAAATGTAGTAACCCGACATCAACATAAGTAGAATTTAAGATTTCTACAGTACCTAAGGAAGTGCTGGTTTGCTTTCTTATACTAATGTTATCACGAGTTTCTGTTTAAGTTTCGTGTTGTGAAGTTTTCAAGTTTTGGGTGAAGTTCTTATGGACAAAAAGATAAAGAGTGGCAAGAGCTCAAGCTTGGGGATTCCCAAGGCACCCCAAGATGATTCAAGGATGCCGTAAAAGCCTAAGCTTGGGGATGCCCCGGGAAGGCATCCCCTCTTTCGTCTTCAATCCATCGGTAATGTTACTTGGGGCTATATTTTTATTCACCACATGTTATGTGTTTTGCTTGGAGCGTCTTGTATCGTATGAGTCTTTTATTTTTGTTGTGTCACAATCATCCTTTCTACACACCTAGAGAGAGAGACATGCACTCACTGTGATTTTGTCGAGCTTCACTTATATCCTTTGGTAGAGAATTCAGCTCACATGTGCTTCACTTATATCTTTTGAGCTAGTTGATTTTGCTCTATGTGCTTCACTTATATCTTTTAGAGCACAGCGGTGCGTGGCTTGGTAGTTGATCTATGCTTTGGAAGTAGTCTCAAAAGGGGTAGTTATCCAAAGGGATACGGAAACTTCCACCTTCATGTGCATTGAATAGTTAGAGAAGTTTGATTCATCTCAACTAGTTTTGAGTTGTGGTTATGGTAATATTGAAGTTATATTAGTAAGGTGTTGTGGATCTAGAAATACTTGTGTTGAAGTTAGTGATTCCCGTAGCATGCATGTATGGTGAACCGCTATGTGATGAAGTCTGAGCATGATTAGTCTATTGATTGTCATCCTTTGTGTGGCGGTGGGGATCGCACGATGGTTTATACCTACCAACCCTTCCCCTAGGAGTATGCGTCGAATGCTTTCTTTCGATTACTAATAAAACTTTTGCAACAAGTATATGAGTTCTTCATGACTAATGTTGAGTCCATGGTTTAGATGCACTTTCACCTTCCACCATCACTATCTTCTTTAGTGTCGTGCAACTTTCGCCGGTGCACAAAACCCACAATTAGCCTCCCTCAAAACAGCCACCATACCTACCTACTATGGCTTTTTCAAAGTCATTCTGAGATATATTGCCATGCAACTACCACCACGACATGTGCCACCACGTCTACATTGCCATTGCATGATCGTAAGATATCTAGCATGATGTTTCGATTAATGTCCATGCCATGCTAGATCATTGTCATGGTACACTACCGAAGGCATTTCATATAGAGTCATCGTTGCTCTAAGTTTTGAGTTGTAAGTGTGATGATCATCATTGATGGAGCATTGTCCCATGTGAGGAAATAAAATAGGCCAAAGATGCCCACCAAAAAAAGAGGCCAAAGAGCCCATCCAAAAAAGAGAGAAAAAGAGAGAAGGGACAATGCTACCACCTTTCCACACTTGTGCATATTAAGCACCATGATCTTCATGATTGAAGGTCTCTCGTTTTGTCACCACCATATATCTAGTGGGAAATTTTCATTGTATATTCCAATGATAGGCTTCCTCAAATTTGACTTAGGTCTTCGTGAGCAAGCAAGTTGGATGCACACCCACTAGTTTTCTTTAAGAGCTTTCACATACTCTTAGCTCTAGTGCATCATTTGTATGGCAATCCCTACTCATTCACATTGATATCTATTGATGAGCATCTCCACAGCTCATTGATATGCCTAGTTGATGTGACCATCTTCTCCTTGTTTTCCTTGCAACCTCCACCACACTCCACACCACTTATAGTGCTAAAACCATGGCTCACACTCATGTATTGTGTGAGAGTTGAAAAGGTTTGAGAAAGTAAAGGTGTGAAAACAATTACTTGGCCAATACCGGGGTTGTGCATGATTTAAATTTGTTGTTTAATGATGATAGAGCATAGCCAGACTATATGATTTTGTAGGGATAACTTTCTTTTGGCCTTGTTATTTTGAAAGTCCAAGATTACTTTGCTAGTTTGCTTGAAGTATTATTGTTTCCACGTCAATAGCAAGCTATTGTTTTGAATCTAATGGATCTGAACATTCACGTCACATAACAGGAGTTACAAAAGGACATCTACGTTAGGTATTATGAAAGCATCAAAAATTCATTCTTTATCACTTCCCTACTCGAGGACTAGCACGAGTTAAGCTTGGGGATGCTTGATACGTCTCAAACGTATCTATAATTTTTTATGGTTTCACGCTGTTTTCTTGTCAACTTTGGATGTTTTGTTTACCTTTTATACCCTTTTTGGGACTAACTTATTAATTCAGTGCCAAGTGCCAGTTCCTGTTTTTTCTGTGTTTTTGACTCTTTTCATATCTGATTTTGGAACGGAGTCCAAACGGAATAAAATCCCCAAAATGATTTTTTCCAGAACGGAAGAAGATCGGGAGGCTTGAGGGCCAAGCAAGTGGGCCCACAGGGAGCCCACAAGCCCTGTTGCCACGGCCAGGGGGAGGCCGCAGCAACCAAGCTTGTGGCCCCCCTGGCGCTCCCCTGCCCTAGGTGTTGGGGATATTACCTGTTAATAACCCGCCCTAGTTGGGCCGGGTCACCAATCAGGCGATTCACCTAAACAGTGATTTGGGCCTTGGCCTGGCCGGATCAAGGTCGTATGGCGGTTTATGATTTCTGGAAGGTCTCCAAGCTTTGGAAGACGGCGACTTAAAGACCACAGGGGTCACGATTTATAGGAAGGAAAGTATCCTTCTAAACCCTAAGGGTTCGACATGTATATAAAGGCGAGTCCCAGGGAAGGAGAGGGCAGGTGAGAAATCATCGAGTGCTAGGTTTGGCGAGTTACGCCCTCCTTGTAATCGAAACCACATCAATACAAACAAAAGCAGGACGTAGGCTTTTACCTCCTCACGAGGGGCCGAACCTGGGTAAATCGCCGTGTCTCTCCTGCTTAACCCCTTTGAGTCACCACCAAGGTGCGATGGCTCCAGTACTAAGTCCTTTCACGAGGACATCTGCCGTGACAAAACCACGATAGTTGGTGCCCACCATAGAGCCTACGCACGGTGGAGTTGAGTTCTCAAAGGGAGCCTTACCAGGGTTTGGGAGTTACACGACGGGGCTCATGACCCGGAGCCGCTGCGGCAAAACCTACATCGACAACCAGCAATGGGGACCTGAAGCGGATTCGATTGAATTTGGTTACAGGGTCCCCTTCGGCAAGATCAACATCTTCATCGGCATGATCGGATAATCCGTGCCTGAGCCGGACATCTCCACCGACATCGTTGAGCCGGCCAGGTACGTCCGCCCAGTAATAACGCCAAATTTGACTCGTCCAGTCTTTGTGGGGTTCACGCAGGGATCGAAGGAGCCAGAGCGCTCGGCGACTCAGGAAACTACACCGGTCAACTCTGATGACGAATCATCCATTGCCGATTCAGATTCAATCTGGTCTCTCCATGGGAATTGTCTTGGGGGCTTGTCGCTGGCCATGGACCCCGAAGTCCTTGACCGAACCCGCCGCCAGATTGCCGTCTACATGGCGGGGGCGACTCAACCCACACAAAACCCTACCGGAGGCGATGGAGCCGGCGAGACGTCCAGGAGCCCGGCCGCAGTCCTGGTGGATTTAGCGGCGGAGATCACAACGCTGATGGAGACTCCCCTCACACCAGAAAACCAGGAGGAGATAAACACGGAGCTGGCAAAACTCAGAGAGGCAGTGGCAAAGGATCATCAGGATGCCGAGATAGAGTCCGCCAGGATCGAGACTCGGCAAGCTCAAATTACGGCCGAAAGGATGCGTTTAAACACTGACAGCTGGCTGCTCGAAAGACAGCAGCGCGCATCTGACGCCGTCCATCAACGGAGACACCAGGGTCGCCTGCCCCATGATCTCAAGCCGACCCGCCTGTTCAACACTCCACGAACCCCTGGGGCGGGAGCTGCCCCGGGGGGAGGACCGGGCCGCCCGCCTAACCCGCCGTTTCAGCTGGCTGAGGATCGCATTCCCCGATTTTGGACGCCTCAAGGCCACTTTTCCAACCCGGTGGACAACGTTCTTGCCGCAACTCGCCATCTGGAGTCTCTTCCGATTCATGGCAACACCCCTGCCGAGATAGAAGCAAGGAACGCCATCGAGATGTTGAAGACGGCGGGGGTTCAAAACGCCCAGTTCTCACATAGCCTCGAGAGGTTGCATTCCACCCCCCATGCAAGTTACACCAGGAGCCGGCCAGAGGACTAGCCCGCCGTAAACAGCGGGCCGCGACACGTCCGACAGGACAACCCGCCTGAACAGAACCCGCTGGGCCGGGATCTCCCGAACACCCAAGACGCCCCGGCCCCCCTCGTCGGGGGCGGAGGGCGAGTAGGGGTACCATGCTTGTCCCTCGCCCTTCGTAACGAAAGGATGCCCAAAGATTTTAAGGGACCAAGAAAGGTGCCTAATTACACCCCGGACCTTGAGCCGGCATCGTGGATCGAGAGTTATGAAATCACCATGGACATGCTCGACGTGAACGAGGCGGTTTGCGCCAGATACTTCACGATGATGCTCGAGGGGTCAGCACGTACTTGGTTGAAAAACTTACCTCCCAACTCCATCCAGACCTGGGCCGAGTTAAAAGAGCGTTTCATTAAAAACTTCTCAGGAACTTGCAAACGTCCGATGACGATCGTCGATCTACAGCACTGTGTTCAGCGCCCGGATGAGTCGGCTCACCATT
Organism: Hordeum vulgare subsp. vulgare; assembly: GCF_904849725.1. Classification (NCBI taxonomy): domain Eukaryota; kingdom Viridiplantae; phylum Streptophyta; class Magnoliopsida; order Poales; family Poaceae; genus Hordeum; species Hordeum vulgare. The sequence goes on from NC_058522.1 coordinate 509,882,031, forward strand.
GGTCACGGCGGGTTGCAGAAATTATCCATTCGTCAGATGGTATTACGGCGGCTCAAGCTGTGATGATCCTCGAGCAGAATTGCCATTACGAACCCTTGGTGCAAAAATTGGGGCGACTCAAGCGAAAGGTCCAAGACATGGGAGAGCTGATGGACACCCTCACTAGGTACGCTGAGGCAGATGACACCAAAGATCCTGGTGAGGACGGTAAGGCTAATTCGCCCAAGAAGGGCGAGTCATCCAAAAATCATACCCGGTTCTAGGGACGTAACCGCCACAATCAAGGGGCCAGTGGCAAGCGAAGACCGCAAGAAGAGCCCTCGGACTTAGTCGCCAATACCAACGCCAACAACGGCAACCAACGCCAGAAGAAAAACAGGGGGTTTAGCGGGAAGAGGCCGCATAACTATGAAGAGCTACTCAAAGGCCCTTGCCCGCACCATGCCACGGCAGACGGTCCGACGACTCACTCCTGGGAGAACTGCTATATAATGCGGGAGTTTCGGGCGGAGGCGATCAAGAAAAGCCAAAACGATGACCCGGACCAGCGCCAGGAGCAATTCGCCGCACCCAACCAACGACAGAACCCCTTCGACGGCTTTCCCGAACAGGGGCCTCAGGGAGGCCCACAGCCAGGCGACGGCCAATACCCGGTGCACCACCAGCGGCGGTATAACCCGCCAGGAGCCTTTCAGCAGCCACCCCCACAGGGGGCTCCGTGGGGTCAGGATGATAACGGGGGTTTCCGCAGCAACCCCAAATAGTTAAGTAATGGGCAGTATCATGTTTTCACCACCAATGCTTGCAGGCGCGATAAGAAGGTGAGTCACCGGGCGTACAGTGTATCTGAACTGGCGCTTCCCAGATACCTCCATTGGTCTGAGCAAACCATAACATGGAGCAGGGAGGATCACCTGCCGAGAGTTGACAACCTAGGCGATCTAGCGTTGGTCGTGGCTCCCCAAGTTGGGGGTTACACCCTATCCAAAGTGCTAAGGGATGGTGGCAGCAGCATCAATATCTTATATTTTGACACTTTCCAAAGGATGAACCTATTGGAAAAGGACCTGATGCCTTCAACCACGGTTTTTCACGGAATCGTCCCGGGCAAGTCGGCCTACCCCATAGGCCGGGTCAGGCTCACGGTGGCGATTGGAACTGCACAAAATTACAGGTCGGAGTCACTGATTTTCGAGGTGGTCAAATTAAAAAGCCCCTACCATGCGTTGTTTGGGCGGCCGGCTTACGCCCGCTTCATGGCTCGCCCGTGCTATGTTTACCTCAAGCTCAAAATGCCTGGTCCTAAAGGACCTATCACGGTTGATGGAGATAGAAGGATTGCAAAGGAGTGTGAATAAGGGGACGCGGCTTATGCGGAAGTCGCTTGCGCTGCAGAAGAGCTCAAACACCATCGGGCCAATGTTGACCCGGCGGACATGTCACCCCTAAAGAAGCCGACTACAGATTCTGAGTAGCCCCTCAAGTTCAAGCCAACGGATGACACTAAGACAATCGATTTCGTTCCTGGCGATTCATCCAAGCAGTTCACCATTGGGACGGGTCTGGACCCCAAATAGGAAAGCGCGCTCATCGAATTCATCCGTGAGAATCGGGACATCTTGGCATGGAAACCTTCTGACATGCCTGGTGTGTCGACAGAATTCGCTGAGCACCATCTTAATGTTGACCCAAGTGCCAAACCCATCCAACAGTACCTTCACAGATTTAACAAGGAGCGACGCAAGGCGATTGGGGAAGAGGTTGCCCGTCTTTTAGCCGCCGGATTCATCGTGGAAGTTTTTCACCCCAAATGGCTGGCTAACCCGGTTTTGGTACTCAAGAAGAACGGTACCTTTCGTATGTGCACTGACTACACAGACCTCAACAGAGCTTGTCCAAAAGATCCCTTCTCTCTTCCCCGCATCGACCAGGTCATCGACTCGGTGGCGGGATGCGCACGATTGTGCTTTTTGGACGCCTACTCAGGATATCACCAAATCAAGATGGCCGTGGAGGATCAAGAGAAAACAGCCTTTATAACCCCCTTCGGGGCTTTTTGTTATGTGTCCATGCCTTTTGGACTCAAGAGTGCGGGGGCGACTTATCAGCGCTGCATCCAGAATTGCCTTTGCAACCAAATCGGTCGCAACGTCCATGCCTATGTCGACGATATTGTGATCAAAACCCGTGAGGGGGAGACACTACTGGAGGATCTCAAGGAAATGTTCGATAGTCTACGGGTATATCACATGAAGCTAAATCCCACCAAATGTGTTTTTGGTGTGCCTGCAGGGAAATTGCTGGGTTTCCTGGTATCGGAGCGCGGCATTGAAGCTAACCCGGACAAGATCGAAGCAGTTACATCCCTTGGAAAGCCGGCAAACGTTAATCAAGTTCAACGACTGGCGGGTCGCATTGTGGCCTTAAGTCGTTTTGTGAGTCGCCTGGGTGAGAAGGCGATTCCTCTTTATCAGTTATTAAGGAAGTCTGATCGGTTTGTTTGGACGAATGAGGCAGACGAGGCGCTCGAAGCCCTGAAACGCCAATTGGTTAACCCGCCGGTCCTGGCCGCCCCGACTGAAAAAGACCCATGCTTCTGTATATCGCGGCAAATTCCAAAGCAGTAAGTGTGGCAGTGGTCGTTGAAAGAAAGGAGAAAGGGAAGGAATACCCAGTGCAACGCCCGGTATATTTTATCAGCGAGGTGTTAACTCTTTCCAAGCAACGGTACCCACACTGGGAGAAGTTGGTATATGGGGTGTTTATGGCGAGTCGAAAACTTAAGCATTATTTCCAAGAACACCCTATCATAGTGGTTAGCTCTGCCCCCCTTGGGGACATCATCCAGAATCGGGAGGCAACAGGGCGGATTGCTAAGTGGGCAATAGAACTTGGGCTGCATCACATACAGTATACCCCCCGCACAGCCATCAAATCTCAGGCTTTAGTTGATTTCGTCAACGACTGGACGGAGTTGCAGGCTCCGGAAGACAAGCCTGATCTCACTTACTGGACTATTTACTTTGATGGATCTAGGCAGCTGGAAGGCTCGGGGGCTGGTGTGGTGTTGGTGTCCCCTCAAGGAGATAAATTCTGTTACGTTCTCCGACTCATGTTTCCGTGCACTAACAATGCGGCGGAATACGAAGCTTTGCTTCATGGCTTGCGACTCGCCAAGGAGATGAATCTAACACGAGTCAGATGCTTTGGCAACTCTGATTTGGTGGCACAGAAAGTTTCAGGTACCTGGGATTCTCGGGACCCCATAATGGCGGCTTACAGAAGAGCTGTGTCTGATGTGGCGGGTCATTTTCATGGTTATCAGGTGGACCACATTGATCGGCGCCTCAACGAGGCAGCTGACGCCCTCTCACGACTTGGCTTCCAGTGAAAGCCAGTTCCTCCCAATGTTTTTCTGGATATCTTGCATAAACCATCCGTGATTCTACCATCGGAGGAGGAATTGGCAATACCAGATCCTGAGTCTCAGCTCGTGTCGGCTCTCCACGTCACGCCGGATTGGGTTCTTCCTTATCTGGCTTATCTCGCTCGGGGCGAGTTACCAGCAGACGAAGTTTCGGCTCGTCAAATCGTTCGGCGCAGCAAATCCATGGTCATCATCAATGGCGAGTTATATAAGCGGAGCGCCTCTGGAGTTTTTCAGCGATGCGTTTCCTCCGAAGAAGGATGCATAATCTTAAATGACATTCATTCCGGAGACTGTGGGCATCATGCCGGGTCACGCTCTTTGGTGTCAAAGGCTTTCCGTCATGGTTTCTTTTGGCTGATGGCTCATGCAGATGCAGAAGATATAGTTCGTCGGTGCGAAGGATGCCAGCGTTATGGGCGACAGGCTCATGTGCCGGCTCAAGAATTAAGAATGATTCCCATCACTTGGCCTTTTGCGGTCTGGGGGCTGGACATGGTCGGCCCCTTTAAAATGTCCTCTAACAAGAAGACCCATCTGCTGGTGGCGGTTGATAAGTTCACCAAGTGGGTTGAGGCGGAACCTATTGGAGCTTGCGATGCGGAAACAGCGGTCAAATTCTTGAAAAGTTTGATTTTCCGGTTTGGATATCCGCACAGTATCATTACTGATAATGGTACTAACTTGTCCCATGGGGCGATGCAGGAGTTTTGTCATCGAGAACATATCCGGCTTGATGTTTCTGCAGTCGCTCACCCACAATCTAACGGGCAGGCGGAGCGGGCGAATCAGGAGGTTTTGCGAGGAATTAAGCCCCGACTCATGGTTCCCCTGGAAAAAAACCCAGGGTGTTGGGTTGAAGAATTACCTTCAGTACTGTGGAGTATTCGGACCACCCCGAACCGGTCCACGGGTTTCACCCCTTTCTTTCTGGTCTACGGAGCAGAAGCTGTTCTTCCTACTGATATAAGGCATGACTCACCTAGAGTCGCCGCATATGTAGAACAAGACAATGAGCTGGCGCGTCAAGACTCTTTGGACGCCTTAGAGGAGGCACGTGACCTGGCTGCGGCCCATTCAGCTATCTACCAGCAGGATCTACGGCGTTATCACAACCGCCGGGTTAAGAGACGGACCTTTCACGAAGGCGACTTGGTTCTTCGGTTGATACAAGATCGTGCAGGCATGCATAAGTTGTCACCACCTTGGGAAGGACCGTTCATCGTCAGCAAGAATCTCCGCAATGGCTCTTATTATTTGGTTGATCTCCGGCCTAACCGGCCAACCACGGAGGCTGAGTCAACTCGCCCCTGGAATATTGCCCACCTGCGGCCTTATTACACTTGAGCTCTTAAGCTCTACATTTTGTAAGTTTTTCAGTTTCATTATGAAGTAATAAAGTTAAAAAATACTCCCCGACTTGGGGGCTCCTTCATTAAAGAACAATTTTGTCATCCTGTTGCGACCTTATGAGCCGACAGAATCATCATCTTAGGGTGGCGCTTGAGCTTTCTGACTCGCCCCATCCGGTGGCGCTTGCGCTTTCTGACTCGCCCCATCCTATCGCGACCTTATAAGCCGACGAAACCAGAATTTTAGGGTGGCGCTTGAGCTTTATGACTCGCCCCATCCTGTAGCGACCTTATGAGCCGACGAAACCAGCATTTTAGGGTGGCGCTTGAGCTTTCTGACTCGCCCCATCCTGTCGCGACCTTATGAGCCGATGAAATCATCATCATCTTAGGGTGTGTGCTCGAGCTTTCTGACTCGCCTCATCCTGTCGCGACCTTATGAGCCGACGAAACCAGCATTTTAGGGTGTGTGTTCAAGCTTTCTGACTCGCCCCATCCTATCGCGACCTTATGAGCCGACGAAACCATCATTTAGGGTGTGTGCTCGAGCTTTTTGACTCGCCCCATCCTGTCGCGACCTTATGAGCCGACGAAACCATCATTTAGGGTGTGTGCTCGAGCTTTCTAACTCGCCCCATCCTGTCGTGACCTTATGAGCCGACGAAACCATCATTTAGGGTGTGCGCTCGAGTTTTCTGACTCGCCCCATCGTGTCGCGACCTTATGAGCCGACGAAATTGCTGTTTTTATTTTCCTTCATGGCATGACCACGAGGGTTTCAAAATCTTTTTCCTGATTCATCTTGAAAATATTTGTTATAATTTATTTGGTTTGTCATATGTTGTTTTCAAAGCCTAAGTCAGGTTGATGATCAAAGTTACTTCATCCATGGCGGACTAAGCATTTTATAGGATTCTCAAATGGCGGATCAAAATATTTCAAATCGCCTTAAGGGCAATATAAAGATTCTTTCGAGAGTATCACAAAAGCAGTACCAACTTATAAAAAAACCTATTACATGGCTCTCAGGCCAAATCGATGAAGTTTACTCTGTTGGCGCCTTCGGATCATCTTGCTGCGAGCTTTGGCCGACTTCAATTTGCAAGTCGCCCAGTATTCAGTTACACTTGGCCAGAACTGCGAAGTCATCTTGATCGGTCAGGATTGATGCCAGATTTGCTTCCAAGTCAAAAGGGTTCTTGGGTTGCCGAGGAGTTAAACTGGTCGTCACAAAGGTTGGCGGGCTGATACTTTGATAAATCCAGACTTGCTGCGAGTTGGGTAGCCGCTAGCCGGGAGTCTTTGACAACACGTTGATAGTCCTCTTCGACGAATTCTGACCCGTCATCTTTGAGTTGAGGAAAGCCTGCCGCTACCTCTTCCAGGTTGATCTCTGGAGCATATGCCAAGCAGCGACTCAAGGCAGTCAGTACCCCCTTCCGGGCGGCTGACCGAGTCAACTCGCCAATCTGAGGGGGAAGCATAGATAGGCAGCCGAGCATTTTCTTTATGGAAGTTATGGGCTCTTTGGCACCCATCACAGCTTTAACAGTTAGAACACTGTCGGTGTACAGCTGCTCTGTCAGTGTGTAAATCGCCTTCAGCATCAACACGCAATCATCTTGAAGGTTGGCGACTATCGGACCTGTGTAAGGGGTCATGATGATCAGCGACTTACAAATAAGAGTTATTGATATAAAAAAAGGGGATCAAACGTCTGAGTAAGTTTACCAAAGACGGCTTGGTCATGTTTGAGATATGACGCTTCAAGCCGGACAATTCTTGTTGCACAGTGGCCAGCCTGCCTTCAACCTTCTCTGCTCTTTTCGTTGCAGCATCTTGGTCAGCTTGAGCTCTTTTCAAATCAGCTTTGAGTTTTTCCAGCTCATCCATGACCAATTGATGTTTCTCCTCCGACTTAGGTCGGGCATCTTGCTGACCAGATAAGTTTTTCTTTAAATCGCTAAGAGTCGATTCAGTCTGAGCAAGAGTTTCCTGTTGAAAGTACGAAATAAGGGGCAAGTCTCAGAACTATTGCAAGCAATATCCCTCACACTTGGGGGCTAATGTATATTTTTTTTCTTTTCAGATGAAATTATACAATATCAAGACCCGGCTCATCTTTTTACTGATGACCCGGCCCTTGGGGGTTACTGGTCGAAAGTTTTTTCTAAATTTTTTAAGACCCGGCTCATCTTTTTACTGATGACCCGGCCCTTGGGGGTTACTGGTCAAAAGTTTTTTCTAATTTTTTTAAGACCCGACTCATCTTTTTACTGATGACCCGGCCCTTGGGGGTTACTGGTCGAAATTTTTTTCTAAATTTATTAAGACCCGGCTCATCTTTTTACTGATGACCCGGCCCTTGGGGGTTAATGGGAGTAATACAATATAACAAAACTTACCTCATGTTTGTTTTTTAGCATCCACAGGAGGCTTTTCTCCATCTCATAACTCGCCTCCAGGCGACTTGCAAAACCAGAGCAGAGTTCCTTGAACTACAGATTTTCATATTCAGAAAGCTTAGCCTTGGAGAGTCCAGACTCAGGAATGGTTTGAGAGGAGGATGCCACATGCCTTGACAAAACCGTTGCCGCCGGTTTGGAAAAGTCGGTACCAGTAATAACTACAGCATCCGGATCTTCTGCTGTCATCAATGGACTTGGCGGTTTAGGGGCATCCATTGTTTCCTTAGGCGAGTTTGGAAGATCCATTTGATTTTCGGGCTCGCCTTGATCTGGGTTATCCTGGATCGGCACTGACGCTTTGATGGGCTCTGAAATTGTGACAGGAGTTGGTCCGCTGGTTCTCCTTTTCTTGGCCTGTGCCCTAAAAGAAGGGAAAAGCGCATTAAGGAACTGAAAGTTTATTACCCTCAGGTTCAAAGTAAGATTATCAAAAGACTTACCCAGGGACTCGAATCATTGGCGGAAGTGTCGACATCACTGAGTCGCCAGATGTAGGAGGAGAGTCCTGCAAGAATTATACGTCAAAAATATAGGCGGGTTATAGACGTGATCCAAAGAAACATGAAGAATTGTTATTCATAAGTACCTCATTTGGTTTCCTCTTGTTCGTGGCTGGTAAGCCGGACACCAGATCACCGGAATGACTTCGGGTCTTCCGATTTGAAGTATGTTGTGCTTTATTCAGTAGGAAATTTGGGTCCAAACAAGCATTTGGGGTGTGAGAAGGGAACTTTCCCACAAATTCTCCTGGCCGGCTTAGGTGGAGAAGGAGATGAATCGGAGGAAACAGAAATTACCTCAACAGAGTCCTCCTGGCTTTTGTTGTCTTCATTCTATTCAAGAGAGGCAGAGTTATAAATACAAAGTTAACAGTAGTGGATGGCGAGTGAAAAGAGGATAGGTTTTTACCTCCGAAAGTGCATCGCCGACTTGAGACTCATCGACTTCGGATGGCTCAGCCGCAACAGCTTTGCCCTTGCCCTTGGTTTTCTTTAGGGGCGGCTTAACGTTTTTCATGGCTGGCCTTTTGGGTTTCTTGGACCAAAATTTATCGCCTTTCTGAAATAGCATATGTTACAAAAACCACAATACAAGTGAAACATAAGTAAAGAAAAAAGGCGGTTTAGATTTGCTCACCTTGGGCGCCGGATTAATTTTGCAGAAAGGCTTGAGGCTGATTTGGCCGCATTTTCCCGCAGGCTCGCCAGTCAGCTTCTTGATGATGGTGACAATATCCTTTTCTGTGAAAGCCGTGTGGAAATAACATTGAGGATGATCTAAGGTGCCATCAAATTCGCACATTAGCCCGTCCCGGCGACTCAGAGGGAGGATGCGCCATTCGACCCAGCAGCGGATCAGGTCAACCCCAGTAAGGTTGTTGTTTGTCAAAGATCTTAACTCAGACAATACTGGGATGAATTTTGATTCCTCCTCCTCGGTGAGCTTCTCTGGAAGCTTGAAGTTCGTTGGAAGGCGATCTTTCCTATAGCCCAGAAGCTTGTTTTCGCCTGCAGGTGAGGTCTCTTGACAATAGAACCAAGACTCGCCCCAACCTTTGGGATGGCTGGGCATGGCGAGTGAGGGAAACGGGCAATCCCTGCGGCACTGGACATTGACACCGCCGAGTTCCAGGCTGGGGCTGTTGTGAAATTCCGTTTGGCGATTCAGATGGAAAAAGTGCCAGAATAAGGGGACAGAGGGTTCAATCTGCAGATAAGCCTCACAGAACACTTGGAATTGGCATAGGTTACTTATCAAGTTAGGTCCCAGATCCTGGAGGCGGACGTTCATGAAAGCCATGGCGTCTCTAAGAAACTTCGATCCGGGCGGCTTAAAACCTCGCTCCAGGTGTTCAACGAAAACGACTATCTCCCCTTCTTTGGGATTGGGGAGATCCTCTCCGAACCCGTTACGCCAGCCGGTAACATTCTGAGGGTCCAAGTTGCCCGTTTTCACATAGTCTGCTAGTATGGTGTCGTTGACTTTGGTAGGAAGCCAGTCACTTTTGAAGACGGCGCCCATGCTACAAAGAAGTAAAGTATGGATGAATTTACACGCCTCGAACATCTACTGTAAGGGGTGAAATAAGTTCATTTAACTCGCCAAGTAATTTGTCCACGGACTGAGGGAAAAAACTTGACCCGCCATATCAAGAGCCGAGTTGGGTTGCTATGGCGACTTACGAAGTTTGGCTATTCACGAGAGCTGCGTTCTAAAGATGATGGAGACGTTCGTTCAAAACATCAAAGTGTGAAGACTACAAACAGCTTTTTGCAAACAGTAGGTAAATTATGGATCTACTGGACAGATGAAAAAACATGAGAAAAGTGGCTGGATGCAGCAATTTATTACCAGGGCAAGGTGATGCCCTTCGCTTGATGAAACATTACTCTAGATTCGCAAGTAAGAGCGGATAAATGAAGGTATTCAAAGCATTGGCTATCTCGTCGACATTTGTGCTAATCAGTTCAGGACAGGCAACAAATGCTCGCGAAGAACATCAAGAACATGGCAGTGCTGGAGCTTCGAACGGAGATTAGATCTGTTCTTAAATGGGCGGTGGCCTAACCTGATGCTTTCGGTCGGAAAAGGCCGACAGTGACGGAGATTGTTGGAGAAGCACGGAGGTCCCGTCGAGCGAAGAGATCTTCGACGGTGGCGGAGTTCTTGGCGAGCGACGAGACGGTCGACGATGATGCGGTGGTCAATGGCGGCGGACAGATCGGCCGCGGTGCGAAGCTTGACGACGACGAAGATCTATGGGCGGCGCCGAAGCCTCTCGAACGAAGACGGATAGTGCGGTCAGCGGCGGAGCCCTCGGGAGGCGATGAGACTTCCTCGCTGTGATGATGGGGAGGAGATTGACGAGACTGGTAGATGGGAAGCACCAGTCCTGTCCCCCCCCCCATCAATTTAACAGGGCGGGCGCTGGAATCGAGGTGCCGTGAGCGGGAACCGCGAGGGAATAAAAAGATTCGCCATAATAGCGTTCCGAAGATTTTGGGATAACGATGCACCAGGATCCATTGGGATTATGTCAGTCTTCCCGGAAATCGAGGGATAAGAAGATGCCAACAAGAAATGGTTTGGCGACTTAAAGATTTTTCAGTGCCAGATGGAGAGTTACAATTTCTGACGTATGGAGAAAAATGAGGAATGAATCGCCTTCAACTGAGCAGAAGTATTGGCGTGAAAAGAGTTCAAGTCAATCTGGGGCCTAATGTTGGGGATATTACCTGTTAATAACCCGCCCTAGTTGGGCCGGGTCACCAATCAGGCGATTCACCTAAACAGTGATTTGGGCCTTGGCCTGGCCGGATCAAGGTCGTATGGCGGTTTATGATTTCTGGAAGGTCTCCAAGCTTTGAAAGACGGCTACTTAGAGACCACAGGGGTCACGATTTATAGGAAGGAAAGTATCCTTGTAAACCCTAAGGGTTCAACCTGTATATAAAGGCGGGTCCCAGGGAAGGAGAGGGCAGGTGATAAATCATCGAGTGCTAGGTTTGGCGAGTTACGCCCTCCTTGTAATCGAAACAACATCAATACAAACCAAAGCAGGATGTAGGCTTTTACCTCCTCACGAGGGGCCGAACCTGGGTAAATCGCCGTGTCTCTCCCGCTTAACCCCTTTGAGTCACCACCAAGGTGCGATGGCTCCAGTACTAAGTCCTTTCACGAGGACATCTGCCGTGACAAAACCACGACACTAGGTCTTTGGCCTATAAATTCCCTAAAAATCCAGAAAAAATCAGGGCGTCCACGAAAACACTTTTCCGCCGCCGCAAGCTTCCGTTTCCGCGAGATCTCATCTGGAGACCCTTCCCGGTGCCCTGTCGGAGGGGACTTTGGAGTTGGAGGGCTTCTTCATCAACATCATCGCCCCACCAATGACTCGTGAGTAGTTCACTTCAGACCTACGGGTCCATAGTTAGTAGCTAGATGGCTTCTTCCCTCTCTTGTATCTTCAATACAAAGTTCTCCATGATTTTCATGGAGATCTATCCGATGTAATCCTCTTTGGCGGTGTGTTGTTCGAGATCCGATGAATTGTGAATTTGTGATCAGATTATCTATGATATATATTTGACTCTTTGATGATTTCTTATATGCATGATTTGATATCCTTGTAAGTCTCTCTGAGTCTTGGGTTTTGTTTGGCCAACTAGATCTATGATTCTTGCAATGGGAGAAGTGCTTGGTTTTGGGTTCATACCGTGTGGTGACCTTTCCCAGTGACACAAAGGGCAGCAGGGCACACATCGTGTTGTTGCCATCAAGGGTAACAAGATGGGCTTTGTCGTAGATATGAGATTGTCCATCTACATCATGTCATCTTGCTTAAGGCGTTACTCTGTTCTGATGAACTTAATACACTAGATGCATGTTGGATAGTGGTCGACGTGTCGAGTAATAGTAGTAGATGCAGAAAGTATCGGTCTACTTGTTTTGGACGTGATGCCTATAGATATAATCATTGCCATAGATGACGTCACGACTTTGCGCGGTTCTATCAATTGCTCGACAGTAATTCGTTCACCCACCGTCTACTTGCTTTCATGAGAGAAGCCACTAGTGAACACTATGGCCCCCGGGTCTATTCACACCTATCGTTTCCACTTTTGCTTTTACTTTGCATTGTTACTTTGTTGCTTTCATTTCTCACTTGGCAAACAATCTATAAGGGATTGACAACCCCTTCATAGCATTGGGAGCAAGCTCTTTGTGTTTGTGCAGGTACTTGTGATACTCCTTCACTGGATCGATACCTTGGTTCTCAAAATTGAGGGAAATACTTACCACCGCTGTGCTACATCGCCCTTTCCGCTTCGAGGGAACACCAACGCAAGGCTCCAAGGCCACGGGGGAATCCTTTGCATATTTGCCTAGGAAGTCCCTAAAGGCGTAGCCGTAGCAGAAGGATTCCTGGTGCCGTTGCTGAGGAGAATCAAGACAAGAATAGTCTCCCATCATCACGCTTGTTTCTGGCGTCGTTGGAAGGTCTTTTGTTGAAGTAGCAGCCACTATAGAGAAGGAAATTTTAGCAGTCATGTTTGCATGTGAAAAGTTCAGATCTTATATAGTTGACTCCAAAGTCATTATTCACTCTGATCATGCTGCTATTAAGTACCTTATGGAGAAGAAGGACGCTAAGCCTAGGCTAATCAGATGGGTTCTCCTGCTATAGGAATTTGATTTGCACGTTGTTGACCGAAAGGGTGCTGATAACCCTGTAGCAGATAACTTGTCCAGGCTAGAGAATGTCCTTGATGACCCACGACCTATTGATGACAGCTTTCCCGATGAGCAATTGAATTTCATCCGCACTTCACATAGTGCACCGTGGTATGTTGATTACGCAAACTATATCGTAGCCAAATACATACCACCCAGTTTCACCTACCAACAAAAGAAGAAATTCTTCTTTGATTTGAGACACTACTTTTGGGATGATCCTCACCTTTATAAGGAAGGAGTAGATGGTGTTATTAGACGTTGTGTGCCTGAATATGAACAGGGACAGATCCTGCAGAAGTGTCATTCCGAAGCCTACGGAGGACACCATGCTGGAGATAGAACTGCTCATAAGGTATTGCAATCAGGTTTCTGTTGGCCCACTCTCTTCAAGGATGCCCGTAAGTTTGTCTTGTCTTGTGACGAATGCCAAAGAATAGGGAACATCAGTAAATGTTAGGAAATGCCTATGAACTATTCACTTGTCATTGAACCATTTGATGTCTGGGGCTTTGATTATATGGGACCCTTCCCGAGTTCCAATGGGTATACTCACATCTTAGTTGCTATTGATTACGTCACTAAGTGGGTAGAAGCTATTCCCACTAGAAATGTTGATCACCACACCTCTATTAAGATGCTTAAAGAAGTCATTTTCCCAAGATTTGGAGTCCCTAGATATCTGATGACTCATGGCGGTTCACACTTCATTCACGGTGTTTTCCGCAAGATGCTCGCTAAGTATGATGTCAACCATAGAGTTGCATCTCCTTATCATCCTCAGTCTAGTGGTCAAGTGGAGTTGAGTAATAGGGAGATCAAATTGATCTTACAAAAGACTGTCAATAGATCTCGAAAGTATTGGTATAGCAAACTTGACGATGCACTATGGGCTTATAGGACTGCTTATAAGAATCCCATGGGCATGTCGCCGTATAAAATGGTTTACGGTAAGGCCTGCCATTTACCTCTTGAGCTAGAACACAAAGCTTATTGGGCAATCAAAGAGCTCAACTTCGATTTCAAACTTGCCGGTGAGAAGCGGTTGTTTGATATCAGCTCATTAGAAGAATGGAGGGCCCAAGCATATGAGAATGCCAAGTTGTTCAAGGAAAAGGTTAAGAGATGGCACGATAAAAGAATACAAAAACGTGAGTTCAATGTAGGTGATTGTGTCCTGCTATACAATTCTCGCTTAAGATTCTTCGCAGGCAAGCTTCTCTCTAAATGGGAAGGTCCCTACGTTGTCGAGGAAGTATATCGTTCCGGTGCCATCAAAATCAACAACATGGAAGGTAATTTTCCAAGAGTGGTATATGGTCAAAGAATCAACCATTATATCTCTGGTACTCCCATAAATGTTGAGACCAATATCATCAATATCATAACTCCAGAGGAGTACATAAGGGATGTTTATCAGCCTGTTTCAGACTCTGAAAACGAAGAGGTATGTGTTTTAGTAAGTAATTGGACTCCAAAACTTTTCCAGTAGGAAATTTCCTCCGTTTTGGAATTTATGGAAAAATAGAAAAATAAAAAGCAGTTCGGAGAGCGCACGAGGTGGCCACAAGCTTGGTAACCGCGGCTTCCCCCCTGGTCGCGGCTATAGGGCTTGTGGGCACCTCGTGTGCCTCCCGGACTCCGTTTTCTTGCGGAGCACTCCTTCTGGTCCAGAAAAAATCATTATATATACGCCCGAGGGTTTTGATCTCCGTATCACGCAGTTTTCCTCTATTTTTGTTTCGAGCCTGTTTTTTACCGCAGATCTAGGTCAAGATGTCTTCTCAGGATTCATAGGGGGAGAGCTATGTGGCTGATAACCTTGCTAACCCCAAGGTCTATGGGGACTTGGAACCATATGGCTGGACCACTGACGAGGAAGAGGACTATGATCCCAAGGGGAAGGAACAAACGAGTTCCGATGAAGAGGAGGCTCCTCTATCTCAACCTGGACGCACTCATGTGGAGTTCAAGAAGTCGAGCCTCCCTGACTCAAGGAAGAAGCCTAAGAACTTGTTTATCCCTTCTTGTTTCTTGCAGGAGAGTAAGCTGGAACTTTGTCAAAGGGTGTTGAAGCTTGAGGAGGAAAATGATGATCTGAGAGAGCAGAATTTTATGCTCAAGTGGAAATTAGACAAGCTCAATACCTCTGCAACAACTCCTCCACCACCACCAAAGGAAGACAACTAATCATTGGTATGGGCAACTCCCTTGGCTTGTGCCAAGCTTGGGGAAGTTGCCCTGGTATCGTATCACCTTTATATCTTTTGCTTTCACCTTTGTTTTAGTTCTTTCCTTTTCAGTTTTATTTCTTCTCTTAGTGGGATAAGTCTTTAGTGTTTAGTTTGAGTCTTTTGCCTTGTGTCTCCCCCGATGTATTCTATCTTGCGAGCTATATAATAAAGAGTATCTTAGTCAAGGGCTTTGTTTTGTGTCGTGATCAAAATTATGAAAAGAACGATAGCATGAAAGATCATGAGATGATCTTATGGAAAGTGATAGCTTCACATATAACCAGTATGATGATTGAAACTTGTTGAGAATAGACCAACATAGACCCCAGTCATTGTTGCAATTAATAAGAAGTAATAAGGAAAGAGAGGTTCACATATAAATATATCATCTTAGACACCTTTTACAATTGTGAGCACTCACCAAACTATTACATGCTTAGAAGTAGATGTTGGACAAGGAAGACAACATAGTGAATTGTGTTTGCTTGATTCCAAACAATGTTATATGTTTAGGGATCCCTTAGCATGTGACGATTGCTTCCACCTCATATTAGCCAAAACTCCCGCACCAAGTAGAGATACTACTTGTGCATCCATAAACCTTCAAACCAGTATTGCCATGAGTGTCCACCATACCTACCTATGGATTGAATAAGATCCCTCTAGTAAGTTGTCATCGGTGCAAGCAATAAAAATTGCTCTCTAATATGTATGATCTATTATTGTGTGGAAAATAAGCTTTATACGAACCTGTGATGAGGAAGACATAAAAGCGACAGACTGCATAATAAAGTTCTTTATCACAGGAGGCAATATAAAGTGACGTTCCTCTGCACTAAGAGGACACGCATACAAACCTCAAAAGCGCATGACAACCTCTGCTTCCCTCTGCGAAGGGCCTATCTTGTACCTTTAATTTTGTCCTTGTGAAAGTCATGGTAATCAACACCAATTCCCTATTTCGTCTTCATCTTGGTGAACGTCATATGCTAGGGAAAGATCTATATTCATATATCAACTTGGAGATGAATACTTATGCTTTATTATTGTTGACTTTAACCTTGAGGTAAATGGTTGGGAGGCAAAATTATAAGCCCCTATCTTTCTCTGTGTCCAACTAAAACTTTGATGCCATGAGTACCACGTGAGTTGTAACAATTGTGGAAAACAAAAGAGATGATTGAGTATGTGGATTTGCTTTACAAGCTCTTATTTGACTCTTTCTGATGTTATGATAAATTGCAATTGCTTCAATGACTATGGACTCTTGTTGGCTACTTCTCGGTAAGGTTTTTGATTCATACTTTGCTTTGTGAAGGAATTGTTACTTTCCCATAAGAATCTTTATGATGTATTGATGTTCTATGTGTGATCATGATGCCCTCATGTCCGTATTATTTTTTATCGACACCTTCATCCCTAAACATGTGGACATGTTTCTGGATCTTGGTTTTCGCTTGAGGACAAGCGAGGTCTAAGCTTGAGGGAGTTGATACGTCCATTTTGCATCATGCTTTCATGTTGATATTTATCGCTTTATGGACTGTTATTATACTTTGTGGTACCATACTTATGCCTTTTCTCTCTTATTTTGCAAGGTTTATTTGAAGAGGGAGAATACCGGCAGCTGGAATTCTGGACTGGAAAAGGAGCAAGTCTGAGTCCTCTATTCTGTGCAACTCCAAATGCCCTGAAAATCAATGTGGAATTTTTTGGGAATATATTAAAAAAATACTGGGCGAAAGAAGTGCCAGAGGGGAGCTGCTAGGGGCCCACAAGCCTGGTAGCCACGGCCTACCCCCTGGCCGCGGCTATAGTGCTTGTGGGCACCCTGGTGGCCCACTGGCCCCCCTCTTCTGCTATATGAAGGGTTTTGTCCGGAAAAAAATCAGGGCAGAGCTTTTTCGTGGATTCTCCGCCGCCACGAGGCGGAATTTGAGCACAATCAATCTAGAGCTCCGGCAGGACGATCCTGCCGGGGAAACTTCCCTCCCAGAGGGGGAAATTGTCGTCATCGTCATCACCAACACTCCTCTCGTCGAAGGGGAGTCATCTCCATCAACATCTTCATCAGCACCATCTCATCTCCAAACCCTAGTTCATCACTTGTAACCAATCTCCGTCTCGCGACTCCGATTGGTACTTGTAAGGTTGTTAGTAGTGTTGATTACTCTTTGTAGTTGATGCTAGTTGGATTACTTGGTGGAAGAGTTTATGCTCAGATCCTTGATGCTACTCATTACCTCTCTGGTCATGAATATGATTATGCTTTGTGAGTAGTTACTTTTGTTCCCGAGGACATGGGATAAGTCATGCTAATAAAATTCATGTGAATTTGCTATTCGTTCGGTATTTTGATGTGTTGTATGTTGTGTTTCCTCTAGTGGTGTTATGTGAACGTCGACTACATAACTTCACCATTATTTGGGCCTAGAGGAAGGCATTGGGGAGTAGTAAGTAGATGATGGGTTGCTAGAGTGACAGAAGCTTAAACCCTAGTCTATGTGTTGCTTCGTAAGGGGCTGATTTGGATCCACTAGTTTAATGCTATGGTTAGACGTTGTCTTAATTCTTCTTTCGTAGTTGCGGATGCTTGCGAGAGTGGTTAATCATAAGTGGGATGCTTGTCCAAGTAAGGGCAGTACCCAAGCGGCGGTCCACCCACATGTCAAACTATCAAAGTAACGAGCGCAAATCATATGAACATGATGAAACTAGCATGACAGAAATTCCCGTGTGTCCTCGGGAGCGTTTTTCCTCCTATAAGACTTTGTTCAGGCTTGTCCCTTGCTACAAAAGGGATTGGGCCACTTTGTTGCACCGTTGCTATTACTTGTTACTTATTACTTTTCACCTGCTAAGTTTCACCTCACTACGCCATCACTTGTTACCGCTACTATCAGTGCTTGCAGTTATTACCTTGCTGAAAACCGTTCATCAGAGCCTTCTACTCCTCGTTGGGTTCGACACTCTTACTTATCGAAAGGACTACGATTGATCCCCTATACTTGTGGGTCATCAACCCCCGGAACCCTTCTAACTTTCCCGGTACACCGTCGGTAATGCCCAAAATCTTTCTAGTGACCAAAAGAGAACTTTCCATATATAATTCTTTACCTCTAGACTATTCCGGAGCTCCTCGTCATGTATGGATCTCATCTGGGACACCGAACAACATTTTTTCACCGACACACATATGCCAATAATACTATATCGTCATCGAACGTTAAGCGTGTGGACCTACGGGCTCGAGAATCATGTAGACATGGCCAATACACCTCACCGGTCAATAACCAATAGCGGGACCTTGATGACCATGTTGGTTACTACATATTCCATGAAGATCTTTATCGGTCGAACCATGATGCCCACGATCCAATAAATCCCATATACAGTTACTTTTGACAAGCGGTATGTTACTTGCCCGATGTTCAATCGTCGGTATCTCCATACCTAGTTCAATCTCATTAATGGCAAGTCTCTTTACTCGGTCTATAATACAATATCCCGTGACTAACTCCTTAGTCATATTACTTGCAATATTCTTTATATGTTGTATTACCAAGTGGGCCCAAAGATACATCTCCGTCATACAAAATGACAAATCCCAGTCCCGATCCATGACAACCCAACAGGCACCCTCGAAGATACATCTAGTACATCTTCATGGTCACCAAGTTATGATGTGGTGTTTGATACACACAAGGCATTCCTTCGATGTCAGGGAGTTGAATGATCTCATGGTCTTAGGAACAGATACTTGACATGTAGAAAGTAGTAGCAATAAACTTAGTGATATGATCAAATGCTATCCTTACGGTTGGTTCTTGCCCATCACATCATTCTCCTAATGAAGTGAACCCGTTATCAAATTACATCTCATGTCTATGGTTAGGAAACCTTAACCATCTTTGACCAACGAGCTAGTCTAGTAGAGGCTCACAAGGGACACATAGTTGTTTATATAGCCACACATGTATCCGAGTTTCCAATCAATACTATAATAGCATGGATAATAAAAGATTATTATGAACAAGGCAAATGAAAGTAACCACTTTATTATTACCTCTAGGGCATATTTGCAACAGTCTCCCACTTGCTCTAGAGTTAATAATCTAGCATTACATGGTTACGAATTAACACCCATAGTGTTCTCGTGTTGATCACGTTTTGCTCGTGAGAGATGTTTAGTCAATGGGTCTGCAACACTCAGATCCGTATGTACTTTTCAAATGTTTTGTCCTCCTCATTGATATAACCGCAGATGGAATTTGTCTTTGTTTCATCACGACAGATGCCATGGAGTGGCTTAACTCGAGTGGTTGGGGCCAATGTGCACCGACGGGCTCCGGGAGCGATATTGGGGACAAGTAGTGGTGACACATGATGTACCCAGGCTCGGGGCCCTCCGTGGGAAGTAATACCCCTAGTCCTCCCGAATCTAGTATGTGGTACACACGTAATACAATGGTGCTCCTTGAGCTATTGCGTAGAGGAGGAAAAAGGGGATTGCTTGCCTTGCTCCTCTACGGGTGTGTGTGTGAGAAATGGGAACCCCGTGCATGAGGGAGCACCGGGGGGTCTTATAGGCCAGCCCCTGCTTTACAGTATGTGTGGATAGCAGGGGTGGGGCACGGTTGGCGGCCTCTCTAGCCGGCTGGAGGGTCCCAGCAACGGAGCGGTCTTGTTGCCTATAGGACCCGCCGGATGTGGGGTCCCATCGAAGTAGTGTCCCACCTCGCCTAGTCGCAGTCAGCTGTAATCAACACTACAATCGGCTCCACTGTAGCCACGCGTGGACGGCGTCACGAAGTAGGTGGCACTGTGCAGCAACTGTGTCGCCTCACCTAGTCGCAGTCAACCACGGTCAGCAGTACGGCCGGCTCTAATACGTCCATTTTGCATCATGAATTATTACTAATATTGTTGTTAATATTACCCATTATCCCTTATTATCACACAGTTGTTATGTTCTTTCTCTCTGAATAAGCAAGGTACATCACTGAGGGGGAAACATCTCGAAACTCGAATTCTGGACCGGGAAACCGAGAAAAAGGCAGAAAAATCAAATGCTCCAAATGACCTGAAACTTCACGGAGAATTTTTCTGGAATATTTAAGAATTTCTAGGCCAAAAATATACCCAGGAGGGGCCACTTGTTGTCCACAAGCCAAAAGGCCAACAGGGCACGCCCTCCCCCCCCAGGTCGCGCCCTAATGGCTTGTGGGGCCCTTACATGTCTCCCGACTCCACTCTTCTCCTATATGGTGTGTTTAGCCCTAGAAAAAATCATATGTTATCTTTTGGGACGACGCACTGTCGTCTCGAGGAGGGAACCTGGGCAGAGACCCTTTTGCTCTCTGGTAGAGAGATTTTGTCGGGGAAACTTCCTCCTGGAGGGGGAAATTGAAGCCATCGTCATCACCAACGCTTTATCCTTTGTGGGAGGACCAATCTTCGTAAACATATTCACCACCACCATCTAATCTCCAACCCTAGTTCATCTCTTGTATTCAATCTCTCTCTCAAAGCCTCAGATTGGTACCTGTGGGTTACTACTTGTGTTGATTACATCTTGAAGTTGATGCTTGTTGGATTACTTGGTGGAAGATATTATGTTCAGATCCTTAATTATTATTATTACACCTCTGATCTTGAACATGTTGATGAAGTGTGATTATTAACTACTGTTCGTGAGGACATGGAATAAGTCTTGTTATAAGTAATCATATAAAGGTTGTATTCGTTCGATATTTTGATGATATGTATGTTGTTACTTCTCTTAGTGGTGTCATATGAATGTCGACGACATGACACTTCACCATGTTATGGTCCTAAGGGAAGTCGTTCTGGAGTAGCAAGTAGATGATGGGTTGCGAGAGTGACAGAAGCTTAAACCCCAGTTTATGTGTTGCTTCATAAGGGGCTCATTTGGATCCACGTGTTTCATGCTATGGTTAGATTTATCTTAATTCTTCTTTCGTAGTTGTGGATGCTTGAGAGAGGGGGTAATCATAAGTTGGTTGTTTGTTCAAGTAAGAACAACACATTAGCACCGGTCCATGAACATATAAAATTATCAAAGTAGTGAGCGTGAATCAACTATATATGATTAACATGACTAGACAGAAATTCATATGTGTCGTCGGGAGCGCTTGTTTTATATAAGAGTACTTTAAGGCATGTCCTTTTCTATAAAAAGGATTCGGCTACCTTGATCCACCTTAGTTACTATTTTTAATTGTCACTTGTTAGGAATTATCTTGCTACAGAACAATCTATCACTGTTACTTATAGCACTTGCACAGAATACCTTGCTGAAAACTGCTTATCAATTCCTTCTGCTCCTCGTTGGGTTTGACACTCTTACTTATCAAAAGGGCTATGATTTATCCCCTATACTTGTGGGTCATCAAGACTCTTTTCTGGTACCGTTGTCAGGGAGTTGAGCACCTATGGTGAGTGGTAATTGGTAAGGAAACATTTTCTATACATACTGAAATTTGCTGTTGCTTGTCACTATGAATGGTCACCCTTTGAGTGGTTTGTTCACGGCATCTTTGCCTCGAAATAAACATGAGGAAGTTGTTCCTCAACCTACTAAACCTACCAAAAATATTTATTTTGAAATTCCTTCGGGTATGCTTGAAAAATTGTTATCTAATCCATATGATGGCACGACTCATCCTCATTACCATTTGGTATTTGTTGATGAGATTTTTGGATTGTTTAAGCTTTCAGGTCTACCCGGAGACAAAGTTAAGAAGAAATTTGTCCCTTTATATTTGGAGGGAAAAGCATTGATGTGGTACAAGCTATTTGATAATATTGGATCATGGGACTGGACTCGCTTGAAGCTGGAGTTTCATCAGAAGTTTTATCCTATGCATCTAATCCATCATGATCACATTTTTTTATAATTGCTGGCCTCGTGAGGGAGAAAGTATCACCAAAGTTTGGGGGATGCTTAAATATATGATTCACACCTGCCCCAACCGTGAGCTCCCAAGAGAATTGATAATACAAAAAAAATATGTTCGGCTTTCTCATGATGATCGAACATTACTTCATTATTGTGATGGTGGTTCTTATATGTAGGAGACTATTGAATTTAGATGGGATATTTTGGAAGAGATTAAATGCAACTCTTCATATTGGGAACTTGGTGAAGGTAAAGAGTCGGGTATAAAGCTTGATTTCGATTGCGTTAAATCTTTCATGGAAACTTCTCCCTTTCATGAGTCTAGCAATAAATATGGCCTTGACTCCAAGATAGTAGCTACTTTCCCAAGGATAAGTGGTTTAAATATCATCCTCCCACTGAAAAATTACCCGAGGAACCTATTAAATTAAGAAGGAAGAAATAATTGTTAACCATCTTGATCCAATGGTTCCTACTGCTTACATTGAGAAACCTCCTTTTCTTGTTAGGATTTGAGAACATGCTAAGGCTACAACATCGGTTAATAAGAGTTATCTTAGGACACCTACACCTTCTGAACAAATAAATGTTGAGCCTAATGTTTCTATAGTTAAAGATCTCCTAGTTTATAATATTGATAGGAGGTGATTTATTCATGTGATGAAGCTACTAGAATTGCAAAACCTATTAGAAACAAATGGGATGAACTTGATAAAAGTAAGCTAGTGGTAGGGGTGCATGTTATTTCAGTTAAAATTGTAGATCATGCTATCATGGCCTGTGTGATATAGGTGCTAGTATTAGTGCTATACCTTTTACATTATATCACGAAATTATGCAATATATAGAACCCTCTGAAATTGAAGATATTGATGTCACTATTAAACTTGCAAACCGTGATACTATTTCACCACTTGGGATTGTTAGAGATGTTGAAGTCTTGTGCGGAAAAGTCAAGTACCCCACTGATTTCCTAGTACTTGGTTCGGAACAAGATGACTTTTGTCCCATCATATTTGGTAGACCTTCCTTGAATACGATTAATGCTGAAATTAATTGTGCTGTTGAGAAAGCCAAATTGAGTTGGTAATATTTGTCATTAGTTTAATTTCTCCAAGTTTAGCAAACAGTCAAATGAAAAATAATTTCCTAATAAGGATTAAATAATTGGACTTGCTTCTATTGTTGTAACTCCTACCGATCCACTAGAGAAATACTTGCTAGATCTTGATAATCATATGCATTTGAATGAAAGGAATAAAATAGAGAGGATACTCCTTGAGCAGGAACCTATCCTTAAGCATAACTTAGCAGTTTAAATTTTACGTGATCCTTCTCCACCCAAGGGAGATGCCGTATTTGACCTTAAGGCTTTACCTGATACTTTGAAATATGCTTATCTTGATAACAAGAAAATATATCATGGTATTATCAGTGCTAATCTTTCAGAGCATGGAGAAAGATATTACTCAAAACTTTAAAGAGAACACGGCTGCTGTTGGATATACTCTTGATGATCTTAAGGGCATAAGCCCCACTCTCTGTCAGCATAAGATTATTATGGAATCGGATGCTAAACTAGTCGTTGATCATCAACACCGTCCCAACCCTAAGATGAAAGAGGTGGTAAGAAATGAATCACTAAGACTTACGTAAGCACGTATAATATATCCTATTGCTCATAGTAGATGGGTAAGTCATGTTCATTGTGTTCCTAAGAAGGGTGGTATAACTGTTGTTCCTAATGATAAAAATGAACTTATTCCACAAAGGATAGTAACTGGTTATAGGATGGTAATTGATTTCAGGAAATTGAATAAAGCTACTAGAAAAGATCATTACCCCTTGCCTTTTATTTATCAAGTGTTAGAAATATTATATAAGAACACAAACTTTTTCTTTCTTGATGGATATTCTGGGTTCTCTCAAATACATGTGTCAAAAAGAGGACCAAGAAAAAACAACTTTTACTTTCCCTTTTGGAACTTATGCTTATAGGCGTATGCCCTTTGGTCTATGCAATGCACCTACTACCTTTCAAAGATGTATGATTGTTATATTCTCTCACTTCTATGAAAAGATTGTTGAGGTTTTCATGAATAATTTTTCCATTTATGGGACTTCTTATGATGATTTTTGAGCAACCTTGATCTAGTTTTGCAGCGATGTGAAGAAACTAATATCGTCTTGTATTGGGAGAAGTGTCACTTTATGGTGAATGAAGGTATAGTGCTTGGGCATAAAATTTCTCAATGAGGTATTGAGGTGGATAAGGCCAAAGTTGATGCAATAGAGAAAATGCCTTGCCCAAAAGATATCAAAGGTATAAGAATTTCCCTTTGTCATGTTGGTTTCTATAGGCATTTCATTAAAGATTTCTAGGCCATTAACTAATCTTATCCAAAAAGATGTTTCTTTTGTTTTTTATGACGATGTTTCTCCAAAAAGAATTTCTTAGACCAATTCTTTCGGGACCTATTTACAGTCTTTTGCAATATTAATTTTATTTCTCTATTGGTTAATTCTACTTGACCACTAGCTTGAGGATGATAGAGAGATGCAATTATATGGTTAACATCATATCTAGCAAGCAACTTACGAAAAGCACCATGAATAAAATATGAACCACCATTAGTCATTAAGTATCTAGGGACTCCAAAACATGGGAAAACAAATTCCTTAAGCATTTTAATAGAGGTGTTATGATCAACACTACTGGTTGGAATAGCTACTACTAGTGACATAATCAACAACAACCAAAATATGTGTATACCCATTAGAGGAAGGAAAAGTTCACATATAATCAAATCGCCAAACATCAAATGCTTTAATAACAAGTGAATAACTCATAGGCATTTCTTGACGTCTACTAATATTACCAATTATCTGACATTCATCACAAGAGAGGACAAAATAGTAGGCCAATAAAATCCAGACTATAATACCTTTTATGCAGTTCTATCTCCCGCATGGTGTCCTCCATAAGCCTCGGAGTGACACTTCCAAAGGATTTGTTCCTGTTCATGCTCAGGTATACAACGTCTAATAATACCACCTACTCCCTCTTTATAATGATGTGGGTCATCCCAAAAGGAATGTCTTAAATCAAAGAAGAATTGTTTTCTTTTGGTGATAGGTGAAACTAGGTGGTATGTATTTAGCAACAATGTAATTAGCCTAATGAGCAAACCACGTTGTGTTATGAGAAACATTGACCACAACTAGTTGTTCATCAGGGAAGCTATCATCAATAGGTAGTGGGTCATCAAAAACATTTTCTAACCTAGACAAGTTATTAGCTACGGGGTTCTCAGCTCCTTTCCTATCAATGATATGCAAATCAAATTCTTGTAACAAAAGAACACACCTAATATGTCTAGGCTTAGCATATTTCTTTTCCATAAGATATTTAATAGCACCATGATGAGTGTGAACAACTACTTTAGAATCAACAATGTAAGATATGAATTTATCACAAGAAAATAAAATTGCTAAGAATTCTTTTTCAGTGATAGGATAATTTCTCTCGGCACTGTCTAGAGTTTTACTAGCATAATAGATAACATTTAATTTCTTATCAACTCTTTGTCGTAGAATAGCACCAATAGAATAGTCACTAGCATCACACATAACTTCAAAAGGCAAGTTCCAATCAAGTGGTTGAATAATAGGTGCAGAAGTTAAAGCTTTCTTAAGTGTTTCAAAGTCTTCTACAGAATCATCATCAAAAATGAAAGGAACATCCTTTTGTAATAAATAAGTAAGAGCCCTAGAAATTTTAGAGAAGTCTTTAATCAACCTTCTATAGAAAACAGCATGACAAGGAAACTACGGATACCTTTAATATCTTTAGGACATGGCATCTTCTGAATTGCATCAACTTTAGCCTCATCCACCTCAATACCTTGTTCGAAAATTTTATGACCCAAGACAATGCCTTCATTTACCATAAAATGGCACTTCTCCCAATTCAAGACAATGTTAGTTTGCTCACATCTCTGCAAAACTCGATCAAGGTTACTTAAGAAATCATCAAAAGAAGTTCCATAAACGGAAAAATCATCCATGAAAACCTCAACAATCTTTTCACAAAAATCAGAGAATATAGGAATCATACATCTTTGAAAGGTAGGAGGTGCATTGCATAATCCAAAAGGCATACGTCTATAAGCTTAGGTTCCAAAAGAACAAGTAAAGCTGGTTTTCTCTTGATCAGGTTGCGACATAGGTATTTGGGAGAAACTAGAATAACCATCTAGAAAGCAAAAAATGTTTGTGCTTCCATAATCTTTCTACCATTTGGTCTATGAAAGGTAAATGACAATGATCTTTTCTAGTAGATTTGTTTAATTTTCTAAATTCAATTATCATTCTATAGCCACACACAATTCTTTGTTGAATGAGTTCATTTTTATCATTAGGAACAACAATAATACCTCCTTTCTTAGGAACACAATGAGCAAGACTTACCCATCTACTATCAGTTATGGGATAAATTATACCTGCTTCCAGAAGCTTTAATATTTCATTTCTTATCACTTCTTTCATTTTGGGATTCAGTCTTCATTGGTGATCAAAACGGGTTTAGCATATGATTCCATATTAATCTTGTGCTGATAGAGAATCGGGCTAATGCCCTTAAGATCATCAAGAGTATACCCAATAGAAGCTCGGTACTTCCTTAAAGTTTTTAACAATATTTCTTCTTCATGCTCGTAAGGTTAGTACTCGTAATAACACGATATATCTTCTTTTCATCCAGATAAGCATATTTGGAAGTGTCGGGTAATTGCTTTAATTGAAACACAGGATCACCCTTAGGTGGAGGAGTTCATCCTAGAGTTTCAACACGCAGGTTGTGTTTAAGGATAGGCTTTTTTTTCAAAGAACATTTTATCTATTTCTTGAAGTAGCTTCCATTTTGCATCATGTTTTGGTAAACAATTCTCATTGGAGGAGAACCCAAGCATATGAAAATGTCAAACTACTCAAAGAAAAAGTTAAAATATGGCATGAAAAAAGAATCCAAAAGCGAGAATTCATAGTTGGTGAATATGTTGTATTGTACAATTCTCGTCTTAGATTTTTTGCACGAAAACTTCTTTCCAAATGGGAAGGACCATATATGGTCGAAGAAGTTTATCAGTCTCGAGTTATTAAAATCCATAATCTTGAAGGCACTAACCCGAAGGTGGTCAATGGTCAGAGAATAAAGCACTATATTTCAGGTACACCTATTAATGTTGAAATAAATATTATTCAAACCATGACACTGGAGGAACACATAAAGGAGACCTTCCAGAACACTCTAGAACCCTTAAAAAGAAGAGGTATGTGATACGGTAAGTAAACGGACTCCGAAAAATCCGCAAAAATATTTTCTGATAGTTTTGGAAAATTATAGAAATTGGAAATTGATAAACACACGGTAAGGCAACCCAGGTGCCCATTAGGCACTAGGGCATGCCAGCCCCCCTCGCACGGCATGGTGGGTAGTGGGACCCTCGGGCACCTTCCTGGCTCTGTTTTCTTGTAGGACAAGTATTTCCATTTATAAAAATTATTTATATATATCTCCCAATGATTTGACCCCAGTACCATGGAGAAATCATGTGTTCTTATTTCGTGTTGTTTTTCCTGGCAGGTCTAAAATTATATCGTCTCAACATTTGGAGGGAGGGAGCTATCTCACTGATTTCATCGCAAACCCTAAGGTCTATGGAGATGTGGATCACTACGGCTAGACTGTGGAGGAGGAGCAAGACAAAGATAGGAAGAAAATGGGGATTGCTCTGAGGAAGAGGAATATCCACTGCCTCAACCCGGAGATATGCACGTGGAATTTAAGAAGTCAAGCATCCCTAGCAAGTACAAACCTAAGGTCCAATTTATCCATTCCCGTTTTCTGCACGAGAGCAAAACGGCATTATGTGAAAATATATTAAAGCTGGAGTTGGAGAATGAGGGTGTGAGGGAGGATAATTTCAACCTCAGACGCAAGTTGGAGAAGAAAAACACACCACCACCACCTCCATCTTCATCACCAAAGAAAGAGACTTGAGTACATTGGTATGGAAACTCCCCTTGGCTTGTGCCAAGCTTGGGGGAGGTGCCCCAGTATCGTATCACGATCACCCTTATTATCTTTATCCATCTTAGTTTGATCTTTAGTTATTTTATGATTTATTCAAATAAAAGTTTAGTTTGGTCCATATTTTTGAGTGCTAGTTTCGTGATCTATCTATGTATCGAGTGAGAGTTATATAATAAAGTTTAATTTGAGATTTTTGCTTCTTTACTTTCTTCATACAATCAAAATAAAGGAAAATAATGAAAAGATCATATGTTAATCTTATAGTAAGTAGTGACATCACATAAGGAAAAGTACAAGTGGTATAATTTGTTGAATGTTGACAAACATAACATTGGTAGGTGATGCAAAACATGAAAGAATTAATAAGGAAAGAGAAGATTTACATGCAAATACACTATCCTTGACATATTTTATGATTGCGATCCCCCATTAATTATAATATACCAAAACTGTTTATGTTGGACAAGGAAGAAAACGTAATGATTTATGTTTGCTCACATTCACATAGAAGTTATATCTTTGCTAGCCAAAAATCCGCACTAAGTAGATATACTACTTGTGCATCCAAAACCTTAAGCCCAAATCCATGTTTTAAGAGTCCACCATACCTACCTATGGATTGAGTAAGATCCTTCAAGTAAGTTGTCATCGGTGCGCAAGGCAATAAAAATTGCTTCTAAACATGTTCAATCATTTAGTGTAATGGAAATAAAGCGTTGTACAAACTTGTGATAGCAATAATAAAAGCGATAAACCACATAATAAAGGATGTCGTCATAAGGGGCAATATAACATAATGTTCCTTTGCACTAAGGGATTTGACATACAACCAAAAAGCACATGACAACCTCTTCTTCCCTCTGCGAAGGGCATATCTTTTACCTTGATGTATTTACTTTTATGCAAGATGATGACCCACAAGTATCGGGGATAAATCGTAGTCCTTTTGATAAGTAAGAGTGTCGAACCTATCGAGGAGCAGAAGGAAATGACAAGCGGTTTGCAGCAAAGGAATATCTGCAAGCACTAAAATAGCGGTAACAAGTTGTTTGATAGAAAGTAACGAGTACCAATAGTAACAATAGGTGCAGTAAGGTCGCCCAATCCCTTTGTGGCAAAAGACAGGCCAGAACAGTTTCTTATAATGGGCAAAGCTTTCTTGAGGGCACACGGGAATTTCATCTAGTCACTTTTATCATGACATGTTAATACGCGTTCGGTACTTTGATAATTTGATATGTGGGTGGACCAGTGCTTGGGTGTTGTTCTTACATGAACAAGCCTGCCACTTATGATTAACCCTCACGCAAGCATCTGCAACTACGAGAAAAGTACTAATAATAAATTCTAGTCATATCACTAAACATAGGGATCCAAATCAGCCCCTTCGGGAATAGCGCATAAACTAGGGTTTAAGTTTATGTCACTCTCGCAACCCACCATCTAATTACTACACCACAATGCATTCCCTTAGGCCCAAATATGGTGAAGTGTTATGTAGTCGATGTCCACACAACTCCACTAAGGGAATCACAACATTCATATCATCAAAATATCGAATGCATATCAACTTCACATGACTACTTGCAACATGACTTCTCTTGTGGTTTCAGGAACAAAATTAACTACTTACAAGTGATAAACATGCTCATGATCATAGAGGTATTAAATAGCATATTGGATCTGAATATATGATCTTCCACCAAATCAACCCTAAAGCATCAACTACAAGATGTAA
Organism: Hordeum vulgare subsp. vulgare; assembly: GCF_904849725.1. NCBI lineage: Eukaryota > Viridiplantae > Streptophyta > Magnoliopsida > Poales > Poaceae > Hordeum > Hordeum vulgare. Next base: position 509,911,501 of record NC_058522.1, read on the forward strand.
TCAACGTTACTAGTCACACCCCAGGTACCAATCTGAGGTTTCGGTACAAGACTAAGCACAACAGATGAACTAGGGTTTTGAGGGGAGATGTGATACGTCTCCAACGTATCTATAATTTTTTATGGTTTCATGCTATTATCTTGTCAAACTTTGGATGTTTTGTATGCCTTTTATATATTTTTTGGAACTAACTTATTAACTCAGTGCCAAGTGCCAGTTCCTATTTTTTCCATGTTTTTGGCCCCTTTCAGAGGAGGATTTTGAACAGAGTCCAAACGGAATGAAACTTCCAAAAAGATTTTTTCCGGAACAGAAAAAGATCGGAGAGCCGGAGAATCAGGGCAGGGGACCACCAGGTACCCCACAAGCCCACACGGCGTGGCCAGGGGGGCCCTTGGCCACCAGGCTTGTGAGCTCCCTGAGGCCCCTTTTCCCTAGGTTTTGCGCCTATATATTCCCTAAAAATCCCAAAAAAATCAGGAGATCGTCGAAAGTACTTTTCCGCACCCGCAAGCTTCTGTCTCCGCAAGATCCCATCTGGGGCACGTTCTGGTGCCCTGCCAGAGGGAGGATCCGGACATGGAGGGCTTCTTCATCAACACCGTGACCTCTCGATGATGCGTGAGTACTTCACCATAGACCTACGGGTCCATAGCTAGTAACTAGATGGCTTATTCTCTCTCTTGGATCTTCAATACAAAGTTCTCCATGATCTTCATGGAGAACTATCCGATGTAATCTTATTTTGTGGTGTGTTTGTCGAGATCCGATGAATTGTGGATTTATGATCAAATTTGAGTTTCTTCTAATCTCTCTTATGCATGATTTCATATCCTTGTAATTCTCTTCGAGTTGTGGGTTTTGTTTGGCCAACTATATCTATGATTCTTGCAATGGGAGAAGTGCTTGGTTTTCGGTTCATACCGTGCGGTGACCTCACCCAGTGATAGAAGGGGTAGCGAGGCACGCATCGTGTTGTTGCCATCAAGGGTAAAAAGATGGGGTTTTCATCATTGGTTTGGGATTATCCCTCTACATCATGTCATCTTGCTTAAGGCGTTACTCTGTTCATCATGAACTCAATACACTAGATGCATGTTGGATAGCGGTCGATGTGTGGAATAATATTAGTAGATGCAGAAAGTTCGGTCTACTTGTCTCAGACGTGATGCCTATACATATGATCATTGCCTTAGATATCGTCATGACTTTTCGCGGTTCTATCAATTGCTCGACAGTAATTTGTTCACCCACCGTAATATTTTCTATTTTGAGAGAAGCCTCTAGTGAACACTATGGCCCCAGGGTCTACTCCACACCATATTTTCAGCCTTACACTTTTTACTTTGTTGCACTTTCCGCCTTCAGATTTCACTTTGCAAACAATCTTGAAGGGATTGACAACCCCTTTATAGCGTTGGGTGCAAGCCCTTTTGTGTTTGCGCAGGTACTCTGGACTTGAGGAGATTCTCCTACTGGATTGATACCTTGGTTCTCAAACTGAGGGAAATACTTACTGCTCCTGTGCTACATCACCCTTTCCTCTTCAAAGGAAAAACCAACACAGGCAAGTCTTCGTCAACGTGTCAAATTCTGGCGTTGTTGTTTGAGAAGTAGCAGAAGGATTTCTGGCGCCGTTGCCGGGGAGGATCAAGTCAAGAACTCATCCAAGTAAGTGTCACAAACTCATCTCTTGCATTTACTTTGTTTGCCAGTTGCCTCTCGTTTTCCTCTCCCCCACTTCACCAATTTGCCTTTTTCGTTTGCCTTTTCGTTCGCCCTTTTCTCGCTTGTTCTTTGTCCGCTTATGTGCTTGCTTGCTTGTCGAAGTCACCATGAATGAAAACACCAAACTTTGTGACTTCTCGAATACTAATAATGATGATTTTATTAGTACTCCGATTGCTCCCGCCACTAGTGCGGAGTCATACGAAATCAATGCCGCTTTGTTGAATGTCGTGGGTATAAGTCTGACAGTAGATGTGTAGGGTACGAAAGGATGGGCAGAGCCTTAGCTACGACGAGGTTGTATGAGTTCAGGCCCCTCTACGATGGAGGTAATAGCCCTACGTCTCAGTGCTCTTGGGAGCTTGTTGTCGAGTGGAATATGGATTACAGTGAATTGCTAACCCCTGCACCAGTGGGGAAGGGTGGCTTATATAGAGTGCGCTACCCTTCACAATGGTTCGGTGCACAGGGGTGGAGTAGTGGCGAGTAAATGCCTACGTTACAGGTAACGTACGTCTTAAATGCTAATAAAGGCACATGGAAACGTATGACTGTTACCCTCCAGGGGGGTTACGATGCACAGAGTGGAATCCAGTCGGTAAGTTTGATACGCTCCGAATGCTCATCTCCGACTGGATGATGGTGGATCCGTCACAGACTGGATAATGGGAAGTCCTTAATTCAGCCGCAACTGACTAAGGGCCTTATCTCTTATGAAGGATAGTCCTTGGGTAGGACTTATAGGGCAGGCGTATGACCCTACCCTAGGACTATAACCCCATCATTAGTCCCCGAATGGATCGGGGTTGGAACGACGAAGCGATGCTTGGAGTATGGATCCGATTGGTATGGATGCGACTTTGGCGTTATTTGCCTCGATCCATTTTATCTTCTTTGACCCATGATCTGAGTGGATGTATTTGTGAAACGAACCGTCAGGGACCGAGTGCTTCCGCGGTATCTTTTGACGTGACCGGTAACTGACAGCGGCGGATTTTCCGGGACCCTCAAATTTCGGTTGCCGCGCGCTCGGCGGGGATGACGACATCGCAATCGAGTAGTACTTGACGCCTCGATTCCCGCGCCTTCATCTTCTCCACTGATATCGCAGCAACCGGTCGGGGGATAAGATTTCGGGGCCACTTGCTAGTGACCCAGTTGGAACCCTATTTAAACTTCTGCGGCAAGGGTTTTTCGTTACGCTCGCCTGATAGCTCGCACTTGCCCCGTTTCGCTCGCCACCTCCTGCTCATCTCAAGCTCTTTCCTTCTCCTTCTCCCTTGCGGGTCTGCAACCTCCATCATGACAAAGGGGAAGACAAGCAAGCTTGAGGCGTGGAAGAAGAAGGGGAAGGCGACGGCTCCTGCTCAGCGGCGGCAGCGAGCGCTACCGGCAGGTTGGATCCAAGGGGATTTCCTCCCCTCCACGGTGACGGACGAGAACTTGCTGGAGTTGGTGGAGCACGGAATGATTGCGCACGGGTCGTGGAGGTTGCCGGCGGAGGGCGAAACCGAGCCGGCGCCCCGGGAGGGGGAGCGCGTCTTGTTGCTTAGCCACGTGCAGCGAGGTTTCTCTCTTCCTCCCCATCCCTTCTTCAAAGGTATAATGAACCACTTCGGGGCGCAGCTCCACCATTTCCCCCCAAACGCTATCGTCGTGTTGTGCGAGTGTTTCATCGGCTGTCCTCCCCATTGGGGGCTTTTCAAACACATCTTCTCTGCTAGATCCCAAACCATCAAACGACTTAACCAGTCGGATGATAAAACACACCTCCTCCAGCTCTACGGAGGCTTAGGCTTCCAAGAGAAGAGTAAAAGTAACTATCCAGCTCTTCAATTGAGTGAATCTGTTAGGAACTGGCAGTCGACATGGTTCTACTGCCAGGACGTTGCATGCCCGAATGCCACAACTGGACTGCCTCCTTTTAGCTTAAACCGGCCGGCTCCGCCTAAGCAGCTCGCGCTCACGAAGGCGGAGAAGGTTCAGATCCGGCTACTGGTAGATGCGCTTGTAGATGTCGTCCGTAGGGGAGTCACCGGGATAGATTAGCTGGAGGTTTTCCTGGGTCGGCGTATCCAGCCCCTGCAAGCTCGACACCATGCCATGTGGCACTACACGGGGCCTGAGGACTCCACTCGGACCAATGTCGAGTGTGTGACCGGGGAGACGGTGGCGTCGTGGGTCCTCAACATCACGGGCGCCTGTGAAAACCCCAGAGGGGCCCGGCGAGTGAAGGCCTTCCGCGCGGACAACCCTCCTCCGAATGAGGTGAGTAAAACTCATCGAGTGCGCACAATTGTCTTAGATTTATCGCTTTCTTGAATCACTGTCTGACGTCTGATGTTGTCGACTGTATCTTGTGCACGAGTGGACTAACTGGTTTTCCCCTATCTCGAACGGGAATCCGGCCGAGGAGGAGGAAGGCAGCCAGGAGGGCAGCGTGGAGAGCGTCGAGTACGTCTCCGACAGTGGGGAGACGGAGGAGGAGTCCGAAGAAGAAGAGGAGGAAGATGAAGAGCAGAACTCGCCACCCCCATCGCCAGAGCTTCGAACCAAACACCGTCATGAACCCGCGGCTCCTTCGGCCCCTCCAACATCCTCGAGTGCCCCGCCAACCGGTCCTGTGGTTCCGAGCGCCTCACCAGCCGTTCCCGTGGTTCCGAGTGCTCGGAGCACCAAGAGGACCAGGGACGCTGCTGCTGAGCCTGCGGGTCAGCCCTCTAAGGTGGCCAAACCGAGTGGATCTAAGCCTTGGAAGGCTTTGCCGCGGATGAGGGTCACAGTTCCTGTCACCTCAACGTAAGTGCATTGTTCTTCTATCTTCTTCCGGTATTCGATTGAACTCCTGTTTATTGGTCGAATGAATTTCACTCGACAGGGTTGCCACCTCTGCCACCTCTCTGGCACGCTAGGGGGACGATCCCATGGACATGGACAACGTTGTCACATCCCAGCCAGGTGCGTCGTGGCGATTCCGAGAGTTTACATTATTGCATCACGAATTCTGTCTTTGGTCTTGCCTTTTTCCTGTGGTCTCACGCCGTTCAGTCGGGTTTCCCTCAGGGGTGATTTATGTGGAGGAGGGCGACCAGGGGAGGTCTGAGCAAGCTCTGGTGCCTGTCCTTGAGGCTGTTCCGCCGGTTACTACTCTCGCCATGGACGCGTCGTCGACTGAAACGGTGCTGATCGCTACTGAACCGACTTGAGCAGGCCTTGGGATGCCCAAGGAGTCTCCTACGATGCCAGGTCTGTCGACTGTCCAGTACAACGTCCAGCGCCTCCCAGAAGATCAGGTGGGAGCTGCCAAGGGGGCCATGGTGCAGGCGGAGTTGATGGCGGGAGAGGCCAAGAGAGCGTACGACTCCATCGCGTCCGTGTACAAGCGAAGCTTGGAACTGCGGGACGATATCCGAGTAAGTGGGCTAGTAAGTATTTACTTTCCTCTTGTAACCCAGTGGATGTGAGCAATGTACTCGGATAGATTATGATTTTTTTGCAGTGGGTTCACTCTTAGTGAACCCAGTGGAAGACTTCTGTCGAGTGCTTGCACCGGTAGTTGTCTTTATACACATTTCCTTTAACTTGATCAGATCAAAAACTAATCTGTTCGAATGTTACCGGGGGGGCACTCCAAGTGCACCTACTGGATGAGTCCCCGAGAGTAATTTTACTCAGGTCGGGTAGTAGTAACCTCATAGGTTTGTTTGTTGTCATGTATCTCAATAGGGCTGACCTGTTTGAGCTTCATGCCAGTGGGGTCACTCTTAGTGAACCTACTGGGTGTAGTCCCCGAGACCGCTGTCGACTGCTTGCGTCGGCAGGGGTCTGAAGAACTTAGAATCTTTATTGTTGTCCTTGTTGAATTTGTCTGATCGTCTCTTGGCGCTGACTTGCAGAAAACTTGCGAGATGGGAGTAGCGTACGAGACTCTGAGGGCTGAAAAGGTGCAGTTTGCTGGGGAACTGGATGCAGCAATGGTTGCGTTGGCTGGTATGAAGGATGTTCTGGCTGAACGAGAAAAGTCCTTGGAGGAGGCCCGTGAGGCAAACAAGGCATTGACTGCTGAAGTGGATAAAATGGGGAAACAAAGGACCGAGTTGATGGGACAGATGAAAGTGTTGAACAGGCGGTGCATAGCACAGGAAAATTACGTCAGTGACTGGGCCCGGAAGATGATAGCTCTTCTCGGTGGTAAGTTCTGTTTTTCCGAGTGCTTGTGGACTGTGCATTTCATTCTGCGCTTATTGTTTGCTCTCCTGTCTTTGCAGATTTTTGCATGGACGCTGAGGTGGAAGCAGCTGACGTTGAGCGTTCGATTCTTCCGAACATTCCACTCGGCGATGACGCCAATCGAGATATGCTCCGAGCGCACATTCGCCTGGGAAAAGTGGGACCTTTCATCGGTTGACTGAGAGAGGTTGTCGGCCTAATCGACAAGGAGCTTTGGCCTGAAGACGAGACTCGGCACGAGATGGAAGGCTTGATGATTCGGCTGGAGGAGGTCCCGAACCGAGTGCAGGCGTGGAAGAAGTCTGTGGCTCACTGTGGTGCGGACGTCGCTCTGTCGCTTGTCCGAGTGCACTGCAAGGAAGCTCGCGAAGAGAAGCTGAAGGCGTTGCAGGTCGCCAACACGAAAAAGCTTCGATTCGAGGACTTCATGGAGACCTTCCTTGAGAGCGCCACTCGCATCACCGACGGGATCGACCTCGACACATTCGTGGAGCCTGCCAGTCCCAGCGCCAGTCCTGACGACGTTTAAGAAAACTTTTTGCCTCGGTATGCCGAGTGTTGGTTGTAAGAAACTTTGGCCACTGTTGTTGGCCGTCACATTCTTGGTTCGGTGTGGATAAGCTTGATCTACACCGAACCAACTATCTTTAGGTGAACTTTGAATTTGAATCGAAATTTTTGCTCTTCTTCTGCCAAAGAGTTGTTGACACGATTTTGGCTCGTGGTTTTGGTTTGGCGTTTCTTGGTGAAGCCAATAGCAAACATGCGGAGCATGTAATTGTATGTTGTCTTGACATCTGCATGAGCCTCACTGAGGGTCTGCTGAGTCCCCGAGTGGATCTGTAGGATACACTCGAAGGCAATTGAGTACTTAGGCGATTCGTGATCGCGGCTAAGTCTTCGAGTGCGACTGTAAGGTCATACTCGGAGCGAGTTGCTACTCATGTAATTGTCAGTAGTCTTGACATCTACATGAGCCTCAATGAGGGTCATGCTACTTATGTAATTGTCAGTTGTTTTGACATCTACATGAGCCTCACTGAGGGTCTGTTGAGTCCCCGAGTGTACCTGTAGGATACACACGAAGGCCATTGAGAACTTAGGCGATTCGTGATCGCGGCTAAGTCTTCGAGTGCGACTGTGAGGTCGTGCTCAGAGTGAGTTTTTACTCACGTAATTGTCAGTGGTCATGACATCTACATGAGCTTCAATGAGGTTCTGCTATTCATGTAATTGTCAGTAGTCTTGACATCTACATGAGCCTCAATGAGGGTCTGCTAAGCCTCCGAGTGGATCTGTGAAATACACTCGAAGGAAGCTTTCTATTTAAGCGATTCTTGATCGCAGACAAGTCTCCGAGTGCAACGTTAAGTGTACACTCGGAGAAAGTGTGTAGTTAGGGGATTCGCGATCGCAGCTAAGTCTCCAAGTGCGACGTTTAGTGCACACTCGGAGAAAGTTAATATTTAGGCGATTTTGGATCGCAGCTAAGTCCCCGAGTGCGACATTTAGTGCACACTCGAAGAAAGTTAATACTTAGGCGATTCTGGATCGCAGCAAAGTCCCCGAGTGCGACGTTTACTGCACACTCGGAGAAAGTTAATACTTAGGCGATTCTGGGTCGCGGCTAAGTCCCCGGGTGCGACGTTTAGTGCACACTCGGAGAAAGTTAATACTTAGGCAATTCTGGATCGCAGCTAAGTCTCCGAGTGCGACGTTTAGTGCACACTCGGAGAAAGTTAATACTTAGGTGATTCTGGATCGCACCTAAGTCCCCGAGTGCGACGTTTAGTGCACACTCGGAGAAAGTTCGTACTTAGGCGATTCTGGATCGCAACTAAGTCCCTGAGTGCGGGGTTTAGTGCACACTCGGAGAAAGTTAATACTTAGGCGATTCTGGATCGCGGCTAAGTCCCCGAGTGCGAAGTTCAGTGCACACTCGGAGAAAGTTAATACTTAGGCGATTCTGGATCGTAGCTAAGTCTCCGAGTGCGACGTTTAGTGCACACTCGGAGAAAGTTAATACTTAGGCGATTCTGGATCGCGGCTAAGTCCCCGAGTGCGACGTTTAGTGCACACTCGGAGAAAGTTAATACTTAGGCGATTCTGGATCGCAGCTAAGTCTCCGAGTGCGACGTTTAGTGCACACTCGGAGAAAGTTAATACTTAGGCGATTCTGGATCGCGGCTCTGTCCCCGAGTGCGACGTTTAGTGCACACTCGGAGAAAGTTAATACTTAGACGATTCTGGATTGCAGCTAAGTCTTCGAGTGCGACGTTTAGTGCACACTCGGAGAAAGTTAATACTTAGGCGATTCTGGATCGCGGCTAAGTCCCCGAGTGCGAAGTTTAGTGCACACTCGGAGAAAGTTAATACTTAGGCGATTCTGGATCGCCGCAAAGTCCCCGAGTGCGACGTTTAGTGCACACTCGGAGAAAATTAATACTTAGGCGATTCTGGATCGCGGCTAAGTCCCTGAGTGCGACATTTAGTGCACACTCGGAGAAAGTTAATACTTAGGCGATTCCGGATCACAACTAAGTCTCCGAGTGCGACGTTTAGTGCACACTCGGAGAAAGTTAATACTTAGGAGATTCTGGATCGCGGCAAAGTCCCCGAGTGCGACGTTTAGTGCACACTCGGAGAAAGTTAATACTACTGACACCAATCTGCGACCGGATTTTGCAACCGCGGAAGAATTTTGAATCTGCAAAAACTCAATCTGCTTTGTATTATTTCACCAATACTTGTTCTTTACATTGCTTCAGTCGATGGTCATGTTTAGAAGCGCTTCAGGAGATCTCCGTTCCATGCTCGCGGCTCATCCGTTTCCCTGTCGATGTTGTAGAGTCGGTATGCTCCGTTGTTCAGCACCTTGGAGACGATGAAGGGTCCTTCCCAGGCGGGAACCAACTTGTGAGGTGTTTGCTAATCCACTCGGAGCACCAGGTCGCCTGCTTGGAATGTACGACTCCTGACGTGTCGCGCGTGAAAGCGCCGCAGATCTTGTTGATAAATGGTTGAGCGAGTCAGTGCCATCTCGCGCTCCTCCTCTAGAAGATCCACTCCGTCTTGCCTTGCTTGTTCTGCTTCAGCTTCGGAGAAGAGTTCAACTCGTGGAGCGTTGTGAAGCAAGTCACTCGGAAGGACTGCCTCTGCTCCATACACGAGGAAGAACGGGGATCGCCCTGTAGATCTATTTGGGGTTGTGCGGAGACCCCAAAGCACCGAAGGTAGCTCGGTGACCCATGCGCCAGCGGCATGTCCCACCTCTCACAGGAGTCGAGGCTTCAAACCTTGCAGAATAAGTCCATTCGCCCGCTCTGCTTGCCCGTTTGTTTGGGGATGCGCCACAGATGCAACATCCACTCGGATACCTTGGCCTGTACAGAAACCTTTGAATCTGTCCGAGTCAAAGTTTGTTCCGTTGTCAGTGATTATGCTGTGAGGTACCCCGAATCTGGAGATGATGTCCCTGACAAACTTGATGGTCGTTAGGGCGTCGAGCTTCTTGATGGGCTTGGCTTCGATCCACTTTGTGAAGTTGTCGACTGCCACCAACAGATGTGTGAATCCCCCTTGGCCTGTCCTAAATGGACCGACTGTATCTAATCCCCATACCGCAAACGGCCAAAGAAGAGGGATTGTCTTCAACGCAGATGTTGGTTTGTGGGACTTGTTAGAGTAGAACTGACAGCCTTCACATCGGTCGACCATATATTTCGCCATTTCATTCGCCTGCAGCCAAAAGAAGCCAGCTCTGAATGCTTTGGCGACGATTTCTCTTGAGGAGGCGTGATGACCGCAGGTTCCCGAGTGAATTTCTTCCAGGATCAACTATCCCTCATCAGGGGAGATGCATCGTTGAAGGACGCCTGAAATGCTTTCCTTGTACAACTGGCCATCAATGACAGTGAACGACTTTGACCTGCGAATGATCTGTCTGGCTTGGACTTCGTCTTCCGGTAATTCTTGCCTCAGGATGTATGCAATGAATGGCACAGTCCACTCGGGGATGATAGCAAGAATCTCCATGATCAAATCAACCACGGCAGGGACATCGACTTCAGTCGGATCTGTGGAGCTCTTTGCTTGTACTGGTTCCTTTGTGAAGGGATCTTCTTTAACTGAAGGAAGGTGGAGGTGCCCGAGGCAGACGTCACTCGGGACTGGTCTCCGAGTGGATCCGAGTTTTGCCAACTCATGAGCTGCTTGGTTTTTCAGTTGCGGAACGTGGTGGAGTTCCAGACCTTCAAACTTTTCCTCAAGCTTCCTCACTGCATTGCAGTACGTGGTCATGGTGGGGTTCCTGACGTCCCACTCCTTCATCACTTGATTGACCACCAAATCCGAATCGCCATAGACCATTAGGCGACGGACGCCGAGTGAGATGGCCATGCGCAGTCCATAAAGGAGAGCTTCATACTCTGCCTCGTTGTTGGTGGAATCAAAGTGTATCTGCAACACATACTTGAGTTTGTCATCCTTTGGCGATATGATCACAACGCCAGCGCCGGAGCCATTCAACATCTTGGACCCATCGAAGAACATTGTCCAATGAGCCGAGTAGATGTGGGTCTGTTGCTGTTGTTCTACCCATTCTGCTATGAAGTCAGCCAGAGCTTGAGACTTTATAGCTTTCTTGGCCTCGAACTTGATGTCGCAGTACAACATCTCCATTGCCCATTTCGCCACTCGGCCCGATGCGTCCCGATTGTGGAGGATTTCCGACAACGGAGCATCAGAAACGACAGACACCGAGTGATCTTGGAAATAATGGGCCACCTTCTTCGCAGTCATGTAAATCCCGTAGATAAGTTTCTAATAGTGGGGATACCTCTGCTTGGAAGGAGTCAGGACTTCGGAGACATAATACACTGGCCGCTGAACCTTGTATGCTTTGCCTTCTTCTTCTCGTTGGACTGTGAGAACAGTGCTGACGACTTGATTTGTAGTCGCGATGTACAGAAGAAGGGGCTCTTTACTGAGCGGAGCAGTAAGAACCGGCTGGGTGGAAAGTAGGACTTTGAGGTCGTCGAATGCGACTTGGGCTTCGTCTGTCCACTCGAAAGTATCCGATTTCTTCATGAGTCGGTACAGAGGAAGCGCCTTCTCGCCGAGTCGACTGATAAACCTGCTCAAAGCCGCTAGGCAACCTGTGAGCCTTTGAACATTGTGTATTCTGACCGGCCGCTCCATTCGGACGATGGTCCCGATCTTTTCGGGGTTGACATCGATCCCTCGTTCGGAAACGAAGAAACTGAGTAACTTTCCGCTGGGAACACCGAATGAACACTTGGCTCGGTTGAGCTTGATATCATACCTACGAAGGTTGGCGAATGTTTCTGCCAAGTCAGTCAGCAGGTCGGAACCTTTGCATGACTTGACTACGATATCATCCATATACGCCTCCACATTCCGACCGATCTGGTCGAGGAGGCATTTTTGGATCATGTGCATAAAGGTTGCTCCTACATTCTTCAAACCAAATGGCATAGTGATGTAGCAGAAGCACCTGAATGGGGTGATGAAGGCAGTTTTTAATTCATCGAGGCCATATAGACGGATCTGATGATAGCCCGAGTAGGCATCAAGAAATGACAAACGCTCGCAACCCGCAGTCAAATCGACAATTTGATCGATGCGGGGAGCGGAAAATGGTCTTTTGGGCAGACCTTGTTGAGATGCTTGAAGTCGATGCACATTCGGAGCGACTTGTCCTTCTTGGGCACCATGACAACATTGGCGAGCCACTCGCAGTGGTGTACCTCGCGAATGAAGTTGGCTGCCAAAAGCTTGGCCACCTCTTCTCCGATTGCCTTCCTCTTGTGCGCGGCGGACCGACGCAGGCGTTCTCGGACAGGCCGAGCGGCAGGATCCACATGCAGTCGGTGCTCAGCCAACTCCCTGGGTACACCTGGCATGTCAAAGGGCTTCCATGCGAAGATGTCCCAGTTCTCACGGAGGAATTGGATGAGCTCGGCTTCCTATTTAGGATCGAGAGTGGTGGAGATGTTCGTCGGGGCAGCGGTGTCATCCGTCGGGTGGATGCTGACCTTCTTCGTCTCTCCCGCCGACTGGAATGCGGACTCCAAAGCTGGCTTCTTCGAACGCATCAGGTCAGCGGGGTCGACTGTCTTCTTGTACTCGTCAAGCTCGAGGACAGCCATCTGCTGATCGGCGATCCTCGATCTCTGCTACAGACACTCCTCGGCCCGCTGCCGATTGCCTATGATAGTGATCACACCTTTCGGGCCTGGCATCTTCAGCTTCAGGTACACGTAACATGGACGGGCCATGAAACGTGCATATGCCGGGCGGCCCAGAATCGCGTGGTACACACTCTGGAAGTCCACCACCTTGAACGTCAGCTTTTCCTTGCGGAAGTTCTTGTCAGAGCCGAAGACAACGTCCAACGCGATCTGGCCGAGTGACTTGGCCTTTCGTCCAGGGACGACTCCATGGAACTGCATGCTGCTCTCGCTGAGTTTGGACATCGGAATGCCCATCCCCTTGAGAGTGTCGGCGTACATGATGTTCAAGCCACTGCCGCCGTCCATGAGGACTTTGCGCAGTCGGACTCCTTCCACCACCGGGTCGACGACCAGAGCCTGTCTCCCTGGGGTGGGTACGTGTGCTGGATGATCCGACTGGTCAAAGGTGATCGCAGTCTGAGACCATTTGAGGAACGTGGGGTTGGTCGGCGTGGCCATGTTCACCTCTCTGTTCACCAGCTTCAGTCGACTCTTACTTTCAACGTCAGCAAAAATCATCAGAGTTGCATGGACTTGGGGGAACGGATCCTCCTTGTCCTCCTCATCCTGTTCATTGCCCTTTTCACTCGGTTGCCCTTCGCCTAACCCTTGGATCAGGAGGCAACATTGCCGAGTGGTATGCTTCGGATATATGGGTTGCCCTCTTCATCCATCTTCATGTGGACCGGACATGGCTGGTGCAGGATGGGGTTGCTGAACTGCTTCTTCTTGGGGGTGAATTGAGCCTTCCCCTTGCCTTTGAACTTGGCATTGGTAACAGCTGCGGCTTGTGCCTGCGGAGTGGACGGAGCTTTCTGCTTGTGCTTCCGAGTGTTATTCCCATCTCCATCGGCGACTGCTTTGTGCTTGCCGCTACGGATGCGGTCCTCTTCTTCGCCATTAGCATAGCATGCCGCTATCTCCATCATCTTGCTCATGGAGATGTCACCAGTTCGACCGAACTTCAGGTACAGATCTCTGTACCGCACGCCTGCCTTGAAGGCGTAGACTGCTTGGTGCTCTGTGACGTTATCCACCGTGTGGTAGAGGGTCGTCCAACGCTGAATGAAATCGCGAAGGGTTCATTCTGCTTCTGGAAACAGTGCTGGAGCTCCACGAGGCCAGCACGGCGCTTGCACGTTCCTTCGAAGGTCCTGATGAAGACTCGGGCCAGATCTGCCCAGCTATAGATGCTTGAGGGATCCAACTGGTTCAGCCACGCTCGTACCGAGCCCTCGAGCATCAGAGGGAGGTGCTTCATGGCGATGTGGTCGTCTCCTCCTCTGATCTGGACTGCCACTCGGTAGTCGTCCAGCCACGTTTCTGGCTTGGACTCTCCTGTAAACTTGCTGATCCCCGTCGCCAATCGGAAGTTGGGAGGGATGTCAGCCGAACGAATGGCTCGACTGAAACACTTGGGACCAGAGACGATGGTCCTGCTTCCACTCGGACGGTCCATATCGAGACCATCGCGGTGGGCTCGGCCCCTGTCGACCCTCCGCTGGGTGATATGCCCTCTCGCGTCGGGCCTTGGATCGTAAGTGTCACCGACTGAACGCCGATCATCAAGATGTCGGGGCCCGTAGGGCCCATCCCGCGGAGGGGTGAGCGACCGGCGACGATCTTCGGGATTTATGGAACGGCTGCCTCCCCTGTGTCGCTGATGAGAACCAGGGCTGTGATATGATCGATGCGTGTTCGCATGAACAGAACTATTATGGATCATGTTGTGCGACTGGGAGACCACCAAATTTTGCTGTTGCGCCGTGTGCAGCAGGGCACGGATTTGCTCGATCCCTCTGCCAGCCTCTGAATCAGTCGGCTGGAGAGAATCGGCTATCTTGGCGGCGGCAGCCAGGTTGAGGACGGGCGTGCGATACACCTCCACGTTGCTCCGCCTGTTGGAATTATGCCCTAGAGGCAATAATAAATATAGTTATTATTATAATTCCTGTATCAAGATAATCGTTTATTATCCATGCTATAATTGTATTGAACGAAGACTCATTTACATGTGTGGATACATAGACAAATCACCGTCCCTAGTATGCCTTTAGTTGGCTAGCCAGTTGATCAATGATAGTCAGTGTCTTCTGATTATGAACAAAGCGTTGTTGCTTGATAACTGGATCACGTCATTAGGAGAATCACGTGATGGACTAGACCCAAACTAATAGACGTAGCATATTGATCGTGTCATTTTGTTGCTACTGTTTTCTGCGTGTCAAGTATTTATTCCTATGACCATGAGATCATATAACTCACTGACACCGGAGGAATGCTTTGTGTGTATCAAACGTCGCAACGTAACTGGGTGACTATAAAGATGCTCTACAGGTATCTCCGAAGGTCTTACTTGAGTTAGTATGGATCAAGACTGGGATTTGTCACTCCGTGTGACGAAGAGGTATCTCGGGGCCCACTCGGTAATACAACATCACACACAAGCCTTGCAAGCAATGTAACTTAGTGTAAGTTGCGGGATCTTGTAAATTTCAAGACGAAATTGTGTTCTCCCCGACTGTGCACCGTTGCTACAGTTCGTCGTTTCGAGACACCACGTGATGATCGGGTGTGATAGACTCAACGTTCACATACAACGGGTGCAAAACAGTTGCGCACGCGGAACACTCGGGTTAAGCTTGACGAGCCTAGCATGTGCAGACATGGCCTCGGAACACATGAGACCGAAAGGTCGATCATGAATCATATAGATGATATGATTAGCATAGGGATGCTTACCACTGAAACTATACTCAACTCACGTGATGATCGGACTTGGGATAGTGTAAGTGGATCATGAACCACTCAAATGACTAGAGAGATGTACTTTTTGAGTGGGAGTTTAGCATATAATTTGATTAAGTTAAACTGTAATTATCTTGAACATAGTCTAAGTCCACTTTGAATATATTTGTGTTGTAGATCATGGCTCATGCGACAGTCATCCTGAATTTTAATACGTTCCTAGAGAAAGCTAAGTTCAAAGATGATGGAAGCAACTTTGTAGACTGGGCTCGTAATCTTAAGCTAATCTTACAAGCTGGGAAGAAGGATTATGTCCTTAATGCTGCGCTAGGAGATGAACCACCCGCTACGGCTGATCAGGATGTTAAGAACGCCTGGTTAGCACGTAAGGAGGACTACTCAATAGTTCAATAGGCAGTCTTGTATGGCTTAGAACCGGGACTTCAACGTCGCTTTGAGCATCATGGAGCATTTGAGATGTTCCAGGAGTTGAAGTTTATCTTCCAGAAGAACGCCCGGATCGAGAGGTATGAGACCTCCGATAAATTCTATGCTTGCAAGATGGAGGAAAACTCGTCTGTCAGTGAACATGTGCTCAAAATGTCTGGGTACTCATACCGTTTAGCTGAGCTGGGGATTGAACTCCGCAAGAGGCTATCACTGACAGAATTCTTCAATCACTGCCACCAAGCTATAAGGGCTTTGTGTTGAACAATAAATGCAAGGGATGAACAAGTCACCCGGCGAGTTATTCGCGATGCTGAAAGTCGGAGAGTCAGAACTCCGTAAAGAGCATCAAGTGTTGATGGTGAATAAGACCACTAGTTTCAAGAGAAACGGCATAGGAAAGAAGGGTAATTCAAAGAAGAGCGGCAAGCCTGTTGCCAATCCGATGAAGAAGCCCAAAGCTGGACCTAAGCCTGAAACAGAGTGCTATTATTGCAAGGGTATGGGTCACTGGAAGCGCAACTGCCCCAAGTATCTGGCTGATAAGAAGGCGGCCAAGGAAAAATCAGGTATACTAGATATACATGTTATTGATGTGTACTTAACCAGCTCTCGTAGTAGTGCGTGGGTATTTGATACCGGTTCTGTTGCTCATATTTGCAACTCGAAACAGGAACTGTGGAATAAGGGAAGGCAGACAAAGGATGAAGTGACGATGCGCGTGGAAAATAGTTCCAAGGTTGATGCAATCGCCGTCGGCACAGTGTCACTTCAGCTACCGTCGTGATTAGTGATGAACTTAAATCATTGTTATTTAGTGCCTGCGTTGAGCATGAACATTATATCTGGATCTTGTTTATTGCGAGACGGTTACTCTTTTAAGTCAGAGAATAATGGTTGTTCTATTTCTATGAGTAACATCTTTTATGGTCATGCACCAAATGTGAGAGGATTGTTCATATTGAATCTTGATAGCGATACGCATATACATAACATTGAGACCAAAAGAGTTAGAGTAAACAATGATAGCGCCATATTTTTGTGGCACTGCCGCTTAGGTCATATTGGTGTAAAGCGCATGAAGAAACTCCATGCTGATGGACTTTTGGAGTCACTTGACTTTGATTCACTTGACACGTGCGAACCATGCCTCATGGGCAAGATGACTAAGACTCCGTTCTCTGGAACAATGGAGCGTGCAAGTGACTTATTGGAAATCATACATACCGATGTGTGTGGTCCGATGAGCGTGGAGGCACGCGGCGGATATCGTTATTTTCTCACCTTCACTGACGATTTGAGTAGATATGGTTATGTCTACTTGATGAAGCACAAGTCTGAAACATTTGAAAAGTTCAAGCAATTTCAGAGTGAAGTGGAAAATCATCGTAACAAGAAGATCAAGTTCCTACGGTCTGATCGTGGGGGTGAATATCTGAGTTTCGAGTTTGGTGATCACTTAAGACAATGTGGAATTGTTTCGCAGTTGACACCGCCTGGAACACCACAGCGTAATGGTGTGTCCGAACGTCGTAATCGTACTTTATTAGAGATGGTGCGATCTATGATGTCTCTTACTGATTTGCCGTTATCGTTTTGGGGTTATGCATTAGAAACAGCTGCATTCACTTTAAATAGGGCACCATCAAAATTCGTTGAGACGACACCATACGAACTGTGGTATGGCAAAAGACCAAAGTTGTCGTTTCTTAAAGTTTGGGGATGTGATGCTTATGTCAAAAAGCTTCAGCCTGAAAAGCTGGAACCCAAAGCGGAAAAGTGCGTCTTCATAGGTTACCCAAAAGAGACAGTTGGGTACACCTTCTATCTCAAATCCGAGGGCAAAGTGTTTGTTGCTAAAAACGGAGCTTTTCTCGAGAAGGAGTTTCTCTCGAGAGAATTGAGTGGGAGGAAGATAGAACTTGACGAGGTTGTCGAACCTCTCATCCCTCTGGATGGTGGCACAGGGCAAGGGGAAACCTCTGTCATTGCGACGCCAGTTGAGGAGGAAGTTAATGATGATGATCATGAAACTCCAGTTCAAGTTTCTGTTGAACCACGCAGGTCGACGAGATCACGTGCTGCTCCAGAGTGGTACGGTAATCCCGTCTTATCAATCATGTTGTTAGACAACAATGAACCTGCAAGTTATGAAGAAGCAATGGTGGGCCCAGATTCCAACAAATGGCTAGAAGCCATGAAATCCGAGATAGGATCCATGTATGAGAACAAAGTGTGGACTTTGGAGATACTACCTGAGGGCCGCAAGGCTATTCAGAACAAATGGATCTTTAAGAAGAAGACGGACGCTGACGGCAATGTGACCGTTTATAAAGCTCGACTTGTGGCAAAGGGTTTTTCACAAGTTCCAGGAGTTGACTACGATGAGACTTTCTCACCCCTAGCGATGCTTAAGTCCGTCAGAATCATGTTAGCAATAGCTGCATTTTTCGATTATGAAATCTGGCAGATGGATGTCAAAACGGCGTTCCTTAACGGTTTCCTTAAGGAAGAGTTGTATATGATGCAACCCGAAGGTTTTGTCGATCCTAAGAATGCTAACAAGGTGTGCAAGCTCCAGCGATCCATTTATGGACTGGTGCAAGCATCTCGGAGTTGGAACAAACGCTTTGATGAAGTGATCAAAGCATTTGGGTTTATACAAGTGGTTGGAGAATCTTGTATTTACAAGAAAGTGAGTGGGAGCTCTGTGGCGTTTCTAATATTATATGTGGATGACATATTACTGATTGGAGACAACGTAGAGCTTTTGGAGAGCATAAAAGGTTACTTGAATAAAAGTTTCTCTATGAAGGACCTAGGAGAAGCTGCTTACATTCTAGGCATTAAGATCTATAGGGATAGATCAAAACGCCTGATAGGACTTTCACAAAGCACATACCTTGATAAAGTTTTGAAAGGTTCAAAATGGAACAGTCCAAGAAAGGGTTCTTGCCAGTTTTACAAGGTACAAGATTGAGTAAGACTCGGTGCCCAGCAACTGATGAAGATAGAGAGCATATGCGCTCCGTACCCTATGCTTCAGCCATAGGTTCTATCATGTATGCGATGTTGTGCACTAGACCGGATGTTAGCCTGGCCATAAGTATGGCAGGTAGGTTCGAGAGTAATCCAGGAGTGGATCACTGGACAGCGGTCAAGAATATCCTGAAGTACCTGAAAAGTACTAAGGAGATGTTTCTCGTGTATGGAGGTGACGAAGATCTCGCCTTAAAGGTTACGTCGATGCAAGCTTTGACACAGATCCGGACGACTCTAAGTCGCAAACCGGATACGTATTTATTCTTAATGGGGGTGCAGTAAGCTGGTGCAGTTCCAAGCAAAGCGTCGTAGCAGATTCTACATGTGAAGCGGAGTACATGGCTGCCTCGGAGGCGGCTAAGGAGGGTGTCTGGATGAAGCAGTTCATGACGGATCTTGGAGTGGTGCCAAGCGCACTGAATCCAATAACCTTGTTCTGTGACAACACTGGTGCCATTGCCTTAGCAAAGGAACCACGGTTTCACAAGAAGACCAGACACATCAAACGACGCTCCAACCTCATCCGCGACTACGTCGAGGAAGAGGACGTAAATATATGCAAAGTGCACACGGATCTGAATGTAGCAGACCCGCTGACTAAACCTCTTCCACGGCCAAAACATGATCGACACCAGAACTGTATGGGTGTTAGATTTATTACAATGTAATTCACATAGTGATGTGAGGGCTAGATTATTGACTCTAGTGCAAGTGGGAGACTGTTGGAATTATGCCCTAGAGGCAATAATAAATATAGTTATTATTATAATTCCTGTATCAAGATAATCGTTTATTATCCATGCTATAATTGTATTGAATGAAGACTCATTTACATGTGTGGATACATAGACAAATCACCGTCCCTAGTATGCCTCTAGTTGGCTAGCCAGTTGATCAATGATAGTCAGTGTCTTCTGATTATGAACAAAGCGTTGTTGCTTGATAACTGGATCACGTCATTAGGAGAATCACGTGATGGACTAGACCCAAACTAATAGACGTAGCATATTGATCGTGTCATTTTGTTGCTATTGTTTTCTGCGTGTCAAGTATTTATTCCTATGACCATGAGATCATATAACTCACTGACACCAGAGGAATGCTTTGTGTGTATCAAACGTCGCAACGTAACTGGGTGACTATAAAGATGCTCTACAGGTATCTCCGAAGGTGTTAGTTGAGTTAGTATGGATCAAGACTGGGATTTGTCACTCCGTGTGACGGAGAGGTATCTCGGGGCCCACTCGGTAATACAACATCACACACAAGCCTTGCAAGCAATGTAACTTAGTGTAAGTTGCGGGATCTTGTATTACGGAACGAGTAAAGAGACTTGCCGGTAAACGAGATTGAAATAGGTATGCGGATACTGACGATCGAATCTCGGGCAAGTAACATACCGAAGGACAAAGGGAATGACATACGGGATTATACGAATCCTTGGCACTGAGGTTCAAACGATAAGATCTTCGTAGAATATGTAGGATCCAATATGGGCATCCAGGTCCCACTATTGGATATTGACCGAGGAGTCTCTCGGGTCATGTCTACATAGTTCTCGAACCCGCAGGGTCTGCACACTTAAGGTTCGACGTTGTTTTATGCGTATTAGAGTTATATGGTTGGTTACCGAATGTTGTTCGGAGTCCCGGATGAGATCACGGACGTCACGAGGGTTTCCGGAATGGTCCGGAAACGAAGATTGATATATAGGATGACCTCATTTGATTACCGGAAGGTTTTCGGAGTTACCGGGAATGTACCGGGAATGACGAATGGGTTCCGGGAGTTCATCGGGGGGGCAACCCACCCCGGGGAAGCCCATAGGCCTTTGGGGAGACACACCAGCCCTTAGTGGGCTGGTGGGACAGCCCACAAGTGCCCTATGTGCCAAGGAGAAGAAAATCAAGAGAGAAAGAAAAAAAAAAGGGAGGAGGTGGGAAGGAAGGGGGACTCCCTCCCACCAAACCTAGTCCAACTCGGTTTGGGGGGGAGAGTCCTCCCCCTTGGACTCGGCCGACCCCCTTGGGGCTCCTTGAGCCCCAAGGCAAGGCCCCCTCCCTCCCACCTATATATACGGAGGTTTTAGGGCTGATTTGAGACGACTTTTCCACGGCAGCCCGACCACATACCTCCACGGTTTTTCTCTAGATCGCGTTTCTGCGGAGCTCGGGCGGAGCCCTGCTGAGAAAAGGTCATCACCAACCTCCGGAGCGCCGTCACGCTGCCGGAGAACTCTTCTACCTCTCCGTCTCTCTTGCTGGATCAAGAAGGCCGAGATCATCGTCGAGCTGTACGTGTGCTGAACGCGGAGGTGCCGTCCGTTCGGTACTAGATCGTGGGACTGATCGCGGGATTGTTCGCGGGGCGGATCGAGGGACGTGAGGACTTTCCACTACATCAACCGTGTTCACTAACGCTTCTGCTGTACGATCTACAAGGGTACATAGATCACTCATCCCCTCTCGTAGATGGACATCACCATGATAGGTCTTCGTGCGCGTAGGAAAATTTTTGTTTCCCATGCGACGTTCCCCAACACCGCCGAGTGTGCCGACTGGCCGAACGGCGGGGATGACGGCGAGCGCCGGATGTTTCGCCGACTTCGTGCTCGTTCCGGCCAGATTGGCGGGGACTTTCATGGGAGTTGGCCATGTGCACTTCAGCTGCAGGTCCGTGACCCAAGTACTCGGAAGGAAACTCAGTCGGAACTGAGTCCGAGCGATGGGACGGCGGTGCAACCACAACCGACTCTAGGACCGCCACTTGCGAGGACGCGTTCTGGCGCGCCTAGGCATGTTGCACCCAACGTTGGAGCCGCGGACGGCGGGATCGCCTGTTGCGGCGCGCGATGACGGCACAGGTCGACACCGGAGCCGATTGCTGGAGAAGAAGAATACCGCAGGAGCCGGCACGGAAGTGCGTATCCCCGCGGCTGGGGAGTGCCTCGACGTCGAGAGGGGCATCCCGGAGCGATGCCGAATCGTCTACGATGAAGGAGAGAGCGCCGAAGAGGATCTCGTGACCCATGCTCAAATCTCCACCGGACGACATGATGAAAAGATGTAGTCGCAAACTCGCCGGAAGTCGCTTAGACGCCTGCCCCACGGTGGGCGCCAACTGTCGTGGGTATAAGTCTGACAGTAGATGTGTAGGGTACGAAAGGATGGGCTGAGCCTTAGCTACGGCGAGGTTGTATGAGTTCTGGCCCCTCTACGATGGAGGTAATAGCCCTACGTCTCAGTGCTCTTGGGAGCTTGTTGTCGAATGGAATATGGATTACAGTGAATTGCTAACCCCTGCACCAGTGGGGAAGGGTGGCTTATATAGAGTGCGCTACCCTTCACAACGGTTCGGTGCACAGGGGTGGAGTAGTGGCGAGTAAATGCCTACGTTACAGGTAACGTACGTCTTAAATGCTAATAAAGGCACATGGAAACGTATGACCGTTACCCTCCAGGGGGGTTACGATGCACAGAGTGGAATCCAGTCGGTAAGTTTGATACGCTCCGAATGCTCATCTCCGACTGGATGATGGTGGATCCGTCACCGACTGGATACTGGGAAGTCCTTAATTCAGTCGGAACTGACCAAGGGCATTATCTCTTATGAAGGGTAGTCCTTGGGTAGGACTTATAGGGCAGGCCTATGACCCTACCCTAGGACTATAACCCCATCATTGAATCTTGTTATGAAAGAGCAATTCTCTGGCCTTCCTAGTGAAGATGTCGCATCCCATCTCAATACATTCATTGAGCTTTGCGATATGTAAAAGAAGAAAGATGTGGATAATGATGTGATTAAATTGAATCTTTTTCCTTTCTCGTTGCGAGATCGCGCAAAAACTTGGTTTTCTTCTTTGCCCAAAAATAATATCGATTCTTGGGATAAGTGCAAAGATGCTTATATTTCCAAGTATTTTCCGCCGGCTAAGATCATCTCTCTCCGTATTGATATCATGAATTTCAAGCAACTTGATCATGAACATGTTGCACAATCTTGGGAGAGAATGAAATTGATGATTAGAAATTGTCCCGCTCATGGCTTGAGTCTTTGGATGATTATGCAAATCTTTTACGCAGGCTTGAATTTCGCTTCTAGAAATATCTTGGACTCCGCCTCACGTGGAAAATTCATAGAAATCACGTTAGGGGAGGCCACAAAGCTCCTAGACAATATCATGACGAACTACTCTCAGTGGCACACTGAAAGGTCACCTACTATTAAGAAGGTACACGCTATAGAAGAAATTAACTCGTTGAGTGCTAAGATGGATGAGTTAATGAATTTGGTTGCTAGTAGAAGTTCTCCTTTAGATCCTAATGATATGCCCTTGTCTTCTTTGATTGAGAGTAGCAACGCTAGCTTGGACGTTAATTTTGTTGGTAGGAACAATTTTGGCAACAACAATGCTTTTAGAGGAAACTATGTTCCTAGGCCTTTTCCTAGTAACTCCTCTAATAACTTTGCCAACTCCTACAACAATACTCATGGAAATTACAATAGATTACCCTCTGATCTAGAGAGTAATATCAAAGAGTTCATCACCTCACAAAAAAAATTCAATGCGTCCATAGAGGAAAAATTACTCAAAATTGACGATTTGGCTAAGAGCGTTGATAGAATGTCTAGTGATGTTGATGCTTTGAAAGTTAGATGTGCTCCTCCCAAGATCAATATGGCTGAAACTTTGAAAGTTATGCGTCTTTCCATGATTGAGAGCAAACAAAGAACCGACCAAACTCGTGCTAGACATGAATGGCTTAAAAAGGCATGTTCTCGTGATAAGAATCACAAAGATCTTAAAGTGCTTGGTGTGACTCCCATTGAATCTTTGTTTTCTTGTGTCAAACCTAATGATTATGGGGCTGGATATGAATCCACTTTGGTTGAAAATTGCCCCAATGATTTGGAGTCCACCTATCTTGATGCTAAAAGCATTGAAAGTGGAGTAGAAGAAGTTAAAACTTTGAATAGTAATGAAATTACTACGTTGGATTTCAAGGAATTCAATTATGATAGTTGCTCCTTGATTGAATGCATCTCCTTGATGCAATCCATGTTAAACTCTCCACACGCTTATAGCCAAAACAAGGCCTTTACGGATCATATCGTCGAAGCTATGATAAAATCTCTTGAAGAGAAACTTGAATTGGAAGTCTCTATCCCTAGAAAGCTTCATGATGAGTGAGAACCTACCATCAAAATCAAAATCAAAAACTATGAATGCAATGCTTTGTGTGATTTGGGTGCTAGTGTTTCCGCGATTCCAAAGTCTTTATGTGATGTTCTGGGTTTTAATGAGATTGAAGAGTGTTCTCTTAATTTGCATCTTGCTGATTCTACTGTCAAGAAACCCATGGGAAGGATCAATGATGTTCTTATTATTTCAAATAGGAACTATGTACCCGTGGATTTCATTGTGCTTGACATTGATTGCAATCCTACATGCCCTATTATTCCTGGTAGACCTTTCCTAAGGACTATCGGTGCTATCATCGATATGAAGGAAGGGAATATTAGATTTCAATTTCCTTTAAGGAAGGGCATGGAACACTTTCCTAGAAATAAAATAAGATTGCCTTATGAATCCATGATGAGGGCGACTTATGGTTTGAGCACCAAAGACGACGATACGTGATTCTATTGCTTTTATGCCTAGCTAAGGGCGTTAAACAATAGGGCTTGTTGGGAGGCAACCCAATGAATTTATCTTTTTCTTTCTGTTTTTTTGCGTCCACACTTTCATAATTCTGTTGTGATTGTGTTTTTTGTGTTCTTTGTGTTTTTTGTGTGTTTGAGCCAAGCAAAACCTTTATGATTAGTCTTGGTAATGGTTGTTTGATCCTGCTGGAAAAAGACAGAAACTTTTCGCTCATGAGATGATTTTTCATTTTTATTCAGAAAGAGATTTTGAGTTGATTCTTTTTGCTGATGGTTTATATGCCTTTTTCCCAGACAGTCATAATGTTTCATATGTTTTGAGGTACCAGAAGTATACAAAGTATACAGATTTCTATAGGCTGGTCTGTTTTTGACAGATTATGTTTTTGTTGAGTTGGTTGCTTGTTTTGATGAAACTATGGTTAGCATCGGGGGGTACTAGCCATGGAAAAGTGAGAATATAGTATCCCAACACCAATATAGATAGAATTCAAGTTTGCTACAGTACCAAAAGAGGTCGTAGTTTGTTTTCTTGTGCTAATGTTATCACGAGTTTCTGTTTAAGTTTTGTGTTGTGAAGTTTTCAAGTTTTGGGTGGTGTTCTCATGGACAAAGAGATAAGGAGTGGAAAGAGATCAAGCTTGGGGATGCCCAAGGCATCCCAAGCCAAATTCAAGGACACCAAAAAGCCTAAGCTTGGGGGTGCCCCGGGAAGGTATACCCTCTTTTGTCTTCAATCCATCGGTAACATTACTTGGAGCTATATTTTTATTCACCACATGATATGTGTTTTGCTTGGAGCATCTTGTATCTTAGGAGTCTTTTATTTTTGTTGTGTCACAATCATGCTTGTTGCACACATTTTTGAGAGAGAGAGAGAGACATGCACTCATCGTGATTTTGCTAGAATGCTCATAGTGCTTCACTTATATCTTTTGAGCTAGATATTTTTGCTCTTTGTGCTTCACTTATATCTTTTAGAGCACGGCGGTGCGTGACTTGGTAGTTGGCTTATGCTATGAAAGTAGTCCCAAATGTGATAGGTACCCAAAGAGGATACAAAAATCTCCATCTTCATGTGCATTGAGTAGAAAGAGAATTTTTGATTCCTCTCAATTAGTTTTGAGATGTGGATTTGGTAATATTAAGAGTTATGTTAGTAGGGTGTTGTGAATCTATAAATACTTGTGTTGAAGTTACTGATTCCCGTAGCATGCACGTATGGTGAACTGCTATGTTAGGAAGTCGGAGCATAATTGATCTATTGATTGTCATCCTTTGTGTTGAGGTCGGGATCGCGCGATGGTTAATACCTACCAACCCTTCCCTAGGAGTATGCGTTTAGCACTTTGTTTCGATTACTAATAAAAACTTTCGCAACAAGTATGTGAGTTCTTCATGAATAATGTGAGTCCATGGTATAGATGTAATTTCACCTTCCACCTTTGCTAGCCTCTCTAGTGTCGCGCAACTTTCGTCGGTACACAAACCCACCATATGCCTTCCTCAAAACAGCCACCATACCTACCTACTATGGCATTTTCATAGCCATTCCGAGATATATTGCCATGCAACTCCCACCGTTCCGTCTCATGACTTGTGCCATCACTCTCATATTGCCATTGCATGATCGTAAGATAGCTAGCGAGATGTTTCAACGTCATACGCCATGCTAGATCGTTGCACATCCCGGTACACTGCCGGAGGCATTTCCTATAGAGTCATCATCGTTCTAAGCTTTGGGTTGTGAGTAAATAAAAGTGTGATGATCATCATTATTAGAGCGTTGTCCCATGTGGGGAAATAAAAAAAAGACAAAGAGCCCAAATAAAAAAATAAAAAAAAGAGGCCCAAGTGCCCAAATAAAAAAAGAGAGAAAAAAGAGAGAAGGGACAATGCTACTATCTTTTTCCACACTTGTGCTTCATAATAGCACCATGTTCTTCATGATTGAGAGCTTCTTGCTTTGTCACTACCATATGCTAGTGGGAATCTTTGTTATATAAATTGTCTTGTATATTCCAATGATGGGCTTCCTCAAAATTGCCCTAGGTCTTCGTGAGCAAGCAAGTTGGATGCACACCCACTAGTTCTCCTTTTGAGCTTTCACATACTTATAGCTCTAGTGCATCCTTTGTATGGCAATCCCTACTCATTCACATCGATACCTATTAATGGGCATCTCCATAGCCTTTTGATACGCCGAATCAATGTGACCATCTCCTCCTTTTTGTCTCACAACCACCACCACACTCTATTCCACCTATAGTGCTATATCCATGGATCGCGCTCATCTATTGCGTGATAGTAATAAAAAGTTTGAGAAAGTAAGAGTACGAAAACAATTACTTGGCCAATACCGGGGTTGTGCATGATTTACATTAGTTGTGTGAAGACGATGGAGCATAGCCAGACTATATGATTTTGTAGGGATAACTTTATTTGGCCTTGTCATTTTGAAAGTTCATGATTACCTTGCTAGTTTGCTTGAAGTATTATTGTTTTCACATCAATAGCAAACTATTGTTTTGAATCTTACAGATCTGAACATTCATGTCACGTGAAAGAAGTTGCAGAGGACAACTATGCTAGGTAGCATTCCACATCAAAAATTCATTCTTTATCACTTCCCTACTCGAGGACGAGCAGGAGTTAAGCTTGGGGATGCTTGATACGTCTCCAACGTATCTATAATTTTTGATGGTTTCATGCTATTATCTTGTCAAACTTTGGATGTTTTGTATGCCTTTTATATATTTTTTGGAACTAACTTATTAACTCAGTGCCAAGTGCCAGTTTCTGTTTTTTCCATGTTTTTTACCCCTTTCAGAGGAGGATTTTGAATGGAGTCCACACGGAATGAAACTGCCAAAAAGATTTTTTCCGGAACAGAAAAAGATCGGAGAGCCGGAGAATCACGGCACGGGACCACCAGGGACCCCACAAGCCCACACGGCGCGGCCAGGGGGGCCCGCGGCCACCAGGATTGTGGGCTCCCTCAGGCCCCTTTGCCCTAGGTTTTGCGCCTATATATTCCCTAAAAATCCCAAAAAAATCACGAGATCATCAAAAGTACTTTTCCGCCGCCGCAAGCTTCTGTCTCCGCAAGATCCCATCTGGGCACGTACTGGTGCCCTGCCGGAGGGGGGATTCGGACATGGAGGGCTTCTTCATCAACACCATGACATCTCCGATGATGCGTGAGTAGTTCACCATAGACCTACGGGTCCATAGCTAGTAACTAGATGGCTTCTTCTCTCTCTTGGATCTTCAATACAAAGTTCTCCATGATCTTCATGGAGATCTATCCGATGTAATCTTCTTTTGCGGTGTGTTTGTCGAGATCTGATGAATTGTGGATTTATGATCAGAATATCTATGAATCTTATTTGAGTTTCTTCTGATCTCTCTTATGCATGATTTCATATCCTTGTAATTCTCTTCGAGTTGTGGGTTTTGTTCAACTAGATCTATGATTCTTGCAATGGGAGAAGTGCTTGGTTTTGGGTTCATACCGTGCGGTGACCTCACCCAATGACAGAAGGGGTAGCGAGGCACGCATCGTGTTGTTGCTGTTGGGGAACGTCGCATGGGAAACAAAAAATTTCCTACGCGCACGAAGACCTATCATGGTGATGTCCATCTACGAGAGGGGATTTCCGATCTACGTATCCTTGTAGATCGCACAGCAGAAGCGTTAAGAAACGCGGTTGATATAGTGGAATGTCCTCACGTCCCTCGATCCGCCCTGCGAACCGTCCCACGAACCTTCCCGCGATCCGTCCCACGATCCGCTCCGATCTAGTGCCGAACGGACGGCACCTCCGCGTTCAGCACACGTATAGCTGGACGATGATCTCGGCCTTCTTGATCCAGCAAGAGAGACGGAGAGGTAGATGAGTTCTCCGGCAGCATGACGGCGCTCCGGAGGTTGGTGGTGACCTAATCTCAGCAGGGCTCCGCCCGAGCTCCGCAGAAACGCGATCTAGAGGTAAAACCGTGGAGGTATGTGGTCGGGCTGCCGTGGCAAAAGTTGTCTCAAATCAGCCCTAAAACCCCACTATATATAGGAGGGAGGGAGGGGAGGAGGCAGCCTCAAAACCTAAAGGTTTGGCCGAAATTGGAGGTGGAGGAGTCCTACTCCAATCCTACTTGGAGTAGGATTCCACCTTCCCACTTGGAAACTCTTTCCACCTTGTGTTTTTCCTTCTCAAACCTTATGGGCCTTAGTGGGAACTTATTCCAGCCCACTAGGGGCTGGTTTATTTCTTCCCATAGCCCATGAGACCCCTTGGGGCGTGACACCCCTCCTGATGGTCCCCCGCACCCCTCCCAGCACTCCGAGTACACTACCGATGAGCCCGAAACTTTTTCGGTAATTCACGAAAACCTTCCAGTAACCAAATGAGGTCATCCTATATATCAATCTTTGTTTCCGGACCATTCCGGAAACCCTCGTGACGTCCGTGATCTCATCCGGGACTCCGAACAACATTCGGTAACCAACCATATAACTCAAATACGCATAAAACAACGTCGAACCTTAAGTTTGCAGACACTGCGGGTTCGAGAACTATGTAGACATGACCCGAGAGACTCCTCGGTCAATATCCAATAGCGGGACTTGGATACCCATATTGGATCCTACATATTCTACGAAGATCTTATCATTTGAACCTCAGTGCCAAGGATTCATATAATCCCGTATGGCATTCCCTTTGTCCTTCGGTATGTTACTTGCCTGAGATTCGATCATCAGTATCCGCATACCTATTTCAATCTCATTTACCGACAAGTCTCTTTACTCGTTCCGTAATACAAGATCCCGCAACTTACACTAAGTCACATTGCTTGCAAGGCTTGTGTGTGATGTTGTATTACCGAGTGGGCCCCGAGATACCTCTCCGTCATACGGAGTGACAAATCCCAGTCTTGATCCATACTAACTCAACGAACACCTTCGGAGATACCTGTATAGCATCTTTATAGTCACCCAGTTACGTTGCGACGTTTGATACACACAAAGCATTCCTCCGGTGTCAGTGAGTTATATGATCTCATGGTCATAGGAACAAATACTTGACACGCAGAAAACAGTAGCAACAAAATGACACGATCAACATGCTACGTCTATTAGTTTGGGTCTAGTCCATCACATGATTCTCCAAATGATGTGATCCCGTTATCAAGTAACAACACTTGCCTATGGCCAGGAAACCTTGACCATCTTTGATCAACGAGCTAGTCAACTAGAGGCTTACTAGGGACAGTGTTTTGTCTATGTATCCACACAAGTATTGTGTTTCCAATCAATACAATTATAGTATGGATAATAAACGATTATCATGAACAAAGAAATATAATAATAACTAATTATTATTGCCTCTAGGGCATATTTCAACCAGTTGCCATTGTCGTGGGTATAAGCCTGACAGTAGATGTGTAGGGTACGAATGAGATGGGCAGAGTCCCAGCTACGGCGAGGATGTATGAGTTCGGGCCCCTCTGCGGTGGAGGTAATAACCCTACGTCTCAGTGCTCTCGGAGCTTGTTGTCGAGTGGAATATGGAATACAATGATTTGCTAACCCCTCTACCAGTGGGGGAGGGCGGCTTATATAGAGTGTGTTGCCCTCCACAACGGTTCCGGTACAGGGGTGGAGTAGTGGGGATTGAATGCGTATGTTACAGGTAACGTATGCTCTAAATGCCAATAAATGCACCCGGAAACGTACGGCCGTTTCCCTACAGAGAGGTTACGATGTACCGAGTGTAGCCAGTCGGTTAGCTTGGTATCCTCCGAATGCTAGTCTCCGACTGGATGGTTGAGGACCTGTTACCGACTGGATGATGGAGACTCCTTAATTCAGTCGGGACTGACTAAGGGCCTTGTCCTTTGTGAGGGGTAGTCCTTGGGTAGGACCTACAGGGCAGGCCTATGACCCTACCCTAGGACTATGACCCCATCATTAGTCCCCGAATGGATTGGAGTTGAAACAACGAAGCGGTGCTTGAAGTTTGGATCCGACTGGAACAGATTTGGCTTGGGCGTTGCCTGCCTCGATCTATTTTATCTTTTCTGACCAACGATCCGAGTGGAAGTACTCGCAAAACAGACTATTGGAAGCCGAGTGCTTCTGCGGCATCTTTTGATGCGACCGGTCAACTGACAACGACGGATTTTCCGGGATCTTCAAATTTCGGTTTCCGCGCGTCCAGCGGGGATGACGCCGGCGCGCTCGAGTAGCGCCTGACGCCTCGATTCTCGCGCCTTCAACTCCTCCACTGATATCGCGGCGGCCGGTCGGGCGAATAAGGTTTCGGGGCCACCCGCCAGTGACCCAGTCCGAACCCTATTTGCGGCGGCGAGGCTTCTTTGTTACGCTCGTTGAATCT
Source organism: Hordeum vulgare subsp. vulgare (assembly GCF_904849725.1). Classification (NCBI taxonomy): domain Eukaryota; kingdom Viridiplantae; phylum Streptophyta; class Magnoliopsida; order Poales; family Poaceae; genus Hordeum; species Hordeum vulgare. Next base: position 509,942,009 of record NC_058522.1, read on the forward strand.
TTCGCTCTCGCCTGCTCCGTCTTCCTCGCCGCTTCCAGCACTCCTACACTCCTTCCTTCTCCTTCCTCCCGAGGGTTCGCCATCGCCTCCATGACCAAGGGTCAGACCAGCAAGATGGAGGCGAGGAAGAAGAAGGGCAAGGCGGCAACGCCTGCTCAGCGGCGGCAGCGACCGCTGCCGGCGGGGTGGATTCAGGGCGACTTCCTCCCCTCCACGGTGACGGAGGGGGATCTGCTGCAGCTGGTGGAGCACGGAATGATCGTGCATAAGTCCTGGAGGCTGCCGGCGGAGGACGAGGTCGAGCCAGCGCCTCAGGAGGGGGAGCGCGTCCTGCTGCTCAGCCACGTCCACCGAGGTTTTTCTTTGCCCCCGCATCCTTTCTTCAAGGGCATTATGAATCACTTCGGGGCCCAACTTCACCATTTTCCTCCGAATGCCATCGCCCATCTTTCTGCCTTTATAGTTTTGTGCGAGTGTTTCATCGACTGCCCTCCCCATTGGGGTTTGTTCAAACACATCTTTTCCGCCAGATCCCAAACCATCAAATGACTTAGCCAGTCGGATGATAAGACGCATCTCCTCCAGCTCTGCGGGGGCTTAGGTTTTCAGAAAAAGAGTCGGAGTAGTTATCCTGCTCTTCAGTTAAGTGAGTCGGTCAGGAACTGGCAGTCGACGTGGTTCTACTGCCAAGATATCGCATGTCCGAATGCATCGACTGGGTTGCCTCCTTTTAGTTTAGATCGGCCCGCTCCGCCTAAGCAGCTCGCGCTCTCAAAGGCGGAGAAGATCGACATTCAGCCCTTGGTTGAGGCACTCGTGGACGTCGTCAGGAAGGGGGTCACCGGCATAGACTTGCTGGAGGTCTTCCTTGGTCGGCGGATCCAGCCTCTGCAGGCTCGCGACCATGCCATGTGGCATTACACGGGACCCGAAGACTCCACTCGGACCAACGTGGTGGGCGTGACTGAGGAGAGGGTGACCTCGTGGGTCCTCCAAATCACGGGCCCGTGCGAGAATCCCAAAGGATCTCGGCGAGTGAAGCCTTACAGCGCGGATCATCCTCCACCGAATCAGGTGAGTGACACTTGTCGAGTGCACTGAACTGTCTTAATTCTTGTCGTTTGTCTATATCTCTGTGTGATGTCTGATGTCGCCGACTGAATTTTATGCAGGAGTGGACCAACTAGTTTTCTCCCGTCTCGAACGGGAACCCGGCCGAGGAGGAGGAAGGCAGCCAGGAGGGCAGCGTGGAGAGCGCTGAATATGTCTCCGACAGCGGGGAGTCGGAGGAAGAAACCAGCGAGGAAGAGGAGGAAGACGAAGAGCAGGACTCTCCACCTCCGCAAACAGAGCATCGGACCAAGCGCCGACATGAGCCTTCCGTTCCCTCAGCCCCTCCAGCATCTTCGAGTGCTCCGCCTACTGCCCCGGTGGTCCCGAGTGCTCGGAGCACCAAAAGGGCCAGGGATGCTGCCGCTGAGCCTGCGGGTCAGTCTTCCAAGGCAGCCAAACCGAGTGGGTCCAAACCTCGGAAGGCTCTGCCGCGGATGAGGGTTGCTGTCCCCGTCACCTCCACGTAAGTGTATCGATCCTCTAATTTCATCTGATATCCGAGTGAATTCTTGTTCATTGGTCGAATGGATTTTACTCAACAGAGTCGCTACTTCTGCCACTCTCCGGCGCGCCAAGAAGATGACCCCATGGACACGGACAACGTCGTCTCGTCCCAGCCAGGTGCGTTGTAGTGACTCCAAGTGTTTTATTCTATCATAGGTTCTGCCTCTTTCTTTTTCTGAGACCTCGTGCCATTCGGCCTGTCAGGGGCGATTTGCCTGGACGAGGGGGACCAGAGGAGAGCCGACCCAGCTGTGGAGCCTGTTCTTGAGGCTGCTCCTCCTGCTGCCGCTCTCGCTGCCGACGTGCTGTCGACTGAGGCGCCGCCACAGACTGAACCAGTGCTGGTGGTTGAGGTGCCGACTGGAGCGGACCTCGTGATGCCTCAGGAGCTTCCGACGATGCCAGGCTCGTCGAATGCCGAGTTCAACATCCGGCGTCTCCCGGAGGAGCAGGTGGGAGCGGCCAAGGGAGCCATGGTGCAGGCGGAGTTGATGGCTGGGGAGGCCAAGAGGGCCTACGACTCTGTCGCGTCCTTGTACCAGCGGAGCCTGGAGCTGCGGGATGATATCCGAGTAAGTGGGCTAGTAAGTATTTACTTTTCTCTTGTAACCCACTGGGTGTTTTTGGATAGCATCTGTTGTTTGCAATGGGTTCACTCTGAGTGAATCCAGTGGGTGTAGTCCCCGAGACTTCTGTCGAGTGCTTGCACCGGCAGTTGTCTTTATACATATTGTCTTTGCTTTGGTCAGGTCTGTAAATAACATGACCGAGTGCGCGTAGTTGTGGCACTCGGAGTGCACTTATTGTAAGAGTCCCCGAGAGTAATTTGTACTTAGGTCGGGTAGTATTGGCCTCGAAGGCGTAGGTGAAAACATGCATCTCAATAGGGCAGGCCTGCTTGAGCTGCATGCCAGTGGGGTCACTCTCAGTGAACCCACTGGGTGTAGTCCTCGAGACCGCTGTCGACTGCTTGCGTTGGCAGGGATCTGAAGAACTTAGACTTTTAACTGTTGAACTTTCTGATTGTCCCTTGGTGCTTGGTGGCAGAAAACTTGTGAAATGGGGACGGCCTATGAGGCTCTCAGAGCGGAGAGGAACCAGTTCGCTGGTGAGCTTGATGCGGCTATGCTCGCAATGGCCGGCATGAAGGATGCTCTGGAGGGACGAGAGAAGTCCTTGGAGGAGGCGCGTGAAGCGAACAAGGTGCTGACTGAGGAAGTGGAAAAAATGAAGAAACACAGGACTGCTCTCACGAATCAGATGGTCGTCCTGAATAAACGATGCACAGCTCAGGAGAAGTATGTCAGCGACTAGGCTGGGCAGTTGATGACGCGTCTGGCTGGTAAGTATTATGTTTTGCCGAGTGCTTGTACTGTGTGCGTGACACTCGGCGTTTATTGTATGCTTGCCCTTTTGTTGCAGATTTTTGCGTTGATGCTGAAGCTGAAGCAGCGGACGTGGAGCGGTCCATTCGCGACAACGTGCCACTTGGCGAGGACGCCAATCGGGATCTGCTCCGGGCGCATATCCGCGTAGGCAAAGTGGGTCCTTTCATCGGTCGACTGAGAGAAGTCGTCGGCCGAATCGACAAGGAGCTTTGGCCAGCAGATGAGTCGCGGCAGGAGATGGAGAACCTGATGACCCGACTGGAGGAGATTCCCAACCGAGTGTAGTCGTGGAAGAAATCTGCAGCTCGTTGCGGTGCAGATGTTGCTCTGTCCTTGGTCCGAGTCCATTGCAAGGAGGTGCGTGAGGAGAAGCTGAAGACACTGAAGGTCGCCAACACGAAGAAACTTCGATTCGAAGACTTCATGGAGACGTTCCTTGAGAGTGCTACCCGCATCGCCGACGGAATCGACTTGGACACCTTCGTGGAGCCCTCCAGTCCTGGCGCCGACCCAGCTGACACATAAGAAAACTTTATCCTCGGTATGCCGAGTGTTTATCTGTAAGGTACTTTGGCCACTGCTGTTGGCCGTCACATTCTTAGATCGGTGCGGGTAAGCTTGATCCGCACCGAGTGAACTATCTTTGCTAGAGCTTTGAATTGAATTTTTGCTCTTCTGTTGCAATGTTGATTCGAGTTTTTGTTTGACGTTTCTTGGTGAAGCCAAAGGCAAACATTCGGAACATGTCAATTGTTTTGACATCTGTGTGAGCCTCATTAAGGGTCCGTGGAATTCCCTAAGTCCCCGAGTGTGACGTTAAGAGTACACTCGGAGAAGGTTAATACTTAGGCGATTCTTGATCGCAGCTAAGCTTCCGAGTGTGACGTGAAGTGCACGCTCGGAGAAGGTTAATACTTAGGCGATTCTGGACCGTAGCTAAGCTTCCCGAGTGTGACGTGTAGGGCACACTCGGAGAAGGTTAATACTTAGGTGATTCTGGATCGCGGCTAAGCTCCCCGAGTGTGACGTGTAGCGCACACTCGGAGGAGGTTAATACTTAGGCGATTCTGGATCGCAGCTAAGCCCCCGAGTGTGACGTGTAGCGCACACTCAGAGAAGGTTAATACTTAGGCGATTCTGGATCACAGCTAAGCTTCCCGAGTGTGACGTGTAGGGCACACTCGGAGAAGGTTAATACTTAGGCGATTCTAGATCGCGGCTAAGCCCCCGAGTGTGACGTGTAGCGCACACTCGGAGAAGGTTAATACTTAGGCGATTCTGGATCGCGGCTAAGCCCCCGAGTGTGACGTGTAGCACACACTCGGAGAAGGTTAATACTTAGGCGATTCTGGATCGCAGCTAAGCCCCCGAGTGTGACGTGTAGCACACATTCGGAGAAGGTTAATACTTAGGCGATGCTGGATCGCGGCTAAGCCCCCGAGTGTGACGTGTAGCGCACACTCAGAGAAGGTTAATGCTTAGGCGATGCTGGATCGCGGCTAAGCCCCCCGAGTGTGACGTGTACTGCGCACTCGGAGAAGGTTAATACTTAGGCGATGCTAGATCGCAGCTAAGCCCCGGAGTGTGACGTGAAGTGCACACTCGGAGAAAGTTAATACTTAGGCGATGCTGGATCGCAGCTAAGCCCCCGAGTGTGACGTGTAGCGCACACTCGGAGAAGGTTAATACTTAGGCGATTCTGGATCGCAGCTAAGCTCTCGAGTGTGACGTGTAGCGCACACTCGGAGAAGGTTAATACTTAGGCGATGCTGGATCGCGGCTAAGCCCCCGAGTGTGACGTGTAGCGCACACTCGGAGAAGGTTAATACTTAGGCGATGCTGGATCGCGGCTAAGCCCCCGAGTGTGACGTGTAGCGCACACTCGGAGAAGGTTAATACTTAGGCGATGCTGGATCGCGGCTAAGCCCCCGAGTGTGACGTGTAGCGCACACTCGGAGAAGGTTAATGCTTAGGTGATGCTGGATCGCGGCTAAGCCCCCGAGTGTGACATGTAGTGCGCACTCGGAGAAGGTTAATACTTAGGCGATGCTGGATCGCAGCTAAGCCCCCGAGTGTGACGTGAAGTGCACACTCGGAGAAAGTTAATACTTAGGCGATGCTGGATCGCAGCTAAGCCCCCGAGTGTGACGTGTAGCGCACACTCGGAGAAGGTTAATACTTAGGCGATGCTGGATCGCGGCTAAGCCCCCGAGTGTGACGTGTAGTGCACACTCGGAGAAGGTTAATACTTAGGCGATTCTGGATCGTGGCTAAGCCCCCGAGTGTGACGTGAAGTGCACACTCGGAGAAAGTTAATACTTAGGCGATGCTGGATCGCAGCTAAGCCCCCGAGTGTGACGTGAAGTGCACACTCGGAGAAAGTTGATACTTAGGCGATTCTGGATCGCAGCTAAGCTTTTTTTTTAGACCGGAGTCTGCGACCGCGGAAGAACCTTGAACCTGCAAAAAACTCAATCTGCTTTATATTATTTCACCAATACTTGTTCTTTACATTGCTTCAGTCGACGGTCACGTGTAGAAGCGCTTCAGGAGATCTCCATTCCATGCACGCGGCTCGTCTGTCTCCCTCTCGATGTTGTAGAGTCGGTATGCTCCGTTGTTCAGCACCTTGGAGATGAGGAAGGGTCCTTCCCAGGCCGGGGCCAACTTGTGAGGTCTTTGCTGATCCACTCGGAGCACCAGGTCGCCTGCTTGGAACGTGCGACTTCTGACGTGGCGTGCATGAAAACGCCGCAGATTTTGTTGATAAATGGTCGAGCGAGTTAGTGCCATCCCGCGCTCCTCCTCCAGGAGATCCACTCCGTCTTGCCTTGCTTGTTCCGCTTCGGCTTCGGAGAAGAGTTCGACTCATGGCGCATTGTGAAGCAAGTCACTCGGAAGGACCGCTTCTGCTCCATAAATGAGGAAGAACGGTGATCGCCCTGTAGATCTGTTTGGGGTTGTGCGAAGTCCCCAAAGCACTGAAGGTAGCTCGGTAACCCAAGCGCCAGCGGCATGTCCTATCTCTCGCAGGAGTCGGGGCTTCAAACCTCGCAAAATAAGTCTATTTCCCGCTCTGCTTGTCCATTGGACTGAGGATGCGCTACGGAAGCAAAATCCACTCGGATGCCTTGGCTTGTACAGAAACCTTTGAATCTGTCCGAGTCAAAGTTTGTCCCGTTGTCCGTGATTATGCTGTGAGGTACACCGAACCTGAATATGATGTCCCTGACAAACTTGACGGCTGTTGAGGCGTCGAGCTTCTTGATGGGCTTCGCTTCGATCCATTTCGTGAACTTGTCGACTGCCACCAGCAGATGTGTATATCCACCTTGGCCTGTCTTGAATGGGCCGACTGTATCTAATCCCCACACTGCAAACGGCCACACAAGAGGGATCGTCTTCAACGCAGACGTCGGCTTGTGGGACTTGTTGGAGTAGAACTGGCAGCCCTCACATCGGTCAACCATATCTTGAGCCATCTCGTTAGCCTGCAGCCAGAAGAAACCAGCCCTGGATGCCTTGGCGATGATTGCTCTCGAAGAAGCATGATGACCGCAGGTCCCCGAGTGAATATCCTCCAGAATCAGCTGCCCCTCCTCTGGGGAGATGCATCGTTGAAGAACGCCTGAGATACTTTCTTTGTACAATTGGCCATCAATGATAGTGAATGACTTCGACCTGCGGACTATCTGCCTAGCCTGGACTTCGTCTTCTGGTAGTTCCTGCCTCAGAATATATGCAACGATCGGCACAGTCCAATCGGGGATGACGGCAAGAATCTCCATGACCGGATCAACCACAGCAGGAACATCGACTTCAGTTGGATCTGTAGAACTCTTTGGTTGTACTGGCTCCTCTGTGAAAGGATCTTCTTTGACTGAGGGGAGGTGGAGGTGCTCGAGGCAGACGTCACTCGGACTGGTCTCCGAGTGGATCCGAGTTTTGCTAACTCATCAGCTGCTTGGTTCTTCAGTCTTGGAACATGGTGAAGTTCTAGACCTTCAAACTTCTTCTCAAGCTTCCTCACTGCATTGCAGTATGTAGTCATGGTGGGGTTTCTGACGTCCCACTCTTTCATCACTTGATTGACCACCAAATCCGAATCGACGTGGACCATTAGGCGACGGACGCCGAGTCAGATGGCCATACGCAACCCGTAGAGGAGAGCTTCATACTCTGCCTCGTTGTTGGAGGAATTGAAGTGTATCTGTAGCACGTACTTGAGCTTGTCGCCCTTTGGTGATATGATCACAACGCCAGCGCCGGAGCCATTCAACATCTTGGACCCATCGAAGAACATTGTCCAATGGGCCGAGCAGATGTGGGTCGGTTGCTGTTGTTCTACCCATTCTGCTATGAAGTGAGCCAGAGCTTGAGACTTAATAGCTTTCTTGGCCTCGAACTTGATATCGCAGTACAGCATCTCCATCGCCCACTTCGCCACTCGGCCTGACGCATCTCGATTGTGGAGAATTTCCGACAATGGAGCATCAGAAACGACAGACACCGAGTGGTCTTGGAAATAATGGGCCACCTTCTTCGCAGTCATGTAAATCCCATAGATAAGTTTTTGATAGTGGGGATACCTCTGCTTGGAAGGTGTCAGGACTTCGGAGATGTAGTACACTGGCCGCTGAACTTTGTATGCTTTGCCTTCTTCTTCTCGTTCGACTGTAAGAACAGTACTGACGACTTGATTTGTAGCCGCGATATACAGAAGAAGGGGCTCTTTACTGAGCGGAGCAGTAAGAACCAGCTGGGTGGAAAGTAGGACTTTGAGGTCGTCGAATGGGACTTGGGCTTCATCTGTCCACTCGAAAGTATCTGATCTCTTTATGAGTCGGTACATAGGAAGTGCTTTTTCGCCGAGTCGACTAATGAACCTGCTCAAAGCCGCTAGGCAACCTGTGAGCCGTTGAACATCGTGTATTCTGACCGGCCTCTCCATTCGGACGATGGTCCCGATCTTTTCGGGGTTGACAGAGTAACTTTCCGCTGGGAACGCCGACTGAACATTTGGCGGGGTTGAGCTTGATATCGTACCTACGAAGGTTGGCGAATGTTTCTGCCAAGTCAATCAGCAGGTCGGAACCTTTGCGTGACTTGACTACGATATCATCCATATACGCCTCCACATTCCGACCGATCTGATCGAGGAGACATTTTTGGATCATGCGCATAAAGGTAGCTCCTACATTCTTCAGACCGAATGGCATAGTGATGTAGCACAAGCACCCGAATGGGGTGATGAAGGCTGTTTTTAACTCATCGGGACCATACAGACGGATCTGATGATAACCTCAGTAGGCATCGAGAAATGACAGACGCTCGCAACCCGCAGTCGAATCGACAATTTGATCTATGCGGGGGAGCGGAAAATGGTCTTTCGGGCAGACCTTATTGAGATGCTTGAAGTCGATGCACATTCGGAGTGACTTGTCCTTCTTGGGCACCATGACAACATTGGCGAGCCACTCGGAGTGGTGAACCTCGCGAATGAAGTTGGCTGCCAGCAGCTTGGCCACCTCTTCCCCGATTGCCTTCCTCTTGTGCGCGGCGGACCGGCGCAGGCGCTCTCGGACAGGCCGAGCCGTGGAATCCACGTGCAGTCGGTGCTCAGCCAACTCCCTGGGTACACCTGGCATGTCGAAGGGTTTCCATGCGAAGATGTCCCAGTTCTCACGGAGGAATTGGGTGAGCTCGGCTTCCTATTTAGGATCGAGGGTGGTGGAGATGTTCGTCGGGGCAGCAGTGGCCTCCGTCGGGTGGATGCTGACCTTCTTCGTCTCTCCCGCCGACTGAAATGCAGACTCTGAAGCTGGCTTCTTCGAGCGCATCAGGTCGGCGGGGTCGACTGTTTTCTTGTACTCGTCCAGCTCGAGGACGGCCATCTGCTGGTCGACGATTCTTGATCCCTGCTGCAAACACTCTTCAGCCCGCTGCCGATTGCATGTGATGGTGATCACACCCTTCAGGCCTGGCATCTTCAGCTTCAGGTATACGTAACATGGACGGGCCATGAAGTGCGCATACGCTGGGCGACCCAGAATTGCGTGATAAGCGCTCTAGAAGTCAACCACTTCGAACGTCAGCTTTTCCTTGCGGAAGTTCTTGTCGGAGCCGAAAACGACGTCCAACGCGATCTGGCCGAGTGATTTGGCCTTCCGTCCAGGGACGACTCCGTGGAACTGCATGCTGCTCTCGCTGAGTTTGGACATCGGGATTCCCATCCCCTTGAGGGTGTCGGCGTACATGATGTTCAAGCCGCTGCCGCCATCCATGAGGACTTTGCGCAGTCGGACTCCTTCTACCACCGGGTCGACGACCAGGGCCTGTCTCCCCGGGGTGGGTACATGTGCCGGATGATCCGACTGGTCGAAGGTGATCGCAGTCTGAGACCATTTGAGGAACTTGGGGTTGGTAGGGGTGGCCATGTTCACCTCTCTGTTCACCAGCTTCAGTCGGCTCTTGCTCTCGACGTCAGCAAAGATCATCAGGGTTGCATGGACTTGGGGGAACGGATCCTCCTTATCCTCCTCATCCTGTTCATGGCCCTTCTCACTCGGTTGCCCTTCGCTGAACCCCTGGATCAGGAGGCGACACTGTCGAGTGGTATGCTTCGCATATATGGGGTTGCCTTCTTCATCCATCTTCGTATGAACCGGACATGGCTGGTTCAGGATGGGGTTATTGAACTGCTTCTTCTTGGGGGTGAACTGAGCCTTCCCTTTGCCCTTGAACTTGGCATTGGTTATGGCTGCAGCTTCTGCTTGCGGAGCGGTCAGAGCTTTCTGCTTCTGCTTCCGAGTGTTGCCCCCATCGCCATCAGCGACTATTTTGTGCTTGCCGCTTCGGATGCGGTCCTCTTCTTCATCATTTGCATAGCGTGTTGCTATCTCCATCATCTTGCTCATGGAGATGTCGCCTGTTCGGCCGAACTTCAGGTACAGATCCCTGTACCGCACGCCTGCCTTGAAGGCGCAGACTGCTTGATGCTCGGTGACGTTCTCCACCGTGTGATAGAGAGTTGTCCAGCGCTGGATGAAGTCACGCAGGCGCTCATTCTGCTTCTGGACGCAGTGCTGGAGCTCCACAAGGCCAGCAGGGCGCTTGCACGTCCCTTCGAAGGTCCTGATGAACACTTGGGCCAGATCTGCGCAACTGTAGATGCTTGAGGGGGCCAACTGGTTCAGCCACGCTCGCGCCGAGCCGTCGAGCATCAGAGGGAGGTGCTTCATGGCGACATGGTCGTCCCCTCCTCCGATCTGGACTGCCACTCGGTAGTCATCCAGCCACGTTTCTGGCTTGGACTCTCCTGTGAACTTGCTAATTCCCGTCGCCAATCGGAAGTTGGGAGGGATGTCAGCCGAACGGATGGCTCGACTGAAACACTCGGGACCAGAAACGGTGACCCTGCTTCCACTCGGACGGTCGATATCGCGACCATCGCGGTGGGCCCAACCCCTGTCGACCCTGCGCTGGGCGATATGCCCTCTTGCGTCGGGCCTTGGGTCGTAAGTGTCACCGACTGAATGCCGTTCATCATGATGTCGGGGCCCGTAGGGCCCACCCCGCGGAGGGGTGCGTGAACGGCGGCGATCTTCATGAATCATGGAACGGCTGCCTCCCCTGTGCCACTGATGGGAACCTGGGCTGTGAACCGACCGATGCGTATTCGCGTGGACGGAACTATTATAGATCCGGTTGTGTGACTGGGAGACCGCCGAATTCTGCTGCTGCGCCGTGTGCAACAGGGCTCGGATCTGCTCGATCCCCCTTCCTGCCTCTGAATCAGCCGGCTGGAGGGAATCGGCTATCTTGGCAGCTGCAGCTAAATTAAGGAGGGGTGTGCGGAACAACTCCACGTTGCTCCGCCGAGTGTGCCGACTAGCAGAACGGCAAGGTGGACGGCGCGCACCAGATGCTTCACCGACCTCGCGCTGGCTTCGGCCAGCTTGACGGGGATCTTCATGGGAGTTGGCCATGTGTACTTCTGCTGTGGGACCGCGACCCACATACTCGGAAGGAAACTCAGTTGGAACTGAGTCCGAGTGTTGGGACGACGGGGCAACCACAACGGACTCAAGAACCGCCACTTGTGAAGATGCATTCTGGCGCGCCTGGGCGTGTTGCACCCAACGCTGGAGCCGCGGACGGCGGGACCGCTTGACGCAGCGCGTGACGGCGGTGTAGGTCGACACCGGATCCGACTGCTGGAGAAGAAGAATGCCGTGGGCGCCGGCACGGAAGTGTGTAGCCCCGCGACGGGGAAGCGCCTCGACGTCGAGGGGCGCATCCCGAAGCCACGCCGAATCGTCGACTATGAAGGAGAGAGCGCCGAACAAGATCTGGTGACCCATGCTCGAATATCCACCGGACGACATGACGAAAGGAAGTAGTCGCAAACTCGCCGGAAGTCGCTTAGACGCCTGCCCCACGGTGGGCGCCAACTGTCGTGGGTATAAGCCTGACAGTAGATGTGTAGGGTACGAATGAGATGGGCAGAGTCCCAGCTATGGCGAGGATGTATGAGTTCGGGCCCCTCTGCGGTGGAGGTAATAACCCTACGTCTCAGTGCTCTCGGAGCTTGTTGTCGAGTGGAATATGGAATACAATGATTTGCTAACCCCTCTACCAGTGGGGGAGGGCGGCTTATATAGAGTGCGCTGCCCTCCACAACGGTTCCGGTACAGGGGTGGAGTAGTGGGGATTGAATGCGTACGTTCCAGGTAACGTATGCTCTAAATGCCAATAAATGCACCCGGAAACGTACGGCCGTTTCCCTACAGAGAGGTTACGATGTACCGAGTGTAGCCAGTCGGTTAGCTTGGTATCCTCCGAATGCTAGTCTCCGACTGGATGGTTGAGGACCTGTTACCGACTGGATGATGGAGACTCCTTAATTCAGTCGGGACTGACTAAGGGACTTGTCCTTTGTGAGGGGTAGTCCTTGGGTAGGACCTACATGGCAGGCCTATGACCCTACCCTAGGACTATGACCCCATCAGCCATCACAGGTAAAAAGATGGGGTCTTCATCATTGGTTTGAGATTATCCCTCTACATCATGTCATCTTGCTTAAGGTGTTACTCTGTTCGTCATGAACTCAATACACTAGATGCATGCTGGATAGCGGTCGATGTGTGGAGTAATAGTAGTAGATGCAGAAAGTATCGGTCTACTTGTCTCGGACGTGATGCCTATATGTATGATCATTGCCTTAGATATCGTCATGACTTTATGCAGTTCTATCAATTGCTCGGCAGTAATTTGTTCACCCGCCGTAATATTTGCTATTTTGAGAGAAGCCTCTAGTGAACACTATGGCCCCCGGGTCTACTCCACACCATATTTTCAGCCTTACACTTTTTACTTCGTTGTACTTTCCGCCTTCAGATCTCACTTTGCAAACAATCTTGAAGGGATTGACAACCCCTTTATAGCGTTGGGTGCAAGCTCTTTTGTGTTTGCGCAGGTACTCTGGACTTGACGAGATTCTCCTACTAGATTGATACCTTGGTTCTCAAACTGAGGGAAATACTTACTGCTCCTGTGCTGCATCACCCTTTCCTCTTCAAGGGAAAAACCAACGCAAGCAAGACTCCATCAACGTGTCAAATTCTGGCGCTGTTGTTTGAGAAGTAGGAAGATGGTGCTCATGAAGATGTTGATGAATATTGGCCTCCCCAAGATGAGAGGGTTGTTGGTGATGACGATGTCCTCGATTTCCCCCTCCGAGAGGGAAGTTCCTCTGGCGGAATCGCTTCGTCGGAGGGCAAAAGTGCTCCTACCCAGGTTCCGCCTCGAGGCAGCGGCAATTCGTCCCGAAAGTCCTCCCTTGATTTTTCCCAGGTCAAAAGAGAGAATATACGAGAAGATGGTGGCCATCGGTGGGTTGGATGGCCCACTACCCACCAGGCCGCACCTCGGGGCTGCCACACTCTGGTGGCTAGTGGTCGCATGGCAGCCCCCCTCTGGTACTTCTTTCCTCCAATATTTCTCATAATCCATTAAAAATCCTCGTGAAGTTTCATCCCATTTGGAGATGTGTAGAATAGGTATTTGTGACGTAGCTTTTGCAGGTCCAGAATTCCATCTGTCGGCATTCTCCCTCTTGGTGTAAACCTTGCATATTATGACAGAAAAGGCATTAGAATTACTCCATAAAGTGGTAATATATAAAAACACTATAAATAACAGTAGTAAAACATGATGCAAAATGGACGTATCACAAGAGTCATAATATTCTTCTCTACTCCTTTTTATTTTCTCTTCGGTGGTGGGGAAAGATCTAGACATATATATCCAGTTGAACGTGGGTGGTCATGAGTTATTATTGTTGACATCACCTTTGAGGTGAATTGCATTGGGAGGCGACACTTTAAGCCCCTATCTTTCTATGTGTCCGGTTGAAACCTTTTGTTCATATGTATGCGGTGAGTGTTAGCAATCATAGAAGACTAAATGATAGTTGAGTATGTAGACTTGCTTAAAATCTCTCATATGTGACTCTTCGTGAAAATGTGATGATTTGTGTTGCAAAGTTGACTAAAAACATAGTTTGTTAGTTTTCAGTAGAGTTTATGCTTCATACTTCAATGTTGTGATGAATTGCTACTTGCTTATGAGAAGTTTTTATGATGAAAGTTATATGTTGAAAATGCTATAATGAAGTATTTTATAAAGTTTATTTGTTGTTATAATAATGAGCATGATGCTACTATGTTCGTATTTTTTTATCGACACCTCTCTCTGTCAAAGCATGTGGTCATGATTTTTGTTATCGGCTTTTGCTTGAGGACAAGCGAGGTCTAGGCTTGGGGGAGTTGATACGTCCATTTTTTATCATGTTTTGCTACTATTATTTATAGTGTTTTTATGCATTATACCACTTTATGGAGTAATTGTAATGTCTTTTCTCTCATAATATGCAAGGTTTACACAAAGAGGGAGAATGCCGGCACATGGAATTCTGGACCTGAAAAAGCTACGTCAGAGATACCTATTCTGCACACCTCCAAATGGGCTGAAACTTTACGAGGATTTTTTTGGAATAGATAAGAAATATTGGAAGAAAGAAGCACCAGAGGGGGGCTTCCAGGTGGCCACTAGGCACGAGGGCGCACCATCCCCCCTCGCGCTGCCTCGTGAGTAGTGGGCCAGCCAGCCCACTTCTGGCGACCTTCTTCTCGTATAAATTCACTCTTGACCTGAAAAATCGAGAGAGGACTTTCAGGACAAAGCGCCGCCGTCTCGAGGCGGAACCTGGACAGGAGCACTTTTGCCCTCCCGCGAAGCAATTCCACCGAAGAAACTTCCCTCCTAGAGGGGGAAATCGAGGCCACCGTCATCACCAACAACCCTCTCACCTTGGGGAGGCCAATCTTCATCAACATCTTCAACAGCACCATCTCCTCTCAAAACCCTAGTTCATCCCTTGTGCTCAATCTTGTACCGGAACCTCAGATTGGTACCTTGGGGGTGACTAGTAGTGTTGATTATATCTTGTAGTTGATGCTTTATGGTCTATTTTGTTGAAGATCATATGTTCAGATCCAATATGCTATTTAATACCTCTCTAATCATGAGAATGTTTATCACTTATGAGTAGTTACTTTTGTTCTTGAGGCCACAGAAGAAGTCATGTTGCAAGTAGTCATGTGAAGTTGATATTCATTCGATATTTTGATGATACGAATGTTGTGATTCCCTTAGTGGTGTTATGGGAACATCAACTACATAACACTTCACCATCTTTGGGCCTAATGGAATGCATTTTGGAGTAGTTATTAGACGGTGGGTTGCGAAAGTGACAAAAACTTAAACCCCGGTTTATGCGCTATTCCGTAAGGGGCTGATTTGGATCCTATGTTTAATGTTATGGTTAAAATTTATTCTTAATACTTTTCTCGTAGTTGCGGATGCTTGTGGGAGGATTAACCATAAGTGGGAGGCTTGTTCAAGTAAGAACAGAAACCAAGCACCGATCCACCCACATATCAAATTATCAAAGTACCGAACATGAATTAACCCATCATGACGAAAGTGACTAGATGAAATTCCCGTGTGCCCTCAAGAACACTTTGCCTATAATAAGAAATTGTTCCAGCCTTTACTTTGCCACAAGACGATTGGGCTACCTTGCTGCACATGTTGTTACTATTGCTACGCGTTACTAGTTACAATTATCTTTCTGTCAAACAACTATTTACCACTATTTTAGTGCTTGCAGAAATTACCTTGCTAAAAAATGCTTGTCATTTCCTTCTGCTCCTCGTTGGGTTCGACACTATTACTTATCAAAAGGACTACGATTGATCCCCTATACTTGTGGGTCATCAGTAGCCAATGCCTTATTTGTTACGATGTCTCCTTGCTTGCCTATAATCTCCTCGAATTTCTTACTTCCGGTAAGACTCTTTTAGACACCTCTCTATATAATTCCTTTCAATAAATCATTTTCTTGCTCAAGTGTAATTTGGTTAAGAGAATCATTAGTGGAATCAATAGAATTACTAGCAACAACATCATTAGATTTTGCACTGGTGTTGTTATTACTAGATGAAGAAACTTTTTTCCCTTTGTTACTAGTATGTTTTGGTTTAACTTATGGAACAAAAGTAGACGAGAGTAATCATTTGGCTAGATAAGAAGAACTCTTCTTTCGAAGATCGTCATTGATTGCTTTTAGAAACTCATGATCTTGCTCTAAATTTAGCTTCTCAAAGCGTAGCTTCTCATGAGTTCTTGCAAGCTCTCTATGATCTTCTAGAGTAGATTCGTGGGCTAACTTCAGAGTGTTTAATTTTTAGTTAGACGCTCAATCTTCTTCTTATCATCGTCACACAACTTATCTTGACTACCATGATTATCATCAAGTTCATTTTCATTGCTATCACTAGTTTTATCAAAGAACAAGTTATCATCTCCAAGTAAATCATCCTCATCACTATTAAAGTCAAAGTACTTGGGGTGTGATACCTTGGGGCCTTTAGCCATGAAGCAGTTTTCAATCCTTAATTTGGTGAATCAAATATGTCATAGGAGTTGGAGGATATGAGTGCAAGACCGGCAACACCTTCATCTTGACTATAGTCGGAGTTGGAGTGGTAGCTTCTCTCGGATTGGTTGTTGGACTCGGAGCCGGATGGCCATTCACCAATATGATCTTGATGTATTCTTCTTGAGTGGCTCTTGGTGTACTCGTACTTGTTCTCCGATTCCTTGCTTCTCCGGGAGGGTCTTCATTCATAACGATCTTATCTACTCCTTCTTTCTCTTCGAGGTGACTCATCTCTTGAGCTTCGTCTTCTAGGTGAATCTTCTCTTCTTTTGTTGGGGGCGAGCACTCATTGTAGTAGTGTCTGGGCCTTCCACAATTGTAGCAGTTTTGGTCATGACTAGATGAACGCTTCTCTTCATATTTTGAATTGGGGCTTCTCTATTTGCCTCTACTCCTGTAGAACTTGTTGAATTTCTTGACCATGAGGCTTATCTCTTCATTGGTGACAAGGTTGTCATTTCAAGTAGCGGGTCTATCACTTGAAGCTTTGTAAGTGTCGCTTGACTTCTTGTGAAGCTCTTCTTTGTCCTCGAGTGACATTTCATGAGCAACAATCCTTCCAATGACTTCCGTTGGCTTGAGATCTTTGTAGTTTGGCATCACTTGTATCAATGTGCACATGGCATCGTACTTTCCATCCAAGGCTCTAAGTATCTTCTTGATGATGAATTTGTCGGTCATCTCTTTGCTTCCTAAGTCGGCAATTTAATTTGTGATGAGAGCAAGCCTAGAGTACATCTCAACGACTCCTTCACGATCCTTCATCTTGAACTTGTCAAGCTGACTTTGTAGCACATCCAAGTTAGATTCCCTGACGGATTTGGTACCTTCGTGCATATCAACCAAAGTGTCCCAAATTTCCTTGACATTCTCAAGACGGCTAATCTTGTTGAACTTTTGGGGCATAGGCAGTTGAATAGAATGTCGCATGCTTGAGCGCTATATTGCAACATCTTCAATTCTTCCGCATTCGCTTCACGGTCCGGTTCCCTTCCATCACCAAAGAATTCACCTTGTAAACCAACACGAACAACGGCCCAAATGGCGGGGTTATGACCAAGAATATGAATTTTCATTTTATGCTTCCAACTAGCAAAGTTTGTACCATCAAAATATGGACCTCTACGATGGTAATTTCCCTCACTAGACGTCATACTCTCCTAGATTGTGAAACCAATGCAATGAAAACCTAGCTCTGATACCGCTTGTAAGATCCGAAGTATCACTAGTGGAAAACGGGCCTTTGGCCGGGACCCTTTAGTCCCGGCCTGCCTCTGGGCCGGGACTAAAGGCCCGGCCACGTCGCCCCAATTCTCAATGCCTCTCTCGAGGCTTTGGTCCCGGCCCGTAAGGAGCCTTTAGTCCCGGTTCGTGTCCCAAACCAGGACTAAAGGGCTACGCGGTGGGCAGCCCGCATGTGCGCCACCTTTAGTCCCGGTTTGTGTCTCAAACCGAGACTAAAGTCCTCTGCCTATATATAGCAAAGCCCCCCTCTCCCCTCTTCCTTGCATTTTCCTTGGATGGAAGAGTGTGGGTGTGTGCTAGCTCTCCATTTTTTTATGGACTAGAGGTGTTTGTTGAAATGTGTGTTAGAGCAATGCCGCTTCAGCTCACCGAACACAACTATGATATGAGATGCCCGAGCCACGCTTAAACCTCTTCCTCTTTATTTCTACTTATTCTAAAAGGTTAGCAACTATATTTCCTCGTTTAGACCGTGCCGTACTAATTTTTAGGATCGTGATTGTATTTGATATATTGTCGTATAACACAGATGAGCCATCCATGGATGTACGGTGATCGACGCACGGCCGCTTACAGAGAAGGCGTGCATTCTTTTCGAGATGCGGCCGATGCGAACAAGCATGGTGGTGGCTATATGTTTTGTCCATGTGTTGAATGTCGGAATGAGAAGGATTACACTTCCTCAAGAGTCATTCAGAGCCACCTCCTTCGGTCCGGTTTTATGTCGGGCTATAATGTTTGGACCAAGCAGGGAGAAAGAGGGGTTATGATGGAAGACGACGATGAAGAAGAAGAGAATGATGATGACAACTACCGATCTATGTTCCCTGAGTATGCTGATACCGCAATGGAAGACAATGAAGAAGAAGATCAGGATGAAGAACGGGAACCAGATGAGCCCGCTGATGATCTTGGTCGGGTCATTTCTGATGCACGGCGAGGTTGCGACACAGAAAAGGAGAGGTTACAGTTCGAGCAGATGTTACAGGACCACAACAAATTGTTGTACCCAACTTGTGAAGATGGCCAGGAGAAGCTGGGTAGCACACTGGAATTGTGAAGTGGAAGGCAGAGACCGGTGTGACTGACTCGTCATTCGAAAATTTGTTGGTACTGATGAAGAAGATGCTTCCAAGAAAGAACGAATTGCCCGCCAGCACGTACGAAGCAAAGAAGCTTATCTGCCCTCTAGGATTAGACGTGCAGAAGATACATGCATGCCCTAATGACTGCATCCTCTACCGCGGTGAGAAGTACGAGAATGTGGATAAATGCCCGGTATGCACTGCATTGCGGTATAAGATCAGAAAAGATGACCCTGGTGATATTAAGGGCGAGCCACCCAGGAAGAGGGTTCCTGCCAAGGTGATGTGGTATGCTCCTATAATACCACGGTTGATACGTCTGTTCACAAATAAAGATCATGCGAAGTTGTTGCGATGGCACATGGAAGATCATATGAAAGACGATAAGTTGAGGCACACCGCTGATGGTCGGCAGTGGAGAAAAATCGAGAGACAGTTCCCGAGATTTGCAGCTGACGCAAGGAACTTATGGTTAGGTCTGAGTACAGATGGCATGAATCCTTTTGGGGAGCAGAGTTGCAGTCACAGCACCTGGCCCGTTACTCTATGTATCTACAACCTTCCTCCTTGGTTGTGCATGAAACGGAAGTTCATTACGATGCCAGTGCTTATCCAAGGTCCAAAGCCTGATAGACTTTCAGTATCAAGGTCCCGACTGGCTTCTCGTCGAATATAAAGGGAATCGTAAATATGAAAGACAAAAAATTCCAAAACCTAAAGTCTCATGACTGCCACGTGCTTATGACGTAATTGCTTCCGGTTGCATTGAGGGGAATTCTACCAGAAAATGTTCGCCTGGCAATTGTGAAGGTATGTGCATTCCTCAATGCAATTTCTCAAAAGGTAATCGATCGAGAAAGTCTATCAGGGTTACAGATTGATGTGGTCCAATGTCTGGTCAGCTTTGAGTTGTTGTTCCCGCCATCCTTCTTCAATATAATGACACACCTCCTAGTTCACCTAGTCGAAGAGATTAGAATTCTCGGTCCTGTGTTTCTACACAATATGTTCCCCTTCGAGAGGTTCATGGGAGTCTTAAAGAAATATGTTCGTAACTGTGCTAGGCCAGAAGGAAGCATCTCCAAGGGCTATGGAACAGAGGAGGTCATTGAGTTTTGTGTGGACTTTCTTCCTGACCTTAAGCCGATTGGTGTTCCTGAATCTTGGTATGAGGGTAGGCTGACAGGAAAAGGCACACTAGGAAGGAAAGCAAAAGTATGTATGGATGGGCATTCTTTCTCTCAAGCACACTACACAGTTCTACACAATTACACCGTGGTGGCTCCGTATATCGTGAGACACAAGAATATTCTACGCTCGGAAAACCCGGGGAAGGCTGACTCTTGGATTAAAGGGGAACACGAGAAGACTTTCGGCAGTTGGTTGCAGACACATCTCATGAATGACGACACCGTTGGAGATCAGCTGTACTGTTTGGCCAGGCCACCATCTTCGACTATATGTACTTTCCAAGGGTATGAGATAAATGGGAATACATTTGACACGGTTGCCTAAGATAAAAAGAGCACCAACCAAAATAGTGGTGTCCGCTTTGATGCAACAGACGAGAATGGGCACTGTTTGGAAACATATTACGGGTACATAGAGGAGATATGGGAACTTGACTATGGACCTACTTTTAAGATCCCTTTGTTTCGGTGCAAATGGGTGAAGCTGACACGAGGTGGGGTAGTTGTAGACCAAAAGTACGACATGACAACAGTGGATCTCAACAATCTTGCGTACATGGACGAACCATTTGTCCTAGTCAATGATGTCGCTCAGGTTTTCTATGTGAAGGACATGTCTACAAAAACGAGAAAAAGAAATCAGCAAAAGAAGATATCGTCCGATGAGCCAAAACGCCACATAGTTATTTCAGGGAAAAGAAACATCGTGGGAGTAGATGACAAGACACACATGTCAGAAGATTATAATAAGTTTCATGAAATTCCGCCCTTCAAAGTGAAAACTGACCCAAGCATCCTACGGAATGATGAAGATTCTCCATGGCTACGACCCAGAAGAAAACAGAAATAATAGATAGGAATATTGGTGCAATAATGTAATAATGTATTAAACCTTTTATGTAATGCATGTATGGAATGTACTAAATTTCAAACACTTTTCATTTTCATAGTTTTGTCAAATTCTCATATATGCAAAAAGAATTTTAATAAACCTTTGTAAGAGATGAGTTCTCGTTCGAAACGTTGATACTTCGAGAGAGATTGTCCGTTTTGTACACGAAGTGCATCCAGTTTTTGCCGTAGCCCTCTCAACTTTTTAACACATGCTATGTGGGTGAAATGATGATAGCATGCCAACTTTCAACATTTTCAGAGTTCATTTGTAGTGCTTTTCAATTTCAGGGTCAACTAGCTCAAAAAAATAAGTAAATGCACGAAATATACCAAATGAAGTCAGAAATTGTTGAAATTTTGTGATGTGCCTTTGAATGGTGCATTTTGAACACACAAAAAGTATGGAGTTCAAATAAGTTCAAAAAATGAAATCCCTTTGTAAGAGATGAGTTCTCGTTCGAAACCCTCATACTTCGAGAGAGATTGTCCGTTTTGTTCACGAAGTGCATCGAGTTTTTGTCGTAGCCCTCCCAACTTTTTAACACATGCTATGTGGGTGAAATGATGATAGCATGCCAACTTTCAACATTTTCAGAGTTCATTTGTAGTGCTTTTCAATTTCAGGGTCAACTAGCTCAAAAAAATAAGTAAATGCACGAAATATACCAAATGAAGTCAGAAATTGTTGAAATTTTGTGATGTGCCTTTGAATGGTGCATTTTGAACACACAAAAAGTATGGATTTCAAATAAGTTTAAAAAAATGAAATCCCTTTGTAAGAGATGAGTTCTCGTTCGAAACCCTGATACTTCGAGAGAGATTGTCCGTTTTGTACACGAAGTGCATCCAGTTTTTGTCGTAGCCCTCTCAACTTTTTAACACATGCTATGTGGGTGAAATGATGATAGCATGCCAACTTTCACCATTTTCAGAGTTCATTTGTAGTGCTTTTCAATTTCAGGGTCAACTAGCTCAAAAAAAATAAGTAAATGCACGAAGAATACCAAATGAAGTCAGAAATTGTTGAAATTTTGTGATGTGCCTTTGAATGGTGCATTTTGAACACACAAAAAGTATGGATTTCAAATAAGTTCAAAAAACGAAATCCCTTTGTAAGAGATGAGTTCTCGTTCGAAACCCTGATACTTCGAGAGAGATTGTCCGTTTTGTACATGAAGTGCATCCAGTTTTTGTCGTAGCCCTCTCAACTTTTTAACACATGCTATGTGGGTGAAATGATGATAGCATGCCAACTTTCAACATTTTCAGAGTTCATTTGTAGTGCTTTTCAATTTGAGGGTCAACTAGCTCAAAAAAATAAGTAAATGCACGAAGAATACCAAATGAAGTCAGAAATTGTTGAAATTTTGTGATGTGCCTTTGAATGGTGCATTTTGAACACACAAAAAGTATGGATTTCAAATAAGTTCAAAAAATGAAATCCCTTTGTAAGAGATGAGTTCTCGTTCGAAACCCTGATACTTCGAGAGAGATTGTCCGTTTTGTACACGAAGTGCATCCAGTTTTTGTCGTAGCCCTCTCAACTTTTTAACACATGCTATGTGGGTGAAATGATGATAGCATGCCAACTTTCAACATTTTCAGAGTTCATTTGTAGTGCTTTTCAATTTCAGGGTCAACTAGCTCAAAAAAATAAGTAAATGCACGAAGAATACCAAATGAAGTCAGAAATTGTTGAAATTTTGTGATGTGCCTTTGAATGGTGCATTTTGAACACACAAAAAGTATGGATTTCAAATAAGTTTAAAAAAATGAAATCCCTTTGTAAGAGATGAGTTCTCGTTCGAAACCCTGATACTTCGAGAGAGATTGTCCGTTTTGTACACGAAGTGCATCCAGTTTTTGTCGTAGCCCTCTCAACTTTTTAACACATGCTATGTGGGTGAAATGATGATAGCATGCCAACTTTCAACATTTTCAGAGTTCATTTGTAGTGCTTTTCAATTTGAGGGTCAACTAGCTCAAAAAAAATAAGTAAATGCACGAAGAATACCAAATGAAGTCAGAAATTGTTGAAATTTTGTGATGTGCCTTTGAATGGTGCATTTTGAACACACAAAAAGTATGGATTTCAAATAAGTTCAAAAAAATGAAATCCCTTTGTAAGAGAGGAGTTCTCATTCGAAACCCTCATACTTCGAGAGAGATTGTCCGTTTTGTACACGAAGTGCATCCAGTTTTTGTCGTAGCCCTCTCAACTTTTTAACACATGCTATGTGGGTGAAATGATGATAGCATGCCAACTTTCAACATTTTCAGAGTTCATTTGTAGTGCTTTTCAATTTCAGGGTCAACTAGCTCCAAAAAAATAAGTTAATAGTTTGGATAGTCAAAATAATTACTTTTGAAAATAGAAAATAGTTTTGCATTATTTATTCAATTTCAAACACTTTTCATTATCATAGTTTTATCAAATTCTCAAATATGCAAAAAGAATTTTAATAAACATAGTTTTTAATTGAAAATAAAAAAATAGTTAATAGTTTGGATAGTCAAAATAATTACTTTTCAAAATATAAAATATTTTTGAATTATTTATTCAATTTCAAACACTTTTCATTATCATAGTTTTGTCAAATTCTCAAATATGCAAAAAGAATTTTAATAAACATAGTTTTTAATTGAAAATAACAAAATAGTTAATAGTTTGGAAAGTCAAAATAATTACTTTTGAAAATAGAAAATAGTTTTGATCTATTTATTCAATTTCAAACACTTTTCATTATTATAGTTTTGTCAAATTCTCAAATATGCAAAAAGAATTTTTAATAAACATAGTTTTTAATTGAAAATAACAAAATAGATAATAGTTTGGATAGTCAAAATAATTAATTTTGAAAATAGAAAAAAATTGAAACTATATGAGAATTTATAGAGAAAATTCAACCTAAATTCAAAGTGAACTCACTTTCACTTTGAATTCAGGTTGAATTTTCTCCATAATTTCGAATATAGTTTCAATTTTCAATGAGTTTAGGCCCGTAAGCCTGCTTTAGAGAGGAGCTCGATGGAGAAGCTGCGACGGGGCTTATAAACAAGTGTTAGTACCCCTCGCTGGGCGAGGTGGGACTAAACTTATCGTGCCTGCCGAGGAGGGGCTTTAGTCCCGGTGCGTGGCTCCATCCGGGACGAAAGACCCCCTTTAGTCCCGGTTGGAGCTCCGCACCGGGACTAAAGGCCCCTGCTTCCCGCCTTCTGGTCTGCCGAAAAAGGGCCTTTAGTCCCGGGTCGTGGCTCCACCCGGGACTAAAGGGTGTCTTTAGTCCCGGATCGAGCCCCGAACCGGGACTAAAGATACACCTATATAAGCGGGAGTTAGAAAATTTCCAACCCAAATCGCATTTCCTTCTCTCCTTCTTCCTCGTTCTCCTGCCCGGCGCGGCACAGCGACGAACTCGACGACGCCGTCAGGCTGCCCGCCGTCCTGCTCGCCGCCGCCTGCCGTCCTCCTCGTCGTCGCCGTCTTCCTCCTCGCCGCGCGCCGTCGACACCTCCGGCCGGTAAGCCCCCCGCCCCCTCCTCCCCAACACTCCGGCCAGTAGAAGAAAAGAAGAAAAAGGAGAAGAAAAGAAGAAAAAGGAGAAGAAAAGAAGAAAAGGGAGAAGAAAAGAAGAAAAAGGATAAGAAAAGAAGAAAAAGGGAAGAAAGGAAGAAAAAGGAGAAGAAAGGAAGAAAAAGGAGAAGAAAGGAAGAAAAAGGAGAAGAAAAGAAGAAAAAGGGAAGGAGAAGAAAAGAAGAAAAAGGAGAAGAAAAGAAGAAAAAGGGAAGAAAGGAAAAAAGGAGAAGAAAGGAAGAAAAAGGAGAAGAAAGGAAGAAAAAGGGAAGAAAAGAAGAAAAAGATTTTTTTTTTCAATTAATTCCTATTGTTATTAGGTTTGTGCTAGATTATTAGGGTTAGTATTATTTAGAATTAGGAAAAAGGAAAATAAGAAGAGGAGGAGAAGAAAAGAAGAAAAAGGAGAATAAGAAGAGGAGGAGAGGAGAAGAAGAGGAAAAATAGAAGAAGAGGAGAAGTAGAAGAAGAGAAAAAATTAGAAGAGGAGGAGAGGAGAAGTAGAAGAAGAGAAGAGGAGAAGTAGTAGAAGAAGAGGAGAAGTAGAAGTAGAAGAAGAGGAGAAATAGAAGAAGAGGAAAAATTAGTTTAGGGTTACAAGAAGAAGAAATATATTTTTTGTCATTTAATTTTGCTATTGTATAGTGTATATGCTTAAGTGTTAATAGTGCTTCTTAGATTATTGCTTAATTTTGCTATTGTATATGCTTAAGTGTTAATAGTTTAATTTTGCTATTATATATGCTTAAGTGTTAATATTTTATTTTTAGCAAGAAAATTAATAGAACTAGTTTATTTTTTTAGTTCATTTTACGATGCCTATCCCGCATCCTCGTCGTCGACTCGGCGGAGGATACCTGCTTGATCAGAGGGGCCCTGTCCGGGACTGGGCTCCGCCCGGCTGGTATTGGGAGGTGCTACCTTCCGGGGAGCGTAGGTTGGTGAGGAGCCAGCCCGTCGTTGACCCGATCCTTGTTTGGTGGTGGTCGCGTGGGCCAGTGAGGGTGCCGAGGCTTCCGGACACCGCGGAGGTGGTACGTCACCGTATCAGCGAGGAGGATGAGCGTCCGTCGCTACATGGTTGCGTTGGAGGGCAGGTTCGAGCATACCTGGCAGGTTCTTCGGGGATCTCACTGGAGCTATGATCCTGTGATGGTTCCTTCTCTTTGGGTGTCCACCACCCGCGCCGATACCCGTCGGGCGCTACGGTTCTAGATGTATCAGTGATGCTATATGTATGATAGTATTCGAGGAGTATTAGTGATAATATTCGACGATGTACGGACAAAAGAGATGATGTATTTGCTTATAATTGAATGCATGCTAATTTGAATACTACTTTATTTTACGATTTGGTTTTGCTTATTGAATGCTCAAATTGGAAAAGTAATCCTACTTTGAATACTATGCAGAAATCTATGAGTCCCGGGTAGAGCCACGACCCGGGACTAAAGTTGCTTTGGAACGGAGTTCCTGATAGAATAATTCTTTTTTGGTACAAAGGTTAAGAGAATACGTTAGACATATTTTAGAGTTTAGGTTCTAGCCAAGACCCGGGACTAAAGGTCCTCCTATATAAAACGACACTTCGAAGTTTCCAACCCCTCTTATATAGTTTGTTAGTTTATTAGTTAATCAAATGTTCGTTTTTTGCAGAACTATGGATCCACATATCAGGAACCTCGAAGAGGAAGAACTTCTCGAAGATATAATCAAAGACGGCCCCGACGTTGAACCAGCTGAATCTCCGTCGTCATATCTAAACCCCTCCGGATATGGAATGGAGGTCGACCGACACGAAGATGAAGCCGATGGGGCAGGAGATAGGTCCAATGACGGAGAAGGTGATAGCTCCACTGATGGAGAAGCCGGTGGAGAAGCCGGTGAAGAAATAATAAAGTCCGACGAGGTATACATATGAAGTTCGACAATCACTTGTAATATGTGAAAAATATTGGAGATAGCTCTATATTGTATACATATACATTCATTTGACGAATGTTTCTCCCTTTTAGGCCTCCACATCGAGCAAAGCTACGAAACGAGGCCCGACTAGAAAGTTGGATGCACGGACGCATTACACCTTTGAGGTAATATTGCCTACGGGCGAACCCAAGCTTCCTAAGAATGTTGCTGACACATTCAAGAAGCAATGCGGAGTTCTCGTTAGGGATCACGTCCCGATCAGCGTTCGGGAGTGGAAAAAGCGCAAAGGGGCAGCCGATAGTGACTATGTCGCCGAAAGGTATAAAGATAATCTTTGGAATGATCTCATGTCACATTTCAACCTGCCATAATGTGAGAATGAAGACGCCGCAGACAAACTCAGGTCCAAAGTCAAGCAGTGGACTCTAAAGAAGATGGCCGAACTGTTCCGTAGCTGGAAGAAGAAGCTATGGAAAAACTATCTGAAGGCAAAGAAAGTGCCAGTATTCGAGGGGTATCTAGCCAAGCAGGCGAATCACTGGAAGGCATTTCAAGAGTACAAGGTGTACGAAGATGCCCAAGCATTATCAGAAAAGAACAAGATAAATGCCGACAAGAAGAAATATCACCACAAGCTGGGGCCATGGGCTATGAGACTGCCATCCCAAAGTGGGATAAGAAAGAGCAAGATCTGCTAGCTAAAGGCATCGTACCTGAACCACTCCGTGATGAGTGGGAATTGAGAGCAAGAAATTGGTTCCTTGCGCATGGTGGTTCGTACGACGAAGAAACAGGGGACCTCATCTGCAGTGACGGTCTTAGGATACCCAGGGAGAATTGGAAAAGGATAGTGAAAGAAATTAAGGAGGGAAAAAGAAAGTTCACTGCAGATAGAGAGAAAGATCTGCTCACACTGGTCCTCGGCAATGACGAACATGGAGGATGAACGCGAGGCTTCGGTCCTTCTTACCCGTGGTGGCTTAGGTTTGCCAGAGACCAAGACACTTACAGAAGCCGAGAGAGAGCAAAGAAGCGGCAGCAGGATGAGGAGAATGACAAGTTCAACCAGTTGCTTGCCAGGATTAACGAGCAACAAAAGCAGATTGATGAGCTTAGAGGAGTAGCGCACCAGGAAGATCCTGCATTTGATATTACCGGCGCCCCATCTAAGCGGAAAAGCAGCATGGCTGAATCTGAGGCCCCGCCCGACAATGCACGAAGAATGATAGAGGGCGGTCCCGGCTACCCCGTGGATGGAATCAAGGAGTCAACATCATGTGAACTCCATCAGAAATTCAAGAACAT
The DNA here is from genome assembly GCF_904849725.1 of Hordeum vulgare subsp. vulgare. Classification (NCBI taxonomy): domain Eukaryota; kingdom Viridiplantae; phylum Streptophyta; class Magnoliopsida; order Poales; family Poaceae; genus Hordeum; species Hordeum vulgare. The sequence continues at coordinate 509,969,299 of NC_058522.1, forward strand.
ATCCATGAAGGTGGCCGTCGGACAAGCTTTACCTTCTGGCCCTGATGCACGCTGGCATGGCCGTGAGATTCCAACTGGCTTTGCTAAAGTCGGGGTGGATGAAATCATGGCGGGGTTTCATGATATGGAGCTCGAAATACCTGGACCCGAAGATGAGAGGACACTCGGAGAAGTACTGGGTGGAGTCATCCTATGGGACAAGAACTACATCAAGTTTCCAGGCTCGGCCCCAAGGACGACACCGCCTCCGAGTCGTCGCAGGTCACCTACACCTCTATTACCTCCAAGCCCTCCACATGACGTCGGCCAGCACAACACGAGTCCATCTCGATCACCGCCGCCGGACTTGGGTCGTCCGTCTCCGCCGCCGCCCGCTCCGGATACTAAGCGGAAGCGTGCCAGCAAGAACGCTCCGCCGACGATTTCTAAGCGACGGAGCCCCCCAAAGCGCAAACGGTCGCCCCTCCCAAAGGTACCTCATGCTAATCTTCCTATCAGACCTTATGATCGTACCCCCGAGGAAAACGCCAGGATAGCAAAGGAACATCATGATGCGCAGATGAAAAAGAAGGAACCCGAGCCCCGCCCGGAATACACCGAGAAGCAAATAGCATTTGCAAAATACTTCACGACCCTTCCATCACAGTATGACTTACACCATAAGCCTGATGACTATACACGCACATTGTAGAAGGAAGTGAAAAAGAGCAGATCACGTGCAAGTGCAAGTGGGAGCAAATCAAGTTCAATTACAAGCAAGAAAAAATCAGACGTTCCTCAGCTTGGACAACAGGCCAAACAGTCGATCCCACCCCTCAGGGTGTTCCCCTCGAATGTCCCCCCTCCGGTGCAGGGGCAAGATTTTGAATTAGCAAAGAAGTGGGCGGATGAATGGGGTATCCCGGTTGAAGACATTCTGGCTTCCCAAGACGACAGGTTACCCAAGGCTGTGGTAGCCCCTAAGCCACGGTTTGTCATGGGAGCGCCTTTGGTTAGCAAAGATGATCTCCCAACAAATATGCGTTACTTGCATACATGGTACTTAAGTGAATCAAAGAATGGGAGAACGATGATCGTGGTGAGTGTCCCACGGGAGTACTACGGCCGCCCCGAATAAATTCATATCGACTTTGATGAACTCTTCCAGATGTACAATGGCGACGCCCTAGACAAATTGCTTATGAGTTGTTATTGTTTGTAAGTTTTTCAATTCGTTGTCTACATATAACTTGTTTAGTTATTTCAATTCATTGTCTATATATAACTTGTACTCTATTATGCAGAATGAAGATTCTGGATTGTAAAAGTAGGAAAATCCTAAATATTGGGTTTATTGACCCAGATAAAATACATATAGCTACGCTAACTGATAAACCCAAGGTGACGGAGGAAAACCTTCTAAGGTTTCTAACAGATCAAAATTTCTGTGACCACATACTGTTTCCATACAACTTCAGGTGAGGGTCTTTACTCTGTTGTGTTCATTCACTTATATGTGTACTTGATAAGTTACTGACACACACACATATATATATATGTACATGTGCAGCTTCCATTGGATTCTGTTGGACATTCAAATTGATAAGGGAAGAGTTGATGCCTTCGACCCATTATCGAGACCCTTGAAACAGTTCCAAAGCCTGCAGGACATGCTCCAATGGTAATTTCAATCATTCTTGCGCTCTATCGGTCTCTTTCGATGATTTTATGATATATTAATTAATGAAAAACTTAGCAAATCATTATCCTTGTCGGGCAGGGTTTGGAAGCGATTTAAGTGCGTGACTCCCAGTATCGAGCCTGAGAAGCTGACCTTTAGAGCGGCTCAGGTAAGTAGTAGTATGATATACTTCTATTTTCAATACATTTATGATGCTAGATTATTATTTTGATTATATATATTCTATTCTCGTAAAGTGCGACCAACAGCCACGGGGGACGCATCTATGCGGATACTATGTTTGCGAGACCATTCGCACGTTTACCTCTGAGCACAAGGATCACAGATTCGACGTAAGCAATGAACATTCACACCTCTATTTTTACCCGTCATTCTTTGTGATCATGATTGATATTCATATTCATCTCCTCTTCTTATATAGTACACGGCCATGAGGACGAATGTCCTACCAGAGCAACGCGCGATTGCTGTTGCAGAGGAGCTTGCGACCTTTCTGAGGATGGAAGCTATAGATGACAAAGGACAATTTAGTGTAGCTAGGGGCCATTACTGATGTTCGTCCATGTAATCGAATAGACGGGCTCTAGTCCCGATAATTCAGATCTCCATATAATTGTATATATATGCTCGCTTGTAAGATAAGTTAATCTTATATATATATGCATAATTATTTCTATTTAAATTATATGAAAACTAATTCCCGAACACCAAACGAGGCATCACGTTAATCTCCCGAACACCTAAACCCTAAAACCCTAAAACCCAAAAATAATTTCATTCAAAAAAAAACCCAAAAATAAACAAAATCTGAAACTCTTTAGTCCCGGTCCGTGTAACGAACCGGGACTAAAGGGCCTGCCCCTGGGGCGCTACGAGGCGCCCACGTGGAGCACCTTTAGTCCCGGCTTGGAACAGCGTCGGGACTAAAGGTTAGGCCTTTAGTCCCGCCCCTGAACCGGGACTAAAGCCCCTTACGGGCCGGGGCTAAAGGCCCCGTCCCCACTAGTGTATGTCTAGAGGGGGGGTTATTCGACTATTAACCAAGTAAAAACTTAGTCTTTTCCCAATTTTAGTTGTGGGCAAGTTTTAGAAATTGTTGTAAGTCAAGCACACTCTACACATGCAAGTCTAAGAATATAGCAGCGGAAAGTAAATACATGCACATGTAAATAGAGGGTGTGGATAGGAAGATCAACCGCAGAGGTTGACACGGCGATTTTTAGCATGGTTCTGATATGTGATGCTATTGTACGTCCATGTTCATGAAGACATATGTTGTTATTAATTACCAAAATGGCCTTAGGGAGAAGTTGTGCTTTCGTAAGGTTGTTGTGGCCCTCTGGTGCCCTTCCGTCACTGGAGGGTCAACAACGACGAAGACATGGACGACAGCGATGGTGCGGCAGGACAGGGCGGCCACGCGTACGAGTTGGTCGTCCGGTATTGGGTTTAGGTTTTTTATAGTTTTTAGTTAAACGGTTAAAATGTCAACCTTTTTATGTAAATTATTATCAAACTTTAATGAATTTTGTTGTCTTTGATTAAAGTTTGTCTAGTTAGTTCAAAGCCGGCTTGAATTGTAAGCGGGCAGCGTTGGATGACTGCTTCTTGCATCCGTGTCTGCGGACTGGCCCCCCTATCCACGCACACATGTCGAAGTAAATTTGTTGATCCGCGTTTGAAACGTCCTAAGTGGCAACATTCATCCATATATCCACACATATACTACCACACACACACAAAAATACGCCAATCTAAGTTCATAGAAAAAACTACCCCCTATGCCGCGCATTATACGAGTGTTTTTCAAGTTAGAGACTAAATCATATTGAGGAACTAGGTTGCATCTGGTACCAAAAGATGCATCAAAACTAAAAGGATTTGACAAAAAGTTATTGGAGGATATCCAAAGGGGCTTGATTTGAGAGGGGGAGATGAACTCCTCTCTTTTCTTGGATGGTGGGTGGACCCCGCCAGCACACCGCATGGCCTTTACCTGTTTACGGGCTACCGCTATAGAGCCTTGTAGTAGGCTATAATGGGCTGCCGCGATGACCCCTCACGGTAGGCACTTGTCCACGTGAGCAAGTGACGTGAGGGCACACGCACGTTTACCTGATTCTTAGTCATTGGTTCTAGCCGTTCGTAGTTGTACCTTACAAAACAACAATAGTAAATAGATCATATCAAATTATTATTTTCAAACAATGTCAAATCGTGCTAAACTTTGTAAGAAAAGCTCACCAGCGATTTTGGCCTTAAGACGGCCTGGGGGAAGTTCATTATACCAGTTTCCTGTCGTGTCCAATGCTCGAGTGTAGTAGTATGCATGACACTAGACAAATCAAGATTGTTGGCTTTATACATGTGTGTCCGCCGTATTCGTGTAGTGTTCTCGGTGGTAAAATTTGGTGTTTGGACCCTTTTAATGAAGTAAATTAGGGTTTCACCCTCCTTTGTAAAAAATTGAGATCTGACTTCTTTTCTATCGATGGACCATGACGGTATTGTATAACAACCTATCGTCAAGATCTCTGGCGGTAGGAAAACAGACCACGTCAGCGCAGTGCATCCCTATCATTACAGGGGCTGACGATAGCATATGCAGCCATACCTCCAAGGCGCTTGGAAGTAGTATGCGTGTACGGAGACTTAGAATTTTTTGTCGTATGACATGTAACCCTATCGTGAGGGACCTTCATGATACCCTATCGCAATGTAGCTTGATCGGTACGAAAAGGATCACATCATAACTTTTTTATAAATGAAGATCGGATCTTGATTTACTTAAGCAAAAGGATCAAAACACCAAATTTAGCCGTTCTTGGTCGATCCGTCAGTGTACGTACCCCACAGGCCCACACACACATGGAGCGAGGCAAGGCAGCCATGCATCATGCATGCACGGTGCTAGGGGCGGTGGTACTTGCTGGCAGTAGCTAGACTGCTAGAGAGGGGCCACCTCCTACGTTCCACTACTTCTAGTGCACAGTACTACCAAGGAGTACATAACAGCGCACTGATGTGCGTACGTAGACAGTCGTGTCAGGGCGTGCCCTGTTGGATCCACGCAGGGAGTCAATCGGTCCACGCATGGGTCGGACACGCACAGTAGTAGTAGTACGTGCGAGCGCCCTAACTTCAACATGCATGGACGGAATTGCCCCGGCAACGCCATCACCATTGTTAGGTTGGGCCCCGGCCTGCCCAGCCCTGGGCCTAACACGACTACCAACAATGTCGTAGCAGCAAAAGCGCCCGGGTCTGGGCCCTGGATGCCCGGGCCTGTCGGTTCGATCGTATTAGTATGCCGTTACCTGAGTGATTGAACCAAACAAAATCAGCAAGTCGCAATGCAGGGTAAACTGATTACGTGTCATTAATTGGCTGCAAACATGTGATCGAACGACAAAGCAGTATCAATATGACATAAGTACTCTCGCATGATATGATATCTAATGGAGTATTACCATGCACGGTGCGCCAAGACGATCAGATTAGGGAGTGTTTCTTTGCAGAAACTTTTTAGTGTAGGGACTAAAAAAGTCCCTTTTAGTCCTATGTGAAAGAAACAGAAGGGATTTTTAGGGACTAAAATGGGGTATTTGGGACTAAAGGAAGAAGTCCCTATGAGAGAGACTTTTTGGGACTTTTTTGACACTTTTTCCAACAGTGTCCCTACTTTTAGCATGTCATTTAATAACTTTTAGTACATTACTAGGGGTAACATAATCTTTTTGCATCTCATTTAATGACCTCTAGTCCATGTTTAGTCCTTGAAAAGAAACGGGTAGGGACTAGAGGCTTTTTAGTTGAGACTAAAAAAAGTCTTAGGACTTTTTAAAGAAACAGGACCTTAGTAACTCCACCAGACTTTACTCCTATTTTTTTTTTGTCTTACTGCGTGTGACACTGGACGTTTACTCCTAATGCTTTTAAAAATTCGGTTCTACCGTATTGTTTACATAAACACCCACGGATAAAACATGACCCCCATGATATTTAGAGGATTTATTTAATTTTTAAACATCAACTTGAAAATGAAACGCCAAGCACCTTTCCAATAACGAGCAACATTACAACAAAATGTAACTTATTCGGAAAAAAAAGTGTAATTTAATTTTGAATATCTAATGCAAAATGTGATAACTGAATAATTGCTCGTTAGGAAGGCAGTGAATTAGTTAGATGATTCTCCCGCAAAAATAAAAATTATTCACTGTATGGAATAACAGTTTAGAAGGATTAATGTTATTACTGGACCAAGTTGGACGCCGGTGGAAATAATTAAGAAGCAACCTTTTCACCGTATGGACATGCAAAAAGCTGCTCTAAGAGCAAGATTAATAAGGTACAGTCAGCAGGTTGTAAGGATTAAAATATTATATTTTTACTGAGTTTGATGAGAGAGAAGAGGAAAGAGAAGGGAAGCAGGCTCTTCGTGAAAAGCCAGCTCTACCATGTGCTCCTAGGTGCTTTGTGAAAATGAAAGGTGGGTCATATATAATAAAAATAATACTCTTTTATAACTAAATATTGTATAAGCTAGCTATAAAATGGGCTATAAGACTTTTTATAGCCAGCAGTTGGCTATACTATTAACCATGCTCTTACGCACCAGGTATCCAGCACCACATCACGTATCCTAGTCCCCTATACCTACCGTGTATCGCATATCCGTATAGCCGACACATGCTGACAACGAAGTGACAAGATGGCATCTCAATGCAATACTCCAACGATTAGGATTCCGTCCGATCCGGTGCTCGTCCTCTTAAATTTCGCACTCGAAATACAGCCGTTTTTTTTAGCTCTCGGGAACGCAGCCCACACTGGTCCAACGACAACTAAGAGCATGGTTAATAACATAGTCAGTTGCTGGTTATAAGTTATTGTCATATTATTTATAACACATCTTATAGTTAATATATACTCCTTCCGTTCGGATGTATAAGGCATGCGTGTAGTTTTAAATCATTAATTTATTACTTAAATATATATTATATGTAATAAATAATATACTCCCTCTGTCTCAGTTTATAAGTCCGGCACATGTACCTAGGTCATTAATTTAACCAACTTAATGAGAGGCATATATAACAAAAAATATATCATTAAAAACTTTTAAAAAAATAATGATATAATTTTTATATTAAATAATATATTTTATATAAGTCAAATTGACGATTTAGATACACGTGCATGCCTTGTAAACTGTGACGGAGGGAGTACCATTAGATTCATGCGGGGATGTAGTTTCTAAATATGTATTTTTTTATGTCATATAATATATATTTAGCTAATTAAATTGATAATCTAAAACTACGCGCATGGCCTATACACTTGGACGGAGGTAGTATAATAGTTAATTAGAAAAATATTTTATTATTATTATATGACCCATCTTTTACTTCCAGAAAGTGCATAAGAGCACATGTTAGAGCTAGCTCTTAACTAATAGCACGCTTACCTTCTCTCTCCTCTTCTCTTTCCTTCAACTAAGCCTATACGATGGACACGACGTCCGGTCCAGGCCTATATGATGGACACAAACGTAAGCAGCAACGAATCTTGAAAGAACATGAAGGAAAGGCTTACAGTTAAAATGTGTGCAAAAAAGTCAAAAAAAACTTAATTCTTTGATTCAAATAAAAGCAAAAAATATATATAATAGAAGTATTTTTTTTTCTTATTTTTGAAGGGGAACTCGAGCCTATCAAAGATTCGCCACTGAACATGAGCACGGATTCACACGCCACAGGGACACACACATCACGGTTTATTTTCCGACTTTCTTTATGTTAACGTATGCCCAACCAAAAACATCAGTAGTACTCCTTTTGTTTCTGTTTATAAGTCATTTTACGTTGTGCACCGCGATCAAGGTGAAGAAGAAAACGAAATAATTAATGTTTATTTGTTAAGTAATATCATTACATGCAATGAACTAATCATTGCATGCTGTGTTAGGTAGCCTCAAATTATTAAAAACATACACGTCTCACGTCTTTTATCGGTTGAGTGGTTTATTCATGTCAAAAATAAATAAAAAACAAGGTAAAAGTTAATGGACCATGCGTAAGTATTTTAAAATTATTTGGTTTTTATAAAATGATTTATCTATACCTAATAATAAAGCAGCTATTGCTTCCGTCGGAAAACCCACCGCCGCATTTTTATAAAAAAGACCCTGTAATTTTTGCTATTCAACCCGTGCTCCATCATTTATCTGCAACGCAAAAGGAAAAAACGATTTGCTGCAAAAATTATACCCGTACGCATCGCCTCCTCCCGTCGACCCTGGGCCACCCTGGCCTGTGCCCAGGCCGCCGCCACACCACTCGTCGCCGCGGCCGACCTCAACCGACACCGCTGCCGATCTTAACCCACCCTTCTCCGCGGCCGTACCTCTCCCCGCTCACTGCCCCCGTTGCGGCGCTCGAGCGCATCGCGTCGACCATGGTCCACCCTGGCGTATGCCCAGGCCGCTGCCACACCACTCGCCGCCGCGGCCGACCTCAACCACCACTGTTGTCGATCTCAACCCACCCGCCTCCGCGGTCGTACCTCTGCCCGCTTGCTGCCTCCGTTTCGGCGCTCGAGCACAGCTTCTCAATCAAATCAACGCAACAACTACAGTGACTGGGGATGATGCGTCTGCTCGATGCAGAACGGCGGCGGTGCGGCAGAGCGAAGTACTTGCAGGTGGAGGCGGGCTTCCATGGCTCACATGGGGAACTCCGAGGTTATGGCGCGGCAACGGTGACTCCTTATGGCCAGATAGAGGCGCCTAACCCTTGCGCCCCTCATCGTATCCCCTCCTCCGGCAGGAACTCATCATCTGATGAGATCCCCTCCCCATGCCTCCAACCGTGTGCCAAGCACCGACAAGAAATTTTGTTTTGTGGGGATTTGTTTGCTGATGAATGAATGTATTGAATGTAAAATTGTATTGTTGTAGAGACAGAGAATGGAACACCACCTTCAGTTTGTCATCTGATCTCACATTCTCTATCTCATGAATGAAATAAGATAACAGTCCATTGATCAATTCACGTAGCCTCTTTGTTTTGCTTTGCTTGTCACGCACAATTTCTCATCATGGTGGAATTAACAATAGATGTGTTGATTTCTCAACAAAATAGGATAGGACTGACTACATTAGTTAGGTAGATTATTATGTTAATAAATTAAAATAATTATAAAAAGATTAAAAGCGTGTGATATTTTTTCTCCGTTGCAACGCATGGGCCCCAAAACAGAGCGAGTAGTCTCTATGGATGTACGTCCACGGATGCAGGTAGTGCGCTTATTATGGGCCCTGCTGTCCTTGGTGCGTGTGTCTAGCCTGGTGGCGACATGGATGGTCCTTGGTGCGTGTGTCTAGCCTGGTGGCGACATGGATGGTCCTTGGTGCGTGTGTCTAGCCTGGTGGCGACATGGATGGATCTAGATGCTGGACGGGATTATTGGCTCATGATCGATCGATCGCAGGTCAGGTCACACGTGCCTATTCTAAAACGATTTAGCTCTATTGTGAACTATGTCCTCACTCCGTCTCATAATTTTAGAGTATTTTTGACACGTAGTACCAAAGAAGTTTTTATATTATTGGACGGACGGACTAGTGTCAGTGACGTCCTTATATTATGAAACGAGAGATTAGATGGGAATCGGTTACAATATATTTTAATAAGATTTGATTACGTGAAATATAAATATTTAGATTAAAAATACATATGAATTGTTATACTTGACTATATATAGTTATAAAATATTTTTGTGTAAATAGAATAATAGAATAAATAATTCATGCATAATTGCATGTGGTGATTGGTCTTTTCGATACATGATTGCATGTTGAAGTCGGCGTCATCCCATACATAATTATATAGTGATGTGGCATGTTGATACACCGTGTGTTGCTATGAAAATTAGTTGATAAAGAATTTGGTTGGTAACATGAGAACCAAACTTAAAAATACACATGACTTATTATGTTTCATTATGTATAATTGTAATATATTTATCAAATATAAGTAAAGTAATTGAATCTAGAACATTTTCTCATGCATGCTTGAATGTTGTAGTGGGTTTTCCTTATACATGATTACATAATGAGGTGGGTCTTATCCCATTCGTAATTGTATGGTTAGATGGCATGCTTGCATGTTGAGTTAATAAATAAGTTCATGTAGATGATTATCTTAGGTATATAAAAGATACTAACAAAAGAGCATGTACGTCGCAACGGGAGAAAAAAAATACCATACGTTCCTAACCCAGTAACCATGATTGAAGAACCCAATAGGTCCACGTCATTTATTTCAACATGACCTCCCATCTGTTGCCGTTTATCCTCCTTCCCATCCTCGTCGATGGTGGTCGCAGTGCTCACACAACCACGATGTGTTTCAATTTGGTCAATTCTAATGCCTCTCTCTCTCTCTCTCTCTAAGTGTGTGGGGGGCATAATATGCGAAATCTGCATTCTTTTTCCTCCTGCTAGATTTCCCGAGGCTTGCATGTGTGGTTATCGATGGTTTTTTAGTCTTCAAATTGGTTTGGCAGAGGTGCTCATTTGCATCCATATCGACTTTGGTATACATAAAAGAAAAATGAATTATGCGCTCTTAATTAAGGTTACACCTTAAACAATAACTTAAAAATGGTTAACATGTAAAATAACATCGTATTCAGATTTTACACATTTTTCTAGTCAAATACCATATACTTTCTTTGTTCCTCAATATAAGTCTTTCTACAGATTCCACCACGGACTACATACAAAGTAAAATTAGTGAATTTGTATTCTAAAGTATGTTTATATACATCCGTATGTAGTATATAGTGAAATCTCTAAAAAAAAATAGGAACATGAGAAGTATAACATTGTCAAAATTGGAGTTAGTGTTTTAAAGATATTGATATTTTTAAGAAGTACATGTTCTAGATGGACTTCGGGTAAATTAGCATAGGACGAAGGGGTTATTCTGTGCAAATGCTGAAAAACAATTTATTTTTTTGTCTCTTAAATTTGGAGCGCGGTTTAATTACCAGAAATGTTGGGGGTGTAAAAATGCTAAGGAAAAGGCGATTCGGTTTTCTGTCACTTAAAGTGTGAACTACGAGCTTATTTCATCAAAAAAGGCTAAGGATTTCTATGAAAAGCATGGTGGACGAACATAAACTTTCCTCCCTTTATTAATAGGTATATATTAACTAGAAGACTTATTAAAGAGGTGAGGTAATTGCATTTTCCTAGACAAATCAAGGCGGACAACCAAATTCCTAACCGCTGACCGAACTAATCCCCATCTCGTCTCCGCGAGGGCATGTCACGGGGCAAAGCCCATGTGGCAGCGGCGAGGAGGTCCTAATCAGGGGCAGCCTTCTTGCGGAGGAGTTGGAGAGTTGTTGCTGGATGGCGAAGAAGATGTGTGCTCGAGTGGTGGTCTTCATCAGGGGTGCTCGACGGCAGCGGGTGATCAAAGAGGGCGATCTTCAACGGCGGCTCAGCCTGGCTAGCTGATTGGAGAAGAGGGAGTTAGTGTAGGATTATGGATGGCGGCGACCTCGGCATTATACTTAGGACCCTATCGTACAACGGCATGGGAGATCTTTGCTTTCATTTTTTCTTTAGGAGTCTTCGATTTTGGTTTAGGGTGGCATGGCAACGGTGCTGCTCTAGCATAGGAATAATGTTCTCCCCACTCTTTCCCCGTTCTATCGTGTGCTTATTGCCGGCCGGGGCACATGGAGCCGTGTCTTCCATAAAATTCTAAGATCTTGTCGGTTTAGGTTTCCGGTGGATCCATCTGGATTCGGTTGGCTTTCATCGTCTTCGAAGTTTCTACACGCCCTTTTCATGGTTTTCTCCTCGAGACAGTGATTTCCTTCGCATATCATAGTCGTCGATGTCTCCTCGTCTGCATCGATGACTTCCTGCTGCAGATTCCACAAGATCTTGTGTCTAAAAATGTGTGCTCCGTCGAGGCGGATGCCCAGAAGCGGCGTCAAGCTATGTTCACGGTGCTCCGCCGAAGGAAGCAGGAGGAAGAAGACTTCGACACCGCTAAAGATTGGAGTGTAATTCTGTTTTTATGTATGGATGTGTTTATAAGGACTTGTGAAGCTTAATACATGAACTTCAACCCTTTGAAAAATAAATATTCATTAGAAGTACAAAGCAGCTCAAGCATAACAAAACTTATGTCAAGATTTATGAATCATCAAACGATCAATGACGCCGCTAAAACGAGCCATCGACGCACGCCGTCACCGCTTTCACACCGACACCGGCCTGACCTTGTCGTCTTGCCAGGTTAGCGCCTACTAGGAGAGATAGAGGTCAGGTCGACCTATGGCTGGACGTCGCCGGCCGGAGTTCACCCGGCCCCTACTTGCGGGGCGACGTGTCAGGCCGTGATAGGACGCCGATCGTGCTAGGTCGCCGCCTAGCCGAGCCTAGCGCTTGCATGCACAATGATGCACCCGCTTTTTCCTTTACGTTGATCGATCGATCGATCAGAGCAGAGAGGGTCCGCGGTTGTTATCGCTGCCGGTGGTTGCCGCTACACGTCGACGTCGCTAGCTGAGCTGCGTCTACGACTCTCGTTATCCACCTGCGCAGTGGTGCCGGCTTTTGCACCGCGTTGGTGCAGGCTGTGATCACCTGAACGTGAAGTACCATGGCGGGTGGACACGATGTATTCATGCATGCATGCATGAGTATCCCGTTTACAAAAACTTTTTATGAGTGTGACAGAGGCGGATATTGTTTTTGGAGACCGAGCTCCATGAAGGTCTTCACAAGTAAAATTCAAAATTCATGTAAACTTATACTTTTACATTTCAAATAAACCTGAAAAACAATACAGAGATAGATGAAGGCATAATCCATACGTGCGTAAATTTTCAAGGCAAAATACGTTGAAATGTGGCATGTGTCAAAAAACATAGCTGGTGCTTTTTAACACATGATACTATCCATCCTTCCAAATCATGAATTTGTCTTTTTATACAGATCGTATTAAAATATTTCATTCTAAAAATTTACACACATAGACATAACATCCCTGTTTATTTGCATATTTTTCAGATTTTATTAAAACTAAAAAAATTGAATTTTGAATTCCTCAAAAAATTTGAGCTCCAATGAGCTTCGTCACCAAACGTCCATTCTCTGGCAGAGGTTACTAATATACGTAGCTTGGCTCAAATCTTCAACCAAGTACTGCATAGGCCTAGTATACATGATATATGTTAGGTACGGTAGCAGCCAAACCTTGCGAGAGTGCTAGGTGCGTACAGTCCGCAAATAATCCAGAAGACGGTGCAGCCATCTTGTTCCACTTCTTCACAAAGTTTGTGTATCATTCATTGATAGGTAGGAGGGAAATTACATAGACATACAAGAAGAAAAGAGAGAAGCACCACACAAAATGTGGGCAAAACACAAGAAGGCATACAAAATAGCATAGACTCTCCTAGCTCGAACTCCAGCCGGCAAGGCAAAGAGGCCAGATACAAGGTATTTGGGCCGCGTCTCGACCAACACCGGGCATCAGCGCCGCATGGCCACAACTCCAAGATGAACTGGATCAGCGTACCTTCCACCTATACCTGGCCATGGGCAGCCCGGGCCGGGCTCGGTCCTGGCAATTGAGCCCGACGATCGGGCCAGGCCGGACTTGGGCATGATAAAAACAAAATTTTAGCCGTAGTCGGGCCAGGTCAGGCTTTCTAGGCTCGATACCGATTTGTTAGCCCGATGGTCAGATAGGGCCTAGGTTTTCAGCAGCGGGCATTTTTTGACCCGGCATGTGCGCAGCTATAATCCCACCTCTATGCCTAGAGGGTCGGCAAGTGCAGGGCCGGGCCAAAAAAAAATTGGGGCCTTATGCCAAACTCTAAAATAGGGGCTATCTTTTGAAAACGATAGTCCTATATTCCTATAATGATTTTCTAGATTGATTTTTAAAATACATGACGCGAATTTTTTAACACTAAACTCTAAATAAAAGACGAAAATAAAAAAAAGTAGCAACGAACAAAGACAGTTCTAGGAGGACTGTGGAACTAACCTTCACGGGGCTCGCAGATCCTTGAGGCCTTGTTCGGTTGCAACGGATTTAAAGGGGATTGGAATAGATTGAGGAGGATTAAATCCCCTGTAAGTCAAAATCCACCTCAATCCCCTTTAATCCTCTCCAATCCCGTTATAGTGAGGATTAACCGAACAAGCCCTGAGGATGGCCTATGGAGACGGCCAACTCAAATTGCTCCTGAACAAGGGATCGATAGTCATCATTCAGGAATCAGGACTCCACGTCCAGGGCACTGCTAGCCTGATTGACGCGTTCTGGGCAAGGGATCGATCTAGATCGCAACCGTCGTCACGCCTAGGCAAAATAGACGAACTGGCTTCCACCGAACACGAAGGAGCGATCACGCTCTTGGTCGAGTCATTGTCCATGTAGTAACGCTACACATACATAGGTTTACAGGAGTTTTATAGGCACATGGATTTTAATTGAAGATTAAGGGGATGAGGGTCCTTCTTAAAAATCAGGGGGAAGAGATTAGTTAGAAAGAAAAAAATCCTAGTCAGCATGTAACCCTTTGTAAGTCTTTGTATGTTTAGCATTTTTGTTGTCCACGTCTACCGCAAGGGCTTGCTGCGTGCAATGCATCACGTCGGGATGGACTGTAGGTACTCACAAATTTGCCCCCCCCCCTCCTAGAATTTAGGGGCCATGTGCCGTCCGCACCAGTTGCACGCCAATGGGATTGGCCCTCGACAAGTGGGGTGCACGACCTAGCCGGACTAGAAGGAGAAGCCATGGAGAGAGCATCATCGAGGCCGTACATAGCGCCCCAGATGCCTACGCCAAGAGGAGCAACCCGGACCAGCAAAGCGCCCGAAGTCTTCAAATCCAGCACCAAACACACCACGAGCAACAAGATATCGTCTTCATGAAGGATACAACGCCGAAATGTCATGATTGTCCGATCTAGTCGACTACATCTAGGGTTTCCTCCGACGATACTCGTGTAGGGGCGCAGAGAAGAGGCCATGGTGGCACCTCCAAAAAGGGAACGACAACCAGGGCCAGGGATGTTGGGTGGCCAGGAAAGCTAGAGCATAGGGGGGGCATGAAGGGGGGACGTGTCGCGTCAGGGCACCGCTAGTGACGACTGTGGGAAGGGACTATGATGGCGACACTAGATCTGATGCCGGAGGGGTGTCACCTGGACGTCCACCAGGAGGCGCGGGAAGGAGAGATACCATCGGATCCACCAACCGAACGAGCGCCGCCGGCCGCCAGGCCACTGGTAGGGGCGTTGACGAGCCACCAGGAGGCGGGCCGCCACCCGCGAGGGGAGTCGCGCCAGGGAGACCCTCTCCCCCTCCCCGACCGCCGCCATGATGTGGGCTTTGCCCAGTGTTGGCCTCCGGTTGCGGCGAGGGGATTAGCTGAAGAAGGGGATGACGGTTATGCGGTTGGGGGCTGCCGTCCATGTCCCCTAGAGTAGGCGACACGTGGGCCGCTAGAAGATTCCCTTGTCGGTAGTGCTCGATCAGAAGGTAGTATTGTAGAATAGTAACTAATTTGTTCTTCTCCTCTCTCGCTGGGATATGACTTATTGGGTGACATTTTAGTTGGCCATGGGCAGCCCGACCCGGACGGCCTGACCCGACCCGGCCCAAAAATTCCGGATTAGGACAGCCTAATCATGCCATTTGGTTGGGCTCGGGCTGAGAAATTGAGCCCGTCGGCCCGGCCGTGCGAGGCTCATTCTTATGGATAACTAAATTTAAGTTGCGGTCAGATCAAATTGATCGGGGCTTGTGGGTTTGGACTAGGCTTGGGCCCAATATTTAGGTTCGGTGATCGGGTCAGGCCGGGCTCGAACCTGGGTATCCACCATGTGTCTTTTTCACCCTGACTCGACGACATACATGCCTCCATGTCTACGGAGCCATGCCTAAAAAAATGAGATTACGGTGTGAGCGGTGTCCAAAAAGAACTAGGATTACGTTACGCGTGTGATTCTATTTGTTTATTAGGACCATTTTGTGTTGTTGTTTTAGGTGAACTATTTTGTGTTCTAATAAGAAAACGAAATACTTAAAAGCACATATACGCTATCTCGTTGTCTCGAGCGCACGCGCTACATGACAAAAGTCAGGGCACGTTCCCTTCGTCCTGCTATTTCTTAGTCAGATCCCACGTGCATGCATTTATTTGGAGCTTCAAAAGTTTTGAAAATTCATACTTTTGAATCTAGCGTTGAATTTCAAATCCATTTATCATTGTGTTTGTCACGATGAATACTTCAAAACTAGATCACATATGGATAGGTTTCGATAAACATTTTTTGTCAACTTTGGGTGATATTGAGATAACTTTAGTGCTAAAAAAGGCAACTTCTTATTAGTATGCATAGTATGATCGCTTATCAACAAAAATTCCTTTGAAGTTGTCTACAATGATTAGAAGGTTAACTAACTGCATCATTTAGCAACTACATGACAAGTGTCGTCGGCTATTTCCAAGCTAAAATGGTTAAATTATGCATTGAATGTGCATGCTCTCCTCGGCATGCATTGGATGTGCATTAATTCTTGTATGAAAAAATTCAAAAAGCTATAACTTTCAAACCGTACGTCAGAATTATGTATGTTTTCATCGTTGGGTTCCTCGTGGCGAACTCTTCAAAACGAGATCCCATATGAATATGTTTTAAAGAATTTATTTAAAAGCAACTTCGATGCTAGATGAGACAACTTTAGAGCTAAACAGAAGCAACTTTGATGCTAGATGAATTGCATCATGTGTATATGCATGAGTTGCTTGTTTAATGTACTAGAGTTGCATAAAAACACATTAAATGTTGTTGGAAATATGCCCTAGAGGCAATAATAAATTAGTTATTATTATATTTCCTTGTTCATAATAATCGTTTATTATCCATGCTAGAATTGTATTGATTGGAAACTCAAATACATGTATGGATACATAGACAACACACTGTCCCTAGTAAGCCTCCACTTGACTACCTCGTTGATCAAAGATGGTCAAGGTTTCCTAACCATAGACAAGTGTTGTCACTTGATAACGGGATCACATCATTAGGAGAATCATGTGATGGACAAGACCCAAACTATGAACGTAGCATATTGATCGTGTCGTTTTATTGCTATTTTTTTCTGCGTCCCAAGTATTTGTTTCTATGACCATGAGATCATATAACTCACTGGCACCGGAGGAATACCTTGTGTGCATCAAACGTCACAACGTAACTGGGTGACTATAAAGGTGTTCTACAGGTATCTCCGAGGTGTCCGTTGAGTTAGTATGGATCAAGACTGGGATTTGTCACTCCGTGTGACGGAGAGGTATCTCGGGGCCCACTCGGTAATACAACATCACACACAAGCCTTGCAAGCAAAGTGACTAAGTGTAAGTCACGGGATCTTGTATTAAGGAACGAGTAAAGAGACTTGCTGGTAACGAGATTGAAATAGGTATGCGGATACCGACGATCAAATCTCGGGCAAGTAACATACCGAAGGACAAAGGGAATGACATACGGGATTATATGAATCCTTGACACTGAGTTTCAACCGATAAGATCTTCGGAGAATATGTAGGATCCAATATGGGCATCCAGGTCCCGCTATTGGATATTGACCGAGGACTACCTCGGGTCATGTCTACATAGTTCTCGAACCCGCAGGGTCTGCACACTTAAGGTTCGGTGACGTTTCGGTATAGTTGAGTTATAGGTGTTGGTAACCGAAAGTTTTTCGGAGTCCCAGATGAGATCCAGGACGTCATGAGGTGCTCCGGAATGGTCCGGAGGTAAAGATTGATATATAGGAAGTCTTGTTTTGGTCCACGGAAAAGTTTCGGGCTCATCGGTAGTGTACCGGGAGTGCTGGGAGGGGTACCGAGGACCATCGGGAGGGGTGTCACGCCCCAAGGGGTCTCATGGGCTATGGGAAGATATAAACCATCCCCTAGTGGGCTGGAATAAGTTCCCACTAAGGCCCATAAGGTTTGATAAGGAAAAAACACAAGGTGAAAGAGTTTCCATGTGGGAAGGTGGAATCCTACTCCAAGTAGGACTGGAGTAGGACTCCTCCACCTCCAATTTCGGCCAAACCTTGAGGGTTTGAGGATGCCTCCTCCCCTCCCTCCCTCCTATATATACTAGAGGTATTGAGGGTTTTTGAGACACAACTTTGCCACGTGCTGCTCGACCCTATACCACGCAGTTTTTCCTCTAGATCGTATTTCTGCGGAGCTTAGGCGAAGCCTTACCGGAGTAGATCATCACCACCACCGGCGCGCCATCATGCTGCGGGAGAACTCTTCTACCTCTCCGCCCCTCTTGCTGGATCAAGAAGGTGGAGATCGTCATCGAGCTGTATGTGTGCTGAACGCGGAGGTGCCGTCCGTTGGGCACTAGATCAGGAAGGATCGTGATGAAGTTCGCGGGACGGATCGTGATGAAGTTCGCGGGACAGATCGTGATGAAGTTCGCAGGATGGATCATGATGAAGTTTGCGGGACGGATCATGATGAAGTTCGCGGGATGGATCGTGATGAGATAGTACAACTACGGCGATCTGAATCGCGGAACGTTCCACTACATCAACCGCGTTTCTTAACGCTTCCTGCCGGGCGATTTACAAGGGTACGTAGATCCAAATCTCCTCTCGTAGATGGACATCACCATGATAGGTATTCGTGCGCGTAGGAAATTTTTTGTTTCCCATGCGACATTCTCCAACAGTGTCATCATGAGCTAGGTTCATGCGTAGATGTAATCTCGAGTAGAACACAAAGGGTTTTGTGGACGGTGATGTTCGATTTGTTGCCCTCCTTGGTCTTTTCTCAATTCGGCGGTATTGTTGGATTGAAGCGGCCCGGACCGACATTATTCGTACGCTTATGAAAGACTAATTTCGTCGATTGACATGCAACCTCGTTGCATAAAGATGACTGGCGGGTGTCGGTTTCTTCAACTTTAGTTGAATTGGTTTTGACCGAGGCTGTCCTTGGAGAGGTTAAATAGCAATTTGCACATCTCCGCTGTGGTTTTTGCGTAAGTAAGATGCGATCTACTAGATACCCATAGCAGCCACGTAAAACATGCAACAACAATTAGAGGACGTCTAACTTGTTTTTGCAAGGTATGTTTGTGATATGATATGGCCAATGACGTGATGTGATATATTGGATGTATGATATGATCATGTTGTAATAGTTAATATCGACTTACACGTCGATGGTACGGCAACCGACATGAGCCATAGGGTTGTCTTTAAACTAACGTTTGTGTTTGCAGATGCGTTTACTATATTGCTAGGACATAGCTTTAGTAGTAATAGCATAAGTAGCACGACAACCCCGATGGCGACACGTTGTGACATCCTCGACTTTTGCTACTGTAATTATTGTAATTAAGCTACAGTGATCAACCGCTAATGATGCCACGTCATCGAATTCCCATCTCAGACCCGCGTTGATTCGAGTCTATCCGGATTCAAAATTTGAAAACAAAAAAAAAGTACTTTATAAGTTCATTACAAATATTAAAAGAATATGTATATGAAAGAAAGAATTAAAAGTATGTATAATAAATTGTAAAAGAAAGTATAATAAAAGAAAGTATTTAAAAAGAAAAATCAGATAGTAAAATAAATAGGAAAGAAATAAATAATAAAAAAAGCAAAATAAAACAAAACAAAACAACAACAACAACAACAACAAAAGAAAAAAGAAAAAGCAACCCCCACCCCCTGGCCCAGCTGGGCCAAGAGGCCCAACCGGCCAGGCCCCCCGCGCCCCCTCCCCCAAACCCTAGAGCCCCCGTGGCGAGCAAGCCCCCCCCCCTCGCTACTCCCTCCCCCCCCCGAGCGCCGCCAGCCTCCCCCTCGTGGGGGGCCCCACCCCCCCACCGACAGCGCCACCAACTCCCCTCGAGGGGCTCCCTCCCCATGAGCCCCCTCTCTCGGTCCTCTCCCCGACCCCACCGACACATCTCCCTCCCGTCGCCCCCCCCCCTCTCAGATCCACCCCTCCCTGGCCGGCGCGCCTTCCCCCCCCCCCCCCCCGCCGGCGAGCCGCTCCCCCACCAGTCGCTCCCCCACGGCCTCCTCCTTCCCGCCGGCGAGCCCCTGCCCCACGGCCTCCTCCTTCCGCCGGCGAGTCCCCCCACCTCGGCCCTCCACCTCGCCGGCCTACAACCCCGCCTCGTCGGCCTTCCTCCCGCTCGGTCCACGAGGGACCGGGCAGGGAGACTTCTTCGCCTCGCCGGATCCGGCCGGCTCCCCCTCGCCGGCACGACCTCTCCGGTGACCGGCATCATCGTCACCGTCACCGCCTCGTCCGCCTCCACGCCGTCTCCTCCGCCCCTTCCCGCGAACTCTGGCTTCACCGGCCCCTCCCGTCAACGTCGGTGAGCCCCTCCTCGGGCTCCTCCCACCATGTCGTTCTCCTCGCCGTCCCGGTTCCGTTCCGGCAAACGAGGCCCCGATCCGTCGACGGTAGACTCCGGTAGGAAGGATTGAACATTTGGTTCTTCTATGTTGAGTTAGCAGAGAGTTGTTTTTCTGTTGTTTGTTGACAGAGAGGGAGATGCGAGTTTTGAGAGAAAATAAAGAAAAAACAAATGATGTATTAGATGCGTATGTATGTATGTATGTATGTATGAGATGCGATGTATGTATTTGCGTATATGGATATTTAGAGGAATACGACATTTGTATGGTTATGTATTTGTGATTAAAAATGTGTTTTTGGCCTAGGGTCACTTACGGTGGGGCCAACGCACCCGCTGTCTATGACAGGAGGCCCCACGCGATAGTTAAAATAAAAATAAAAATAATGTTGTATTAAATAAATAAATATATATATTAGTTAAATTAATTAATTAGAATAATGAGAGAATGCCACGTGGGTCCCTTACTAAATTAATCTGATTAATTAATAATTAATCTTAATAAAAACTTGTGCCTATGACGTTCGGGACCCGCTGGTCAGTTGATCAGTCAAATGTTGATGTCAGCATGACATCGCGATGATGTCATAATGGGATTTTATTATAATAGCTAAATCTGTTTTTAATTCCTAAATAATTAATAAAACTTTGAAAATTAATATAAAATAATCCGTAAGTCAGATCAAAATATTTTCAACATGAAAGTTGATCAGCAAAACGAGACGAACCCGGATACACGGTCCATTCGTCTGTCACGTGTCCCTAGCATAGCAAACATGGAACTTTTCCATCGTTTCTAGTATAACCGGTAGTAGCCCGAGACCCGGAAAATATCGTCAGATATTCTTCCGACCCGTCTATGACGGATGTTGCTGCGTTAGTTCATGTCTAGCCTGCATCTTGCCATGTCATGCTTTGTGTTGCATCGGTGCTATTATTTATTGTTTCTTCCCCCTCTTCTTACCGGTAGACCCCGAGACTGACGCTGCTGCCGGGTACATCTACGACCCTGCCGATCAGTCCTTTGCCGCAGAGCAGCAAGGCAAGCAAACTCCCCTTGATCATTCCTATATCGCCTATGTCTTTCTTCCTACTGCTTGCATTAGTATTTTTCTACTGTTGTAGTTAGCCCCTATATCTGATGCATAGCCTATTTTTGATGAACTGCTACTTTCAGTCCTGTACTTTAAATATGCTTAGTATAGGTGGAGCAGTCATCCCCTCTGACCCCGTAGTTCAGTTGCCCCGCTTGTTTTCAAGTCTCGATCTCTGACCGACGAGCCAGACCCGACACCGCACATTCACCCCCCTTCGTTGTACGACGCTACAGAGATACTATCGGGTACCGAGGGTGACACCTCGCTAAGTACTCCTGATGATATCTCTGTAGTATAGCTAGTCGATCGTGGTTATCGAGGGTGATTCCTCTTTCACCATTCCCGATGACGCCTCTGTCGTGCAACCCCGCGAGTGTGGGACCCCCGAGGGTGATTCCTCTAAGCCCACCTTGACGGGTACATCGTTCGGAATCCAACGAGGGTGATACCTCGGATTCCCCCCGATGTTACAACCACACAGTTACTCGACCATGTTACTGGGATCATTGGTGATTAGTTGTAAGACGGGTGGATTCCCGTGAGATTGTGTTGGTGGCCTAATTAAAATGCTAATGGATTTGGGTATTTGATCTGGGTTGGTCGGAGACCTTTTCGCACTAACCGGCTACGCGGGAAGAATTATGGGTACTCGACGTCGCGGTATCAGCCGAAGCTTTTCAGATGCCAGCAATGTAGCGGCGCGCGCCCGAGTGGTCCCGAGATGTATCGCGCTTGTGATTAAGGGATGCTAGGACCGACGTCGGCCGCCCACGCCACGTACAGGAGCGTGAAGGGGAACTGGGCCCACGAACCCTTTGTGCTTAGGATTTAGACCGGCGGGCTGGCCTCTCTGATTAGTCTTAGGTGGGGCTGCGACGTGTCGATATTCCGAGGCCGGGCAGGACCCAGAAAAGTATGTCCGGCCAGAGTGTTATCGAGCGTGACGGGACATGTGGTGCACCCCTGCAGGGATGAAAATTAACTATTCGGATAGCCGTGTCCACGGTTACAGGACGACTTGGAGTTGTGCCCCCATCTTTTACAACTACAATTGTTACTTAACTGGAATTAGTTTGCGTCGAGATTGCTTCCTCGCAGGGAGTTGAGGGAGGATCTTTAGGCGTGACCTCACTTTAATATTGCTGCAACAATATGACTATTTATGTTTTACCCGTGTTCTACTCTAGTCTATTGCTGCAAGACCCTGAAGATGCTAGTCTTCAATAGGACTAGGCCTTCTCTCTCTATTCTCGCATTGCTGCAGTCAGTCCACATATAACCCCCTTCTTTGATACTGATGCATAATTAGGATAGTTCTGATGTAAGACTTGCGAGTACTTTGGATGAGTACTCACCGCTGCTTTGCTCCCCCCTTGTTCCCTTGACCCGTTTGCTGCGACCAGATGATGGAGCCCAGGAGATGGAGGTCCCCGCCGCCGACGACTGCTACCCCGACGGTGCCTATTACTACGTGGAGGCCGCTGATGATCAGGAGTAGTTAGGAGGTTCCCAGGCAGGAGGCCTCGCCTCGTTCGATCATTGTATCTTTTGTGCTAGCCTTCTCTAAGGCACCCCATGTTTTATGTCTGTACTCAGATATTTGTTGCTTCCGCTGACTCGTGTGTTTATCGAGCTTTCGTATTCTAGCCCTCGAGGCCCCTAGCTTGTACGAAGCTGATGTTATTTTATTTGTGTCTAGAGTTGTGTTGTGATATCTTCCCGTGAGTCCTTGGGTTTGATCGTACGCATTTGCGTGTATGATTAGCGTACGATTTAATCGAGGGCGTCACAAGTTGGTATCAGAGCCAACTGCCTGTAGGTAGCCCCTTTCCAACTCCTTGGCCGAAGTTGAGTCTAGTGTTTGAAAAACTGTACTAACACTGATGTTGTGGCTTACGGGCCCACATCTCAATTGGGTGGTATTAGTATCTTTTACTCCTTTCCTGTACTCTGGGCTCTACTTTCTCTTCTCTTTCGGGTCAAAGATTTTACTAACTCTAACATTAGGTTCTCGAATCACATCGATCCGGAGCGCTGGACTATCTACTCTTTTTCTCCTGAATATGTATTACACACACTGTCATTGACATCCGTCAATCTTATTTTCAGATGCGTCCCGCAAGACAGCACGTGCGCCTGACACAGGCCACTGAGACGACTGGGTTCCCGGCCATTTTGGTCGATCTCCTGACCAGGCTGGGATATCGCTGGTACCCCGAGTACACTGTGTTCGAGGATTTCCGCGAGTACAACCAGTACCAGTACCAGGCTGAGGTTCGCATCTTCGACCAGAGGGGCGGCGAGACCCTCGAGCGCCACGTGTTCTGTGGTATTGGAGTGTCGGTCGAGATGGCCGTCCATGATGCGGCCTACATCGCCATCACCCATCTCCGTGGAGCGTACCCTCACCTGGAGGAGAGCCCTTTCAGATACATCCCTCATGCTCCTGCTGGGGATGAGACTGGGTCTGATCTCACTGCCTACGCTTCTGACGTTCGGGAGCGCAGCGACCGTTCCTATGTCGCTGTCTGCGCCCCCTACGTGACGCGTCGCTACGACGCGCGGGTTGTGGTGCAGTACACTGAGGCAATGGATCGTGCTTTCCGAGCTCTGACTGTGGAGCTGTATGCTACGCGCGCTCGTCTTTACGACGCATTGACAGAGCTACAGCCATCACACTGTCCGAGGGTTCCACCTATGCGCATCCGCGAGCCGAGCAGGACAGAGCTACCATCAGCTCTGGAGTGGACTGATGTTGGGGGTAGAACCCCTACACTTGGACCCCAGCTCCTCGACTGGATGCGGTACCCTCACCAGAGTCACAACGGGACACAGGGTCCTGTCCCTACCTTCTATCACCGCCAGCTACCAGGATTCGATCGTCCTCTCCGACGTTGATGTAGCCTTATCGCTACATCTCGTTGTGGTACTCTTCCACCGCGTGCCTGCGCGCCGCCTAGTGAGTCCAGGGTATCGTCAAATGCGTCCGGGCTATCGCCAAATTTCGAATTTGTAATCGTTAGTCTGTAATCGAACTTATGTATGGGTCTGTATGTCGAACTCAACTACTATGGAGTATCTATCGCAATTCCCTTTCATTATGCTTAATTACTTCATGAATGCGTGCGATGCCTTTGCAATTACTTTAAGCTAAACTACCCCTGCTAAATATTTAACAGGATGGTTAGACCAGCTGGCCGCCCGCGTGGCCCTGCCAACGATGCACCACCCCCGCCTCCTGAGTATATGGCGGGGATGATCCAACAGTTTGAGCTGAATCGCCAGTTTATGCAAGGACTCATGGATCAGTTCCAAAGGCCGAACATGAACCAACCGCAAGGCGTGACACTGCAAGACTTCTGTCGCCTCAACCCTGCGATCTACCGCAACTCAACTCAGCCTCTTGATGCTGATGACTGGCTCCGTGACATTTCTTATGAGCTGGAGTCTGCCAATGTGCCCCTGGCGAGCTATGTCAACTTTGCCGCCTACTTTCTGAAGGGTCCCGCTGCTCAATGGTGGGACAGTCACAGGCGCTCTCAGCCCGATGGAACTATCATCACTTGGGCAGAGTTCAAGGCTGCTTTCCGTGCTCGATACATTCCCCAGGGAATCATGGACCGGAAGAAGCGTGAGTTCCGCAACTTGGTCCAAGGCAATAAGACTGTGGATGCTTATCAGCGGGAATTTCTGGAATTGTCTCGCTATGCTGAAGAAGACATTGCGACTGATGCACGCACGCAGGAGAAATTCCGTGAAGGCCTCCACCCTGATATCAAGCTGACACTCCTCGTTCAGGACTATGCTGATTTCGCCACCCTAGTGAACAAGGCTATTCAGGTTGAGACTGGTCTGCAGGAATACAAAGATAGCAGCAAGCGCAACCGTGACATGGGCTCATCTTCGGGCTCATCTGCACAGAAGCGGAAGATCTGGATTCCCAACAACATGTATCATGCACCTGCTCCTACTCCGCGACCGTCCTATGTTGCACCTCGCCTGCCTCCTCCACCACCTAGGCAGCCGAGGCTTCCAGCTCCACCACCTCGAGTTCCTCCTTCCCGTCCTGAGGACGGGCTGTGCTTCAAGTGTGGCCGTCCAGGTCACCATGCTAGAGACTGCAGGCAGAATCCGAATCAGCTGGCACTTCCCGCAACTGGCAGTGGCAACAACCAGAACCGCAACTTCAACACTAAGCCTGCTTATGTTCGTGGTCAGGCCAACAACATTGATATGAGTCAAGCTCAAGACCAGCCTGCTACCGTGATGGGTACACTTCTCGTTAACTCAGTACCTGCTTCTGTATTGTTTGATATAGGAGCATCGCATTCCTTTATGTCGGAAAATTTTGCATACATGCATGACATTAGGAGCGAAGAAATGAACATCCCGATAGTGGTAAACACCCCTCGGGCGAATGCCGAACCTCTGTGGTTTGCCCCCATGTTCCAGTTGAAATTGAAGGATTAGAATTCCTTGCCAACCCCATCCTACTAAAGTTATCCAACATTGATCTCATATTGGGGATGGACTGGTTGAAAGCTCATACGGCATCGATCGTTTGTGCCACCAAGACCGTCCACCTCCTACACCCTTCAGATGAAGTAATAAGCTACCATGCGCATCTCGTCCGTAATGCTGAGGCACGACTGTATGCTTTGAATGCATTAAATGCGTCGCCTCTTGAAGGGATTGAAAACATACCAGTGGTCCGAGAATTTCAAGATGTCTTTCCAGAAGAACTTCCGGGGATTCCCCCTGCTCGAGCTGTCGAGTTTGTCATTGACTTGGTACCCGGTACCACTCCTATTGCCAAGCGTCCTTATAAAATGCCACCACATGAACTCCTTGAACTTAAGCAAGAAATTGACAACTCGCTCCGTCTGGGTTTCATCCGTCCGAGTTCCTCTGCTTGGGGAGCACCTTCTCTCTTTGTTAAGAAGAAGGATGGGACAAATTGATTGGTTCAAGACTATCGTCCTATCAACCAGGCCACTATTCAAAACAAATATCCTCTCCCTCGGATAAATGATTTGTATGATCAACTTGCTAGTTCCACCGTTTTCTCTAAGCTCGACTTGAGATTGGGATACCACCAGATCCGTGTTCGCAAGGAGGATATTCCAAAGACCGCCTTTGTTACTCGATATGGATCATACGAGTACACCGTCATGTCCTTCGGCTTAACCAATGCACCGGCAACCTTCTCTCGACTGATGAATTATATATTCATGGACTACCTCGACAAATTTGTCGTGGTATATCTGGATGATATTCTGGTGTTTTTGAAGAACAAAGAAGAGCATGCTGAGCATCTTCGTCTTGTACTGGATAAGCTTCGGGAGCATAAACTCTATGCGAAGTATTCGAAATGTGAGTTCTGGCTAGACGAAGTGACTTACCTTGGTCATGTGATTTCCAAGGATGGTATTGCGGTCAACCCCGAACGAATTCAAGCTATTCTTGACTGGACTCCCCCGAAGAATGTCAAGCAAGTCAGAAGTTTTCTCGGACTCGCCAGCTATTGCCGTCGATTCGTCGAGAACTTCTCCAAGATTGCGAAGCCCTTAACCAACCTGCTTCACAAAGGTGTTAAGTATGAATGGACTGATAAATGTCATGAAAGTTTCCAGGCGCTCAAGGACAAACTGACGTCCGCTCCAGTACTTGCTCCTCTAGATACGAAAAGGGACTTCGTCATATACTGTGATGCTTCTCGTCAAGGAATAGGTTGTGTCCTAATGCAGGATCGCAAGGTGATCGCTTATGCTTCACGTCAACTGCGTGCTCATGAAGAGAACTAACCAGTTCATGATCTCGAGCTTGCCGCAGTCATTCATGCATTGAAGGAATGGCGACAATACCTTGTCGGTAATCGCTGTGAAATCTACACCGACCATCAAAGTCTGAAGTACTTGTTCACTCAACCGGAGCTGAACCTGCGTCAACAAAGATGGATGGAGCGTATAGCAGATTTTGACTGTAGTATATCATATACCCCTGGCAAGGCTAATGTAATGGCTGATGCCTTAAGTCGCAAGTCATACTGCAACCACCTCCAGGTTCATCAGGTTCACGATCGTCTGCAAGAGGAATTCCGTAAGCTGAACCTCCACATTGTTCCTCAGGGTTACCTTGTTCCCCCTCCTGAAGAGTGTCAAAAGATGAACCTTCGTGTTGTTAATCAGGGTTCCCTCAGTAACCTAGTGGTTGAACCAGATCTTGTGAGCTCCATAAAGAATCTGCAAGACTTTGACGATGATGTCGACATGATTAAGAGCTATATTGCGAAGGGTAAACCCTCCTTTTTCACTGTTGATGAAGGTGGCGCCTTGTATTTCAAGGGTCGCCTATTCGTCCCAAATAAGAAGGAAAATCTCTGGATGACTGGGAAGGTGATGGAAGAAGCTCATGACACACCACTGTCTATCCACCCGAGTAGTACCAAGATGTACCAAGACATCCGGCAGAGATTCTGGTGGCCCAATATGAAACAAGACATTGCACGATATGTGGCAGAATGTGATATATGTCGGCATATCAAAGCAGAACACCAAAAGCCTGCTGGAACTCTGCAGCCTATCTCTATTCCTGAGTGGAAATGGGACCATGTTGAAATGGACTTTGTCACTGGTTTTCCCAGATCTCAGAAAGGTAATGATGCTATTCTTGTCGTCATTGATCGACTGTCCAAAGTTGCACGTTTCCTGGCCGTCAAAGAAACGATTAATGCTAGTCAGCTGGCAGATCTTTATATGTCAAGAGTTGTCTCACTTCATGGTATTCCGTTGGTAATCAGTTCGGACCGTGGCAGCTTGTTCACTTCAAAATTCTGGGAAAGTTTTCAGAAGGCTATGGGGACTCATCTGTCCTTCAGCACTGCATTTCATCCTCAATCCCAGGGACAAGTTGAACGAGTCAACCAAATTCTCGAGGACATGCTTCGAGCTTGTGTTATTTCTTTCGGTAAGAAATGGGAGGAATCTCTCCCGTATGCCGAGTTCTCTTACAACAATAGCTATCAAGCTAGTCTGAAGATGGCCCCTTTCGAAGTATTGTATGGGCGAAGGTGTCGAACTCCTCTGAATTGGTCAGAAACTGGGGAACGATCACTCTTCGGTCCGGATATTATTCAACATGCCGAAGATCAAGTCCGCATTATTCGTGAGAATCTGAAGGCTGCTCAGTCTCGTCAGAAGAGTCAGTATGACCGTCATCATCAAGATATGGTCTATCAACCTGGCGAAAAGGCTTATCTTCGTGTCACACCAATGAGAGGTGCACACCGTTTCGGAATCAAGGGCAAGTTAGCTCCTCGTTATATTGGTCCTTTCACTGTTCTCGAAAGGCGTGGAAGAGTGGCTTATCAATTGGAACTGCCGGCGAACCTTTCTCAGGTTCACGATGTCTTCCATGTTTCTCAGCTCCGTCATTGCTTCAAGGACCCTATTCGAGCAGTGGATCACGATATGCTTGAGCTACAACAAGACCTTTCTTATAAAGAGCACCCGGTTCGCATTCTCGACCAAGCTGAACGTAAGACCCGTCGCAAGGTCACTAAGTTCCTTAAGGTGCAGTGGTCAAATCACTGTGAAGATGAAGCCACTTGGGAACGCGAGGATCATCTTCGTGATGAATACCCCGGGCTCTTTCCCTCTACCTCTTAATTCTCGGGACGAGAATTCTTGTTAGTAGGGGAGAATTGTGACATCCTCGACTTTTGCTACTGTAATTATTGTAATTAAGCTACAGTGATCAACCGCTAATGATGCCACGTCATCGAATTCCCATCTCAGACCCGCGTTGATTCGAGTCTATCCGGATTCAAAATTTGAAAACAAAAGAAAAGTACTTTATAAGTTCATTACAAATATTAAAAGAATATGTATATGAAAGAAAGAATTAAAAGTATGTATAATAAATTGTAAAAGAAAGTATAATAAAAAAAAAGTATTTAAAAAGAAAAATCAGATAGTAAAATAAATAGGAAAGAAAGAAATAATAAAAAAAGCAAAATAAAACAAAACAAAACAAAACAACAAAAAAAAGAAAAAGAAAAAGCAACCCCCACCCCTGGCCCAGCTGGGCCAAGAGGCCCAACCGGCCAGGCCCCCCGCGCCCCCTCCCCCAAACCCTAGAGCCCCCCTCGCGAGCAAGCCCCCCCTCGCTACTCCCTCCCCCCCCCCCCCCCCCGAGCGCCGCCAGCCTCCCCCTCGTGGGGGGCCCCACCCCCCCACCGATAGCGCCACCAACTCCCCTCGAGGGGCTCCCTCCCCACGAGCCCCCTCTCTCGGTCCTCTCCCCCACCCCACCGACACATCTCCCCTCCCGTCGCCCCCCCCCCCCGCCGGCGAGCCGCTCCCCCACGGCCTCCTCCTTCCCGCCGGCGAGCCCCTACCCTACGGCCTCCTCCTTCCGTCGGCGAGTCCCCCCACCTCGGCCCTCCACCTCGCCGGCCTACAACCCCGCCCCGTCGGCCTTCCTCCCGCTCGGTCCAGGAGGGACCGGGCAGGGAGACTTCTTCGCCTCACCGGATCCGGCCGGCTCCCCCTCGCCGGCACGACCTCTCCGGTGACCGGCATCATCGTCACCGTCACCGCCTCGTCCGCCTCCACGCCGTCTCCTCCGCCCCTTCCCCGCGAACTCCGGCTTCACCGGCCCCTCCCGTCAACGTCGGTGAGCCCCTCCTCGGGCTCCTCCCACCATGTCGTTCTCCTCGCCGTCCCGGTTCCGTTCCGGCAAACGAGGCCCCGATCCGTCGACGGTAGACTCCGGTAGGAAGGATTGAACATTTGATTCTTCTATGTTGAGTTAGCAGAGAGTTGTTTCTTTGTTGTTTGTTGACAGAGAGGGGGATGAGAGTTTTGAGAGAAAATAAAGAAAAAACAAATGATGTATTAGATGCGTATGTATGTATGTATGTATGAGATGCGATGTATGTATTTGCATATATGGATATTTAGAGGAATACGACATTTGTATGGTTATGTATTTGTGATTAAAAATGTATTTTTGGCCTAGGGTCACTTACCGGTGGGGCCAACGCACCCGCTATCTATGACAGGAGGCCCCACGCGATAGTTAAAATAAAAATAAAAATAATGTTTTATTAAATAAATAAATAGATATATTAGTTAAATTAATTAATTAGAATAATGAGAGAATGCCACGTGGGTCCCTTACTAAATTAATCTGATTAATTAATAATTAATCTTAATAAAAACTTGTGCCTATGACGTTCGGGACCCGCTGGTCAGTTGACCAGTCAAATGTTGATGTCAGCATGACATCGCGATGATGTCATAATGGGATTTTATTATAATAGCTAAATCTGTTTTTAATTCCTAAATAATTAATAAAACTTTGAAAATTAATATAAAATAATCCGTAAGTCAGATCAAAATATTTTCAACATGAAAGTTGATCAGCAAAACGAGACGAACCCGGATACACGGTCCATTCGTCTGTCACGCGTCCCTAGCATAGCAAACATGGAACTTTTCCATCGTTTCCAGTATAACCGGTAGTAGCCCGAGACCCGGAAAATATCGTCAGATATTCTTCCGACCCGTCTATGACGGATGTTGCTGCGTTAGTTCATGTCTAGCCTGCATCTTGCCATGTCATGCTTTGTGTTGCATCGGTGCTATTATTTATTGTTTCTTCCCCCTCTTCTTACCGGTAGACCCCGAGACTGACGCTGCTGCCGGGTACATCTACGACCCTGCCGATCAGTCCTTTGCCGCAGAGCAGCAAGGCAAGCAGACTCCCCTTGATCATTCCTATATCGCCTATGTCTTTCTTCCTACTGCTTGCATTAGTATTTTGCTACTGTTGTAGTTAGCCCCTATATCTGATGTATAGCCTATTTTTGATGAACTGCTACTTTCAGTCCTGTACTTTAAATATGCTTAGTATAGGTGGAGCAGTCATCCCCTCTGACCCCGTAGTTCAGTTGCCCCGCTTGTTTTCAAGTCTCGATCTCTGACCGACGAGCCAGACCCGACACCGCACATTCACCCCCCTTCGTTGTACGACGCTACAGAGATACTATCGGGTACCGAGGGTGATACCTCGCTAAGTACTCCTGATGATATCTCTGTAGTATAGCTAGTCGATCGTGGTTATCGAGGGTGATTCTTCTTTCACCATTCCCGATGACGCCTCTGTCGTGCAACCCCGCGAGTGTGGGACCCCCGAGGGTGATTCCTCTAAGCCCACCTTGACGGGTACATCCTTTGGAATCCAACGAGGGTGATACCTCGGATTCCCCCCGATGTTACAACCACACAGTTACTCGACCATGTTACTGGGATCATTGGTGATTAGTTGTAAGACGGGTGGATTCCCGTGAGATTGTGTTGGTGGCCTAATTAAAATGCTAATGGATTTGGGTATTTGATCTGGGTTGGTCGGAGACCTTTTCGCACTAACCGGCTACGCGGGAAGAATTATGGGTACTCGACGTCGCGGTATCAGCCGAAGCTTTTCAGATGCCAGCAATGTAGCAGGGGGCGCCCGAGTGGTCCCGAGATGCATCGCGCTTGTGATTAAGGGATGCTAGGACTGACGTCGGCCGCCCACGCCACGTACAGGAGCGTGAAGGGGAACTGGGCCCACGAACCCTTTGTGCTTAGGATTTAGACCGGCGGGCTGGCCTCTCTGATTAGTCTTAGGTGAGGCTGCGACGTGTCGATATTCCGAGGCCGGGCAGGACCCAGAAAAGTATGTCCGGCCAGAGTGTTATCGAGCGTGACGGGACATGTGGTGCACCCGTGCAGGGATGAAAATTAACTATTCGGATAGCCGTGTCCACGGTTACAGGACGACTTGGAGTTGTGCCCCGATCTTTTACAACTAAAATTGTTACTTAACTGGAATTAGTTTGCCTCGGGATTGCTTCCTCGCAGGGAGTTGAGGGAGGATCTTTAGGCGTGACCTCACTTTAATATTGCTGCAACAATATGACTATTTATGTTTTACCCCTGTTCTACTCTCGTCTATTGCTGCAAGACCATGAAGATGCTAGTCTTCGATAGGACTAGGCCTTCTCTCTCTATTCTCGCATTGCTGCAGTCAGTCCACATATAACCCCCTTCTTTGATACTGATGCGTAATTAGGATAGTTCTGATGTAAGACTTGCGAGTACTTTGGATGAGTACTCACAGCTGCTTTGCTCCCCCCTTGTTCCCTTGATCCGTTTGCTGCGACCAGATGATGGAGCCGAGGAGATGGAGGTCCCCGCCGCCGACGACTGCTACCCCGACGGTGCCTATTACTATGTGGAGGCCGCTGATGATCAGGAGTAGTTAGGAGGTTCCCAGGAAGGAGGCCTCGCCTCGTTCGATCGTTGTATCTTTTGTGCTAGCCTTCTCTAAGGCACCCCATGTTTTATGTCTGTACTCAGATATTTGTTGCTTCCGCTGACTCGTGTGTTTATCGAGCTTTCGTATTCTAGCCCTCGAGGCCCCTGGCTTGTAATATGAAGCTGATGTTATTTTATTTGTGTCTAGAGTTGTGTTGTGATATCTTCCCGTGAGTCCTTGGGTTTGATCGTACGCATTTGCGTGTATGATTAGCGTACGATTAAATCGAGGGCGTCACACACGTTGATGGAGATCATGATGATGGAGATCATGGTCTGGCGCCGGTGACAAGAAGATCGTGTCGGTGCTTTGGTGATGGAGATCAAGAAGCACATGATGATGGCCATATCATGTCACTTATGAATTGCATGTGATGTTAATCCTTTTATGCACCTTATTTTGCTTAGAACGACGGTAGCATTATGAGGTGATCTCTCACTAAAATTTCAAGACGAAATTGTATTCTCCCCGACTGTGCACCGTTGCTACAGTTCGTCGTTTTGAGACACCACGTGATGATCGGGTGTGATAGATTCAACGTTCACATATAACGGGTGAGAAACAGTTCCACACGCGGAACACTCAGGTTAAACTTGACGAGTGTAGCATGTGTAGACATGGCCTCGGAACACAAGAGACCAAAAGGTCGAGCATGAATCGTATAGTTGATACGATTAGCATAGAGATGCTTACCACTGAAACTATTCTCGACTCACGTGATGATCGGACTTGAGATAGTGGATTTGGATCATGTACCACTCAAATGACTAGAGAGGTGTACTTTTTGAGTGGGGGTTCTTAAGTAATATGATTAATTGAACTAGTTATCATGAACATAGTCTAATGGTCTTTGCGAATTACGATGTAGCTTGCGCTATAGCTCTATTGTTTTTATATGTTCCCAGAGAAAATTTAGTTGAAAGTTGATAGTACCAACTTTGCGGACTGAGTACGTAAAACTGAGGATTGTCCTCATTGCTGCGCAGAAGGCTTATATCCTTAATGCACCACTCGGTGTGATGCACCTCGGGCGTCGGCTGTGGATGTTGCGAACATCTGACATACACGTCTTTGATGACTACATGATAGTTCAATGCGCAATACTTAATGGCTTACAAGCAAGGTGCCGAAGACGTTTTGAAAACGTCGCAGAACATAAGATATGTTCAAAGATATGAAATTGAGATTTCATGCTCGTGCCCTTGTTGAGAGGTATAAGACCTCCGACAATATTATTTTCCTACAAAGTAAAGGAGAAAAGCTCAAATCGTTGAGCATGTTCTCAGATTGTCTGAGTACAACAATCACTTGAATCAAGTGGGAGTTTATCTTCCAGATGAGATAGTGGTGGTTCTCCAAAGTCATTGCCACTAAGTTGCTAGAGCTTCGTGATGAACTATAACATATCAAGGATAGATATGATGATCCTTGAGTGATTCGCAATGTTTGACACTCCGAAAGTAGAAATCAAGAAGGAGCATCAATTATTGATGGTTAGTAGAACCACTAGTTTCAAGAAGGGCCAGGGCTAAAAAGGGATACTTCATGGAACGGCGAACCGGTTGCTGCTCTGATGAAGAAACCCAAATATTGAACCCAAACCCAAGACTAAGTGCTTCTGTTATGAGGGGAACGGTCACTCAGGCGGAGCTACCCTAGATACTTGGTAAAAAAGAAGGTTGGCAAAAGTCGATAGAAGTATATGTGATATACATGATATTGATATGTGCTTTACTCGTACTCCTAGTAGCACGAGGGTATTGGATACCGGTTCGGTTGCTAAGTAATTAGTAACTCGAAATGAAAGCTACGGTATAAACGGAGACTGGCTAAAGGCGAGGTGACGATATGTGTTGGAAGTGTTTCCAAGGTTGATGTGATCAAACATCGCACGCTCCCTCTATCATCGGGATTGGTGGTAAAACCTAAATAATTGTTATTTGGTGTTTGTGTTGAGCATGAACATGATTGGATCGTGTTTATTGCAATACGATTATTCATTTAAAGAGAATAATAGTTATTCTATTTGCTTGAATAATTACCCTCAATGGTTTATTGAATCTCGATCGTAGTGTTACACATGTTCATAATATTGGTGCCAAAAGATATAAAGTAATATTGATAGGACCACTTAGTTGTGGCACTGCCACTTGAGTCATGTTGGTGTAAAATGCATGAAGAAGCTCCATGCTGATGGATCTTTGCACTCATTCATTTTTGAAACGTTTGAGACATGCAAACCATACCTGTTGGTATAAATGCATGAAGAAGCTCCATAGAGATGGATCGTTTGGACTCACTTGGTTTTGAATCACTTGAGACATGCAAATCATTCCACATGAAACAAGAGAGTAACTTGTTGGGAGTAATACATTTTTGATGTGTGCAGTCCAATGAGTGCTAAGGCACGCAGTGGATATCGTTATGTTCTTACTTCACTGACGATTTGAGTAGATACGGGAGTATTTACTTGATGAATCACAAGTTTGAAATATTGAAAAGTTCAATGCTATTTCAGAGTGAAGATCGTCGTGACAAGAGGATAAACTTTCTACGATATGATCATAGAGATGAATATCTGAGTTGCGAGTTTTGGTACACAATTAAAGACAATGTGGAAATTGTTCCGCGATTCATGCCACCTTGAACACCATAGTGTGATGGTGTGTCCGAACGTCATAGCTACACTAGTGTGATGGAAAGATATAAACCATCCACTACAAGAAATTTGTTAATCCATGACAGATTTCGGGTGACGTTCTCGAAAACCATCACAGAAATCATCATGGATCAACAAGATGTAGATGATCCCAAAACGATAGCCCCTTAATGACGGACATTGAGGGACCGTCACGGAAACCGTCGTGAATCGACCAGTTACACCCTCTCTTTCTTTCTTTGTATGCCATCTGAATCGTCATGGATGGTTTTGCTGATGTGTCAGGTGTGCCCCATTATTTGATCCACTTATCAGCCACTCAATCAATGGTTTATAGAAACTGGGAAAGAAAAGGATGCATGTGAAGTTTGAGAGAGCGCGCGGAGATGCAAAATTTTAAGTGGCTAACGCGGCAGGGTGGAAATTTTTGAAGCCAGCCTATTTAACTCAAGAGTCCACCCAGACACACACACCTAACCCTAATTCCCCATTCTCCTCCCGTTCTCTCAGCCGCCACCACTCCACCAATCTTCCTCCGCCCGCTCCACGCCGGCGCCGCCGTAGAAAAGGCCTTACCTCTTTTGATCCATCGATCCGCTCTCTTTTCCCCTCCATATGCGTCGGCCCCCTCCTCATCTTTCCCACCGCCGCGACCACCAGCCCGTAACCCCACCCCAGTCCAGATCACGCCCTCGAGCCGCGGTGATAATGGTGGCGGCAGGTCCGATTGCTGCGGTTGGGCGACAGTAGATGCCGTCCATTACCTACCGATGCAGATCAATCCGCCTTCCTGGGTTGCAGTCGAGCAGCGCACGTGCCGCGGCTATCCCCAAGATGCGCTGTCGATCTCAACCAGATCAACACTGACGAGAAAGCCAAGGTGGCGGTAGCGGCGCCAAGCTCGTCGTTCTCTCTCACCTAATTCGGAAGACTCTCGTGCGATAGCCATGAATCCATCTTCAATCAGCGGCGAGCTATGGTGAGATACATGTGACGCTGATGTAATCAGTGTACAGGGGTGCCGGCTTAATGGAGCTGGTCACCAGCGCGACGGAGCTGGCCACCGGTGCGACGGTGCTGGCCAGCGGTTTCTGCCTGTCGCGGTGCCGCGACGGGTGCTGCCTCCTTGGCTTTGCTAGGGGCCTCCTGCACTGCGCTTATGTGCTGCTCCTCGTCATCATCTTTGTGGTTGGGTTCCTCCCGTGTAATCTGTGATATTACCCACTGCAGGATTAGTAGATTGGTCGGCAGTTCACTTGTTTTCTGTCAAATTTCGTTTGATGCCAGTGGTTATCTGTTTAGTTATTTCTGGGTACATGTGCACTAGATAGGTTGTGTTTCTTGGTACTCTAGAACTTGAAGATATGTCGTGTTAGCGAATGTATTTGTTCTAGTATTGTCCTCAGTCTGCAAAGAAATAAATCTTTATCATTTTTTGTCCATGTGTCCCATGCATCCAGTCTTCCTCGCATACTAGGGGTGGTTAGTCAATGTAAATTTCATATATGTTTGTGCTTCGATTCAGATTGTTTTGAATATATTAATTGTTTTGGTGTTTGTTTTGAGTGCATTAAAATTGACCTGATATTGAATTCAGATTGTTTGAGTAACATATTATTTGGCCTGGTAATTATATTCAGATCTCACATGTAGATGTGTTCAGTAATGCTACTGATCCAAGGGATGGCTGAACGAGCAATCACTGCTCTTATGCATGTGAACTTTTACCTATGCCAGGGTTAGTAATGTTCCTCATGGGTTCTGGTCTGGTGTAGCCTATTGTCATTTTGTCTTGCTCTTGTATGCTATTTATTCTAGTGCTTAAATGGCAGCCATGTTAATCATGATTTTTTATATACTTGCATGCTTCATTGTTAATTAAGATATAAGGTGTTGCGGATTCTTCACATGTTTGACATGCCTTGAGATACACGACGTGCTCGTGAATGAGGGGCTCCTTCAGGGGCTCAAGTAGTACTCCAGCTGGGCCACACTCCCGCGGCTCTATATCGACGACGAGTTTGTCCGCTGGTGCAACATCATCATTGGTATGTATATTTGTGATTCCTGCCTTTCCTCCTCCCAATATGCGGTTTAGGAGTTCGAGACCCTCTGTTACACGCAGTACACATGCATAGTATCGGATTATGAATCTTTAATGTGAGAAGCTTTGTTTTGTTTAGCATCAGGGCATACCAATTCATTCATTAATCTGACATATATGTTCAGCGTGAATTACCATCCCATAACCTAATGACAACTATTGCAAATTCTTTTTCAGATTTATTACTTATGAGTAACAAAAATTACTTGCCTGTTGTTGGTTCATGAACCCCAAGTGTGCTCCAGCACTTCTGCACCATGGCTATCAAACTACAACAATAGTATCACTAGTGCTAGAATGCATAGATACTTCATGGAACCAGCGTATCTGTATGACATCCATTTTAAAATTAGTGCATGATAAGAAATAGGAAAGTGATGTGCCAATTCCACCAAACTGTTATCGTAATTTGTTCAAGTGAAATATAGAAAAACCAAATAAATCACATTTTGTCCTTGAACTCATTGGAGGTTTATCTCCCTAGCTTTTTGAACAACTCATTTGTTAAAGGGGAAATGATTGACCGAGACTCACACAGCTACGCACATTAATTGTTCATCTTCCACAAGGAAAATATTGGGCATGTTCGTTGTGTTTTAATTGTTTTCTTCTGTTAATCATGATATTTATGAATCATGGAGCATGGTAATTAATATGTAATCATTATCTTACTAACATGACTTTTCCACGAAGTAATCTAATAAAAAAACTTAACTAAAAGCGATTGTGATGACTTGTTGCTGCAAGCATCCACATATATATTAAAAAGATGGAAATGATCACATTAATAAAAAGGATTAGTCGAAAGATTCGCTATGTAGTCCATCAAGATTATATGTTCTTCGTATAACAGAAGTATTTCATATAATAGGATAATTATAGCGCAGATACCATGGTCATGGTGTTGTTCGTACAGAGATATGAGCTAACTTTCTTCTACAATTAACTTTAATTTATAATTTTCCATTAGTGAGCATGGTAATTGGAAAACACTATCTAATTAAAGAATATATATTCTTTAGAACTAATTAAAGAATAGTTTGTACAGGAAACATGAGCTCATCGGGCCCATGCAGCTGGGGTATGCGCCATGTTGGTGCATGTATTTTTTGAGATTGTCTTAAAGTTTGTTAAGGCGCACGCAATGTTGAGCATGGGTTGAGGCGAGTTGACAGATAAGGTTCTTCCTTCGATGAAGTCGGCGGCAATGGCTTGATCCACGTCCAGAAATGCATGGGAATGACCCCTGGTTCTCGCTCGACAAGCATTGAGTGGGCTGATGGTGGCTGCAAAATTAGCATAGGGTGTTTGTAGTTTTTTATTTTCTTGTTTTTTGCTAGTCCTTGACAAATGTATTATCTGAAATGTTTGTAATATTATGTTTTTTGTTATTTTTCTTTTATCGAATGACATGAGCATATATTTTTTGAAAACAATATATTGGCTTAAATTACTATTGATGAAAAGAAATTAGATGACCAAAGGAAATTATATGGTTTAATTACGTGGATTGAAACCAGTGGGCCTTGTACATACCTAAAATTTAATGGGCCAAAATTCCAAATATGTTGATTACTACATGGGCATTTGTCATGGATGTAGCTAAAATTTAGTGGGCCGAAATTCTTATTGGGCTGACTACTTCATGGGCTGCCACGTGAGATCCTTGTCGGATGCTGATGTGGCACACAAGTTAACGCCGTTATGAGCATGTTAGTTTAGTTCCATCCATGACGGACAAGGACCATCATGGTTCGTGACAGATTAGGATGATCCCTCATGGATCATACAATGGACAAATTATGACGCGATATACATGACGGATTTCTAGTCTGTCATGTATTTCCTTCCATGACAGTTTTTCGTAGATATGTGACGGATTGCGTCCGTCATGGATTAGCCGAATTATTGTAGTGATCCCCTAGTGGGCTGGAATAAGTTCCCACTAAGGTCTATAAGGTTTGAGAAGGAAAAACACAAGGTGGAAAGAGTTTCCATGTGGGAAGGTGGAATCCTACTCCAAGTAGGATTGGAGTAGGACTTCTCCACCTCCAATTTCGGCCAAACCTTGGTTTGAGGCTGCCTCCTCCCCTCCCTCCCTCCTATATATACTAGAGGTATTGAGGGTTTTTAAGACACAACTTTGTCACGTGCTGCTCGACCCTATACCACGCAGTTTTTCCTCTAGATCGTATTTCTATGGAGCTTAGGCGAAGCCCTGCCGGAGTAGATCATCACCACCACCGGTGCGCCGTCACGCTGCCGGAGAAATCTTCTACCTCTCCGGCCCCTCTTGCTGGATCAAGAAGGTGGAGATCGTCATCGAGCTGTACGTGTGTTGAACGCGGAGGTGTCGTCCGTTTGGCACTAGATCGGGAAGATTCGTGATGAAGTTCGCGGGACGGATCGTGATGAAGTTCGCGGGACGGATCGTGATGAGATAGTACGAGTACGGCGATTTGAATCGCGGAACGTTCCACTACATCAACCGCGTTTCTTAACGCTTCCTGTTGTGCGATCTACAAGGGTACGTAGATCCAAATCTCCTCTCGTAGATGGACATCACCATGATAGGTATTCGTGCGCGTAGGAAATTTTTTGTTTCCCATGCGACGTTCTCCAACAAAAGTTGCTAACTTTTTGTAATACTCGAGTGCAATTATGACAACTACTTACGAATAGCACGCAAGTAGGTGTCAATGGTAGGCAATTTATAGTATCTATAGGCGACTGAACATCAACTGTAGGCAACTGACCATCAGCGATAGGCAATTGAGCATTAAATTTGAGCAATTTTACAATATTTGTAGGCAATTGAGCATCAATCATAGGCAACTGATCATCACTAATATGCAACTGGGCATCAATTTTTGACAATTTCATAGTATTTATAGGCAATTAAGCATCAACCGCATGCAACTAATCATCAATGAAAGGCAATTGAGCAACAATAATAGGAAAGTTGAGATAATGTTTACAAGATTTACACGTACACATAGTGTAGTGAAATTACTTGTATCTAGCACTAAATGTGCCTCATGTTTTGTGTGATTTTTTCATTTCTACAAAAGTAAACCAAATAGAGAGTCGAACTAGGTCAAAAAAAGTTACTTTCCTATAACACTAAAGTTGTCTCAATATCGTCCAAAGTTGTCCAAAAGGAAGTTTGTCGAAACATATCCGCGGGGAATCTAGTTTTGAAGTACTTGTCGTAAAAAAACTAGTTGTGAAAACGAAACTGGATTTCAATGCTTAAATCAAAACTTACAATTTTTAAAAACTTTTTGAATCATAGATAAATGCATGTGGCGATAAGATTCCTTTTTAATGGTTCAACGTCCCGTGCGTCGGCTGCTCCTTCTAGTTTTGGAAGAACGCTGTCATGTCCAAAAAAAGAAAAGGAAAATGTGACCGGATTCTGTAGGGTGAGACGATGGTCAACTTCCATATAAAGACGTTTTAGCAAATACTCCCTCCGGTCCTTTTTAGTCTGCATATTAGCTTGTTCGAAGTCAAAGTATCTCTACTTTGATCAAATTTATAGAAACATGTATCAACATTCACAATGTCAAATTAATATTGTTAGATTCATTACGAAAGGTAGTTTCATGATATGTATATTTGGTATTGTAGATGTTGATATTTTTTAATATATATTTGGTCAAACTTTGTAAAGTTTGACTTGACCCAAATCTAATATGCGGAGTAAAAAGGACCGGAGGGAGTATGACAGAGCTCGAGGCCCCTAATGTAAGCACGTAGGAGGGTGAAGAGTGTTTCGCCTCTGGTTCACATGAGCCCAGAAGTGAACAGTTACGTGATTTGAAATAGAAAATAAATTTAGAATCTTAATTTATGTGGTGAAAGATATTTGAGTGTGTGATATCCATGCCAAATTTGAAGAAATTTGAACACTCGGTGAGCTCATGACAAAAAGATAAAATTCAGGCCTCAGAAAAACATTTAAAAAAACGACATTGTTCACGTCTGGACTTGTCTTTTTTGTCGCGTGCTATTCGAATGTCCAAACAACACCAAAATTTGCACGAAATCATGCACAAGCACATATTGCTTGCAAAACAAATTTGAATTTTTTTTTGTATTTTAAATCATGTTAGTGTTTATTAGGCTCAAATGAGCCTGGGCACCGAGTTGGATCTTTTCTTAAAAGGACCGTTTGACGTCCGAATATTATGCCTCTCGCGGAAGCTACCTCTCGTGAAATCAAATCCATGTGTTTATAAAAAATAAATTTGTGCCTCTTGTAATAGAAAAAAATGTGTTTTTCCCTTTTGCGATAGGAAGCAGATCTATGTCTCTCATTGTATAATAGTAAACGTGATTTTCGCGTCAAATTTGTTTTTTGTTCTCTTTTTGTCCAAAATCTAGGAAAATCCGGGAAAAAGAAAAGCTGAAAAATGTATTAAAATCATGTAAAAGCCGTAAAGGCATGCAAAATAAAGTGAACCTAGAGTGCTCGATGGTAGGTTCACGAGATGTTACAGTGAACCTAGAGCGGTGCTTATCCATCTACCGCTGTAAGGTGCATTAAATGCACGTCTTGTCCTTGTCAGCTAAGTGTTGGTGAAGACATGTGTCCAGGTGTTTTGATACCTGGACGCCCCGCTCGCGCATGCGGAATGCGCTGGAACTCGGGGGGGGGGGGGTGGTGGAACTGTGGCAAGGGGTCGCCCTTCAGTGCCTAGCCATGTCATCCCGGCAAGGGTGCTTGTCGGGGCCTTCGGTCTTCGTCCCGGCAAGGAAGCTTGTCGGTGGCTTTGGTTGTCTTCCCGGCGAGGGAGGCTCGCCGGGGTCTTGTGCTTGGTACGCTCATCACGTCCATTAAACGGACGTGGCCTTGGATGTCTTCCCGGCAAGGTAGGCTTGCCGGGGCCTTGGATACCTTGAGGTGCGTCTTGTCTGGATTCTGCCACGCCCTGCCGTCACGGGCTCTTTGTGCCCGTGCACAAGTCTCGGGCACTAGAGACCCGAGTCTTTAGTGCACCGACACCTTCTCTTTTGTTTGTTTCATGGTTTTCATAGGTTTTTATTTTCTTTACCATGTTTCTTACTTTTTATGTTTTTCTTCTCTTTCTTGGTTTTCAACTTTTTTCCCTTCGTTTCTTTATTGGTTTCCACTGCTTTCCATTCTCTTTGTACTTGCATCTTCATTTTTTCCCTTGGTTTCTTTTTTTGGTTCCATTGTTTTCTTTCTTTCTTTTGATTTTCATTCAACATTTTTCCTACATGTCAAAAACAATTTTTAAAACATATTTAATATTATTAAAATACAATTGCAACATTTTTTAATACAATATCACATTTTTAACATTTTGCAAACAGATGATTAATGCTTTTAGATTAAATATTAATCTTTTTAATATACAAACATCATATTTTCTATATTGATTTGAAATAATAGATAGTTGCCCATGAATTCCAACGGGGGTATAAATATTCTAGTAGATTAGCTCATGATTGAACGTCTATTATTACATTGATGCGTTAAAATCTTACCAAGTCTATGTATGCAATTGCCATGATTTACCTGCCATCTTATTGTTAAGCGCATATTTGGTAATAATTTATTGACTTAACCAAAAAATATTGTGTAGGAGAACAATCAGAGATGGGAGAAAAATGATATCTTATTATTGAGCAC
This sequence comes from Hordeum vulgare subsp. vulgare, assembly GCF_904849725.1. NCBI lineage: Eukaryota > Viridiplantae > Streptophyta > Magnoliopsida > Poales > Poaceae > Hordeum > Hordeum vulgare. The sequence goes on from NC_058522.1 coordinate 510,012,388, forward strand.
TTATTGGATAAGAATTTATTAACTTACCAAAGAATTCAAATATCCAGTTCTGAGCTCACGCTCATATGCACATGATCAAGACAAAACTCACAACAAATAAAAAAAAATCAAAAAAATCCACTCTTTTTTTTTGAATGATAGATAATTTTGGTGCATGAGGTGTGCTCTAAATTTCAGATCACTTGGACATAGTAGTATCTCTCATCAAAATAAACAAATTGGATCAAAATAATACATTAAGAGTAAACTTTTTACAAACCATAAATTTTACCTTTTTGCTTAGATCTACTTAGATGTCCAAATGATCTGAAATTTGAAGCGCACCACACGCAACAAAATATCTACTTTAGAAAAATGGAATTGTTTTTCAAAAATTGTATTTGTTTAAAAAAAATTGTTTAGCATGGGTGCAGATGAGCCTGGGCACCGATTCACTGCTCTCCAAAGAATATTATTACTTGGGAGAAAAACCAGAGTGGCTCATATATAAAGAGGTTGGACGAAGTAGATGGTGAAACGGGCACCTTGCCTTCTTTTTAAGTACTAGAGGTTACAAATGCTTGATTAATTTTTCTTGATAGTTGTTTACCATTGTTTCAAATGCGTTATTAAAATTTCCTAGATACATGATCAACTTTTTCACATACATTATACTCCTTTGGAAAGAAAATTAAGATCGTTTAGATCACTAAATTAGTGATCAGAATGCTCTTATATTTGTTTACTGCGGGGGTATTGTTTTTGTATAATTTTTTTGTAAACACATTTGTTTTTACATGCTTGGCTAAAAAAACTAATACATGGTCAACATTTTTCTATACAAATTTATAAGTTCTTTGAATGCCTTATTAATATTTTTCAAATAGAGTATTAATATTTTTTAATACATGGTAACCGTTTTTATCTATAACATTCCAACACTTTGGGATCCTTGGTTAACATTTTTCTAACTAAAGTTTGAAATGTTTGTGTACATGGTGAACTTTTCTTGATACACATTTTACATTTTTTCAAATGATTGATTAATATTTTAAATTACTTTTTAGTGCATATTTTCAAATGCTTGATTTTTTTTAAATACATGATCAACTTTTTCACACATATTTTCTTTGTACAGATTTTAACTTCTTCAAATATTTGGTCCATGAGCAGATGCAGATTGTTGTCTGGATCGATGACATCTGGAACACGAAACGTGTGCTGGTTTTGTGGTTTATGGATAGCAAGTATGGTTTCCTCCTTCGACGTCTTAGTCGTGGTGAGGTGCTAGATCTGGAGTTCGATGTTGTGTCCAGGGTGTTGTCTCGGTCTAATTTGTTCAATGGTAAGGGATTCATTTTTGGTGGCCACCTTGAAGGCCCGCAAAATTGCATAACTGTGATGGAGCCGCGTCATGCTTGGATGAGGAGGTTATTCGTCATTCTTTTCTTGGTTGGCTGTTGTGCTAGTGCCGGAGGCAGATTACAGTCGTTGGTGTCAAGCTCAAAGATATTTTGCTATCTTTTCTGTTTTGTCATGTCGGTCTTTACGTAACTTATACTTTGATTTTTATAATATGAATGAGACACGTATTACCATGCAAAAAATACTTATTTATTTTTTAATTATTTATATACAGTGTTTTTGATTATTTAGAATATTTGAAAGTATGGCCAAAAGTGAAAAATCCCGCGTGTACATCCGGGCATTATATGTTCATGCACAAAGTTTCGATGAAAAGGCCATTTTTTTGGCTTGTGTAGAAAAAAAATTATAACTATTCATGAGACATTTAAAAAAAATTATTCATGCCACAAAAGTTTTTTTTTGCGAAATTTTATGTGTGGACATAGAATGTTGGGATGTATACACAAAATTATTGTTTGAAATGCGTTATATATATATATATTTCATACATCTACGGCCGAAACACCACTCTCAACTAGTTTCTCTCCCACTTGAAGCTTTTTGGTATTCTGTACATTAATGGATCAGCCCTGCTTATTAGCCTGTCTCGCTTTACCAAGTTTTGCTCTAAATTTTATTTTATTCGTTGTTTCTTTTTGGTTATTGGGTTGTTTGTAGTTTCCTAGAGTTTTTTTTTTGGTTTTCTATGTTTAATTCCTGGTTTTGGTAGGTTTTCTTTCCCATATTATTTTTTAGATTTTTATTAGTTTTCATTTCTTTTTGTCACTATTTCATTGTTTGTTTTCCTATTCTATTTATTCTCTTCGGGTTTCTTTGTTTCTTTATTGCTTTTCATCAGTTTTCTTCCTTTGAATTTGCACTTCTCTATTTTTTTAATTGTATTTCATTATATTTTTTGGTATTCTTTGTTTTTCTCGTTTGGTTTCGTTGGCTTTCTTTGTTTTACTTTGATTCTTTATGTTCGTTTTTTTTTGTGTCAACACATGTCAACTTTTTTCAATATGTATTCAATATTTTTTGTATACATGAAAGCATATTATATATATAGGTTTGACATTTTATAAACACATGATGAACATTTTTTAAAACTATATTTTTATGTTCAATTATGTCCATACACATTGGTGAATATGTAATGCATTTTTATACATGTTTAAAAAAATTCAAGCACAAGATTAATATTTTCGATATATATATTTTGCATGATAATATATGTCTTATTTATAGAATAAAAATTAAGTTATAAGGCACGCAAATTCCAATCTTACAATACTGAAAAGATAGGATAATTCTATGCAAAATACCAGTGTATGTCACTCTTCTTTGACATCATCGAAGCAGCAGCCAAAGGAAAAGAAGACAAAGCACCTTTTCACAACAGCTCAACGCGGCTCCATTGCTGATCTACATGTTTATGGACCTCCAAAACAGTTTTGCTAGAAGCAAAAACACTATCATTGAAAGAATTAGTCGGAGGCAACATGTCCCCGGACACGTCATCGAACTCCAGATATGATACCCCTGCATGAAGACGACATCGAAGGAGGAAGTCAAAACTATCAGCCACCAACCACGAACCCAACACAAGATGCACCATCTTCTAGCTGTCACTGGCGTATACAACCGTATGTGCGTACTCCTAGATGACAAAATCTCCCTGCTCCACCATGAAGTTGGAGACAACGCTGCAACAACGGGGAACAAAGCAAAAGGAGACACACACCTGATGGAGTCGATGTCGCCGCCTCGCCGACAGCATCCATTAACCCGAACGCGACCAATGTGAAGGATCGACAAACACACTATGTCATCCACTCCAAGACACCACCATAAAGGACATCGTTGTGTCGGAGTGGAGTTAAGATAGATTTATTCATCTGAGCGCTGCTCCCCCCACCCCAAGGACGCACCATAACCTACATATCCAAACATAACTACAGAGCGAAGGAAAGGGGTCCCCACTCCCCCTTGTCACCCGAGTAGCAGTCGGAGGAAGAAGGGGCCAACATCCTGGCCGGTGGAGATCGGTGGAAAAGTTCACCTCCCTAGTCGCCAGCTTTGTGGCAGCGGCTAGGGTAGAAAACGCAATATTTTTCAATAGATGATGACCATTTTTAATATTGGCGAACATTTTTTGACAGATAATGTACATTTTTACATAAGAAATATTGGTAATACACCTTTAACATTTTTAAATACATTATTAACATTTTACCGTGCACATTGTTTTTATTATATATATATATTATTATAGACGACAAGTATTTTTATACATATTTAAGAAGTTAAAATGCTTGATTTTTTGAAATAATTGTTTAACATTTCCCAAGTACTTGATTAACATTTTTAAAAATACATGATGAATTGTTTTATACACGTTATTTATTTTTCTTATACATGAGTATTTTTTTCTCTATACACATTTAACATTTTTTAAATGATTGGTTAACTTTTTAATATATTTTATGTAAAGTTCTTTTTTGTAAAATAATTCTTTAGAATATCAGGTAGTTTAAGAGAAAACAATGTACAAAAAAACAAGGCAATCGCTGGCTCCCTGCACGCTGGGCCAGGTCGGTTAGGTACGTGCCTGACACGAGGAGAACATAGATCCCAGCTCGGTTACAGGAAAATCCTATACGGCGACACTGCATCCAAATGTGGACGCTTCGCACAAGAGGTGCGAGCCAGCGACAGGTGGGCGAGCCCAACGTTAAATAGATTGCTGGTTTTGGGAACCCTCTAAAGTCTAAGCTGGTTTTAATCAGTTTTGAAAACTTTCCAGAATGTTTTTTAAAACGATTTTTTTGGGGTTTCTATTTATATTTCTTCTTCCTTTAGGGATTTTCTGTTTTTTTTCTTTCCTTTCTTTTTTTCATTTCCATAAAACTATAAAAAATAAAAACATTTCCCAAAAACGTTCTCGTTCTTGAAATTTTGTTCAGAATTTCAAAAATCGCATGATTAATTTTTTTGTTCTTATATTAACAAAAGTTCATAATTAGAAACTTTTTTTTCAAATTCGCAAAAAGTTCATGTTTCCAAAATTTATTCCTAAGTTTCAAAAAAAGTTCAAAAACTTCATATTTCGTTCAGTTATTAAAAATATGTTCAGGTATTTCAAAAAAGGTTCCCAATTTTTCAAATTGTTCTTCGATTGAAAGAATAATGATTTCAAAATTTGTTCGCCAATTTTTAAAAAGTTTTATATTTTTTCGTGCTCAAGTTCACAAATTTGTTCTCAAATTCGTAAAATGGTCAGGAGAATTTTAAAATATGATCTTAATTTTAATAAATGGTTCATGTTATTTGAAATTTGTTAGTGTTTCCAAAACTTTTCACGTTTTTGTATAGAATTAGGAATTTTTTTCACATTTTCAAAAACTGTTCAAGTTATGAAAATTATGTTCATGATTTTAAAGATTGTTCAGAATTTCAATATCTTGTTGATGTTTTTCAAATTTTGTTCAATTTTATGAAAAAAAGGAATATCGAAATTCGTTCATGCTTTAAAAACATTGTGCATGTTTCTTCTATAGAATATCATAAATTTGTACACGTTTTTTAAAAACAGTTCACTTTAAAAAAATGTGCAGCATTCCTATATTTTGGTCAGGTTTTCAAAAAATCTTCAAAAATTGTAAATTATTCATGTTTCTTGTGTAGAAATTAACCATTTTTCACATTTGCAAAATTTGTTCATGTTTTTAAATAAATATTCGACATTTCAGAAAGGAATGGGATTTCAAAACTCTGTTCACGAATTCAAAATTGTTCACAAACTCGGCTGTTCACATTTTATAAAATTGTTCGCATTTGTGAAAAAAAGTTTCGAATTGTAAGTAATTGTTCAATATATTTAGAAAAATATTAGGATATGTCGTTGTAATTATTTCTGAAGCATTTGCGGTGCTACAAGCGCTATATTGCGAGGGGTTCCTAGTTCGATCCCTGGTTCTGCATTATTATTTTTACACCCCTCGCTACAGTACGACCAAAATGGCTGGCCCACATACGCTGCCTGTGCGAACCTCGGCCAATCTGCAGTAACAAGCCGTAGATAGGAGGTCCCCTTGTTACAAGCGAGACGGGAGATCCTACCCACTAATTAAGGATTTTTTGTTTGTAATGGTCACTCCCATCATCTAGATTGCGAAAAGAGTCGCACTGTATTTGCGTCACTTGTTGTAAGTGATTTTTTCACCTTTTTTATATATTCATTTATTCAAAACACTTTATCTCTTAAATTATGCGTTCAAATTCCAAACCGTTTTCATCGTGGATTCCCCGCGTCGAGATCTTTAAAAATTGATCCTATGATAATAGATTGTCCAAAAAAAAACATGAAAAAAAGAATTGGGAGCATGTTTTTTCCTTTCTAAGAGGAACGACCGTGTCTCTTACGGAACCGAATCCATCCCTCCAGAAGAAAGTAAATATGTGTCTCTCATGAAAAAAATACATTTTCCCTTTTTAAGATGCACAGTCGTGGCTCTCGTGTAAGTAAATCCGTGTCTCCACGAGAAGTAAATCCGTACTTCTCGTGAAAGGAAAAAAGAAAAGAAAACAAGTCTTTTCCTTTTTCAAGAAGCACGCCCGTGCCTCACGGAGAACCAAATACATGCCTCCACGAGAGGTAATATGTGCCTCGCAGAAGGAAGAAAAATGCCTTTTTTGATGGTGCCTCTCGTGTAAGCAATTCAGTGTCCCCACGAAACTTAAATGTGCGCCTCCAGCGAAACAAGATAAAACGCGTTTCTTTGCACCAATTCCTTTTCAAATTTATTTTTTTTAGAAGCCAAAAAAATAAAAATAAAACATTTAAAAGCCAAAAATGCATACAAAAAAATATAAAAAATACCAGAGGGAGCTCCTAGAATGCAACACGAGGCAGCGGCTGAGAGCACGCCAAATGGCACGCTCCCACCTCACCCCAAGTGGCTCAATTGGGGGTTCCCGAAGAAGTACTCCCTCATTAGTTGCTACCGGGGAGGTGAAGCACGCACCACCTACCCCCCCCCCCCCTCCGCGCACACGACCCCCCACCCCCATGCTCAAACTTGGGCTGGCCAAGATGTGGGTGGGCTTCCCTTTTTTTCCGTTTCCTTTTGTTTTTGCTTTTTCAATCTCTAAAAAAGTTTCAGATTACAAAAATTGTTCATAATTTCAATAAATGTTTATAATTTTAATAAATGTTCACTAATGGGAAAAAGTTCACAAATTCAAAAAAGAAGAATTTTGAGATTTCGATGAATATTTTATGAAAATTAATGAATAAACAATTCTATTTTGCCTGATTTTTTTTAAAATTTAGATGAATATTGCTTGTATGTCATGAAAAAATGAATTCAATGATTTAGTTTTCATTTGATGAACAAATTTTGAATTATATGAACATCTTTTGAAAATGAGTAACATTTTTTTAATTTGATGAATATTTCTTTAATTTCAATAAAAAAAATCGCCCCGGTTTGAAAAATGTTCCTAGATTTCTGAAATATTTTTTAAAGAAAAAATAAAGTAATAATAATAATTAAAGATAAAGGAAAAAAATAAAAGTAGCAAAAACAAAAGGAAAGAAATACGGTTGAGCTGGCCCACATATATGCATCACGGGAGAGGAGGCGGGGGTACGCGGGTGATCACTTTCGGGCGGCCTTCCCGTGGAAAAGGATCCCCATAAGACAAACACATAGGCATGCCCCGTTTGGCGCGCTTTCAACAAAATGTAGGGCTGGGTGGGCTGGCCTACTATTGCTCGGCCACTCTAGCGAGTGCCACATGTTTTTCCTTCTTTTGTTTTACTAGTTTTCAATCAGTTTTTGTTTTTCACAGGAAAACAAGAATGATTTATTTTCTAAAAAAATATAAAACACAACCTTGGCTAGGAAATTGCAACCTTGGACTAACGTTTCCTAGGCTGTTTAATCTAGTTAACAACAAAAATGTTAAGAGATGGTAATGTTTTCAACAATGGATGGAGTTGTATCACAATTAGGCTAAATCTTTGGGGGTGATTAGCTGATATGTAAAAACAACTTGAGGATAGTTATGATGTGTAGTGCTATTTGAGGAGTGAGAAATGTGTTTGCGCCCTGACTATTTTTTCTAGAAAACTTTGGGCCCTTGTCTAAGTCCGGAAAATTAACGTTCCGTTTTATGTAGAATACAATTAAAGATAGACGAACACCATGTCCCTTTAAAAGGATTTTGGTTTGTTAAAAATCCACTGAAAGCATATCTATTAGCTATGGATATGCTTGTGCATTATGGGTGGAAAGGGAGCGCTAAATGCATGTTATGTGCAATTCTATTTTTTGAAACTTAGGCAGATTTTAGCACAAGTTAATTTTCTAGCAATACAATCTATACATGCATATATAGAGTATAGGAAGTGGATATTAAACTCTTGGGAAAAGTTGCATGGGAAACAAAAAAATCCTAGGCACATACAACATCTATCCATGGTGATGGCCATCTATGAGAGGAGAGATCGGATCCACATACCCTTGTAGATCGCTAAGCGGGAAGCGTTAAGAAATGTAATTGATGTAGTCGAACGTCTTCGCGATCCAAATCGCAAGCCGTCTCGCGATCCAATCACGATCTAGCGCCGTACGGACGACACATCCGTGTTCAGCACACGTACAGCTCGATGACGATCTCTGCCTTCTCGATCCAGCAAGAGGGAGCTAAGAGATAGACGAATTCTTCGACAGCACGACGGCGTGACGGCGGTGTTGGTGGAGCTGATTCGGCAGGGCTTCGCCGTGCACTACCGAATCAAACTAGAGGTGGACGAACTAGTGGAGGGAGATAGAGTTGCACCATGGCTTCGAGTCGGTTGCCTCTCTCCTCTCACTATATATTGTTGGGGACCATTGCATGGAAAACAAAAAATTTCCTACGCACACGCAAGACCTATCCATGGTGATGTTCATCTATGAGATGGGACAGTGTATCTACATACCCTTGTAGATCGCTAAGCGGAAGCGTATATAGCACGGTTGTGTTGGGGAACGTCGCATGGGAAACAAAAAATTTCCTACGCGCACGAAGACCTATCATGGTGATGTCCATCTACGAGAGGGGATGAGTGATCTACGTACCCTTGTAGATCGTACAGCAGAAGCGTTAGTGAACGCGGTTGATGTAGTGGAACGTCCTCACGTCCCTCGATCCGCCCCGCGAACAATCCCGCGATCAGTCCCACGATCTAGTACCGAACGGACGGCACCTCCGCGTTCAGCACACGTACAGCTCGATGATGATCTCGGCCTTCTTGATCCAGCAAGAGAGACGGAGAGGTAGAAGAGTTCTCCGGCAGCGTGACGGCGCTCCGGAGGTTGGTGATGACCTTGTCTCAGCAGGGCTCCGCCCGAGCTCCGCAGAAACGCGATCTAGAGGAAAAACCGTGGAGGTATGTGGTCGGGCTGCCGTGGGAAAGTCGTCTCAAATCAGCCCTAAAACCTCCGTATATATAGGTGGGAGGGAGGGGACCTTGCCTTGGGGCTCAAGGAGCCCCAAGGGGGTCGGCCGAGTCCAAGGGGGGAGGACTCCCCCCCCCCCCCAAACCGAGTTGGACTTGGTTTGGTGGGAGGGAGTCCCCCTTCCTTCCCACCTCCTCCTTTTTTTTTCTTTTCCTCTTGATTTTCTTTGCTTGGCGCATAGAGCCCTTTTGGGCTGTCCCACCAGCCCACTAAGGGCTGGTGTGCCACCCTCAAGGCCTATGGGCTTCCCCGGGGTGGGTTGCCCCCCCCCCCCCCGGTGAACTCCCGGAACCCATTCGTCATTCCCGATACATTCCCGGTAACTCCGAAAACCTTCCGGTAATCAAATGAGGTCATCCTATATATCAATCTTCATTTCCGGACTATTCCGGAAACCCTCGTGACGTCCATGATCTCATCCGGGACTCCGGACAACATTCGGTAACCAACCATATAACTCAAATACGCATAAAACAACGTCGAACCTTAAGTGTGCAGACCCTGCGGGTTCGAGAACTATGTAGACATGACCCGAGAGACTCCTCGGTCAATATCCAATAGCGGGAACTGGATGCTCATATTGGATCCTACATATTCTACGAAGATCTTATCGTTTGAACCTCAGTGCCAAGGATTCATATAATCCCGTATGTCATTCTCTTTGTCCTTCGGTATGTTACTTGCCCGAGATTCGATCGTCAGTATCGGTATACCTATTTCAATCTCGTTTACCGGCAAGTTTCTTTACTCGTTCCGTAATACAAGATCCCGCAACTTACACTAAGTTACATTGCTTGCAAGGCTTGTGTGTGATGTTGTATTACCGAGTGGGCCCCGAGATACCTCTCCGTTCACACGGAGTGACAAATCCCAGTCTTGATCCATACTAACTCAACTAACACCTTCGGAGATACCTGTAGAGCATCTTTATAGTCACCCAGTTACGTTGCGACGTTTGATACACATAAAGCATTCCTCCGGTGTCAGTGAGTTATATGATCTCATGGTCATAGGAATAAATACTTGACACGCAGAAAACAGTAGCAACAAAATGACACGATCAACATGCTACGTCTATTAGTTTGGGTCTAGTCCATCACGTGATTCTCCTAATGATGTGATCCAGTTATCAAGTAACAACACCTTGTTCATAATCAGAAGACACTGACTATCTTTGATCAACTGGCTAGCCAACTAGAGGCTTGCTAGGGACGGTGTTTTGTCTATGTATCCACACATGTAAATGAGTCTTCATTCAATACAATTATAGCATGGATAATAAACTATTATCTTGATACAGGAATTATAATAATAACTATATTTATTATTGCCTCTAGGGCATAATTCCAACAGTCTCCCACTTGCACTAGAGTCAATAATCTAGCCCTCACATCACCATGTGAATTACATTGTAATAAATCTAACACCCATACAGTTCTGGTGTTGATCATGCTTTGGCCGTGGAAGAGGTTTAGTCAGCGGGTCCGCTACATTCAGATCCGTGTGCACTTTGCATATATTCACGTCCTCTCCCTCGACGTAGTCGCGGATGAGGTTGAAGCGTCGTTTGATGTGTCTGGTCTTCTTGTGAAACCGTGGTTCCTTTGCTAAGGCGATGGCACCAGTGTTGTCACAGAACAAGGTTATTGGATTCAGTGCGCTTGGCACCACTCCAAGATCCGTCATGAACTGCTTCATCCAGACACCCTCCTTAGCCGCCTCCGAGGCAGCCATGTACTCCGCTTCACATGTAGAATCTGCTACGACGCTTTGCTTGGAACTGCACCAGCTTACTGCACCCCTTTAAGAATAAATACGTATCCGGTTTGCGACTTAGAGTCGTCCGGATCTGTGTCAAAGCTTGCATCGACGTAACCTTTTACGGCGAGCTCTTCGTCACCTCCATACACGAGAAACATCTCCTTAGTCCTTTTCAGGTACTTCAGGATATTCTTGACCGCTGTCCAGTGATCCACTCCTGGATTACTCTGGAACCTACCTGCCATACTTATGGCCAGGCTAACATCCGGTCTAGTGCACAACATCGCATACATGATAGAACCTATGGCTGAAGCATAGGGGACGGAGCGCATATGCTCTCTATCTTCATCAGTTGCTGGGCACTGAGTCTTACTCAATCTCGTACCTTGTAGAACTGGCAAGAACCCTTTCTTGGACTGTTCCATTTTGAACCTCTTCAAAACTTTATCAAGGTATGTGCTTTGTGAAAGTCCTATCAGGCGTTTTGATCTATCCCTATAGATCTTAATGCCTAGAATGTAAGCAGCTTCTCCTAGGTCCTTCATAGAGAAACTTTTATTCAAGTAATCCTTTATGCTCTCTAAAAACTCTACGTTGTTTTCAATCAGTAATATGTCATCCACATATAATATTAGAAACGCCACAGAGCTCCCACTCACTTTCTTGTAAATACAAGATTCTCCAACCACTTGTATAAACCCAAATGCTTTGATCACCTCATCAAAGCGTTTGTTCCAACTCCGAGATGCTTGCACCAGTCCATAAATGGATCGCTGGAGCTTGCACACCTTGTTAGCATTCTTAGGATCGACAAAACCTTCGGATTGTATCATATACAACTCTTCCTTAAGGAAACCCTTAAGGAACGCCGTTTTGACATCCATCTGCCAGATTTCATAATCGAAAAATGCAGCTATTGCTAACATGATTCTGACGGACTTAAGCATCGCTACGGGTGAGAAGGTCTCATCGTAGTCAACTCCTTGAACTTGTGAAAAACCCTTTGCCACAAGTCGAGCTTTATAAACGGTCACATTACCGTGAGCGTCCGTCTTCCTCTTAAAGATCCATTTGTTCTGAATGGCCTTGCGGCCCTCAGGCAGTACCTCCAAAGTCCACACTTTGTTCTCATACATGGATCCTATCTCGGACTTCATGGCTTCCAGCCATTTGTTGGAATCTGGGCCCACCATTGCTTCTTCATAATTCGCAGGTTCATTGTTGTCTAACAACATGATTGATAAGACGGGATTACGTACCACTCTGGAGCAGCACGTGGTCTCGTCGACCTGCGTGGTTCGACAGAAACTTGAACTGGAGTTTCATGATCATCATCATTAACTTCCTCCTCAACCGGCGTCGCAATGATAGGGGTTTCCCCTTGTCCTGCGCCACCATCCAGAGGGATGAGAGGTTCGACAACCTCGTCAAGTTCTATCTTCCTCCCACTCAATTCTCTCGAGAGAAACTCCTTCTCGAAAAAAGCTCCGTTTTTAGCAACAAACACTTTGCCCTCGGATTTGAGATAGAAGGTGTACCCAACTGTCTCTTTTGGGTAACCTATGAAGACGCACTTTTCCGCTTTGGGTTCCAGCTTTTCAGGCTGAAGCTTTTTGACATAAGCATCACATCCCCAAACTTTAAGAAACGGCAACTTTGGCCTCTTGCCATACCACAGTTCGTATGGTGTCGTCTCAACGGATTTTGATGGTGCCCTATTTAAAGTGAATGCAGCTGTTTCTAATGCATAGCCCCAAAATGATAACGGCAAATCAGTAAGAGACATCATAGATCGCACCATCTCTAATAGAGTACGATTACGACGTTCGGACACACCATTACGCTGTGGTGTTCCAGGCGGTGTTAACTGTGAAACAATTCCACATTGTCTTAAGTGAGCACCAAACTCGAAACTTAGATATTCACCCCCACGATCAGACCGTAGGAACTTGATCTTCTTGTTACGATGGTTCTCCACTTCACTCTGAAATTGCTTGAACTTTTCAAATGTTTCAGACTTGTGCTTCATCAAGTAGACATAACCATATCTACTTAAATCGTCAGTGAAGGTGAGAAAATAACGATATCCGCCGCGTGCCTCCACGCTCATCGGACCACACACATCGGTATGTATGATTTCCAACAAGTCACTTGCACGCTCCATTGTTCCTGAGAACGGAGTCTTAGTCATCTTGCCCATGAGGCATGGTTCACACGTGTCAAGTGAATCAAAGTCAAGTGACTCCAAAAGTCCATCAGCATGGAGTTTCTTCATGCGCTTTACACCAATATGACCTAAGCGGCAGTGCCACAAAAATTTGGCGCTATCATTGTTAACTCTAACTCTTTTGGTCTCAATGTTATGTATATGCGTATCGTTATCAAGATTCAATAAGAACAATCCTCTCACATTCGGTGCATGACCATAAAAGATGTTACTCATAGAAATAGAACAACCATTATTCTCTGACTTAAAAGAGTAACCGTCTCGCAATAAAAAAGATCCAGATATAATGTTCATGCTCAACGCAGGCACTAAATAACAATGATTTAAGTTCATCACTAATCCTGACGGTAACTGAAGTGACACTGTGCCGACGACGATTGCATCAACCTTGGAACCATTTCCTACGCGCATCGTCACTTCATCTTTCGCCAGCCTTCGCCTATTCCGCAGTTCCTGTTTCGAGTTGCAAATATGAGCAACAGAACCGGTATCGAATACCCAGGCACTACTATGAGAGCCGGTTAAGTACACATCAATAACATGTATATCAAATATACCTGATTTTTCTTTGCCCGCCTTCTTATCTGCCAGATACTTGGGGCAATTGCGCTTCCAGTGACCCATACCCTTGCAATAGTAACACTCCGTTTCCGGCTTAGGTCCAGCTTTGGGTTTCTTCGTCGGATTGGCAACAGGCTTGCCGCTCTTCTTCGAATTGTCCTTCTTGCCTTTGCCGTTTCTCTTGAAACTAGTGGTCTTATTCACCATCAACACTTGATGCTCTTTACGGAGTTCAGACTCTGCGACTTTCAGCATCGCAAACAACTCGCCGGGAGACTTGTTCATCCCTTGCATGTTGTAGTTCAACACAAAGCCTTTATAGCTTGGCGGCAGTGATTGAAGGATTCTGTCAGTGATAGCTTCTTGCGGGAGTTCAATCCCCAGCTCAGCTAGATGGTTTGAGTACCCAGACATTTTGAGCACATATTCACTGACAGATGAGTTTTCCTCCATCTTGCAAGCATAGAATTTATCGGAGGTCTCATACCTCTCGATCCGGGCGTTCTTCTGAAAGATAAACTCCAACTCCTGGAACATCTCAAATGCTCCATGACGCTCAAAGCGACGTTGAAGTCCCGGTTCTAAGCCATACAAGACCGCACATTGAACTATTGAGTAGTCCTCCTTACGTGCTAACCAAGCGTTCTTAACATCCTGATCAGCCGTAGCGGGTGGTTCATCTCCTAACGCAGCATTAAGGACATAATCCTTCTTCCCAGCTTGTAAGATTAGCTTAAGATTACGAGCCGAGTCTACAAAGTTGCTTCCATCATCTTTCAACTTAGCTTTCTCTAGGAACGTATTAAAATTCAGGATGACTGTCGCGTGAGCCATGATCTACAACACAAATATATTCAAAGTGGACTTAGACTATGTTCAAGATAATTAGAGTTTAACTTAATCAAATTATTCGCTAAAATCCCACTCAAAAAGTACATCTCTCTAGTCATTTGAGTGGTTCATGATCCACTTACACTAGCTTAAGTCCGATCATCACGTGAGTTGAGTATAGTTTCAGTGGTAAGCATCCTATGCTAATCATATCATCTATATGATTCATGATCGACCTTTCGGTCTCATGTGTTCCGAGGCCATGTCTGTACATGCTAGGCTCGTCAAGCTTAACCCGAGTGTTCCGCGTGCGCAGCTGTTTTGCACCCGTTGTATGTGAACGTTGAGTCTATCACACCCGATCATCACGTGGTGTCTCGAAACAACGAACTGTAGCAACGGTGCACAGTCGGGGAGAACACAATTTCATCTTGAAATTTTAGTGAGAGATCACCTCATAATGCTACCGTCGTTCTAAGCAAAATAAGGTGCATAAAAGGATTAACATCACATGCAATTCATAAGTGACATGATATGGCCATCATCACGTGCTTCTTGATCTCCATCACCAAAGCACCGGCACGATCTTCTTGTCACCGGCGCCACACCATGATCTCCATCAACGTGTTGCCATCGAGGTTATCGTGCTACTCATGCTATTACTACTAAAGCTACATCCTAGCAAAATAGTAAACGCATCTGCAAGCACACACGTTAGTATAAAGACAACCCTATGTCTCCTGCCGGTTGCCGTACCATCGACGTGCATGTCGATATTTCTATTACAACATGATCATCTCATACATCCAATATATCACATCACATCATTGGCCATATCATATCACAAGCATACCCTGCAAAAACAAGTTAGACGTCCTCTAATTTTGTTGTTGCATGTTTTACGTGGTGACCATGGGTATCTAGTAGGATCGCATCTTACTTACGCAAACACCACAACGGAGATATATGAGTTGCTATTTAACCTCATCCAAGGACCTCCTCGGTCAAATCCGATTCAACTAAAGTTGGAGAAACCGACACTTGCCAGTCATCTTTGAGCAACAGAGTTACTCGTAACGATGAAACCAGTCTCTCGTAAGCGTACGAGTAATGTCGGTCCAAGCCGCTTCAATCCAACAATACCGCGGAATCAAGAAAAGACTAAGGAGGGCAGCAAAACGCACATCACCGCCCACAAAAACTTTTGTGTTCTACTCGAGAAGACATCTACGCATGAACCTAGCTCATGATGCCACTGTTGGGGAACGTCGCATGGGAAACAAAATTTTTCCTACGCACACGAAGACCTATCATGGTGATGTCCATCTACGAGAGGGGATGAGTGATCTACGTACCCTTGTAGATCGTATAGCAGAAGCGTTAGTGAACGCGGTTGATGTAGTGGAACGTCCTCACGTCCCTCGATCCGCCCCGCGAACAATCCCGCGATCAGTCCCACGATCTAGTACCGAACGGACGGCACCTCCGCGTTCAGCACACGTACAGCTCGATGATGATCTCGGCCTTCTTGATCCAGCAAGAGAGACGGAGAGGTAGAAGAGTTCTCCGGCAGCGTGACGGCGCTCCGGAGGTTGGTGATGACCTTGTCTCAGCAGGGCTCCGCCCGAGCTCCGCAGAAACGCGATCTAGAGGAAAAACCGTGGAGGTATGTGGTCGGGCTGCCGTGGGAAAGTCGTCTCAAATCAGCCCTAAAACCTCCGTATATATAGGTGGGAGGGAGGGGACCTTGCCTTGGGGCTCAAGGAGCCCCAAGGGGGTCGGCCCGAAACCCATTCGTCATTCCCGGTACATTCCCGGTAACTCCGAAAACCTTCCGGTAATCAAATGATGTCATCCTATATATCAATCTTCGTTTCCGGACTATTCCGGAAACCCTCGTGACGTCCGTGATCTCATCCGGGACTCCGAACAACATTCGGTAACAAACCATATAACTCAAATACGCATAAAACAACGTCGAACCTTAAGTGTGCAGACCCTGCGGGTTCGAGAACTATGTAGACATGACCCGAGAGACTCCTCGGTCAATATCCAATAGCGGGACCTGGATGCCCATATTGGATCCTACATATTCTACGAAGATCTTATCGTTTGAACCTCAGTGCCAAGGATTCATATAATCCCGTATGTCATTCCCTTTGTCCTTCGGTATGTTACTTGCCCGAGATTCGATCGTCAGTATCCGTATACCTATTTCAATCTCGTTTACCGGCAAGTCTCTTTACTCGTTCCTTAATACAAGATCCCGCAACTTACACTAAGTTACATTGCTTGCAAGGCTTGTGTGTGATGTTGTATTACCGAGTGGGCCCCGAGATACCTCTCCGTTCACACGGAGTGACAAATCCCAGTCTTGATCCATACTAACTCAACTAACACCTTCGGAGATACCTGTAGAGCATCTTTATAGTCACCCAGTTACGTTGCGACGTTTGATACACACAAAGCATTCCTCCGGTGTCAGTGAGTTATATGATCTCATGGTCATAGGAATAAATACTTGACACGCAGAAAACAGTAGCAACAAAATGACACGATCAACATGCTACGTCTATTAGTTTGGGTCTAGTCCATCACGCGATTCTCCTAATGACGTGATCCAGTTATCAAGTAACAACACCTTGTTCATAATCAGAAGACACTGACTATCTTTGATCAACTGGCTAGCCAACTAGAGGCTTGCTAGGGACGGTGTTTTGTCTATGTATCCACACATGTAAATGAGTCTTCATTCAATACAATTATAGCATGGATAATAAACGATTATCTTGATACAGGAATTATAATAATAACTATATTTATTATTGCCTCTAGGGCATAATTCCAATAGGTTGATGTAGTCGAACACCTTCGTGATCCAAAACGCAGTCCGTCCCGCGATCTCATCACGAACCGTCCCGCGACCCGATCACGATCCATCCCGATCTAGTGCCGAACGGACGGCACCACCGTGTACAGCACACGTACAGCTCGATGACAATCTCCGCCTTCTTGATCCAGCAAAAGGGATGAAGAGGTAGATGAGTTCTCCAGCACGACGGCGTGGTGGTGGTGGTGGTGAACTAATCCAGCAGGGCTTCGCCAAGCTGTGTGGAACTAATCTAGAGGAGAAAACGATCTAGAGAAAGAGGGCAGCACGTGGCGGCTGGGGTTGCCTTCAAATCCTCTAGTATATATATGAGGGAGGGAGGAGAGGAGGCAGCCTCAAAACCCTCATGGGTTCGGCCGAAGTGAAGGAAGTGGAAGAGTCCACCTCCAATCCTAGTACTAGTAGGATTCCTCCGTTCCCTACTTGGGTATCTTCCCTTCCCACCTCCTAGCCGCATTGGGCTTTAGTGGGGACTTCGGACAGCCCACTAGGGGTTGGTTCACGTCCTCCCACAGCCCATGAGACCCTTTGGGGGTGAGTGGGCCCACCTGGTGGACCCCCAAAACCCATTCGTCACTTCCGGTACACTGCCGAAAATGTCTGAAACCTTTCCGAAGTTCAAAAACCACTTTCCTATATATCAAGCTTTACCTCCGGACCATTCCGGAGCTCCTCGTGACGTTCGGGATCTCATCCGGGACTACGAACAACTTTCGGTTACCAACATACATAACTCAATAATACCGAAACGTCACCGAACCTTAAGTGTGCATACCCTACGGGTTCGAGAACTATGTAGACATGACCTGAGACATTCTTCGGTCAATAACCGATAGCGGGACCCAGATGACCATATTGGCTCCTACATATTCTACGAAGATCTTTATCGGTTGAAACTCTGTGTCAAGGATTCAGTTAATCCCGTATGTTGTTCCCTTTGTCCATCGATATGTTACTTGTCCGAGATTCGATCGTCGGTATCTCCATACCTAGTTCAATATCGTTACTGGCAAGTCTCTTTACTCGTTCCGTAATACAAGATCCCATGACTAACTCCTTAGTCACATTGCTTGCAAGGCTTATTGTGATGTTGCATTACCGAGTGGGCCCTAGAGATACCTCTCTGTCATACGGAGTGACAAATCCCATTCTTGGTTCACGCCAACCCAACAGACACCTTCGGAGATACCTGTAGAGCACCTTTATAGTCACCCCAGTTACGTTGTGACGTTTGATACACACAGGGCATTCCTCCGGTGTCCGGGGGTTGCATAATCTTATGGTCATAGAAATATATACTTGACATGCAGAAAACAATAGCAATAAACTGACTTGATCACATGCTATGTTCATAGTTTGGGTCTTTTCCATCACATCGTTCTCCTAATGATGTGATCTCTTTATTAAATGACAACTCTTGTCTATGGCCAGGAAACCTTGACCATCTTTGATCAACAAGCTAGTCCATTAGAGGCTTACTAGGGACAGTGTGTTGTCTATGTATCCACACATGTATTTGAGTTTCCAAGCAATACAATTATAGCATGGATAATAAACGATTATCTTGAACAAAGAAATATAATAATAACTATTTTATCATTGCCTCTAGGGCATATTTCCAACATAAACAACATGCAATTGCAAGAAAGTAAGGGAGTAGAGTTTGGAGAAAATCAAAAGTGACAAAGACAGAGTGATTATTGGCATGGTTAGATGGTGCTATCATACGTCCACTTTGATGGAGACTTAAACCGATGGAGGGTAACGGCTACGCAAGTCTATGAAAGGTTCCACCCACGAAGGGTCTATGAAAAAGCAACCTTGTCTATGCTATCATGGCTTATGTCCCCGAAGGACTAGTCTTACTCAAGGAAGATCTTTACGAAGTAGGCGATCTCCTTGCCCTTACAAAATCCTTGGTTCAACCCCGTAAAATTTGGAGGCTCCCAAGTGACACCTAACCACTATAGGAGAGACCACTCTTCAAAAGGTAATAGATATTGTTAATGATGAACTCCTTGCTCTTGTGCTTCAAAAGTTTGTCTCCTCAACACTCAATCACTCTCTCATAGATTTTGCATGGTGGTAGGAAATGGATTCGAGTGGAAAGCAACTTCGCGAGGATAGAAATCAAGGATCATATGGTTGGAGTAAAATCCCTTGATCTCAACACAAGTATAGGTTTTCTCTCTCACAAAATAGATATGAGAAGTGGTAGTCTCGTTCTCGTTACTTTCTTTGAGATGGTGGAGGGGTGGGGTATATATAGTGATCACCGAAAATCCAACTATTACACACCCTTTTGCACATCTCGGTGGGACCAAATGAAATCACTCAGTGAGACCGATTAGTGCAGAAGGTTTGAATTTTAGGATTTTCGATGAGACCGAATGAAACAACTCAGAGGTACTGATGGTGATGACCTAAGAACTTTCACACTTCGCTGAGATCGATCAATTTCACTCCAGAATTCTGGAATGAAATTGATAAGAGACACAAGGTTGGCAAGTGCACTTCGATGGCACCGATCGACTAACTCAGGATTTCCGAAATGAAGTCGATGGGTAACAGAAGGTTAGCATGGTCACTTTCGTGAGATCAAAGGGTCATATCGGTACGACCAGTTTGTTAGGGTTTAGGTAGTGGCTCTGTCAAGTGTATCTCGGTGGGACTGGGTGTATGTGTTTCGTGGGTTAGAGATAGGTTTGAGGGTTTTTGGGGCAGATAGGATTTGGAGGGTGTGCTTGAGGGTCTTGGAGCAATATCTTCAAGCACTTGAGCAAATGACTATGGTCAAACCTCATTCCTTATAATAGTATTAATTTTTCTATGGACTCAATGTGATCTTCACTTAACCAAAAAATATAGAGTCTTGAAGCTTTGCCAACACAGTTCCTTAGTAGATTGAGGGGGTCCTCATTTCCATCCTTTCACTAGCCTAAGTTAAACTTCTGGTGAAATATACTTGAAGAAAAAATTAGTCCAACAACATGTATTACCAAAACCACCAAAGAAGAAAATGTGCTTTCAGTATTGTTTTTTCTGATTTTGTATTGGCTGTAATGTTCAATGGAAATTCCATGTGTAGGTTGTTGGGTCAACTGACCCACCATTTTTTAAATTACACCCTTAGATTAGTTATTAATATATCTGCAAAGAATATGACACATTAGATAGTTTTGTATACTTGAACCCACAACAATTTCGCGTTGGCGCCGCCACTGGTCATGTTGTTCTAGTTTGCAAAGAAAAGACACTTGAAGACACTGTCACAACACAACAAAAATGATAACGATGGTGGCTAGTGCATTCTTTCATCAAAGCAGGGATGGGGTTTGATGGTTCTACGTATTGAAGGTGGCTGAGAAGCAAGCAATGTTGTAGAAGCTTTTAAATGTGGCTCTTTCAAGATGTAATTTTTTTAACCATTTTATGTCCTCTTCTAGTGTGTTTTTCTACTGACTTGATAGTAACCGATTTATGTGGTGGGAGTACCACCTCCAAGTTGCTTTTGCATCTTAGTTCTTTCAATAGATCTGACGCCTTAATGCTGTTGCACGATTGATTTTGCATATGATCAACTTGTGCGGCTCATGTCAGATGATGTATTATCAATTTTATTTAGAGCTTGGAGTCCCTTGAATTAAAAGAAAGTAAACACCGAAAATACAAAGGTGAACATGGGTTCACGCGCACCCACGTAAATAGTAAATTCATAAAAAAATACTATTTTTTAAAAAAAATCTGAAACTTTCTAGTATGAAACTTAGTCGACCATTCTACTCACGTGTGAAATTTCGTGGTGTATTGGCACTCATGGTATTTTTAGTGAAGAAAATACAATTGTTACCATAGTACTTATGAAATAGTGTTTTTTAATATAGCTTCGATTTTGTCTTTTCTTTTGTCGAGATTACCACAGATTTGATTTCTCCGTGAAACTTTATATGCGAGTATACAAGTTGACTATGTATATTTCAAAAATAAATTTAGACTTTTCTTTTAGTAATTATTTTTTTAATTTACTATCCATAAAAAATACGCGTGAAACCATATTCACCAAATTCACGTCTACACATCCTATCAACGACGTTTGACACACAACACATTGTCTCTCACTCTTATTCCCATAGACACCCCCACCTCCTCCTCAATTGCTCCCTCGACTCATAATGACTACCGCACATCTCATGGACACCACACTTGTCCCCTTCCGTATTGCCGCTTTCTTTCATCATTTTCTCCTTTCTTGAACCTCCTTGCCTCCATCTGCCTCAAATCGCCATCTCAATCGTCCGTTGATATCAGTCGAGAGATACCGACATCATGATGGACCATCTATTTGACCTGAACTAAGCTCTTATTTTTTGCGGGGTTACAATATTAATTTTTTCGTCACCGTATCAATGTGTAAATATCTTCATGAATATTGCATGTGGTACATTTCCTTTATCGTACTTCCTCTGTAAACAAATATAAAAGCGTTTAGATCACTACTTTAATGATCTACGCTTTTATATATTTGTTTACAGAGGGAGTATTTAAGAAGAATTCATGGTGGCACTTTTTTCGCGTGTGTGTAGTAAAGCACCATTGCATTTGCACTCACAAGGCCAGGACACGTTTAAGAAGCGCTTTATTACAAAAAAGCATCGTGCCAATATTCAAATGGAAATCTCCATTTCCGGCAAGGTGCGCTAGAGACAAAAAATGCCGCGAGCCCCAAATCCCCGGAGACGCCAATGCCATAGCCCCTGATCTATGTCGCCGCCGCCGTCCCGGCGACCGCCCCGCCGCTCCCCCCGTGTCCTCCGCCCCCCGTCCCCCTTCGCCCCTGGCCGGAGATGGGCCACCCGAGGCGCCGCGCCCACCCGCGCCGCGGCGCCCTGCTGCCGGCGGTGGCGGCGCTCCTCCTTCTCTTCCTGGCCGTCTCGCTCCTCTCCATCGCCATCTCCGCGCCTCCGCTCGCGGACCGCCACCCCGGCCTCTCCCGCCGATCCCTCCGCCGCCCTCCGGTACGGACGCTAGCTCCGGCTCTCCCCACCCCCCCTGCTCATCGCCCCTTCGCGCAGTTCGATTCGGCGTCTTTGTTTCGCTTTCCGTGTGTTGGTGCACGGCCGAAAACCTCTCGGGGGGCTAAGAGCCCCCGGCGGCATCTCCGGCGATTCGAGGAATCGATCGGGGTTCATGTGTTGGGTGGATTGTTTGATAAATATCGGATTGGAAATTTGGGATAGATGCTGTACCGTGGCCTGTTTAGTTCTACCATGGCTGGTTTGATCCGTGGAGGGTTTAGTCCTGAATGCACCGGCCCCCTCGGTCACTCTTCTTCGTGTTAATATATTTTAAACTGGATATGGCCGATTGATTGATTGATTGTTGTGTTACCCAAATGTAGACAAGCCGACGGACTGCGAGAGATGATCTGTGGGGTTCGGAGCTCGCTAGCAACTTCTATGGATGCAGTAACTCTAGCGGAAAATTTCTTGGTGAGCCCTTGTGTGGATGATGAATGTGTGTGTATCAGTGCTTACTGAATAATGGTTTTCAGGTGTCATTATTTGTATTATGACAACTTTACTAATTCCTGCCTAAAGCCTTTTTAAAATCTTACAGATTCCAGCGTTGCAACACAACCAGATCGGTTTTTGATTATTGTTACAAGTGGAGGTCTGAATCAGCAGAGAACAGGGGTGAGGCCCACCTGTCCCTACCTCCCTCCCTTGTATGGATACACTCTCATGCTCGTAAATGGATATGACTAAAAACACTTTTTTTTTGTCTGAATATATTTTTATCAGTAGATGCTTACAATACTTAAGGTATCCAAATTGGTCACAGCCACCAATATTTGTTGTTCTTGGGGCCCTATGAGCATATTTGTCCAAAAAATATCAAAATACCATTCTTCTGATACAATGCAGTAATGCATTTTAAAGCTTCTGATGAACTAGATCTACACAATAGAAGTATATGATATTTATTTGCCAGTATGCTAGTGCCATGCGGTGTCAACTTCCTTTGTTTCTTGAGCCTTATTTCTTTTCTTTTAGGACTGCAGAGTTGATAGTTTGCATCCTCATTCATGACTTACACAGAATACCAATTTATTGTAGCACTCGTGGTTGTTACATTTACTTGCAATTCTAAAGAGCGTGTCTGCTTTTTTTCTGTCTTGTACCTTTGAGCTGTATGTATCAGTCAAATCATGGCATTTTTCTTATTTTCAGATAGTTGATGCTGTAGTTGCTGCGCGCATTTTAAACGCTACACTTGTTGTTCCCAAATTGGACCAAACATCTTTCTGGAAAGATTCAAGGTATGCAAGTCATGGTGCTTCCAAATTTGATCTCATGGTCTTCTATGAGTCTATGACTGTTTGATTGTTTAAGGTGAACCAGTTCCACTTGTTCTATAATTAATGCAATATCTGATGCAGCAATTTTTCCGAAATCTTTGATATCGACTGGTTCATTTCATTTCTTGCGAAGGATATCAAAATTATCAAAGAACCTCCAGAAAAAGGAGGTAAAGCTGTGCGACCTTATAAAATGCGTGTTCCCCGAAAATGTACCCCACAATGTTACTTGAAGCGTGTCTTGCCGGCACTTCTGAAGAAACATGTAAGTTGTTGACCTGTGGTTTAGTAGTATCCCTCATTTTCCGAAAGAAGCAGGAGCACTCTTTACTGGGATATATTAGTTCTGTAGGAAAATTCTCCTTATTTTCTTGCCATCCTTTACATGTCAACATATTAAACTCAGTTGCGCATTTATAGACCTCCTTTAGATCAACTGGCCAGTTACTTTACCTGATGCCCTGGCAGTTAATTTTTCTATTACCTCAGACAGCCTTTACCGAATTTACCTATGTAGGGAGGTTTTCCACTTATGCTTGGATTCTATTCATTCGGTAATTTCTTCATACATCGTGCTGCTTTCTATGCACCTGCCTGTAGTTTGATTTCTGTTTTTAGCTCATTTTGTGCACCAGGTTAATTTAGATATATTTCAGTACATGAAAAATCCACACTAACATAGCTTATTTACTATCATTCTTGTGTTGCAGGTTATTCGAATGACTAAATATGACTATAGGCTCTCAAATAAATTGGAAACTGACCTGCAAAAACTGCGGTGCAGAGTAAATTACCATGCTTTGAGATTTACTGATCCAATACAAGATTTGGGTGAAAAGCTAATACAGCGGATGCGAGAGAAGAGCAAATATTTTATTGCTCTTCATCTGAGGTGCGCCTACTTGAAGCTGTCCTTGATCTACACGTTTCCTTTGTTCGTAATTTACCTATCTAGGTTCACTCTTCATCTTCTTGGATGCAACTTGCAGATACATCCAATGACCCTTTCTCTGACATGTTTTTCTGCCGTATTGTTGGGCCTGAACTCTTCCAAAATATGATAACGCGTGACCTTCTGGTTTTCAAAACAGCAGGCAACATGCTTAGACAACTCAAATACAAAAGGATAATCACAACTTTAAAATGAATCATCAATCCTTCGCTCTGCCAAATCTTTCCCACTGAGAACCGTTGTTTCAACATTTCCAGAGGTTCTTGGTATTGCCCCCATATACTCTTTTGGAAAGAATGAAAAGACGGATTTCTTTAATTATCCAAGTAAAGCTTAATGCTATTACAGTTTAGTGATTACTATCTAGTTGCCTTTCAGATCCAGATAGTTCTTTTTTTAACTAAGATTTAATGTAGCAGCAAAATTGTGAAGGCTAAATGCCTAACTAATGAAAAGGAAAGAAGAAAGTGAAAGATATTTGTTTGTAAAATATTGCAGCATGCATAATTATGTTTATGTTTCTTGATTAACATATGTTATCTTTCTTTATGGCAGATTTGAGAGTGATATGCTTGCCTTTTCTGGGTGTTATTATGGTGGTGGAGAAAAGGAGAGGAGAGATTTAGGTGCCATTCGCAAGCGATGGAAAACATTGCATGTATGAACAATTTCATGTCTCAGTTACTTAGATAGTGAGCTAAAGCTGCCTATTGCTAACCTGTTGTGTTCTTAATATCAGACAAGTAACCCAGAGAAAGGAAGAAGGCAAGGTAGGTGCCCACTAACTCCTGAGGAGGTAGGGCTGCTGTTACGAGCATTGGGCTATGGAAGTGATGTCCATATCTATGCTGCTTCTGGTGAGATATATGGAGGGGAAGAAACTTTGGCGCCCCTCAAAGCGCTCTTCCCAAATTACCATACAAAAGAATCATTGTCAAGCAAAGATGAGTTGACTCCATTCTTGGCACACTCATCCCGCATGGCCGCAATTGATTTCATTGTCTGTGATGGAAGTGATGCTTTTGTGACTAACAATAACGGCAACATGGCCAAAATACTTGCTGGGCGGAGGTGATGCTTCTGTTCTTTCTTCTGTACATGTCTGTTGGCTATTTGTGTTTCTGTTCATATTAGTTCATTCTGAATTTCTGCTGCTCCTTGCAGGAGATATTTTGGCCACAGGAGAACAATCCGGCCAAATGCCAAACAGCTCTACCCCTTATTTACAAACAGGGGAAATATGTCATGGGGCGAATTCTCGTCGCAGGTGCGAGTAGTCCAGAAAGGATTCATGGGAGATCCCATGGAAGTCATGCCGGGAAGAGGCGAATTCCATGCCTACCCTGCCGCGTGTATATGTGAAAAGGCCGACGAAAATAAATCGAGCCCTGGTAGTAATCAGGAAATCATTAACCACACTGGAGTAAGGAAGGCCATCGGCGAACCAGCATATCCTGTCTACACCGACGAAGAGGCGGATGGGTCTGACGCTGAAGACGACCCCACAGGGACAGGAGAAGAAGAGATGATTACTGAAGACGACCCTGCCACTGGAGAAGAGGCGGTTGCTGAAGATGACCCCAGTGCGACAGAGGAGGCGATCGACACCGAAGCTGACGACGATTCTTCGGGCAGACAGGAGGGTCTCGAGCTGGAGGCGATCCTTTCGGATTAGCCGAGTTGCTATCCTGCTCGGAGGAATTAGTTAAGTTATTTGCATGCAATACAAGTGTTGTATGTGGTAGAAACTGATGCACATCGACCCCTCCGGTGTCCAGAGTAGAGCTGGTCCGCTGCCTCTGGTGTACATAGATCTTGTTGGTGGACTGAAGCTGTACATCCTCTCCTCTCCCCTCCCCTCCTGGGCTCCTGGCCCAACAAGGGTGGCCTCAATTTAGCGTCTCCAGTAGTGGTTCTCTGAAGAGTTTGTCTCGTTGTCTGTAGCTCGTGGCAGTGTGTTGGTTCTGCTTCGTACTCTCTGTCCTCTTCTCCTGGCCAAGTTTTCGTACATGTGCCGTCTTCAATCTCTTGTGTTGTTCCTCTCTCTCCAAAAAAATTCTCATGTGTTGTTACAGTAAATATTATGATCTGATACAGTGCCGAATTGTTCTTAACTTACCATGGTACAGTTCAGGTTTTCGTACTTTGTCTTGTTTTTCTAAAGGACGCATGTTCGCACTGTAATATATTGGAGTAAATGTACGTTTCTACTCCCTCCCTCTTAAAATAAGACTCAAAAGTGACTCAACTTTGCACTAACTTTAGTATAAAGTTGAGTCATTTTTAAGTCACTTATTTTGAGATGAAGGAAGTATAAAAGAATTTAAAACACTACTTTAATAATCTAAATGCTCTTATATTAGTTTACAAATAAAATATTACTGTAGCATTCCCGTCACGTTGTTTTCTACTGCATCGAGTGTTTCTACTGCAATGGGTATACAAGCCCTTGCCTTTTTGCCGTAAGTTTTCCAAGTAGCATGGAGCCACAAGCCAATATTGAATTACTATTTCTTTAAATAAATTAGAATGCGACATCATCGTTGTCACAGAAGCCTTGGCATCAACACCAACACCTTCCACCGGTCCCACTCGCCAGCGCCCAACTCCAAACACGAAGCCCTCGGGATGAATACGACACCAAGACGCCGTCATCCTCCGATTACAAGGATCAAGGGTTAGGCATTTACAGCTGGACATTGCAAATATGACCTCTAAACGGGCGCAGACGCGCCCGATATGTGGCATGCCCTCTATTTATCCGTTCACGTAGCCACACTCCTCATTTTCTTCCTCATATGTCCGGTCACTTACACGTGATTGGTGGGGAGGAAGAGAGAGAAAGAAAAGAATGAATAAAGAAAAGAAAAAGGTGGTCCCGGATGGTGTCGCGTCCTATGTCACGGACTGACTGGGCGCGTCCGCGAGCCCTCATATCCTCCCCATATTTGAGATGGATCTCAGCGTTCGCGAACAGCCCGGACGTATAGGGTTGCTATGAGGATACGTTTGGGTCACTTTCTTTTCCTTCTCTCTCATGTCCGGTCACTGATCGGGCGCGTCCACAGACGTATGATGGGTCATTTGAGGCGTCCGGTTGTAGATGCTCTTACCCTGGAGTTGCAACGATACGTGCGGGATGGATGGGGCAGCAAGACAACGATGCCTTCAGGATGGTTAGAGCATCTACAGCCGGACCCTTCAAACGCCCGCGGACGCATCCGGACGACCCCTCATATTTCACTCCGTGCATCTACATACCTCATATCTGGACTCTCAAATCCATACAAAACCATGCACGTAGATCATCCGATAATAAACGTCGCACGTAAAATAAATGTTGGTACCGAACATAAAAAGGGTTTACATCAATTTTATTTGAAGTGCATAAACAATCATATGTTCTTTGATTTCTATTATGGGTCCACATATGGTGCACCAGATTATTGAGTAGTTGCATGTGCACGTGATGATCTTGGAGATTCTGATGCATTTGCAGAAAATTAATAACCTGAATTGCATCTTGATGTCCAGGGATTTCAACTTGTACTCGAGGTGTTTCAAAATTGGTTTGGGCTACACCATCATCCTCATTCCCGACGATCATATTTTGCAGAATAACACAATATGTCATCACCTGCCATAAAGTTTCATGTTACCACATCATTGCAGCCCCATGAACAATTCCCCAACGCGTTTGCAGCACTTCAAAAATCCTCTCCACATTCTTCCTAGTTGATTCCCGCATTGTTGCGAAGTGCTTTTGTTTTCTGCCATGTGGTTCGGATATGGTCTTCACAAATGCAGCCCAGTGAGGCTATATGCCATCGGCAAGATAGTATCCCATGTTGCAGTCTCGGCCATTGCCTGTGTAGTTGCACGGAGGTGATTCCTCGTTGCAAAGCCTCCTGAAACCGGAGATCGTTGAAGCACGTTGATGTCGTTGTGAGAACCTGGCATCCATAAGTCATGGGATGCCACCGTCTCTAGTATGATGGTGGCCTCTTTTGAGTGACCTTGGTACATTCCTCGCAAACCATTGGGGCAGTTTTTCCATTGCCAATGCATGCAATCGATTGATCCGAGCATTCCTGGAATCCTCTGGCCTCTTCAATTGCCAACAACTTCTTCGTGTCCTCTGCATTTCGTTCTCTCAGATACTTTTCTCCAAACACCTGCACCACAGCACGGGCAAACCTGACAGTAGTTTTCACGCATGTGCTCTCCCCCATCGTGACCATCTCACCAATGGCATCAGCCGCGGTACCAAGTGTAAGCATCCTCATAGCAGCCCTGCACTTCTGCTTGGCAGAGAAACAGAGTTGACCGCAATAATCCCTTGTGATCTTGAAGTAGTCATCGTGTGCCACCACTGCCTTCACAATGCACAAGAACAATGGTTTTCATATGCGAAAACGACGACGAAAAAATGTATTAGCCGGAAAAGTTGAATCCGGATCAAAGTATTCCTTCTGTAGAAGCCTTGCTCCGGATACCATATCCCGATTGATGACACTTCTACCTTTGATTGAGCCTTTGAAATTGAGAATGTGCTCCACTTACTAGTCCATTTCCTCTTGCATGCTCATGAGCATCATCATGTCCACTTCTTCGCCCGGATCCGATGAATCGAAGAGCTCATCTTAAATCAGTTGATCAAGCTCCGTATGTCCATACTCCTTGCCGGGCGAAGCATAGAAATCCATCGTTTCTCCTAAAAATTTGTCCAAAAATCCAGTCAAAGATTATGTCAAACACATCCGGCACAAGGCACAACCAAAGAGTTGCCGAACATACCACGGTGTCTTCGGGGTCGACGACGACATCCTGCACGGAGAGTCAGGAGAGATGATACTTTTCACCAAGTAGCTGGGGTGGCAGAGGCTACTACGTGACGGAGCACGCGCGGCGGCGGAGCTGCGAGACGGATGGCACGCGGAGGAAGAAGAGAGGAAAACATGAACTGGATTCGGTAGTTCTACGGGGTGGATTTGGTGCAATTTACGGTAGGGTGCCCGGGCGCATCCGGGCTCCCCCATATCCGCTCTATATTTGGGCTGGAAATGGGGGGTGCCGGTCAGCCGAAGCATTTGAGGCCGGTTTGAGAGGCTCGTGTGGATCGATTTTTTATGACCGGATAGTGACCAGCGGCCCGCCCCAAGATTTGAAGAGGGTTTAAGGGATACAACTGTAGATGCTCTTAGGCTAACTCGTACGCACGATCTCAAACGGATGTCCGCTTTTATCCCTTTAGGGCCGATTTGGGCGGATGTTCGGGAACGAACAGACGTTTGACGCATCTACGCCCAACGCGCTCGAGCAGCCCTGACCCCAAAAGGTCCGCCCACCTCGTCGCAGCAGCCGTCCTGCCCGGCCAGCTCATGTTTCCTCAATGCAGTGTTGTCCCGCCTGTGCAGCTTGCGTCGCCCACCCCACGTCCTGCTCGCCTTCTCGCCTTGCTGCTAGGTCGCGCTCTGCTCCAAGCTCGGCCGACACATGCTGCCCCGAGCTCCCCAGCCGCCGTCGTTTCTTTCTCGCCCAAATGGAGCTCCGCCACCGCCACCGGCCACCAGACCGCCATGTACGGCTCCTCCACCCCCGCGTGTCGCGGTTCAACTCGTGGACTGGGCGAGCACTTGCAGCCCCCTCCCTTACGCCATGGCGGACTGTCGCTGACGTTGTTGTTTGCTTGGGCCGCTGGTGGTGTTGCACGACGCTTTGGATTTGGATGATTTGTTCGGCTACTAATGACTACATTTGGTTGATTCCTTCGGTTGCTAATTGATTGGATTTGGATGATTGCACGCCCCGACGACCAGGTTGTGGTTGATTCGTAGAGTGCAATTTTGTAGTGTTCATGGCTTCTAGGTTTCTACTTCCTTGTTTCGTCTATACACATCCGGCCCAACGTGTAGCTTGCTGGACAGGCGCGTGCGGAGCTTCTCCAGCCGCTGCTGCTTGCGAGGCGCAGAGCCGTGGTATGTCGGGCGAAGGTGGGCCGCGGAGCAGGTCGCGGGTGTGGGTGCCAGAAGCAGGTCGCGCGCGCGGGCGGAGCGCGGATGCAGGCGGCGGGTAACGGGCGGAGCAGGCCACGATGGGCGGCAAGCGGAGCGCCGCGACTGGCACGGGGAACAAGAGGTCATCGGGGCTGTGCATGGGTCACTGATTTGTGGGCTAGGGACGGACACGAGCGGACGAAGAGAGCGACCAGAGCGTCTCCGTTCCAGACGCACTTGTGGCTGAAATTTGCTTCAAGTTTTGGGTCGGGTCGGACAAAACGAACATCTCTAAATCATTTTTCCGTTTGGGTATTTTCGTTGTGTCGAATTTTGACCTAAACGGACGCGGACGGACAAGATAGAGTCTGGCGTTGGAGTTGGCCTTAGGGACCGACACAGCCGCCACCATCGATGTTCACTACCACAACCGAGACATGGTCTTCACCCAAGCTCCCGACACCACCTTGGTTGCGCATCAACTCACACCGGCACCGTCAAGCTGTAGGAATGAAGTATGTCAGCAAGATTCCATTAATTGGCTATTACTTAGCATAGCATAGAAATAATGCACCAGTCATATTCATAATAAAAATCGACCCTGTGACTTTTTATTGGGCTTTAAACTTTCCTACTACATCCTTTCAGGTTTAAAAGGCTTACGTATATCCCTATAGATTAACAATTTGACCAATGTAACACCATTTATATGTCACAGTAAATATAACTTTGAATGTTAAATTTTCTAATGGTATAACTTTTATGGCATATAATTTGTACTCTCTCCATTTCTAAATATAAGGTGTACATAAACCACATGCTTGTTGACCAATAGTAGACCATGATGGGTAGGATGGGAAGATTTGAACGTAAAATAAATGTATGTTTCAAAATCTAAGGTTTATTAGTTTTTTAAGTCAAACGAATACATGTTTAACAGTTTAAAAACGTATCAATATCTACAATACCAACTTTTTTATCATTAGATCCATCATGAAAATAATTCTTGCTTTGTACTATAGATGTTGATATTTTATTTTATAAACTTGATCAAACATATATATGTTCGACTTTCATGAAACTTGATGCACCTTGCATTCTGGAATTGAAGAACTAGAAACCAACAGTTTTGTAATGAGGAACTGTAGAAAGGATCTAGCAGAACCCACCTATTGACACCACAATCGTTCTAGAAATGCTTATTTGTTGCAATAGACTAAACAGTCCTACTATGCGAACCTATTTAGGATATTTATTAATTATATACGTTCTAGAAAACCTCTAACGTTTATAAAAGTTACTAAAATAGATACAAGCACGGTGCTATACTTCGAAGTGGCCAAAATTATAAGTAGATTCATGTAAGTTCATCATATCTTAAGAATTAAAATAAAACTAATGTTAAAATCCATCTACTTCTATGAGTTTCCCTTTGTGCTGGATAATGGTGTACTTTTAGATTTAATACTACGAACTGGGTTTGTGTTATTTAATGTTGTTAAATATAACAAAAATGCTAGTTGAGAATGTATGGTAAATAGTATCTGTACTAGTTAAGATGGCTATAAAAGGTAAAAATGTTCAATATAAGCAAAGATTGAATACGCATGCCCGGGCGGGGCTTTGGCGAAACATAGTACTTTGGCCCTATGCACTTGGAAAAGCGTGAGACACGCCTAGGCATAGTATTTTGTTCCTATACTTGCGCAGACACATAAATTAAATATGCGTAACGATGCAGAACCGTGAGAAAGACAACAACGAGAGAAGGAAGAAAACAAGATGCGGGAGTGCCAGGAGAGAGGTAACTTACCAAATCGAACAACCGATATTAGGTTAGGGTCTAGCTCTCCCCTCGCTGTGACGACTAAGATACGACACTTTCCTTCTTTGGGGGTGAGGCCTCAAAAGGGGAAAGGGTCGCATCTAAGAGTATCGCAAGTAGGATAACATTGCCATTACATAAATAAAGAGATGAGTATAAGATTCGGCTTACACTCGCCACATGCTAGATTACAATGCACACAAGCATTCATTATTCATACATAAGACAGGGTCCGACTACAGACAAGATAAACGGCAAAATAATGCTATCCCACCTTGCTAGTCCAACAATCACGATCAAACGTCTCTAATCCTCAGGATACGTCACGTATAGCCTGCCACTGGCCTCATCGAACTCCCACCTCAGCTGAGTATCCTCGGGAACGTCTGCATCTGGAGTACATATACCTGTGGGTGGTTGTAGTAAACTGTGAGCCACGAGGACTCAGCAATCTCATGACCTTAGTAACGAGTCTAACTAAGTTAATAGGTGAGGTAGGGTTAAGTGTGTGAGTTTGCAGCATCCTAAGCATGTATGGTGGCTAACTTACGAAGAACAGAAAATAAGTAATGGTGGTCTACGTAAGACGGTCGAGATCTAAGAATGATCACTAAGTGATCCTGAACACCTACTTACGTCATTCATAACCCCACCGTGTTCTCGATCAAAGAAGGAGCTCTAAAAGAATCAGTCACGGTTACGCACACAGTTGGCAAGTTTTATTTAAGTTACTTTAAGTTATCTAGAAACGCATGTTAACAAACTATCCATATTTGCCACATAACCGCGGGCACGACTTTCCTAAAGATCTAACCCTGCACGGGTGCTCCAACTAATCCATCACAAATGACCACATGCCGCATAGTAATCCTCAACCACAAAACTCGCGATCTCATAGGATTCCTTAGAGGAAAACCTCAACTCTGAGAAGACTCAAAGTCTCACCGGAATCCCAATGCACAAGATATGTCGCTAAGGTAAACAAGTCCAGCAAGACCTCCAGACATGTCAACGAACCCGATAGGAGCCGCGTATCTCGTTCCCAGGACATGACGGATAAGCTAGTGTACAGGGCCTGATAGATATCTCCCAAGTTGCCCTGGGTTGGCCCCGCACAGTGCTCTGGTTCTGACTAACACTCGTGAGGAGCACTGGCCCGGGGGGGGGGGTTGATTAGATTCCTCGGGGTAGCTATTCCCTATGCATTTTATTATTAAGTTGTTAGCAATTTAACACCAAAGTTGGGTCTTGCCAGACAAGCCTTAACACTAAACGATTTATCAAGGGGGTCTCCATAACAACCCTGAACGTGTTAGGAGCGCTCAGTTATGGAATAAGACACCGGTAGCCGAAACTAAGACGACAACAACGGAACAAATCACCCGACAAAAGGTTAGGTCTTCCGCTATTTACCAAGTATATAGGTGCATTAATTAAATAGCAATTTAAATAGTATGATATCAAATTCCCCATGTTATCACATGGGCTAGCTGGCACCTGCAACTAGCAACGCTAATAAATTAGTGTTTGAGCAAGTCTAACTTAGCCACACAATATTTGCTAGGAGGGGAGGTGTTTGAGGTTTCATGGCAATGTTTGATGGCCTATATATCATGTGGTAGGCATCAGAGATGTAATGATAGAAACGAATAACTAAGCATACCAAAGCTACAAACAGTGTCAAGGTCACGATCATCTTGCCCGTGATTTCTTCAGAGTGGAACTGTTCCTCATCTTCATGCATGAACTCACCGGACTCCTCGAACTCGTTTGCGGCCCCAGTAGCTACCCAAAAGAAACAAACATCTAATAAACATCAACAATTGATGATTCCACAGACAATATGATGCATGTATGCACATCTCCAAACATGCACAAAAAACCAGCCTACTCATACTACAAGTGCCACCCCATCACAAAATGACACTTTTACAGAACTGCTCAAAATTGAATTCTAGTACCACCATTGGATTCCTTGGGATTTTCTACCCCAAATCCATGTGTCATACTCCTATATTTGCATGCAGAAAACACCACAAATAGCAAAAGAAAAACTACACACGATCAAGCTACACTAATGTCAAGAACAGGGGCTCTTCTTAATGATTTGGCATATACCAGATTAGGCAGATTCCATTTTAGGAATTATTTCAAAAATAAAACTTATCACTTCAACATAATAATTAAACAAATAAAGGAAAAAAGAAAAAAATCTAAACCTAATCAGAGAGGGGCCCACTGGTCATATGTACCAGGGTCCCTAGTGCATGACATGTGGGCCCTGGGCCCACTTGTCAGTGGCACACACAACATAACACACTGATAAAATAAAGGGCATGGTGGGGGTTCAAACCCACCACTTCTGCCTCACACGCACAGCACCCCAACCACTAGGCTAAGACGACTTAGTTGCACTAAAAGGGGCTTCAAGCAAGGTATTCTTGCGTGTTTGACAAACCCACCACGCCAAAACAAGGGAAAACAACAAAAAGGGGGTTTGAATCTAAACCGCGCGGGGGGGGGGGGGGGTCTAACCCGCGACTTTGCGTTACGAGGGCGGCTCGGTTGCCACTGGGCTAGGGGGTGGTTCTGTCCACAGAGGGGGAGCTAGCTAGGAATAATCGGAGAAGGGGGGGGGGTGCTTTCCTCTACTTGCAGAGAACACCGACGACAAGCCTCGCCGATGCACACACACTTGCGTTCTTCGTTGGGACACACCCCTCTGTTACGCCCTGGAACCTGCTACGCGAAGCTAGACTTGAGAGCTACGGATCTAAGAGGAACTCGGCCATGCACGCACACATGCAGTACCTGCACCTGCGCACTGCTTCGCCGGAGCAACCACGGAGAGCCCCAGCTACATGGGGTGGCGAGGCTAGCAGGAAGGAGAGGGGAAGGGAGCGGAGGCGCGTGCTCACCGAGAGAGAGGATCGACGGCGCTTTGCTGCAGTCGACGTTCACCGAAGGGGGAAGAAGTGGCTCGTCGTGGACGTCGAGGGACGAAGACCTTGGCATCGATCTTCGTGAAAATGGAACGCCTGTGGCGTCCTCTTGCTCCTGGTAGGGTCGGGGAGGAGGGAGTCGCGGCCCTATGGCGGCGATGAGCTCAGGCCGAAGCTCTCCATGGCGACGCGATGCCATGACGGCGCGAGGAGGGAGACACGGGGAGAAGGCAAGGGTTAGGACAAGGAGAGGGGAAGGAGGAGCTGTTGATGCGGTTTTAAGGCTCGAAGCGGCGCTGGTGGCCGTCTGATGGAGGAGGAGCTCGATCTGGTGGTGGAGCGTTGGTCGTACAGGGGATGACGACAACGAGGAGGAACAAGGTTGCGTTGGTGGGCTCTCGGCCGGGACCAACAGACGTGGGCCGTACTCTCTCTCCGTGTGCTACAAGTTTTTTTTTAAATAAAGAGAACCCGAAAGATTGACATAATACAGGGGCCAAAAGGAAAAAGGTTGTTGACAACATAAAATTACCTATGGTCTTCTAAAATCATGCCACAATTTATAAAAATAAATTGGGCAATTTTAGAAGAGTTCAAATAAAACCCTATTATTTAAAATGAGGCTCTGTTTTTAAGTAAAACAAAAGGAAAATAAAAACTAAAAACAGAGGGGCTTCCTCCAAAATTATGAAAAGGATTTATAGGAAAAAATGAACATTTTTATAGGGGAAAAACAAAAGCTTTTAAATCTGCTACAAAAGAAAATAGAGAGGAGAGAAGGGGTTTTGATCCTATGGTGCAACTAGTGGGTTTTTAAAATGCACTTGTTGCACCCACACCTCAACAAACACAAAAGCACATCCATACAACGCTTGCACATCACATCAAGGTTCACCCACATCAACACAAACAAAAACAAAAGGGAAGATGCAATGCATGAAGGCATGATGCACATAAAATGTTGATATAACTAGGCTCACCCACTTATCATACCATCTCAAGGTTGCCATACAAGGAAAGATTACAAGGGTGGGGGGAGAAATTGCATTGGGCCTGTCACAACTCTCCGACACTAAAAGAGGATCTCGACCCGAGATCTATGACTGGAAGAACTCCGGGTACTCATAACGGAGGTGGTCCTCACGCTCCCAAGTGGCTTCTTTGTCTGAATGATGTGACCATTGTAGTTTGAGGAACTTGATTAACTTATTGCGGGTCTTGCGCTCAGTCTCTTCAAGTATTGCTATCGGATGCTCATGATAGGATAGGTCGGGCTGGAGATCGATATCTGATGTCCCACAAGCGTATGGGATCGCAACAGTTTTCGAGGGTAGAGTATTCAACACAAATTTAATGATTCTCTCACAAGGGGAAGCTAAAGGATATTCTCAAGTATTAGCAGCTGAGTTGTCAGTTCAACCACACATGAAAGATTAGTGTCTGCAAGCAAAGTATCAGTAGCAAGGTAGTACGATAGCAACGACACTAGAAAAAGCTTTGGCAATCCCGAGCAACAGCGCTAGAAAAGGCCTTGTTGACGGGATGTTAGCGCAAACAAAGTCTTGCAACAAGTAACATCGGAGTAGCAAGGAACAGTAGTAGCAGCAGTAGCAACAACAACAACAAAGTAACAACAGCAAAGTGGCCCAATCCCTCTTGTAGCAAGGGACAAGCCTAGCCAAAGTAACGTAGCGAGGATCAGTAGTAAAAGACTCGTAGGCAGTGGATCGGTGATGGATGAGTGTGACTGATGTGATTCATCATGTAACAGCTATAACACGGAGAGATATGTCGCTAGCTCCCGTTCATCAATCTAATGTAGGCATGTATTCCCTATGTAGTCATACATGCTTAGGGAAAAGAACTTGCATGACATCTATTGTCCATCCCTCCCGTGGCAGCGGGTCCTAATGGAAACTACGGGATATTGAGGTTCTCCTTTTAATAAAGAACCGGACCAACGCATTAACACGCGGTGAATACATGAACTCCTCATACTATGGTCATCTCCGGGAGTGGTTCCGGCTATTGTCACTCCGGGGTTGCCGGGTCATAACACATAGTAGGTGACTTCAACTTGCAAGATAGGATCTAAAACACACATATATTGGCGACAACATAATAGGTTCATATCTGAAATCATGGCACTCACGCCCTAGTGACAAGCATTAAGCATAGTCAAGTAGTAGCAACATCAATCTAGAACATAGTGGATACTAGGGATCAATCCCCGTCAAGAACTAACTCGATTACATGATAGATCTCATCCAACTCATCACCGTCCAGCAAGCTTATGATGAGATTACTCACGAATAATGAAGAGCATCATGGAATTGTCGATGGAGAAAGGTTGATGATGACGATGGCGACGATTTCCCCTCTCCGGAGCCCGAAACGGACTCCAGATCTGCCCTCCAGATGAAGAACAGGATGTGGCGGCGCCTCCGTATCACAAAACATGATGAAACCTTCCCTCTGATTTTTTTCCAGGCGAAACGGAAGATATAGAGCTGAGATTGGGGGCGGTGGTGCCACGTGGGCCCCACAAGCCTGCATGGCGTGACCATAGGGGGTGGCCGCGGCCTGTGGGCTTGTGGCCCACTGGCACGCCCCCTCCGGTGGATCTTTGCACATGTATTTTTCTTTTATTCTAGAAAAAATCTCCGTAAATTTTTAGGATGTTCCGAGAACTTTCATTTCTACACAAAAACAACACCATGGCAATTCTGCTGAAAACAACGTCAGTCCGGGTTAGTTCCATTCAAATCATGCAAATTAGAGTCCAAAACAAGGGCAAAAGAGTTCAAAAAGTAGATACGACGAAGACATATCAACTCCCCCAAGCTTAAAGCCTTGCTTGTCCTCAAGCAACTCAGTTGACAAACTGAGAGAGACAAAAGAAAAACTTTGACGAACTCTGTTTGATCTTGTTGTTGCAACTATATCTAACTCACAACCAGAATTTTAGCAACGTCACAATCAAACCACATAAGCAAATGACATCTAGGTCTCACGGTAAACTCATATCAATGGCATAATCAAGTAGCGAGCAAATAATAATAAGCCTCAAGTGTCAACACTTCAATCAAAACAACATGAAGCAGTACGAATAGATGGTATCTCGCTAGCTCTTTCTGAGATCGCAAAACATAAATGCAGAGTACCTTAAAAGACCAAGGGCTGACTAAACATTGTAATTCAAGGCAATGAAGATCCAGTCATAGTCACACTCAACACAGTTAAAAGCAAAGCTTAAAAATGACAGAGGTGCTCTCTAATTGGTGGTTTTGTAAGAGGAGGATGACTCAACACGAACATAAATAGACAGGCCCTTCGCAGAGGGAAGCAGTGATTTGCAGAGGTGCCAGAGCTCAAGCTTTTAAAACAGAGATAATAATTTTGGGTGGCATGCTTTCATTGTCAATGTAATGACTAAGAGTTCTCAATATCGTCCACGCTACACATGCTATAGGCGGTTCCCAAACATAAAAGTAAAGTTTTGGCTCCCCCACCACCAATCAATCACACTCCACGGCTAGCCAAATCCTCGGGTACCGTCCAAACCAACATCAATCCTGGGGGAGTTTTGTTTGCAATTAACTTTTCGATTTGAGCATGGAACTGGGAATTCCAATTACCGGCCCCTTTCTCGTGAATGATAGTGAATAAACACATATCGAGGATAACACGCCTAGCATGGAAGATACCAATAGCCCCCTGTCACCACATGAGCAGTTCGGGCATGCAAAACAGATTATTTCTTGAAGATTTAGAGAGTGGCACATGCAAATTTACTTGGAACAACAGGTAGATACTGCACATAGGTAGGTATGGTGGACTCATATGGCACAACTTTGGGTTTACGGAGGTGGATGCACAAGTAGTATTCCCGCTTAGTACAAGTGAAGGCTAGCAAAAGACTGGGAAGCGACCAACTAGAGATCGAGTTTATACCAGCTTTTCGAGGCTCAGTCACTTCATCATATATCGTCATTATTGCCTTTCACTTTCACGAACGAACGATGAGAACAATAATAAGCATGCTCGTGCATTGGACTAAAGCTAGAATCTACAGAAAAACACAAAGGAAAAGACAAAGTAATATGGCTCTTTGAAAACTAAACAGGTATGCATGCAAGAGCCACTAAACATTGTAACCAATATCTTCTACCTTGACCCAAAGAAAAAGAAAACCATCTACACGGGAAAAATCCCAACAAGCAAAAGAAGAAAAAAGAAAATCTTTTTGGGTTTTTCTCAAACTAGAGAGACACACGAAAAGAAAACGAGAAAAATAAAATAAAACTAGCATGGATGATACAGTGGCAAAGTGTGAACACCGGCTAACAAAGTGAAAGCATAAGCAAGAATGTAAAGTCGATGAGAACACGTACTCCCCCAAGCTTAGACTTTTGGCCTAGCTTGGTCTACTCCTAAGGACGGTCCTGGCGAAACCCAAAATCATAATCGGGGTTATACGGGAGCGCTGCAGCCACTGCCTGAATAGCTGCCTCACGGAGACGAGCAATCATCGCCTCCCTCTCATACTCCTCTGCCTCTCCTCTGGTTATGTAATATCTCCATTTTACCTGAAAGTCAAAGAAAGCAGGAGCAGGAAGGGTAATATGGAAAACATGCTGCCGGTTAAATATCAATCGGTATAGGAGGGATTCATCATCCCTCTCGAGGAACTGGTAGCGTGCCATAGCGATGCAGTCAAGGAAAGCTGTATGGAGCGGGGAATCTCCTGCGCGGATGGGTACTCTAAGAAAGTTTGCTATGCGAGTCGCATAGATCCCACCAAAGAAATCCCCATCAATAGCATTCTTATTAAGCCTCCTTGCTATAATAGCTCCCATGTTGAAGCTTTTGTCACCCGTCACTGCGCTCTTAAGGATACTAAGGTCGGGTGCGCAGAGGTGACAATGCTCAATCTTGCCATTAATGCATCTGCCTATGAAGAGGGAAAAATAATGCATGGAGGAAAATGAATACTCCCCATGGTAGCTTGCGTAATGTCTCTCATTTCTCCAACCGTAATACGAGCGCAAAAATCTCTAACGAAGATTTAGGAGGATCATTGAGGTTATCCCAAATAGGTATGTTGCAAATTCTACTGAAATCCTCTAAATCCATGGTATACGATTTATCATAGAGATCAAACAGTACCGATGGCTCACGACCAGCTAAGAATTTGAATCTACGAACAAAAGAGGCAGTGAGAGCAACATACTGTTCACATTTATCGGAGATGAATTCTTCGAGTCCGACGTTGTGAACAAATGCATCAAACTCATCTTTGAAGCTTGCCTCAATCATAAATTCATCAGAAGGCCATTCACATGGTTGAACCTGCGCGTCCCTAGGTTGGTAAGGATCAGGCTCCCGAATCGCAAGACGGGGACCTCTCTTGCTTGAGGAACCACCATGAAAGTTTCTCCTGAACATCTTCCTTTTCTGAAATTTTCAGTGACCCAAAGGAAAGGTGAACAAGGTTCAACTAAACTTGTAGCAACTACTCCCACAAGTGCCTAGAGACCATAGTACGCATCAATACTACTTGGGACCAGCTAGAATCAGCATACAAAGCTCAAGAACATGGTCACCAAGGCAGAAAAAATACGCGGAGTATAAGGCACTAGAGCAAAAACTAATTGGACCAATGAAGGAGTCACTTACCAAGGAGTAATTTCCCCAAAACAGTTCAGAGAACGGTGATTTGAGAAAAGAGATCGAAAATCCCAGCAAGAGGAGCAAGAACACGGGTTTGAGTTGCGAAACGATTTTTTCTGGAGGAAGGAGAAGGAGATAAGAGCAAGAAGTAGTGGAGGGGGGGTGCCTGTGGGACCCACAAGCCTGGGTGGCGCGGCGAGGGGGTGCCCGCGCCCCTAGGGCTTGTGGCCCACTCGTGTGGCCCCTAGACAGACTCTTTGTCCCAGTATTTTTCAAATATTCCAGAAAAAATCATACTAGATTTTCACGACGTTCGGAGAACTTTTATTTTCGGGGTATTTTTCTACCGGACGCTAAGACAGAAAACAGGGAAAACTAAACTGATTCTATCATTTTTCTTCTAAGCAACCAAAGGTGAAAGCTTGGAACAGAGGTTTGTGACTCCTCGATTCATCCATCTCATGGTCATTGAAAGAAATCCGTCAGTGAGGTTGATCAAGCCTCTTTGACAAACTTTTTCGAATTGCAAAAGAGAACGGAGAATTTTCGAATAGTCACTAAGTCACCTCAATGGGGATGTGTATTTCCCCAACAAGCAAATCATACTTCATCTTGACACAAGGAATAGGGCATTCAAAGCTCCCGATAAGAATCGATGAAGTTTTTTCGATAGCATTGATGCAATGTACTCGATATTGTTTCTTCGGAAAGTGCAGCGTATGCTCATTACCGTTGACATGGAAAGCGACATTGCCTTTGTTGCAATCTATAACAGCCCCTGCAGTGTTTAAAAAGGGTCTTCCGAGGATGACAGCCATGGCATCGTCCTCGGGAATATCCAAGATAACAAAGTCTGTTAAGATAGTGGTGTTAGCAACCACAACAGGCACATCCTCGCAAATGCCGATAGGGAAAGCAATTGATTTGTCGGCCATTTGCAGAGAGATTTCAGTAGGTGTCAACTTATCCAACTCAAGTCTACGATAAAGAGAGAGAGGCATAACACTAACACCGACTCCAAGGTCGCACAACGCAGTTCTAACCTAGTTGCCTTTAATGGAGCAGGTATAGTGGGCACACCGGGATCACCTAGTTTCTTCGGAGTTCCACCCCTGAAAGTGTAATTGGCAAGCATGGCGGAGATCTCAAGATCCGGTATCCTCCTCTTATTAGTCACAATATCTTTCATGTACTTAGCATATAAAGACATCTTGAGCATATCTGTCAGATGTATCTGCAGAAAGACATGTCTGATCATCTCAACGAATCGGTCAAAATCCTCATCATCCTTTTTCTTGGATGGTTTGGGAGGAAAGGGCATAGGTTTCTGAACCCATGGCTCCCTTTCTTTACCATGCTTCCTAGCAACGAAGTCATGCTTATCGTATCTTCTATTCTTAGGCTGTGAGTTATCAAGATCAACACTAGGTTCAATCTCCACATCCTTTTCATTGCTAGGTTGAGCATCAACATGAACATCACTATTGATATCATCATTAGGCTCGTGTTCATCACTAGATTGTGTTTCAACATCAGAGATAGAGGCATCGTTTGGACTCTCAGGTGTAGCAGCAACGTTGCTAGCATGCAGGTTCCTATCATCTTTCTTCTTCTTTCTAGGATGACTAGGTGCATCAGTGCTAACTCCTTGAGACTCTTGTTCAACTCTCTTCGGATGACCCTTAGGATACAAAGGTTCCTGGGTCATTCTAGCGCCTCTAGTGACGACTCTGACGGAATTGTCATTCAACTCGTTGAGCAAGTCATTCTGAGCTTTAAGTACTTGTTCTACCTGAGTAGTAACCATAGAGGCATGTTTACTCAGAAGTTTAAGATCATTGACATTTCTGTCCACACAAGCACTTAAATGACTAAGCATACGAGCATTCTTTTCCAATTGTCTGCTAACATAATCATTGAAACTTTGTTGTTTGACAACGAAGTTATCAAATCCATCCATGCATAAGCTAGCAGGTTTATCAAAAGGAATATCACTCTCATCAAACCTACGCACAGAATTTACTTCTACTACCTGTACCGGGTTATCGAGACCGTGGATCTCTTCGATAGGTGGTAGATTTTTGACATCTTCAGATTTAATGCCTTTCTCTCGCATAGATTTCTTGGCTTCTTGCATATCTTCGGGACTGAGGAATAGAATACCTCTTTTCTTCGGAGTTGGCTTAGGAGGTGGTTCGGGAATAGTCCAAGCATTCTCATTGCATAAGATGTTATTCAACAAAATCTCAGCTTGTTCTACGGTTCGTTCCCTAAAAACACTACCGGCACAACTATCTAAGTGGTCTTTTGAAGCATCGGTAAGTCCATTATAGAAGATATCAAGTATCTCATTCTTCTCAAGAGGGTGATCAGGCAAAGCATTCAGTAGCTGGATAAGCCTCCCCCAAGCTTGTCGGAGACTCTCTTCTTCAGCTTGAGCAAAGTTGTATATTTCCTGCAAGGCAACTTGCTTCTTATGGGCAGGGAAATATTTTTTAGAGAAGTAGTAGACCATGTCTTGGGGGCTACGCACATAACCAGGAGCAAGAGAAGTGAACCAGGTCTTAGCATCATCCTTCAGCGAGAAAGGAAACAGCTTGAGCATATAGTAGTGGCGGATCTTTTCCTCACTAGTGAATAGGGTGGCTATATCGTGCAGTTTGGTAAGATGGGCTATAACCGTTTCAAACTCATAACCGTGAAAAGGATCAGATTCGACCAGAGTGATTAACTCAGGGTCGACAGAGAATTCATCATCCTTATCGGTCACAAAGATAGGCGAAGTAGCAAACTTCGGGTCGTATTTCATCCTAACTTTCAGAGATTTTTCTTTCCACTTGCGCAGAAGTTTCTCAACATCATAGCTATCCTTACATGCAAGAAAGTCCTCAGCTATCTCTCCCTCCATAACATAGTGCGTATCAGGCATAACAGGCAATTTAGGCATAGTAGCAGGTTCTACTTCAATAGTATCAACAGTTTCAGAAGTATCATCACATCTAGCAGCAACTCTAGCAATTCGTGCATCAAGGGCACCTAGTGGCAAAGCAGTATCAGGCATAGCAGGCATAGTATCAAGCATAGCATCATCAGGCATAGTATCAAGCATAGCATCATCGGGCATAGTATCTAGCATAGCATCATCAGGCATAGTATCAAGCATAGCATCATAAGCATCATGGACAGCAGAAGTAGCATCATCAAGCACAAGCGACATATCAAGATTTTTAGCAGGAGGCGAAGTCGCAAACTTACTCAAAACTGAAGGTGAATCAAGTGCAGAGCTAGATGGCAGTTCCTTACCTCTCCTCGTAGTGGAAGGTAGGATTTTAGTTCTTGGATCTTTCAGATTCCTCATAGTGATCAGCAGACGTCAATCCCAAGTGACTGAGAGAATATAGCAGTGCTTCCCCGGCAACGGCGCCAGAAAAAGCCTTGATGTCCCACAAGCGTATGGGATCGCAACAGTTTTCGAGGGTAGAGTATTCAACCCAAATTTATTGATT
Source organism: Hordeum vulgare subsp. vulgare (assembly GCF_904849725.1). Taxonomy (NCBI): domain Eukaryota; kingdom Viridiplantae; phylum Streptophyta; class Magnoliopsida; order Poales; family Poaceae; genus Hordeum; species Hordeum vulgare. The sequence continues at coordinate 510,056,807 of NC_058522.1, forward strand.
CGCTGACAAGGGGAAGCTAAAGGATATTCTCAAGTATTCGCAGCTGAGTTGTCAATTCAACCACACCTAAAAGATTAGTGTCTGCAAGCAAAGTATCAGTAGCAAGGTAGTACGATAGCAACAGCACCATAAAAAGCTTTGGCAATCCCCAGCAATGGCGCTAGAAAAGGCCTTGTTGACGGGATGTTAGCGCCAACAAAGTCTTGCACCAAGTAACAGCGGAGTAGCAAGGAACAGTAGTAGCAGCAGCAGCAAAGTGACAGCAGTAGCAACAGCAGCAGCAAAGTGGCCCAATCCCTCTTGTAGCAATGGACAAGCCTAGGCAAAGTAACGTAGCAAGGACCAGTAGTAAAAGAATCGTAGGCAGTGGATCGGTGATGGATGAGTGTGACAGATGTGATTCATCATGTAACAGCTATAACACGGAGAGATATGTGGCTAGCTCCCGTTCATCAACCTAATGTAGGCATGTATTCCGTATGTATTCATACGTGCTTAGGGAAAAGAACTTGCATAACATCTATTGTCCATCCCTCCCGTGGCAGCGGGGTCCTAATGGAAACTACGGGATACTAGGGTTCTCCTTTTAATAAAGAACCATACCAACGCATTAACACGCGGTGAATACATGAACTCCTCATACTATGGTCATCTCCGGGAGTGGTTCCGGCTATTGTCACTCCGGGGTTGCCGGGTCATAACACATAGTAGGTGACTACAACTTGCAAGATAGGATCTAAAACACACATATATTGGCGACAACATAATAGGTTCAGATATGAAATCATGGCACTCGGGCCCTAGTGACAAGCATTAAGCATAGCCAAGTAGTAGCAACATCAATCTAGAACATAGTTGATACTAGGGATCAATCCTCGTCAAGAACTAACTCGATTACATGATAGATCTCATCCAACTCATCACTGTCCAGCAAGCCTACGATGAGATTACTCACGAACGATGAAGAGCATCATGGAATTGTCAATGGAGAAAGGTTGATGATGACGATGGCGACGATTTCCCCTCTCCGAAGCCCGAAACGGACTCCAGATCTGCCCTCCACATGAAGAACAGGATGTGGCAGTGCCTCCGTATCGCAAAACACGATGAAACCTTCTCTCTGATTTTTTTCCAGGCGAAACAGAAGATATAGAGCTGAGATTGGGGGCGGTGGTGCCACGTGGGCCCCACAAGCCTGCATGGCACGGCCATAGTGGGTGGCCGCGACCTGTGGGCTTGTGGCCCACTGGCACGCCCCCTCCGATGGATCTTTGGGCAGGTATTTTTCTTTTATTCCAGAAAAAATCTCCGTAAATTTTCAGGACTGTTCCGAGAACTTTCATTTCTGCACAAAATCAACACCATGGCAATTCTGCTGAAAACAGCGTCAGTCCTGGTTAGTTCCATTCAAATCATGCAAATTAGAGTCCAAAACAAGGGAAAAAGAGTTCGGAAAAGTAGATACGACGGAGACGTATCAATATCCTAGAGATCAATTGTGCGCTCGGGGGACTTGAAGCATCTCCGGAGCTGAGAGACATGAAACACATCATGCACGTTGGAGAAGTTGGATGGAAGATCTATCTGATATGCAAGATCGCCTCTCTTTCCAACAATTTTGAAAGGACCAACAAAGCGAGGAGCGAGCTGTCCTTTGATGCCAAAGCGTTGAGTGCACTTCATGGGAGACACTTTCAGATACACAAAATCATCGAGCTGAAAAGTCATGTCACGATGCTTGCTATCATAGTAGCTCTTCTGACGGGACTGAGCCGCTTTGAGATTATCCCGAATGACACGACACATTTGTTCTGCTTCAGCAATCATGTCATTCCCAAGAATCTGACGCTCACCAGTGTGTGACCAATTGAGCGGGGTACGACACTTCCTGCCATATAGAATCTCGAATGGGGCCTTGCCTGATCTAGCTTGAAAGCTGTTGTTGTTTGAGAACTCGAACGGTAGGAAATCTTCCCACTTCATGCCAAAAGAAATCAGACAAGCTCTGAGCATATCTTCAAGGATCTGATTGACTCTCTCAACTTGACCATTTGTCTGAGGATGGAAAGTTGTACTGAAACGAATCTTAGTACCCGTCACAGTCTGAAAGGAATCCCAGAACTTGGAAGTAAAGATGCTTCCACGATCTGAAGAAATGAGCATAGGAACACCGTGCAACGAGACTATCCTTGACGTATACAACTGTGCAGGGTGAGCTACCAAGATAGACTCTTTGACCGGTAGGAAATGAGCAAATTTGGTCAACTTGTCGATGACGACGAAGATGGCATCGTTGCTCTCTTGTACTTCGGAAACCCAGTGACAAAATCCATTTCCACATGATTGAATTCCCACTCGGGTATAGGCAAGGGATGAAGAAGGCCTGCTAGAAATTGATGCTCCGTCTTCACTCTGTGGCAGACATCACACTCGTTCATGAACTGAGCAATTTCACGTTTCATGCAAGTCCACCAGAAGGTCTGCTTCAGATCCTGATACATTTTGGAGCTTCCTGGATGTATAGAGAGGAGGGAATTATGGGCTTCATCCATGATAACTTTCCTGAGCTCTCCTTTTGGAATGACAAGGCGGTCCTCGAAGAACAAGGTATCTTTGTCATCAACACGAAAGCACTTACATTTTGGAATGCTCTTTGCCAAGCCAACCTTACCTTTCTTCACCATCGCATCAAGAAGTTGAGCCTACCGAACTTGGTATTCCAAGGTAGGAGAAATCTGGAGATTACCAAGAAATCCCTAAGGTGCTATCTAAAGGTTGAGCTTCTTGAAAGATTCACACAGATTAGGCTGGAGAGGCTTTAGAATGAGACTGTTGCAATAAGCCTTTCTACTCAAAACATCTACAATGACATTTGCTTTGCTTGGACTGAAGTCAATGCTCAGATTGTACTCATGGATCATTTCCACCCAACGAGTTTGCCAAAGATTGAGGCTAGGTTGGGTGAAGATGTATTTGATACTCTTGTAATCGGTGTAGACTTCAACCTGCCTGCCCAACAAGAGGTGTCTCCAAGTCATCAAAGCATGGACCACTGCAGCCAACTCAAGATCATGAGTGGGATAGTTCTTCTCACTTGGCTTCAACTGCCTCGAGTTATAACCTACCACTTTCTTCTCTTGCATCAGAACTGCACCAAGACCTTGGAGAGAGGCATCACACAATGCTACTTCTCAAACAACAGTGCCAGAAATTGACACGTTGACGGAGATTGGGCTTGTGTTGGTTTTTCCCTTGAGGAGGAAAGGGTGATGCAGCACAGGAGCAGTAAGTATTTCCCTCAGTTTGAGAACCAAGGTATCGATCCAGAAGGAGGGTCTCGTCAAGTCCAGAGTACCTGCGCAAACACAAACAAGCTTGCACCCAATGCTTCAAAGGGGTTGTCAATCCCTTCAAGATTGTTTGCAAAGTGAGATCTGAAGGCGGAAAGTGCAACGAAGTAAAAAGTGTAAGGCTGAAAATATGGTGTGGAGTAGACCCTGGGGGCCATAGTGTTCACTAAAGGCTTCTCTCAAAATAGCAAGTATTACGGTGGGTGAACGAATTACCGTCGAGCAATTGATAGAACCGCGCAAAGTCATGACGATATCTAAGGAAATGATCTAGCATATAGGCATCACGTCCGAGACAAGTAGACCGATACTTTCTGCATCTACTACTATTACTCCACACATCGACCGCTATCCAGCATGCATCTAGTGTATTGAGTTCATGACGAACATAGTAACGCCTTAAGCAATATGACATGATGTAGAGGGATAATCTCAAACCAATGATGAAAACCCCATCTCTTTACCCTTGATGGCAACAACACGATACGTGCCTCGCTACCCCTTATGTCATTGGGTGAGGTCACCGCACGGTATGAACCCAAAACCAAGCACTTCTCCCATTGCAAGAATCATAGATCTAGTTGGCCAAACAAAACCCACAACTCGAAGAGAATTACAAGGATATGAAATCATGCATAACAGAGATCAGAAGAAACTCAAATAAGATTCATAGATAATCTGATCATAAATCCACAATTCATCGGATCTTGACAAACACACCGCAAAAGAAGATTACATCGGATAGATCTCCATGAAGATCATGGAGAACTTTGTATTGAAGATCCAAGAGAGAGAAGAAGCCATCTAGTTACTAGCTATGGACCCGTAGGTCTATGGTGAACTACTCACGCATCATCGGAGAGGTCATGGTGTTGATGGAGAAGCCTTTCGTGTCCGAATCCCCCCTCCGGCAGGGCACCGGGACGTGCCCCAGATGGGATCTTGCGGAGACGGAAGCTTGCGGCGGCGGAAAAGTGATTGCGATCGTCCTCTGATTTTTTGGGAATATTTGGGAATTTATAGGCGCAAGATCTAGGTCAGGAGACCTCCAGGGGGCCCACAAGCCTGCATGGCGCGGCCCCCCTGGTCGCGGGGTGGGGGCTTGTGGGGCCCCTGGGGCTCTTCTCGCTTGGCTCCCAAGTCCCCCAATCTTCTTCCGTTCCAGAAAAAATCTTTTCGGGAATTTTCTTCCGTTTGTTCAAAATCTCTTCTTAAAGGGGTCAAAAACATGAAAAAACAAGAACTGGCACTTGGCACTAAATTAATAAGTTAGTCCCAGAAAATAAATAAAAGGCATGCAAAACATCCAAAGTTTGACAAGATAATAGCGTGAAACCATAAAAAATTATAGATACGTTGGAGACTTATCAAGCATCCCCAAGCTTAACTCTTGCTCGTCCTCGAGTAGGGAAGTGAAAAAGAATGAATGAATTTTTGATGTGGAATGATGCCTAGCATAGTTGTCCTTTGCAACTTCTTTCACGTGGCATGAATGTTCAAATCCGTAAGATTCAAAACAATAGTTTGCTATTGACATGAAAACAATAATACTTCAAGCAAACTAGCAAAGTAATCATGAACTTTCAAAATAACAAGGCCAAAGAAAGTTATCCCTACAGAATCATATAGTCTAGCTATGCTCCATCATCCTCACACAACTAATGTAAATCATGCACAACCCCGGAATTGGCCAAGTAATTGTTTTTGCACTCTTACTTTCTCAAACCTTTTATAACTATCACGCAATACATGAGCGCGAGCCATGGATATAGCACTATAGGTGGAATAGAGTGTGGTGGTGGTTGTGAGACAAAAAGGGGAGATGGTCACACTGACTCGCCGTATCAATAGGCTATGCGGATGCCCATTAATAGATATCAATGTGAATGAGTAGGGATTGCCATACAAAATATGCACTAGAGCTATAAGTATGTGAAAGCTCAAGAGGAAAACTAGTGGGTGTGCATCCAACTTGCTTGCTCACGAAGACCTAGGGAAATTTTGAGGAAGCCCGTCATTGGAATATACAAGCCAAGTTATATAACGAAGATTCCCACTAGTGTATGGTAGTGAAAAAGCAAGAAGCTCTCAATCATGAAGAACATGGTGCTAACATGAAGCACAAGTGTGGAAAAAGATAGTAGCATTGTCCCTTCTCTCTTTTCTCTCATTTCTTTTTTTTTATTTGGGCTCTTAGGCCTCTCTTTTTTTCTCTTCTCCTTTTTTTGTTTTTGGGCTCTTTGGCCTCTTTTTTTCCTCACATGGGACAATGCTCTAATAATGATAATCATCACACTTTTTAGTTACTCAAAGCTCAAAGATCACAATGATGATGACTCCATAGGAAATGCCTCCGGCAGTGTACCGGGATGTGCAACGATCTAGTATGATCATGCAATGGCAATATGAGAGTGACGGCACAAGTCATGAGACGGAACGGTGCGAGTTGTATGGCAATATATCTTGGAATGGCTATGAAAATGCCATAGTAGGTAGGTATGGTGGCTGTTTTGAGGAGGGAATTTGGTGGGTTTGTGCACCGGCGAGAATGGCGCGGCGCTAGAGAGGCTAGCAATGGTGGAAGGTGAAAGTGCATCTATACCATGGACTCAAAATTAGTCATAAAGAACTCACATACTTGTTGCAAAAGTTTTTATTTGTAATCGAAACAAAGTTCTAAACGCATACTCCGAGGGGAAGGGTTGGTAGGTGTAAACCATCGCGCGATCCCGACCTCAACACAAAGGATGACAATCAATAGATCAATTATGCTTGCTCCGACTTCCTAACATAGCGGTTCACCATACGTGCATGCTACGTGAATCACTAACTCCAACACAAGTATCTCTAGATTCACAACACCCTACTAACATAACTTTTAATATTACCGAATCCATGTCTCAAAACTAATTGAGAGGAATCAAAACTTCTCTTTCTACTCAATGCACATGAAGATGGAGGTTTTTGCATCCTCTTTGGGTACCTAGCACATGGGACTACTTTCATAACATAAGCCAACTACCAAATCATGCACCGCCGTGCTCTAAAGATATAAGTGAAGCACAAGAGCAAAAGTATCTAGCTCAAAAGATATAAGTGAAGCACTAGAGCAAAAGTATCTAGCTCAAAAGATATAAGTGAAGCACAATGAGCATTCTAGCAAAATCACGATGAGTGCATGTCTCTCTCTCTCAAAAAGGTGTGCAGCAAGGATGATTGTGACACAACAAAAAGAAAGGACTCCTAAGATACAAGACGCTCCAAGCAAAACACATATCATGTGGTGAATAAAAATATAGCTCCAAGTAATGTTACCGATGGATTGAAGACGAAAGAGGGGATGCCTTCCCGGGGCATCCCCAAGATTAGGCTTTTTGGTGTCCTTGAATTTGGCTTGGGGGGCCTTGGGCATCCCCAAGCTTGATCTCTTTCCACTCCTTATCTCTTTGTCCATGAGAACATCACCCAAAACTTGAAAACTTCACAACACAAAACTTAAATAGAAACTTGTGATAACATTAGTACAAGAAAACAAACTACCACTTCCTTTGATACTATAGCAAACTTGAATTCCATCTATATTGATGATGGTCTACTTTATTCTCACTTTCCCATGGCTAGTACCCCCCCCCCCCCGATACTAACCATAGTTTCATCAAAACAAGCAACCAACTCAACAAAAACAGACCAGTCTGTAGCAATCTGTATACTTCGTATACTTCTGGTACCTCAAAAAATATGAAAAATTACGACGGTCTGGGGGAAAAGCATAAAAATCAGCTGCAAAAATAATCAGCTCAAAATATCTTTCGGAATAAAAATGAAAAATCATCTCGTGAGCGGAAAGTTTCTGTCTTTTTCCAGCAGGATCAAACAACCATTACCAAGACTAGTCATAAAGGTTTTGCTTAGCTCAAACACAAAAAGAAACACAAAAAACACAATCACAATAGAATTGTGAAAGTGTGGACGCAACAAAACAGAAAGAAAAAGATAAATTCATTGGGTAGCCTACCAACAAGCGCTATTGTTTAACGCCCTTAGCTAGGCATAGAAGCGATAGAATCGTGTATCGTCGTCTTTGGTGCTCAAACCATAGGTAGCGTGATCACTTATCATCTTGAGGTTTTCATCTTTCTTGCTAGATGATTCATCACTATTTTTAGGAACAAAGACAAGCTTGGTGATTTTATTGTGGGCAAAATTGGAAGTATTCTGCACAATGGCAAAAGCGAAACCCAAGTTGGTTATAACATCCTCTAGTTTGCCAATCCTAGCGGAATCATGACCTAGCTTTTCGCTAACTGTGGGTTCCTTCTCCTTTAAATTTTTCAAAACCATTCCCACCTTGGATCCCTACTGAGTGATTTGATTGTGGATCTTTTTATCCAAATTCTCAATGAGTTCACTCGTAGCGACTTTATTTTCAATAGCGTCCAGTCTATGCATCACATGTTCCAGAGTTAAGGTAGTTCCATTAACCATGAGTGGGGGTGAGCCTACCAAATTTATCACAACTCCGTAAGAATCAACGGTGTGGCTACCCAAGAAATTTCCACCTATGATGGTGTCAAGAATATACCTATTCCAAGGAGAAATACCCACATCAAAAACTGCGAAGCAAGACGGTAGTGGATTGCTTATGAGTAGATCTACTGTGACCATTGCAAATCCTATACCAAGCGTCCTTTAATTTTTCTCCCTCGATTTGTTTGAAATTGAGAACTTCGCTCTCGGGAGTATCATTTGAAGTGGTGGATCTAGCCATCAGGATAGACTATCCCACACAGACGAGCAAAAAGCAAGAGAAAGAAAAAGGGCGAACGAAAAGGCGAACGAAAAAGGCAAATTGGTGAAGTGGGGGAGAGGAAAACGAGAGGCAACTGGCAAACAAAGTAAATGCAAGAGATGACTTTGCGGCACTTACTTGGATGAGTTCTTGACTTGATCTTCCTCCCCGACAACGGCACCAGAAATCCTTCTGCTACTTCTCAAACAACAGCGCCAGAAATTGACACGTTGACGGAGATTGGGCTTGCGTTGGTTTTTTCCTTGAATAGGAAAGGGTGATGCAGCACAGGAGCAGTAAGTATTTCCCTTAGTTTGAGAACCAAGGTATCGATCCAGAAGGAGGGTCTCGTCAAGTCCAGAGTACCTGCGCAAACACAAACAAGCTTGCACCCAACGCTTCAAAGGAATTGTCAATCCCTTCAAGATTGTTTGCAAAGTGAGATCTGAAGGCGGAAAGTGCAACGAAGTAAAAAGTGTAAGGCTGAAAATATGGTGTGGAGTAGACCCTGGGGGCCATAGTGTTCACTAGAGGCTTCTCTCAAAATAGCAAGTATTACGGTGGGTGAACGAATTATTGTCAAGCAATTGATAGAACTGCGCAAAGTCATGACGATATCTAAGGCAATGATCTAGCATATAGGCATCACGTCCGAGACAAGTAGACCGATACTTCCTGCATCTACTACTATTACTCCACACATCGACCGCTATCCAGCATGCATCTAGTGTATTGAGTTCATGACGAACATAGTAACGCCTTAAGCAAGATGACATGATGTGGAGGGATAATTTCAAACCAATGATGAAAACCCCATCTTTTTACCCTTGATGGCAACAACACGATACGTGCCTCGCTACCCCTTCTGTCACTGGGTGAGGTCACCGCATGGTATGAACCCAAAGCTAAACACTTCTCCCATTGCAAGAATCGTAGATCTAGTTGGCCAAACAAAACCCACAACTCGAAGAGAATTACAAGGATATGAAATCATGCATAAGAGAGATCAGAAGAAACTCAAATAAAATTCATAAATAATCTGATCTTAAATCCACAATTCATCGGATCTCGACAAACACACCACAAAAGAAGATTACATCGATAGATCTCCATGAAGATCATAGAGAACTTTGTATTGAAGATCCAAGAGAGAGAAGAAGCCATCTAGTTACTAGCTATGGACCCGTAGGTCTATGGTGAACTACTCACGGATCATCGGAGAGGTCATGGTGTTGATGGAGAAGCCTTCCATGTCCGAATCCCCCCTCCGGCAGGGCACCAGGACGTGCCCCAGATGGGATCTTGCGGAGACAGAAGCTTGGGGCGGCGGAAAAGTGATTGCGTTCGTCCTCTGATTTTTTTTGGGGAATATTTGGGAATTTATAGGCGCAAGATCTAGGTCAGGAGACCTCCAGGGGCCCCACAAGCCTGCATGGCGCGACCCCCTGGCCGCGGGGTGGGGGGGCCTCGGGCCCCTGGGGCTCTTCTGGCTTGGCTCGCAAGTCCCCCGATCTTCTTCCGTTCCACAAAAAATCTTTTCGGGGATTTTCTTCCGTTTGGACTCCGTTTCAAAACCTCCTTTGAAAGGGGTCAAAAACATGGAAAAAACAGGAACTGGCACTTGGCACTGAATTAATAAGTTAGTCCTAGAAAATAAATAAAAGGCATGCAAAACATCCAAAGTTTGACAAGATAATATCATGAAACCATCAAAAATTATAGATACGTTGGAGATGTATCACACAACACTTGGTAATGCTTGGAATCATCAGGAGGAGTCAAGATTGGAGCTGAAGTGAGCTTCTCTTTGAGTGTGTCGAAGGCCAACGACACTCTGGAGACGAGACAAACTTCACACTCTTCTGAAGAAGGTTGGACAAAGGCTTAGCAATCTTGGATAAGTTCTCAACGATCCTTCTGCAATAGCTTGCAAGACCAAGAAAGTTTCGAAGCTACTTAACATTCTGAGGAGGTTCCCACTCAACAATGGCATGCACCTTTGTAGGATCAACTTTGATGCCCTCGGCAGAGATGATGTGCCCAAGGTACACAACTTCCTTCAACCAGAACTCACATTTGGAAAACATAGCATAGGACTTATGCTCTCTTAGCTTATCAAGCACAAGCCGGAGATGTTCTTCATGCTCTTCCTCAGTTTCATAAAAGACCAGAATGTCATCAAGATACACCAAGACAAATTCATTCTTGAATGGGGAGAAGATATAATTCATCATCCGAGAGAAGGTCGGAGGAGCATTGGCGAGACCAAAAGACATCACTGTGTACTCATATGAGCCGAAGCTTGTCCAGAAAGTAGTCTTGGGAATGTCTTCTTCGCGAATGCGGATCTGATGGTAGCCCATCCGGAGATCACGCTTAGAGAAAATCTTGGCCCCTTTCAATTGCTCGAACAACTCATTGATGTTGGGAAGTGGATACTTGTTTTTGATTGTCTTCTTATTCAATGGACGGTAATCGATACAGAGTCGGTCTGTGCCATCCTTCTTCTTGACAAAGAGAACACCACAGCCCCAAGGAGATGAACTTGGTATGATCAGACCCGAACGCTCTTGCTCATCAAGCTGCTTCTTCAACTCTTTCAGCTCCTCGGGACCAAGTTTATACGGCCGCTTGCAAACCGGTTCAGTTCCAGGTTCAACTTAATTACGAACTCAACTGGCCGGTGCGGAGGCATTCCTCGCAATTCTTGAGGAAAGACATCTTCATACTCACAGACCACTGGAACTTGAGAAATTGGAGAGATCGCACCCTTCTCATTGAGGGAAAACAGACGGATCGTGTCATCGCGAGAACCGAAGATAATCACGTCCTCCGAAGGAAGAGTCAACTTGACTTCTTTTGCTTCACAATCAATAGATGCCTTGTTCATCGCCAGCCAATCCAAGCCAAGGATCAGATCAATATCTGAATGGCCAAGTACATAAGAAGATGCCAGAAAGGAATAATTTCCCATCTTGACAAAGACATCTGGAATGACCGGTGTTGACTTCATTGCCAACCCGGAGAAAGCACACCCGAAGGTCTACTCAACATTTCTGAATTGAAATCATGCCTAAGAGAAAATGGTCTAAACATGAAACAATGCGATGCGCCAGTGTCAAATAAAACCTTTGCTGGAATATCATTAACTGAGAGATTACCCATGATCACATCTAAGGAGTTATGTGCTTTAGCTGCATTCACCATATTGACCCTTGCAGTCTTGGAGTTGAACTTCACCATTGCATTGCCTGGAGGCTTGACTGGAGGAGGAGGCGGAAGACGCTGCTGAGTGGTGACCTTGTTAGAGTAATGACCCTTCTCACCACACTTGTGGCAAGTCACCTCTGACAGTGGACGAAATTGCACTTGAGGATTCCCTTGCTTCTGCTGCTGAAATCTCTGCTGGAAAGCTGGGTTGGATGGGTGGAAAACACCACGACCACCAGACTACTTGAACTGCTGAGGCTGCCGAGGAGGAGAAGACACCCAATATTTCTGTTGCTTCTGAACCACCTGAGTTGAGGATGAGGAACTGGAATCTCTGAAACGCTTCCTTGAGTTCTCCACTTTGAGCAAAGCCGCCTCAACCCTGAGAGCCAAATTGTAAAACTGATCGAACTCGAGAGGCTCGTGCAAGGCAAGGGCCAACTGCAAGTCTTCCTTCAAACCACCTCTGAACTGATAAATCTTGCTCTTCTGATGTGGAATGTCCTGTTTAGCATAACGAGCCAGCTCCTGGAACTCCACATTGTACTTGTACACGGATGAACCTCCTTGCTTCAAGCGCCTAAATTTCTCACGCATCTCTTCCACAAAACTTGCTGGAATATAGTGAGCCCTGAAATCCCTGCAGAAATCATCCCAGCTGATCATTTTGTCGCCTCTGGAATCCTTCAATTATTTCCACCACTCTCTTGCGTCTCCCTTGAGCTCAAATATTGCAAACTTGATGAAGTCTTCTAGTCGCACATTACTGCACTCGAAGTGCTTGTTCATGTCACGAATCCAGTCATCTGCATCAAATGGTTGGTCACAGGAAGTGAAGGACTTCGACTGGTTCGCCAGGAATTGGTTCAGAGTTACAAACTGTTGTCCATCATTGTTAAAATTGCCCTGATGCTACCGGTTCCTCTCTTGCAACAACTGGAGCAACATCCGAGTGTTTGCATTGGTTGCCGCCATCACAGCTTGCCCTGCCTCTGGAGGAGGAGGCAGTGGCGGAGCGGGTGGTGGAGGGTCAGCACTCTCACGTACCGGATTCTGGCGAGTTGGTGGAGCCATCCTGGAGACAGACAACAACGTTAGACCAGAGATGAAAATTCAAAGATTAAACTGATTCAATAGACAGAAATATCTGAACAAGAATACTTAGCAATTGCACTCGAACTATAATTAGTAAGAATGCTTCCTCAAAATAACTGTCGACGGCATCTGATTCAAAGCCACTTGTAAATCAAGTATGAGCTAGGATTGCTCGGAACAAATGTGTGACAGAGATTCCATCCGATATTTTCGTGGATATGATCGCACTGGCTCTATCCTAGAGTAGACATCATGTACAAGGTAGTGCACACCACATACGAAGTGTCCCCGAGTCGTAGCAAGCTACAAGGACTCTTTAAGACATAATGAGAACCACTGTAAGACGACCGCGAACAAACGAATCCACTAAATGTCGAACCCCAACCTCACATCATGCATCTGTTGGAAGATTGCCTATAAGTAACTACTTGAATTCCCACCTAAGAACTCCCGAAATTTCTGGTCATGCAATCGGGTCCACGGATACAAGGAGTAAATCCATAACTCAACTCCTAGCAATAACACTACCGGTCCAGTGCATCACATCCGTCAACACATAACGAGAGATCTCGGAAACTCATCTATCTCAGATCCTCGTAATCACAACTATACTAAGTATGGCGATACATCCACACCTATATGCAGCAGTACTAGGGAAGCCAGACTCCTCTTGCCACTACTAGTATTGAAGCAATTTCGAACATCCTCCATCCTGAGATACTAATAAATCTGAATGATAACGATGTGCTCAAGAATCCCCTGGAGCTCAACTCCCCGGAATAAAATCAACACAGCAGGAGGCACCAAGTCAAAACTCCGTCATATCGGTATCGCATAGATTCGAAAATATTCGTGTGATCCTAAAAAAAAAATTGAACGAGAAGAGGAGTAGAATTAAAATTTCCTAAGTCGTGAACCTCACCAGAGCATAGAAGAGGAGAAAAAAGAAACCTACTCTCCCATATAACTAAGACTAAAAATAGTTTTTGCTAGCCTCGACTCGGCCAAGTTCGATCAATCAAAGGCTCCTATGGTTGTACGGTTCTGATTACCAACTTGTAACGACTAAGATGCGACACTTTCCTTATTCGGGGGTGAGGCCTCAAAAGGGGAAAGGGTCGCATCCAAGCATATCGCGAGCAGGATAACATTGCCATTACATAAATAGAGAGATGAGTATAAGATTCGGCTTACACTCGCCACATGCTAGATTACAATCCACACAAGCATTCATTACGCATACATAAGACACGGTCCGACTACGGACAAGATAAACGGCAAAATAATGCTATCCCGCCTTGCTAGTCCCACGATCACGACCAAGCGCCTCTAATCCTTGGGATTCGTCACGTATAGCATGCCACTAGCCTCATCGAACTCCCACCTCAGCTGAGTATCCTCGGGAACGTCTGCATCTCGAGTACCTGTACCTGTGGGTGGTTGTAGTAAAATGTGAGCCACGAGGACTCAGCAATCTCATGACCTTGGTAACGAGTCTAACTAAGTTAATAAGTGAGGTAGGGTTAAGTGTGTGAGTTAGCAGCATCCTAAGCATGTATAATGGCTAACTTACGAAGAACAGAAAATAAATAATGGTGGTCTACTAAGACGGTCGAGATCTAAGAATGATCACTAAGTGATCTTGAACACCTACTTACGTCATTCATAACCCCAGAGTGTTCTCGATCACAGAAGGAGCTCTGAAAGAAACAATCACGGTTAGGCACACAGTTGGCAGGTTTTATTTAAGTTAGTTTAAGTTATCTAGACCCGGATGTTAACAAAATATCCATATTTTCCACAAAACCGCGGGCAAGGATTTCCGAAAGATCTAACTGTGCAGGGGTGCTCCAACTAATCCATCACAAATTACCACACGTTGCATAGTAATCCTCAACCATGAAACTCGCGATCTCGTCGGATTTCTTACACGAAAACCTCAACTCTCAGAAGACCCAAAGTCTCACCAGAATCCCAATGCGCAAGATATATCGATAAGGTAAGACAAGTCCAGCAAGACCTCCCAACGTGTCGACGAACCCGATAGGAGCCGTGTATCTCGTTCTCAGGACACAAAGGATAAGCTAGTGTACATGGCCTGATATAGATCTCCCAAGTTGCCCTGGGTTGGCCCCGCATAGTGCTCTAGTTCGGACCAACACTCATGAGGAGCACTGGCCCCGGGGGGTGATTAGGTTCCTCGGGGTAGCTATTCCCTATGCTTTTTTTTATTAAGTTGTTAGCAATTTAACATCAAAGTTGGATCTTGCAGACAAGCCTTAACAGTAAGGGATTTTTATTTCTATGCCCCTGGTTCGTTAGTTCTACTCATTCATCTCCACGCTCTTAACTTTTGCTCACTTTTCCCCACTCCCTTGCCCGAAACCATCAGAACTGGTCACAGCAGACGTTGCCGTTGGGTCAATGGCTTGACCTTTAACTCTGACTAGTGGGGCCGCATAGGGCGGAGTACACATTTTGACCGTTACGTGGTAACCAGTGGGGCCGCGAAACTGACACTCACCTGAATCAGATCCAGTCGCTTCCACGTCGCCCGCTCCGCCGCTGTCATGCCGCCTCCGCCACCGTCGTGCCGCCTCCATCGTACTCTTGCCGCCTCCGCCGCAGTTGTGCCGCCTCCGCCGCATCTACCCTCTCTCCCCATCTAGGATTAGGAAATGATGTCGGGGGGGGGGGCACCCCATCCGGCCCATCGACCGTGGAGATGATTGGGTCGAATCAGAGGTTGATAATTCATGGATTCCACCTGGGTAAGCATCATTTTCCTCTCAAATTGATTAGGAGATCCGTAAATTAGGCTGTATTTGACCACCGTTGGCATGGATCAGCGCAATTTATCTGAAAAATTTAGGCCTAACTACGCCCTTTATCTTATTTCAAACGAATAGGGTTGATCGTGCACTTGCTTTTCGGCTGGCAGTTAGAATGGAAACTAGTGAGCTGCGTGGAACTAAACTGTATGCGATTTCTGGATTTTTTCTATCCTAAAGTGGTAGAAACCACCGTTTCGTTTAGAGATTTCCGCGAGGCACTCTGTTGTGAGTGTCCATGGAGCCCTGTCGATGTTATTGAACTGAGATATTTCGACGGTACCGAGCAGATATTTCTCCCATTAACTTGTGATGAACATCTGGGATTGCTATTTAGTTTGAATGTTGACAACCATTTTGGTAAAAATCCATATCGGTGTGCTTCAGGCACGCAAACAACGTATCCCGAAGGGTGTTCAGACATCATCTGTCTCTGCTAATAGCGAGCATCCTCGCACTCCTTGTAGGTCGAGACCAAGTAAACCTAGTGGTTCTGAAAGCCACAACATGTCGGTTGTCGCTAATTCTGCCACTTCTCCTCTCCCTTCTGCACGTGATGTAGAAGTAGATGCAGAGCCTGACGAGGAAGTGCCTCCACATGATGATGAGGATGAGATTTTATTCCCTGAACTGCTAGATAGAGTCAGTCAACAGGCAGTGGAATATGAATATGCAGAGGAGCCTAGAAGTCATGCTAGATTTGATGACACTGATGATGAAGAGAGGGAGGAGAACATCGACTCCTTAGTTTTACAAGAATATGATGGTGATGACATGCCAACAATTGAGTGGAACGGGGAGAATCCTTACCTTACTCCAAGAACCGTATTTGAATCGATGGTGGACAGTCATAATGCAGTGACTACATATTGCATCGTCACTGAAAACTCTTATGAGGTTGATAGGAGTGAGCCAGGAAGATTCACTATTCATTGCCCTTATGATAGGTGTAGGTGGAGGTTGCATGCATCCACTATGCAAAAGAGCAAATTGATTCAGGTATTACAACTGAATATTAGTTGTACTGTTTCTTAATTTTATTTGACGTCATTTTTCGTTTTGTTTTAGATAAAAAGCAACCCACACGGGCACACTTTCCCACCTGGAGGGGGAGGGGGAAAGGACAAATCTAAGCTTGCAAAGACTAGGTGGGTGGCAGATGCAATCTTGGATTGGGTGAGGGAAACACCAACAATTGGTCCAACATCACTCGATGGGAAGCTATTTGAGAAGTACAAGATTAATGTACAATACATGAAGATTTTCTATGCTAAGGAAAGGGCTCTTGATAGGATTAATGGTCCATGGAATGAGAGTTTTTAGTTGCTTTACAACTTCAAAGCTGAAGTGGAGACGGCTAGTCCAGGGAGTGTTGTAGAGATTAACAAGCATACAGTTAAGTACAAATTAAAAGGGAAGACAATGGAGAAGGAGTGCTTCAGGAGGGCTTTTGTTTGTTTCAAGGCTTGCTGGAAGGGGTTTCTGAATGGTTGTAGGCCCTATTTGGCAGTCGATGCGACTGCTTTGAATGGAAGATGGAGAGGCCAGCTTGCAGCAGCTTCTACAGCTGATGGACAAAACTGGCTATTCCCAGTTGCATTTGGTGTGTTGGAGGTAGAGAGTGAGGAGAGTTGGGTCTGGTTTCTGCAGCAGATGCGCAACATTATAGGTACACCCTCAGGTTTAGTTATACACACAGATGCTTGCAAGGGTTTAGAAACTGCAGTAGAAATTGTATTCCCTGGAGTGGGACATAGGGAATGTATGCGACACCTAGCGCAGAATTTTAAAAAGAAATTCAAAGGAAAAGTTTATGATGAGAATCTATGGCCAGCATCATACATATGCAGCTTGAGGAAGCATGAGCACCATTTGAGAGTGTTGTATGCTCATAATCCTTTGGTGAAGGAGTACATGGATGAACATCATGGAAAGCTGTGGTCAAGAAGCAAATTCAATGAAATCTGCAAAGTAGACTATGTGACCAATAACCTCGCTGAGTGTTTCAATGCAAAGTTCAAGTTAGTGAAAGGGCTTTTGTTGTGCCAAGCATTTGATAAGATCGGGTAGATGATCATGGTAAAGATGGCTCTTCGTAAAAGAATTGTAGAAACGCAATATGTTGGCCATCTTATGCTCCCATCTCTGATTAAGGCATTGCATTCCAAGGCAAGAGGACTAAGAATGAAATGCATTCGGCCGTCGACATACGAGGCTGAGGTGACATACACTGACAGTAAAAATAGGGAATGGAGATATCCAGTGAACCTTGCAACCAATGAATGCAGGTGTAGGCAATGGCAGATCCGCGGGAAGCCGTGCATACATGCCCTACATCTCATGATTGTTATTGAAGGTGAAGATAGTGAAGTTGATCAGTATTGCTCTGAATATTTCTCTGTTGAAAAATTTAGGGCTGCTTATGCTGAAAATGTGCCTGCACTCTTGGGAAATGACCAATGGAACATAGTAGACCGAGGGTTCAAACTCCATTCTCTTGTACTGACTAGACCACCAGGAAGAACAAGGAAAAACAGGATAAGAGATGGTGAAGAGGGTCGTGTAAAAAAACAGCGTAAGTGCAAAAGATGTGGTATCTTAGGGCATATTGCTAGGCGTTGTACCAATCCAGTTGATGCATCATTTGGAGAAGAGGAACAATGGGCAGCAGCAAATGCAGAGGAGCATGCAGCAGCTGAGGAGAATGCAGCAAGTTTAGAGGATAATGCAGCAGCATAGGAGAATGCAGCAAGTTTAGAGAATGAAGCAACTGAAGTAGCTATAAGAGAGGAGTAAGTTATTTTGTCTATAAGAGAGAAAAGACCTAGAGAGGAAGAAACTTCGGTTCAACCATCATCTAATGCGGAATTTGAAACCATGGCTTACGAAGGTTTTGAAGCTATAAGAGAGGAGGAAGTTATTTTGTCTAAAGTTCCTTTAAATATTAGTGAGCCCACAGATGACCGTCAACTGGTCATCACTTGCTCGATCACTCAAAGCTCAACAAAACCGCCACCACCAGAAGTGAAGATCAGAAGCAACAAGACAAAGCTTTCAAAAGCACAAAATATCCCAGCCAGGGAAACAAGAAGCAAGACGGTTAACCCATCCCGGAACACAAGGAGCAAGGCAAAGATTTGAATTTGAATTTGAATGCAAGTCATAAACTTTGAACTTTAAAGATTTGTAATAAGGATTCTGTCGTCAATTTGAAGTACTATAAAAACTTGTAAGGTGTAATAATTCTATATGTAAACTTTGAATTTGAACTACTGAGGAAAACTTTGAATTTTAGGCAAACTTTGAATTTGAACCAACACTTCAGTCCATTCCCCCTGGTGTGAGCTGCACAGTTTACTGAACTATTATAAACGTTAGGTTATCAATCCGATCTCTTCTGCGTCTACAAAACTTGTAGTCATGAGAAATGTGCTCGAGATGAGCTCCCAAGCTAGGGTAAATAGCCCCATTTGTAATAAAAAAAATTGGACCTACTCCAAATGAGCCAAATATTTTTTATTAACACCAAATCAATCTATATAGTGTAGATTCGAAGAATCACTATTTATTGAATTAATCTTTCTATTTGTACTTTTTTTCAAAAAAATATACTTTAATAGAAAAACCATTAAAAACACGTTTGCAATATGAAAATGGAAAACTAAGTTCACATCCTTCTAATTCACTTTGAAATTAAGCTTTGGTGATTTTTTTGATTTTTTTTTTAAATTTTCAAAAACCGAAGGGAAACCCTACCTCCTCTCCTTGGTTTCTATCAAACGTTGTACATGATAGCTCATATGTGTGAAGGTTTTTTCATGAAAATGTCCATAGACAAAGTTTATGATTTTTGGTTGGTAACATGTCACACAAGACAACATTGTGCGCAGGTTTCATATTTTTTTGATTTTTTTAAATTAATGGTGCTCATTTTACCTCGATTGTGCGAGCTAGGTTTTTTTCATGAAAATGGCCATAGACCAAGTTTAGTATTTTTCCTCGTTAGTGTGTCTTATAAAACAACGAACGACGAAGGTTTCATATTTTTCGATTTTTTTTAAATTAGTTATGCTCGGTCAAAGCCTTTGAAACCCCATTGACCATCTCAAAACCCCTCTAAACCCCGGGGGGTTTCGCCTGACCCTAGCTCCGAACGTCAGCCGTCCGATCATACCCTAGCGCCAAGCGACAGCCCTCAGATGTGGTCTTCTAGAAGTAACTCTGAGGGCAGGCTGCGAGCATGCTCCGTGCCGTTGGATCACATGGATGGCTCCACGTCGTTCGATCGTGGGGTGATCCGCGAGACTGTTTCAGATCGTAATGAAATACAGACACTTTGAATGGTTGGATGACTACGTTAAGCGGATTCAATTCAACGGGGCCCCAACCCGGGAGCTCAATCTGCCGTCAGCAACAACGAATTTGGTCTCTGAAAGTGCTGCTCTGACAGTTGGAGATGCACATGTGAAGGGGGAAATAAAGAAGATGAACAAGAACTTGAAGGAGATGACTCAATTGAACAAGCACGCGAATTTGATAGCTTTAAGATTTTATCCCTTTTATTTTTGTGTAGTTGCTCTAGGATTTGCTTACTTCCTGGTCATCACTCGTTAGAGATGTTATTAGTGTGGTGTCATGTGCTCTGGGATTTGTTTAAATTTGTGAATCATGTGCTCTACGATTTACTTAAATTTGTGGATCATGTGCTCTATGCTATGTGTTGCTTAATTTGTGGATCATGTCACTTTCGGATACCCATCAGTTTCGTCACTTTTGTACACTTTTAGTTTCTTCAGTTGCGTGAGAAAACACCGACCACAGAAGAAGAAAAAAAGGTAGGGCCCAAATTGAAACTAAGCTTTGGTTGGGCCATCTCATCGCGTTGAGTATCGAAGGCCCATGCGATGGCTCTGTTTTTTCCCTTGATTATTACCATGGTAAATCCATTTATTGCCATGCCGAACAAAAATAGTGCATGATGGTAAATTGATTTATTGTTGGACTTGCACATGTCAAATTTATTTGTACATATCATGGCAATTTCCTTCTGTATATTGCCTACGGCACAACACTTTCATTTTTTGACTACGGTATTATAAACAAGTTTTTGTTGCAAGAAAAATATTGTATACGCAATTTTTTGTTTTTGTTTTTTTATTAAGAACATGTCAGACTTAATTATGTAGATCATGATATACATCTGAAACCACGTCTAAAATAAAGTCCGGTGACACCATTAGAGTTTGCAAACTATTCAAAGATTAGCTTGTTTTTGTTCATACAATATACGGAATGGGGCCACCAACAATTCAAAAAAAATAGCTTTTCTTCTTCTTCTTTTCAACATCAACATGGCTCATTTTTTTAGCTTTAGGCACTGTTTGGAACCATCCAGATTATATAATCCAGTTTTTATAATCTATCATGTCTCCAAACGGAACTGATTATGGTGTAGATTATAAAAACTAGATGGACAGATTATTAAAAACTCATAATCGACTCTACACCAGCTAAAATCAGATTATGGATTGCTAATGACCCATTACCCTTGTAAAGTTGGAAATAATTACATTTCTACCACCGCCACCCTCCTCTTTTAAAAAACAGAGGGCAAAGAGGTCATTATGCAATGTAAAACCTGGATTACAGTTTATATAATCTCGCCTCCAAACATGTCCATCTGGATTATTTTTATAAATTAGATTATATAATCTACCTTCATAATCTAGATTATCATAATCTATTATGGTTTCAAACAGGGCCTTAGTTTCCTTTTTGACACTTCAACTACTCCATTATCCGTGCGTTCGAAAACTTGACCCTACTCTAAATGGGCGAAAACTTGCTGGTTTCATTGAGGAATGCACAAGGGCTCGTGTACGGCACCATATCCATCTAGCGATTTATCTCACGTCAAATAAGATAGAAATAGCAAGCAAAAACACTGATAACCAACGACATATCAAATAGGGATATAAATAGCAAGCATAACAAAGTTCACGGTAGAACCAACGACATAATTAAGTTAAAAATATATAAAATATAAAAAGCCCTAACACCCTAGGGCAAGACCGGGACCGGGACTTCACCACCATCTTCACTGCGCCTTCTCTTCACTGCTCGCTCTCCATGTCGTCCTGGCCGATGTAGTAGGGGACGCTGTGCATACCATCGCGGGTGGGGAAGATGCAGTCGAAGTTCGTGAAGATGTTGTGGGTTGTGAATGCGATGAATTTGCATCCACATCAAAACACCTTGCCGAGGAGGTAGTACACATCAAAACTGTTGGTGAAGGTGACGGTGAGCCCTATCGGCGGAGTCCTGGAGTGTGGACGCACTTCCTCCAGTCGAAATATCACCGGAGAGCCCGCCGGGAGGTGGGCGAAGCCCACACGGAGGAACCACTCAGCAAACTCCCTTTCACCCCTCCAGCGTGAGAACGCCCACACATGGAGCATCCTCTCCATGACGACGCCGACCGGATACCCTCTCTCCGGTACGGTCGGTGGGAGCACGAAGGTGGGGCCGTTGTACTGCATCATCGCCTCGCTTTGAGAGTGCTCTGGGTTTGGGTGTAGGGGGCGGCGCAAATGGATGTGAGGAGAATAGGTGGGGGTGGTGGTTTAAATAGGGAAAGGGGAAGGGAAGGGGAGTGGCACCGGCCGCGCTTTGGATTTGCTACGTTCAAACGAGCCGCGTCGATCGATATGCCACTTTAATTGCCAACAGGTTTTAATTGCCACGTTGAATAGATGCGAGTGGATCGAAAAGTGTGAAACAATGCTCTACATCAAGGAGACATGTGTGGGAAATGATACAAACCAGCGGCAGCAACCGTCCCTGCATCCGTGGCGGCTCGTGTGAAAATGAGGTCGGTCAGCGTCCGTGGCGGCTCGCGTCAAAAAGAGGCCGGTCAGCGTCCGTGGTGGCTCGCATGAAAAAGAGGCCGGTCAGCGCATCGCGGCGGCGGGCGGCGGCACATGCAGGTAGGCTAGCTACGTGCATGCATGCGCGCTAGCTGGACATGTCGTGCATGCATAACAGGCTTATGTCGTTGCGGCGCGCGCACGGCCCAATTCTAACCACGACCCAACGGGCTAACCGCGGCACCATCCGTCGTGACCTCACTCATCAGGTCCAACGGGCGACACAGTCAGCGCGGCCCCACTCGTCAGAGTTAACGGTCAAAGCACTGACCCGACGGCATCCACCGTTTGTGACCAGTTCTGAGGGTTTCGGCCAAGGGAGTGGGGGAAAGTGAGCAAAAGTTAAGAACGTGGGGATGAATGAGTATGGATAAGGAACGAGGGGCACATAAATAAAAATCCCTAACACTAAACGATTTATCAAGGGGTCCCCATAACAACCCCGGATGTGTTAGGAGCGCTGAGTTATGGAATAAAACACCGGTTCCCGAAGCTAAGGCGGCAACAGCGGAACAAATCACCCGACAAAAGACTAGGCCTTCCGCTATTTATCAAGTATATAGGTGCATTGATTAAATAGCAATTTAAATAGGATGATATCAAATTTCCCATGTTATCACATGGACCATCTAGCACCTGCAACTAGAAACGCTAATAAATTAGTGGTTGAGCAAGCCTAACTTAGCCAAACAATATTTGCTAGGAGGGGAGGTGTTTGAGGTTTCGTGGCAATGTTTGATGGCCTGTATATCATGTGGTGGGCAGCGGAGATGTAACGATAGAAATGAATCACTAAGCATACCAAAGGTAGAAACGGTGTCAAGGTCACGATCATCTTGCACGTGATTTCTTTAGAGTGGAACTATTCCTCATCTCCCTGCACGAATTCCCCGGACTCCTCGAACTCGTTTCTCGCCCCAGTAGCTACCCAAAATAAACAAACATCTAATAAACACCAGCAATTGATGATGTCACAGACAATATGATGCATGTATGCACAGCTCCAAACATGCACAGAAAACCACCCTACTCATACTACAAGTGCCACCTCATCACAAAATGACACTTTTAAAGAACTGCTCAAAACTGATTCCTTGGAATTTTCTACCCCAAATGCATATGTCATACTGCTATATTTGCATGCACAAAACACCACAAACAGCAAAAGAAACACTACACGGGATCAAGCTACACTAATGTCAAGAACAAGGGCTATTCTTGATATGCCAGATTTGGCATATACCAAATTAGGCAGATTCAATTTTAGGAATTATTCCAAAAATGAAATTTATCATTTTAAAAAAATAATTAAACAAATAAAGGAGAAATAAAAAAACATCTAAACTTAATCAGACAGGGGCCCACTGGTCATAGGTACCAGGGTCCCTAGTGCATGACATGTGGGCCCTCGGCCCACTTGTCAGTGGCACACACAGCACAACACACTGATAAAATAAAGGGCATGGTGGGGGTTCAAACCCATCACCTCTGCCTCACACACACAGCACCCCAACCACTAGGCTGAGACGGCTTAGTTGCACTAACAGGGGCTTCACGCAAGGTATTGTTGCCTGTTTGCCAAATCCACCACGCCAAAACAAGGGAAAACAACAAAAGGGGGGTTTTAATCTAAAGTGCGCGGGGGGGGGGGAGGTTCGAACCCGCGATGCTGTGTTGCGTGGGCGGCTCGGTTGCCCTAGGGGTGGTTCTGTCCATAGAGGGGGAGCTAGCTAGGAATAATTGGAAAAGGGGGTGCTTTCCTCTGCTTGCAGAGTACGCTCGCGACAAGCCTCGCCGGTGCACACACACTTGCGTTCTTCGTTGGGACACACCCCTCTGTTACGCCCTGGAACCTGCTACGCGAAGGTACACTTGAGCGGTACGGATCTAAGAGGAACTCGGCCATGCATGCACACATGCAGTACCTGCACCTGCGCACTGCTTCACCGGAGCAACCACGACGAGCCGTAGCTACGCGGGGCGGCGAGGCTAGCAGGAAGGAGAGGGGAAACGGAGTGGAGGCACGTGCTCACCGAGAGGGTAGAGAAGAAGGGCTGCTCGACGGAGAGGATCGATGGTGCTATGCTGCAGTCCACGTTCGCCGCAGGAGGAAGAAGAGGCTCATCGTCGACGTCGACGGAAGGAAACCTTGGCGCCGATCTTCGCAAAAATGGAATGCCCATGGCGTCCTCTTGCTCCTGGCAGGGTCGGTGAGGAGGGAGTCATGGCCCTATGGCGGTGACGAGCTCGGGCCGAAGCTCTCCACGGCGACGCGGGGCCTTGACGGCGCGAGGAAGGAGACAGGGGGAGAAGGCAACGGTTAGGGCAAGGAAGGCGGAGTAGTAGCTGTTGGTGTGGTCTTAAGGCTCGAAGCGGCGCTGGTGGCCGTCTCATGGAGGAGGAGCTCGATCTGGTGGTGGAGCACTGGTCATACAGGGAATGACGACAGCAAGGAGGAAGAAGGTCGTGTAGGTGGTCTCTGGGCCAAGACCAACACACCTCGGCCACACTCTCTCTCCCTCTAGTGCATGATTTTTTTTAAATAAACATAGCCCGAAAGATTGACATAATACAGGGGCCAAAAGGAAAAAGGTTTTTGACAAAATAAAATTACCTATGGTCTTCTAAAATCATGCCACAATTTATAAAAATAAATTGGGCAATTTTAGAAGAGTTCAAATAAAACCCTATTATTTAAAGGGATTTTTATTCCCGTGCCCCTGGTTCGTTAGCTCTACTCATTCATCCCCACGCTCTTAACTTTTTCTCACTTTTCCCCACTCCTTTGCCCGAAACCCTCAGAACTGGTCATAGCGGACGTTGCCGTTGGGTCAATGCTTTGACCGTTAACTCTGACGAGTGGGGCCACGCTGGACTATGTCGCCCGTTGGACCTGACAATTGGGGCCACGTCGAACGATGCCGCTATTCACTCGTTGGGCCGTGGTTAGATTGTTGGGCCCTGCGCGCCGTAACGACATGAGCCTGCTATGCATGCACGTAGCTAGCGTGCCTCCATGCGCTGATGCCCGCCGCCACGATGCGCTGACCTCCCCTCTTTTTACACACGAGCCGCCACGTATGCTGACCGGCCTCTTTCTGCATGCTAGCCGTCACGGACGCAGGGACGGTCGCTGCTGGGCCCTGCAGGCGCCGTAACGACATGAGCCTTCTATGCATGCACGTAGCTAGCCTACCTCCATGCGCTGATGCCCGCCGCCATGATGCGCTGACCTCCCCTCTTTCTGCACACGAGCCGCCACGTACGCTGACTGGCCTCTTTCTGCATGCTAGCCGCCACGGACGCAGGGACGGTCGTTGCTGCTCGTTCGTCTCATGTCACACGCTTGTCTCCCCAATCTGTTGGGGAACGTCGCATGGGAAACAAAAATTTTCCTACGCGCACGAAGACCTATCATGGTGATGTCCATCTACGAGAGGGGATGTGTGATCTACGTACCCTTGTAGACCGTACAGCAGAAGCGTTAGTGAACGCGGTTGATGTAGTGGAACGTCCTCACGTCCCTCGATCCGCCCCGCGAACTATCCCGCGAACAGTCCCACGATCTAGTACCGAACGGACGGCACCTCCGCGTTCCGCACACGTACAGCTCGACGATGATCTCGGCCTTCTTGATCCAGCAAGAGAGACGGAGAGGTAGATGAGTTCTCCGGCAGCGTGACGGCGCTCCGGAGGTTGGTGGTGATCTAATCTCAGCAGGGCTCCGCCCGAGCTCCGCAGAAACGCGATCTAGAGGTAAAACCGTGGAGGTATGTGGTCGGGCTGCCGTGGCAAAAGTTGTCTCAAATCAGCCCTAATACCTTAGTATATATAGGAGGGAGGGGGAGGGAAGAGGCAGCCTCAAACCCTCAAGGTTTGGCCGAAATTGGAGGTGGAGGAGTCCTACTCCAATCCTACTTGGAGTAGGATTCCACCTTCCCACTTGGAAACTCTTTCCACCTTGTGTTTTTTCCTTCTCAAACCTTATGGGCCTTAGTGGGAACTTATTCCAGCCCACTAGGGGCTGGTTTATCTCTTCCCATAGCCCATGATACCCCTTGGGGCGTGACACCCCTCCGATGGTCCCCGGCACCCCTCCCGGCACTCCCGGTACACTACCGATGAGCCCGAAACTTTTCCGGTAATGCACGAAAACCTTCCGGTAACCAAATGAGGTCATCCTATATATCAATCTTCGTTTCCGGACCATTCCGGAAACCCTCGTGACGTCCGTGATCTCATCCGGGACTCCGAACAACATTCGGTAACCAACCATATAACTCAAATACGCATAAAACAACGTCGAACCTTAAGTGTGCAGACCCTGCGGGTTCGAGAACTATGTAGACATGACCCGAGAGACTCCTCGGTCAATATCCAATAGCAGGACCTGGATGCCCATATTGGATCCTACATATTCTACGAAGATCTTATCGTTTGAACCTCAGTGCCAAGGATTCATATAATCCCGTATGTCATTCCCTTTGTCCTTCGGTATGTTACTTGCCCGAGATTCGATCGTTAGTATCCGCATACCTATTTCAATCTCGTTTACCGGCAAGTCTCTTTACTCGTTACGTAATACAAGATCCCGCAACTTACACTAAGTCACATTGCTTGCAAGGCTTGTGTGTGATGTTGTATTACCGAGTGGGCCCCGAGATACCTCTCCGTCACACGGAGTGACAAATCCCAGTCTCGATCCATACTAACTCAACGAACACCTTCGGAGATACCTGTAGAGCATCTTTATAGTCACCCAGTTACGTTGCGACGTTTGATACACACAAAGAATTCCTCCGGTGTCCGTGAGTTATATGATCTCATGGTCATAGGAACAAATACTTGACACGCAGAAAACAGTAGCAACCAAATGACACGATCAACATGCTACGTCTATTTGTTTGGGTCTAGTCCATCACATGATTCTCCTAATGATGTGATCCCGTTATCAAGTGACAACACTTGCCTATGGCCAGGAAACCTTGACCATCTTTGATAACCGAGCTAGTCAACTAGAGGCTTACTAGGGACAGTGTTTTGTCTATGTATCCACACAAGTATTGTGTTTCCAATCAATACAATTATAGCATGGATAATAAACGATTATCATGAACTAAGAAATATAATAATAACTAATTTATTATTGCCTCTAGGGCATATTTCCAACAGTCTCCCACTTGCACTAGAGTCAATAATCTAGTTCACATCACCATGTGATTCCAACGAATCCAACACCCATATAGTTCTGGGGTCTGGTCACGTCTTGCTCGTGAGAGAGGTTTTAGTCAACGGTTCTGAAACTTTCAGATCCGTGCGTTCTTTACAAATCTTTATGTCATCTTATAGATGC
The DNA here is from genome assembly GCF_904849725.1 of Hordeum vulgare subsp. vulgare. Classification (NCBI taxonomy): domain Eukaryota; kingdom Viridiplantae; phylum Streptophyta; class Magnoliopsida; order Poales; family Poaceae; genus Hordeum; species Hordeum vulgare. Next base: position 510,084,361 of record NC_058522.1, read on the forward strand.
TGCTACTACGTGCTATTCGGAAATGCTCCAAATATCTACTCGACTATATGAATCCGTTTCACTACTCATAGTTAATCGGATTAGTGTCAAAGCTTGCATCGACGTAACCCTTTATGACGAACTCTTTAACCACCTCCATAATCGAGAAAAATTCCTTAGTCCATTAGTTACTAAGGATAAATTTTGACCGCTGCTAGTGATTCAATCATGGATCACTCTCTATACCTCTCAACATACTTTGAGTCAAGGCACACATCAGGTGCGGTACACAGCATGGCATACTTTAGATTCTACGCCTAAGGCATAGAAGACGACCTTCGTCTATTCTCTTTATTCTGCCGGGGTCGGGTTTTGAGTCTTACTCAAATTCACACCTCACAACGCAACCAAGAACTCCTTCTTTGCTGATCTATTTTGAACTCCTTCAAAAACTTGTCAAGGCATGTATCTTGTCGAAACTTCCATTAAGCACTTTCGATCTATCTCCATAGATCTTTGATGCTCAACGTTCAAGTAGCGTAATCCAGGTACTCCTTTGAAAACTTCTTTCAAACAACCTTGTATGCTTTACAGAAATTCTACATTACTTCTGATCCACAATATGTCAACCACATATACCTATCAGAAATTCTATAGTGCTCCCACTCACTTCTTTGGAAATACAAGTTTCTCATAAACCTTGTACAAACCCAAAATCTTTGATCATCTCATCAAAGTGTATATTCCAACTCCGAGATGCTTGCACCAGTCCATTGAAGGATCACTGGAGCTTGCATACTTGCTAGTATCTTTAGGATCGACAAAACCTTCTGGTTGTATCACATACAATGTTTGCTCAAGGAAACCGTCGAGAAAACAATGTTTTGACATCCTACGTGCAATATTTCATAAATAATGCATCAACAACTAACATAATTCTAACAGACTTTTAGCATCGCTACGAGTGAGAAAGTCTCATCATAGTCAACTTTTGATCTTATCGAAAACATCTTTGCGACAAGTCGAGCGTTTCTTAATAGTGACTTATCACCATCATCGTCTGTCTTCTTTTAAAGATCCATTTTTACTCAATAGTCCTATGACCATCAAGTAGTTCTACCAAAGTCTACACTTTGTTTTCACACATGGATCCTCTCTCGGATTTCATGGCTTCCAGCCATTTGTCGGAATCTGGGCCCACCATCGCTTTCTCCATAACTCGTAGGTTCACTGTTGCTCAACAACATGACCTCCAAGACAGGGTTACCGTACTACTCTGCAGCAGTACGCGACCTTGTCGACCTACGAGGTTTGTAGTAACTTGATTCGAAGCTCAATGATCATCATCATCAGCTTCCACTTCAATTTGTGTAGGAGCCATATGAACAACTTCCTGCGCCCTGCTACACACTGGTTGAAGTGATGGTTCAATAACCTCATCAAGTTCTACTACCCTCCCACTCAATTCTTTCGAGAGAAACCTTTCCTCGAGAAAGGATCCGTTTCTAGAAACAAACACTTTGCTTTCGGATCTGAGATAGGAGATGCACCCAACTGTTTTGGATATCCTATGAAGATGCATTTATCCGCTTTGGGTTCGAGCTTATCAGACTGAAACTTTTTCACATAAGTGTCGAAACCCCAAACTTTCAAGAAACGACAGTTTAGATTTCTCTAAACCTCAGTCTATACTGTGTCATCTCAACGGAAATACGCGGTGCCCTATTTAAAGTGAGTGCGGTTGTCTCTAATGCATAACCCATAAACGATAGTGGTAATTCGATAAGAGACATCATAGTATGCACCATACCAAATAGTGCGTGGCTATGACGTTCAGACACATCATCACACTATGATGTTCCAGGTGGCATGAACTGCGAAACAATTTCCACATTGTCTTAACTGTGTACCAAAACTCGTAACTCAGATATTCATTTCCATGATCATATCGTAGACAGTTTATCCTCTTGTTACGACGAACTTCACTCTGAAACGGAATTGAACTTTGCAACATTTTAGACTTGTGATTCATTAAGTAAATACTCCTGTATCTACTCAAGTCATCAGTGAAGTAAGAACATAATGATATCCACTGCGTGCCTCAGCACCCATTGGACTGCATACATCAAAATGTATCACTTCCAACAAGTTACTATCTTATTTCATCTCAATGAAAACAAGGCCTTGCTCATGTGGTATGATTTGCATGTCACTAGTGATTCGAAATCAGGTGAGTACAAAGATCCATCAGCATGGAGCCTCTTCATGCAATTTATACTAACATGACTCAAGCGACAGTGCCACAAGTAAGTGGTACTATCATCATCAACTCGTATCTTTTGGCACCAATATCATGAACATGTGTAACACTACGATCGAGATTCAATAAACCATTGAAGGTGATTATTCAAGAAAATAGAGTAACCATTATTCTCTTTAAATGAATAATCGTATTGCAATAAACACGATCCAATCATGTTCATGCTTAACGCAAGCACCAAATAACAATTATTTATGTTTAACACCAATCCCGATGGTAGACGGAGCGTGCGACGTTTGATCATATCAATCTTGGAAACACTTCCAACACGTATCGTCACCTCGCCTTTAGCTAGTCTCCGTTTGTGCCGTAGCTTTCATTTCGCGTCACTAATAACTTAGCAACCGAACCGGTATCCAATACCCTCGTGCTACTAGGAGTACTAGTAAAGTACACATCAACATCATGTATATCAAATACACTTCTTTCGACTTTTGCCAGCCTTCTTATCTACCAAGTATCTTGAGTTGCTCCGCCTCAGTGATTGTTCCCCTCATTATGGAAGCACTTAGTCTCGGGTTTGGGTTTAATCCTGGGTCTCTTCATTAGTGCAGCAACTGTTTTGCCGTTTCACGAAGTATCCCTTCTAGCCCTTGCCTTTCTTGAAACTTAGTGGTTTTACAAACCATCAACTATTGATGCTCCTTCTTGATTTCTACTTTCGCAGTGTCAAACATCGCGAATCGCTCAAGGATCATTGTATGTATCCTTGATATGTTATAGTTCATCACGAAGCTCTCACAGCTTGGTGGCAGTGACTTTGGAGAACTATCACTATCTCATCTGGAAGATTAACTCCCACTTGATTCAAGCGATTGTCGTACTCAGACAATCTGAGCACATGCTCAACGATTGAGCCTTTTCTCCTGTGCTTTGTGGACAAAGAATCTTGTCGGAGGTCTCGTACCTCTTAACAAGGGCACAAGCATGAAATCACAATTTCATCTCTTTAGAACATCACTTATGTTCCGTGACGTTTTACAACGTTTTCGGCGCCTTGCTTCTAAGCCATTAAGTATTTTTGTACTGAACTATCGTGTAGTCATCAGAAACGTGTATGTCGGATGTTCACAGCATCCACAGACGACGCTCGAGGTGCAGCACACCGAGTGGTGCATTAAGGACATAAGCCTTCTGTGCAGCAATGAGGACAATCCTCGGTTTTACAGACTCAGTCTGCAAAGTTTGCTACTATCAACTTTCAACTAAATTTTCTCTAGGAACATATAAAACAGTAGAGCTATAGCGCAAGCTACATCGTAATTTGCAAAGACCATTAGACTATGTTCATGACAATTAGTTCAATTAATCATATTACTTAAGAACTCCCACTCAAAAAGTACATCTCTCTAGTCATTTGAGTGGTACATGATCCAAATCCACTATCTCAAGTCCGATCATCACGTGAGTCGAGAATAGTTTCAGTGGTAAGCATCTCTATGCTAATCATATCAACTATACAATTCATGCTCGACCTTTCGGTCTCATGTGTTCCGAGGCCATGTCTGCACATGCTAGGCTCGTCAAGCTTAACCCGAGTGATCCGCGTGCGCAACTGTTTTGCACCCGTTGTATGTGAACGTTGAGTCTATCACACCCGATCATCACGTGGTGTCTCGAAACGACGAACTGTAGCAACGGTGCACAGTCGGGGAGAACACAATTTCGTCTTGAAATTTTAGTGAGAGATCACCTCATAATGCTACCGTCATTCTAAGCAAAATAAGGTGCATAAAAGGATTAACATCACATGCAATTCATAAGTGACATGATATGGCCATCATCACGCGCTTCTTGATCTCCATCACCAAAGCACCGGCACGATCTTCTTGTCACCGGCGTCACACCATGATCTCCATCATCATGATCTCCATCAACGTGTCGCCATCGGGGTTGTCGTGCTACTCATGCTATTACCACTAAAGCTACATCCTAGCAAAATAGTAAACGCAACTGCAAGCACAAACGTTAGTTTAAAGACAACCCTATGGCTCCTGCCGGTTGCCGTACCATCGACGTGCAAGTCGATATTATCTATTACAACATGATCATCTCATACATCCAATATATCACATCACATCGTTGGCCATATCACATCACAAGCATACCCTGCAAAAACAAGTTAGACGTCCTCTAATTTTGTTGTTGCATGTTTTACGTGGTGACCATGGGTATCTAGTAGGATCGCATCTTACTTACGCAAACACCACAACGGAGATATATGAGTTGCTATTTAACCTCATCCAAGAACCTCCTCGGTCAAATCCGATTCAACTAAAGTTGGAGAACCCGACACTTGCCAGTCATCTTTGAGCAACGGGGTTACTCGTAGCGATGAAACCAGTCTCTCGTAAGCGTACGAGTAATGTCGGTCCAAGCCGCTTCAATCCAACAATACCGCGGAATCAAGAAAAGACTAAGGAGGGCAGCAAAACGCACATCACCGCCCACAAAAACTTTTGTGTTCTACTCGAGAAGACATCTACGCATGAACCTAGCTCATGATGCCACTGTTGGGGAACGTCGCATGGGAAACAAAAATTTTCCTACGCGCACGAAGACCTATCATGGTGATGTCCATCTACGAGAGGGGATGTGTGATCTACGTACCCTTCTAGACCGTACAGCAGAAGCGTTAGTGAACGCGGTTGATGTAGTGGAACGTCCTCACGTCCCTCGATCCGCCCCGCGAACTATCCCGCGAACAGTCCCACGATCTAGTACCGAACGGACGGCACCTCCGCGTTCCGCACACGTACAGCTCGACGATGATCTCGGCCTTCTTGATCCAGCAAGAGAGACGGAGAGGTAGATGAGTTCTCCGGCAGCGTGACGGCGCTCCGGAGGTTGGTGGTGATCTAATCTCAGCAGGGCTCCGCCCGAGCTCCGCAGAAACGCGATCTAGAGGTAAAACCGTGGAGGTATGTGGTCGGGCTGCCGTGGCAAAAGTTGTCTCAAATCAGCCCTAATACCTTAGTATATATAGGAGGGAGGGGGAGGGAAGAGGCAGCCTCAAACCCTCAAGGTTTGGCCGAAATTGGAGGTGGAGGAGTCCTACTCCAATCCTACTTGGAGTAGGATTCCACCTTCCCACTTGGAAACTCTTTCCACCTTGTGTTTTTTCCTTCTCAAACCTTATGGGCCTTAGTGGGAACTTATTCCAGCCCACTAGGGGCTGGTTTATCTCTTCCCATAGCCCATGATACCCCTTGGGGCGTGACACCCCTCCCGATGGTCCCCGGCACCCCTCCCGGCACTCCCGGTACACTACCGATGAGCCCGAAACTTTTCCGGTAATGCACGAAAACCTTCCGGTAACCAAATGAGGTCATCCTATATATCAATCTTCGTTTCCGGACCATTCCGGAAACCCTCGTGACGTCCGTGATCTCATCCGGGACTCCGAACAACATTCGGTAACCAACCATATAACTCAAATACGCATAAAACAACGTCGAACCTTAAGTGTGCAGACCCTGCGGGTTCGAGAACTATGTAGACATGACCCGAGAGACTCCTCGGTCAATATCCAATAGCGGGACCTGGATGCCCATATTGGATCCTACATATTCTACGAAGATCTTATCGTTTGAACCTCAGTGCCAAGGATTCATATAATCCCGTATGTCATTCCCTTTGTCCTTCGGTATGTTACTTGCCCGAGATTCGATCGTTAGTATCCGCATACCTATTTCAATCTCGTTTACCGGCAAGTCTCTTTACTCGTTCCGTAATACAAGATCCCGCAACTTACACTAAGTCACATTGCTTGCAAGGCTTGTGTGTGATGTTGTATTACCGAGTGGGCCCCGAGATACCTCTCCGTCACACGGAGTGACAAATCCCAGTCTCGATCCATACTAACTCAACGAACACCTTCGGAGATACCTGTAGAGCATCTTTATAGTCACCCAGTTACGTTCCGACGTTTGATACACACAAAGAATTCCTCCGGTGTCCGTGAGTTATATGATCTCATGGTCATAGGAACAAATACTTGACACGCAGAAAACAGTAGCAACCAAATGACACGATCAACATGCTACGTCTATTTGTTTGGGTCTAGTCCATCACATGATTCTCCTAATGATGTGATCCCGTTATCAAGTGACAACACTTGCCTATGGCCAGGAAACCTTGACCATCTTTGATAACCGAGCTAGTCAACTAGAGGCTTACTAGGGACAGTGTTTTGTCTATGTATCCACACAAGTATTGTGTTTCCAATCAATACAATTATAGCATGGATAATAAACGATTATCATGAACTAAGAAATATAATAATAACTAATTTATTATTGCCTCTAGGGCATATTTCCAACACAATCCACTCGCATCTGTTCAACGTGGCAATTAAAGTGGCGAGCCGCCATGATTTCTACACGCTAGCCGCCAAGATAAGCCTGCTATGCATGCAGGACATGAACCACCTGCCTGCCTGCCAGCATGCGTCGATGCGCCCCGCCACGGATGCAGCCTTCTTGTGAGCCGCCACGGGTCGCAGCGTCTGTCGCCTCCTCGATCGATTCACAGTTCACACCATCTCAGCCTTTGACCACCGCAGCATCAATTCAGCATGGCAGTTAAACTCTAGGGCATACCGATCGACATGCGCCGCCATGATACCGAGCTAGGCTGCGTGCATGCATGCCGTCACAGACGCAAGGACAGTCGCTGCCACTGGTTCCTCTCTTCTCGCACGCATCTCCACCTTCCAAATGCCAGAGACCAAGGCTAGGGTGCAGTGCTACATTTAGGGTTACGGTTTAGGTATTTTAGAGTTTAGGGCTTTGAAGCATCAACAAAAAGCATGTAATATATGTTTTGAAGCATCAGCATTTTGAAGCATCAACAAACATAGCTCAGAGAGCATAATAACGAAAGCATACATGCTGAAGCATCAACAAACATAGCTCAGAGAGCATAATAACGAAAGAATACAATATAGGGAAGCCTACGATATATATCCTACATACTGCCTAGTGCACTATGTGTCTTCGTAGTCGGAGATGGCTTGATCCGCCTGCGCCATAGCCTGGTCCTCCTAGGGCACCACATGTGCCTCCTCCTGCGCCGCCCGCGCTGCCTGCATCTGCTGCTGACAAAGACGTCGGGCCTGCGCAGCTGCTTCCGAGCAGATGGAGTTGAGGATCGCCACTTGGTCGGGCCACAAATAGTAGATCGGCGGTGCCTCCACATCCGGCTCCTGCGGCGATGCCTCCACCTCCGGCTCCTGCGGTGGTGCTACAACAACAAAAGTCCTTCCCCGGCAATGGTGCCAGAGATCCTTCTGTCGTCTCTTGAGCTTGCGTTCGTTTTTCCCTTGAAGAGGAAAGGGTGATGCAGCATAGGAGCAGTAAGTATTTCCCTCAGTTTGAGAACCAAGGTATCAATCCAGTAGGAGAATCTCGTCAACTCCACAGTATCTGCGCAAACACAAAAGAGCTTGCACCCAACGCTTTAAAGGGGTTGTCAATCCCTTCAAGATTGTTTCCAAAGTGAGATCTGAAGGCGGAAAGTGCAACGAAGTAAAAAGTGTAAGGCTAAAAATATGGTGTGGAGTAGACCCAGGAGCCATAGTGTTCACTAGAGGCTTCTCTCATAATAGCAAATATCACGGTGGGTAAACAAATTACTGTCGAGCAATTGATAGAACCACGCAAAGTCATGACGATATCTAAGGCAATGATCATACATATAGGCATCACGTCCGAGACAAGTAGATTGATACTTTCTGCATCTACTATTATTACTCCACACATCAACCGCTATCCAGCATACATCTAGTGTATTGAGTTCATGACGAACAGAGTAACGCCTTAAGCAAGATGGCATGATGTAGAGGGATAATCTCAAACCAATGATGAAAACCTCATCTTTTTACCCTTGATGGCAACAACATGATGCGTGCCTCGCTACCCCTTCTGTCACTGGGTGAGGTCAACGCACGGTATGAACCCAAAACCAAGCACTTCTCCCATTGCAAGAATCATAGATCTAGTTGGCCAAACAAAACCCACAACTCGAAGAGAATTACAAGGATATGAAATCATGCATAAGAGAGATCACAAGAAACTCAAATAATATTCATAGATAATCTGATCATAAATCCACAATTCATCGGGTCTCGACAAACACACCGCAAAAGAAGATTGCATCGGATAGATCTCCATGAAGATCATGGAGAACTTTGTATTGAAGATCCAAGAGAGAGAGAAGAAGCCATCTAGTTACTAGCTATGCACCCGTAGGTCTATGGTGAACTACACACGCATCATCAGAGAGGTCATGGTGTTGATGAAGAAGCCCTCCGTGTCCGAATCCCCCCTCCGCAAGGGCACCAGAACGTGCCCCATATGGGATCTTGCGGAGACAGAAGCTTGCGGCGGCGGAAAAGTACTTTCGATGATCTCCTGGTTTTTTATGGAATTTATGTGAATATATAGGCGCAAAACCTAGGGCAGAGGAGGTCTAGGGGGCCCACAAACCTGGTGGCCGCGGCCTCCCCCCTGGCCGTGGTGAGGGGGCTTGTGGGGCCCCTGGGGACCCCCTGCCTTGGCTTTCAAGTCTCCTGATCTTCTTCTGTTATGGAAAAAATCTTTTCGGAGATTTTATTCCGTTTGGACTCCATTTCAAATTCTCCTCTGAAAGGGGTCAAAAACATGGAAAAACAGGAACTGGCACTTGGCACTGAGTAAATAAGTTAGTCCCAAAAAATATATAAAAGGCATGCAAAACATCCAAAGTTTGACAAGATAATAGCATGACACCATAAAAAATTATATATACGTTGGAGACGTATCAAGCATCCCCAAGCTTAACTCCTGCTCCTCCTCGAGTAGGGAAGTGATAAAGAATGAATTTTTGATGTGGAATTCTACCTAGCATAGTTGTCCATTGCAACTTCTTTCACGTGACATGAATGTTCAGATCCGTAAGATTTGAAACAATAGTTTTCTATTGACATGAAAACAATAATACTTCAAGCAAACTAGCAAAGTAACCATGAACTTTCAAAATAACAAGGCCAAGGAAAGTTATCCCTACAAAATCATATAGTCTGGCTATGCTCCATCATCCTCACACAACTAATGTAAATCATGCACAACCCTGGTATTGGCCAAGTAATTGTTTTCGCACTCTTACTTTCTCAAACTTTTTATAACTATCACGCAATACATGAGCGTGAGCCATGGATATAGCACTATAGGTGGAATAGAGTGTGGTGGTGGTTGTGAGACAAAAAGGAGGAGATGGTCACATTGACTCGGCGTATCAAAGGGCTATGGAGATTCGCATCAATAGATATCAATGTGAATGAGTAGGGATTACCATACAAGAGATGCACTAGAGCTATAAGTATGTGAAAGCTCAAAAGGAGAACTAGTGGGTGTGCATCCAACTTGCTTGCTCACGAAGACCTAGGGCAATTTTGAGGAAGCCCGTCATTGGAATATACAAGCCAAGTTATATAAGGAAGATTCCCACTAGCATAAGGTAGTGGAAAAGCAAGAAGCTCTCAATCATGAAGAACATGGTGCTATTATGAAGCACAAGTGTGGAAAAATATAGTAGCATTGTCCCTTCTCTCTTTTTTTTATTTGGGCTCTTGGGCCTCTTTTTTTTCTTTTCTTTTCTCCCTCTTTTTTTTTACTTGGGCTCTTTGGCCTATTTTTTATTCCTCACATGGGACAATGCTCTAATAATGATGATCATCACACTTTTATTTACTCACAGCTCAAAGCTCAAAACGATGATGACTCTATAAGAAATGCCTCCGGCAGTGTACCGGGATGTGCAACGATCTAGCATGGTGTATGACGTTGAAAACATCTCGCTATCTATCTTACGATCATGCAATGGCAATATGAGAGTGACGGCACAAGTCATGACACGGAACGGTGGGAGTTGCATGGCAATATATCTCGGAATGGCTATGAAAATGCCATAGTAGGTAGGTATGGTGGCTGTTTTGAGGAAGGCATATGGTGGGTTTGTGTACCGGCGAGAATTGCGCGGCACTAGAGAGGCTAGCAATGGTGGAAGGTGAAAGTGCATCTATACCATGGACTCACATTAGTCATGAAGAACTCACATACTTGTTGCGAAAGTTTTTATTAGTAATCGAAACAAAGTGCTAAATGCATACTCCTAGGGGAAGGGTTGGTAGGTGTTAACCATCGCGCGATCCCGACCTCAACACAAAGGATGACAATCAATAGATCAATTATGCTCCGACTTCCTAACATAGCGGTTCGCCATACGTGCATGCTACGGGAATCACTAACTTCAACACAAGTATTTCTAGATTCACAACACCCTACTAACATAGCTCTTAATATTACCAAATCCACGTCTCAAAACTAAATGAGAGGAAACAAAACTTCTCTTTCTACTCAATGCACATGAAGATGGAGGTTTTTGCATCCTATTTGGGTACCTATCACCTTTGGGACTACTTTCATAGCATAAGCCAACTACCAAGTTACGCACCGCCGTGCTCTAAAACATATGAGTGAAGCACATAGAGCAAAAGTATCCAGCTCAAAATATATAAGTGAAGCACTATGAGCATTCTAGCAAAATCACGATGAGTGCATGTCTCTCCCTCTCAAAAAGGTGTGCATCAAGGATAATTGTGAAACAACAAAAAGAAAAGACTCTTAAGATACAAGACGCTCCAAGAAAAACACATATCATCTGGTGAATAAAAATATAGCTCCAAGTAATGTTACCGATGGATTGAAGACGAAAGAGGGGATGCCTTCCCGGGGCATCCCCAAGCTTAGGATTTTTGGTGTCCTTGAATATGGCTTGGGGTGCCTTGGGAATCCCCAAGCTTGAGCTCTTTCCACTCCTTATCTCTTTGTCCATGAGAATATCACCCAAAACTTGAAAACTTCACAACACAAAGCTTAAATAGAAACTCTGATAACATTAGCACAAGAAAACAAACTACCACTTCTTTTGGTACTGTAGCAAACTTGAATACTATCTATATTGGTGTTGGGCTACTGTATTCTCACTTTTCCATGGCTAGTACCCCCCCCCCCCCCGATACTAACCATAGTTTCATCAAAACAAGCAACCAACTCAACAAAAACAGAATATGTCAAAAACAGACCAGTCTGTATCAATCTGTATACTTCGTATACTTCTGGTACCTAAACAATTCTGACAAATTACGACTGCGTGGGAAAAAGGCACATCAACCATCAGCAAAAAGAATCAAATCAAGTGCTCTTTCTGAATAAAAATGAAAAATTATCTCGTGAGCGAATAGTTTCTGTCTTTTTCCAGCAGGATCAAACAACCATCACCAAGACTAGTCATAAAGGTTTTGCTTGGCTCAAACACAAAAAGAAACACAAAAAACAGAATCACAACAGAATCATGATGGTGTGGACGCAACAAAGCAGAAAGAAAAAGATAAATTCATTGGGTTGCCTCCCAACAAGCGCTATTGTTTAACGCCCTTAGCTAGGCATAAAAGCGAAAGAATCACGTATCGTCGTCTTTGGTGCTCAAACCATAAGTGGCCCTCATCATGGATTCATAAGGCAATCTTATTTTCTTTCTAGGAAAGTGTTCCATGCCCTTCCTTAAAGGAAATTGAAATCTAATATTCCCTTCCTTCATATCGATGATAGCACCGATGTTCCTTAGGAAAGGTCTACCAAGAATAATAGGGCATGTAGGATTGCAATCAATGTCAAGCACAATGAAATCCACGGGTACATAGTTCCTATTTGCAATAATAAGAACATCATTTATCCTTCCCATGGGTTTCTTGACAGTAGAATCCGCAAGATGCAAATTAAGAGAACACTCTTCAATCTCATTAAAACCCAGAACATCACATAAAGACTTTGGAATCGCAGAAACACTAGCAGCCAAATCACACAAAGCATTGCATTCATAGTTTTTTATTTTGATTTTGATGGTAGGTTCCCACTCATCATGAAGCTTTCTAGGGATAGAGACTTCCAGTTCAAGTTTCTCTTCAAGAGATTTTATCATAGCTTCGACGATATGATCGGTAAAGGCCTTGTTTTGGCTATAAGCATGTGGAGAGTTTAACATGGATTGCATCAAGGAAATGCATTCAATCAAGGAGCAACCATAATAATTGAATTCCTTGAAATCTACGGTAGTAATTTCATTACTACTCAAAATTTTAACATCTTCTACTCCACTTTCAATGCTTTTAGCATCAAGATAGATGGACTCCGAATCATTGGGGCACTTTTCAACCAAAGGGGATTCATATCCAGCCCCATAATCATTAGGTTTGACACAAGAAAACAAAGATTCAATGGGAGTCACACCAAGCACTTTAAGATCTTCGTGATTCTTATCACGAGAACACGCCTTTTTAAGCCATTCATGTCTAGCATGAATTTGGGCGGTTCTTTCTTTGCTCTCAATCATGGAAACACGCATAGCTTTCAAAGTTTCATACATGTTGATCTTAGGAGGAGCACATTTAACTTTCAAAGCATCAACATCACTAGACATTCTATCAACGCTCTTAGCCAAATCGTCAATTTTGAGTAGTTTTCCCTCTATGGACGCATTGAAAATCTTTTGTGAGTTGTTGAACTCTTTGATATTACTCTCTAGATCAGAGGGTAATCTATTGTAATTTCCATGCGTATTGTTGTAGGAGCTGCCAAAGTTATTAGAGGAGTTACTAGGAAAAAGCCTAGGAACATAGTTTCCTCTAAAAGCATTGTTGTTGCCAAAAATATTACTACCAACAAAGTTAACGTCCAAGCTAGCGTTGCTACTCTCAATCAAGGAAGACAAGGGCATATCAATCGGATCTAAAGGAGCACTTCTACTAGTAACCAAATTCATTAACTCGTCCATCTTAGCACTCAACGAGTTAATTTCTTCTATAGCGTGTACCTTCTTACTAGTAGGTGACCTTTCAGTGTGCCACTGAGAGTAATTTGTCATGATGTTGTCTAGGAGCTTTGTGGCTTCCCCTAGCGTGATTTCCATGAACGTTCCACCTGAGGCGGAGTCCAAGATAGTTCTAGAAGAGAAATTCAAGCCAGCGTAAAAGATTTGAATAATCATCGAAAGACTCAAGCCATGAGCGGGACAATTTCTAATCATCAATTTCATTCTCTCCCAAGATTGTGCAACATGTTCATGATCAAGTTGCTTGAAATTCATGATATCGTTACGGAGAGAGATGATCTTAGCCGGCGGAAAATACTTGGATATATAAGCATCTTTGCACTTATCCCAAGAACCGATACTATTTTTGGGCAAAGAAGAAAACCAAGTTTTTGCGCGATCTCGCAACAAGAAAGGAAAAAGCTTCAATTTAATCACGTCATTATCCACATCTCTCTTCTTTTGCATATCGCACAGCTCAATGAAGGTATTGAGATGGGATGCGGCATCTTCACTAGGAAGGCCGGAGAATTGCACTTTCATAAGAAGATTCAGAAAAGCGGCATTGATTTCGTATGACTCCGCACTAGTGGCGGGAGAAATCGGAGTACTAATAAAATCATTATTATTAGTATTCGAGATGTCAAAAAGTTTGGTGTTTTCATTCATGGTGACTCCGGCAAACAAGCAAGCACACAAGCGAACAAAGGGCAAGCGATAAAAAGGGCGAACGAAAAGGCACACGGCAAAGGCAAACGAAAAAGGCAAATTGTGAAGTGGGGGAGAGGAAAACGAGAGGCAACTCGCAAACAAAGTAAATGCAAGAGATGAGTTTGCGACACTTACTTGGATGAGTTCTTGACTTGATACTCCCCGGCAACGGCGCCATAAATCCTTCTGCTATGGCAACAAAAGTCCTTCCCCGGCAATGGTTCCAGAGATCCTTCTGTCGTCTCTTGAGCTTGCGTTGGTTTTTCCCTTGAAGAGGAAAGGGTGATGCAGCACAGGAGCACTAAGTATTTCCCTCAGTTTGAGAACCAAGGTATCAATCCAATAGGAGAATCTCGTCAAGTCCAGAGTACCTGCGCAAACACAAAAGAGCTTGCACCCAACGCTTTAAAGGGGTTGTCAATCCCTTCAAGATTGTTTGCAAAGTGAGATCTGAAGGCGGAAAGTGCAACGAAGTAAAAAGTGTAAGGCTGAAAATATGGTGTGGAGTAGACCCGGGGGCCATAGTGTTCACTAGAGGCTTCTCTCATAATAGCAAATATCACGGTGGGTAAACAAAATACTGTCGAGCAATTGATAGAATCGCGCAAAGTCATGACGATATCTAAGGCAATGATCATACATATAGGCATCACGTCCGAGACAAGTAGATTGATACTTTATGCATCTACTATTATTACTCCACACATCAACCGCTATCCAGCATACATCTAGTGTATTGAGTTCATGACGAACAGAGTAACGCCTTAAGCAAGATGGCATGATGTAGAGGGATAATCTCAAACCAATGATGAAAACCTCATCTTTTTACCCTTGATGGCAACAACATGATGCGTGCCTCGCTACCCCTTCTGTCACTGGGTGAGGTCAACGCACGGTATGAACCCAAAACCAAGCACTTCTCCCATTGCAAGAATCATAGATCTAGTTGGCCAAACAAAACCCACAACTCGAAGAGAATTACAAGGATATGAAATCCTGCATAAGAGAGATCACAAGAAACTCAAATAATATTCATAGATAATCTGATCATAAATCCACAATTCATCGGGTCTCGACAAACACACCGCAAAAGAAGATTGCATCGGATAGATCTCCATGAAGATCATGGAGAACTTTGTATTGAAGATCCAAGAGAGAGAGAAGAAGCCATCTAGTTACTAGCTATGCACCCGTAGGTCTATGGTGAAGTACACACGCATCATCAGAGAGGTCATGGTGTTGATGAAGAAGCCCTCCGTGTCCGAATCCCCCCTCCGGCAGGGCACCAGAACGTGCCCCATATGGGATCTTGCGGAGACAGAAGCTTGCGTTGGCGGAAAAGTACTTTCGATGATCTCCTGGTTTTTTATGAAAATTATGGGAATATATAGGCGCAAAACCTAGGGCAGAGGATGTCCAGGGGGCCCACAATCCTGGTGGCCGCGGTGAGGGGGCTTGTGGGGCCCCTCGGGACCCCTTGCCTTGGCTCTCAAGTCTTCCGATATTCTTGTGTTACGAAAAAAATCTTTTCGGTGATTTTATTCTGTTTGGACTCCGTTTCAAATTCTCCTCTGAAAGGGGTCAAAAACATGGAAAAAACAGGAACTGACACTTGGCACCGAGTTAATAAGTTAGTCCCAAAAAATATATAAAAGGCATGCAAAACATCCAAAGTTTGACAATATGATAGCATGAAACCATAAAAAATTATAGATACGTTGGAGACGTATCAGGTGGCGCCTCCACCTCCGGCTCCTATGGCACCGCCACCTCCTCCGGCGATGCCTCCACCTCCGGCTCCTGTGGCGGTGCCTCCTCCTCCGTCTCCTCGAAATCCTCTAGAGGTAGCCTCGCTTGCCTCCGGATTTGGGCGCGCCGAAGGAGGTAGAGACATTCTTCGATTGTGTAGTATTGGCGGTCTGGTGGCATGGCTGATGGGCTGGGAGAGGGGAGTGCTCGGGTCCCGGCGGGAAAACGTAGCAGGCGAATGAGCTACGGCTGGGGGAGGGGGGTGTCCGTTCGGCTTAAATAGCCATTGTAACCTAAACCCTAAACCGCCTCGTTTTCACACCCACTGCGGCATCAGGAGTGTACACACGTGGGAAACTGTGGTTGGTTTGATGAGTGGACTATGATCGGGGTCAAATGTGAAAGAGCCAGCACGTTCACACATGATGCAAAAAACAATGCGAAAAAACGATGCAAAAAACGACGTGATTCGACGGCCCAACTAGAGCTTGGTTTCCTTTTGGGCCCAACACCACCTTTTTTCGTGGAGTCAGTGGTGGGCAAGCAGCCGAGCACAACCAACGGGGTCGCCTCTCGTGGATCGCCCCACAATCCAACGACGCGGAGCTGTCCTTGTGATCCAATGGCCCGGAGCCTGCACGCAGTCTGCCCACCGAATTCCTTCTAGAAGACCACATCCGAGGGCTGTCGCTTGGCACCAGAGTGTGATCGGACGGCTCACGTTGGGAGCTAGGGTTAGGCGAAACCCCGCGGGGTTTGGAGGGGTTTTGAGGTGGTCAACGGGGTTACAAAAGCTTTGACTGAGCATAACTAATTTAAAAAAAATCAAAAAAATATGAAACCTTTGTCGTTTGTTGTTTTATAAGACACACTAACGAGGAAAAATACTAAACTTGGTCTATGGTCATTTTCATGAAAAAAAACCTAGGTGGCACGATCGAGGTCAAATGAGCACCATTAATTTAAGAAAATAAAAAAAATATGAAACCTGCGCACAATGTTGTCTTGTTTGATATGTTACCAACCAAAAATCATAAAATTGGTTTATGGTCATTTTCATGAGAAAACCATCACACATATGAGCTATCACATACAAGATTTCATAGAGTCGAAGGAAATGAGGTAGGGTTACCTTCTGTTTTTGAAAAATTTAAAAAAATCAAAAAATCACCAAAGCTTTATTTCAAAGTGAATAAGAAGGATCTGAACTTAGTTTTACATTTTCATTTTTTAAACGTGTTTTTAATAGTCTTTGTATTAAAGCATATTTTTCAAAAGAAAATGTAAAAATATGAAGATTAATTCAAAAAACAGTGAGACTTCGAATCTACACTATATAGATTGAATAGGTGTTCATACAAAACATTTGGCTCATTTAGAGTAGGTCCAAAAAAACTTGATTAGAAATGGGGCTGTTTACCCTAGCCTGGGAGCTCATTTGGAGTATATTTTGAATCTACACTATATAGATTGAATCCATCACTAGTAGTCAATTGAAAATTTAGATATGCACACATGACACATTGATCATAGGGCTAATATACTTCCAATATCAAAAATGTTTTAGAAGTGGGTTTTTTTATTTTTGTGCCCCTTAGCTCTATGCATTCAAAAACCACATCCATCACTAGTATATCAATGCATTAGATTTGTACACACATTGATCATTCGTCATGCACACACATTGAAGAACAGAGCTAATATAACTACATATTGTGGACAAATTTATAAACTAGTGAATCAAATTTATATACTAATGAATCAAAAAACCCAATATGACAAATTTACACCCATTGAATCAAAATTATAACTTCTTAATCAATGGATTCCATTTGGGCATATGACATTCAAAACCCCAATCTGAGTAGCTTTATTTCAAAGTGAATAAGAAGGATCTCAACTTAGTTTTACATTTTCATATTTTAAACATGTTTTAACAGTTTTTATATTAAAGCATATTTTTCAAAAGAAAATGTAAAAATATGAAGATTAATTCAAAAAATAGTGAGACTTTGAATCTACACTATATAGATTGAATAGGTGTTAATAAAAAACATTTGGATCATTTAGAGTAGGTCCAGAAAAACTTGATTACAAATGGGGATGTTTACCCGAGCCTGGGAGCTCATTTGGAGCACATTTATCAAATTGAAATTTCTTTGGCATCCTCTAAATCACCTCAAATTTTGCACACATGATCTCCTATACAAACATAGATAGTTTGCCAAGGTTTTTTTGCAGCATGTCTAATCAGTGGAGCAACACTGAAACAACATGTGTGATCATTGCAACACCTAAACTCATAGCTCACAACATCTAAACAGAAGTAACCATACACCACAGGCAAATTTAAGGACACACAAATATAGATAGCATAATACATTGGGTACCATAATACATTACTATCATAGATTCAGTTCATCACATCATAAACAGTCACATTCAGTTTACCAAAAGTAACACAAAAGATAAAGATAAAACATGCTGCCACATTCAGTTCATCACATCATCACATCACACCGGAGTCAGTGCCTTCGCGAGGGCCCCCCGTGATCATGTAGTCCTCCTCGTGAATCGCTACATCCTCTGCATGAGACACAAGGTGATCGAAGCGGCCATCCTTTGGCTTTGTCTTGGTGGTGCAGTAGGGGCAGCGCCACTTCTTGATCTTGCGATTGTAGAAGGAAGCAACTCCCTTGGCCTTGATCTTCTCCACCTCCTTCGTTGTGAGGGACGTGAAGTTGCCCTTGTACACATCTTCTCCAGAATCATACTGCACACATGAATGAATTGCATTAATACATTATAGATTCATATACACAATGTTGAAGGAACTAAATGAACAATCTAAATTTCAAGTAGGCTTACCTCATATTCTTCGTCGTCACTATACTCTGGATCGTACGGGTCGAACCCACTAAAGGCCAGCTTCCTCTTTTTCCCCCATCCATCATCCTCGTGGATATACAATTACATCCATCACTAGTAAATACAAAAGCCAATTGAAATTTAGAGAAGCACACATGACACATTGGTCATAGGGCTAATATACTATGATCATATTTGCATTTTCCATTGTCATGCACACACATTGAACAAGAGAGCTAATATAACTACATATTGTGGACAAATTTATATACTAATGAATCAAATAACTTCTTAATCAATGGATTCCATTTGGGCATATGACATTCAAAACCCCAATCTGCATAGCATTCAAAAACAAATCTAATAGGGACCCAATCTAATAAGCATACATGTATGTAGCATTAAAACCCAATTTGTGTAGCATTGAAGCACAGAGATCCCTATCTCTCATACAGATCTATCTAGCATTTTTGCAACAATAAAAAACCATCCCCCCATATAGAAAACCCCAGCCCATCCGTCAAACTAACTACTCTCACCATCTGTACTACCGTATGAATCACAATCTAACCAATGCAACTAACTCTACAAGCTAATATCCTAAATATTGCAACTAACAAGCAAGTGCAAATACATCCTGCTCCTCGACAGGTTGTGCATCAGGAGTATCGGGATGGACTGCGCCGCTCGACGCCGTCACCTTCTGCTCCGGCAGCACTGAGGCGGAGACCGCCACCTCCTTCTCCTTCTCCGCAGCGGTTGCGAGTTTCCCCGCACCGTCGTGGACGCCACCAACATCCTTCACTTCATCCGCGGTCAGCGCGCCCTACAACTCCACTACATCTCCAGCCGCTGCACCGGCGTTGCCATGAGCTTCCGCCATCTTACAGATGGAGGCGATGAAGGTGAGGAAGAGGATGCGGTGGGGGACAGCAAGACGGTGCGGTGGAGGCAGTGGAGGAGAGCGAGACGACGCCGGTGGGGGAGAGGAAGACAATGCGACAGGGAGGGGATTTGGGGGAAATGGTAGGGGCGATGGAGGTGGTTACCCTCTTTATATGATGGGACGTTTCAGGCATGTCCATGGACACGTGCTACCCCACAACCACGGTCTCGCATGCGCCCACGCATACACGGCCCCACTCGTCAGCTAACGGTCAAAGGCATTGACCCGTCGGCAATGTCCGTTATAACCTGTTCTGAGGGTTTCGGGCAAGGGAGTGGGGAAAAGTGAGCAAAAGTTAACAGAGTGGGGATGAATGAGTAGAGCTAAGGAACCAGGGGCACAGAAATAAAAAAACCTTATTTAAAATGAGTCTCTGTTTTTAAGTAAAACAAAAGGAAAATAAAAACTAAAACTAGAGGGGCTTCCTCCAAAATTATGAAAAGGATTTATAGGAAAAGATGAACAGTTTTATAGGGGAAAAGCTTAAGCTTTTAAATCTGCCACAGAAGAAAATAGAGAGGAGAGAAGGGGTTTTGATCCTATGGTGCAACTAGTGGGTTTTTGAAATGCACTTGTTACACCCACACCTCAACAAACACAAAAGCACATCCACATAACACGTGCACATCACATCAAGGTTCACCCACATCAACAAAAACAAAAACAAAAGGAAAGATGCAATGCATGAAGGCATGGTGCACATAAAATGATGACACAACTGGGCTTACCCACTTATCATACCATATCAAGGTTGCCATACAAGGAAAGATTACAAGGGGGGAAGGAATTGCATTGGGGTTGTCACACTCGCGCCATCTGTTATTTCGTCATGACACCGCCAATGAGGATCTTGCCACTGACCAAGGACTTGGATTCTCTCCGCCTCTCACCACCACGCGCGACTTCCTCCGCTTTAAGCTCCTTTCCTCCTCATGCCTCCACCCCTTGATGTATTGCTCGTTTACCGCGTGCCCTCAACCTTCTCGGCTTACACTCAACCTATAGGAAGATGATTCTCTGGTTCATGTACTTGTCACCCACTCTCTTCCCTCTAGCTTCCTTCCTCTCCTATTTTTGATGCTACATTGCTTGCATGTTGCTGGCGGTGCTCTACTTCTGAATGTAGCGCATATGTTTTGGTGATTTGATGATGTTTCTAGATGGTGATTGTTGTTAATGTTGCTAGTTGTTGTGTTGTTATTTCCTTTATTGTTAATTAGTTGCTTGCGCTAATGTGTTGTTTTGGGATTCTTGTGGCTTGTACTAAGGCGATGATGTTCTAATTTGTAGTAAATAAACATGTCAACATCATAGGAAACCACCTCCAAAAAAGAATCGTACATGCGCGCAACTTTAAGAGTAAGTCTAGTGATGCAGGATGGAAAAGTGGGTAACTATATATGATCCACTCACCAAGGAAAAGGTCAAGTGCGACTTTTGTGACCATATTAGCACTGAATTAATTAGCCATTTCAAGCTATACATCATTGCCACCAAATCAAGTGTTCTTTCATATAAAAGTTGAATCTACATAAGTTAAAGCAGTTTGCAAGAAAGTTGTTGGTACATTTGAGGGAAGAAGGGGTGAAGAAAAAGCATGGGGCACAAATTGGGGCTGATGTATGAAGGAGGAGCGCTTGGAGAATCACTTTTTATTAGGAACACGTCGTTGGACCCTAACAAATTATGACCAGTGAAGAAGTTTGTGTATTCTATTGATGGTAAACCAAGTAAAGTGGAAGCTTTGAGGTGATAAGTATAAATGAGGTACTATTCAAGGAGAGAAGAGCTTAGTGTCCACCATATGTAGATGGGTGTATTCACATGGTAAAAAACTAAATAAGAAGTCTTCCATTTATTGCTATCACTTTGTTTGTTTGTTTGTGCCTTGTGTGAATGTTTGATACGTAACTAAATCATTTTGTTTACGTTGCTTTGTTGCTTGTATGTATACCATTTAATGCTCTTGACAATTATGAATTCAAGAAAATGTTCGTGTCCATAGGTAAACTTCGTCCCAACTATGGCCTCCTACTCTATATGAGCTCGGGGAGAAGTTGTTAGAGTGATGAATCTACAATCACTAAGAGTTTGTTACATGACCTTGTGAAGAAGAACGTAAAGCTTGGATGCACCATCATGACCTATGTATGGACGGACATGAAGAGGGGGATAATAAATCCGTGCACACATTGTACTAGGGGACAAGTATTCTCTAATAAGAGGAAACATCATATGTGGCACATACAAGTGCAGTCAACTTTAAGCTAGTGGACAACGCAGTTGAGGAGGTAGGAGTGGAGAATGTGATACAAGTGGTGACAAAAAATGCTTCCAGTATCATGCGAGCTAACAAAATGTTACTTGAGAAGAGGCCAAGGATTTTGGATCTATTGTGCAAATCACACTATCAACTTGATGGTCCAAGGAATTGTCAAGCTCAAAAGATTCAATTCAATAATAGATCAAGAATAAAAAACATCACCATCTTCATCTATGCTCGTCACAAGACATTGGCACTCATGAGGATTGCTACAATAAGGAGATATATCATAAGGTGGGGTGACTAGATTTACCTTAGTTTTTAATGTGATAGACTTTCTTGACAACCTTTTTCTTCTTCCTTATGCTCGAGACCGATTATCTTTGAGTGAAATGGTCTTTGACATGTGATTTTTCATAAAATTTTGGTTTTCTTGGAACCGTATAATCTTGTGAGATGGTTTAAAGTAAGCTGGAGGATGTGCCCATGGATCATACATGTCCCATGATGGATATGCATTCATAAGCATAGGGAGGTAATTGGCATGGCTCGAATCATCTTTATTTTATTTATTCTACTAATTAACGTGACTTCATTTTATTTAATTCATTTGGCACATGTAACATTTGATTCAAACTTTTTAATAACCGAATTAACTTTGTTATTCGAATAACCATTCTTTTTAACAATTCTATTCACTCGCAATCCTTTCTCCTTTTCACATATCTAGCTTGTATTTCTGCAGAATCAACATGATTTCCCTCTTTTATTAGTTCAAGGCGGATTGCATTGCATTCGTCCCAAAAAGACGTAAGATTTTTCTGAGTAACCCAATCTAGATAGAATTGCCCCCCGACGCTTTTAGATTCTTCTAGCAATGATATGTTGCCAAAATTCTTTAATTATGCAGGGGGGACATTATATGGTACGGTACTAGCTACTAGGTAACAACATTGTTATGAAGGTGCGGAGCCAAATTATGAATATCTATAGTCGTGCATGGTGCCGAGAAAATATTAACGTGAGGTCTAGCATATGATGGCTGAGAGTAATTGATCGAATAGCTAGTAGTATCATGGCCAATTCTCTCATACATCAGCATGTTTGGGCTAGTATATTACAAATTAGTTGTCGATGAACAAAAGGGTGAAACACCTCCTTGTATGCTATTGAAAGTTCTAACATGGGTTGTTTCCAATTGATTAACCGAACTCACCATATTGTTCATCGACATAGCAATTTGTGGGATTGCCGATGCATGGGAGTTGGAATAGGTATGATGCATCTTACAAATACCATAAGAAGTTGAAGCATGTAAATTACTTTATATCGACCCTTGCGCGTAATTAGATACATGATTGGAAAAGCTAAGGCTAGCCGATAGAGAATACTCATTGAATGATCTAGTGATACCTTATAAATTATTTGTATTTATGTAAAAGGATTGAGTATTCATATTACCTTTGTAGATAGAAAACCCTAATGACGATCTCTTCGTAGCCAGAACAGGCGTGTCACGTCCAAGATGCGACCCTATCCTCAATTTGGCACGAGGGCCTCGTCAAGGATAGAAGCGCATCTCGTCGTGTCGCAAGAATGGATATCGTTACAAGTACATGTACTGAAAAGAAGAGATATATAAAGAGTTGGCTTACACTCGCCACAAGCTACATCAGAGTCACATCAGTACATTACACAATCATCAAGAGTAAGAGCAGGATCCGACTACGGACGAAAACAAACGAGAAAAATAAGAACGACGTCCATCCTTGCTATCCCAGGCTGCCGGCCTGAAACCCATCCTAGATCGATGAAGAAGAAGAAGAATAAGCAACTCCAAATGAACAATCAACGCGCTCGCGTCAAGTAACCTTTACCTGTACCTGCAACTGGTGTTGTAGTAATCTGTGAGCCACGTGGGACTCAGCAATCTCATTTCCGAAGGTATCAAGACTAGCAAAGCTCAATGGGTGAGGCATGGTTAAGTGGTGAGGTTGCAGCAGCGGCTAAGCATATATTTAGGGTGGCTAACTTATGAGTACAAGAAATAAGAGAGAGAAGATCTACGCATAACGTACGTGAACTACTGATGATCAAATGAATGATCCTGAACACCTACCTACGTCAGACATAACCCCACCGTGTCCTCGATCGGAGAAAGAACTCACGAAAGAGACAGTCACGGTTACGCACACAGTTGGCATGTTTTAATTAAGTTAACTTCAAGTTATCTAGAACCAGTGTTAAACAAAGTTTCCACATTGCCACATAACCGCGGGCACGGCTTTCCGAAAAGATTTAACCCTACAGGGGTGCTCCAACTAGTCCATCACAAATTACCACAAGCCGCATAGAAATCCTCAATCACGAAGCTCGCGATCTCGTCGGATTCCCTAGTGGAAAACCTCAACTCTGAGATTACCCAAAGCATCACCGGAATCCCGATGCACAAGATATCCCGTCGAAGGTAAAACTAATCCAGCAAGGCCGCCCGGCGTGTCGACGATCCCGATAGGAGCCGCGTATCTCGTTCTCAGGACACGACGGATAAGCGAAGCGTACGAGTGCCAAACCTCGAGTTTCCTCGCGGTAGCCCCGCACGGTGCTCTGTTTTGGACCAGCACCATCAGCACTGGCCCTCCCTGTATTATGTGAAATTACTCCTCGGGTTCATGACGCCCTATGCATTTCAATATTAACAAAATTATTATGTTGGGCAAATGTAGAACCAATGTTGGGCCTTGCCAGACCAGCTTTAGTCTAAAACGAATTATCAAGGGGGTCCCCATAACAACCCCGATCGTGTTAGGAGCGCTCGTTTATGGAACATAACACCGGTAGCCGAAACTAAGGGGGCAAAGGCGGAACAAAACACCAGGCTAGAAAGGCCGAGCCTTCCACCTTTTACCAAGTATATAGGTGCATTAAATTAAATAGCATTTAATAGGGTGATATAACAAGGAACCCATGTTTTCACATGGAAGCATCTGCACCTGCAACTAGCAACGCTATCAACAGGGTTAAGCAAGCAGTAACAGAGCCAATCAGTGGTTTGCTAGGTTGAACAGGTTGATGGTTTTCATGGCATTGTTGAGAGGCTGATATTCAACATGTGGTAGGCAACGAGACATAAACGACAGCATCGAAATAACTAGCATGGCAATGATAGTAATGGTATCTGGGGAAATGATCATCTTGCCTGAGATCCCGCTTGAAAGAAGAAGGCCTCCGTGAAGCAGACGAACCGACGTAGTCGAACGGATCCTCACTTTCCGACACGCTTGCGGAACTCTATCGAGGCGAAGCAAACCGGAAACACAAATCAACACACGATATTCACCACATGATGCATAACACATATGATGCATGAATGGTCTAATGCAAGGCATGACAATTCACACAATCAAGCACTACACATTAAGTGAAGTTCAATATGCCACGAGTTGCATATCGACGAAACTCCACGTTGAATTATTTAGTTCACTCCCGTTCAGGTACACGGATATATTAAATGTTGTTAAACATGGCACGAGGGTCAAGCACAAATTAATCTACCTAGCTAGTCAATTTAAATGAGACCGGAAACGACATATAGCATCTCCGAAATGACCACATGTGTTAAATCTTAATTCTGTCCAGATTTGTCCTAATCACATTTTAGGTTTGTTAAACAGCAAAACAAAGTGGTTCACGTGTTTCTAATCGTCGTACTGGCCCATTTACATATATGGCACATCTCCAACGGAGCTACGGTTAAAAAGTTACGACCTAAACCGTTTTCAACGCGTCGACATACAAACCGATGCAAACAGCACACTAAACAGTTCTAATTATGCATGAGAGTTGGAAATTGTTGTTCTACGCAAATTCTAGTCAAGCTACAAATTTGAATCACTCCGATCCGATGCACTGTTTAGAAACTACGCCCGTTCTAAAACATACTACAACTAAAAAAACACAAGGTGAAAAAAAATATGGGCAGCTAGGATTTGATCCCATGACCCCTCTTGAAACTAGAGTGGCTGCGCTAACCATGAAATTTCACAGGAAGCAGATTGCCACTCTAACCAGTTGGACTGTGAAGGAACTACGCACAAATACGGGTGGTTTGCTACAAGACCATACCATGTCGCGAACCTGACGAAACTGAACTTGAACAACTTTGTAGCAGGTCGGGATGCAGGGGATGCCATGGCGGAATCGGCCTGGGGATGAGGTTCCGGAGGCGCGGAAACGGCGGGGTTCGAGAGATCCGACACCGGGGTTTCCATTCCCGGCGTCGAGGAGGCTTGGGGGCACGGGCATACGAGCTCCATGGGCGGCGACCATGGTGTCAGGTTCCTATCGAGACAGAGAGGTTCCCATGGTTGTTGCTGCTCCTGCAGAAAGAGAGGGAGAGCATGGGAGGTTAGAGAAAGAAGAAGGGGAGAAATGGGGACACAAGGGAGCGGGGCCTCACCAGCGAGATCGGCACGAGACGACGCCGATGGAAGGCTGCAGGGGTCAGCATCGATTCTGCTGTTCCCTGAAGAAAAATGAGATGAGCAGAGACTTCAGAGAGGAAAATTTTGGGGAAGGAATAAGAAATAGAGAGAGGGCAGAGCAGAAGAGCAAGGGGAGGACCGGATCTGGAGAGAGGAGGTCGCCGGAGCTCGGTTTTCAACCGACACGGGTGGACGCGACCTGCGGGGGTGGGGGTGCTGCTTGGGGTCGGCCATGGCACTGCTCCTGCGTCTGCGAGGTACAGAGAGCGAAAGAAATAATTAGGAACACGGAGAGAGAGGAGGAGGAGGGCAACGGCGAGGCGCTCATCTGCTGGACCTCAGGCGCCGCCTGGGCACTGCTCCGATGATCGTTGACTTGAGGGCGCGGCGGCAGGGCAAACGACGGCAAGCTCTGGGCTGCCATGGCGCTGCTGCGGCCTGAAGAAAGAAAAAGACAGAGGGAGAGAGAGTTTAGAGAAGAAACGGGGGAAAGAAGAAGAAAGAGGGAGAGGGATTCGGGCATGAGAGCCATTGCGCTGGCCTGGTTCTCCGACGGGGTGACGCTCCGACGGCCCAGGGCGCGACGGCGAGGGGCTCCTGCGAGCTGGCTCGTACGCGGGGGTTCGAGGGAGCTTGGGAACGGAATCTCTCCTTGGACATAGGGAACGCAGGGTCTCAATCTCCTCGGCCACGGGTGGCTGGCTTGCCATGCACTAGCTGGATTGGGTCTCGGGGATCCCGAGGTGGGAGGAGACATGGAGTGGGTGAAGGCGGCTATTGGACAGGGAGAGGATTTCTAGGGATTGGTCTAGGGTTAGACTAGGTGGTCTATATATATAATAGGTGGGTTAGATTAGGGGTTATTTGGACCCTCCGATATAGATCGGACGGTCGAGAACGAATAGGCTAGGGAGTCCAATGGACAAACTGATGACTGTTTGCGGTAAAACGGGGTTGATCCGGATCGAGCGGTCACGATCGACGGGTTCGGGTTCCGAAAGGTTTTCGGGCTAGGTTGCGCGCAGGTCGGTGCACTGTGCAGAGAGGCTAGGCGGAGATGAGAGGGAAAACGGGCAGCCCGGCATCGGGGTTTCAAACACCAAAAGACGTCCGACGATAGACCGAATACGGTGCCGCTACGGTCGACCGTTCGGGTACCAGACAGACTCCGATTGCGACGAAACTCGACAGGCGGTCTACCTATATTAAAATAAGACCGCACGTCACATCTCAACCCAATCAGAGAAAGTTTTATGCACACTTTTAAAACAGGGTTTTGACGATGCCGCGGGCGCGTGCGTGTGTGGTCAGGCTCCGAACGGACAACGACGAGAACCGGCAACTAACACGGATGCAAGTTTGAAAACTGGCGGCAACGGAATGCCGATGCAATGCTGATGATGCGCATGATGCGATGATGATGCGACAAATGAAAATACCCACACGACGAAAACAGAATAGAAGGGGAATCTTCTGGAACGCCGGCATCGGGCTGTCACAAGGCGGGAGACCATTTGAAGCTTCGTCCCTAGCATAGTCGTCAAAAATTGTTTTCACAGACGAACACAACACCATGTACCATCGACATTGGTGGTGATGCACTCCAACACCCGTCGAGGGGGACCTAGCTAGAAGCGGTATGCAAGCAATCCTAGAAGTGCTTTTTGGACCCAAAACCCCACGAGCCAGGGAGGGATCCTATATGGTCACAAAATGGCTACGTGCTGCCCTAGGTCGGTCCAACCGCATCTAGAGCCTCTAGGATTGCTGCCCTTCAACACGAATAACGAACGAAAATGAGGAATAAATAACGAGGAAGGTATCTAAAACCAGAGTAGAAGTAATAGGCTGGTTTATCGATTGTGTGTTGTTCTTAATCGGATGTCACTTCTTATCTATTTATGAAGCGTCGGGACTTATTGTACAAGAAAAGGACTGAAAAATCCATCCAAAACATCAAAAACCCTAACCAAACTCGAACAGGAATCTTGTGTAACTTTTCGGATCCTTCGAAGCCTACAAGTGTTTTCGTTCGGTCTCTTTGAGTGAACATGGTCAACCTTCTATACTCTTATATACTCCGCTCGAAATTTCTAAGTAGTTTTTCTAGGTCTCTTCGAGTAAACCGGGTGCTTCGTGAGAAAATTTCTAACATCCGCTCGGACTCACTAAGCCAAATCCACTCAGTATGTCTGAGGTAACTCTCCAGTTTTTTATTTTATTTTGTCTTGGCTGCGGAAAATGCATACAACCTTGGATTGAGATTGTCAAAAAAATCAATGTTATTTGTTTCTATGATACATAATTTTTCGATGGTGAACATTTTTTTTCATTTGAAATTGTCATAATAGTGCTTTCTGCCGTGTCATAATCTGGTATCAACATACGCTTCCCTAGATTTGTCATAACTTTTGCATCAGAGCTCCATTTTGGACCGTTTACATATCCATCTCGATTTTTTCGAAGAGGCCACCCAATGGTGTCTTACAATCATAAGTTTGACTTCGTTTGATATAGTTTCATGCTATTCTTTCCTATTGTGCCACTTTTAAGCATCAACACTTGCATTAAACAGGCACGCTAATGAGTAACAAACTCCAACGTCTGCATTAACACAACCCGTTGCTTGGCCTCACCAGTATCCACTACTTAAATGAGGCCACTCCTGACATAAACCGCACCACAACTTGTACGTTCTACGAGCGTGTTTGGATACTCTCTAGTCATGTGACTAGTAGTAGTCAGACTAAAAGTTTTTAGTCAGGCCCTGTTTGGAAGGTGACTACTAATAGTCAGCATTAAATGTCTGAGTATTAAATTCTTCTCTCTCCCTTCCATTTATCTCCCGCGCAAGGAAGGAAAGCAGCAACAGCATGCAACAGCAGCACTCATGTCCCGCGCAAGGAAGGAAAGCAGCAACAACATGCAACAACAGCTCTCCTGTTCCTTTTCTCCCTCACGCCATGCAACATCAGCTCTCATGTCCCTTTTTTTTCTCTCCTCACGCAAGCAACACAAGCACCAGACTATCCCTCACGCCTAGCACAAGGAAAAATGTCCATACATAAAATTGTCCCATGACGTTACATGTTGGAAACGAAATAAATAACATCACAAATTTCTCAACGCGTGTTGAACAAACCATCAGCAATCGTATCTCTCACTCGATTCATATCCACTGAATCTAGCACCACAACCGGCACATGAGTCCCATCTATTGCTCCAATGCAATCATTGAACCATGGGTACCACTGAGCAATGTATTTCTGTCTGTCCAGTTAGCCTTGCTTTTTGGCCTCTATTAAAAAAAATGTATGAGAAAACAGAATAAGTACTATTTCACATAAAGTCAAAATATGACAAAACAAGTAGCATGAACAAAAAATATGACAGAACATGGTACTGTACTATTTCAGATACATTTTTTGCCACAATTTAAAAAATATGACAGAAACAAGCTGTAGTTTCTACTTTCTACCTGTAGTTAGCCACAAAAACAAGCTGTAGTTTCTACTTTCTACCTGTAGTTAGCCTTGATACTAGGAACCATACACAGGAAGAACAAAAACAAGCTGTAGTTTCTACCTTCTACTTTCCACTTAAGATACATTCATTCAAGCAAACACAACAATTGGACAAATATTCTACGTGGATATGCTGGTTCAGCATGTTGTCGTCTTCCTCTTCTTCCTCAACATCTTCTACCATGATCGGTGTTGCCTGCCGCTGCCTGAGCGACTTGAACCAGCACCACCTCGTCCCGACGTCGCGACGACCTGCTTGCCACGACGATCCTGGGCCCTCACTGGAGGGAGACCTTGGCGAGGTGGACGACCCTGCCGCTGCGCCACACCATCCGATCTGGTCCGTTGGAGGGGCACACCATGGCCGGCCGCACTCCCCTGATGAAAAAGTTGCGTGTACATGCCCATGTTGGGGTAGGAGGCGGCGACGGCGGAGTCGGCGTTGAGGTCGATGTTCTCCAGCCCGATGGGAGCGCGGAGCCCCCCGGCCACCGAGCCGCGGCCGAGCCCCCTGCCACCAAGCCGCGGCCGGCGGATCCCCGGAGACGAGGGGGCATCATCCCCCACCCGTCCTCGTCGATGTGGTGCGCCGCAGCACTGGAAGACGCCGTCTGCGAGAAGAAATCAAAGGGGAGTTCGCCGTCGCCGTCCATGGTTGACGATGCACCGTCCACCGGAAGACGCCGGATCTGCGGGGCGCGGCGGGAGTACGGACGCGGGAGCGGCGCAGCGGAGTGCTGCGGCGGCGGTGGAAAGGGGAGCGGCGGAGTGCGGAGAGCGGCGGTGGAAAGGGGAGCGGTGGAGTGCGTGCGAAGGGGATGGGGCGGATGCGTCGCCCGCAACAGGATGGGCCCGCCAATTAATTAGAGGAGAGACTTTAGTCACTTTTAGTTGGGGGTGGGGTGACTAGGGACTAAACTAGTTTTAGTCACCCATTAGTCAGGGGTGTTTGGAGGTTTACTGACTAAAAGTGACTACTACTAGTCTCTATTCTCTAGTCTCTAGTGATCCAAACACCCTCTAAACTAGTTTTAGTCACCCATTAGTCAGGGATGTTTGGAGGTTTATTGACTAAAAGTGACTACTACTAGTCTCTAGTCTCTAGTCTCTAGTGATCCAAACACCCTCTACATTTGTCATCACCGCGAGCAGTACATGGAGTGGGAGAGCCTCTCAACGGAGAAAAACACAAGGCGGCTACCCTTGCTCTCGGTTGGACAAGCCGCCATGCCAGGAGGATAGATGTCGGCCAGCTCCCCGAAGGTCTCGGACAACGACCCAGCGATATAGACGGGCTCCGATGAAGACTCAACGCCAGAGTTCGTGCCGGTCTATTATGGCTTGACAGTGGAACATGCGCATGCACACTTCAATGATGCCATGGTGGAGGAGCAGCTAGCGCATCCGTCGTTGTTAGCATTTCGGTAGGCGCAAGAGTACCAGCGGTACAACATCTTCCTCCTCGAGAATATAATGAATATGCTTCGATTTAGATGAAAATCATTTGGTTTACATGTAATTTGTGTGCTTTATTGTTTGAAATGTATGTGGACACGATTGAATCCGTCTTCCATATCACTGTTCACGGACTAATGTGGTCATATGAAGCATTCCACGGAGGGCTGAGGTGTCCGATTTAATACCTTTTTCATCACGTGGACATGGCTGAGTAGAGCACATGCACTCTGTCAAACATCTAAAAATTAATTAACAAAGAAAAAACATATGACCTCGTGCACCATTCATTTCATTTTAGCAAACACATTCATAAGGCCGATTTGGTTACCGGCTTGGAGTTGCCCTAACCCAGCCTATTAAGAACAGCTCCAACCGGGTGACCCAAAAGGATGCACGTTTTGTTTGTGTTTTGCCTGTTTGAGTCGGCATGTTCGTGTTGTTTTTTGTTTGGATCCGTTGTACCCGTGCCGACCATTTTTTGTTTGCGCAGAAGGCTTGCGTCATTTTTTGATTGCTTTGTCAAGAACCACGTATGATTTAATTCTAGATTAATAATTGTTCAATACAAAACATTGCATAGTTCAAAAACGACATAAATATCTCATAGTTTAACATTAAATTGTCTCAAATATATTTAAAAGAAAGGTTGCCGACATGAATCCACGTATGTTCAACCAAATCATTTTGCAAGTGCATGTGAGTTTCCCAATCACGCATCTTATGATGAAACTCGACGAAATGTGCAAACGTTATCGTTCCTACATGCTCACGCACAACATTGTCACCCTGAAACTGAAACCCTTGATCGGACGTTCTGAGCGCTCATCCTCTACGATTAGGTTGTGCATGATCACACAAGTTGTCATCACATCCTATAACTTTTTGGTGCTCCAAGTTCTAGCAGGACATTGAACGATGCTCCATCAAGATTGAAGAACCCCAAAAGCACGCTCTACATCATTTCTAACACTCTCTTGCTCTTGGACAAATCTCTTTCTCTTCTTTCCTACAGGGTTGGAGATTGTCTTGACAAGAGTAGACCACTATGGATAGATACCGTCAGTTTGATAGTATTCTTTGTTGTATTGGTGGGCATTGATCTCAACATTGACCTTCTGGAAATTGCTTTCTGCCATCCTAGCAAACACCGGAGAGCGCTGAAGCACATTGATATCATTGTGAGATTCGACCATGCCGAAGAAAGGGTGCCAAATCAAGAGTTTTGAGGAAGTCATGGCCTCAAGTATGACAGTGCAAGCTCGGACATGGCCCTTATACTACCCCTACCAAGAAGAAGGGCGGATTTTTCACTTCGAGTGCATACAATCTATACTACCAAGCATCCCCGGGAACCCCCTGTTAGCATTCATCGCGAGCAACCGTGTTGTATCCGCAACAGTTAGCTCCCTTGAGTACTCCGGACCAAACACAACTATGACAGCTTTGCAAAACCTATACATGGACTCAAGGCATGTGGACTCATTCATCAGGACATACTCATCAGTGAGATCACCTGAAACTTCATATACAAGCATCCGAATGGCCGCAATGTATTTCTGATAAGAGGAGAAGCCTATCTTTCCAAAGGCATCCGTCTTGCACTCAAAATAGTTATTGTACGCCACCACTCTCTCCCGAATACGATTGAACACATGCTAGCCATACGAAAATGGAGTTCGAATGTGTGATGTTGAAGAGCGGGTTTGGAGTCTCGAAGTAGTCTTTCCAGGGTAGGAAATGATCACTCTCCCGGTTGCGATCGAGTGTCGGCATGTACCCCGGTATGTAGCCCCTAAACTGTGGTTGCTCCATACTTAGGTGGTCATGGACAACCCGCAGCTACCTCGATCTCCTCGTCATCGTATGAAGACTCATCCGAATCACAAAGAATATTGTAGAAAAAAACTCATCTTTGGAGTCCATTTGTACCTTGCGGGCAAAGCGTCGAACAGCTTGCGGGCGTCGTGGAAGAAGTCGGCTGATGAGGAGCCTCGCGCCTCACCGAGACAAAGTAGCAGAGTTGGGCGGCGGCGGCGGGAGATGAGGTTGCCGGGAGGGTGAGTCTATGGATCGATGGCTCGCGGCATCGATGAAAGTGTGCAGCGGTGATGGGAGGCGGGTGAGTTGGAGGAGAAAGAGGAAGAGGAGAGTGGCGTACGTGCCATCGACTAGCGTACCAGGGAAAAAGAAGGGCGGGTGTCCGTTCCGTGTCCGCGCTGACGCAAATATGGCCCAACATTAAGCCTAGAATGGGTCGCGGACGGACAAAAAACGGACGCACGTCCATTTGGGTCGCTATGTTGGGTCGTGTTTTGTATCCACGACATCCCAAACGGACACGCGCGGACAAAATGAGTCGTTCGGTTAAAGTTGCTTGAAGGGTTAATCCAATGGTGCGTCTAGTCCGGCCGGGGACTAGGCAAACACCCTGGCACCGATCAACCTCCTTCGTCGAGCACAGGTTCGTGGAAATGAAACCAAGATGACGTACCGGTGTGTAAGTTATCTTACAAAAAACTAAATAATCCTAAAACACTTAGGCACGGTGCATTCTTCCACCTCATTTCTTGTTTTTTGACGTGAATGAAGAAATGAACCAATAAAAAACATGAGAGTGTATATTTTTAATGACTTGAGATTACCTATCACAGCATGCAGTGATCGGTTCATTGCATTTAATGATATTAATTAACAAATAAAATAAAATTCTTTTATTTTCTTCTTTATCTTGATCATAATGGATAACATATAAGATAACTTATGGATCGAGACAGAGGAAGTACTTATTTTCTACTCCCTCCGTCCCAAAATTCTTGTCTTACCTTTGTCTAGAAATGAATGTATCAAAATACTAAAACTTGATTAGATACATTCGTATCTAAACAAATTTAAGACAAGAATTTTGGAACGGAGGGAGTACTACAGTAAGGCTGGTTGTAATGGGTAATATCATATACTAGTATCATGTATGTGATACTAGTGTATGATATTACATCCCTAATGCATAGTATCATATGTTACT
Source organism: Hordeum vulgare subsp. vulgare (assembly GCF_904849725.1). NCBI lineage: Eukaryota > Viridiplantae > Streptophyta > Magnoliopsida > Poales > Poaceae > Hordeum > Hordeum vulgare. Next base: position 510,118,593 of record NC_058522.1, read on the forward strand.
ATCATAATGTAATTCATTTATTGCCATGCGAGACATATAGTAACACATCATTTAATATGATACGGTATCATGATATGATACTTAATCATCTGTTTCTTCATTTAATTTTATGTCACCTCATCAAAAATGCTTAGTTGGCATACATGATACTACTAGCAGCTAACTAGTACTCCGTTGTACTACTTCTATATGCATGCGTAGTGTGAATATTATTTTTTAACTCATTTCACATCCAAACAATAACCAACTAGGTTCTAAAGAATTTGTATGCACGCCTTCTAAACCGTGACGGATGAAGTACCTATAATACTACCATTACGTACAGCCTAATGCTAGACATATGGACGGTATGAGGATATACATGCTCTTTAGGAGTGATTGGTTGAAATATGATTAAGGCAGATGGCCCCCCAATGAAATCAGAGGAAAATCAGTTAGATTAGGCCACGTCATTATCCCGTAAAAGACTAAAAGTCTGTTAAAAGCTGTCCGTATCTTTAGCATTAGATTAGGCTCCACAAATAAAGTCTGTTAGAGCAAGTACAATAGTCCTAGTCAGCTGGCTATAACGTTTTACATGTCAGCAAAAATCTGTGTTGGAGGAGTGAGAAACGAAGAAAGAGAGTAGAGTCGGCGCTTCGCGTAGCGCCCGGCTGCAGCTCAATCTTCGATACAGTACAGCCAGCATGCAGCCGGCGTGAGCGTTAAACGAGGCGCTTCATCCAACCTGTCAATCATCTATGCTTATTTGCCTTTTTTTAAATGCAAGCATTGAATAGTATAGTCCATATAATAGTCGTTCTATAGCCAGCCTATTACACTAGTAGTTTCTTATAAGGTTTTTAGATGATGTGGCATGGACGTACAGCCGGCCGCCCGCAGGCTCTTCTATTACCCATGCTCTTAGGAGTACTCGATGGAGAGAGAGATCGGGCTGGACGAGTAAAAACAAGAGGTCGTTTACCGGTGCTACCATCGATGTTGTTGGCCTCGAGGTTTGGACGGTTCGTATCATCGTGTGCGCATGGGCACGAATCTTTCTTGCTTTGCCCGACGGATAGCCAGCTTCAATGGATCATGTTCTTGGGTGGCGACCTGCATAGGACCATGGATGCGCTGGCCGGCTCTGTGCCAAGCGCGTGTCGTGTCGATCCGTGGTGCGTGCGAGAGAGAGGGTTCTGTCACAAACAAAATTGAGATAATAACACTAGTGCCTAAACTTGCCATTGATAATTTTCGTGTTTGAATATAAAAAATATATCAAACTGGTTTTATAACTTGGTAGTATGGTTCAAATCACGTCTAGATATTTATGTATGGTTGACTAGTTCAAATAATAATAAACAATTAATAAAATGTTGTTTGAATTTAAAAAATAATAAATAATTAATAAAATATTGTCAGGATTTTTAAGAGAATTTTCATATATAATAAAATAATATTGCAGTTTTAAAAATTATACATTTTGAAATGTTCATCTAATTTTTAAAATCTTCATCTTTAAAAGATATATCCATGTGCTCCCTTTTTAGAATGTCAATTTTTTTCCTTTTTATGTGACCCTTCTACATGTGACCTTTTTTTGCTTTTTCGTTTTTAGAAATTTTACAACATATGTAAAGTATTATAATAGTAATCAAGATAAATCTAGAATCTTATTGTCTTAAAATATTCTTTTAACTAGAAAATTGTATGTACGATTTAAAATGTGTTAATTTAAATATAAGAATGTGTGAAATCCTTGGGGCACACTAGTTTTTACACATATTTTAAAATATATTTTCATTCAAAAATATATCTTTTGACAAACACATATACTTTATTAAAATACGCGTCACTTTTTACAACTAGAAATACATTTCCTAAAAGCATGAACAGTTTATATACTACCTGAATATTATGTAATTTCCAAAATAAAAAAGACAAATAACATATGGAAAATGGGTTGCACTAAGTTTACCCCATTTAACATCATTGTCTTGTCAGATAGATAAACAGTAGTACTATTGATATGAATAGACAATATTTTTATCTCGTGGAAGTGATTATGCACGTCGTTTGTGGAGTATAGTGATACGTCTCAAACGTATTTATAATTTTTGATGGTTTCATGCTGTTATCTTGTCATCTTTGGATGTTTTATGTACCTTTTATATCTTTTTGGGACTAACTTATTAATTCAGTGCCAAGTGTCAGTTCCTGTTTTTTCTGTATTTTTGGCTCTTTTCAGATCTGATTTTGGAACGGAGTTCAAACGGAATAAAATCCCCGAAATAAATTTTTCCCGAACGGAAGAAGATCAGGGGGCTTGTGGGCCAAGCCAGGAGAGCTACAGGGAGCCAACAAGCCCTGTAGCCGCCACCAGGCGGGCGGCCAGCAGGCTTGTGGCCTCCCTGGCGCTCCTCTGACCTAGCTCCTTCGCCTATATATTCCCTAAAATACAGAAAAAAATCAGGGAATCTTCGAAAACACTTTTCCGCCGCAGCAAGCTTCCGTTTCCGCGAGATCTCATCTGGAGACCCTTCCCGGCGCCCTGTCGGAGGGGACTTTGGAGTTGGAGGGCTTCTACATCAACATCATCGCCCCTCCAATGACTCGTGAGTAGTTCACTTCAAACCTACGGGTCCGTAATAGTAGCTAGATGGCTTCTTCTCTCTCTTGGATCTTCAATGCAAAGTTCTCCATGATCTTCATGGAGATCTATCCGATGTAATCCTCTTTGGCGGTGTGTTTGTCGAGATCCGATGAATTGTGGATTTGTGATCAGATTATCTATGATATATATTTGAGTCTTTGCTGATTTCTTATATGCATGATTTGATATCCTTGTAAGTCTCTCCGAGTCTTGGGTTTTCTTTGGCCAACTAGATCTATGATTCTTGCAATGGGAGAAGTGCTTGGTTTTGGGTTCTTACCGTGTGGTGACGTTTCCCAATGACAGTAGGGGCAGCAAGGCACATATCGTGTAGTTGCCATCAAGGGTAACAAGGTGGGCTTTGTCGTAGATATGAGATTGTCCATCTACATCATGTCATCTTGCTTAAGGCGTTACTCTGTTCTTTTGGACTTAATACACTAGATGCATGCTGGATAGCGGTCGACGTGTGGAGTAATAGTAGTAGATGCAGAAAGTGTCGGTCTACTTGTTTTGGACGTGATGCCTATAGATATAATCATTGACATAGATGACGTCACGACTTTGCGCGGTTCTATCAATTGCTCGACAGTAATTTGTTCACCCACCGTCTACTTGCTTTCATGAGAGAAGCCACTAGTAAACACTACGGCCCCCGGGTCTATTCACACCTATCATTTCCACTTTCGCTTTTACTTTCTTTTGTTACTTTGTTGCTTTCAGTTCTCACTTGGCGAACAATCTATAAGGGATTGGCAACCCCTTCATAGCGTTGGGAGCAAGCCTTTTGTGTTTGTGCAGGCACTTGAGATACTCCTTCACTCGATCGATACATTGGTTCTCAAACTAAGGGAAATACTTACCACCGCTGCGCTACATCACCCTTTCCGTTTCGAGGGAACACCAACGCAAGGCTCCAAGGCCACGGGGGAAATCCTTTGCATATTTGCCTAGGAAGTCCCTTAAGGCGTAGCCGTAGCAGAAGGATTCCTGGTGTCGTAGCACGTTTCTAGCGCCGTTGGAAGGTCTTTTGTTGCAGTAGCATATAGTACCCTAATTTGAATCTGAGCCTAACCATATTTTTTGTTTATTATAGTTGTGTATTGATAGGTGGACCCGATGGTCAAGACATATTCTTTGTGTGAGTCTATCTGGCACTTCAGGTGGGATCTACATCATGTTGTCATATCTGGTCAGCAATACATACATATCTAGACGTGATTTGAATTGTATTTAAACCATATTATCAAGTTTTTGAACTAATTTGATGTATTGTTCAAGTTTAGACATCAAAATAAACATTGATGACAAGTTTGGGCACCATTGATGTTATTACCTCAAAAAAAATCTCATGTTTGGTTGCATAAGTGCATTAGTGATTAGGAATTAAGAACATCTACAACCGGACGCCTCAAACGACCCCGCATACGCCGGTGGTTGTGCCAGATCCGTAACCGGACTGAAGAAAGAAGAAGAAAAATGACTCAACCGGATCTCTTATATCATCCTTATACGACTCGGCTCTCCGCGAACCCTCATGTCCATTTCAAATCTTCTATTTCTAAATAGCTACCAGCCACTAACTATTTTTGCTTGACATGCAACTATGCCACTTGAACAAGTTATGCATGCAAATTATAAATTATATAATTTTTTTATTACGCTATGCATGCAAGCATCACATTATCAATTCATGCATGTTATTTATAAGTTAATTTTTGCATTAGATTTCATATTGTCACTATATGTGTTGGTCGCTTGCATCATTCATATATGTAGTTAACATTCACATAATCATTTTTTTCATGAGATCATACATTTTTTTATTCTTAAGATTACATTTCCTTTCCATTAGTTATAGATTTTTTTAGCAATTTTCATGCATTCTTTTAGCAAGTTTCCAACGTGTCGGGGCATTATCTAGTGTAAGAAAAATATGAGGGCTCATGGACGCATCGGGACGCACTCGGTCAATCCGTCACATAGAACGCGACCCCATTCTAAACTACATTTTCTTTTTTCTTTATTCATTTTTTTCTTTTTCTTTCTTTCTCTCCATCAATCACGTGCAAAATGACCGGACATCTGAAGAAAAAATGTGAAGTGTGGCTGCACGGATGGATAAATAAGAGGCACGCTGGTCATTGACTGGGCGAGTCGACGGACTCGTTTAGGGGGTTACATTTGCTATGTTGGACTGTAGATGCTCTAACAATTACACTTAACTGACTGATTACAGCGACGAAGTAAAGCAGGACGCGACTCACGCTCGTGCCCCCGGCGGGGCCGACCCCGGGAGGCACGCTCCCCCTCTCCTCCATCGGCAAGACCGCCGACGTTCGCGTCATGGTGACTTCATCCAAATCTTCCGATCCCAACCCTTACCCTGCGATGACTAGGTGCCCGCGATGCACCATGGCGCTCGTGCCCTACTGCCCGGTGGTCGGATGCATCGCCGAGCCGACCCCAGGTGAGCCTGTCGTGGACTACACTGGCGAGGGTGTCTAGTTCGTGTAGGCCACCGTGAGTTGCTCGCTCGCGAACATCAACGGTATCGAGGACCGACCCTCCCCCTCCCCCGCCCTCTCGTCGACCACAAGCTCGAGGACCAGATCCCTCGCCCGCTCGGCCCGCCTCCATCCTTCACCGCCTTCAACTTCGTCAAGTCCACCGTCGAGATTTTGCCCAACAACGTTAGCGTAGGACCCCAACCAAAGAGAACCACGACACGATGGGGAGAAGGGGAGGGGATGGGAGGCGATGTGGCGATGGGTGGAGTCAATACGATTAAGGGGTCGATTATCTGCAAACACGCACACACAGAGCCACCCACATGCGCTCCTAAGCATCGCTCAGGCCAGGCTCACAAGAAACTAATCTATACTTTCTAACAAGCCAGACATAAAATGCTATAAGAACCGTGCGATACGGGTAAACCAAACATCCCAATATCAAGAAGATGCTAAAATGCTTTAAGAACCGTGCGTTACGGGTAAACCAAACATCCCAATATCAAGAAGATGATGCATCGAACAAGCGTGTTGTGATTTTGTGGACAACCAGAACGCCCCATTGGTAAACAACATTGAGGCCAACTCCACCGTACGACCCATCCTGTCTGTCCCTGTCCGTTGCTCCATTGGTAAACAACATTGAGGCCAACTTCACCGTACGACCCATCCTGTCTGTCCCTGTCCGTTTGGGACAAAACAGACAAACCCCACGGTCCAACGCATGACGGCCTAGACCCGTCTTGTTCGTTTCATTTTCGTTCAACCCTATTTACGGATCAAATTTGGTCTGGAATTGAGGCCAAAGCGAACACACGCAGACGCTTTCTGGGCACTCCTCGTCCGGGTTGTGTCCATTGCATGTGAGGGCTGGCCCGCCTGTAACTGAAACCCCGAGGGGCCCACCCACAGATCCTTATCTCTCCTATTTTTTCACACAGCACGAGGAGCAACATCGTGGCTGCCTCCCCCGTCGCCGATCATCGTCGTAGTCGTAGTCCTCATCGTCGCTCTGCTAGGAGTCGAAGCCGCCGGGGCCGCGTCATCGGGGCATTCGATAAGCGTCCGAACTCGTCCACCAGTCGGGCCATGCACCGGGTGAGTAGCTCATCGGCGCGGTCGAGCAGCTCGCGGTTGGTCCCCGCCACGGTGCCGATGAGGTCGTCCACCGCCTCCAGGAACGCGTCCGCGTCGACGGAGTCGGCTCAAGCGAGCCTCTCCATGGTCACGAACTGCGAGATCTACCGGTCGAGCATTCCTGGAGCGACTTGACCGGCCCCTCCTCCTCCTCGTCCTCATCCTCCGGTTGCGGTCGCCGCAGCGTAGAGCTTGTTGAGGGAGAGGCGGCCGTCGTAGTTGGAGAAGACCTTGAGTATGTCCTACGTCGTGGTCGGCTCCTCGTCATTGTCGCCGCTGGACCCGGTGGCCGACGAGTCCACGTCGTCCATCTTGAGAACTCCGACGGCCTTCTCAGGATGCATCACGTGCCCGCATGGGCGTCGGAATCCTGTAATGCGGCGGCGCCAACCCACGACGGCATCCACAGCTTGCACTTGATATTTTTATATCATGTCTATCCCGACATGATTTGAGATGCAACCACGCGTTGGACGCACCGACCCGACAACGGCCCGATCCGGACATGGGCTACTTCATTTTTGTCTCAAACGGACAAAAGCAAATTGAAGCTGATGTGTGATGTCCGTTTGGAATCGTTGGCCCTCACGCCGCCGCTCCGCGCATGCGTGGACCCGAGCCGAGTCACCGCCGGCGGTGCACGAGTAGCTAGAGCTGCCCTGCCCGTGCCGTGCCGTGCCGGAGATGCCAAGCAAGCACGTCGTGCTTCGTGGTCACGGGGACATTTACGATCCACCTCCCGTTTGAAATACTCCCAGGAAAACTTGGGGCCTTTCACGTAGGAGGAAAACTGCAATAAATGGACGCCGATATGAGCAAAGGACGCGCCTCGCCAGCTTACCTGCCTGCCACCGTGACAGGCGGCAAGTGCTCCGGCCAGTGGGCCCGCGCACACGGGGCCCTCTACAACAAGCGCAGTCCTACACCGTGCGACCGGAATCGCACGGCCTGGATCCCTCGTCAAACCATGCACTGACCAGTGACCAGTGACCACCCACCCAACGGCGTCCGAGCCGAGGGCGGGGAACCCGGGGATGGCAGGCAGCCCCACCGCCCACCTCGCCCCCGCACCGCGTGCCGCCGTGCAGGCGCACTGCCCCACGCCACGGGCTCACCGCCACCCTCCTCCTCCTCTGCCTCCGCGCCATTGCGCCTCCCCAACTTTCCAACAGCCACACCCAACAAATCCACGCACGCCGCCCCGTACCCCGCTCCACTGTACTCCCACACTCCCACTCTCCCACTAACCCCCAGCTCCAGCCGAGCCAGCTCCCCTCGCAGCCACGCCGGCAATGGCGCCCCCTTGCTCCCTCCCAGCCACGCCGGCAATGGCGCCCCCTTGCTCCCTCCCAGCCGTCCTCCTCGTCGCCCTCGCGGCGATGTCCCTGTCCATGTCCCCCACCCCGGCCGCGGCGGCGCGGTTCGCGTGCAACGCCACGGCGCCGCGGGCATCCACCTGCCAGGCCCTCGTCTCCTACTCCCCGCCCAACGCCACCACCCTGGCGGCCGTCCGCGCGCTCTTCCAGCTCCGCTCGCACCGGGCGCTGCTCGCCTCCAACGCCCTCCCGCTCTCCACCCCGCCCACCGCCCCGGCCCCGTCCCCGGTGCGCGTCCGCCTGCCCTGCCTCTGCTCCGGCGGGGCCGGCGCCACCTTCCAGCGGCCCACGTACAAGGTCCGCGCCGGCGACACGCTCGACGCCGTCGCCCGCGGCGCCTTCGCGGGGCTCGTCACGTACCGCGACATCGCCGCCGCCAACAACGTGTCCGACCCCAACCGGGTCGCCGTCGGCCAGGAGCTCTGGGTGCCGCTGCCCTGCAGCTGCGACCCCGTCGGAGGGGAGGCCGTCGTGCACCTCACCTACGTCGCGCCTGCCGGGAGCTCCGTCGCCGGGATTGCGGAGGAGTATGGCACCACGGAGGAGACGATTCTGGCGCTCAACCGCATGCCCGACGCCAAGAGCCTCCTCGCCGGCCAGGTCCTCGACGTGCCGCTCCGAGGTAGTGCGCCCAGAAAAAAGTTCTCTCTCTTTTCTTTTTCCCAACTTGCTATTGCTCCAAGATTCAGCTTTTTCGCTATGCATTTTTGCATCCTCCTTTTGTTGTTCAGTGATAAACCGTTAGGATCTGTCTTCTTTTTGATATAATTTGTTACTGATAAACTGATGTTACATAGTGCGATATCTAGTTCTTTATTATTTATAGGATGCAATGGCAGTTGCTGATGTGAATGTGCATCTATCAAACATTTTCTGAACTCTTTTCTAGGTTCTTTCTGCTGGTAAAAGTGGAGGGATGCCATGGAGATGCTTTGCCAACACAAAGTTGTATCTCTTTTCTTGATCCTCTTTGTGGATTGTAGTAGTACCTTTTTTACAATGGCCCGTGGTTGCTTTTCAGATTGTTTGCCCTGAAAAGTTGTGCTTGTGATGGGTAAAAAAGGGTTTTGCTACCTTGCAAGTTGCAACACATATCATACTACCTCGGTTTAGATTAGTCTTGGATATATGCTGCCACTTGAATCTGAAGTTATGACAGCAAATATTTCTTCGTATGGTATGGTTGATTGCTTAATCCATGTTCTTTCTCTGAGGGAAAAAAATTGTAGTACTACTAGCCGGTTTAAATGAGCGTAGCAGAACAAAATAATTCAGTCAAGAATCTATCCGATTTTTACATATGCATTCTCCGATTCATGACAATGCCCGTAATATGTTGAGATGCTCGTTACAGCTTACTTTCCGCACTTTATCTTTCTGAATTTGACTGAACTACTGTCATCAATCAAGCTAAACCTGTCAGGAACATTGTAACGCTTCTGCAAGTTAATACTCCATGTCATATACTTCTTCTTGGCGAGGGACATCTTACATTCGAACTGTACACTTACTCATTCAGAGTTCAGCTTATGAGTTCTGGTTTAACATACCGTGATACTTGTGCAGCTTGCTCTTCTGCCATTAGCAGCACGGCCATCGACCGCAACCTCCGCGTCCCAAACGCAAGCTACATCCTCACGGCCAACAACTGCATCATGTGCGGCTGCAGCTCCACCACTTGGCAGTGAGTACTTCTTTGGCTAGTCAGCTTCTTGTCATTCCAACTAAACCATAGTATTGTACATGCTACTGAAACTAACGAAACCTGAACTTGGCAATGCTCTGAAAAAAATTCAGGCTGGACTGCCAGCCGACGCAAGGGTTGACATCCAACTGCCCGGCGGCGAAGTGCGGAGACCTGTTCCTGGGGAACACGTCGACGTCGGCGACCTCTACCTGCGAGAGCACGACGTGCTCCTATGCCGGCTACACCAATGGCACCTCGTTCTCCATCCTCTCCAATCTCACCGCCAGCTCCGTGTGCAACGGTGAGCGATAGCTGTACATTGTCATTGTTGTGTACATGTGCCATTGTCATTGACACCGGTTGTTGGTTGTGGCAGCTGCTGGGATATCACCCGCCGCACAGCCGTCACACTCCTCGGCGTCCAGATTGGGGTCGCCGGCGCGGTGGTGGGAGCTGATCGCCGGGTTCCATGTCGCTCTACTGTGCCTCGGGTTTCTGCGCCGTGATTGAGTAGCAACTCAGATTCTTGTCGCTGGACGTGTAGATCGTAATTCTGCAATGTGAGTAATTTGGGACGCGCTGCATGTGTGGCATCGGTTTGCAGCTGGTCGGATGTGTTAGAAGGCAGACGTGAGGGGGAACACTTGTTCTATGTTAGAAGGTTAGATCAGATCGGGATAGATTTGTAGTGCCGAGCAGCATTTCCAGCGTTTCTGGTTTTAGCCTGGTATATTGTCACTGTCTTGCTATAAATGGAGACCCTCTTTGTTTTAGGATTTCGCTACAAACCGAACTTCATGTTTTTAACCATGACAAGTCGAACATTTTTTAGGATGACAATCTTTTTAGCAAGCATGGGAAATCCTTGTGGCGTTCAGTTTTTATCAATGATTTGTTGTGCTTGTTAGAGGGAATTTTCATCCTTGCGACAACTTAATTTGCCATAAAAAATCGTTCGACGTCAGATTTATAACATTTTCGTTGTTATGCATGATTCCGCTGATAGTTCCTGACTCCTACAGGAAATATTGGTTTAAAGAATTATTAGGGATCGAAAACATGAAAAGAATTCCGATAAATAGCGAAAACATGATTGAGGAGTTGCATAAAGTTGACAAAAATATAGCCCTTGCCGATGATTACTGGACCTCCTTTGGTTCATAGGGTAGGATAGGAATATATCTATCTATCATTATGGTACTGGCTATATGTATCTATCTTGAAAATATATTTTTGGTATGTCAATTTTCTGGACCAGTAGATTAAAAATTGAGCGTTCGACCTTTCTTCTACTTCCAGCTTTCTTTATCCTTCAACCACTCCTCTCACAAAATTGACTTTACCCAAATTACAAATTCAGTCACCTTATATATAGCTATTGTGATCTTTTATACTGGTGACTAACGTCTTGTCGTTCTTTACTCACGGGACTTACTTTGTCGCTAATACAACTGTTACAGTGATTGGCGAATTTAGGAGCCGTCTATCCACCTCAATCTGACGGTGAAAAAATAAAAGTTACGAGGAGTTGCAAAATTAAAATTACAGAAAATTACAAATAACGGTGGGACCGTTACATATTTTTGGTGGGATCAGTTTTTTTTCAAATGGTAGATTTGTCGAGGAAATATGTAACTCGCACGTAGAGTTTTCTTGCAAAATTATCGAACGATTCAGATTGTCATTTCTATCCCGCCTCGCTTGTGGCTTTGATATTTCTTTTGTTGGCGCCCATTTTCCCTGGCTCGCTGGCCCCGGCCCCGCTGAGCACCTTCGCCGGCAGCAAGATCAACAACAACCGGCAGCCGGACTTGTAAATCGTCTCCATCGGCTGTCGGCACATCGGACTTTACCTCGCGCACCTCACTAACGCCCATGCCTCCCCTGCCGGGTTGGGTCAGGTTACCTAGCGCGGTAGACGGACGTAGAGTCGGGACGGCGCACTGCAAGCACGCCCAACCCAAGGATCCTTCTACCCGATCAGGAAGACACTAGCATAACGAAGCACCGATACTTCAGATATATGTGTATCGCCGTTTAATAGTTCACCGATACTCCGATACGTCAGATACGCCTTCGATACGGGTATCCCCGAAGTATCGTCTTCTTCAATTTAAAAATAAAAGAAAAAAATTAGCGATACGGGTATTTTTGAAGTATCGCCACTGAGTATTGCTCATAACTTGATGTATCGTTAATCTGTTCATATAGATAGTGTACGTGTACTGTGTACTGATGTAGTAGTTGGATAAAAGTGCTTCCTAAGGATGTTGTTTGTTGGATAAAATTGCTTGTTGATGCTTATTGGCTTGTTACTTGTTGATTTTTGTGACGTAAAATTACTTGTTGATGTTGTTGTTTCTTCCTATTGCTAGGGAAGAAGATACAAGTATAAATCATGGCATCTTTTAACTTTCTCCATCATCATTTAACCGTTATTGATGTGTATTGCTTGTTGATTTTAATTATCGTCCTGTTTATAGGTGAGAGTTTCTATATATTTATTGTTATGAGAATAAAGAGCTCAATGAAGATTGTGCTCTCTATATCATTATTAAGATAAAACTTTTAAAATGTTGGAAGAAGTGTAGTACCCCTCCGTTATTTGGCCAACTCGTGCAATCTAAGGTTGCTCTTTGTATATATTTGTCATTTGACAATCTCAAGTTTTTAACTCTAAAATATTTGTTGATTTTATGTTGTCATGTTAATATGTATTACAGTTCAAATTAGATTGTGGCAGTCTATGACCGATTGGCTATGTTATCCAATTGATGATAGTGCGATTTTTAAAATGAGAAACACCAAGCTATGGAATCAATTAGGCAACCAGTAATACGGTATTTTGATCTCATCTCATACATTTTATTATGTTAGCTTTTTTACATGTTATTTTATTTATTATTTACATATGCTTGACGTATCGTCTATCCCATATCGCCATACCCGTATCGCCGTATCAGTGTCCCCGTATCGGTGCTTTGTGCATAAAGAGCCGAGGAACGACGGCATGAGGGTTCCTATTCTCGTCAACAGCAATCAGTTACAAGATTCACCGATTCAGTTTTAATTTAACACCTTCTCTGCTAGTAGGCTACAACACAGAGCACCGATCCGACTGACTCGACAAAGTAACACTATGTGTCCCTGTAGTCGTTTATTTTATCTCTGTACCATAAGAAACTTGATTCCAGTGAACAAGGTAAACAGTAGGCATGAAACAAGCCATCAATTAGTTAGCCATTGTCTCACATCACGAGTTGATTAGTTCTTCTCTGAAGGCAATCTACGCAGTTCCAATTCATGAAGCACTAGCATACGTACTAGTCTAAGGTGGTGTTTGTTTACATGGACTTTTCGATGTAGGACTTAAAAAAAGTTTCTTTTAATCTCATCCAAGCTAAACAGAAGGGACTTTTAGACTAAAAGTGAGCATTTGGGACTAAAGGAAGAAAGTCCCTTTGGAAGGGTCTTTTTTAGACTTTTTTGGAACCTTTTCCAACAGTGCCCCTACTTTTAGCATGTCATTTAATAACCTCTATTGCATTACTAGTGGTAACATGGTCTTTTAGCATGTTATTTAATAACCTCTAGTCCATGTTTAGTTCCTAGAAACGAACATGTAGGGACTAGGGACTTTTTAGTTGGGAGTAAAAAAAGTCTTAAAACTTTTAAACCAAACAAGGTCTAATTAAAACACCCACTAAAATTAGCTCTCGTACTTGCAATCCAGCGAGAGAAGCTAGCTAGAAGGTTCAACTATTTACTCATCCTCAAATCAGTTTGAAGGGTTGGTACTAAGTACTAACCACTAATACCATCATGCAACGCAGATCCAATTAACCATGGATTATGTTGGGGAAAGTTGCATGGAAAACAAAAAAAATCCTACGCACACGAAGATCTATCATGGTGATGATCATCTACGAGAGGGAGATTGGATCTACATACCCTTGTAGATCGCTAAGCGGGAAGCGTTAAGAAACGCGATTGATGTAGTGGAACTGCTTCGTGATTCAAATCACCGTCGTCCCACGATCCGTCCCGATCTAGCACCGAACGGACGGTACCTCCGCGTTCAACACACGTACAACTCGATGAAGATCTCTGCCTTCTTGATCCAGAAAGAGAGACGGGGAAGTAGATGAGTTATCCGGCAGCGTGATGACGCGCCGGTGATGGTGATGATCTATTCCTGCAGGGCTCCGCCCGAGCTCCGCAGAAATCCGATCTAGAGGAAGAACTACGAAGTAGATGTTTAGGGTTGCACGTGACAAAGTTGTGTCTCAAAACCCTAAAACCTCTAGTATATATAGGAGGAGGGGAGGGGCTAGCCTTGAGGCTCAAGGGAGCCTCTAGGGCGTCGGTCGAAGGGAGGAGGAGGGACTCCTACTCCAATTCGGTTTGGATGGAGGAGTCCCTTCCTTCCCACCTCCTCTTTTTTTTCCTTTTGCATTGTGTTTTTCTCCTTGGCCGAAATAGCCCTATTGGGCTGACTACACCAGCCCACTAAGGGCTGGTATACCACCCATGGGCCTATTAGGTTCTCTCCCGGGTGGGTGGCCCCACCCGGTAAAACCCCGGAACCCATTCGTCACTCCTGGTACACTTCCGGGAATGCCCGAAATCTTTCCGGAAGCCAAATACAATAATCCTATATATAAATCTTCGTTTCCGGATCATTCCGAAAACCCTCGCGACGTCCGTTTTCTCATCCGGGTCTCCGATCAAAACTTCGGTCACCAGCACCTATAACTCAAATGTACTGAAACGTCACCGAACCTTAAGTGTGCAGACCATGCGGATTCACGACATGATGAAGAAGAGGAAGAGAAACATCTTGATGATCCACCTCAACCTTCCTCACCACCACCCCAAGGAGAAGATGACGCCAACAACAATGCTCAAGATGACGATGAAGAAGAAGAAGCTCCACCATCCAACAAGAAGAAGTTGTCAAGAGTTAGAGCAAGAGTGGACAAAGATCATCCGCTCAAACAAATCTACAACGACATAAACAACGGTAGAATCACTCGCTCTAAAACTCGACTAGCTAACTTTTGTGAGCATTATTCTTTCATATCTAGCATTGAACCCTTGAAGGTAGAAGAAGCTCTCCAAGATCCAAATTGGGTGAATGTCATGCATGAAGAGCTACATAACTTCGAGAGCAACCAAGTATGGACACTTGTTGGAAAACCAGAAGGCGAGCAGAATATCATTGGTACAAGATGAGTGTTTCGGAACAAGCAAGATGAAGATGGACAAGTTGTACGCAACAAAGCATGTCTCGTAGCCCAAGGATACACGCAAGTCGAAGGTATGGACTATGGTGAGACTTATGCTCCTCTTGCTAGACTTGAAGCCATTCGTATTCTTCTAGCTTATGCCAATCAACATGATATAACTCTCTACCAAATGGATATTAAAAGTGCCTTTCTCGATGGAGAAATTGAAGAGGAAGTTTATGTTAAATAACCTCCTGGTTTTGAGAACCCTAAGAAACCTGATCATGTTTACAAACTTCTTAAAGCTTTATATGGTCTTAAACAAGCACCCAAAGCTTGGTATAAACGCCTAACAAAGTTTCTCATTGAAAATGGTTTTGAGATTGGCAAAATTTATGCAACCTTATTCACTAAAAGAGTAAATGGCGAACTATTTGTTTGTCAAATATATGTGGATGATATTATCTTTGGCTCTACTAACCCACATTCTAGTGAAAAGTTTGGAAAGCTGATGTCAGAGAAGTATGAGATGTCCATGATGAGTGAACTAAAGTTCTTCCTTGGATTGCAAATCAAACAATCGAGAGAAGGTACGTTCATCTCTCAAACCAAGTACACCAAGGACTTGATCAGGAAGTTCAACACGCAAGAATGCAAAGGTATGAGAACCCCCATGCCTACTAGTGGACATCTTGACCTCAATAAGGATGATGCACCCATTGGTTAAAAGGTTTATTGATCAATGATTGGATCATTGTTATATCTATGTGCCTCTCGTCCTGATATCATGCTAAGTGTTTGCATGTGTGCCCGCTATCAAGCAACACCTAAAGAGTATCATCTATTGGTTGTGAAAAGGATAGTGATATACCTTATACATACACCAAACTTTGGCATATGGTATCCCAAGGGTTCTTCCTTTGATCTTGTTGGCTATTCCGACTCGGACTATGTTGGAGACAAGGTTGATAGAAAATCCACCTCGGGTACATGTCAATTTCTTGAGAGATCTCTTGTCTCTTGGACATCCAATAAACAAAACTCGGTATCCTTATCAACTATCGAAGCTTGCTGGATCATGTTGTGGTCAATTATTATGGATGTCTCAAACGCTTAAGGATTATGGCATTCATGTTAGAAAAGTCCCATTGTTGTGTGACAATGAAAGTGCTATTAAGATTGCATATAATCATGTGCAACATTCTTGAACCAAGCACATCCAAGTGCGACATCATTTCATCCGTGATCATGTTGCCAAAGGAGATATCGATCTCGCGCATGCTCGTACTCACAAACAACTAGCTTATATTTTCACCAAACCACTTGATGAGAAAGTGTTATGTCATTTGAGGAGTGAGTTGAACATCATTGATGCTTCAAACTTGATCTAGACTCACTCGGATGCATGCAAGGGCATGAGCTTGACTAATTTTTCCTTGATGCCATTCATATGACTATCTTATGTATTGAAAACTATGCTCCCTCGTACTGCATCTAACCTTTTGTAGGTACTTGGAAGAAATACACTCCACAAGATTGCAACCAACTCTCATCAAAAGTAATCTTGACATGGACAAGTATCAACAACCTTTTCTTCGTAGATGAAGGAAGAAGACAACAAATCATATCCTCGACAATACTATGATATTGAATTTCACTCATGTCATTTGGATATATTATGTTCTTCCTTGTGTGACTAACCATTGTAGGTGAAAAGTGAACCAAAACATCATGGATAGCTCCCAATTCAAGATGATCATCATCAACATTGAGCATCCACAACAAGTTCACCTACATGCTACGTCATCGACATCACTCGAAGGTATGTACTCATATCCTTGATAAAGCTCTACATCAATTCATGGTGTACAACAACTCAAGTGATATGAAGACATTGAAATGCTTAATCGAAAAATGGAAACCCCATTTCACGCTTAACGATGAGTATGACCTATGATCAAACATCCTACTTGACTCCTCAAGTCAAATACTCTAATATATGTGACCTAGTCACCGCCACACATCTAGACGGAGAATATCGTATGGTTCACATTTGATCTTTCACATTCTTAGAACCATTCCACTCTCATCTATATGTGTGTATTAACAAAAAAAATTTGTCTCTTAATCTTCTTACTTTTGTTTAACTGTCTCAGTTGGAATTATCATTCTTTTGGACTCTTGACCTTTTGAAACAATTCTTTCAGTCAACCTATTTTCTGTTAAACAGTTGACTATCATTGCAACTCGGTTTCACCAAATTGGGAAACTCGGTCCAACCGATTTCTCCAAGAGGCCTAAATATCAATATCGGTTCTACCGAATCATTATGCCTCGGTGACTCAAATTTTTCTGACTTTATTGCTCTGATAATTTCTTCCGCACTATTGTCTTAGGGGAGGCAACTTCGCTAGGGGGAGAAAAATCTCAGTGATCCCATTCAATATAAAAGTGAGAATACTCTAGGATCCTAACTTAGGGAGAGATCATTCAAGGAACTCTTATCCATACCTAAGGGGGAGAACATTCAATGAACCCTACAAAATATCTAAGCGGGAGAAAAGACAAATTCGAGGAACCCTTACAAAAGAGAGAAGTATACAAGATCCTCTATTTTTCTCTGAATGAGCCCTTACTCTCTGACCTTTATTTTTGATAATTGTGCCAAAGGGGGAGAAATATCATCAAAGCTTCCATTCAGTGAACCTATTTACAGGGGAGAAATACTATCAAATACTATCAAGAAGCTTATACAAAAGAGGGAGCAACAACACTAATGGGAGATACTTGTATCAAACCCTGCACATTAAGGGGGAGAGAGATAAATATTGTTTTAATTGGCTTTATTGGTTTGAACTTATTTTCCCTACCTACTCCCAATATCTACATGCCATGATTCATGGGGAGAGGAAACTTTACATACTCATTTTTAGGGGAGAAAAAAGCTCTTGTTCCTTGGAGACATATTATTTCGTCAAATCCTATCTTAACTATGTCTTCAATTTCTTGGTACTTTTGAATTTCTTTGCATCTTTACAATAGGGTACTCTTGTGTTATCTAACATTTGTTTTCTCAAGTGTACTCCTATGTCAAGATGGTCAAGATCCTCAAGGTAAGTATATGCATCATATCCTTGTTCATGACGACCTCTTGTTTCTTGCACATATTGTTTGCAAGAGGGAGTCTTAAACATGGAAGTCTTTCATTCAAACATATTTGATGCATATAGCCAAGATTCCTATGACTTGTCTTGCCCTTATACCTTGTGTGTGCCCATGCATTCCAAAGCAACTATCCTTTAAAGGGGTTGCAAACATTTAGGGGGAGCTTGTACTAGTCATAATTCCTTCAAAGCTGTCATATCCTTATGAGTATCTTTATTTGAAGCTTTGATTATATGTTGTCATAAATTACCAAAAAGTAGGAGATTGAAAGCACATATGCCCCCTTGGTGATTTTGATAATTCATGACAACATACATTGTCTCTTGGACTAACACTTTTATCTATATATTTCAAGATTAGTCCATGGAGAGCTATGTCTTAAGGTTTATGTGGAGATACCCCTAGATGCAAGAAAAGAATAATATCAGCTCAAGCTTCAAGCTAGAAGACTCTTCATTTTATATTTGTGAGAAATCACTTTTGAGTCCATAGGAAAGCCAATACTATTAAAAGGGGGTGAGGTAGTAAAATGAACTGATTGCTCAAATGCTCAAAGTTAGCCACCAAAACACTCAGTCATTTTTCCCACATATCCACTGTGTCAAGTTCCATATTCACAAATTTGGTGTCACCAACGTTTCCACATCGGACCCACCGAGTTTGAACCTCAGAGAGAACCTTAGCCCTTCCCACCAAATCGGTGCAACCGAAACTGCAACGGTGCTACCGAGTTTGGGTGACCAACATTCTGTTGCCAAGATACACAAAATTGGAATTTCCGAGTTTGAGTATCGGTGCCACCGAGTTTGGTCATCTGACCATTAGTCACCTTTTCGGTGACACCGAGTTGTATATATCGGTCTCACCGAGATTCGAAAGTTCACACCTTTAGTGCTAGTCGGTACCATCGAGTTTCCACCTTCGGTGTCATGGAGTTTGCTCTTTTGTGTGTAACGGTTGGATTTTAGCTACTGCCTATATATATAGCCCTTCACCCACCTCTCATTCATGGGTGAAGCACCCAGAACACACACTTCATTTCCACATCAATTTTCTGAGAGAGAACCACCTACTCATGTGTTGAGACCAAGATATTCCAATCCAATCATTTGAAACTTCGTGTTGTGGAGATGAACCAAGATGTTTGTAAGGGCAAGAAGATCGCCTACTTCGTGAATATCTACCGTGAGTAAGGCTAGTCCTCCGTGGACGGAAGCCGTGCTGGGATAGACAAGGCCGCTTCTTTGTGGACCCTCCGTGGGTGGAGCCCTCCGTGGACTCTCGCAGCCGTTACCCTTCGTGGGTTGAAGTCTCCACTAACATGGACGTACGATAGCGCCACCTATCAGAACCATGCCAAAAATCGTCGTGTCAACCTCATGCGTTTGATGTCCCTACCTTACTCCTCTACATTACACTTGCATGTTACTTTCCGCTGCTATACTCTTAGAACTACATGTGTAGGGTGACCTAGACTTGTCACAACTTCTAGATTTATGCCCTCCTAGAAATTAGGTTAGGCTAGAATTTTTATCTTGACAAGTAGTCTATTCACCCCCCCCCCCTTTAGACACATCTTCTATCAATCCCTCAGATGGCTCCGCTCTCGTCGTCCTACAACTACCCTGGTGACCTATTCCCGCCACCGACGACCTATTCCCGGTGCAAATGCCTACATATTCTAGGGTTTGAGGGACTGTTGGAGAGGGTCACGTTATGGCCGGGGCGAGGGCGGATGGGAGGGAGGGGCGGATGGGAGAGTGAGAGGGAAAGGAGGGGAGGAGGGGAGAACTATCCTACCATCGCCGTCGCCGGCGGTTGCTTCAAGGGGTTGGGAGCGAGGGAGAGGAGCTCGTCCAACGAACAGGTATGCGGGGTAGGTGAGGGCGATTCCGAGCGTTTCCGAGCTCGTTAGCTAGGAAAAATTTCATGAGGGCGGACAAGCGCTAGTGGATCGCTTGGAATTGGGCCAACCTCTTCGAGTCGAGATCCTATACCACTCCAAACAACATAATTGGGTCTGGCAATTCCAAGCTTATTTTCCTACATCCAAACAGGGTGAACATATTAGTACTCTCACAACGTACACCAATGCTAATTTGTTGCAATGATAGATACATGAACGGATACTGAAAAGTTATAGTCAACTAAAATATTCTTCTTCTCAGGTGTCACTAAAAGCACGATGCGAGATTTTTGTAGGTATTGCGTTGATCTGTATCATCAAAATCATCTCCGTCGTTGTATTTTTAATTTAATAGATCACACGCATAGAAATTACATAAACATATCTAGATAGATCATGCCCATAAGATTTATATACTTGTAAAGAAAAGATCGCATGTATTAGATTTTCACAATGTAATAAGCAGATCATAATCGTTAAATCCACATAACCACAGTAAACATATTGTATCCGCTAGATTTAGACAACCACATTTAAATAAAGCATACATGTTAGATACATATAATCATACTTAAATAAATCACATCTATTAGATATTCATAATTGTATCTAAATACATCATAACGGTTAAATCCACATACTAACAAATTCTAAAAGGATAGCATACACTAGATCTTCATAATTGCACCTAAACAAATTATAACCAGCATATCTTTATATAAAAATGGAACTCATTGATCGACGCAATTGCACATCAACAGATCTCGCATAAGAAAACTATTACTCATATTAATTATAGGTTTAATAATAAACAACAAGTACATGTCACTTCCCATTTAAACATGTTAGTTATAACCACATAAATAAACACTACTCTAATGCATTAGATAAATATAGAAGTTGATATAGAAAAAATAATAAATTAAAATGGCTTCTTATCTCTACTATTAAGGGGGATCTGCCGTCTGTCGTGATGGTTCGACCACGATAGATCCCTCGTCGCACCGCTAGCACAGTTCTATCGATTCCACCGATTTTTTTCATCCCTCCTTAAACTAACCAATCTCTACTAAAATCCGGTTCACAAGGCAAAACGTGTACCTCCCCTACAATCCACGTGAAAGGAAGAAAAAAATCACCTCCTCCTTCCCACGTATGATTGTTTTTTCCATGCTCGCCAGAGAAAAGGGGAAAAAAAGACCCACTAGGCCACGACCCACCACGAACGCACCTCCCATGCACGCGCAGACGAAGCCTCCTCATCTCCCGCACCCATCCGCTCCCGATCATGTCTCTCTCCCCTTAATTTCCCAAGAAAAAATGTTACTGACTCCCCTCCTCGTCCGCCCCGGGATCGTGGTTCGGTTCCATCAACAAATTCTCCAATCCAAGCCTCGCCAGTCGCCACCATGACGCCATGTCGCCTAAGGATATGCAACACGGTCATGATTATGCGGTGCGAAATGTGGCTGTTGGAGCACCCTCGTGCGAGGGCATGCGATGGCCATAGCGGCGACATCCGACGGTTGGATCTCGGCGTGCGTGGTCGGCCTTACGGTACGGTGGCAGGCCGATGTCCCGCAGTAGTGGTTGTCAAAGCATATGGTGTGCCGCAGGCGTGGTCCATGTCCGACCCGGCAAACAGCGGCTATCCATCGCTGCTCCCCGACGACTAGCTCCCAGTGGACGTGCACCAACAACTATGAAGAGCACGCTTTGCATGAGCTAGACGGGATCTACTGGCTCATATCCACCGGTACGAATCCATTTGAATGAAACTGCATTCGTTAGTCCAACCCCTTTCATATGGTAGTATCTTCCTTTGATCTTGGATGGAAAGGGTCATTGGTTTTTCTTCAGTCCTTCTTCGTTTGACCAAATCTTTGCTTGCCAGTTCAAAGGACAAATCAATGTCTTGTAATTAGTCTTGGCATTGGAATTTGCAGCAAGGAACAATAAGGGCTGTGGACTGTAGAATGCTAATATTTTTTTCATATGTTGCAACTTGCAACTGAACATATACTGTATTTATGCTCTAACAGGTATCATGATCCTCACGAGAAAAATAAAGAATTACCAAGAAATGAACTAAATGACATGTCAACTCAGTACTTTGGGATATTTAAGGTGCAGTTACATTTTGGGATATTTAAGGTGAACTAAATGACTAATTACTCGGTGTTCTTATTTCTGTCGGGTGTACATCAACATGATATTTAAGCAGTAGTTTGTTTATTTTGCATTGACTGGCATTGGTTCTTGGTAGAATTAACTTTGTTGTTATTAGGTCTATATGATGGTGTCCGACCACAATCATAACACATATGTTCAAGGGAACAATACGCGGAACACAATACCCAACTGTTACTGAAAATGGTTTTTCTCTAACTACCCTGGAGAGGCGTTTTCGCGGGCGGTTCCTGCCTTCTCTCGCCGCATTGGCTCCCCTTCCCTCCGCTCGTTGCTCCGGCGCCAGCGGGAGTGTGTGTGCGTGTGTGTGGGGGGGGGGAGGGTTCCTTCCGTCCGGTCTGTAGATAGGTTTAGAATAGGTATGTCGGGTGTCTGTGCTCAGCCGGTGCCGATGCCGTCACCACGAATAAAGTTTTCCAGGCCACTGACTCGACGGCGTTCTTCTGCGACGTCGAGGTGCCATGGATTTTTGTTAGAATGAGTTCCTCAAGACGTCGGTGCAGATCTTGCTCAGGTTCTTGTATCTCCGGCTTCGTCCGCGTTACGTCGCCTACGTCTCCAGCGTCATCGTGAAGCCGGAAGTATGTGTTTTGGAGTTGGCCGTCGTTGCAACGCCGGTCTTGTCCAAGTGATAGTCCACATGAAGACTTGGTGGTGGAAGATGGTTGTCGGTTTTGAAGTTGTTCGACGGTTCTATCAGTCGAGACCTTCAAGACCGTGATCCAAGATGTGTGAAGTATTTCTTTGACCAATGATCCACATCGACATGTGCGTTGCCCCTTGTGACAGTGCCTGTTTAGAGATTCATAACGCAGCTTTGCTGCTATGGCACTATCTTGGATCTTGGCAAGTTGGAGGCCTATGTTTTTCTCCTCCGGCGAAAGCTTCGACATCGTCGGCGGCTAGATTCTTTGGCGATGATGATGTAAATTTTCTTGTGTGCTGTCTCTCCGGACTATTTCAAAGAGAAGCCATATATGATGTATGTTGCTATTTTTATGAATAAATATATGGTTTCTTCTAAAAAATAGATATGTTCAAGGGATTCTCTCATTTTCTGTCAACTCCGAGTCCCATTTGATGATACTATGTGAACATTTAAGTGTTGTGAGTGAGTGAACCACAATAACCGTCTCTGATAGTGTACGAAATATCAGGAACGAATAGAAAATACTTAATGAAAAGGCACACCATGATTTGGTGGAGAAGGCGAAAGGCCTCGTAGAAAAAATAGGTTTGAAACTCGAACCTAGATTCTTAACTATTCTTTTCTGCTGGTATTGCGCTATCCTTCAAACTCAATATATGAAAAAAAGATGGTAAGATAAATACAATAATGACGCATCTTTGCAGATATATTATGTATTTATGCTTAGTTGTTTTCACCTTTTTTTTCTTTCTTCACAACCTACCGGTTCAGTTTTCCAGGATACTCGCCAATTCAAAGCCTTCTCCAAAGTGCAAGCAGACCATCGAAAACAAAAATACTATGATGCATTTATGTTCCTTGGATCTGGGTTTCTTCCATTAATAGAACCTCTCCCGTTTAATTTCCAAAGTTTTAATTACTAACTTGTGCATGGATTTTTTTATTTAGATGGATAACCTAGCTTTTCGGAAAATCCTTCTTACACACCTTCGCGACAAGGATACATAATATGATTGGTTCATGAGAAATTCTAGACTATGCTTGGAAGTAGCAGTCTCGTAGATTTGGAAATAAAATGAATCGGCGATTATTTAGGGCAAAGAGATGAAGCCGGAAAAGTTAGTTGTTGGAGTTATTCAGAGTGTTAGCCTCCCGTTGGGGGCATTTCACACCTAGCCAGTGTTAGCCATTGTTGTTGTAAAACCAAGCTTGCTCCTAGACTTCCTCCTAATTTTTGAGTTGCTTCCTGATTAGGTTTCAACCTTTGTTCATGTACCCGCCTAACTTAATGAAAAAGCAGAGTGCATACTATGTTCATAAACAGATAGGCCTTATTAGATGTCTAGAACCGATGAAATTCTTATAATCACGTCATGTATGTGTCAAATGTTAATATTTGCTACATCATTTTTGGAAGTAGCCAACCCTACAAAATTAAGATTCTGGCATGCAGAAGTATAATTAGTTTTGTGGAGGAAAATTATAGTCCAAAACTATATTACGCATGTATAAATCGCATGCAATGATGACAAAACATTGGTTTTCTTTGTTAGCGCAACATCATGGCATATTTTTTATTTATTTATACCTTTTATGTGGATAATAGGATGATGTATGTTGTCATTAACGTTCCTTATCAAGGACTGCTTCGTTTCATATTGGAAAAAATACATGTCGAATCAAAAGAATCACATGTTCCCGTTGCAACGCACGGGCAATTAACTAGTCATGTTAGTGGTTGGTAGCATGGTTTCACCATCGACGGTCTCGGCTTGGTTCCCCCGAGGAGTGGGAACGGCTTTCCACCACTTGGATCAACGCTCCTTACGTAGAGGAGTGAGAGTGCTCGAAGCCACACATGCAACTGATCTTTTTCAAGAAAAGGTTGCATGAGCACTTACCACGAAGGGCGATTGTGTCCCGGGTGAATCAAGAAAAGGGCTACTTCGGAGTCGCCATTTCCTTCTTGAAGAAAACCCCCTCCTAAAGATTATGGGCACTGCTAGGCGCCGGCGCGCCGACCCAAGTAGTTGCGCCGGTCGTGCCCTAGCCGTCCGATGCAGCCAGCCCTACCGTTCGATCTGCGTTGACTTTTTTTTCTTTATTTTTTCGAGCGCAGCCCCACCCCGCTCCACACTGATGCAAGCCGCCTCGTCCCCACCGCAGCGCCGCAAACCACACCCCACAGCGCCGCAAAGCCGTCCCATCCTCGCCGCTGGTCGCCGTCCTTGCAGCTCGTGTCATGGTCGTTCCCCGTCGTTTTTTTAGAAAAGCTTCAACCGCAGAGCCTTCTACCCCCACGTCGGCCCGTCCCCGATCCGCAACGGCGGCGACCGGATCCACGGTGGCGGCAGGCAGGATTAGCTCGAGGAGGGTCTTCCCCATATATCACGGGACCTAGGGTTTTGCTTCAACCATGTTTACATCCAGAATCAACTACTTGCTGCCATGGATTTTGGCTCAAGCTCTGGGATGAGCTCCGTTGCCAGAATACGACTGCAACAAAATAATACGGTTGCAACAAAACAGAATGACGAATGTAGCAAATTTGTATAATTGGTTGTAGCATTTTGCCTCACGTGAAGAAAAAAAATTGTCTGTGGAAGCAACAAAACAATACGGTTGCAACAAAACAGAACGAGGATGTAACAAAATATATAACGGTTGTAGCATTTTCCCATCATGGTTGCAGCTCGCCATGCCAACGGTTGTAGCAAAAAAACAATATGGTTGCAACAAAACAGAATGACTGATGTAACAAATTTGTATAATGGTTGCAGCATTTTTTCATCATGGTTGCAACTCCGGCGAAGTTTGGTTGCAACTCTCACGGACGTGGTTGTAACTTTTTTTATCAACGGTTTTAGCTTTTTTTTGGATGCTTGCAGCTTTTGTGATACGTGGTCGTAGCATTCGCGACATCATCCCTGCAGATCCTCGTGCAACAACCTCACCTGCCGGCCATGGGATCATGTGCCCGCCGTCGCCATTCTAGTTGCAGCTCCTCCCGTCTGCCGGTTGAAGCTCCCGTGTATCCGGATGTAACTTTTCTGTCCACCATGGATCTAACGGGAACGAAGAATAGATCTGACAGAGACGAGAGGAAGAATAAATCGCTGGAGAACGTGCCCGTCGTCGCCGCCGCGCGACCTGTCGTCGGATCCGCCGGTCCTGTCGTCGGAGCAGCCGCCGGCCCCGTCGCCCTCCAAGTCGCCCCTGTCGTCCGAAAATGGTGTGGATGAGATGCAAATGACCGGTTGGAAGCAAATCGGTGACACGTGAAAAAAACAGTCCATGTGGCGCTGCAGACGTGTTTCGATCGCTGTAGATCGAACGGACCTAGCGAGTCCGGCGGGACGTTCCACCCGGCGCTCCGGCTGGAAACGTTTACCAAAGATTATAGGGTGTTGGGGATCCTTGTGAAAGCCCGGGTCGTCGTCAAATAGGTAAGTATCCGGATCTGAGTTGGGCATATCTTTTACTTCCACATATTTACTTTTCTGCATTTATTTTTATGCAAGAGTCAATAATGTTTGTTCATACTTCAATCTATTAAAGCGCATGACAACCTCTGATCTCCTATGCGAAGGGCCTATCTTTTACTTTCATGTACTTACTTCTCTGCATTTACTTTTATGCAACAGTCAATAATATTCATTCCTATTCCAATCCATTAATTCTTTAGTTGGCAAGCATCATATGTTGGGGAAATATCCAGGCACATATGTCCCGTTGAATATAGGTGATCATCATTCATTATTGTTGACATTAACCCTCAGATAAATAGATTGGGAGGCGAAACATTGAGCCTATATCGTCCTATGTTTTTGATTGAAACTGATTGATCTCAAAATATGCTTTGAGTGTCAAAATCATAGAAGACTAAATGGTAGTTGAGTATGTGGAATTTGCTAAACCCAAGCTCTTACATAGACCCTTCGTGAAAATAAGATGTAATTTTTTGATAACTAAAAACATAGTTTGTTAGTTTTCAAGGGAGTTTATGGTCTATACTTTAAGATTTGAATAATTTGCTACTTGATCATGAGAAGTTTTAGAGAAAAAAAAATTATGTTTATGATGTTAGAAAAGTGACTGAAATTATCATTAATCAAAATTATAAACCATGCCACACATCACACTTCATAAATTACTTCTTTTATCATTTAACTACTTGATAATTTAGCTTGGGGATGGTGACATGTCTCCAACTTATCGATAATTTATGAAGTACCCACGTCATATTTACCCATGTTTACAATACTTTTATATGGTTTGATGCACTTTATATAAATTAATTAGAATCAACCCGAACTATCGTTGTTTTCAGTGAAATTACTGTGGTGTTGTTTTTGTGCAAAAAATAAAGTTCTCAGAATCGTCCGAAACTTTTTGATGATTTTTTGGAGAACATAGAAAATACGAGAGTGAAGAACCACCTAAGGGGGGAACCTGTTGGTTCCAAGCCAACAGGGACCTTCACCCCGTGGATGCGTCCTGATGGCTTGAGACCACCTCATGGCTCCGGTTGTCGTGATTCCAACGCTAAAACAAATATTGGAAAAAACCCAGAAGTTAACATAGAACTTCCGCTCCATCGCCACAAACCTCTATATCGAATAAAACTCATCCGAAGCCCTATTCCAACACCTTGCCAGAGGGGGATCGTCACAGGAGGTCATCTTCATCATCCCGGCGGTCTCCATGAAAAGGAGGGAGCAGTTCACCCTCGGGGTTGAGGGTATGTACCGGTACCTATGTGTTTGATCTCTTTTTCTGTGTTGTGTTCTTGAGATGTCACGATTTTGATGTATCACGAGCTTTCTTAATATGGTTGGATCATGTGGTGTTTGTCCCTTGCTATCTTGATGTGATGAATTGAATCTTTCCCTTTGAGATTTTGATATGTCGGATTGAATATTGGATTTGAGATCACTTGATGTATGTCTTGCATGTGAATATTCATGGTGGCAATGGGGTGTTCTATTGATTCACTCGATACCCGTGGTGGTAATGAGCTTTGATAGTATTTCTCGCTTCTTTTCGACTTTTCTTTCTTGTTCAATCAGCATGTAGTATTAAAAAAAGGAAAAAGAAATACTTTGCTTGTTGGAAGCTTTCTCGTGTAAATAGTTTTTTTCTCGTTCTTGCTTTTCTCTTTGTTTATTTTGCTTTCTTAAAAAAAGAACCGACTCCAAAAATATTTCAGTGTGTTTCACTGAACTTCTTTTCTTTTTTGAGCCATTGAAAGGAGAAGACGATGATGAAAATGTTGAGTGGCTCTTATATGCATTACTGTTGATCCAACAAAGAGCCAATATTATCTTGTATTCTCCTTTGTACAAATTGTTTCACATATTCCACCTTAGTCGATGACACACTTGCAATATATTATTTTCACATTGTCCGGTCATGGAAGTGAAAGGTAATAACGACGATATTCAATGAAGTGGTTGTGATAAAGAAAGCTTGTATGAACTCTTCTTGTTTTCTTTTTGAAATATGATTAGCTCATTCGATCGTGATTCAACATATTATGAATAAACATGTTTATGATGACAATTATAGATTATAGTTGCTCATGTCATGCTTAAATAGGTAGGAGTGAGTAATGATTTATCTTATGTGTTAATATGCATTAAAATGGTTGTGAAGTGGATAATGATTTATCTTATGAGTAATTCAAGCGGGTTGATTTGCCCCATGTGCAAACATGTAGTTGATTCAAAACTAATGCATCCTTCATGATATTTAAATTTAGAGTGTTCATATCTTATCCATATTAATGTTTAATGTTAATTATCCTCAATGCATGATTATAACCGTTTTGTTTTTTTAGATGGTCGCTTCTCAATCTATTGCTAGCCTCCACCTGTACTAAGCGAAAATACTGCTTGTGCATCGAACCCTTCAAGTTCCATGCTCGGTCATTCTCTCTATTCTGATTGATGATTGAGGTAGAAGAATTTCTAAAAAATGCTTACTTGCGGCTCATAACACTTGAAAATGGCTTAGGTTCAGGATGGAGTTGGGACCAATATCATGGAGCCCGATGTTGAAATAATGAAGCACGTCATGAAAAAACTTAGAGCCCAACGGCCTAAAGTTCGTGTTCAAGTGGTCGCCAAATACGATAATCTCATTTTAAGCCGGCCTCAGATCGGTGTCTTCACGAGGAACGCACTACTCTATCGCAACTTTTTTTTGGGAGGGGGAAATGAAATCCGTCATGTTTGCATCAATTTTGTTTGATTGGTTTGAATTGTTGTCAAAATGTATGCGGCTATGGTTGTGTGTCGTCCTTCAGTATCCGTATGATGCCCTAACCTTAAAAAATATCTACCATGTCATGTACCTGTACCAACTTTTGTGCTTCTAAAATTTACCCTCCAAACACAATGACAGTTTGCATTCATGAAACCAAACATTGGGCCAAATGCACACACAAATCTTGGTCAGCCAAGAGATTGAAGCTGAGTATTGTCTTGCGTCGACGTTTCGATCTTTCGACCTGCTCAAGCATATGTGTTGTAATAAAATACCTGAAAGAAACACCCCGATGTCAATTTCTTCTTCTTTTTTGAGCCGACCCCGATGTCCCGATGTCAAGTGATCGTGGAGAACACAAAAAATACGCTCACCAAATCGCGCCACACTACCAACGAGCTGAGTGCCTGAGGGTGCGTTTGGTTGTAGGGACATGCTAGGATGGTTGAGGGCATCCCCAACCACCTGGTTAGGGATAGCCATTTTTTTTGTTTGGTTGAAAGGGTGGTGTTATCTCATGTTTTGTTTGGTTTGAGGGATATAAATGAAGGATAAGGGTGCGACCTCGGCAGCGCGAAGGAAGGAGACGACCGGCTGATGACAGAGGAAGAGGAGGGGTCGCGGCACGGAGGAACGATAGGAGCGACCGACGACGCGGAGGTAGAAGAGGAGCGACCGGCGGCGCGGAGGTGGCAGAGGAGCGGCCGGCTACGCGGAGGGCGGAGAGGAGCGGCCGGCGGCATGGAAGGAGAGGAGCGACCGACAGCTCGGAGGAAGGAGAGGAGCGGCCAGCGGCGTGGAGGGCGGAGAGGAGCGTCGGCCAGTGAACACAACGCAAGGGGTGGATGCAGCGATCCCCCGTTTTGGACGGTTGACCCATCCCTGTTTTGAGGGAATATTCTTGACATCTGGTTGCCCCTGTCCTCCCTCGCCTCGGATCCAAACAAATGGCATCCCTCGCATAGAAGGGATTTCTCTGTGCAACCAAACGCACGTGAGTGTTTCCAAACCAGCACGCGCCTCACGGGCCCGCCGGCCAGAAATCCACGCGAAATTTCGTGGCAGCGCAACACCGCGCGCAAAAGAAATTCATCCAGAAAAAACATCGGGCCCACCTACGAGCCAGCCACCGACGCGCACGCCCCGATTCCTCCTCAGAAAAGAAACACACCTCCCCTCCATGTCACCGATCCGCGCCACCCCTCCTCACCGCTCCCGCCCACCCATCTCCCATCGGACGGCTCGCACACCGTATCACGCGGATCGCGGCCGCCTCCTGGCACCAAGCATCACAGCTATAAATCCGTCTCGCCCTGCACGCCCCAACCATCAGCCACAGCAGCAACCCACCTCCAAAGACATATTCACCGGAGAGAAGAAGAGAGAAGCGAGAAGATGTCGGGCCGCGGCAAGGGAGGCAAGGGGCTCGGCAAGGGCGGCGCCAAGCGCCACCGGAAGGTGCTCCGGGACAACATCCAGGGCATCACCAAGCCGGCCATCCGTCGTCTCGCGCGCAGGGGCGGCGTGAAGCGCATCTCGGGGCTCATCTACGAGGAGACCCGCGGCGTGCTCAAGATCTTCCTCGAGAACGTCATCCGCGACGCCGTCACCTACACCGAGCACGCCCGCCGCAAGACCGTCACCGCCATGGACGTCGTCTACGCACTCAAGCGCCAGGGACGCACCCTCTACGGCTTCGGAGGCTAGGCCGTCAACCAGATTTAGATTGTTCTAGGGTCGACTGCTCGTTGATGTAATCGCAGCATCTCGCTGTTGTTTGCTGTCTTCTATAGAATCTAATGGAATCGAATGGAAATTGGTGTGGATTATGCCTGAATTTTTCAGCGGTCCCTTGCATATGTTGATTTAGATGTTCAAATTCTACGATTGTTTTGCCTGATTCCCCATTCTGTGGCTCTATCCCCTGCTTCCGATTTCAACCTGCTCCGGATCCGTTCTGTTCGCTTCAACGTGCAGTTCCAAATCCATGGAGTATGCGCCGATTCACACCGTTGCAGAACGCAGAGCGCGTCGTCATCGGCACCATCGTCGCTGCATGTACGAGACCTTCGGCAAGCTGTTGGGGATAATAACTCTTTAAGTTCCGAAAATAGTACTTCCCTAATCTTTTTTACTACCGGTAGAAGATTTGTGTCAAGTCAAACTTTGTGAAGTTTGATCAAACTTGTGTTAAAATATATCAACATTTATAATACCAAATATATATAATATAAAACTACATTACATGACAAATTTAATGATATTGATTTAGTACCGTGGGTGTTGATGTTTTTTCTATAAATTTAGTTAAATTACATACATTTTGACTTTACAGAAAACTTATATGCAGACAAAAAAATGATAGGAGTGAGTAAGGATCATCCTTGCAATTGCAGTGGCGGCTCGACACGACGCACTATACGTGGCAGTTTATCTATCAAATTTAAGTTCCGATAACAATAATAATGATACTTTCGAACTTTTGGATGTGCAGTGTTTCCACCCATGCACCTCTATTTTCATTATGTTTTATTTTTATAGAATCCTCACCTATATATTGCTCTCAGTTCAAAATAAGTTGAGTTGACTTATGAGAAAATCAGATTGAAAACCGTGATTCAATGTGAATACTAGATAGAAAACTTCGATCCGCATTATAAGAAAAACTCGTAAAAAACATACAAAATTAGCGGCAAAACGACTTGTGAAAACACGAACAGGAAGGATAGGACATTACACCTTATATTTTTAAAATAAAATTAGAAAGACACATCATTAAAAAAAAGAAAATCTTGCTAGCTTCCTATTTGATTGATTGTCGCATGCTAGAGATTGAAAATCACATTAAACCAACAACAAAGAAAAGAGACACGCCTACAAATGCCATCGCCATACCGGGTTTTAATGACCGCATCAACCACTTGTCGGTTGAAACAAGATCAAAAAGTCGTTCACGTAGTATAGTCTTGCATTCCATCACCACCACTTCAAAAGGTCATACAAACCAGATCATGTCGCATAACTACATGAAAAAAGATGCTGAAGTCGCCGCACCAATAGCCATCAAATTGCTCTTTTTAATAGACACACCAACTGCCAACATCAAGAGAGAGGCAACAGATCTAGCAACACAAACTGTTTCACACCCTTCGTCGGTGTCACATCGAATGTCGTTTAAGTACGAAGAGGCCTAAGAAACCTTATTCAGACACGTCAACGTTACCACCGCCTAGTCGATGCCAACATAGAAACAAACCTAAGGGGAAAACGAAATGGACAGGCCCAAGTTGGCCTTTTACTTGGGTGACCTTTTTACCTAAACTAGCTTGTGTCACGTGTCAAAGTTTTATAGGTCATATTGTTTGTTGGATGAGTGATATCTTTCACAAGACAGAGGTGATGCATGGCTCCGTTGACGAATGGGAAGCCAACGTGTGAAAAATCATCACTGGTTGGGTTGTTAATGAGCATCAGATCCGGAATCCGCACTCGATAGATTGACAACAATCCATTATGGTGGCTGACACGTGTCAGTTACCCTTGACGAAAACACTTTCACGACACATCATTTATTATCATGGAAACAAACACTTTAGAGATGAAAACATGATTATTATCATGAAAACTCATCCCCATCAACATATGTATGATTATCTTAATTTTATTATAAAGCTAGCATAGATAGTGCGAGCAAATGTGATATACTGTGACAAACGCGAATCATGGCGGATGCGTATTTTTTTTGTAGTGAGAGGACTTCAATATCGGTCAGCGAGAGACCACCGGTTACTAGATCTAGTCCTCCACGAAAAGTCAGAAATTCTGCGTATTTGAACCAATTTAAAGTGAAAAAAGGGGTTGCTCCTTCGGCAAAACTAGGATAAAGTTAAGCCAAAAGGTCCCGACTCAAGATAAAATCATGAGGAAATGGTATCTCTTTAGGATTCACCCCAGCGTCAAGAAATTGGTTAATCGGTAAAGATACATGAATTTGATATCCCTCCCAAGAAAAAGAAGATTTGAGCACGCATGTTGTCCGGAGTGTCAATCAACCGTCAATCCTTTTTGCCAACAAAGCTTGGTTGAAACCTCATATATCATGGAATGCATAATCCACCTTTCAATTTTGACAATCTCAGTTTGTCCCGGCTGAGCAAGGTCATCTTCTTCTTTCTCCTTTCCACCCTCACCAATACTGTTGCATCAGATGTGTCAGATTATCACACACAAAAACAAGCAGTGTGAAAACATTCATGATATACGTGGGTCTAGCAAGGGCTACTGATTTCGTTAAGATATCCTTATTGTTTGTGGACATAAAATTGCTTGCTCCGCTCCCCAACCTTTACTCATATTAGCTCAGAGAGTCTCAAAGCTTTCCTTATGCATACGCCCTTACGACATAGGTAATACAAATGGTCCTTTTAACCTCCACATACATGTGCACCGAGCAATTCCCTGAAAAAATGATGGGACCTTCTAGGGGTTTATAAGTTGACTCGTCGTCGTGACATAATATTTGAACAAACCTTTAACCATTGTAGCATGTCACTCAAAAGTCTGAAAAAACAACAATGAGTCATCCGCAAAGAAAAGATGTGAAATAGTTGAAGCTCTTCTACAAATTTAAACCCCTTAAGAAACCCTCTCGGTCCATCGGCTTGTTCAATAGAGCAGGCAAGGCATCAACAACAAAAAGGAATAAAGAAGGAACAATGGATCACCTTGGGGTAGACCATGTGAAAGACTAAAGGACTTAAGGGTGGATACGGACATAGTGCTCTTACCACTTCCATTTTCATATTTTCAAAACAAATACTAATGTGAATACGGATGTGACTCAGATGTTACTCGAATACGGATACATATCAAATGTTTACTCCATTCGGATAGGAATAATAGCAACATATTGCTTAAATAAATTAGTCAATAATTATGTGACATGTAATAATAAACTTGTGACATACAATAAGTCAATGATAAATAGGTTTATGAATAAATACCATTGTTATGCATAATAGTTTCTAAGTTTAATCATACAAAGAGTAAAATTTGACCACTTAGTTGGCTTTTTATGTTGGATAATTAGAATATTGGGGCTGTAATTTGGATAATTACCTCCCATAATCTTATTTGGATACAAATATGTCCACTTCCATATGCATAATTCTATCAAAATCTCATACCATATTTATTTTTTATTTGTGAAATAAATTCAATATAGATAATTTCTATTTTCATTTTGGTACGGATGCGGATGTTTCGGATATGAATAGGCATTTTCTCGACAATGAATATCCGATAATTCAGATTATCCACTACCATTCCCTCTCGAAACAGGCTTTCGCCCCGCTATATATATATAGCAACCACATGATACAACATGAAGCCACTGCTGTGGCAAAACAGCACATCCACACCCCAAATAAAAGAGAAAATAATGCCAACACCGACGGCTTAACGAAAACAATAATGACCCGCAACCGCTGCGTCTCCTCCGGAATATTCCCACCACGATCCAAGCACCTTGATCTATCGCGTACCAAGCAGCACCTTCACGAAGGATAGTGACGACGACGACACTACTCCCCGGACAGGTCCTAGGGTTTCCCCCTGTACGCTCCGAGGCGTGGGGAGGAGGCACACCCGACACCCTTCAGGAAGGAAGGGTGACACTCTCCAGCGTCACCATGTCGGTGTCAAAAGACAAAGATTTCACCCGACCCCCAAACCACAAGCCCCGGACAATCAGAGACGCACCACTAAGCACGCCATCCACCAACAAACGCCACCTCGGTCTTGCAATCATCATCATCGTCTCACCATGGTCAACGTAGCAAGGCCGGTCAGTCTGAGGCGAACCATCCGAAGACACGACCCGACAGGGGGTCAATGATACGTATCCATCGTATCTACTTTTCAAAACTCTTTTGCCCTTGTTTTGGACTCTAATTTGCATGCTTTGAATGGAACTAACCTGAACTGACGCTGTTTTCAGCAGAATTGCCATGGTGTTGTTTTTGTGCAGAAATGAAATTTCTCGGAACGTCCTGAAAATTTACGGAGAATATTTTTGGAAAATATGAAAAATACCTGCGCAAAGATCCACCGGAGGGGACGGGCCAGTGGGCCACAAGCCGTGTAGCCGCGGCCTCCCCCCTGGTCGCGGCTACCAGGCTTGTGGGGCCCACGTGGCTCTGCCGCCCCCAATTCCAGCGCTATTTATTCCCTTTCGTCCCGAAAAAAAATCAAGAGAGAAGAGTTCATTGCGTTTCACGATCGAGAGGTGCCGCCACATCCCGTTCTTGCCCTGGAGGGCAGATCTGGAGTAAGTTTCGGGCTTCACATCAAGGAGATCGTCGCCATGATCATCATCAACCTTCTTCCCTCTCCAATTCCATGAAGCTCTTCATCGTTCGTGAGTAATCTATTCGTAGGCTCGCCGGACGGTGATGAGTAGGATGAGATCTATCATGTAATCGAGTTAGTTTTGACGGGGATTGATCCCTAGTATCCACTATGTTCTGAGATTGATGTTGCTACTACTTTGCCATGCTTAATGCTTGTCACTAGGGCCCGAGTGCCATGATTTCAGATCTGAACTTATTATGTTGTCACTAATATATGTGTGTTTTAGATCCGATCTTGCAAGTTGTAGTTACCTACTATGTGTTATGATCCGGCAACCCCGGAGTGACAATAACCGGAACCACTCCCGGTGATGACCATAGTTTGAGGAGTTCATGTGTTCACCAAGTGCTAATGCGTTGGTCCTGTTCTTTATTAAAAGGAGAACCTTAATATCCCGTAGTATCTATTTGGACCCCGCTGCCACGGGAGGGATGGACAATAGATGTCATGCAAGTTCTTTTCCCTAATCACGTATGACTACACACGTAATGCATGCCTACATCACAATGACGAACGGGAGCTAGCCACATATCTCTCCGTGTTATAACTGTTGCATGATGAATGTCATCCAATAAATCACCGATCCATTGCCTACGAGTTTGTCCCACTACCATTGTTACTTGCTTTGCTCTGCTGCTGTTACTACTGTTGCTACTACTGTTACTTGCCGCTACTGTTACTTGCTCTGCCGTTACTAATGTTGCTGCTACTGTTGCTTGGTGTTGCTGTTACTTGCTACTGTTGCTAGTTGCTACTGCTGTCACTATTGTTGTTCGTTGCCACTTCTATTACTCGTTACACTGCTACTACCTGCTACAATATTTTTCTGGCGCCATTGATACTTCAGTTAGGAATAATCTGCCGTCAACATATTCTTTCCTAGCACCGTTGCTATCATACTACCTTTGCTGCTTATATCCTGCTTGCAGATACTAATCTTTCAGGTGTGGTTGAGCCGACAACTCAACTGCTAATACTGGAGAATATCCTTTCACTCCCATCGTGTCGAACCAACAAATTTGGGTTGAATACTCTACCCTCGAAAACTGTCGCGATCCCACACGCTGGTGGGCCATTGCAAGACAATTGCTAATTGTCGAGCAACTGGAAGCAGGTCTTTTCTGGCGCCGTTGCCGGGGAGGGATAGCTATATTCTCTGAGTCACTTGGGATTTATATCTGCTGATCACTATGAAGAATCTGAAAGATCCAAGAACCAAAGTCTTGCCCTCAACTACGAGGGGAGGTAAGGAATTGCCATCTAGCTCTGCACTTGATTCACCTTCAGTTATGAGTAAGTTTGAGACACCACCTCCTGCTAGAAATCTTGATATGTCGCATGTGCTAGATGATGCTAGAGATGCTACTGCTATTGACGATGCTTATGATGCTACTATGCCTGATACTGCTAGAGATGCTATGCGTGATTCGGCCTTGCCTGATGATGCTAGAGATGCTATTTTTCCTGATGATGCCATGCTTGATATTGCTAGAGATACTACTTTGCCTGATATGCCACTAGGGGTATTCCTTGATGCTCATATTGCTAGAGTTAGTGCCAATGCTCGTGTTTCTTCTGAAACTGTCGATACTATTGAGATAGAACCTACTTTTGCTCCTGCTAGATCTAGATCTCCTAGATATGAATTGCCTGATATACCTGAGGATTTCATTGCGTGTAAGGATGCCTATGACGCTGAGAAATTACTTCTCAAGTGGAAGGAAAAATCTCTGAAAGCTAGGATGAAATACGACCCGAAGTTTGTCACTTCACCTATCTTTATCACCGATGAGGATTATGAATTCTCTGTCGACCCTGAGATAATCTCTCTAGTCGAATATGATCCTTTCCACGGTTATGAGTCTGAGACGGTCGTAGCCCATCTTACCAAACTACACGATAGAGCCACCCTTTTCACTAGTGAGGAGAAGATCCGCTACTACTATATCCTTAAGTTGTTTCCTTTCTCTCTAAAGGATGACGCTAAAGCCTGGTTCACTTCTCTTGCTCCTGGATGTGTGAGTAGTCCCCAGGATATGGCCTATTACTTCTGTGAGAAATATTTCCCTGCCCATAAGAAGCAAGCTGCCTTGCAGGAAATATACAACTTTGCTCAACTCAAAGAAGAGAATCTCCCACAAGCTTGGGGGAGGCTCATCAAGCTACAGAATGATTTGCCTGATCACCCTCTTAAGAAGAACGAGATACTTGATATCTTCTATAACGGACTTACTGATGCTTCTAGAGACCACCTAGATAGTTGTGTCGGTTGTGTCTTTAGGGAACGAACTATAGAACAAGCTGAGACTCTACTGAATGACATCTTGATCAACGATAATGCTTGGATTATTCCGGAACCACCTCCTAAGACAACTCCTAAGAAAAGAGGTATTCTATTCCTCAGTCCCGAAGATATGCAAGAAGCCAAGAAATCTATGCAAGAGAAAGGCATTAGATCTGAAGAAGTCAAAAATCTACCGCCTATCGAAGAGATCCATGGTCTCGATAACCCGATACAAGTAGTAGAGGTGAATTCTTTGCGTAGATTCAATGAAAGTGATATTCCTTTTGACAAAGCTGCTAGCCTATGCTTTGATGAATTTTACAACTTTGTTGCGAAACAACAGAGTTTCAATGATTATGTTAGCAGACAATTGGAACAAAGTACTCGTATGCTAAGTCATTTAAGTGCTTGTGTGGACAGAAATGTCAATGATCTAAAGCTTCTAAGTAAACATGCCTCTATGATTACTACTCAGGTAGAACAAGTACTTAAAGCTCAGAATGACTTGCTCAATGAATTAAATGACAACTCTGTGAGAGTCATTACTAGAGGAGGCAAAATGACTCGGGAACCTTTGTATCGTGAAGGCCATCCTAAGAGAATTGATTAAGATTCTCAAGGATTTAATGCTGATACACCCAATCATCCTAAGAATAAGAAGAAGGATGATAGAAACCTACATGTCAGTTCACCAAATACTGTCACACCTGAAGAACCAAATGATATTTCTGCGTGTGATGCAGAAACACAATCTGGTGATGAACATGAACCTGGTGACAATATGGCAGCGATGTTCATAATAATGCTCAACCTAGCAATGATAAGGATGTGGAGATTGAACCTATGGTTAATCCTGATAATCCACAACCTAAGAGATACGATAAGAATGACTTCACTGCTAGGAAGCATGGTAAAGAAAGGGAGCCATGGGTTCAGAGACCCATGCCCTTTCCTCCTAAGCCATCCAAGAAAAAGGATGATGAGGATTTTGAGCGCTTTATTGAAATGTTGAGACCCGTCTTTCTGCAGATGCGGTTAATTGATATGCTCAAAATGTCTCCATATGCCAAGTACATGAAAGATATCATGACTAATAAACGAAAGATATCAGATCTTGAGATCTCCACCATGCTCGCCAATTACACTTTCAAAGGTGGAACTCCTAAGAAACTTGGTGATCCCGGAGTGCCCACTATACCTTGCTCCACTAAAGGAAACTACGTAAGAACTGCCTTATGTGACCTTGGAGCCGGTGTTAGTGTTATGCCTCTCTCTCTTTATCGTAGACTTAAATTGGATAAGTTGACACCCACTGAAATTTCTCTGCAAATGGCTGACAAATCAACTA
The DNA here is from genome assembly GCF_904849725.1 of Hordeum vulgare subsp. vulgare. Classification (NCBI taxonomy): domain Eukaryota; kingdom Viridiplantae; phylum Streptophyta; class Magnoliopsida; order Poales; family Poaceae; genus Hordeum; species Hordeum vulgare. The sequence goes on from NC_058522.1 coordinate 510,157,386, forward strand.
CTTTCCCTGTCGGCATTTGCGAGGATGTGCCTGTTGTGGTTGCTAATGTTACTATCTTAACGGACTTTGTTATCCTGGATATTCCTAAGGATGATGCCATGGCGATCATTCTTGGAAGACCATTCTTAAACACCGCAAGGGTTGTTGTAGATTGCAGCAAAGGCAATGTCACCTTCCATGTCAACGGTAATGAGCATATAGTGCACTTTCCGAAGAATCGATATCAAGTACATTGCATCAATGCTATCGAAAAAACTTCATCGATTCTTATTGGGAGTTTGAATGCCCTATTCCTCGTGTTAAGATGAAGTATGATTTTCTTGTTGGGGAGATTCATATCCCCATTGAGGTGACTTAGTGGCTATTCGACAATTCTCCGTTTCCTTTTGCGATTTCAAAAAGTTTTGTCATGAGGATTTGATCAACCCCATTGACGGATTTCTTTCGATGACCATGAAATGGATGAATCAAAGAGTCACATACCTCTGTTTTAAGCTTTCACTTTCTGTTGCTTAGAAGAAAAATGATAGATTTAGTTTAGTTTTTCCTGTTTTCTGTTTTACCGTCCCGGAGAAAAGTACCCCGAAAATAAAAGTTCTCCGATGGTCCTGAAAATCAAATATGATTTTTTCTGGATTTTTTGAAAAATACTGGGACTGAGAGCTGGCCTAGGGGCCACACGAGTGGGCCACAAGCCCTGTAGCCGCGGCCTCCCCCTGACCGCGGCTACCAAGCTTGTGGGGCCCACAGGGACCCTCTCCACCATTCCAGCTCCCATCCTCTTCTTCTACCTCCAGAAAAAATCATTTCGCAGCTCAAACCCGTGTTCTTGCTCATTTGGCTGTGATTTTCGATCTCCTTGCTCAAAGCACCATTCTCCGAACCGTTTTGGGGAAATTACTCCATGGTAAGTGACTCCTCCATTGGTCTAATTAGTTTCTACTCTAGTGCTTTATCTTTCGCGTATTCTTGCTACCTTGGTGACCCTGTTCTTGAGCTTAAAATGTTGATTTTAGCTGGTCCCGAGTAGTTTTAGCGCGTGATACGGTCTCTAGGCACTAGTGGGAGTAGTTGCTACGAGTTGGGTTAATCCTTACTCACTTTTCTTTCGAAGTCTCTAAAAATTTCAGAATTTTTCAAAGTTAGAAAAGGGAAAAGATGAGGAGATTCTTGAGAGGCTCTTCAAGCCGTAACCCCAAGGAGGATGAGAAGAACCACCCCAAGTACGTGGTTCCTCGAGTCACAGAAGTTCGAGCGTACGAGTGGCCAAGTGATGAATTTTTGCGCGTCGCTGGGCTTTATGAAGACTTTTATTACTTGGTGGAGAACGCAGGTCTTACCGCGTTCGTTGAAGATAAGTGCCCACAATACCTCCTTCTCACCAATATTTTCGTTCAAAGCTTCAACTTTTATCCGAGGAAGAATCCTCCTATGGTTGAGTTCATGTCATACGATATCCCCCAGCGCATGACACCACAAGATTTTTGCAATGTGTGCAAATTACCTTATGTTGGGGATATTCATGATCCTCGTCCACGGGACTTGGAGGATTTCATAGATACTATTGTTGTTGGGGAGGAGAGAGGAGTGTCTCGCGCTAGAATTGCTAGCATACATTTTCATGTGCTTCGGTACTTCTCATTATTTGTGGGAAAATGTTTGATTGGCCGTGGGAAGGCTGAATCACTTAGCTCTCCAGACCTTCCGGTTTTGCGCGAAGGCCTTTATAACAATAAGACTTATAGCCTAGGTGCTATTGTAGCTCGGCGGTTGAACATAAACCGTTCCAAAGGTGTCGTCTATGGAGGTATCTATGCTACCCGTCTTGCCAGACACTTTGAGATGCCCATTAGATTGAAGGAGGAAGAAGAAATGCTTCCTCCTGAGAAATATCTGGATTATGACAACATGGTTCGCCATGATTTTCTGGATAGAGATGCTAGTAGACGGATGATTTATAACCTGGTATTTAGTCAGGGTACTCGTGAGACTATTACTTTGTGTGCTCCTTATTTGTTCAATCTTCACGCACGCAGGTACACTATTATGCCCTCTGTTGGGGATATTATCTGTTGATAACCCGCCCTAGTTGGGCCGGGTCACCAAAGCTGGCGATTCATCTAAAATGTAGTTTGGGCCTTGGCCTGGTAAGGCCAAAAGTGATATGGCGGTTTATGACCTTCGGAAGGAGTCCATAATAGAGAAGGTCTCCAAGCCTCAGAAGGGCGGCGACTTAAAGATCGCAAGAGTCACGATTTGTGTAAAGGAAAGGACCCTTGTAAACCCTAAGGACTCGACCTGTATATAAAGGCGAGTCCCGGGGAGGAAGAGGGCATGTTAGAAATGATCGAGTGCTAGGTCTGGCGAGTTACGCCCTCCTTGTAATCGAAACTCCATCAATACAACACAAAGCAGGACGTAGGCTTTTACCTCCTCTCGAGGGGCCGAACCTGGGTAAATCACCGTCTCACTCCCGTTCAACCCCTTTGAGTCGCCACCAAAATGCGATGGCTCCAATACTAAGTCCTTTCATGAGGACATCTGCCGTGACAAAACCACGACAGTTGGCGCCCACCGTGGGGCCTGTGCACGGTGAAGTTGAGTTCTCAAAGGGAGCCCTACGAGGGTTTGGGAGCTACGCGACGGGGCTCATGACTTGGAGCCGCCGTGGGAAGTACTACATCAACAACCTGCTATGGGGGCCCGAGGCGGATTCGATCGAATATGGTTACAGGGTCCCCTCCGGCAAGATCAACGTTTCCATCGGCATGATTGGATCGCCCGTGCCTGAGCCGGACATCTCCTCCGACGTCGTTGAGCCGGCCAGGTACGTCCGCCCGGTCGTGACGCCAAATCTAACCCGCCCGGTCTTTGTTGGATTCACGCAGGGATCTGAGGAACCAGAACACTCAGCGACGCAAGGATCTAATGGACAGGCGGAGCGGGCGAACGAGGAAGTTTTACGGGGAATCAAGCCCCGACTCATGGTTCCCTTGGAAAGAACCCCGGGGTGTTGGGTTGAGGAGTTGCTTTCGGTGCTATGGAGCATCCGTACCACCCGGAACCGGTCTACGGGTTTTACCCCTTTCTTTCTGGTCTATGGAGCAGAAGATGTTCTTCCCAATGACATAAGGCATGACTCGCCTAGAGTCGCCACTTATGTGGAACAGGACAACGAACTGGCGCGTCAAGACTCTTTTGACGCCTTAGAGGAGGCGCGTGATTTGGCTGCAGCCCGATCGACCATCTATCAGCAGGACTTACGGTGTTATCACAGCCGTCGGGTCAAGAGCCGAACCTTTCACGAAGGCGACTTAGTGCTTCGGCTGATACAAGATCGCACTGGCATGCATAAGTTATCACTACCATGGGAAGGACCGTTCGTCGTCAGCAAAAATCTTCGCAACGGGTCTTACTATCTGATGGATCAACGGCCTGATCGGCCAACCACGGAGGCTGAGTCGACTCGCCCCTGGAATATTGCCCACTTGCGGCCTTATTACACTTAAGCTATTAAGCTCTACGTTTTATAAGTTTTCATTTCTTATAAAAGCAATAAAATTAAAAAGCCTCCCGACTTGGGGGCTTTCCTGCTAATTCATCTTATTGAAAGGTATGGATCTTTATTCTTTCATCAACAAGACACCCAAACATGGACGCTATCCATACCAAAGAGCTTAAGTCGCCACGATGCGCTTATTACAAAACCGGGTATCGATAAGCCAAAGAGGATCAAAGTCGCCACAAGCGCGCGATTCAAACATAGGCGCCCTATATGATTCTGTGGATTAGACCGACTTACTTGAGGACAGCATATTCCCAAGTTGTTTTGTGGTAATAGCGTATTCGCTTCTACAATCCTATGACGGTCTTTCCCTTAATCATAGGTCACTCGGGGGCTTCCTCTCACTGAGATCAGCCTTACTACCCATTTTGCCTGCGAAAAATTACCGCATTACAAATGGTTATACTGGACTGTGTGTTGGCCGAATCGCCATATGGACCCATGAACTCTTGGCGAGTTATTCCGCTCATGGACCCTGAACTTGCCTTGGTTAAAACATGTCTGGTACCGGCAAGCGCCTCACATGGAAAATAGAGAAACCATTGGTTCATTGAACCCGCTTCACTGAAGCTTGACTTGTGCCTGATCAGCCGGTCTAAATACTTGAGCTTTTATACAAAAGTCTCCCTTGGGTGGCGTTTGAGCTTGTTTAACTTGCCCTATCCTCTCGCGACCTTATGAGCCGACGAAATTGCTATTTTTTACCTCTCTGGCACTGCCACAAGGTTTTTCAGACTTTTTTCTGACTCGCCTCAAAATATCTTGGGACAATTGCTATTTGTTATCACCTATTACTCACTGAGATGGTTTGATATATGTTTTCAAGCTTAAAACAGGTTGATGATCAAAGTCACTCTAGCCATGGCGGATCAAGCATCATGAAAATGCCTCAATGGCGGGTCAAGTATCATAATAATGCCTCAAGTGGCGGATCAAGCATTTCAAAACACCTTAAGGGCGACATAAGGATTTTTCGAGATATCAAAGAAGCAGTTTTTGATTCCTAAAGAAACTTATTACATGGCTCTCATGGCAAAATCTATGAAATGTCATTCTGCTGATGTCCTTAGATCAGCTTGTTGTGAGCTTTGGCCGACTTCAATTTGCAAGTCGCCCAGTACCCAGTTGCACTTGGATAATGCGGCGAATTCATCTTCATCGTTCAGCACTGATGAGAGATCCGCTTCCAAGTCAAAAGGATTCTTGCATCGACGCGAAGTTAAGCTGGTCGTCACAAAGATGGGCGGGTTAACCCTCTTGTTTTTGTCATCATAAGTGGCTTGGTATTTTGATAAATCCAAGCTTGTAGCAAGCTGAGTCAATGCCAAACGGGAGTCTTTAACAACACGCTGGTAGTCTTCTTCAGCAAATTCTGACCCGTCATCCTTGAGCTGAGGGAAACCCGCCGCTACTTCTTCTGGGTTTATTTCTGGAGCATATGCTAAGCACCGACTCAGTGTAGTCAGTGCTCCTTTCCGGGCGGCTGACCGAGTTAACTCGCCAATTTGAGGAGGAAGAGTTGATAAGCAGCCAAGCATCTTCTTTGTTGATGTTATAGGCTCCTTGGCGCCCATCACTGCTTTCATGGTCAGTACACTTCCGGTATACAACTGCTCCGTCAATGTGTAAATCGCCTTTAGCATCACGACGCAATCATCCTGAAGGTTGGCGGCTCTCGGACCTGTATAAAAGGCAATGATAGTCAGCGATTTATACAAAGTTATTTGTTTACAAAGATCAAGAGTTGATTTTTACCAAAGACAGCTTGCGCCATGTTGGAGATATGTCGCTTTAAGCCGGACAACTCTTGTTGCACAGTATCCAACTTGGCTTCAGCTTTTTTGCTCGCTTTATTAAGGCGTCTTGATCAGCTTGAGCCTTTTGTAAATCGGCTTTTAGCTTCTCCATCTCAGATAGGATCAGTTGGTACTTCTCTTCTGATTTTGCCCGGGCATCCTGCTGATCGGTTAAACTTTTCTTCAAATCGCCAAGTGTTGATTCAGTTTGGACAAGTGATTCCTGTTTAAATACATAGTTAAGGGGCAAGTCTCAGAATTATTGCAAGCAACATCCCTGACCCTTGGGGGCTAATGTATAATTTTTTAAACAAAATTATACAGTATCAAGACCCGGCTCATCTTTCTACTGATGACCCGGCCCTTGTGGGTTACAGGTCGAATTTTTTTCAATTCTCAAGACCCGGCTCATCTTTTTACTGATGACCCAACCCTTGGGGGTTACAGGTATAAAGTTTTTCAATTATCAAGACCTGGCTCATCTTTTTACTGAGGACCCGGCCCTTGGGGGTTACAGGTCGAAAGTTTTTCAATTATCAAGACCCGGCTCATCTTTTTACTGATGACCCGGCCCTTGGGGGTTAATGAGGATAATACAATGTACAACAAAACATACCTCATGTTTGTTCTTCAGCATTCGAAGCAGGCTCTTCTCCATCTCATAACTCGCCTCCACGCGACTTGCAAAGCTAGAGCAAAGTTCTTTGAATTCGAGATTCTCATATTGGGAGAGTTTAGCCTTGGAAAGTTCATGCTCAAACACAGGTTGAGCTGATGATGATAACCACAGCGTCCGGGTCTTCTGTTGTTGTCAATGGACTTGGCGGGTTAGGCGCTTCCATGGTTTCCTTGGGTGAGCTGGGGAGATCCACTTGATCTTTAGGTTTTTCTTGGTCCGGGTTATCCTGAATCGGCGTCGATTTTTCAATAGGCTCCGAAGTTGTAATAGAAGTTGACCCGCCAGTTTTTTTTTCTTCGCGTGTGCCCTAAAAGGAGAAGAGAGTGCATTTAAAGGAACGAATATTATCGCCATCAGACTAAAGGTAAATATTATCAAAAGGCCTACCCAGGGACACGGATTGTCGGTGCAAGTGCCGACATCACTGAGTCGCCAGATGTGGGAGGAGAGCTCTGCAAAAAATCATACTTCGAAGATATGAACGAGTTACAAATGAGATCCAAAAGGACTTGAAGAAGTGTTATTAAAAGATACCTCATTTTGCCTTTTCTTATTTCTTGTTGGTAACCCGGACACCAGGTCTCCAGAATGACTTCGTGTTGTGCTTTCTTCAGAAGGAAAATTGGATCCAAACAAGCATTTGGGTGTGGGAAGGGAACTTTCCCACAAATTCGCCTGGCTGGCTTAGGTGGAGAAGGAGATGAGTCGGAGGAAACATAAATTACCTCTACAAAATCCTCCTGGCTTTCACTGTCTTCATTCTACACAAGAGATACAGAGGTGTAAACACAAAATGATCAGTAATGGATGGAGAGTTAAAAAGAGGTTGGATTTTTTACCTCCGAAAGTACGTCGCCAACTTGGGATTCATCGGCTTCAGATGGCTCGGTAACAACAGCTTTACCCTTGCCCTTGGATTTCTTCTTTGAAGGCGGCCTAGCTTGCTTCATGGCTGTTTTTTTGGCTTCTTGGACCAAAATTTATCACCTTTCTGAAATGGTATATTTTATAAGAGGTCATAGTTCAAGTAAGACGTAAGGAATAAAGAAAAAAAGGCGGGTTAAGTTATTTACCTTTGGAGCCGAGTTAATCTTGCAGAAAGGTTTAAGACCTATTTGGCCGCATTTCGCCGCGGGTTCACCGGTCAACTTCTTGATCATGGTTACGATATCATTTTCCGTCAGAGCCGTGCGGTAGTAGCACTTAGGATGGTTTAGGGTGCCGTCGAATTCACACATTAACCCGTCCCGGCGACTCAAAGTGAGGATGCGCCATTCAACCCAGCAACGGATCAAGTCAACCCCAATAAGGCCGTTGTTTGTCAAAGATCTTAACTCAGACAATTTGAAATTTGTCTGACTCCTCCTCTTTGGTGAGCTTGTCTGGGAGTTTGAAATTTGTTGGAAGGCGATCTGCCCTATAACCCAGAAGCTTGTTCTTGCCTTCAGGCAAAGTCTCCTGGCACTAGAACCAAGACTCGCCCCAGCCTTTGGGATGGCTTGGCATGGCGAGTGACGGGAATGAGCTATCCCTGCGGCGCTGAACATTGAGACCACCCAGCTCCAGGCTAGGGCCATTGTGAAATTCTGTTTGGCGATTCAAGTGGAAGAAGTACCAGAATAAGGGAACCGAGGGTTCCATCCGCAGGTAAGCCTCACAAAACACATGGAACTGGCATAGATTGCTTATCGAGTTGGGCCCTAGATCTTGGAGGCGGACGTTCATAAAAGTCATGGCGTCTTTGAGGAATTTCGATCCGGGCGGCTTAAAACCCCGCTCAAGGTGTTCAACAAAGACGACTATCTCCCCTTCCTTGGGATTGGGGACTTTTTCTCCTAACCCGGTGCGCCAACCAATAACCTCTTGAGGGTCCAGATTCCCCGTTTTCACATAATCGTTAAGTATAGCATCATTAACCTTGGTTGGGAGCCAGTCACTCTTGAAAACAACGCCCATGCTACAAAGGGATAAAATTACGGGTGAATTGACATGCCAAGCATCTACTGACAATGGTGAAACTGTTGGGGAACGTCGCATGGGAAACAAAAAATTTCCTACGCGCACGAAGACCTATCATGGTGATGTCCATCTACGAGAGGGGATGAGTGATCTACGTACCCTTGTAGACCGTACAGCAGAAGCGTTAGAGAACGCGGTTGATGTAGTAGAACGTCCTCACGTCCCTCGATCCGCCCCGCGATTAGTCCCACAATCTAGTACCAAACGGACGGCACCTCCGCGTTCAGCACACGTACAGCTCGACGATGATCTCAGCCTTCTTGATCCAGCAAGAGAGATGGAGAGGTAGAAGAGTTCTCCGGCAGCGTGACGGCGCTCCGGAGGTTGGTGATGACCTTGTCTCAGCAGGGCTCCGCCCGAGCTCCGCAGAAACGCGATCTAGAGGAAAAACCGTGGAGGTATGTGGTCGGGCTGCCGTGGAAAAGTCGTCTCAAATCAGCCCTAAAACCTCCGTATATATAGGTGGGAGGGAGGGGGCCTTGCCTTGGGGTCCAAGGACCCTCAAGGGGGTCGGCCGAGCCAAGGGGGAGGACTCTCCCCCCCCAAACCGAGTTGGACTAGGTTTGGTGGGAGGGAGTCCTCCTCCCTTCCCACCTCCTCCTTTTTTTTCTTTTCCTCTTGATTTTTCTTCTCTTGGCGCATAGATCACTTGTGGGCTGTCCCACCAGCCCACTAAGGGCTGGTGTGTCTCCCCCAAGGCCTATGGGCTTCCCCGGGGTGGGTTGCCCCCCCCCCCCCCCCCCGGTGAACTCCCGGAACCCATTCGTCATTCCCGGTACATTCCCGGTAACTCCGAAAACCTTCCGGTAATCAAATGAGGTCATCCTATATATCAATCTTCGTTTCCGGACCATTCCGGAAATCCTCGTGACGTCCGTGATCTCATCCGGGACTCCGAACAACATTCGGTAACCAACCATATAACTCAAATACGCATAAAACAACGTCGAACCTTAAGTGTGCAGACCCTGCGGGTTCGAGAACTATGTATACATGACCCGAGAGACTCCTCGGTCAATATCCAATAGCGGGACCTGGATGCCCATATTGGATCCTACATATTCTACGAAGATCTTATCGTTTGAACCTCAGTGCCAAGGATTCGTATAATCCCGTATGTCATTCCCTTTGTCCTTCGGTATGTTACTTGCCCGAGATTCGATCGTCAGTATCCGCATACCTATTTCAATCTCGTTTACTGGCAAGTCTCTTTACTCGTTCCGTAATACAAGATCCCGCAACTTACACTAAGTTACATTGCTTGCAAGGCTTGTGTGTGATGTTGTATTACCGAGTGGGCCCCGAGATACCTCTCCGTCACACGGAGTGACAAATCCCAGTCTTGATCCATACTAACTCAACTAACACCTTCGGAGATACCTGTAGAGCATCTTTATAGTCACCCAGTTACGTTGCGACGTTTGATACACACAAAGCATTCCTCCGGTGTCAGTGAGTTATATGATCTCATGGTCATAGGAACAAATACTTGACACGCAGAAAACAGTAGCAACAAAATGACACGATCAACATGCTACGTCTATTAGTTTGGGTCTAGTCCATCACGTGATTCTCCTAATGACGTGATTCAGTTATCAAGCAACAACACCTTGTTCATAATCAGAAGACACTGACTATCATCGATCAACTGGCTAGCCAACTAGAGGCATGCTAGGGACGGTGTTTTGTCTATGTATCCACACATGTAAATGAGTCTTCATTCAATACAATTATAGCATGGATAATAAACTATTATCTTGATACAGGAATTATAATAATAACTATATATTTATTATTGCCTCTAGGGCATAATTCCAACAGTCTCCCACTTGCACTAGAGTCAATAATCTAGCCCTCACATCACCATGTGAATTACATTGTAATAAATCTAACACCCATACAGTTCTGGTGTCGATCATGTTTTGGCCGTGGAAGAGGTTTAGTCAGCGGGTCTGCTACATTCAGATCCGTGTGCACTTTGCATATATTTACGTCCTCTTCCTCGACGTAGTCGCGGATGAGGTTGAAGCGTCGTTTGATGTGTCTGGTCTTCTTGTGAAACCGTGGTTCCTTTGCTAAGGCAATGGCACCAGTGTTGTCACAGAACAAGGTTATTGGATTCAGTGCGCTTGGCACCACTCCAAGATCCGTCATGAACTGCTTCATCCAGACACCCTCCTTAGCCGCCTCCGAGGCAGCCATGTACTCTGCTTCACATGTAGAATCTGCTACGACGCTTTGCTTGGAACTGCACCAGCTTACTGCACCCCCATTAAGAATAAATACGTATCCGGTCTGCGACTTAGAGTCGTCTGGATCTCTGTCAAAGCTTGCATCGACGTAACCTTTTACGGGGAGCTCTTCGTCACCTCCATATACGAGAAACATCTCCTTAGTCCTTTTCAGGTACTTCAGGATATTCTTGACCGCTGTCCAGTGATCCACTCCTGGATTACTCTGGAACCTACCTGCCATACTTATGGCCAGGCTAACATCTGGTCTAGTGCACAGCATCGCATACATGATAGAACCTATGGCTGAAGCATAGGGGACGGAGCGCATATGCTCTCTATCTTCATCAGTTGCTGGGCACTGAGTCTTACTCAAACTTGTACCTTGCAAAACTGGCAAGAACCCTTTCTTGGACTGTTCCATTTTGAACCTTTTCAAAACTTTATCAAGGTATGCGCTTTGTGAAAGTCCTATCAGGCGTTTCGATCTATCCCTATAGATCTTAATGCCTAGAATGTAAGCAGCTTCTCCTAGGTCCTTCATAGAGAAACTTTTATTCAAGTAACCTTTTATGCTCTCCAAAAGCTCTACGTTGTTTCCAATCAGTAATATGTCATCCACATATAATATTAGAAACGCCACAGAGCTCCCACTCACTTTCTTGTAAATACAAGATTCTCCAACCACTTGTATAAACCCAAATGCTTTGATCACCTCATCAAAGCGTTTGTTCCAACTGCGAGATGCTTGCACCAGTCCATAAATGGATCGCTGGAGCTTGCACACCTTGTCAGCATTTTTAGGATCGACAAAACCTTCGGGTTGCATCATATACAACTCTTCCTTAAGGAAACCGTTAAGGAACGCCGTTTTGACATCCATCTGCCAGATTTCATAATCGAAAAATGCAGCTATTGCTAACATGATTCTGACGGACTTAAGCATCGCTACGGGTGAGAAAGTCTCATCGTAGTCAACTCCTGGAACTTGTGAAAAACCCTTTGCCACAAGTCGTGCTTTATAAACGGTCACATTACCGTCAGCGTCCGTCTTCTTCTTAAAGATCCATTTGTTCTGAATAGCCTTGCGGCCCTCAGGTAGTATCTCCAAAGTCCACACTTTGTTCTCATACATGGATCCTATCTCGGATTTCATGGCTTCTAGCCATTTGTTGGAATCTGGGCCCACCATTGCTTCTTCATAATTTGCAGGTTCATTGTTGTCTAACAACATGATTGGTAAGACGGGATTACCGTACCACTCTGTTGCAGCGCGTGATCTCGTCGACCTGCGTGGTTCAACAGAAACTTGAACTGGAGTTTCATGATCATCATCATTAACTTCCTCCTCAACCGGCGTCGCAACGACACAGGTTTCCCCTTGCCCTGCGCCACCATCCAGAGGGATGAGAGGTTCGACCACCTCGTCAAGTTCTATCTTCCTCCCACTCAATTCTCTCGAGAGAAACTCTTTCTCGAGAAAAGCTCCGTTCTTAGGAACAAACACTTTGCCCTCGGATTTGAGATAGAAGGTGTACCCAACTGTCTCTTTTGGGTAACCTATGAAGACGCATTTTTCCGCTTTGGGTTCCAGCTTTTCAGGCTGAAGCTTTTTGACATAAGCATCACATCCCCAAACTTTAAGAAACGACAACTTTGGCCTCTTGCCATACCACAGTTCGTATGGTGTCGTCTCAACGGATTTTGATGGTGCCCTATTTAAAGTGAATGCAGTTGTTTCTAATGCATAACCCCAAAATGATAACGGCAAATCAGTAAGAGACATCATAGATCGCACCATCTCTAACAAAGTACGATTACGACGTTCGGACACACCATTACGCTGTGGTGTTCCAGGCGGTGTTAACTGTGAAACAATTCCACATTGTCTTAAGTGAGCACCAAACTCGAAACTCAGATATTCACCCCCACGATCAGACCGTAGGAACTTGATCTTCTTGTTACGATGATTTTCCACTTCACTCTGAAATTGCTTGAACTTTTCAAATGTTTCAGACTTGTGCTTCATCAAGTAGACATAACCATATCTACTTAAATCGTCAGTGAAGGTGAGAAAATAACGATATCCGCCGCGTGCCTCCACGCTCATTGGACCACACACATCGGTATATATGATTTCCAATAAGTCACTTGCACGCTCCATTGTTCCGAGAACGGAGTCTTAGTCATCTTGCCCATGAGGCATGGTTCGCACATGTCAAGTGAATCAAAGTCAAGTGACTCCAAAAGTCCATCAGCATGGAGTTTCTTCATGCGCTTTACACCAATATGACCCAAGCGACAGTGCCACAAAAATATGGCGCTATCATTGTTTACTCTAACTCTTTTGGTCTCAATGTTATGTATATGCGTATCGCTATCAAGATTCAATATGAACAATCCTCTCACATTCGGTGCATGACCATAAAAGATGTTACTCATAGAAATAGAACAACCATTATTCTCAGACTTAAAAGAGTAACCGTCTCGCAATAAACAAGATCCAGATATAATGTTCATGCTCAACGCAGGCACTAAATAACAATGATTTAAGTTCATCACTAATCCCGATGGTAGCTGAAGTGACACTGTGCCGACGGCGATTGCATCAACCTTGGAACCATTTCCTACGCGCATCGTCACTTCGTCTTTCGCCAGCCTTCGTCTATTCCGCAGTTGCTGCTTCGAGTTGCAAATATGAGCAACAGAACCGGTATCAAATACCCAGGCACTACTACGAGAGCCGGTTAAGTACACATCAATAACATGTATATCAAATATACCTGATTTTTCTTTGCCCGCCTTCTTATCTGCCAGATACTTGGGGCAATTGCGCTTCCAATGACCCATACCCTTGCAATAGAAACACTCCGTTTCAGGCTTAGGTCCAGCTTTGGGTTTCTTCGGCGGATTGGCAACAGGCTTGCCGCTCTTCTTCGAATTGCCCTTCTTGCCTTTGCCGTTTCTCTTGAAACTAGTGGTCTTATTCACCATCAACACTTGATGCTCTTTACGGAGTTCTGACTCTGCGACTTTCAACATCGCAAACAACTCGCCGGGAGACTTGTTCATCCCTTGAATGTTGTAGTTCAACACAAAGCCTTTGTAGCTTGGCGGCAGTGATTGAAGGATTCTGTCAGTGATAGCTTCTTAAGGGAGTTCAATCCCCAACTCAGCTAGACGGTTTGAGTACCCAGACATTTTGAGCACATGTTCACTGACAGACGAGTTTTCCTCCATCTTGCAAGCATAGAATTTATCGGAGGTCTCATACCTCTCGATCCGGGCGTTCTTCTGAAAGATAAACTCCAACTCCTGGAACATCTCAAATGCTCCATGACGCTCAAAGCGACGTTGAAGTCCGGGTTCTAAGCCATACAAGACTGCACATTGAACTATTGAGTAGTCCTCCTTACGTGCTAACCAAGCGTTCTTAACATCCTGATCAGCCGTAGCGGGTGGTTCATCTCCTAGCGCAGCATTAAGGACATAATCCTTCTTCCCAGCTTGTAAGATTAGCTTAAGATTACGAGCCCAGTCTACAAAGTTGCTTCCATCATCTTTCAACTTAGCTTTCTCTAGGAACGTATTAAAATTCAGGATGACTGTCGCGTGAGCCATGATCTACAACACAAATATATTCAAAGTGGACTTAGACTATGTTCAAGATAATTAGAGTTCAACTTAATCAAATTATATGCTAAACTCCCACTCAAAAAGTACATCTCTCTAGTCATTTGATTGGTTCATGATCCACTTACACTATCCCAAGTCCGATCATCACGTGAGTTGGGTATAGTTTCAGTGGTAAGCATCCCTATGCTAATCATATCAACTATATGATTCACGATCGACCTTTCGGTCTCATGTGTTCCGAGGCCATGTCTGCACATGCTAGGCTCGTCAAGCTTAACCCGAGTGTTCCGCGTGTGCAACTGTTTTGCACCCGTTGTATGTGAACATTGAGTCTATCACACCCGATCATCACGTGGTGTCTCGAAACGACGAACTGTAGCAACGGTGCACAGTCGGGGAGAACACAATTTCGTCTTGAAATTTTAGTGAGAGATCACCTCATAATGCTACCGTCGTTCTAAGCAAAATAAGGTGCATAAAAGGATTAACATCACATGCAATTCATAAGTGACATGATATGGCCATCATCATGTGCTTCTTGATCTCCATCACCAAAGCACGGCACGATCTTCTTATCACCGGCGCCACACCATGATCTCCATCATCATGATCTCCATGAATGTGTCGCCAACGGGGTTGTCATGCTACTCATGCTATTACTACTAAAGCTACGTCCTAGCAATATAGTAAACACATCTGCAAGCACAAACGTTAGTTTAAAGACAACCCTATGGCTCCTGTCGGTTGCCGTACCATCGACGTGCAAGTCGATATTAACTATTACAACATGATCATCTCATACATACAATATATCACATCACGTCATTCGCCATATCATATCACAAGCATACCCTGCAAAAACAAGTTAGACGTCCTCTAATTGTTGTTGCATATTTTACGTGGTTGAAGTGGGTATCTAGTAGATCGCATCTTACTTACGCAAAAACCACAACGGAGATGTGCAAATTGCTATTTAACCTCTCTAAGGACCGCCTCGGTCAAAACCAATTCAACTAAAGTTGAAGAAACCGACACCCACCAGTCATCTTTATGCAACGAGGTTGGATGTCAAGCGATGAAACTAGTCTTTCGTAAGCGTACGAATAATGTCGGTTCGGGCCGCTTCAATCCAACAATACCGCCGAATTGAGAAAAGACTAAGAATGGAAGCAAATCGAACATCACCATCCACAAAACCCTTTGTGTTCTACTCGAGATTACATCTATGCATGAACCTAGCTCATGATGCCACTGTTGGGGAACGTCGCATGGGAAACAAAAAAATTCCTACGCGCACGAAGACCTATCAAAGTGATGTCCATCTACGACAGGGGATTTCCGATATACGTACCCTTGTAGATCGCACAACAGGAAGCGTTAAGAAACGTGGTTGATGTAGTGGAACGTCCTCACGTCCCTCGATCCGCCCCGCGAACCGTCCCACGATCCGCTCCGATCTAGTGCCGAACGGACGACACCTCCGCATTCAGCACACGTACAGCTCGATGACGATCTCCACCTTCTTGATCCAGCAAGAAGGCGCGGAGAGGTAGAAGAGTTCTCCGGCAGCGTGACGGCGTGCCGGTGGCGGTGATGATCTACTCCGGTAGGGCTTCGCCTAAGTTCCGCAAAAATACGATCTAGAGGAAAAACTGCGTGGTATAGGATCGAGCAGCACGTGGCAAAGTTGTGTCTCAAAAACCCTCAATACCTCTAGTATATATAGGAGGGAGGGAGGGGAGGAGGTAGCCTCAAACCCTCAAGGTTTGGCTGAAATTGGAGGTGGAGGAGTTCTACTCCAATCCTACTTGGAGTAGGATTCCACCTTCCCACTTGGAAACTCTTTCCACCTTGTGTTTTTTCCTTCTCAAACCTTATGGGCCTTGGTGGGAACTTATTCCAGCCCACTAGGGGCTGGTTTATCTCTTCCCATGGCCCATGAGACCCCTTGGGGCGTGACACCCCTCCCGATGGTCCCCGGCACTCCCGGTACACTACCGATGAGCCCAAAACTTTTCCGGTGACCAAAATAGGACTCCTATATATCAATCTTTACCTCCGGACCATTTCGGAGCTCCTCGTGACGTCCTGGATCTCATCTGGGACTTAGAACAACTTTCGGTTGCCAACACATATAACTCAACTATACCGAAACGTTACCGAACCTTAAGTGTGCAGGCCGTGCGGGTTCGAGAACTATGTAGACATGACCCGAGGCACTCCTCGGTCAATACCCAATAACGGGACCTGGATGCCGATATTGGATCCTACATATTCTCCGAAGATCTTATCGGTTGAACCTCAGTGTCAAGGATTCATATAATCTCGTATGTCATTCCCTTTGTCCTTCGGTATGTTACTTGCCCGAGATTCGATCGTCGGTATCCGCATACCTATTTCAATCTCGTTACCAGCAAGTCTCTTTACTCGTTCCTTAATACAAGATCCGTGACTTACACTTAGTCACATTGCTTGCAAGGCTTGTGTGTGATGTTGTATTACCGAGTGGGCCCCGAGATACCTCTCCGTTACACGGAGTGACAAATCCCAGTATTGATCCATACTAACCCAACGGACACCTTCGGAGATACCTGTAGAGCACCTTTATAGTCACCGAGTTACGTTGCGACGTTTGATGCACACAAGGTATTCCTCCGGTGCCATGAGTTATATGATCTCATGGCCATAGGAACAAATATTTGACACGCAGAAAACAATAGCAATAAAACGACACGATCAATATGCTACGTTCATAGTTTGGGTCTTGTCCATCACATGATTCTCCTAATGATGCGATCCCGTTATCAAGTGACAACACTTGTCAATGGTTAGGAAACCTTGACCATCTTTGATCAACAAACTAGTCAAGAAGAGGCTCACTAGGGACAATGTGTTGTCTATGTATCCACACATGTATTTGTGTTTCCAACCAATACAATTATAGCATGGATAATAAACAATTATTATGAACAAGGAAATATAATAATAACTAATTTATTATTGCCTCTAGGGCATATTTCCAACAGTATCTACTTTTCCAAACTCTTTTGCCCTTGTTTTGGACTCTAATTTGCATGATTTGAATGGAACTAACCCGGACTGACGCTGTTTTCAACAGAATTGTCATGGTGTTGTTTTTGTGCAGAAATGAAAGTTCTCGGAACGTCCTGAAAATTTATGGAGAATATTTCTGGAAAATATGAAAAATATCTGCGCAAAGATCCACCAGAGGGGACGGGCTAGTGGGCCACAAGCCCTATAGCCGCGGCCTCCCCCCTGGCCGCGACTACCAGGCTTGTGGGGCCCGCGTGGCTCTGCCGCCCCCGATTCCACCGCTATTTATTCCCTTTCGTCCCGAAAAAAATCAAGAGAGAAGAGTTCATCGCGTTTCATGATCTAGAGGCGCCGCCACATCCCGTTCTTGCCATGGAGGGCAGATCTGGAGTCCGTTTCGGGCTCCGGATCAAGGAGATCGTCGCCATCATCATCATCAAGCTTCTTTCCTCTCCAATTCCATGAAGCTCTTCATCGTTCGTGAGTAATCTATTCGTAGGCTCGCTGGGCGGTGATGAGTAGGATGAGATCTATCATGTAACCGAGTTAGTTTTGACGGGGATTGATCCCTAGTATCCACTATGTTCTGAGATTGATGTTGCTACTACTTTGCCATGCTTAATGCTTGTCACTAGGGCCCGAGTGCCATGATTTCAGATCTGAACTTATTATGTTGTCACTAATATATGTGTGTTTTAGATCCGATCTTGCAAGTTGTAGTTACCTACTATGTGTTATGATCCGGCAACCGCGGAGTGACAATAACCGGAACCACTCCCGGTGATGACCATAGTTTGAGGAGTTCATGTGTTCACCAAGTGCTAATGCGTTGGTCCTGTTCTTTATTAAAAGGAGAACCTTAATATCCCGTAGTATCTATTTGGACCCCGCTGCCACGGGAGGATGGACAATAGATGTCATGCAAGTTCTTTTCCCTAATCACGTATGACTACACACGTAATGCATGCCTACATCACAATGACGAACGGGAGCTAGCCACATATCTCTCCGTGTTATAACTGTTGCATGATGAATGTCATCCAGTAAATCACCGATCCATTGCCTACGAGTTTGTCCCACTGCCATTGTTACTTGCTTTGCTCTGCTGCTGTTACTACTGTTGCTACCATCGTTACTTGCTGCTATTGTTACTTGCTCTGTCGTTACTACTGTTGCTGTTACTTCCTACTCTTGCTACTTGCTACTGCTGTCACTATTGTTGTTCCTTGGCACTACTGTTACTCGTTACACTGCTACTACCAGCTACAATACTTTTCTGGCGCCATTGATACTTCAGTTAGGAATAATCCGTCGTCAACAGATTCTTTCCTAGCACCGTTGCTATCATACTACCTTTGTTGCTTATATCCTGCTTGCAGATACTAATCTTTCAGGTGTGGTTGAGCCGACAACTCAACTGCTAATACTGGAGAATATCCTTTCACTCCCATCGTGTCGAACCAACAAATTTGGGTTGAATACTCTATCCTCGAAAACTGCCGCGATCCCACACGCTGGTGGGACATTGCAAGACAATTGCTAATTGTCGAGCAACTGGAAGCAGTCAACCACACAGGTGGGGACCACCTCCATTGTCCAAGACGGTCGCCGTCCGGACACGACGACGAGAGCACACCGAACCATTGGAACCGGAGGGCAGCAACAACGCAGCCACCGGAAGGACGTCCTCCACCTCGATCGGCGGGTGCCGATCGGACACAGCAGTTAGGACACACCGGGCCAAGAAGGCCCAACCGAGCGCCGGCCAAGTCCCGGGGCTCGTAAAGTCCCCGCCGCCATGCTGTTGCACGTAGGACGCCACCGCCGCTACCCTCATGTAGTCCAAAAGCTCAGCCGGGCATGGACAAGCTCGTGAAGCTCCCATCGTCATGCTGCAGCGGTGCGAGTCAACGTTGTCATCCCCGCCTCGAGCCGCGCCGCAGACCAACCAGAGGCGACGAGGCAGGCCCGACCAGACCCAGTTTGGGCCCGGGGGACCAGATCTGGGCCTGAAGGGCCGGATCGGTGCCACCGCTACCCAGCCACCAACGGTAGCACCACTGCCACCAAGACCATCCACGCCGCACCAGGGGGAGCCCCGCTGCCGCCGAGACGCACCACCAGGCCCCGGGCTGCCCCGCGCCACCCGAGCCAGGAGGGGAAGGGACGGAGTCTCGTCGCCACCAGGGCCGCCCGACCAAGGGCCGACGCGGCGCACCGGCGACGACAGGAGGAGGGAGGGAAGGGGGGGTGAGTGGGCGGGAGACTGGGGGGCGCGGCCCGGCAGCCACGGGGGCGGCGCGGGTCGCGGGAGGGGAGGAGGGGGAGGGGGGCGCGGATTCGATGGCCCCTGGAGCGGTGGAGCGGGAGGGAAAGAGGGGGAGAGGGGGAGGGGGGCGGGGACAGTCGGGGGCGGGGCGGCGGCGGGGGAACCCTAGGTATGAGGGAACCCTCCTGGTCTATCTTTTGTTCGGCGGGGATCTCCGCACGAAGCCTCGTTATCCACTACCATTTTCCACCCCTAAAAGGACTACCAACAATTTCACATCAACTTTACCGAATATTTCATCGAAGTGCACAAGCCATAACGCGAGCAATCTTGTATTGGGAGAAGCCCCACTCAAGTTTGTAAGAACAAGTACAATAGAGCTGAGTCAGCTGACTGTAAGGAATAAACTAATATATTTTTGTTTAGTTAGAGGAAAGAGAAGAGGAGAGAGAAGGTAAGCGGGCTCTTAGCTAAGAGCCAGCTCTAGTACGTTCTCCTAGGCCTTTTGTGAGTATGAAAGGTGGACCATATAATAAAAAGCAGTATAATTTTATAATGAACTATTGTACATGTTGGCTATAAGATGGGCTATAGATGACATGACAATGACTTATAGCGAGCAGCTGACTATACTATTGTACTTGGTCTAAGAGGGTGCTTGGATACGTTTTAGTCCCATGACTAACAGTAATGAGACTAAGACTTGCTAGCCTCAACCATGCTTGGATCCAAGTAGTAAAGAGACTAAAATTAAGTTAATGAGTATTTATTATCCTCCAAACCCTTCAATCCAAAACTTGCATGAGGATTTAAATGAGGAGAGAGAAGACTAATGCACATTTTAGTAGGGGTACCCCTCACTAAAAGATTTTAGCCTCAAGACTAGTTTTAGCCTCTCTTTAGTCAGGGGTGCTTGGAACTTTAGCCTCTTAAAGAGACTAGTTTTAGTCTTTTGGATTCAAGCATCATCTAAGTGCGACATGCATTTGAATTAGCTTTTAAAGTCTAGACGTAATCAATGTATTGGAATGCAATTATAGAAATATCCGAAATACGCTGTGTAGGAATTTAACCGTTTGGGTTTTCTTAACGAGATCCGCTCTATTTTTGTATTTGTAGGGTTTAATTCAATGGATGAAATACCGTTTGTTTTATGTTAATTATGTCCGTACTCAAATGAATTCTGCCCTGTTTGCATTTTCTTTTGTCCAAATGTGTTTGTATTGCGGTAAACTTCCGTGACATTGTGTGCGGACGCCACAAATACCAGTGTGAGATTGCACTGGAGATGATGTACACAGTGCACGAGAGAAACACACATCTATCAATTCGTCGTGAAAACACAGGAATACGCTTTTCAAATGTCATAGCAAGAGCCCGTGTTTTACGCCTTCGAAGCAGTCCCGTCACGGGCACACATCACGGGCCCATCGGCCAGAAATCCGTCCGAAACTTTGCGGCAACGAGCAACGCGTCTCCCGCAAAAAAATTCATCCAAAAACTGTAAGGTCCCACCTGCCAGAAATCCACCGATGCGCACCTCCTCCTCAGGAAAGAAACACACCTCTCCGCCACGTCACCGATCCGCGCCACCCCTCTGCTCCCGCTCCAGCCCATCGATCCCTCATCCGACGGATGGCAGCCCACATCACGCGGATCGTTGCCGCTCCTGGCCCCAAAGCCAGCGGCTATAAATCCGCCGCGCCCCACAATACTCCGCCATCGACCTCATCTCTCCACCTCACAAGGATAAGTCACCCTCACCGGAGAGAAGCGAGAAGATGTCGGGCCGCGGCAAGGGAGGCAAGGGGCTCGGCAAGGGCGGCGCCAAGCGCCACCGGAAGGTCCTCCGCGACAACATCCAGGGCATCACCAAGCCGGCGATCCGTCGTCTCGCGCGCAGGGGCGGCGTGAAGCGCATCTCGGGGCTCATCTACGAGGAGACCCGGGGCGTGCTCAAGATCTTCCTCGAGAACGTCATCCGCGACGCCGTCACCTACACCGAGCACGCCCGCCGCAAGACCGTCACCGCCATGGACGTCGTCTACGCACTCAAGCGCCAGGGGCGCACCCTCTACGGCTTCGGAGGCTAGGCCACCAACCAGATTTAGAGAGTTCTAGGGTTCGTGGTCGTTGGTGTAATGGCAGCATCTCGCTGTTGTTTGCTGTCTTCTGTAGAATCGAACGGAATCGAATGGAAATTGGTGTGGATTATGCCTGAATTTTTCAGCGGTCTACCATTGTGTTGCCTGATCCCCCATTCTGTGGCTCTATTTTGCTGTCTGCAAATTGTCGAATGTAGGAGCTCCCGGCTTCCGATTTCAACTTGCCCCAAATCCGTTCTTATTGCTTCAGTGTGCCGTTCAAAATCCATGGAGTGTGCACGGATCCACACCGTCGCAGAACGCAGAGCTCGTCGGTGGTGCAGGTACGGGACCTCCACACTTATTCCGTTCAGCAATTTCGTCTGTGCTTTTCGTTTTCACTACTGCCTCGTTCATTCATGTGGCATGCCCTCTGCTTCTGCAACAGCTCGCGTCGGCCCTTGACCATTACTAGCCTTGGGATGCGGATGCGGCCATGGGCGACCCTGTGGCTGGGATAGCGTGCAGAGCTCACCTCTGCCACGAATCTGCTTTGTTGCCCCCGCACGATCGGTCGGTACGCATCTGCTTTACCTGCCTCCTTTGTCTTCCCACATGTTATCATCATCGATTCCGCTTCCCGATGGCTTAACCACATGAAAATCTGCTCTTCTGATATAATCAGAAGTTTTCCTAACTTAAATTTGAAGTTATAAGTCGTGAAAGCCGAGTAGCTAGCATGACCACTTGAATTGTGATGGGACTCATGGGAGACAGCTGAATCATTTTGCTCAAATTAGATTTTGACTTACCTGATCCAACTTCTTGAATGACAATAAACAGTGTCTGGCCAAATGCCAGGCCCCAGAGTGTCCCCGCAACATATCAGATTAGTAGCTAGGGTTCATGGTTGGGCAGGCAGACAGTCTCTTGCTGCTGTTTGCTCTGGTCTGTGCTTCATGTTAGGATGTACGAGGAACTGGCTGCTGCTTGTTCGCTGGAATGGATTGGGTAGCAGTAAACCTCAGTTGTTTACCTTGAATAATCTCTTGGCGCTCCTAGTCTACATTTGTGCGTTCTTCCTTCTGCTCCCCAATTTCTTGTTCTGTGTGATAAACTAAGCAGTTACTCCGCTGATGTGGTTGGAAACTGTTACGTATTTCTTAACAAAGTAGTGCAAACTTTGGCTCATAATGACCATAGCTGCAGCAAATTGTATGATGCTTTGGGGTGTAATTCATTCGGTCTGCCTGTGACATCACAGATCCATTTAACAGTTACTCACCCATCATTTGTTAGTATTGTTACACCCACGTTTATAGTTTTACCATGGTCCATTTATTTACTGTTTATACCGAGCCCCACCCTAATGCCATCTTCTTTGCGGGTCCATGAAGCATATACGTGATACAACGGTGATCGTTCTGTATATTCTTAAGTAAAACAATGCAATTTTCCAAACCACGACAGCTGACAAAACATACATCTGTACTGACTAGCGACACTAAAATAGTTGTTTTTTCAAGGAAACATAACAGTCACTTGATTTAATATAAGGCTCTTCTGCCATAAGGATGCTTGTTGAGATACAAGGTGTCAATTATTTTTATGTAGGCTTAAAATCAAGAGCATTTTGATGTCAAGAGCTGGGCTATCCAAATGACAATGTAAGTATGTTGTACTTAACCCACTATTTATTTATCCTGTCAGCAGAGGAACTAAAAAAACAAAATGTTCTTGGCATTCTATGGCTTCTTTTTATGTTTTGGACCATAATACAGGGTTTTCTGTACTTGACACGACATGCAAGTAAACATACATCAAATGAAGTTTACTTATGATCCTGAGTATATAACATAGTTGATAAATGTTCAGTTTCGTTCTTATTTCACTGCCTCAATCTTTTGTGTGGGAACATCATGTGAAAACTCTACCAATAGAATATATATTATATTCAAAGAAAATAAACTACACACTACATTCTACAAGAGTCCAAAGGACTTAGAAGACAAAATGAAAGAACACTAAGGAAGCAATTATACCCCCTTTAACCATTATGAAGGAGCAAAAATCATCTTAGGAGATGCTCTAATTAAAATGTACTGCTGAAAACTGTAGAGTTATTTCCTGTAGTGAAGGTAAAACAAACTTGCTCAAATAAAGACTTGCTGAAATATTCTGTAGAGCCGTTAAGGTAGCAGCTCTTTTGTCTTATTCTTTTGCTATGAGTACACAAGTGACAGATATGCTACTGTCTTCAGGAAAGGCCTGCATAATCAGCAGGTCCATATGGCTGGAACCATTCAGCGAGGAATCCTTTCTTTCTTCTAGGATTGCATCCGATATCTTGGCACAACAAATCATTAAACCAAATATTCACAGTGCTTAAACAAGATCGTCTAAAATACTTTCCATTGTAAAGATTCTTGTACTTTGCCCACTCTGCTACACTCCCTTCCATGCGTCTTATGCTTGGCAACTGGAAGCCACCAGCCAGGAAATGGATTACCCAATTAGCTATCCTCTCTGAGACATATATGTCGGTAAGGCTCTCGGAATATCCGACTATTGCCAACTGAGGAATTCGAGGATGGATGCATTCTCTGTTAATTAATTTAATCCATTTAATAAATGAGATTACTATACATAACATAAAGTAAACATGCAAATTTTACATCCACCTAAATTAATAGTTTGATTTTATTAAGCTTGTTATTTTTATCGAGCCAAAGCAAGAGATAGAAAAGCAGTTAACAACTTCAAAGTGCGTGCATGCTTTTGATATATATTACTCCCTCTGTAACTTCTTATAAGACGTTTTTAGAGTCCATGACAGTGTCAACAAACGTCTTATATTAAGTTACAGAGATTGTACTTTGGTGAGATCTTGCAACAGTGCATAATGTATATCATTTTGTACTGAATAATTTCCACATTGAATGTGGATTCCATCAAGGGAACTCACAGTGTGATTTCTTACTTCCTAACCTCATTATCAGTTCACCTTTTCCCTTAGTTTTTCGTGTTACAATTGTTAAGTGGCATTGCAGTTCTTTAGGAAAATAGTGTTCTCCCTAGCCTATTGTTTATTGTCCCCAAACATGCCAACCCCCCAAAATTGTCCAACCTGTACCTGTATAGTGGAACCGATGTATCTGATGATCCTGCCACTATATTTCTGCACCAGTTTGCTGTGAAGATGTCCCTGAGCTTCTGGTCTCCTTTGAATCCTGTTGCTAGAATTACGATATCACTCTTTATGCTTTCTTCTCCATCCTCCAGGATGATCCCATCACTGCAGAAGCTGAACCGCTTGGATTTCTTAAGAATAATGCTGCCATCTTCAACCCTGTCATAAAACCCTTTTGGCAGCATTGCAATCAAGCAAGAAGACATAGCAAAGGAGAAGCTGTAGTCAGGTACCATCCCATGTTTTTGTAAAGGAATGCTTTGCTTGAGATAAGTTTCAATTACTTTTGTACTTGCCCATCTCTGAAAACAACAGGAGTTGTGGATTAGTGAGCTTTCTATGCAGACGTTCTTTATATGAAATCAAATTGACCATTGACTGCTTTCAAAATTCTAGTCAAGTAGGATAATTGTTTACCAAGGGAGAGAGTGCACTAGCCAACATGTAGTGCAGAAATCCTTCACCGGGTTTATGAACAAATAGTTGCGAGATACGGTTCAGATAGAAGTAATTAAGGTTAACTCCCCATATGCTAAATTTGTCAACCCGCCAGTGTATTGTTCTATGTACCATGGTGCACGGCTGAGCTGCACCTGCATTGGGACAGAAGTATCAGACACATATTCCTTTGAACAATTATTACTAGTTAGTGCGGTCTTAGTTCTCTTGGACCCACCGTTCACTTTGGCAACCTCTGCAGCAATGTCAAATGCTGATTTTCCGGACCCAATTATTGTCACACTTTTTCCTTTAACAAATTCTGCCGCATTATCCATGTAAGAGTAGTCCATAGAGTGCAATATTTTGCCCTTGAAGAACTCAGGCCCTTTATTCGCTGGAAATTCTGGGATATTTGGGGTCCCACTATGCCTTCCGATGCACAGTATGAGAAAATCCACTTGAAAAACCTACAACAGGATATTACTTATGCATAGTTACAGTCTGCATAACCTACAGAGTGATTCCAGGCATGTGTGAATGCATTATATTTTTCAATCGGACTGTCTTAGTTCATATTTTCCTAGTTCAGGATGATGTTCCCTTATTTCTGATGAATGAAAAATATCTGTACCATTCGTGAAAAATCATTTTTTTGTCATATGGTTCTGTGATTGTCCTCTCTTAGCAGTTATACTATGCACATGTGTGGAGTCAATGCATTGGACTCATCATATTACCAAGTACTCCCTCTGTAACAAAATGTAGGACGTTTTTAACAATTGTACGTGAAACAGAGAAGTCTTATATTTTTTTACAGAGGCAGTAGTTATTTACCACCACTGCACACCATAGTAAAAACAAAAGTGAATCACAATACCCCACTTAGACGCAACCTGCACCTGGGCTTTATGTTTGTGCATGTACAAACATCTATATTTTGGAACTCTGAGCAAAGGTGGATATCCCAAGGGATTGGCGGATTGCACATACCTCAATGTTACCATTTTTCAGGTCCTTCACTGTAAGGTTCCACCCTCTATCTTTCGCAACTCTGAACGCCTTCCCGTCATCACCAGACCAATGCTCCCACCCCATAATCTCTTCCTCGTTTGCACCAAAGTATTCAACTCCAAGCACCTGGCTATTGAACTTGATACACTTTAAGAGGTCAAACTCACGTGCATACAACCTGAGGTACTCCATGACTTGACGGTGGCCTGGGTACGTCGCGGTCACGCCCGCCGGCCACGCCAGGTCCGAGAACCGGAACGATGTCGTTGGCGCCTGAAGCCTCGTTGACTCCAAGGTATGCGCCCACACTCCTCCGATGGTGTCATCGGCCTCGAATACCACCGGGCTGAACCCCTTGTCTAACGCGTGCTTGCAGGCTGCTAGGCCGCTCACACCAGCACCAACGATTCCCACCCTCTTCCTGTCCATTTTTTGCTGCTCTTATTCAGAGTTATTGGAAGGAATGAGGGCCTGAGGATGGAGGCGAGAGGGTGCCTATTATTTAAACCCTGGTGCTGGATGAGGCCGAACCACCACTTGCTTTGTATCTTTCGTTGTTTTCTTCGTTTATTTCTGTCACCTTCTGGCCCCATGGCCTTTTTTATTTTCCGTCAATTATCTTTTTTGTCTTCAGCGATACATGTACAAATGGCTGATGGATGAGTTTTAAGATGCTTGCTAATTTATATCGACATCAACTGACATGCAGTGTTAACTTTCGAAAACTATCTTGTGTTGCATGTTGAGGTAATGCTGCATACATTATGGCCTGGTGGCATCAGGATTACCCCAGTAATAAACATAAAGGAAGTCACTGACATCCGTAAGTATGAGTCACATAAAAACTGCTCACCCAGAGTGGAAGGTTTTAGTCGACCAGTTGTGATGGTTCAGTATGTACTGTTTATGACTTTGATGACACTTCCGTGACATGTTTTCTTTTCATAGGTGAGCATCATCTAGCTAGGCAGCTAATATTTTCAGGGTAGTCATTTGGACCCATTTCGATATTTATTAGATGATTTTCATATTCGGTGGTGGTGGTGGTGGTGGTGGTTACACTTGGTTGAAGGAAGGAATCCCTTGAAAGGGACAATTTACATGTCACAGAAGAGTAGCTAAAGTTCTGGGTTCATTGTGCGCACTCTTGCTGTCTTTCAGTCGTTATTTCTGAATAGTGTTGGAAATCAATTGACAAGTCCCTTCACCCTTTTAATTTTATGGCGTGTCTAGTTGGTCACTCATTTTTCGTGAGGAAATTAACATAAAGCATATTGCCATCTTCCTGAAACTGATACGGGAGAATGGTTTACCGATTGAAAGGTTCCTGGAAGAATGGTAGTAATTCGAGTTCAGTGCTGACTTTTGCTGGGCCTATATTTTGGAACATGGCAGCAAATGTAGTTCACTGCCGACTTACTGCATTCTATGCACTCTGTTTGTACAATAGTCATCCGATAACAATGACCCTTTCAGTTGCAAAGGTCTCACGGCTTGACACACTGGCTATATCTGTTCATGAAATTTGTCTGCAAGTATTGCTGGTGGCGGCATTGTTAGTTCTGGATGCGTTGGCCGTTTCTGCCCAGATGCTGCAACTTATTCAGTTGCACTTTTTAAATATAATTCGTTTACACTGTCAATTTCAAAACAATCGTCGTTGCTTCGGACTTCACTATGTTTTATCTTTCTGGATGGGAACTACAACATGATCTTAAGTTTTTTTTACCATAAGGTAGGATGCTTGTTTAGATATAAGGTTTCAACTATTTTTACGCAGACTACACTCTAGAACACATTGATGTCAAGAGCTGGGCGTTGTCTACGCAATCAGCAGGCCAATTCAAATATAAAGTTCTTAGCACTACGTTGACATATTTTTATGATTTAGACTATTGTACAGGGTTTGATACATTTAACACAACATGAAAAGATCTGATATGTAGGTGCACTGTAACATACTCCCTCTGTCCCATAATATGAGATCATTTTGCAAACTGTTTTAGCTTGCAAAATGATCTTATACTATGGAACGGAGGGAGTAGCTGATAAATGTTCAGCTCTCTCCCACTATCTGAAATTATGGGGATAGAATGAAAACCCAGTACCAGTGAATATATATATTATACAATAGTAATAAAAAAATACATTTCACAAGAGTCCAAATGACTTAAAAATCAAAACAAACAAAACTATGGGAGGCATCTAGTCCTCCTCTAGCCACTCTGAAAGGGCAAAGGGCATCTTAAGAGCACTGATGCATTCAGAAAAGTGTAGAGCTATTTTTCTGTAGTTATGGTAACACTAAACTTGCCAAGACAAACACTTCCTAAAATCATCTATAGAGCCCTGAAGGTAGCACTCTTGTCTCAGCTTCTTTTCCTATTGAATACACTAGTGAGAAATGTGCTGTTGTCTTCAGCAAATACCTGCATAGTCAGCAGGCCCATATGGCTGGAACCATTCAGCCAGGAATCCTTTCTTCCTTCTAGGGTTGCATCCGATGTCTTGGCACAACAAATCATTAAACCAAATATTCACGGTGCTTATACAAGATCTGCGGAAATATTTTCCATTGTAAAGATCCTTGTACTTTGCCCACTCTGCTACATTCTCTTCCATGCATCTTATGCTTGGCAACTGGAATCCGCCAGCTAGGAAATGGATTACCCAATTGGCCATCCTCTCCGAGGCATATATGTTGGTAAGGCTCTCAGAGTATCCAACTATTGCCAACTGAGGAATTCGAGGGTGGATGCATTCTCTGTTAATTTCAAACATTTTAATAAATGAGATCACTATACTCAACATAAAGTAAACATTTTAAATTTACTATTATGTACCATAATATTTCAATTTTATGAAGCTCGTCATTCTTTTCAAGCCAAAACATAAGATGCCTACTATGCTGATAATGGTGTTACATAGTTGATAGAGAAGTAGTTAACAGCTTCAAAAGTGAGTGCATGCTGTTGATATATGTTATTCCCTCTGTTTCTAAATATGAAGTCTTTTTAGAGTTCCACTACGGACTACATGCGAAGCAAAATGAGTGAATCTACACTTTAAAGTATGTCTATATACATCCGTATGTAGTTCATAGTGAAATCTTTAAAAAGACTTATATTTAGGAATGGAGGAAGTAGTTTGCTAAGATCTTGTAGTACTGCAGAATGTATATATTCTTGTACTTGTTGAAGTGTATATGTGGATTGCCTAGCCCTTCCCTCACCAAACTATTAGTTCACTTTCCCTTATTTTTGTTAAGTGGTGGCACAGTTCCGTAGGGAAAAATATGTATTCATTAGCACAGTATTTATTGTCCACCAAATGTGCCAAGCAAAAAGAGAAGTTGTCCAACCTGTACCTGTATAAAGGAACTGATGTATCCGATGATCCAACCACTATATTCCTACACCAGTTTGCTGTGAAGATGTCCCTAAGCTTCTGGTCTCCTCTGAATCCTGTTGCTAGAATTACAATATCACTTTTTATGCATTCATTTCCATCCTCCAGTATGATTCCATTGCTGCAGAAGCTGAACCTCTTGGACTTTTTTAGAATAATGCTGCCCTCATCAACCCTGTCATAAAACCCTTCTGGTAGCAATGCAATCAAGCAAGAAGACATGGCGAAGGAGTAGCTGTAGTCCGGTACCATCCCATGCTTTTCTAGAGGAATCCTTTGCTTGAAGTAGGTTTCAATTACTTTTGTAATTGCCCATCTCTGAAACAACAGGAGTTTTGTGGATGCATGAGCTTTCTATGCACAAGTTCTTTATATGAAATAAATTTACCATCGACTACTTTCAAAACTCTTTTTAAGCTGGAAATAAATTATTTACCAAGGGGGAGAGTGCACTAGCCAATAAATAGTGCAGAAATCCTTCACCAGGTTTATGAACAAGTAGTTGCGAGATGCGGTTAAGATAGAAGTAACTAAGGTTAATTCCCCATATGCTAGATTTATCAACCAGCCAGTGCCTCGTTCTACATATCATGGTGCATGGCTGATCTACATCTGCATTGGAATAGAAGTGTCAGGCACATATTCCTTTGAATACATTATTGCTAGTTAACGAGGTCTTAGTTCTCTTGGACTCACCATTCACCTTGGCAACCTCCGCAGCAATGTCAAATGCTGATTTTCCAGACCCAATTATTGTCACACTCTTCCCTTTAACAAATTCAGCTACATTGTCCATGTAAGAGTAGTCTATAGAGTGCAATATTTTTCCCTTGAACAACTCGGGCCCTTTATTAGCTGGAAATTCTGGGATATTTGGGGTCCCACTATGCCTTCCGATGCACAGTATGAGAAAATCCACTTGAAAAACCTGTGACAGGAGATTGCTTATACAAAGGTGTGCTATATAGCCTACAGAGTGATTCCGCGTATAAGGTAAAAATGCATTACATTATTCAAGCAGACACATCTTATTTGAGATTTTTCTGGTCAGCTGATGTATTCATAGATCCTATGAATGAACAATATTTTCTCACTCTAGTATATTTGAGATTTTTCTGGTCAGGTGATGTATTTATAGATCCTATGAATGAACAATATTTTCCTCACTCTAGTATATTTCTTGTCTGGCTGTGTGATTCTTCTCCCTTATTATGCACTTACATGAAGTCGATGCGTAGGACTCATCTGTGCCAACTGCCTAGCTATCTACTGCCATTCTATATTTCTATACATCACATTGAAATCAGAATATAGTCAGAATACCCCATTTAGACACAACGTGCTATCTGAGCTCTATGTGTGCATTTGCAAGCATGTAGATATCTGAACTCAGAGGCAGAACAAGACAGGTATATGAGGGTCCCAAGGGATTGCACGTACCTCAACATTACCAATTTTCAGGTCCTTCACTGTGATGCTCCACCCTCCATCCTTGCCAGCTCCGAATGCCGTCCCATTGCCAGACCAATGCTCCCACTCCATGATCTCTTCCTCGGTCGCACCAAGGTATTCAACTCCCAACACCTGACTATTGAACTTGATACACTTAAGGAGGTCAAACTCGCACACGTACGACCTGATGTACTCCATGACTTCCCGGTGGCCTGGGTACGTCGCTGTCACGCTTGCAGGCCATGCCAGGTCTGAGAACCGGAATGATGTCGTAGGCGCCTGAAGCCTCGTTGACTCCAAGGTATGCGCCCACACTCCACCAATGGTGTCATCGGCCTCGAATACTACCGGGCTGAATCCCTTGTCTAGTGCGTGCTTGCAGGCTGCTAGGCCGCTCACACCAGCACCAACAATGCCTACCCTCTTCCTGTCCATTTTTACTGCTTTTCTTCAGAGTTCTGGCTAGGAAGGAGTCGAGGATGGAGAGGAAAGGGTGTCTGTTATATAAACTTGGGTTTGATTCTCTGGATGGGTTAGATCTTTTTAAAATCTCAAGATCTTTTGGGTGGCTGGATGAGGCCGAACGGACCACCACTTGCTTGGTATCTTTCGTTGTCTTCTTGGTTTATTCCTGTCACCCTCTGACCACATGTCCTGTTTTATTTTCTTCAGTTATCCTTTTTGTCTTCAGCGACATGCTGGGAGTATGGGATGGGTCTGCAAGTAGCTTATGTATGAGTTTTCAGATGCTTGCTAATTTATAGACCCCTTTCAAATTTAAATCGACATCAACTGGCATGTAGAGTTAACTTTGGAAAACAACCTCATGTTGCACGTTGAGGTGATATTGCATACCTTATAGTCAGGCGGCATCAGGATTGCTCCAGTAAGTCTGAAGAGAGTCACTTACAGGTTACAGCCATAGTATGAGCACCTGATTTATTGACTCAATGTCATGCCGCCACATAAAAGTAAACTGCCAACACAGCTTCTAGTTGCCCATGTTTGATGGTTCAATACGTAGTGTGTGTGATTTTGATGACACCTCCATAGCAGGTGGGTTTGGTTTAAGAGGTGAGCATCATCTAGCTGGACAGCTAATATTCTTAGAAATCATTTGGACCCATTTTTTTATATATGATTATCATATTCGGTGGTGGTGGTTACTTGGTTGGAAGAGAGTACATATCTAGGTTCATAGTGCAAACAATTGTTGTTTTCCGGTTGTTGATTCTGTTTAGTGTTGGTCTGTTGGGAATAAGTTGACACGTCTGCTCAGTAATTAATTTGAAGCATATGGGGAGTTTGTGAGGAAATTAACATGAAGCATATTGTCTTCCTCTGAAAATGGCACTGACAATGGTTTACCCGTTGGAAGGAGCCCTGGGAGGACGGTAACAAGTATGAGTTCAAAACTATCTAGTCTAGCACTTACAGATAAGAACAGAGCACCAGATCTTGTTTCAGTTGAAGAGCTTATTCTTGGAAGTTCAGTTTGTACATCTCTTGAATGCTATTTTTCTCTTCCATTCAAGAGCAACAATGGGCGTGACAGATCTCAGATGTCACGATAAAGGCTGAACTGATTGAACTTCTGAGATTACACAACCTTCTGTGTCTGAGATTACAACACCTACATCGCCCTTTCGCCACACAAAACAAATAATTTAAGCATGTCACTTCTTCAGATTTATATATCCTTGTAATCTGATGGAAGATATGGCATTAGCCAATCTGCAAAGGACCATTTCTTCCTTGTTGGTATCTTCCGTTGTTTTCTTGGTTTATTCCTGTCACCATCTGACGACATGTCCTGTTTTATTTTCTGTCAATTATTATTTTTTGTCTTCAGTGGCCCACTGGGATGAGTTCTAAAATGCTTGCTAAGCTATATGTCTCTTTCAAATTTGAATTGATATCAATGTGGCATGCAGAGTTAACCTTCGAAAACTATACTGTGTTGCACGTTGAGGTGATGATGCATACCTTAGAGCCTACCAAATAGGTGGCATCAGGATTGTCCCTGCGAACCTAAAGCATGCCACATACAGGCATAAGTAGTTAAGTACAAGCAGCTAATGTTCGGACCCAAATATCGTCCTTTGTAAAATATGTTGAGTAAATAAGCTATTTAGTTGCCAAAATTATTTTTATTGTCTACTTGAAATGCTTCAAATATGTATCCTTTGCAAAACAAGGCATTTCTCCTATGACAAGTGGGTTCTATTTTAGAAATGGGAATCATCTAGCTGGACCTCTAATATTTGTAGTTTTGCAGGGTAACCATTTGTTTTTGGACCCATATGAGGTGGTGGTGGGCTGGCGGTTACACTTGGTCGAAAGGGACATTTTTTTTTTGTCACAGTAGAATAGCTAAAGATCTGGGCTCACACTGGGACCCAAGTTCCTTCATTTTCTATTCTGAATAGTCTTGGAATTAACTGACTAGTCGGCCCACTTTCTAATTTGACGGCGTGTCTGGTTGATGTGCCCATTGTTAATGAGAAAAGTAACACAAAACACATTATCATGTTCCTGAAACTGATACAAAGAATGGTTCCTGGAAATGGCGGTAGTAGTTCGAGTCCATTGCTTACTTTCTGAACCTATGTTTTGGTACAGGGCAACAAATGTAGTCAACTAAAGAGCATATTCAGTTTGTACAATAGTCATCATAGCATCTCTAGAATGATAATCTTATTGTTTCATTTAAGGGCAGCGATGGCATGACTGCATGTCACTTCTTCAGGTTGATATCACTTCTTCAGATTGATATCCTTGTAATCTGATGGAAGATATGGCATCATCCAATCCGCAAAGAACCCTTTCTTCCTCCTGGGTTCATACCCCATGTCCTGGCACAACTGATCATTGCACCAGATGTGGAGAGCTTCAATGCAAGGTCAACGGAAGTATTCACGAGAGTACCTCTTCATGTATTCAGGAGAGCACCTCTTCATGTATTCATGCTCCATAGACTTTATGCTAGGCAACTGAAATGCTCCATCAGGGAAATGCGCCAAGCATTTGGAGCGCATGTTGACGGTGTGCAGGTTTGCTATGCTCTCAGAGTAGCAGATGTTCGCATGTTGTGGGGCTCTAGGATGCGCGCATTGCCTGCCCAGTTCACAAAAAACCACTGCATATGTATGAATAGCCAAACATGCCTGTTTAAGAGAAGGATAGGAAGGTTAAACCTGTAGAGAGGAATAATATTGGATGTTGAGCCAGTCACAATGTCTTTGAACAGGGATGATGCCAACATCTCCTTTAGCTTTTGGTCTCCCTTGTATCCGGTGGCGAATATGACCACCTTGCTCTTTGTCCTTGCGGATTCACCTTCACCTTCGTCAATGACACCTTGTTTGCAAAAGCTGAAGCTCTTTGCTTTCTTGAGAACAATGCTTCCTTGATCAACCATGCCATAGAACTTGTCGGGCAATATCATAACCAAGCAGGAGCTGATAGCCGAGAAGAAACTGCGGTCTGGCATCAATCTGTAGTAGCTCTCGACAAACTTGGAGAGCAGCCATTTCTGATCATTGTATATATTCAAGTTAAATGCATGCATGAGCACAAAAAATATATGATCTGTTTGGAAGTAAATTTTGTTAAAAAAAATCACCTGTCGAACGCAATTGACAGAAAAGATCACCCCTAAAATATATTATCAAAACGGAACAGCTCTATCGGTGACGGCAGGCGCGCCAGCTGACACGTGGCGTCTGCCGTCACACACGGAGACGACATCCCCTACCGTCACAGGCCCAGGCGGCAGGTGGCCCATACAGGATTCGGCGAGACGTGCAACGGAACGAAGCGTTTGGAAGGTGGACGCTGCCGCGTACTGGTGTGACTCGAGTACTGTAGCTGCCTCTGGCAATTTTGGAAGCTTTTTCACAGCGACCATGCATGCATGAATGCCTATGAACTTCCTCCGTTCCTAAATATAAGTCTTTGTAAAGATTTCACTAATGTACTACATACAGATATATATAAACATACTGCTTAAAAGAACGAGGGAGTAATAGTCTAGTCGTTCGCTTGGTTTGACCAGCACGCAGCATGCAAAAATCAAGTGGGCAATGCCTTGCACAAATGATGCATCTGAGGCAAAGAAACATAGTCCTTGCACAGTGCTGCAGCCACACTAGGAGGCGGCAGCGCCCACCCCCCCAGTGCTCCGTTCCGTCTGAGCATCGGCCGCGTTCGCTGAATCCTGGGGCGGGCCACCTATCGCCTGGGCCTGTGGCCGAATGGGCTGCCGTCTTCAGACGTGTTGGTTGACGCGCCTGCCGCTATGACATAGCTGGTTCGGTTTAACAATATGTTTCAGGGATGGTCTTTTCTATTAATTGCGTTTGACAGATGGTTTTTTTTAATAAAAATTCATTTGGAAGAATGGTTTAGTATAAGTAGGAACTACTAGTGGCTAGTGGCCATTACCAGAGTGATAAGAAGGTAGCAATAATGCTAAGGAGTGGCTCCTCTCCTGGCCTGTGAACTAGGAGCTCCGACAAGCGGTTGAGGTAGAAGAACCCAATGGGGACACCCCAAGCGTAGTAGTCGGGTACGATTCACTCTTCGTCCGATATATTATTGTGCATGCGTACTTGGCTCCTGAGTGCAACAACATGAACAATTAAATTAGAATATTTTCTTCGAACTCTTCTTTCTTTTGATCACCCTGCAATGGAGAGTTGCAGGAAAGCTAGCTAGAGATCTCACCATTTATACTTGTGCACTCTGCCGCAATGTCAATAGGGGACTTCTAGTAACCGACAACAGTAACGAGCTCGCGCTGACAAACCACGCATATTGTTAAGTGGGATATGTGGGTTTAATGGAATACCCACTAAACTGCTATTGGTCACAGTTTGTTGACTGCTCACTGTACATTACAACATACTGCTTCTGGCCAAGGACTATCCATTGTTCATTGCAAAATGCTGTTTCTGTATCATACTTCCTCCGTTCTTAAATATAAGTCTTTGTAGAGATTTCATTAGTGAACTGAATACGAAGCAAAATGAATAAATCTACACTCTAAGGTATATATCCTTATGTAATCTTCTAGTGAAATCAGATATTACTATAATTCACTAAGTAACACATCAGAAAAAATTCTTATTATTCTATATTACATAAGAATGTATTGTAGTTCAGTTCTTACCAATGAGTCAGATTCGAAATTCAATATAAAAAGATTGTTGAGGAACTATGCTAGCTACTACTGAAAGAGAACAATATTGTTGAGACACTTACGAGAATTAGGATGAGGGAAACCAGACGAGGGGAAGCAAGAAAGTTATTGTTTTTCCTAAATATTACTTATCAATGCAGCTGTAATATTTGGTTGCAACGAGCGCACTCGTTCAAGCAGTCTGATCCCAGTATTTTTAATATGATTGCCTTGTTACTAACAAAAGAGGAAAAGCACCTGATCACTATGTCCCCTCGCGTCTACACGTTCTCTCCGTCCTGCTATTTCTCAGCAAGATCTCACATGCATGCATTTATTTGGGCTACAAAATTTTCTAAAATCCGTAACTTTTGACTTGAGCTTTGAATTTCAAATCCGTTTTCACCATTGTGTTTGTCGCGATGAGTTATTTAAAACTAGATCTCGTACGGGTAGGTTTCGACATTTTTTTTGGCAACTATGAGTGATATTGAGACAACTTTAATGCTAGAAAAAAGAAACTTCTTATTAGTTTGCGTAGTATGATCACCTATCAACGAAAATTTCTTCAAAGTTGTCTACAATGACTAGAAAGTTAACTAACTTCATCCTTTAGCAACCACATGGCATATATGGTGAGCTATTTTCAAACTGAAATAGTTAAATTATGAGTTGGATGTGCATGCTCGGCTCCGCATGCGTTGGATATGCATTAATTCATGTACGAAAACAATTCAAAAAGCTATGACTTTCAAACCGTGTGTCAGAATTATTATATGTTTTTACTGTTTGGTTTCTCGTGACGAACTCTTCAAAACGAGATCCCATATGAATATGTTTTGGAGATTTTTTTTAAAAGCAACTTCTATGCTAGATGAGGCAACTTTAGTTCTAAACAAAAGCAACTTTGATGCTAGATGAATTGCATCGTGTGTATTAGTGAATTCACCTAGTAGGATACTAATAGTTGTGTGCATCAGTCCAATAGATGGTTACTATGTTTGCTAAGTTGCATACATCAGAAACTAATTTGTAGATAGTATAGTTGCCAATTATACAAACTTGTTTACCGTAGAGTGGAAAGTTGTCTAATATGGCTTTTATGTTGTCTCTCTCAGAAACCAAGCTGCAAGTATTGCTAAGAAGTTGCCTACGGGTGATCCCCAATTGCCTAAAATACTAAGGAAGTTGTCCATCAAGTTACATAAGTTGCCTACAATGTCGCCAAGTTTTTGTCGGATATCTATCATGATTCCAAATTTCAAAACTATGTGGGGATGGATGGTATGAGAGCCTTTTTTTTCCTACGGTAGTCTGCCCACCTATGCTAGCGAGCACGCATGTATTGACTAGTCACGTCACGGATGTTGACTAGTTACAAAAGCCGGGACAGATCAGAAGATGTATATAGGGATAATGAGAAATTTCATAGGGGGCAGATCTGACAGTTGCCCAAGCATGCCTCATGTTTTGTGTGATTTTCTCATTTTGACAAAAATCAACCAAATAAACAGTCCTACCAGGCCAAAAAAAGTTGTTTTCCTATAGCACTAAAGTTGTCTTAATATCATCTAAAGTTGCTCAAAAAAAGTTTGTCGAACCTGTCCATATGGGATCTATTTTTGAAAAAATTATCGTAAAAAACCAACTGTAAAAACGAATCTCAATTCTGACATCCGGTTCAAAAGATGTAGCTTTTTGAAAAAGGAAAGAAAATAAATAATTACACTGAAGCAGGAACCAGGTCACACAGAGTTTCTTTTAGACTGTCTTGATCGCACGTGGGTTTGCTGTTTCCCTTTTTAGAAAGCGCTCGCTCATGCAAACGGGCGTCGGTTCCCCCGCTAGTCACGCCCATTCTTTTTTTACCTTCTTCTCTTGGATCTGAGGTTCTTTGCAGATGTCGATGTCCTCATCCGGACAATCCTGATCGCTAGTTCCGGTTGCGCCGACGAAGCAACCCTCGGTCAGCATGACGACTAGTGATGCCAAGGGAGGGGCCGACCCTGAGGGGGAGGGGGAGGGGAGGCCGCCCTGGGCCCCCAAATCCAAGGGGCCCCCACCTCAGATATGTGTGAGCACTCCTTTGCAAACTATGGGTAAGTTGGTGGGGTGTGGAGAATGGGAAGAGGAATATGGCGTGGCTTAGTTGGGAGAAGATGATGGTACCAAAATCTATGGGGGGTATGGGATTCCGGGATATGAGAGCATTCAATCAGGCTATGTTGGCTAAGCAAGCCTGGCGGTTGATGGACTGCCCTGGTAGCTTATGTGCTAGGCTACTCAGAGCTAAATACTACCCTCATGGTAATCTGTTGGATACAGTATTCCCTGCTAGTTCGTTGGTAGTGTGGAAGGGTATTATCTATGGCCTTGAGTTGGTGAAGAAAGGTATTATATGGCGTGTAGGTGATGGCACTTTAATTAAAACTTGGAGAGATGCTTGGATCCCAAGGGGACATAATTTTCGGCCTATGACACCGAAGCGCAATTGTAGATTCAACTGGGTGGCAAACTTTCTCGACGGTCATGGTGCATGGAATGTGCAAAGATTGTGTGAATACTTTTGGGAGATGGATGTGCGTGAAATTCTAAAGATCCCTACCTCACCGCGGCAGGGCCAATATTTCCTTGCTTGGTTCTCGGAGAAGAACAGCCAATTCACGGTTCGGAGTGCATATCGGCTTGCCACCATGGGTCTTGTCGCAGGTGTGGTTGCGTCCAACATCAGTCCAACCGGCGAGCGGCCGGCCTGGCGCTGCATATGAGATGCTAAAGTGCCCCTAAAGATGAGAATTTTGGCGTGGAAGGTGGTCTCGGCTGCTCTGGCCACAAATTTCCGCAAAAACTACCGCCATATATCTACGAGGGCTACATGCCCCTTATGCGCAAAGGAGAAGGATACAAGCTTCCATGCCTTAGTTGCTTGCGATCATGCTCGTGTGATTTGGATGCAGATGAGGTCGGTGTGGAAATTACCCCATCAGGAGGTGTTGCAAGACACGGGGCAGGAGTGGTTGTTGAATTTGTTGGCAAATTGTGATGGATTGATGAGGGAATGCGTGATAATGTTGTTGTGGCGGATCTGGTCCCTTCGTTCTGATTTAGTGCATGGAAAGGAAGTGCCATCGGTGGCTATGACAGTCTTATATCTGCAGAGTTATATGTAGTCCTTACATTTATCGAGGAGGTATTCCACAAAAGAGATCATTAAAGGGAAGATGTCGTTGTTCCAGGAGGAGTCGGCGGTGGTGCAGAAGGTTATCCAGGTCCATCCATGGCCGAGGCCACCGCCGGATCAACTGGCTCCGTCTGTTGATGGATCTTATTCACAGACTGATGGTTCTGCGGTGGCACACATGATTCTAAGACGACATAACGGGAGTGTGATATTTGCGGCATACCGGTGCATCTTTCATTACAATGATGCATTGAAGGCAGAGCTACATGCACTTATGCACGGTATGGCGTTGGCTATCCAACACTCTGTCCTTCCCATCACCGTCTAGTCCGATTATGCTATGGCTCTGTCCGCCATGTGTGGTGATAGTTTATTAAGATCGACCTATGGACATCTAGTAGCTGAGATTCGTCATCTTATGATAGATAGAGTTTTTATTCCTTTTAAAATTAGTCGTGTGCAGAATAGGGTAGGACATCGATGTCGGAAATATGCCCTAGAGGCAATAATAAATTAGTTATTATTATATTTCTTTGTTCGTGATAATCGTTTATTATCCATGCTATAATTGTATTGACTGCAAACTCAAATACATGTGTGGATATATAGACAAAACAATGTCCCTAGTAAGCCTCTAGTTGACTAGCTCGTTGATCAAAGATGGTCAAGGTTTCCTAACCATAGACAAGTGTTGTCACTTGATAACGGGATCACATCATTAAAAGAATCATGTGATGGACAAGACCCAAACTGTGAATGTAGCATATTGATCGTGTCGTTTTATTGATATTGTTTTCTGCGTGTCAAGTACTTATTCCTATGACCATGAGATCATATAACTCACTGGCACCGGAGAAATACCTTGTGTGTATCAAACGTCACAAAGTAATTGGGTGACTATAAAGGTGCTCTACAGGTATCTCTGAAGGTGTCCGTTGAGTTAGTATGGATGAAGACTGGGATTTGTCACTCCGTATGACGAAGAGGTATCTCGGGGCCCACTCGGTAGCACAACATCACACACAAGCCTTGCAAGCAATGTGACTAAGTGTAAGTCACGGGATCTTGTATTACGGAATGAGTAAAGAGACTTGCCGGTAACGAGATTGAAATAGGTATGCGGATACCGACGATCGAATCTCGGGCAAGTAAGATACCGAAGGACAAAGGGAATGACATACGGGATTATATGAATCCTTGACACTGAGGTTCAACCGATAAGATCTTCGGAGAATATGTAGGATCCAATATGGGAATCCAGGTCCCGCTATTGGATATTGACCGAGGAGTGCCTCGGGTCATGTCTACATAGTTCTCGAACCCGCGGGGTCTGCACACTTAAGGTTCGGCGATGTTTTAGTATAGTTGAGTTATATGTGTGGTTACCGAATGTTGTTCGGAGTCCCGGATAAGATCACAGACGTCACGAGGGTTTCCGGAATGGTCCGAAAACGAAGATTGATATATAGGATGGTTTCATTTGGTCATAGGAAAGTTTCGGGCAATTCCGGTAGTGTACCGGGAGTGACGAATGGGTTCCGGGAGTTAACC
This sequence comes from Hordeum vulgare subsp. vulgare, assembly GCF_904849725.1. Lineage (NCBI taxonomy): Eukaryota > Viridiplantae > Streptophyta > Magnoliopsida > Poales > Poaceae > Hordeum > Hordeum vulgare. Next base: position 510,198,135 of record NC_058522.1, read on the forward strand.
GGGAGGGGCCCACCCAGCCAGGAGTGAGTCCAAGGCACTAGGGTGGCGCCATAAGTCCTTAGTGGGCTGGTGGAGTTAGCCCAAGGGGCCCATGGTGCCACATAAGAAAATACCAAAAGAAAATAAAAGAAAAAGGGAAAGAGGGAGGTGGGAAGGAAGAGGAGGACTCCTCCTTGGAGAATGAGTCCTCCTCCTCCCCTTGGCCAGCGCACCTTGAGGGCTTGTCCCTCAAGACTAGCCATCCCCCTCCCTTCTATATATAGTGGTGTTTTAGGGCTGATTTGAGACAACTTTTGCCACGTGCAACTCAACCCTAGACCACATAGTTCTACCTCTAGATCGGATTTCTGCGGAGCTCGGGGGGAGCCCTGGAGGAGTAGATCATCACCACCACCGGAGCCCCATCACGCTGTCGGAGAACTCATCTACTTCTCCGTCTTGCTTGCTGGATCAAGAAGGCCGAGATCATCGTCGAGCTGTACGTGTGCTGAACGCGGAGGTGCCGTCCGTTCGGCGCTAGATCGGAACGGATCGTGGGACGGATCGCGGGACGGTTCGTGGGACGGTTCGAGGGACGTGAAGACGTTCCACTACATCAACCGCGTTTCTTAGCGCTTCCTGCTGTACGATCTACAAGGGTACGTAGATCCAAATCTTCTCTCGTAGATGGACATCATCATGATATGTCTTCGTGTGCGTAGGATTTTTTTTGTTTCCTATGCAATGTTCCCCAACAATCGATTAACCATGTATACTCGGACAAAGATACTATTGCTGTTTGGCTTGGTCGAGGTCCTCCGTATGTTGAGGAACTCTTGCCGCTTGATTGTAACCCTATGATTTTGGAATAAAACTCTTTTACCAGCGTAAAAAAAATTGCCAGGTCGCTAGAGCGCCATTAGAGGAGTACAAACTTTTTCTTCTCCACGAAGAAGAAAGCTAAACCATTTGGAGTGATGTGCCTCACATGATAGAAAAAAAAAACGTTTTTCCTTTTCGGATCGTGCCTCTCGAAAAAAAAGAACGTACCTCTCACAGAAAAAAAACCGCTTCTCTCGTGAAAAAGAAAGCAGAGAACGCATTTTTCCCCTTTTCTGGACGTGCCTCTCGCGAAGGCAAAACTATGTCTTTTACGGAAGCAACAGCGTGGGCGGACGCGAGGGCGAGAGGCCGGGGCGCGGGCGAGGCAGACGCCGGGGCGCAGGCAGGGGCCAGCACGGGCTGCGGAGCAGGCTGGCCGGGGCTGCTGCGCCGAGTCGGGCTGGGAATGGAGGTCGTGTACCAGGCCGCACCGGAGCTCGCGGGCGGGACGGTCGGTGTGTCTTTCCAGTGCCGGAGCATGTCATTCATGTTAAAGCCCACGGTGCGCCGTGGCTGCTGTGTCCGAGCTAAAGCTCGCGCAAGCCCATGTGAGGAGCCGCTGGGAAGGGAGGTTTTGTCCAATTTTTCAATTCACAATTTTAGCCACAAAATACACCAGGGATAAAATGGACCTTTAATCTTGCATTTAACGGTGTTAGTTATCAAAACTGACGGAAATGTCATAAAGGAAAGAAAATGAAGTTTGAGTTTCAAAAGTGAAAAAAAATTAGAGTCAAGAAGGAAACCAAATTTTAAGAAAAAGCTAAATAAGAAATTCTCTCTAATATTTTACTGATATCTTTTTCTCGTCATACTGTTTTCGAGGAAGACGGTGGTATCCTTGCATTGGCTATTACTTACTAGTCCTTTCGTTTCCAAATGCTAGTCTTTTCAAAAATTCCATTACAAATTACATACAATTGTATATAAACATATTTTAGAATATGGATTCTTTCGTTTGGTTTCGTATGTAGTTCATAGTGTAATATTTTGCAAAAAAGTAACGGCACCAGATGAGGACATCAACATGCTTATGTAGTCTTCTAGTAAAACCTCTAAAAAGACTTATATTTAGAAAGGACCTGCCTCGCCCTAGCGACCCAGAGCTCCCACTGAGCCAAGTCCCTGCTTGCTTCAACCCTGACAAAGGAGGACGAGGAAGGGTCCTCGATCTCCAGAGTGAGTCAACCACTCGCGGTCAAGTTTGCCCTACGTGGCATCCGACATGTGGGCCCATTCTGTCAAAAATCGTGGTTAGCAGCTTCAAATCGGTCATGTGTGTTTATTGAAAAAATTAGCTAGGAAAGAGGTAAATTTTTGTGATGCGTAAGGAATGTGATGACAATTCTACTCAACAGCTTCAAGTGTGGTAGTTTATTGAAAAAATTAGCTAGGAAAGAGGTAGATTTATGTGTGCTAGCCATCAGTAATATTTGACTGATATCTTTTGCTCGTCATACTGTTTTCAAGAAAGGCGGTTATCGACGGTATCCTTGCATTGGCTATTACTAACTTACTACTCCTTCCGCTTCCAAATACAAGTCTTGTCAAAGATTCCATTACAAATTGCATACGATTGTATATAGATGCATTTTAAAGTATAGGTTCATTCATTTGTCTTCATATGTAGTTTATAGTGCAATATCTAAAAAGACTTATATTTAAAAAGGAGAAAATATCTTTGTTTTTTGGCCCTGTTTGGAATCATTCAGATTATATAATTCAATTTTTATAATCTATTATGTCTTTAAATAGGACAAATTATGGTGTAGATTATAAAAACTAGATGACCAGATTATTAAAAACTCATAATCTACTCTACACCAGCTAAAATCAAATTATGAATTGCTAATGACCCATTATCCTTGTAAAGTTGGAGATAATTACATTCCTACCATCGCCACCATTTAAAAAAAAACAGAAGACAGACATGCCATTATGCAATGTAAAACCTGGATTACAGTTTACATAATCGGCCTCCAAACATGTTCATCTAGATTATTTTTATAAACCAGATTATATAATCTATCTTCATAATTCAAATTATCATAATCAATTGTGGTTCCAAACAGAACCTTTATATAAGAAAACGATTTTATCAAATCTGAAATGCTATTACTTGTCGCTCACGCGAGGCTAGAATTGTTGATCTGATGTTGGAATCCGAGGTCGGTCGTTAAGGGACATCAGTAAATATAGCTGCTCAGCCTGCGGAATTAGTTTGCCAAGTACTCCGCATAACTCATCCCTGATCAAGCCGGCAGTTCGGGATGGTCGTGCAACTTCTAGACACTCCTCTTCTACTCCCTTCGTTCCTAAATATAAGGTTTTTAGAGATTGTACTAAAGGATTATATACAAATGTATATAGAGATACTCTAGAGTGTAGATTCACTTATTTTACTTCTTATAGAGTGACCTAATAAAATCTCTTAAAAGACTTATATTTAGAAATGAATGGAGTATAAAGCTTCTTTTGAGGGATATGCGCTTTAGCCAATGCCATTTGGAAGAGATGGGTGCCCCTCTCAAAGACACGATGACTAGCCGAGAATATCGACCAAAAATCTCGGAGATTTACCTGGAGAGGATATCTCCAGTATCCTCTCCTCGGATCAGATCAACGTATATAACTCTAAGAAAAGAGTCTGGCTTGGTAGCTCCGGTGCAAACCACCTTTGAGGAGGACCGATGAGCTACAATTCCCGGAGGCAAGAAAAAGTGGGTGCCAGGAATTAGGAATATGGTCGTAGTCATATCAGCTCACCACGCCCGAGATCCTATACGTACTGAGGCAGGGCAGGATGACCATCCAATTCGATGGGACGGACTACCCGGATAACCTTCCTCATCCATGACAAATATCCACTAGTAGCGGCACCCATGAAATAAAAGGACATGGTACATCGAGTTCTGGTAGACGGAGGGAGCTCATGAGTTTAATCCTAATGCAGACTTTGGAGCAAATGCAATACCACAAAGGATCCACGTCGATGGAGTTGTTTTACGGGCTCCTCCGAGGGACAGCCCACAATCCTCTGAGAAGGATCACCCTCCCGGCGATCTTTGGAGAGGAAGGAACTACAAGGAGGAGGATTGCTCGTTTGAGGTGATTGGCTTTGATTTTTTTTTTTCTTGAAAAGGAAGATGACCACCGATCCTGAGCATGCACACACACACGCGCACGCGCACTTGCACGCGCACACACACGCGCACAGGAGTTGGTTAAAGTTATCTCCTATGTCATCCCATCCGTGACTAGTTTGCGTCTAGATCCAACATCTCACAAGCAAAGATTTCAGAATTCAAAGAAGTTTGTTTTCGTGGATACATGCCGTCTTCAAAATACAGGAATACTTTTGAAAATTTAATGAACATTGTCTTATTGAAATATGAGTACTTATTATTATTATATACTCCCTCCGTTCCAAAATATAAGACCTTTTAGAGATTTCACTAAAAGACTACATACGAAGCAAAATGAGTGAATCTATACTCTAAAATATGTCTATATACATCCGTATATAGTTCATAGTACAATCTCTAAAAGGTCTTATATTTAGGAACGAAGGGAGTATATGTATATTATTTTAATTTTCATTAGATACACAAAATTAAAGTAAATATGTTAAAAACAATCATGAAATAAAATAAAATAAATATCTTCCCCGCAAAAAAATACAGTAATAAAAAATATCTGAAAATGGAAAAACGGAACAATATTAAGTGGAAGAAAAACAGAAAAAACAAAAAACATAATGTTTCTTCCATTTAACAAACATCGTTGCTATTTTTTTTGGGGGTACCTATGGGAGTACGGCCTGGTACCTGGCGTGTTCAGTTAGCCCAAGAGTCAAATTCGGGACCTGGCCCGTTAATACGGCCACGTCTGTGCGGGCTACGATTCGGGAATTCGTTGCTTCCCCCAGAAAACAAAATAAGCATTGCCGTACGTATTACGTCCGTCCGTCCGGCTGCAGCTAGGGTTTTATCTACCTTACGCAGCTCGATTTAATCACCTGGCAGGCACGAAGCTTCTTTGTCTAGGACTAGAAGAGGCCCCGTTCGATCAATGCTAACTAGGAAGAGATGGCATCGTCGAGAAGCAACAACCGCGTGATGACGGCGGAGGAAGAGGAAGAGGCCGACCGGTGCGTGGGCTGGATCGTCCTCTATATTGCGGCGCTCAACCTCGGCTTCTTCGCCTTCTCGGCCGTGATCTCCTACACGCACGTGTTCGCCCGCGCCACCAGGTTCGACAAGATCTTGTTTGGAGCCCTGGGAGCCCTCTGTCTGGTCATCGCCGTTGGCATCATCTCCCTGCTTCTATGGGACTCGCCCTTCCGCAACAAGCGTGCCACCGCCCGAGTCGCCGACCTGCCGCCCGCCGATGTGTGCTAGCCATCTTTGGTTGTTTCCAGTGCACGAATTGATTTGTAAATAATGTTCTGTGTTTCACACATCTTTTTTTGCTCGGCATACTGCTGTTTTCTCGTGGCGTAGCGAGATACCGGTTAATTACTGGCGGTATCCATAAATATGTTCATCCATCTGCTCAACCTGTGGGAGTTAGTTTGCTAATTAAGACCGGATCCTCAAATCCGACCCTTCAAACCGGACGCGTCCGCAGACACTGGCCGATCACGCCTTAAATAATGCTGTCAACATCCGGACATCTCAAATCTTACATCTCAAATCCATTTAACACATGCAACTATTACGACGTCGTCCGGCTACTCCATCATTGTCAAACATGTCATCGGACTACTAAATTTTGGCAAGTTTGGCTATGTTCGAGATCATCCACCGTTGCTCTTGTCCTTTCCGGTGCCCTTGCTCTTGTCCTTCCCGGTGCCCTTGCCGTCCTTGTTACGGAACTACCGGTCGAAGAGCAGTACGGATCGAGCCGGATCTGCTCGTCGACGGAGCTGTCCTCGCCGCCGCTCACCTCCTTCTGTGGCAGCCCGACCATTTCACGAGCAGCCCGATTCTGCTCGCGGGCGAGGGCGCGCGTGTTCCGCCGCTGCCGTTTCTTCAAAATGCGGACGCATATGACTTCCTCCTCTGCGGCCGCTCGCACAACCGCCTCCGTCTCCGCCATTTTCTTCGCCAGATAGGCCTCGAAGATCCTTATCCCCTCCTTCCCACGGCAAGCAGCCCGTTCCCTGTGGGACTTGAAGCCCGCGGGGCCGGTCGATGGATCCGCCCGCTGGAACATGAATGATCCTGCCCCATAGGAACTGAGCGGACGTTATGGAGTCGCAACGGATAGATCCTCCCGTCAGCCGGGTGTTGTCCTCCCGGGAGCGGCAGAGTGCAATGCGAACCACCATTACCTCCTCCACTCCGCACGGGACGCCCCCGAAGTCGATGAATCCGGAATGATCGGGGTCGGATCCGTTGAAGGCCATGCCGAAGAAGGCCGGAGATCGCCGGAGATGAGCTTGAGTGGCGGATGAGAGTGGGGGAAAGTGGACTGAAGTGGCTATGGTTTGGTTCGACCAACAGATGAGTATGAATATATGTGGGGTCGATGCGAGGCCAGTTTGTGACCGTCGAGCGTGCCCGGACTCCCCCATTTCCACCCCATATTTAGGCAGGAAATGTGGGTGCCGGTCAGCTCGGACGTTTGAGGCCGGTTTAAGATGGTCGTCTGGATCAAATTTTTGTAACTGAACAGTGACCGGGCGGCCTGCATGGGCATTTAAGAAGGGTTTGATGAGTCCGGTTGTAGATGCTCTCTAACTACGTACAAACTCATCCCGGATCAAGCTCACAATTGGAGATGGTTGCGCGGCTCCTCTAGGCACTTCTCTTCCAAATCATCTACAAAGCTTCTTTCGAGGGTGACCGTTACGCGATTTTGCCAATGCCATCTGGAAGAGCTGGGGACTCCCTGTCAGCTATCCGCCACGTCTCCGCACATCGATCACCTGCCTTCCAAGCAAAGCACCGACACGACCGGCCACTGTCTCCCGTGAGACCGGGTTAGAGGGAGGGACACACACGCACGCAGACACATTCATTGTTACTTAGGCTGGTTGTAACGGAGAGTATCATATGCAAGTATCATGTACTCCCCTCTATTCTGAAATATAAGACCTTTTAGAGTTTTGACTATAGACTACATACAGAATAAAATAAGTGAATCTACACTTTAAAATATGACTACATACATCCGTATGTAGTATATAGTGTAATCTCTAAAAGGTCTTATATTTAGGAACGGAGGAAGTATATGCTACTAGTGTATGATACTACCACTTAGTAGAAAATAGAGCTTTGATTTTTGTCAGATCAGAGCAACAGTCCCGGTCGACTTATGAACCGTGACTAATTCTTGCATCAGTTCCGGTTCGAGCGGTCAGGACACCAGCCGGGCCTCGGCGAGCACCAGTCCCGACTCATTTGGGACCTTTAGTCCCGTTTCTAGCCAAGAACCGAGATTAAAGGGCCTGGCTCCTGGCACAACCCCTTTAGTTTCAGTTTGTGTCTACAACTGGGACTAAAGGTCCGTCTTCAATCACGGTTCTAGAAACCAAGAAGGACTAAAAGAACGCACATATATATGTTCTCACCTTCTCTCATTTTTGGCTGACAACGTGTGGGAGGTGTGTGCTACTATGTTCTCACCTTCTATGCACATGAGATGTTTGATGAAATGTCCGAGCCACACTTGAGCTTTCTCTCCTCACCAAGATCGACCTCCAAGCTCCATTTTCCGCAAGATTTGTCTAGGTTTGGTGGTGCATCAACTATCCAAGTGTTCTAAAAAGGTTAGCAACTTCATCCTCATCTCTCACTAATAGTTAGGTCATTTCAAATACTATAGAAGTAGTGTGGTTTGTGGGTTTTAGTTGAGGAGTGTATGTGTGAGTTTATTTGATTTAGATGCATAATTTGAGCTCATATAAACCTTTTAGTTTGCACATGTGTAGGGTGCCTTCCCGCCCCTGTGCCAGTCGTCCTCACCCCCGTCGATCGCCCGTGCCGATCTCGTCGCCGACACCACCATGGTGAGCCTCTTGTTCTTAATTATCTTTTTTAGAGAAAAAAATCCGACTTGTTTTAATTAGATGCTCTAGAGAGTTGTATGTTGTTCTATGAGAACTTTATGTATTTACTTTTTGAGTAATAACATTTGATCACTACTGTACTTTGGTTTTAATGTGATGATGAACTTGTATTAATTTGGTCACTTCTCTATTCATGATGTTCTGTAATGATTTTTTACGTACTTATAATTATATAATGCACGCATATGAACTGGCAATGGATGTACGGTGACCGACGCACCTCTGACTACATTGATGGCCTGCATAATTTTCTCGAAGTGGCTGAGGCAAACAAGCAGAATGGTTTTATGTATTGTCCATGTACTGTTTGTGGAATACGAATGATTACTCTTTGTCAAAAACCCTTCACTTGCACCTACTTGAAAAGGGTTTCATGCCACACTATAATGTTTGGACCAAGCACGGAAAAAAAGGGGTTATGATGAAGGACAATGAAGAAAAAGAGGATGATGACAGCTATCTGGATTATATGTTCCCTGAATATGGTGATACTGCAACGGGGGAAGCTGAAGATCAAGAGGCACCATATGTGCCCGCTGATGATGATCTTCGCCGGGTCATTATTGATTCACAGATAGATTGCGAAAGTGAAAATGATAAGTTGAAGTTCAATTGCATGTTAGAGGATCACAAAAAAGGATTGTACCCAAATTGCGAACATGCCAACACAAAGCTCGGTACCACACTGGAATTGCTGCAATGGAAGACATAGAATGGTATATCTTACAAGGGATTTCAGAAGCTACTGAAAATAATGAAGAACAAGCTTCCAAAGGATAACGAATTGCCTGAAAGTACGTACGAAGCAAAGAAGGTTCTCTGCCCTCTAGGATTAGAGGTGCAGAAGATACATGCATGCCCTAATGACTGCATCCTCTACCGCGGTGAGGAGTACGAGAATTTGAATGCATGCCCAGTATGCGGTGCATTGTGGTATAATATCATACGAGATGACCCTGGTGATATTGAGGGCCAGCGCTCCAGGAAGAGGGTTCCTACCAAGGAGATGTGGTATGCTCCTATAATACCACGGTTGAAACATCTCTTTAGAAACAAAGAGCATGCCAAATTGTTGCGACGGCACAGAGAAGTCCGTAAGAAAGACAGGATGTTGAGAGTACCTGCTGACGGGTCGCAGTGGAGAAAAATTGAGATAAAGTGGCGGGACTTTGCATATGACACAAGAAACGTATGGTTTGGTTTAAGTACAGATGGCATTAATCCTTTTGGAGAGCAGAGGAGCAATCATAGCACGTGGCCTCTAACTCTATGCATCTATAACCTTCCTCCTTGACTGCGCATGAAACGGAAGTTCGTTATGATGCCGGTGCTCATCCAAGGCCCTAAGCAACCCGACAACGACATTGATGTGTACCTAAGGCCATTAGTTGAAGAACTTTTACAGCTGTGGGATAAAAAAGGTGTACGTGTGTGGGATGAGCACAAACAATAGGAATTTGACCTACGAGTGTTGTTGTTTGTAACCATCAACGATTGACCTGCGCATAGTAACCTTTCAGGACATATAAACAAGGGATACCACGCATGCACGCACTATTTAGATGAGACTGGAAGTATATATTTGGACAAATGTAAGAAGAATGTGTACCTGAGACATCATCAATTTCTTCCGAGCAGGCATCACTTAAGAAAGAAAGGCAATCATTTCAAAGGTGAGGCAGATCACCGGAAGAAGCCCGTCCTCCGTACAAGTGATGTTATATTTGATATGGTCAAGGATTTATAAGTAATCTTTCGAAAGGGTCCTGGCGGACAATCTGTTATGAATGACGCTGAGGGACACACACCCATGTGGAAGAAGAAATATATATTTTAGGACCTATCTTATTGGATAGACCTAGAGGTCCGCTCTTCAATCGACGTGATGCACGTGATGAAGAATGTTTGTGTGAACCTGCTAGGCTTCTTGGGCGTGTATGGGTAGACAAAAGATACACCGAAGGCATGGGAGGACCAACAACGTATGAATGAAAAAGACGGCATGCATCAAATCAGCATCAAGGTCCTGCTAGCTATGCCTTTTACCAAAGTAGAGAAGGAAATATTTTTTGAATGCCTGCTCAGTATCAACGTCCCGTCTGGATTCTCGTCAAATATAAAGGGAATACTAAATATGACAGAGAATTTTTTTACAGAACCTAAAGTCTCATGACTTCCACGTGATTATGACGCAACTGTTTTTGGTTGCATTGAGGGGGCTTCTACCAGAAAATGTTCGATTAGCTAAAGTGGAATAATGGGCAAGAATGCTACAAATGCTGATAGGAAATCATGATGCAAAATGAACGTATCAATGCGCCATAGGAAAATCTTCAGCTTAGATTGAACTCTAATCTGCCATATCGATGACCACTTTTTCTCCTCTGCAATTATGTCCGATGGGCCCTCCACATTTTCCAACTAGTTTTCCCGCTGAATCTTTGTCTTCATGAGCAACTTATAAACCAAGCTTACAGAAAATTTGCCTAATCAATTAGCTCCCCAGAAGTCATCAATCCGACGTGTGCACAGAGGAATTATTAGGATCTCTTCAGCATCTACAAGCAGAAAGGATACCCACACCAAGTCCTCATGCCATTCACCCATGTATGTATTGATCGGATCAGAAACTATATTTGGAGGATTTTCTACTAGAGAGACCAACGATCTTTCAAGACCATATGTGGGTAACCAGTTTTCTTCCCAAATTCTCATGGATTCACCCGTCCCAATTCTCTTGATGATACCTTGGGACAATGTGTCCTCATCATCTAGTATTGCCCACCACACCTTTGAGGGGTGAGCACCCAAAGATGCCTTAAGTATATTTGTGGAGGGGGGAGTATACATCCGTCAAAACTTTTGCATTGATAGTCATCGGATCCTAGAGCAATCGCCACACTTTTCTATCTATAAGGGATACATTTAAAAGTTCCATATCAGGAAAGCCTAAGCCTGCCAAGAACTTTGATTTTGTGCACACATGCCAAGAGACCCAATTTGTCCTTCTCTTCCCTCTCTTGTCGCCCCACCAAAGCTGACCAATGATAGAAGTAACACTTTCACAAACTCCCCTTCATAACCTGATGCATGCCATTGAGTAGACCGAGATTACCCGAGCAACCGGACTTGAAGAAAACTTTCTTTCACGCATATGATAGTAACTTCTCCATCCAACCTTCCACCTTCTCCCATTCTCTATCTCTCAAATACTTGAAGATTTGCCCACCATCAATAGGCATCCCCTATCTCTCACTTAGTTGTTCATTGTGGACATTAAGCGTTCCCTTTATACCACCACAAATCATTTGAAGACAACCCTTGCTGAAATATATAGAGGATTTATCATTATTTACCTTTTTTACTGAAGCATTACAATAAGTTTCCAATAGTTTTACAAGACCATGGCTCCCTTATTACTTGCCGTGAACATCAGCGGGCTATCATCAACAAAGAGAAGATAGTTAACAACCGGAGTTGTCGGTGCCACCTTGACTCCCACAAAGCTAGATGATTGAGAACTGTTTTTTAAAAGTCAGAGGAGGCCTTACGTTGCGATCAAGAAAAGATGAAGGGAGATTGGGTCTCCCTATTGAATCTCTCTGGATGGTTTAAACCGGTCAAGTTTCTCCCCATTGAATACGGCCGAGAATGAAACAAATTTTATCATACACGTTACAGTGCTTATCCATGACTGTGCAAAACCCGACTTGCCCAATTACTTCTAGATAATCCCTCTCAAGCTTGTCATAGGCTTTCATCATGTCCAATTTCAGAGCATAGTGATTGTTTGACTTTGATCTGTTTCTTTTCATGAAGTGTAAGCAATCATATGCAGTTATAATGTTGTCCGTCATGAGCCTTCGTGGAACAAAAGATAAATGTTCCTCTGATATGATCTCTGGGAGGATTTTCTCCAACCTAGTTGCCACCACTTTCGAAGCTATTTTGTACAAAATGTTGCACAAACTTATAGGCCTGAATTGACTCACAAGGGTAGCATTCATTACCATAGGAATTAGGACCAAAAAAGTATCACTAATGCACTTAGTGCTCTCGTCCCCTCTAACAATTCTCGAAACCTCCTTTGTTACCTCTTCAACACAAACGTCCGAGTGCCATTGATAGAAACGTGCAAGAAAACCATCGGCCTCAATGACTTTGTAGGAAACATTTGAAACAATTTTGTTTTTACCTCCTCACTACTGTAGGCCATACACAACATCCCATTCCTTTGTGTCATCACCTTCCTGGGCGCACGATCCAACAGCCCTGCCATATTAGAAACCCTTTTGTACTCGTACAATTCGTCATAAATATTTGATACTAAACTCTCCAATTTCAACGAATCATCCACCATCACAACAAGGAAACTTGATAGAGCCTTGACCATGTTATTCTTTCGCCTCACGCTCGCTCGAAGATGGAAATTTTTTGTGTTCATGTCTGTCTCAGCTAACCAATTCATTCTGGAGCGTTGTCTCCACAACATCTCTTCTCTACGATAAAGCTCCACAAGCCGCTCTATCTTAAGGTCCAGAGATAGAGTCCCGTTCTCGCCCGTGTTGGCATAAGCTCGGCAGCTGGTTAGGATAGTCTGAAGGTTTAGTAGCTCATTTATCTTTTCTGTTGATTGTAATAACACGTGTGCATCTAGTAACTATCTTTTTCCTCTGAAGGTCCGCCCCTTACGGTGGCGGTTAACGTAATTGTCGGAGGGGCGATTTTCGCGATCCTGCATCGGCTAGGGTTTCCTCGAGTCGGCAGTCAAGGTTGATCGATCCCTCCCCGGTGGGCACCCATCTCCACCCCCCAGCCGTCGTAGATCACCATCCCAGTCCACCATAAGCCTTCCACGAGCTAGGGATCGCGGTCGTACACCACAATCTGGCCCTAGGGTTCGGTTTTTCGGAGTTCGGGGGTAAGGAGGAGGAGGATGGATGATGTGGAGGGCCTGATGCGCGGCCTGAAGTTGTCGGTGGCGGAGCGGCGCGGGATCAAAGTCGGCGGCGCAGTGACAGGTAGATCGGAACAAGGTGGCATGGTCGCTCCACAAGCGGTGGGAAAACTTTTCTCGGAGAAGCCGATCCATGCAGCGATCATTGGCCAAACCCTGGGGAGGATATGGTGCCCGATCAAGGGGTTGGAGTGCAAGGAGTTGGAGACGAACGTGTTCCTGTTCACGTTCCGACAAGCGGCTGGTTCAAGGAGAGTCGTGGAGGAGGGGCCGTGGTGGTTTGATAAGGAACTGCTGGTGATGGAGGAATTCTACCTGGAGAAAACTGTAGATGAATATGAATTCAAACTAACCCCGATGTGGATCCGAGTCTTTGGCCTCCCTCTCGGCCAGATGAATAAGGACACTGGTGAACGCATTGGAGCTGATTTTCCCGAGCTAGTGGAAGTTGAGGTGGGACCTGATGGCATGGCTGTGGGGAAACACCTACGCGTCAAAGTTAAGCTAAACATTACGGTACCGCTCATGCGAGGTTTTGTCCTACAACGTGAACAGAAGAAGGAGAAATAGTCAGGGGTGGAGGATATTGAGGAGGAGGAGACAGGACAGACGAAGAAAAAGGGGCTGCTGTGGTGCAGGTTTGAGTATGAACATATGCCAGATTTCTGCTATACCTGTGGTGTGATAGGACATGGAGATAGGATGGGGGCGTGTACGGCCGAGGACAGAATAGCAGGAGCATCAGTGGAAGTGATGGAAGCCAGGAGAGGAGAAGAACAATCGGGTGGGGGAAAGGGTCCCGAGGGTCAGGCAGTAACGCGGCATCATGGAAGAAGGAGGACACAACCAACACCAGCAGCGATAAGGCTAAGGAGCAGGAGGAAACCGAGGTGACTAGCCCTCTGAAGAACACTGCGGAACACAGGGAGGATGGAACTGCTAGCAGGGTGACCAAGCGTCTTCCGTTTCAGAGCACTCCCGATGATCAAATACGCTCTGACCGGGAAGATATGGATGTCATTGATAAGTCCATGGAAGAGAAGGGAATGAGGAGGTCCGACGATAGTCAGATGTTCGGGGAAGGGGGAGCTGCGGCCAATGCACAAGCACAGGGAGTCCTGCTAGATGGAGGCGGGGAAGCAGCCGTATCAAAGTCTCAGGGAGGAGTTGGAAAGAGGTTCAAACGGAGGGACGGGGCAGAAGGACAGGGGAACCAGGAGAGGATGGAGATATGCTTAGGGAAGCGCGGGGGAGCAGATATGGAGGTGGAGGACACAACTGTCACAAAAAAGTGCCGTGGGACGGGGGCTGTGGAGCAGGGATCAGAGCATACCATAGTGGCAGGGGGTATTACTTCGGGGAGTGAACATTCGCTGTCTATATCGGCCGGGTTGCAAGAGCAACCCCGCCGAGCACAATGAAACTCATAAGTTGGAACTGCCGGGGTTTGGGGAATGGCCCGGCAGTTCAATCTTGTTGGGGAACGTCGCATGGGAAACAAAAAATTTCCAACGCGCACGAAGACCTATCATGGTAATGTCCATCTACGAGAGGGGATGAGTGATCCACGTACCCTCGTAGACCGTACAACAGAAGCGTTAGAGAACGCGGTTGATGTAGTGGAACGTCCTCACGTCCCTCGATCCGCCCCGCGAACAATCCCGCGATCAGTCCCACGATCTAGTATCGAATGGACGGCACCTCCGCGTTCAGCACACGTACAGCTCGACGATGATCTCGGCCTTCTTGATCCAGCAAGAGAGACGGAGAGGTAGAAGTGTTCTCCGGCAGCGTGACGGCGCTCCGGAGGTTGGTGATGACCTTGTCTCAGCAGGGCTCCGCCCGAGCTCCGCAGAAACGCGATCTAGAGGAAAAACCGTGGAGGTATGTGGTCGGGCTGCCGTGAAAAAGTCGTCTCAAATCAGCCCTAAAACCTCCGTATATATAGGTGGGAGGGAGGGGCCTTGCCTTGGGGCTCAAGGAGCCCCAAGGGGGTCGGCCGAGTCCAAGGGGGAGGACTCTCCCCCCCCCAAACCGAGTTGGACTAGGTTTGGTGGGAGGGAGTCCCCCTTCCTTCCCACCTCCTCTTTTTTTTTCTTTCTCTCTTGATTTTCTTCTCCTTGGCGCATAGGGCACTTGTGGGCTGTCCCACCAGCCCACTAAGGGCTGGTGTGTCTCCCACAAGGCCTATGGGCTTCCCCGGGGCGGGTTGCCCCCCCCGGTGAACTCCCGGAACCCATTCGTCATTCCCGGTACATTCCCGGTAACTCCGAAAACCTTCCGGTAATCAAATGAGGTCATCCTATATATCAATCTTCGTTTTCGGACCATTCCGGAAACCCTCGTGACGTCCGTGATCTCATCCGGGACTCCGAACAACATTCGGTAACCAACCATATAACTCAAATACGCATAAAACAACGTCGAACCTTAAGTGTGTAGACCCTGCGGGTTCGAAAACTATGTAGACATGACCCGAGAGACTCCTCGGTCAATATCCAATAGCAGGACCTGGATGCCCATATTGGATCCTACATATTCTACGAAGATCTTATCGTTTGAACCTCAGTGCCAAGGATTCGTATAATCCCGTATGTCATTCCCTTTGTCCTTCGGTATGTTACTTGCCCGAGATTCGATCGTCAGTATCCGCATACCTATTTCAATCTCGTTTACCGGCAAGTCTCTTTACTCGTTCCGTAATACAAGATCCCGCAACTTACACTAAGTTACATTGCTTGCAAGGCTTGTGTGTGATGTTGTATTACCGAGTGGGCCCCGAGATACCTCTCCGTCACACGGAGTGACAAATCCCAGTCTTGATCCATACTAACTCAACCAACACCTTCGGAGATACCTGTAGAGCATCTTTATAGTCACCCAGTTACGTTGCGACGTTTGATACACACAAAGCATTCCTCCGGTGTCAGTGAGTTATATGATCTCATGGTCATAGGAATAAATACTTGACACGCAGAAAACAGTAGCAACAAAATGACACGATCAACATGCTACGTCTATTAGTTTGGGTCTAGTCCATCACGTGATTCTCCCAATGACGTGATCCAGTTATCAAGCAACAACACCTTGTTCATAATCAGAAGACACTGACTATCATCGATCAACTGGCTAGCCAACTAGAGGCATGCTAGGGACGGTGTTTTGTCTATGTATCCACACATGTAAATGAGTCTTCATTCAATACAATTATAGCATGGATAATAAACTATTATCTTGATACAGGAATTATAATAATAACTATATTTATTATTGCCTCTAGGGCATAATTCCAACAGTCTCCCACTTGCACTAGAGTCAATAATCTAGCCCTCACATCACCATCCGAATTACATTGTAATAAATCTAACACCCATACAGTTCTGGTGTCGATCATGTTTTGGCCGTGGAAGAGGTTTAGTCAGCGGGTCTGCTACATTCAGATCCGTGTGCACTTTGCATATATTTACGTCCTCTTCCTCGACGTAGTCGCGGATGAGGTTGAAGCGTCGTTTGATGTGTCTGGTCTTCTTGTGAAACCGTGGTTCCTTTGCTAAGGCAATGGCACCCGTGTTGTCACAGAACAAGCTTATTGGATCCAATGCACTTGGCACCACTCCAAGATCCGTCATGAACTGCTTCATCCAGACACCCTGCTTAGCCGCCTCCGAGGCAGCCATGTACTCTGCTTCACATGTAGAATCTGCTACGACGCTTTGCTTGGAACTGCACCAGCTTACTGCACCCCCATTAAGAATAAATACGTATCCGGTTTGCGACTTAGAGTCGTCCGGATCTGTGTCAAAGCTTGCATCGACGTAACCTTTTACGGCGAGCTCTTCGTCACCTCCATATACGAGAAACATCTCCTTAGTCCTTTTCAGGTATTTCAGGATATTCTTGACCGCTGTCCAGTGATCCACTCCTGGATTACTCTGGAACCTACCTGCCATACTTATGGCCAGGCTAACATCCGGTCTAGTGCACAGCATCGCATACATGATAGAACCTATGGCTGAAGCATAGGGGACGGAGCGCATATGCTCTCTATCTTCATCAGTTGCTGGGCACTGAGTCTTACTCAATCTTGTACCTTGTAAAACTGGCAAGAACCCTTTCTTGGACTGTTCCATTTTGAACCTCTTCAAAACTTTATCAAGGAGGAACCATAGCCGGAAAGCCTCTTCATACATCTGTGAGAGACTCGATCGCGCCATTGCAAACAACGACTGGTGTGAGGCGTTTCCACATGCGTTGGTGCGGCATGGGGACCCAGGACACTCGGATCACCGCCCCATCATAGTCTCCCTGGAGGGGGCGGATCGTGAATGGAGGAGGAGCGACCATAACTTCTGCTTTGAAGCACGGTGGCTGCAGGAGGATGGATGTGAGGAGGTTATCCGGAAAGCCTGGGATCGGGGATTCCATGAGGAGAAACGGGGTGTTGCCCGGGCCCTAATGAGTGTGGCGGGAGACATGACCAATTGGAGTAGAGAAGTTGTAGGGGAGAATCAAGGAGACCCGGGCAAGATTAGACAGATGCATGAAATCTACTACAACTGAAGCGAAGGTGCAGGAGGAAACCCGTCTGCGTATTGCTCTGGCGTCCCTGAAGGAGAAGAAATACATCAAACTGAAACAGCGTGCCCACATGTGGTGGTTGAGAGGAGGGAACAAGAACATAAAATACTTGCAATCAGTAGCATCTGCGAGGAAGAGAGCAAACAAACTGAAGGAGATTTGTCGGGAGGATGGCTCGGTGGTGGAGGAGGGACCAGCCTTAACTAACTATGTCTGCTCGTTTTTCCAGGGACTATTCACTACAGCCAACCCACATCGTCTAACCGAGCTGTTACAGAGGGTGAAACCGCGAGTCTCTCCTGCTATGAATGATGTGCTTACGGCTGAGTACACCAGGGAGGAGGTGAAAGCCGCACTGGACCATATCGGTGACCTAAAATCACCGGGCCCGGATGGTATGTCGGCGATTGTTTTCAAACGACACTGGCATTTCATGGGTGATCATGTGGTACAGGAAGTTCTTAAGGTCCTGAATGGAGATACCTTCCCGGAAGGCTGGAATAACACCACTATTGTGCTCATCCCTAAAGTCAAGAACACGAGGAGGATCAAGGATCTCCGACCAATCAGTCTCTGTAATGTTGTGTATAAACTGGTATCCAAGGTCATTGCTAATAGGCTTAAGATTGTACTCCCAGAGGTGATCTCCGAGAACCAAAGTGCATTCATTCCTGGGAGGCTGATCACTGATAATGTGCAGATAGCCTATGAGGTTTCCCACTATCTGATGAACAAGAGGAACGGGACAAGTGGGGTGGCGGCCGTGAAAGCAGATATGAGCAAGGCGTATGACCGAGTGGAGTGGAGTTTTTTGGAGGCCATGCTTGCCAAGCTGGGTTTCAGCAACGATTGGATCGCACTTGTCATGAAATGTGTCACCACTGTGAGCTATCAGATTAAGGTCAATGGCAACTTCACACAACAATTTTGCCCATCGCCCGGCCTCAGACAGGGGGACCCCCTCTCCCCCTACCTCTTTGTCATCTGTGGGGAAGGGCTATCGGCATTACTCCACCATGCGGAGGAAAGAGGCGTTCTCCATGGCGTGAAAATCTGTCCTAGGGCCCCTTGCGTCTCACACATGTTATTCACCGACGACTCCATGCTCCTGATCCGGGCACAGCAGTAGGAAGCAACAGCCCTCCACAACATCCTGCAGCTATATGAGGCATGTTCGGGATAGTGCATCAACACAGAAAAGTCGGCTATTATGTTTAGCCCCAATACCCAAGACCAGGACAGAATCGCTGTGAAGGATGCGCTGGCGATACAGAGCGAGGACTGGAATGACAAATACCTGGGCCTGCCTGTCCATGTTGGGCGATCACGGAAGCAAGAATTCAGATATCTTAAACGGAACATGTGTGGACGAATCTACGGGTGGCAGGAGAAACTACTTGCCAAGGAAAGTAAGGAAGTCCTGGTGAAAGCGGTTGGACAGGCTATCCCCACATACGCAATGTCATGTTTTGACCTGACTAAATCCTTCTGTACGGAGTTGAATGCCTTGCTTGGGAAATTCTGGTGGAGTCAACAGGACAAGAACAACTCGCTGCATTGGCTGAGCTGGGAGAAACTCACTCTCCCCAAAGCTATGGGGGGTCTTGGATTCAGAGATATGTATACCTTCAACTTGGCGATGCTATCCCGGCAGGGGTGGAGAATCATTCAAAACCCGGACAGCCTGTGTGCCAGAATACTAAAAGCCCGGTATTTCCCTTACTGCTCAGCACTAGAGGCAGTGGCTCACGACGGCATATCATACTCCTGGCGCAGCATTCTCCGAGGAACCGACGTGGTGAAACAAGGCTATATATGGCGGGTTGGGGATGGCACAAGCATAAACATCTGGCGCGACCCATGGATTCCTCGACCATGGTCGAGGCGCATTATAACGCCGAGGGGCGCGAGCCTCCTAACGCAGGTGCAGAAACTGCTATGCCCTATCACAGGAGGCTGGGATGAGCAACTGGTACGGGAGACGTTCTATGCGGATGATGCCTGATACATACTGCAAATACCACTATGGGAGGGCGTGGCAGATTTTATTGCGTGGCACTTTAACTCAAAAGGGGTACACTCCGTCAAGAGCGCATACAAATTACTGGCTCAGCTAAACAATAATCAGCGTGGTGGGTCGCCAGGTTCAAGCGCAACGGGAGCTGGTCGTCTCGATGCATGCCCAGACCAATCGTGGAAGCGAATTTGGAAAATACCATGCCCCGCAAAGCTTCAGATGTTTGTGTGGCGCCTTCGACATGAGTCCCTAGCCCTATGTACTAACCTGGCGCGACGAGGCATGGCGCTGGAAGCTATGCCTTGCTTCGTTTGTGGCAGAGGAGTTGAGGACGGCGACCATCTATTCATCAAATGCAAGGCAGCCAAAAAAGTCTGGAGATTGCTTGGTCTGGAGCAGGAACGGTGTGGGCTCGAACCAATCGAGGGCGTGCATGCAATGTTAGACTCTCTATGGGGGCTAGAAGAGAAGAAACGGGTTCTGATCATCACCTTCTGGTGGCACTGGTGGAACCACAGAAACAGAATCCGTGAAGGGGAACCTTCCGTGCCGGCGGACGAGATTGCGAGGCGGACCCGGAGTGATGCCCTCGAGTATGAGCAGATCCTAGTCACTGGGATGAGTAAGCGTGCATCAAACCGATGGGAGCCACCCCAGGAGGAGTTCATCAAATTCAATATAGATGGAGCCTTCACGCCGGGCAACCTGTTCAGTGGATGGGGAATCGTGGCTCGCGACTGCTCCGGCCGGCTGCTACTCGCGCGGGCTGGGAGACAAGAGCATGTTTCCTGCGTCTTCGGTGCCGAGCTACATGCACTGTCGGCAGCTGTTACGACTGCAACTGAGATGGGCGCGACCAGAGTGGTGTTTGAGACAGATTCACAGCTGCTCGTGGAGGCCATGGACACTTCCCGCGCCGACGCATCACCCTACACAGCAATCATCGAGGACCTCAAGTACCAGCTAAAGCTATGGTTCACCCATTGGAGTGTCAGAACATGTAATCGTAGCTCAAACATGGTAGCTCATGTACTAGCACAAATTGGTAGCACCTGTGCCGCTGAGAGTTGTGTCGAATGGGACTCGGTTGTACCGCCCGATGTGGCGAATCACGTGTTAGGCGAGATGCCTGTACGTAGTTGATTTATAAAGCTATGCTTTCCCTCAAAAAAAATAACACGTGTGCATGGAGACTATAACATGCACACGCACGATCGTAGACTGGGCCGTTGCCCACCCCTCCTCGACGCCTTGATTCTCTCCCGGTGGACTCGGTGCTGTGACCCGTGGCCGTGGGATGGCGCGGTCATCTCGGATCAGAGCATGCCGCCGGGAGTTAGTTAGAGACGACTGTAAAACCGTGGCTTAAGAGGTGGATCGAATAACAGAAAGAAGGTAGAGTTTGAGCTGCTGAAAATACATTCACTATCTAACTACCTCTCACGGAAATCCTCTCGAGTTCTTCATCCTCCTATCATTAGATTAGCAACGACATTTGGCATCAGAGCCTGGGGTGTCTTGATCCTCGGGGCGGCGGCGGCGTGTGATCCATCGAGGTCATGTCTGGTAACAATTCTGACGGGAAGAGCAAGAGCACCGCGGAGCTGACGTCGCAGACGCCCTCGTCCAAGGCGCCACTCGCGCGTATTAGCGGCGGCGGCAGTGGGGTGTACCGCGTGGTGGAACGAGTCGTTCGACAAGAGTCGGGGGCGTCCATGATGCTCACGCGCACGAACTACTAGGAGTGGGCTCTCGTGATGCAAGTCAAGCTGCAGGTTGCGCGTGTCTGGTCCGCGGTGACAGACGATGCCACTGACGACAATGAAGACAGGCGAGTGCTGCAGATCATTCTCACCGGCGTTCCGCCGGAGATACTGCGGGTGCTAGCTGCGAAGGATACGACGAAGACGGTGTGGGAAACCATCCGGACCATGCGGATGGGCAGCGAGCGTGGCCGCGAGGCCAATGCGCAGGTGCGCCGGCGGGAGTTCGAGGATCTCCGTTTAAAGGACGGGGAGTCCATCGAGGACTTCGGGCTGCGCCTCTCTGCCCTCGTCGCTGATCTGGAGCTGTACGGCGACCCCGTCACCGAGCACAAGGCGGTCCAGAAGTTCCTCCGCGTGGTGCCGCGGCGGTACCGCCCGATGGCCATGGCGATCGAGTCTTTGATCGATCTGAAAACCATGTCTATTGAGGAGCTCGTCGGACGTCTCTCGGCCTTTGAGGATCACTATGATCTTGACGACGGCTCACAACTAACCGGCCGCCTACTACTCACCCACGAGGAGTGTTTGGCCCGGGAAAGATTGGACGGAGGCGGGGGATTGTCCGCCGGCAGCGTCGGCAATGGCGGCAAGAACAAGTCTCCAGCGAAGCCCAAACCACAAGGCGGTGGAAAGGGCGCGACCAGGAACGCCGGGGCAGGAGGCTCCGGTGGGTCAGGAGGCAAGAAGAAGAAAGGGAAGTGCCATCACTGCGGCATCTCAGGGCACTGGAAGAAGGAGTGCCGCACGTGGCTCCGCGAGCAGGAGCAGAAGGGCAAACCGGAGCAGGGAAACTTGGCCGTCGCTGACGCAGAGCATGACCATGCCCTCTACATGGTCGTCGCCGCGCAGACGATGCTACACAGCTCGTCGCACCCCAGGAAGTACACCTCAATGAAGAGAAAGTCATGCCCGTCCCCTCGCCGGACGGAGTGTGGTTCTTCGACACCGGGGCGAGCAGTCATATGACTGGCGACCGACGCATGTTCTCGGCGATGGACGAGAGCGTGCGAGGCATGGTGCGATTCGGCGATGGATCTATGGTGGAAATACGCGGGCGCGGCTCTGTGGTATTCTGGTGTCAGGCCAGATCCCAGCGTGTGCTCACGGGGGTGTTTTTCATCCCGAGTCTACGCACAAACATTGTCTCCGTGGGGCAGTTGGATGAGGCGGGTTGCATCATCGACATCAAGGATGGGGTCACGGCGATCCACGACCCGTCGCGTCGCGTTCTGGCGCGTATCAGGCGGTCCACGAACAGGCTGTACATCGGCGCCCTCACTGTGGACGCGCCCGCGTGTCTGATGGTGGTCGAAGACGATGAGGCATGGCGGTGGCACACACGCATGGGCCACCTCCACTTTCGGGCGATGCGTACCATGGCAAGCAAGGAGCTGGTACGGGGCATGCCGGTGATCGATCGCGTAGAAGAGTACTGTGATGGGTGTACCCTGGGGAAGCAGCATCGATCGCCATTCCCACAGGCCTCGGCGCACCGCGCAGTGCATGGGCTGGAGCTCGTCCACACTGACCTCTGCGGCCCCATCGAGCCCACGACACCCGGAGGCAACAAGTACTTCCTGCTGGTCGTCGATGATTTCAGCCGGTACATGTGGGTGGAGCTGCTCAGAACCAAGGACGAGGCATACTGTCGCTTCAAGAAGATACAAGCCATGGCGAAGGCGAACGGGCAGTGCAAGCTGTTAGCTTTCAGATCGGACCGCAGCAGGGAGTTCAGCTCAGCGGAGTTCAGAAGCTACTGCGAGCAGCGCGGCATTCAACACTACACCACCATGCCGTACTCCCCAGAAGGTGGTAGCCATCAGCTCATGTGAAGCAGAATATGTCGCAGCGACGGCAGCAACCTGTCAAGGCCTCTGGTTGAGCAGGCTTCTGAATGAGATGAAGGGAGTGGAGCCAACGAGATTCAAGCTTCTGATTGACAACAAGTCAGCAATTGCATTGGCAAAGAACCCAGTCCACCATGACCGCAGCAAGCATATAGATGTTAAATTCCATTTCATCAGTGAGTGCATTGAGGTGGGTCAGGTGGAGGTGGATCATGTTAGAACGGACTACCATCTTGCAGATGTGATGACCAAGGCGCTCGGGCGTGTGCGATTCGTGGAGATGCGACAACAGCTTGGGGTCAGAGAGATTCACAACGAGAGCTGAGCTTAAGGGGGAGAAGTGTTGGTATAAGCTCGGCAGCTGGTTAGGATAGTCTGAAGGTTTAGTAGCTCATTTATCTTTTCTGTTGATTGTAATAACACGTGTGCATGGAGACTATAACATGCACACGCACGATCGTAGACTGGGCCGTTGCCCACCCCTCCTCGACGCCTTGATTCTCTCCCGGTGGACTCGGTGCCGTGACCCGTGGCCGTGGGATGGCGCGGTCATCTCGGATCAGACAATGCCGCCGGGAGTTAGTTAGAGACGACTGTAAAATCGTGGCTTAAGAGGTGGATCGAATAACAGAAAGAAGGTAGAGTTTGAGCTGCCGAAAATACATCCACTGTCTAACTACCTCTCGCGCAAATCCTCTCGAGTTCTTCCTCCTCCTATCGTTAGATCAGCAACGACAGCCCGATCACTTTCGAATTTTTCTAGTTCCCTCTCCAATCCCTTTATCTCTTTAGGAACAGATCCAAAGTTGTACGTTCCCGAAAGAGACACCAACTTATGTCTCATATCCTTCACTCTTATACATGGTTGGTTTGAGCCCCATGCCTCCACAATAGTCTCTTTCAAATTCTCATAAGATTCCACGTGGTTTCATACTTGAACATAGGAGGTGGTCTAGTAGATCCCGCTGCACCATTAAATTATAGTTGAATTGGCCAATGATCTGAAGTGGCAGAAGTAAGGCGATTCAGACTCGCCAAAGAAAATTTTGCATTCTATTACACTGATCCCAAATCTGTGTCGAGCCTCACTCTATTGTAAGTGTTAGTAAGTACTCACTCCATAAATTAATATAAGAGTGTTTAGATTATTATTTTGGTTATCTAAGCACTCTTATATTAGTTTACAGAGAAAATACCTTCTTCTCAAAAGTCGAGAAACTTTCCTTGAAGCCAATATCTATCAACATGCAAGTGTCTACCATATCTAGGAATCCCTGGATTGGCGCATTGCTCCGTTGACTAATCCCAGCATGTCCTCCTCATGTCATGTGGACGTAAAACTTCATTGAAATCTCCGATGCAGAGCCAAGGGAGATCACTCGAGCCACTTATATCTTTTGAGTATGTTGCATGTGTGATGTCGAAGGTGTGTTTGGACCCTAACATAGACTACTATTATACGCCATGGTTGACTACTCATTTCAGTTACCCTGCAATCCAAATGATACATAGAATAACACAAAATGGGAAGTGCATGGATGAACCCGGGTACATATGAACCCACTTGAAAAAAAACATTTATAAATGCTATTTGTTTTTTGAAAAGTTGTACAAGTACGTCTTCATGTTTTATGTGCGTGCATAAAGTTTCGTGGAAAAATAACATTCTTATGGCCTGTACAATAAAGACAAAAAAATATGTCATAAAACGCTATTTAGAAGCACTGAAATTTGTCTTTTTTGCGGAGACAAAACAAATAGACATTTTTTCACAAAACTTTGTGCCCCACATACACATTTGCAAACATGTATGAGTGGATTTTTCTTTTGAATCTTTTGACATTTAAAACATGCTTAAAGTGCTTTTTTTTTGAAAAGTGGGTGCATATGTCCATGGGTTTAGGGGTGCCATCTAAACGCAAAATGAAAATGTTTATTGCATTATTTCAAAAGTTACCAATATCTTCACTTCTACCATTACTATTTATTGCATAAGCTTTATCATAGCCTATCGAACTAGCCAAACTCTCTAGCCTTCCCTTGCTAATCAAAGTCTCCATGATACAAAGCATGGTAGGGGTAAATTTCTTCCCCATGTCGTGAAGCTCGCGAACTGTCGAGACTTTACCCGCAACCCGACAGTTCTAACATGTAGTATTCATTGTGCCCAACGGGACTCCTTTGGTGAGGCCACCGATAACGTACCTGTAGTATCCTGAACCTCATTGTTGTCTCCCTTCTCCTTCCCAGCTTGTATCCTCCTGAGCCTTTTGTTATCTTTCCTTGCTGACACATAGATAGGAGGCAAGGGAGGGATCCCCGTAGGTAAAACATGTGCCACCACAATAGTACCACTGCTCGCAATCTCAGATGGTCAATCGGCCAGCGTAACACGTACCAGAAGAAGTGGAGTATACAGCAAAAAAACTATCACATTACAGGCGTCGACCACAAGAAACTGCCATTTTTTAATTATTTAAAATGCTACCACAAAATTGATTCGCTGTTCCAAAAAAACCAAATGACGATGTGATTTAGAATTAATCCAGTTTATGACAGGTCAGGCCGGCTTCAAAACAAACCGTGTGTTTGACCGTTAACTTACATGTGGGTCCGACATGTAAGTGTGCTCTCTCTCTCCCCCTTATCTTTCTTCTCTCCCCTCCTTCCCTGCTCTCTCTCTCTCTCTCTCTCTACCAGGGCCGGTGACCACGACGCCCGACGCAGCCAAGGCCAATGCCGCCGGGGCCGGCCACCACGACGCCCGGTGCATCCATCATCGCCTCCATCACGGCCGGCCACCACGAAGATCGATGCAGCCACATCCGTTGACGCCAGAGCCGGACACCACGACGACTGGTGCGGCCACGGTCGCCGATGCCGGGGCCGACCACCACCACGCCCGGCGCAACCACGGTCGTTGTCCTTGGGGCCGGCCACCACCACGCTCAGCGCAGCCACTACCCACAATCGCCCCGACTAGGCACCACCACGCTCAGCGCAGCCACTGCTCGCGGCCGCCGAGGCTGGCCACCACCACGCCCTACACAGCCAGAGCTCGCAACCACGGTCGGGGCCGGCCACCACCATGCCCGACGCAGCCACTGCTCGCGGACGTCGGGGTCAGCCACCACCACGCCCCGCGCAGCCATTGCCGTCTCTGTCGGAGCCGGCCACCACCACGCCTTGCCGCCGGCTTCGGGGACTAGCTCGTCGGCGAGGACCCGACTGCTTTTTATTTTTATTTTTGAGGAACCCAATTGCTTTTTATATTTTTTCAGACGCCAGATTGTATTTCAAAAAATATTTGGACCCACCTGTCATAACCTGTCAATGGTCGACATAACGGTCAACCTGGCGAGTGGACCGAAGTTATCGTAATAAAGATTAAAGTTAATTAACATAGTCATCAATGCAACATGATAGTTTTTGGGAACAGCAAATCAATTTTGTGGTATCATTTTAAAATTTTAAAAAAGTGATAGTTTTTTGTGGTGAACGTCTGTAATGTGGTAGGTTGTTGCTATATACTCGGCAGCCTATCCTATTTGACGCCACAGATGTCCGTTACAGTACAATTGTGCTAACGGGCGCGTGCAGCGACCTGCGCTGGGCCGGCCCATCTAAGCATAGAAAAAAAAACTAGGCACCGCGGGTATTCAAACTCTAAATCTCTAGCTCGTGTTAGCAGGCCGTAACCACTGCGCCATCACATCCGATCTGATTACTGATTTTATTTTGATGTTTTCTTATTTCCTTGTCTAGTTTTCGTTTTTTCCTTCTGTTTTTCTTTTTCTTTTTTTCCTTCTGTTTTTTTTTTTGCTTCTATTTTTTCGTTTCTGTTATTCCTTGTTTTTTCATGACTCGGTGATATTTTTATAGTTCGTCAACTTTTTCTGAAATCTATGAATTTTTTTCAAATACACCAAACTTTTTGACAAAATTGATGAACTTTTTTCAATAAAGAACGTTTTGTAAAAATTTGATTGACGTTTTTCTCAAATTCAATGATTTTTTTATTAATTTGATGAACTTTTTTTAAAATTTGAAAAAAAAAATTCAAATTGGATAATTTTGTTTTTCAAAATTAAAGTTTTTTTTAATTCGGTGAACTTTTTTACAAAATTTATGAACTCTTTTTTAATTCGCTGAACTTTTTAAAAAAAATTATGAACATTTTTTTCAAATTCGATGAACTTTTTATATATTTCGGTGAACTTTTTTCAAATTCATTGAACTTTTTTTGAACACCGATTAACTTTTTTTCAAATTTGATGAATTTTTTTCAAAAACATTGAACTTTTTATAAAAATTAATGAACCTTTTTTTAAACTTGATAAACATTTTCCAATTTTAATTATTATTATATTTAAAATCTATCAACGTTTTTCCCATTTGAAGAACTTTATTTTACAAAATCGGTGTACTTTATTTTCCAAAAAATAATGAACTTTTTCTGGGCCTTCAGGGATGCCGAGCTCTTTGATGGGCCGGCCCAAGGTGGGGCGCTGCAGGCGCCAGTGGGCAAACGGGCGCCTGCAGCGCCGTATAGGAGGTCCCATACTCGGCAGCAGTGCGTTGTCATGCGATGTCCCCTTCATCAGCCCAAGAGTTAAATGTCTTTGTAAGCACCGGTACCTGACCCGTTTATACGGCCCGCTTGTGGGCGCTACGATTCGTTGCTTCCGCGCGCCAGAAAACAAAATAAGTAGTACTCCCAAGATAAAACTGAAGTGGAGTACTAATACGTATCACGCACGTCTGGTTGGTTTGCTATTAAAAAGAAGGTACGTAGTCTGGTAGGTTTGCTATAAAAAACGTACATCTGATAGGCTGCAGATAGTGCTTTATCGCCTCGTAGGCAGCTCGATTCAATCGCCTGGCAAGCGAAGCTTATTTACTTACGACCACAAGTGGCCCCGTTTGATGAATCCTACTAGTAACTAGGAAGAGATGCAATTGTGGAGATGCAACTACGACATGAAGACGGCGGAGGAAGAGGAAGCAGGCGACCTGTGCATGGGCTTGATCTTCGTTTGGTTTGTGGTGGCCTACCTCGGTTTCTTTGTCTTCTCCGCCGTGATTTCCTACACGCACGTGTTCACCCGCGCTACCAGGTTCGACAAGATCTTCTGGGGGGTCGTGGGAGTGCCATGTCTGCTTATTGCCGCCGGTTTCATCTACGCGCTTCTGCGGGAAGACTCGCCCCTCCGCTGCCGGAGAAACAAGCATGCCACCGCCCGAGTCGCCGACCTGCCGCCGTCCGACGTGTGCTAGCCATCTGTGTGTGTTTCTAGTGCACGAATTGATCGCTAATGTTTTATATTCAACTGAGTTTATTTCCACTTTCAGCAATTGATCGATGATCGATATCAGTTCTCAATTGTAATTACGTGTTGCTTAGTCGGTGCCGGGTACAATAGATCTGATGTTGAATCCTTGAAACCTGGTCGCTAGTTGAAGGACCTCGCTCGTGTATGTAAGGAACTTTGATTGCCCTTTATTTAAAAAAAAATACATGTCCTCAATCGTATTGTTTTTCCGTGCCCTGTGAAACCGCTGGCACGTTGGAAGCTTAGATTCACCACGTGTCGATCGAGGCTTTTCTTCCCTCGACGATGCACAATTTTTGTGATCGGCGGCCGTCGCTATCATCTTTTACACATTTCTCCTACATCTTTCTCACAAAGAGATATGATAAGCTAACTAAGCGTGGATTTGATGACCCTGCTCCGTAATCTGCACGAAAATTAGTAGCGCAAAAGGAAGACCAGCTGTAAGCACTCTCCAGATGTTTCTTGCACATCTGACTCGAGTCGAGTGGCAGTGGCACGTACACTGGCAAGCATGTGACCTTCAATGTCCTAGTCCAGCTGAACCCACGCAACCACGCTTCCCTACATCACGCCTCCCCCACTCCTCACAAGCAAGCACCAGCCGATATCACACACTAGCCAAGCCAAGCCAAGCCAGTCGACACGTAGCGCGTCCCATCATGGATGAGAAACAGAAGAGGGTGGCCATTGTGGGCGCCGGCGCGAGCGGCCTGGCGGCGTGCAAGCACGCCCTGGAGCGCGGCCTCCAGCCGGTCGTCTTCGAGTCCTCCGGCGCCATCGGCGGCGTGTGGGCGCGCGCGCTGGCGTCCACGCGGCTGCAGACGCCGCGCACGCTCTACGAATTCTCCGACTTCCCCTGGCCGCCGGAGGTCGCCGAGGTGTTCCCGGACCACGCCCAGGCCGCGGCCTACCTGCGCTCCTACGCGGCGCGGTTTGGCGTGCTGGAGCGCGTCCGGTTCGGCTGCCGCGTGACGGCGATGGAGTACGCTGGCGTCGTCGAGGAGGAGGTCCAGGCGTGGGACCGGTGGGCCGGCGACGGGTCGGCGTTCGGGGATGGCCGCGGCGAGTGGCGGCTCACCGTGCAGCAGCAGGGCGGCGGCGACGTCGAGGTAAGAGCACTAGTACGTACACTGGGAAGGAACCTCATACTGTACGACAGCGAAATTTGTATGGCTCATCTTTCACTCCAGTACAGTGTCATCCTTACCTTTTTTTTTTAGCAAAAAAAAAAGTGTCATCCTTACCTCCTACATAGCCCTTGGAGTAAAAAACGGGCTGAGGCCCATGAGCCCATCACTGTATGTTATGTTGCTGATTCCCAAGTTCTCCAAGAAAACAAAACGTTGCTGGGTCTCAAAGAAATGGAAGTGCACAATGTACTGTAGCAGACAACGATGGCTAACAGTGAGCAAACATGTCTGCATCAACACTTGAACGGATCATACGGGCTATGTATATCCAACGTTAGCATATACACAACCAATTTACTCATCAGTACCGAGTTCACTTCACTTCATGCTAACATTGGCAACAGCTGATTCTTGCCAAACACTTCACTTCATGCTTCCAGACACATGTTGCGGACTTTGTGATCCTGTGCACCGGGAGATTCAGCGGCATCCCAAATATACCCACATTCCCTCCCAACAAAGGGCCGGAGAAGTTCGACGGCACGGTGATCCACTCCATGGACTACTCCGACATGGGCACCGCAAAGGCCACCGAACTCATCAGGGGCAAGCTCGTCACCGTCGTCGGCTACCAGAAGTCCGCTATAGACATCGCTGCAGAGTGCGCAAACGCAAATGGTGAGATCTCTAGCTTTCCTACAACTCTTCATTGCAGAGTGATCACAAGGGAAGAAATGTTCAGAGCACTGAGGTCAGATATATCTTAATTGTCTTAATTGTTGTTGCACTCAGGAGCCAAGTATCCATGCACAATAATATGTCGAACGAAGAGGTGGATCATACCCGACTACTACGCTTGGGGCGTTCCCATTGCGTTCTTCTACCTCAACCGCTTCTCGGAGCTCCTAGTACACAAGCCAGGAGAGGGGCTGCTCCTTAGCCTTCTTGCTACCTTCTTATCACCCTTGGTAAGTTCCTACTTATACCACACCACTCTCCCAAGTAGATACAGATCATAAATTTGTGTCCATGCATGTATTTAACCCGAATATACACCTACCTGGTCAGAGATGGTTGTTCTCAAAGTTTGTCGAGAGCTACTATAGATGGGTGGTGCCCATGGATAAGCACGGCATGGTGCCAGACCACAGTTTCTTCCAGGCTATCAGCTCTTGCTTGGTTGCAATATTGCCAGACAAATTCTATGACATGGTTGATCAAGGAAGCATTGTTCTCAAGAAAGCAAAGAGCTTCAGTTTCTGCAATCAAGGTGTGATTGTCGAAGGTGAATCCATGCCGATAAAGAGCGATGTGGTCATATTCGCCACCGGATACAAGGGAGACCAAAAGCTAAAAGAGATGTTCACATCATCCTTGTTCAGAGACAATGTGACTGGCTCACCATCCAATATTATTCCTCTTTACAGGTTTAACCTCTCCATGCATCTCTTAAACATGCTTGTTTAGCTGTCTGTACATATGCAGAAGCTCACAGTTGTTTTTGTTAACTGAGCAGGCAATGCGTGCATCCTAGGATCCCACAGCTGGCCATCATCGGCTACTCTGAGAGCATAGCAAACCTGCACACCTTCGACATGCGCTCCAAATGGTTGGTGCATTTCCTTGACGGTGTATTTCAGCTGCCTAGCATAAAATCTATGGAGATGGATATAAAGAAATGGGATGAATACATGAAGAGGTATTCTCGTGAATACTTCCGTCGATCTTGTGTTGGAGCTCTCCACATCTGGTACAATGACCAGTTGTGCCAGGACATGGGATGTGAAGCCAGGAGGAAGAAAGGGTTCTTTGCAGATTGGATGTTGCCGTATCTTCCATCAGATTACAAGGATATCAACCTGAAGAAGTGACAAATGACATCTGCCACGCCATCGCTGCTCTTAAATCAGACAGAAAAACTAGCATTCCAGCAATGCTGTGCTGACTATTGTACAAACTAAATGACATGGAATAAGCTCGTCAGTTGAACCTAGAGCTGGTGCCCTGTTCCTAAATATTGTTGCAGCAAGTCTACTATTCTACTTGTTACCGCCCCCCAGGACTGCATCCTACGGGCAAACCATTATCGGTTAGTTTCGAAAAAGATGATGATATGCTTCATGCAAATTTCCTCCTGAACTATGTGCACATCAACCAGACATGCCGTCAAATTAAAAACTGGGCAGACTTGTCGATTGATTCCCACCACTATTCAGAATGAACTTCCTAAAAACAAAAATGGTGCCCACTCTGAACCCCCCATCTTTAGCTACTCTACTGTAACATATGAATTGTCTGTTTCCAAGGGATTACCTCCCTCAACCAAGTGTGCCAATGGGTCCAAAAGACTGCTCCAAAAATATTAGCTGTCCAGCTAGAGCTAGATGATGCTCGCCTCTGAAACCAAACCAACCAATACATACTGAACCATCACCAATAGGCAACTAAGAGCTTCCATTCTGGGTGAGCAGTTTTATGTGGCAGCATGCCATTAAGTCAATAAATTAGGTGCTCATAGTTATGGCTGTAACCTGTACTGGAGCAGTCCTTTTAAGCGACCTGGATATAAAGGATGCAGCATCACCTCAAAGTGCAAAGTTAACTCATTCATCAGATATTTGCCTTTATGTACACGCGTCTCATACTCCCCGCGTCGCTGAAGACAAAAACAATAACTGACAGTTTACATAATACTAGACACCCTTCCCTTCCCTCTCCATCCTCAACTCCTTCCTAGATAGAACTCTGAAGAAGGGCAGCAAAAATGGACAGGGAGAGGGTGGGCATCATAGGTGCTGGTGTGAGAGGCCTAGCCGCCTGCATGCACGCGCTAGACAAGGGGTTCAGGCCAGTGGTATTCGAGGTCGATGACACCATTGGCGAAGTGTGGGCGCATACCTTGGAGTCGACGAGGGCTCAGGTGCCGACAACCTCGTACCGGTTCTTAGATCTGCCATGACCTGCGAGCGTGTACCCAGGCCACCGGGAAGTCATGGAGTACACCAGGTCGTACTTGCACGAATTTGACCTCCTCAGGTGTGTTCAATAGTCAGGTTTTGGGAGCTGAATACCTTGGTGCAACTGAGGAAGAGACCATGGCATGGGAGCACTAGTCAGGTGATAATGGGAAGGCGTTCGCGGCTGGGAAGGTTAGGGGGTGGAGCCTTATAGTCAAGGTCCTGACAATTGGTGATGTGAGGCATGTGCAGTCATGAGCTAGAAAAACACAGTATGAACCAAGTCTGTTTGAACAATATAATGTGTTCACCTTATGCACAGAATCACTTTGTACAATTTACATTATGTTACTATGTACTCCCTCCGTACCTAAATACTCCCCAACAACAATTATACAATTATTTAGGTACAGACGAAGTATAAGTAATTCCTGTTGCAGGTTTTTCAAGTGGATTTTAGGGTACTGTGCATCAGAAGGGATAGTGGGGGACCCCAAACCCAGAATTTCCAGCAGATAAAGGACCTGAGTTGTTCAAGGGAAAAATATTGCACTCTGTGGACTATTCTTACACAGATAATGCGGCTGAATTTGTCGAAGGGAAGAGTGGCATACTTGGATCTGGAAAATAAGCATTTGATATTGCTGCAGAGGTTGCCAAGTTGAATGGTGAGTTCAAGAGAATTAAGACCTCACTAACTAGCAATAGAATAAGTGCCTGACAGTTCGATCCCAATGCAGGTGCAGCTCAGCCGTGCACCAGGATCTGCAGAAAACTAACGGGGACTTTACATTAATTACTTCTACCTTAACCGCATCTCGCAACTACTTGTTCATAAGCCTGGTGGAGGATTTCTGCACTACATATTGGCTTGCGCACTCTCTCCCTTGGTAAATAATTACTCCCAACTCAAACAGAGTTTCCAAAGCAGTATAGAGAAGTAATGTATATAATCTGCACTACTGCGATCTTAGTGAAGTAATGTATATCACGCTATCAAAAAAAAGTAATGTATATCAAAAGCATGCACCCAGTTTTGAAGTTGTTAATTGCTTTTCTAGCTTATGCCTTTGGTCGACAACAAGAACAAGCTTAATAAAATAAATTAGTATTAGTTTAGGTGAAAGTACAATTTACATGTTTAATTTATGTTATGTATACTAATCTCATTTATTATATTGATTGAATCAACAGAGAAAGTATACGCCCTCAAATTGCTCAGTTGGCAACAGTCGGGTACTCAGAAAGCCTTACCGACAATATATGCCTCAAAGAGGATTTGTCAATTGGGTAATCCATTTCCTTTTTGGTGGCTTCCAGTTGCCAGGCATAAGATGCATGGAAGAGAGTGTAGCAGAGTAGGCAAGGTAGAAGGATCTTTAGAACGGAAAGTATTTTCGTCAATCTTGTATAAGCACCGGGGTTTTTTGCTTTAATGATTTGTTGCGCCAAGACATCGGATGCAAGACTAGAAAGAAAAGATTCCTGGCTGAATGGTTACAGCCATATGGACGTGCTGATTATGCAGGCCATTGCTGAAGACAACAGCACATTTTTCACTAGTATATTCAAAGCAAAAGAAGAGATAAGAGCAGATACCTTCAGGGCTATATAGATGATTTCAGCAAGTCTTTGTTTTAGCAAGTTTGTTATTAGATTAACTATAGGAAATAACTCTACAGTTAACCATAATAAATTTCAATTACAGCATCTCCTAGATGTTCTTTGCTCTTTCAAGGTGGTTAGGGAGGTCTAGTTGCTTCCGTTGAGTTCTTTTAATTTGCCTTTTGAGTCCTTTAAACTGTTGTAGAGTTTTCATGTACTGTTCCCTTTCCACACAAAAACTAAGGCGGTGAAAGAAGAGAGAACTAGGCAGTTATTTGCTATGTTATATACTGAAAATCACAAGTAAATTTCATTTGATGTATCTTTACTTACCTCTTGTATGAAATTAGAAAACCTTGTATAACGGTCCAAAGCATAAAAATAAGTCATAGGAATGCTAAGAACATTTTATTTTATTTTAGTTCCTCCGCCGACAGGATAAAAAGATGTTGGGTCAAGTACAACGTACGTACTCCCTCCGTCTCGGTGTATAGGTCATCTTAGGTTGTGCACCGTGACCAAGACGGAGAGGAAAACAAGAAAATTAATGTGATTTTGCTAATTAATACCATTGCATGCAATGAACTGACCACTGCATGTCGTACTAGTTAGTCTCAAGTCATTAAAAACATACACGCCCCACGTCTCTTATTGGTTGATTCCTTTATTCATGTCAAAAAACAAAAAACAAGATGAAAGTTAATGCACCGTGCCTAAGTGTTTTGAGATTATTTGGTTTTCGTAAGATGACTTATACATCGAAACGGACGGAGTATGTTGTCATTTGGATAGTCCAGCTCTTGACATCAAAATGCTACAGAGTATAGCCTACATAAAAAAAAGTTCACACCTCATATCTCAACAAGCATCCCAATCTTACTATGGCAAAAGATCCTTATATTAAAACAAGGAACAGCTGTTCACTTGAAAGAAAACTTATTTTGTGTCATTTAAATGTACAGATATCGCTAGTCAATACAAAATGATAGTGTCATATCTCGTAGATTCAGAAACTGCATTATTATTTAACAGTAAACAGAATGATCGCCGCTTAGGGTGAGGGCGTGAGGCTCAATATAAATGGCAAATAAATGAACCATGATGAAGCCAAAATGTGGGCCTAAAATAGTAAGAAATGATGGGGCGGTTATTGTTAAATGAATCAGTGGTGAACAGTCTGCTGCCCAGCCCAATATGTGATGTAAATGACAAACATGTCACAGGCAGACCAAATGAATGACACAGCAAATCACCATATAATTTGCTGCCGCTATGACCAATATGAGCCTTCCACTGTTTTATTTTGTGAAGGAATAACAGTTTTCAAGCACATCAATAGAGTGACTGGTGAAGTGGATCTATTTTTAAATGACCTTAGTACCTTGTTCGGCAAATCATTAACTGAAAAGCAGTAATAAATCACTGCCGAAAGGAAAGAAAACATTGGCCAACAGAGAAGATTGCAACAGTATGAGGAGTCCAAGACACCAAAATGGAGGAATTTTTGTCCAAAAGGACCCCCTGTCGAGTGAGATTGTCAAAAGAGACCACCTGCGAGTGGAAAGGAGAAAAAAGACCCCCACCCCGGGTGGCGGCAGGCGCGCCAGGCGGCACGTGGCACCTGCCGCCACCACCCCTGGCGGCCGGGGCCTGCCGCCACCGGCAGAGGCGGCCAGCGCCGCAACCCGTTCCCGCCCACTCCTGTCCGTAGCGGACAAAGCCGGGTGGGCCCTGCCGCCTCGGGAGCAGGCGGCCAGGGCACTGTTTCCGCGCGGCCGACACTGTTGCTGATTGCGCTGATTTCCGCGCGGCCAGATTCCCAGGCTTATTTCCCGCTCGCACCGACGAAACAGTGGAAATTTTTCCAGCTCTCCACCGACGAAACAGTGCGAAACTTCTTCTTTATAAGCGAACCGCGTCGCTGCCTCCTCTCTCACTCTCTTCTCCTGCCGTTGCCTCCCGTGTCACTCTCTTCTCTTTCTCACTCTCTTCTCTTTCTCACAAGAGCTACTCCGTATGAATGTTTATGTGGCGATTTAGGACGGTTTAAAGTTAGATTTTGAAGACGTTGTAGTTGAAGAAAAGATAGATCAAGGTAAGAGCTTTCCATATCTGTTGGTTGTGTTTGCATGCATGATGTATTTATTTTGTTTGATTAGTTTCTAAGTATGTGTTTTCTTTTGTCTTAGGCAGCGTATTATCACTTTTGTGGAACTATTTTGAAGACGTTGTAGTTGAAGAAAAGATAGATCAAGGTAAGAGCTTTCCATTTCTGTTGGTCGTGTTTGCATGCATGATGTTTTTATTTTGTTTGATTAGTTTCTAAGTATGTGTTTTCTTTTGTCTTAGGGAGCGTATTATCACTTTTGTGGAACTATTTTGTCATGCGATATGAACTACTAAGTTGAAGATCAAGGTATGAGACTTTGTTCATATTTGTGTTCATGTGATAATAGGTCGACTATGTTCATATATTACCGATGATTTGTTCGTGTTTGCATGCAACTGGTATTTAGAAAGGAGCCGGAAAAATGCCTATGTAACTAGCATTTTTGTAAAAAAACATGTAATAATATGTTAGCTCCATTAGTATTGTTACATGCAAGACGCGTGTGTAATATATTTGTTTATTTGATAATTTGTCAACCCCGTAGAAATATGACTCGTGATATATATATATATATATATATATGCATGCAGTATGTATTTTTAGACTTTTGCTAGCACGGAAATAATTATGTGTGTAATATTTTTGTTCATATGAAAATAGGTGGAATTCGCTGATATTATTCTGGTGATATATTATATTCGGAAGGATATCCTTATTTAAACCGGAGGTATGAATGACATATTGTAATTCATCTTCTATTTATTTTATAGATGTAGTGTCACGATAAATGATACAATATAAATTATTATGCGTAGATGTAATGGATGTTGTTAAATTGTTATATGTAAAAAAGATAAGTAATGGATGTTGTTATTACAATGTAAATCTAAAAATATGATTTTTAATGGACTAACGATGTAAATATGGCTGCTCGTTAGGTACTATGGAAAATTTGTTAGTGTTTTATGGGCACATCGTACGTGAGGGTCCTTCTGGTGTGGATGTGTCTAGATGCCGGATGACTACGGTTGTAGTGAAAGACATGGTTAATGTAGAGTATGCGGCAGTTAGAAGGTGCATCCGATCGGTGTTTGGTTCAGCGATGAATGGAAAAAAAATGACCCTGGAGGCTTTCGTGGTTGAGGGAGGAAATCGTTGGGTTCTGCGACGGGTTACTGGTGAAAGAGCATGGGCGTCGTACATGGGTTTTGCAAGTAATCCCAATAACTCCATGTATGGACAACCCATGGTTTATGTGGAGTTCATTTCTGCCAGTGATGTCGCCGAGTGCAGTAGCGGTGCCGGTGAGGCCGAGTTGGCCATAACTGTAGCCCCCGACGCCGGCCCATCGGAACCAAGCGGTGGCGAACATATGGCCTTAACTGTAGCCCCCGACGCCGGCCCATCGGAACCAAGCGGTGGCGAACATATGGCCTTAACTGTAGCCCCCGACGCCGGCCCAACGGAACCAACAGGTGGCCAACAAGTGTATGACACGGGATATTGGTCTGCGGTCGTTGACATGAGCGAACATGTCGAGGGATTGCCGGAGGCGCTAGATGATGACGATGATGGTCATTCTTCTGCGTCTTCGAAATCAGATGATGATGAAGTTGTTCCTCCTGAGAATGCGGTCGCTGCAGCAATCAACCCAGAGTTTTTACAGGTTATGAGCATCACCAATGAATTTCACTCTGTTGCTGGCCTAGACGCGGGGAGTCTCGCCGTTGGACAGATTTTCCCAGATAAGAAATCTGCTAAACAAGCAATACATAGCTATGCAATTGCTATACACAGGCAACATAGAGTGAAGCAGTCTGATAAAAAGGAGTTGAAGCTCATATGCATCCATCGCGAAGCGGGTTGCCGCGGAAGAGTTATTGCTCGCCAGAAGCTTGGGGTATGTCAGCCATGGCATGTCGCAAAAATAGAGCAACATGGTTGTGAGCAAACCGGCACTCTTTCAGAGCACCGCAACGTGACTGCAGAATATGTGTCACAGGTGATGCAAACTATTGTGCAGCAAAGTCTTAATATTAGTATTAGGGCTTTGCGTGCAACTGCATCTGATCTAATTGGTTTCCCTGTCAGCTATAGCAAGGCTCGTCATGCAAAGGAAAAGATATTTCAGAGGTTGTATGGAACCTATGAGGAGGCGTACTCTTTTGCCCCTAGAATGTTGCATCAGATTTCAGTTGCTAATAGGGGGACTCAAGTTTTCCGGAAAGAACGTCCAAATCCATTGAACCCGGACGAGCAAATCCTGGACCGCTTATTCTGGGCATTCGCCCAGACTATACAAGCATTCAAGCATTGTCGTCCGGTTGTATCAATTGATGGTACATTTCTCACTGGAAAGTACAAGGGCACACTCTTAGTGGCGATGGCAACTGATGCAAACAATCAACTTCTTCCTATTGCCTATGCACTAGTGGAGAGCGAAAACAAACATAGTTGGCTATGGTTCCTGTGTTGACTGAAGATGGGTGTCATCAAAGATCGGGAAGGGGTTTGCATCATCTCTGATCGCAACACCGGACTATTAAGCGCGCTTGAGATAATTAAGGCTTCACAAGATCCAGATTGGGGGTGGCCCGATCTGGAGACAAGGTGGTGCATGAGGCATTTGGCAGCTAATTTTTTTTCGAAATTCAAAAACAAAGATTGATTCAAGCTATTCAAGAGGATGTGCATGCAGAAAACTACAGCAAAAATGAATGCTATCTGGGCAGGTATCAATGGTCAGATCGAGCGCGCATCCCTCCCGGCGAGAGAAGACCGGAGGGGTCGTCGAACAGCAATAAATTTGAGCCAGTGGATTAATGAGAATTGTCCCAATTTGTACAAGTGGGCGCAGTCTCATGACACAGGCGCTAGATACGGTATAATGACAAGCAACTTGTCTGAGGTGTACATTGGTGTTCTTAAAGGGGTGAGGGCACTACCTATCACAGCACTAATTGATGAAACTTGGAACCGGACTGTGTCATACTTTGCAGATAGAGTCACCGTTGCCAAGGCACTAGTTGACTTGAACAAGACCTGGTCTGAGAAGATGCAAAGACATCTTGATGACAAAGCAAAGAAGTCGCAAAGACATGGATGCGGGCAGGTAGATGCACTTAGGAATAAATGGGAAGTTAGTGTGCGAGCAAAGTTTGTGAAGGGTCACCACAGGGGAGAAAAAAAACAAGTTGTGACGCTTGGCGCAACCTCGTGTGAGTGCACTTGCAACAAGCCCAAGCTTCTGGGATATCCTTGCAGTCACGTATTGCGGACAGCTGCAGATCAACAAATTAGTGTCGAGTCATACGTATCACCATACTTCAACATGCACAATTTGTACAACACTTGGAACGGTGAGTTTTGGGCATGGGGCATTGATACGAACTACAAGCAATTATGGCCAGAAGGCACCACATGGGTTCCAGATCCCGCATTGATGCGAACCAGCAAGGGACGGCGTCAGTCTAGGCGTCATCGCAATGACATGGACCACAGCCAGTTGGGAGAACCAAGGCGATGCCGCGTATGTAGGTGTGCTGGTCACCCGCGTAGGGAGTGTTCCTATCATAACAACAACACTGCGTGATATGTAATCACGCTATGTATTCATAATTTAATCGTGATGTAATATTCGGAATATGTATTTTAATTTAATCGTGATGTAATATTCGGAATATGTATTTTAATTTAATCATGATGTAATATTCAGAATATGTATTTTAATTTAATCGTGATGTAATATTCGGAATATTTAATTTTTTTCATCGTGATTGGAGGTTATGGCTGAAATGCCCCAGCTTTTGAATGGTTATCACGACAACCACCACCGTTGCCAGCTTTTCATAAATCCAAATCATGAAAATCCTCCTCAGACCTTCCGGCTTCGAACTGTAAAGACGCCCTGGTCAATATAGAATCGGTTCCTTGAACACCTTGAGGCTTATGGACTCCTACATTTTGCGAACATCGCAGCTCGTCGAGGTAGTTTTACTGCCGACCCATCCCTTTTGACATCCCTCGTTGATAGATGGAGACCGGAGACCCACACATTTCACTTTCGATGTGGAGAGCTTGCACCTACTCTAAAAGATGTGTCAATGATCACAGCTTTATCAATTAGAGGTGTGCCAGTGGTACATCCATGAGTTTCTCCTAATTGGCCAGCAGATGTCTCTGCCCGTCTGAGGCTCGAAATGCCCATATCAGATCGTTCTGGTCCGCCTCGAGGTGTCCCACACAGCTGGCTTCGTATTAACTTCGAAATTTTATCTACCCATGCTGATCCTGAGACAACGAAGAGACACTTGTTTGCATATTTGTTGTGGCTCTTCGGTGTGATGTTTCCTAATTCTCACGGGGATGTAGTTTTGCCTGGTCTCATCTATTTTGCCGCAAAGATAGTAGACGAACCTTTACCCCAAAATCCACCATATAGCTTTGGTTCTGCTTTGCTTTCTCACACATACCGAGGGTTGTGTGATGCCACTCAAAAAACGGCATTCACATCTAAAGCTCCATTACTTTGTGTCTCATACGAGTTTCTACAGTTGTGGTCCTGGGAATACTTACCTGTAGGACGACCGCAGATAGTAGAACCCGCAACCCCGTACAACTATGGTGAGGGTGTTGTAACTATGTCCACTCGGTGGATACTGGGTCGAAAAAAATGGTCTACTAAAATTGCAAAAAATTGTTACCCCATATACCATGATCAGTTTGAGCTTCTTAACGACTCACTAATAACATGGAACCCGTGGACTGAGGCGCACATTGATATGGTATTTGGTTCGCAACACATGCCAGTGGAATGCGTGAGAGATAGTGCCTTTTGGATGACTCGCTGCAATTTACTCTATCTATGGTTTGTAGAACCGTATAATCCTGACCGTGTCATGAGACAGTTCGGTCTATATCAAGATATTCCACCACCGGTTCCAAGATGTATCGACGAAGAAACTCATAAGTAAGTAAGATGTGACCTAGCTAAATAGATATTCCATCAACTATTCTTGAATTTTTTTGTTATCTATAATTACAGGATGAGCAATATGGGCAGATCTGGTGTGGACTGGAATGCAGAAAACGTTGAATGGATAAATCAGTGGAATAATGAAGCTCTACAAAATATAGTGCCTCAGCAACGGTAATTTTACTAATGTTAATTTAATTATGTGCTTATAAAATACAGAATGTGATGTCAATTTAGTAATGTTAATTTATTTATGCAGAGCGTACGATGCAACTATGACAGAAGCGTACTATAATTGGTATCGCATGAGCACGCGTACTAGACTGACGAGTGAACCACCTACGATGCCAACACATCCAACGCATATGGAACAGTTGCAGAGACGGATGGACACATCATCAGCTTACTATCGTGACTCCGCGGTAATAATCAACATCTTGCTATTCAGGTCCATCATTTCATGAACAATTTAACCAACGAACAACGATTTTTTTCAGATTGATATTTGCACCCAAGTACAAGCGATGGCGAGGGAAGGAATGCGAGCCCAGGGAATTGATCCTAAAGGCAGGTCGTGGTTTAAAAAAATTAGCGAATTCGTGAGCACAAGGTTTACGAGATGCGGTATAGAGAACGACGTTGTCACTGCAGCGTACAACATTCCGGAACCGAGGTCAGCTAGACCGAGTGCGGCGCCGTCGTCGTCCATGCGGTGGGGAGAGGGTCGTAATACTACGCCGACACTTCCACGACATGACTCGTCTCTACCAATACATGGGCAGACATCACAGGTAAATGCTCCAGATGTAGGTTCGACACCCGAACAGACTCATTTCGTGGAGCAGGATGCATATACAGCATATGGCGCACACATTCAAGGATCTCAGCCATATCTGCCCACGCGAGGGATTAGGATGCCCGAGGAGAATCGTTGGGCTGAGACAAGCGAGGGAGCACAAAGCTACAACAGCGGTCAGGTATGTACAATTATAATAAGCAATTACATAACTTCTATTTACACATCTTTTTGCTAAACACAATTTATTTTAAAAACATTTTTTCGTGGAGCAGGAAATTAATGATCCATCATGGGGAGATGAACATACCCAGCGTGGCGTACAGAAAGAAATACTCACAGAAACCCATGATACTCAATGCACGCTCCCAGGAATGATAAATGATTTTTTCGGGCAGGATGTTATTGGTCCATCTTACATCAATTCTGAGTCACAACCATTCACCTATAATTTAGAATCATCATCTCAATATGGATTTCAGACTCCACCACCTATGCATGAGTCGCAGACACAGGAACACGAGGGACAGTACGGTCGTGGTCTTCGTGAACACAGACCCCCTGACCGATTGTCACCCTCCGGTCGTCGGGCAAGGCCAGCTGGTCGTCGTCGCATAGGGT
The DNA here is from genome assembly GCF_904849725.1 of Hordeum vulgare subsp. vulgare. Lineage (NCBI taxonomy): Eukaryota > Viridiplantae > Streptophyta > Magnoliopsida > Poales > Poaceae > Hordeum > Hordeum vulgare. The sequence continues at coordinate 510,240,766 of NC_058522.1, forward strand.
GATTCGTCTATGTATGTGTGCGAACAATTGCATCTCTCTATGTCAGTTTCAAACTTTCAGATGTACGTACAAGACATCTATGTAGTTTCATGAAATAAAAGTTCTCGATATATTTGAAGTTGCTTCCATAAAATAAGATACATAAAATAAGATTCATAAAATAACATACATAAAATAAGATACATTAAGATGTAGAGTTCATAAAAAAAACTACATAAAGTCGTCGTCATCCTTCGACGATGTAGAGCTCTCGCCCTTTGACGAAGCGCTACTCTTGGCCTTCGATGATGATGCGCTCTTGGCCTTCGTCGATGACGCGCTCTTGGTACTCGGCATGAAGATATCGTCTTCGTCCTCACTATCGTCAATCCATAAGAAGGGATGTTTTACTCCACCTCCACCGCGTATGTGTTGGCCTTTCTTCTTCCATCTTTCATTCAACCGCAGAAGTTCTTTTCGAATCTCCTTATATGTCCTTGCAGGCCACCCCTTCGTAGCTAATGCGTGGGCAACCTCATTCAGTAGCGTGTCACTACTGATGAGTTCGTCCCATGAAACTATTCTATTATCTATCTTGAAATTGCTATCTAAGCGCAGAAGACACTCGAACATACCACTATGAAAACTACGATCGAAAGGATAATGAGACATTTTCAGCACACTCCTTACCCACCTTGGTCTGGAGGGGGTTTTATAGGTGTAGCAGAGCGAGACGAATAACTAATGGCGGGAAAACGAGGAGGGAAAGCGAGGCGGAAAAGCGAGGGCGGGAAAACAAGGGCGGGAAAGCGAGGCGGGAACAAAATGGTGGCAAAGCTATACGCGGGATAAAATGGCGGGAAAGCGAGGCGGGAAATAAATGACGGGATAAAATGAACATACACGTAGCTGAAATTAAGATACTCATTGCGGAAATTAAGATACACATTACTGAAAATAAGATACAATTTGCCGAAATTAAGATACAACTTGCAGAAATTAAGATACAAGTAACACAACTTAACATACAATAAAATAAATCTACTGAGTCCAACGTGGATATTTTCCTTTTCCATCACCAGCTTCTTCTGCTGCCTTGGCGGCACGAGCCCTTTCTCTCTTTCTCTCCCTCTCAGCTTCACGGGCATGTTCCCGCTGTCTGTAAACCTCCTCTAGCCGAAGTTTCTCTTCTTGATTTTTCCTTATCATCTCATCAAGAAAAGCCCTCTGCTCCACACAGTAATCTTCCCACTCTTTCTTCTGCTCTGCTTTCTCCTCTGCTTCAGCCTTCTCACGACGCTCTTCCAAGTCCAAGCTAGCCCATGCACGGCGACCTCTTTCACGAATCTCGGTCACCGCCCAGTCCGGCATTTTCGTGTCAATCCAACGATAGTACATGCAGAGAGGAGGAGGAGACTAAAGGATGGATCAGATTCAAGTAAACAATAATATCAAATAACAATAATCTGGATGACTTGAGCATACCGGAGGCCTGACGTACGCAGAAATAGATTCGGGTGGATCAGATTCATAATTGGCGCACATGAAAAACTTCATGCCCAACCAATCTGAAAAATCCGTCACCTCCTTCACCTTGCAGACATCTCCGCACCAACATCGAACTGCTTCCACCCCCCGAGGCAAGCTTGCACTCTGCATTTTCCTAGGCCTAATGCTCTGATCCGAACAAGGTAAACTCATACTGACTATGGAGGTGCAGGTGCTTTGAAGTCTGTCTGATGATGAAGAGAGTTTCACTCCCTGCCTCCTTTTATAGGCTCTGCCGGATGTCTACGCGGGAAAAAAGGGCGCGAAAACGAGAAACTGCAGCGGGAAAATAACGCGGGAAAATTAGGCGGGAAACTATTGCACTGCTCGTCCGTCGTTATCGCGTGTACATTCTAAAATAAGTCCATATACATCCATATGTAGTCTTGTAGTACGAACTCTTAAAAGACTCTTGTAGTTACTTTTGTATAAATGATATTTTTTTTCAAACCATGAAAGAGAATTGTGTGTGATCATTATAAAAGATAAAGAAGAAACAAGTACAAAGCTCTTAGCGTCATACAAAAAAAAGACTAACTTTACTAAGAGCATCATTATAGAACCATGAAAGAGAATTGTGTGTGATTATACGAACAAGGATTCAAAATCATTTACTTTCATATAAATTTACTTTCATGTAAATGATAGTTGCATTTTAAGTATTAAGATTACATATTATGGCGACCAACAAGAGCATCATCACCAAGTGATTAGTTAGTAATGTTTTCTACTTTATTCCATGGCAGTGTCACTGCTGCGATAGCAATCAAACATTCACTCCCAAAATATTTGATCGAGAGCTAAACCATACTTTCTCTATAAATAAATATAAGAAACGCTATTGTAAACAATGTCGACCTAGAGATAAAAGCCACACGAAACCACCGTAACAAACAGTGTCGACCAGGAGACAAAGAGTCCCTCTGAAATCGCCGCGGTGAACAATGCTGACCCGAAGATGAGAGCCCCGTGAAACCACGGAAAAAACCGCCCGCCTTCACTGGCGTGGATATCTTGGTTTGGTTCGACGGATGGGGGATAACCACGGCCCAACAAAATATCCATAGTATATGCCTCCCATGCACTTAGCCATCCGTGCAACTTGCACAATATTTTTGTTCAAAAGGATTGCACGGTCCGAACCGGAGCAAGTTGGCAGGAGTAAATTTTGACTGTTTCGTCGGTGGAGAGCGGGAAAAATTCCCACTGTTTCGTCGGTGCGAGCGGGAAATAAGCCTGGGAATCTGGCCGCGCGGAAATCAGCGCAATCAGCAACAGTGTCTGCCGCGCGGAAACAGTGCCCTGGCCGCCTGCTCCCGAGGCGGCAGGGCCCACCCGGCTTTGTCCGTTACGGACAGGAGTGGGCGGGAACGGGTTGCGGCGCTGGCCGCCTCTGCCGGTGGTGGCAGGCCCCGGCCGCCAGGGGTGGTGGCGGCAGGCCCCACGGCCGCCTCGTGCGGTGGCGGCAGGTGCCACGTGCCGCCTGGCGCGCCTTCCGCCATCCGGGGTGGGGGTCTTTTTTCTCCTTTCCACTCGCAGGTGGTCTCTTTTGACAATCTCACTCGACAGGGGGTCCTTTTGGACAAAAATTCCAAAATGGAGTCCATAGAAGATAAAAGCAAGGGCATTGATTGGCTGGCTGGTACTCACAAACTTCGAGAAGAAAACATAAAAGGGTAAAGATGATATTAGGAAAAACTGGGTAAAGGATATTTACTATTAACTTATCTTAGTACTCCGTAGTAACATAAAGAAAAACTTGAATATGGAACACCACTTTCTACAGTTTGTAGAGCAAACAGACATGCTAGAAACAGATAATGACAACTTTCAAGAAGGCAGTAAAGCAGCAGACGTGCTCAATGTGACAAAATCGTTGAAAAATGTAAAGAGGTTTTGAGGTACAGTAGTTCCATTTCCTCCTCCGTCGCCTTCCAAAACCACGGGGCATTCAGAAGTGAACTTTGCTCTGCAACTAGTCACCATGAGAATTCGACTGCTAAGATACCAAAATGCGAAGACAGTTCGAATCGTATTCTGACATGAACATGGTTGGTTTGGGGAACAGAAGGCAGAATACACAAATGTAGATCAACACAGCCTGACAATCACTGCAACCCAATCCAATTCCATTCGAGCGAACAAGCAGTAGCCATGCCAGTTCATCGGACTCCCTCTGTATCAAAATATAAGTCGTTTTTGCAGTTCATTGCGTTTTTGCAGTTCACGACTTATATTTTGGTACAGAGGTGGTACATCTAACACAGTAACATGAATCAAAGACGAGAGCAAACAGCAGAACAAGAAATTGGGATAGGGATTGGAGAATAGGCATTCCTAGTAAACAACTGAAATGTACTACTGCTACCCTATCCATTCGAGCGAGCAAGCAGTACCCTGTTCAGATCAGAGCAGACAGCAGCAAGAGACTGCGTGCGCACTACTCTGGTCTGGAGCTGGGGCATGGCCTTTGCCTAGCCGCTTGTTATTGTAATTAAATAAGTTGGATCAGGTAGTCAAAATCCACTTTCGGCCAAAGAATCAGATCCGTCACAATTCAAATTCGAAGGGTCAGGCGAGCTACTTGTATCTCATGATTTCTAACCTTCAATTACAGTAAAAACACATCACTGTTAAGCCATGGAAGCAGCATTGATCATGAGAAAAATTGGGAAGACAACAGAGGCAGGTAAAGGAGATGGGTACCAAGACATTGCTGGCCGGAGCCACAAAGCAGATCCCAGCGCATTCCAAGGCTCCAGCGCGATCACCTGTCTCCTACTCTGTTATCAACGGCAACGCATCCTGCTCCAGAAGCAGAGGCATCGAACATTAATGAACACCGATGGCTTGAAAAACTAGGTGACCAGGAAAACACAACGAATCTCAGGTGCTCGACGAAATTGCTGAACGGAGATAGGATTGGGGGAGCTCGTACCTCTGCTGCAACGGTGGTGGATCGGTGCCTGCAAGCCATCACTGGATGGATTTGGAACTTGGATAGGCTTGGGAGTGGACATTTGACACTGCAGAGACGAAAAAATTGAGATAGTGGTTCGAATTGCGTGCACCAGAACCAACAAAACAGATTCGAGCACAGAAAGGTTGAGAGCCAGAGATGGGGAATTTAACAGACGCAACAGATTCCAACAACGAACTAGTTAAATTTCCATTGCAGTCCATTCGATTCCACAAAAGACAGCAAACAACAGCGAGATGCTGCGGTTACATCAACGACCAGTCGACCCTAGAACAATCTAAATCTGGTTGACGGCCTAGCCTCCGAATCCGTAGAGGGTGCGTCCCTGGCGCTTGAGTGCGTAGACGACGTCCATGGCAGTGACGGTCTTGCGGCGAGCGTGCTCGGTGTAGGTGACTGCGTCGCGGATGACGTTCTCGAGGAAGATCTTGAGCACGCCCCGGGTCTCCTCGTAGATGAGCCCCGAGATGCGCTTCACGCCGCCCCTGCGCGCGAGACGACGGATGGCCGGCTTGGTGATGCCCTGGATGTTGTCCCGGAGCACCTTCCGGTGGCGCTTGGCGCCGCCCTTGCCGAGCCCCTTGCCTCCCTTGCCGCGGCCCGACATCTTCTCGCTTCTCTCTTCTTCTCTCCGGTGAGGTTGACTTTGTCTTTGTGAGGTGGTTGCTGCGGTGGCTGATGGTTTCGGCTAGCAGGGCGAGGTGAATTTATAGCCGCGCGTCTTGGGGCCAGGGAGCGGCCGCGATCCGCGTGATGCGGTGTCCGAGCCGTCGGATGGGAGATCGATGGTGGGAGGGAGGGAGGAGGGGTCGCGCCGATCGATGACGTGGCGAGGGAGGTGTGTTTCTTTTGTGAGGAGGAGGCGGGGTGGGGGGATGCGCCTCGGGTCTCTATGGCAGGTGGGACTGAGCAGTTCTTGGATGAATTTCCCTGCGCGGAAGACTTTTCTCTTCAGCTCATCCGAAACAGCTACGTAGTACGAGCTGCACGCCCCGAGGTGAGCTCCATTGCCACCAGCTATAGATTCAACCTGTGTTTGGTTTCAGGATAAGGTGGAATCGGATGGGTTGGTTCCATCCCTAGCACCGTTCTCGTGTTTGGTTGTGTTAGGATTCGAAATTGGGTCATCCGCGTGCAGGAAATATTCCCTCCAGATGCTTCACCAAGTGATTCCATCGATTTGGAGGAATCGACTCGTTATTCGTCTGAGAAAAGCAAAGAAAAAAAAAGAAATAACCAAGCAATTCTCACTGCGTTTACCCCCGCACCCGAACAAAAGTTTTCGTGGTTATTTTTTCTCGTTTTTGTGATTATTTTTTTTCGTGGTTATTTTTTCATTTTCGTGATTATTTTTCGTAAATATTTGATATGTACTCAGGATCATATATTTTTATTTGCATGTGTTGAAAATAGAAAGAAAATGTTGCTGAAAATTTAAATTATAGGCTTGTTAAATGCAAATAACTCTATTTGTTCAGATATGTAATCTCACCATTTATATCGAAGAGGTGAGTGGTATCAGATTCTTCTCATTCATCTCTCCAACTAAACACCGGGACGGAACCAACCCATGAATTTTTTTATCATCAACTGAACACAAGGATGGAACCAACCCATGACTTCGGAACGGAACCATGACATTCCATGACTTTCGGTCCTCAAACCAAACACACCCCAAAGGAACTGTCGTGCCGTGCCGGGATAGAGCTTTCGATCAATCAATCAAGACATGAACATCGATTAAACGAGCTTGCTTTGGGGATGCCGGTCCGCAACATTGCCATCAATCAAGTTAAAATCCCGATCGATTCGTTTGATGTGTCGGTCTGTTTTATTTTTTCCGTTAAAAAAAATTCGAAAGAGCGCACGCCTTATTTCCCGCTGGACCGGCCCAGTTACGTTTTATTTTTCGTTAAAAAACAAAATAATAGTGCAATGGCTGGCTCCCTTTTCTTCAGTTTTTTCTTAAATTCGTTAATATTACCTTTTTAAATATTTCATGCAGTGCGGCATGCAAAATATTTCCTAAATATACAATAAACATTTTGGCAACACACAATGAAATTTGTATAATACTGTATAAGAGAAAATAAACAGTAACAAGAAAAAGAATGTACGTTGCATTTGGAAAATGTTCACACATTTCAATAATATTTGGGGCATTTATAAAAATGTATACGATGTATTCAAAAATACATGTAAGGCGTGAAAATTTTTCAATTCGTTTTTTAAAGCGTGAATTTTTTTTCAATTCGTTTTTTTAAGGCGTGAAATTTAAGGTGTGATTTTTTTTAATTCATTTATTTTCTTATTTATTTTGTACATTTTTTATTTAAGGCATGAATTTTTTTCAAATTGTCTTTTTAATCCATGACCCTTTTTACTAAACTTGTGGACTTTTTCGCATCTGTGGACCTTTTTCAAAACTGTAACCATTACCTTTTTCCTTTTAAAAATCTGGTTCACGACATGCATCATCACTGTACGTTGGCGTGTGTACATACGTACGGTGGTGCGCATACGTACATATAGTAGTATGCGTGCATACTACAGCTGCTATTTTGAAAATGAAAAACACAAATAAAAATAAAAAAGAAAAGACATAAAAAAGGAAAAAAAGAAAACGGGAGCAAGTCAACGTTTGCATCGGCCAACAACACGATGTTTGGGGTTCAAGTCACTCTGCGTGCTTATTTTTTGCAGTTTTAAATAAGAAAAAAATTGCACGTTTGAAAGAAGAAAAAAACCAAAGTGGGCCGGCCCAACTAGAAACAGCATGAAATGGCATCAATCCCGGTCATCCTTTGACAATTCATGTTTGTCAAACGACGTCGGGTTTAATTTAGACCGAGATTGCATAGTTCACGATGCAATCGGACAAATGTCTACAAATTCAGGGTTTAAAATGGACTTTTTCTGTTCTCTTCTCAACAAGACTTGGTAGCTACATCCGTAGGACACTAAGAGCATCTCCAGCCGTTCGCCCCCGAGGGACGTGAAATAGCGCCTTGTCGGGGCGCGTCGGCGGAAAAATCGACGTGGGGGGCTCGGGTTCCCAGCCGCCCCCCAAGGTCGCCCCCGAGCCGCCGATTTTGGCCCATTTTCGGCGGAAATTGCCTAGTTTCAGCGCAAAATGAGACCAATTTTGGCCCACATTCGACGTGCTTCGGCACAAATTGAACAGATCCTTTATTTTTTTATCACATAGTTCATCACAGAAAATCAATACAAATCAAAAATAGTTCAACAAATCAATACAAATCAAAATAGTTCAACAAATCAATGCAAATCAAAATAGTTCAACAAATATAAACTCATAATTCATCACACGTCGAGCTAGCCGTTGCCCTTGAGCAGGCCCGGGCCCACAGTGGTGCCACATGTGCAGCCCGCACAGGACCCACGATTTTGGGGGGCCCCAATATATATATATATATATAATATAGCATATACCATATAGTTGTATTAAGAAAAAGTCAAAAAACGATGGACGTCGTGGCCTGGTCGTGGACTCGTGGGCGATGCGCGCCGTGGCGCCTCGAGCAAGCTGGCCGCTGGGCGCTTGGGCCAGTGGGCCGTTTGCCTCGAGCGACCTGGGCCAGTGGGCAGGTGCGTAGCAGCGTAGATCTCCCGTCTCCCAAACGTGATCAGGTGCGTAGCAGCGTAGGTCTCCCGTCTCCCAAACGTGATCGGATCTACACAAGTACTGTCATGCAACACATCTATATATATGTACGTAATTGGTGCGCAGGTCTCCTGGTCTATGTAGACGACGCACGTCGCACGGATCCCATCGATCTGTAGACGAGTAGACGATGCACCATCGCCTGGTCTCTGAAGGATACGCGCCGGCGCCGGCAGGCCATCGGGAAAGCTTGTGATCGGCTCGTCGCCTTCGTCGTTCGCATCATTACTGATCACTTCATCTGTTCATCAGATCGACCCCGCGATCCGATTCAGGCCGCCGCCGACAGTCGTCGGATCGATCCCAGTTCATCCGTGCAGGACCCAAAATTAGGTGAGTTAGACAGTTCGTCTAAGTATCAAACATTGATGCATGATCTCCAATTAATATATGCTACTGTATAACTTCAATTTCATTGTGTTCATCTTTTTAATTTTGTGTTTCAATAATATAGATTTGAGTCATTATGGGGAAACATCAGTCTGGTGCCTATAAGCGCAAGAGAAAAGCGAAAGAACAAAGTTTAATTAATAAATCTTATAAAGGCGGCATGAAGTTCTGTTGACCATTCCTGTGACAGTTGCATCGGCAGAAAGAAGTTTTTCTAAATTGAAACTATTGAAATCATATATGCGTACTACTATGACACAACAAAGACTCAATGATTTAGCCACAATAGCACTTGAGAGTGAAGTCTTGGAGAAGATTGATTACGAGGATATCATTGAAGATTTTATTTCAAAGAATACTGAAAGAATGAGGATGTTCAAATAAATAGCAATCAGGAGTTGCATAGGTATGCCTTTTTTATATGTCCAATTTTATGTAAGAAATTATATTATATACATTATATTTTTTTTACGAGATATATATACATTATAATTGCTTGTTAGTTCATATTTTTATGAGATAGGGCCTCATTTTTCCGTTCCGCACAGGGCCCCAGATTTTGTTGGCCCGGCCCTGCCCTTGAGCCTCCATAGGTGCTCCACCAAATCGTCGTGCAGTTGTTGATGCACCTGTGGATCTCAGATCTCCTGACGCATGTTGAGGATCTGTCGCGACTGGGTCGCGGATCCATTCCCTCCTTCATATGTAGGGGGTCACCCTTGCCCACGGGGCACGGTGGGGCGGGGTGTCCTTTATTTGACGGTGTTCGTGGATTGGGCACGGGCCTAGGGGTTGCTCAGGGGTAAGAAAGGAATGACCTTTTCGCTTGTTCTTTGGTGTGTAGTGGTTGCAGGTTTGGAGTGGGGCGGCATCGGGGCCTCAAGTGCCGGGGTAGCGGCCTCGGGTGGCGGTCTGCATAGTTGGCTCTTCGGCGGGCATCATGATGGCGGTGGTGGCTATGTCCTTTGGTCGCCTGGGCGGCGATGGATGTAGTGATGGAAAGTTCTGGCCGTGCTAGTTTGGAAGTGGCTAAGCCCAACTATGGATATAGAGGTCTGCACTCGTCATGGATGTGCTAGGACCCTCGCGGTGGTATGGGTGAGCTACCGAGCGAAAGCTCCATGCTTCGGCGCTGATGGTGGCGGTGCCTACGGGTGTCACTCTCCTCTTGAGGACGTCATTGGGGTTCTCCTCTCCGTGACAGGGTTCCGGGTGAAAGCCCATGTGTTATAGCATATTTCTCCATATGTGGTTTTGGTAATTGATGGTAATCCCTATAGGCTAATGGTTGCCTTGAGTTATATTCGAAGGATTTTTCCATAAGCACTTCTTGAAGTCCATCTGTTGGTTTCAAGGAGTCTATATGATGACCAAGGTGGTACTGAAGGTTTTATCCATAGATTGGTCATAAAGACACAAGGTTGATCAAGACTAAGTGAAAGAGTGAATCAAGTTGACCAACACACAAAGCGTGCAAGATGTACCGAGAGGGATCAAGTGATCCCATGGTATGGTAAGCTTTGTCCATTACATTTTGTGTACTAACCCATGGTCTTCATGAGAGTTCTATGTGGGATCAGGTGTGTTTCCATGGGCTTGCGTCAAGAGGAAGATCTCATACAACCATGGAGGATGACATCAAGTGGTGATTTTCATCAAGATTGCGGCGTGCAAGTTTAAGTGGAGCATCATGAAGATATCATGCTTGAAGCTTGCCGTCCATTGTGGTGGCAATGAACTTGTGAAAGATGTGCTAAAGAGTGGCTCACCCATAGTGAGTATGGGGGACCAATCAACTAGTCTTCATCGAGACAAGCAATCAAGAAAGGTGGTCCATCTTGAGGAAGTCAACATCATCATCATCTAGCTCAAACGGACTATGTGCAAGGTATAAGTTATTCCTTGATAGGTTTTCTATTTTACCGGTCTCACAGTGGTAGTTGGGTGACTGGTTTATAGGATAAATTGTCGTACTGTCAAGGGGGCTCTCAAGTGAGTAACTTGATCGTATCGTTCGTTGAGAGCTCAAACCAGTTGCATCCTTGCATCATATTTCTTGATTCTTATTTGGTGTCTCTCTTTGTGAGTTGTAGAGATTATGGTCATCTTCATGACAAGCTCGAGTTCATTGAAAAAGGAGTCCATATGCATCTTCTATGATGTTTTCCATGTTGGAGTTTTTGCTGGTTCTTTTCTCGTAGAGGTTTCTCATCTCTATACCATTGGCATTTTTATACTGCTTCTTCTTAAGATAACCTTGAGTATTGTTGGGTAGCTCTCGTCGTCGTGAATCCAACAAGCTTGAGTTTGCTAAATTCAGAGCTCATTTGCACAAGTTATGGTAGTTCTCGTGTTCCTGCGTTCATATGTTTCATGTTCTGGTTTTGGAAGGTTGTAAGCGGTAGTACCGCTCCAGGAAGCGGTAGTACCGCCCTGGCGTAGTTTAACGTTTGGTACTACCGGCTAACCTTCTGTTGCCTCGTTTCAATAGAAGGTTTGTGCGGTAGTAGCGTGATGACCCACAAGTATAGGGGATCAATCGTAGTCCTTTCGATAAGTAAGAGTGTCGAACCCAACGAGGAGCAGAAGGCTCTGATAAACGGATTTCAGCAAGGTAATAACTGCAAGCACTAAAAGTAGTGGTAACAAGTGATTGTGTAGCGAGGTGAAACATAGCGAGCAAAAAGTAACAAGTAACAAGTAGTAGCAATGGTGCAGCAAGTGGCTCAATCCCTTTTGTAGCAAGGGACAAGCCTGAACAAAGTCTTATAGGAGGAAAAACGCTCCCGAGGACACACGGGAATTTCTGGCATGCTAGTTTCATCATGTTCATATGATTCGCGTTCATTACTTTGATAGTTTGATATGTGGGTGGACCGGCGCTTGGGTACTTCCCTTACTTGGACAAGCATCCCACTTATGATTAACCTCTCTCGCAAGCATCCGCGACTACAAAAGAAGAATTAAGACAACGTCTAACCATAGCATTAAACTAGTGGATCCAAATCAGCCCCTTACGAAGCAACGCATAGACTGGGGTTTAAGCTTCTGTCACTCCAGCAACCCATCATCTACTTACTACTCCCCAATGCCTTCCTCTAGGCCCAAATATGGTGAAGTGTTATGTAGTCGACGTTCACATAACACCACTAGAAGAAAAGACAACATACAACATATCAAAATACCGAACGAATATCAAATTCACATGACTATTATCAGCATGACTTATCCCATGTCCTCAGGAACAAAAGTAACTACTCACAAAGCATAATCATAATCATGATCAGAGGTGTAATGAATAGCATCAAGGATCTGAACATAAACTCTTCCACCAAGTAATCCAACTAGCATCAACTACAAAGAGTAATCCACACTACTAGTAACCTTACAAGTACCATTTGGAGTCGCGAGACGAAGATTGGTTACAAGAGATGAACTAGGGATTAGAGAGGAGATGGTGCTGATGAATATGCTGATGAAGATGCCTCCCCTCCGACGAGAGGAGTGTTGGTGATGACGATGACAACGATTTTCCCCTCCGGGAGGGAAGTTTCCCCGACAGGATTGTCCTGTCGGAGCTCTAGATTGGATCTGCTCAAGTTCCGCCTCGTGGCGGCGGAGAAACCACGAAAAAGCTCCCGTCTGATTTTTTCTGGACCAAGACCCTTCATATAGCAAAAGAGGGAGCTAGTGGGCCGTCAGGAAGCCCACAAGCCCCCACTCCGCCACCAAGGGGGTGGCGGTGTGAGGGCTTGTGGCGCCCTGGCAGCCCCCCTCCGGTAGTTCTTTCGCCTAGTATTTTTTTATAAAATCCCAAAAAAAACCACGTAACTTTTCAGGGCATTTGGAGATGTGTAGAATAGTGGACTAAGGTTTGCTCCTTTTCCAGTCCAGAATTCCAGATGCCTGAATTCTCCCTCTTCAAATAAACCTTGCAAAATAAGAGAGAAAAGGCATAAATATGGTACCACAAGTAATATAACAGCCCAAAAAGCAATAAATATCAACATGAAAGCATGATGCAAAATGGACGTATCAACTCCCCCAAGCTTAGACCTCGCTTGTCCTCAAGCGAAAACCAAGTTCCATAAACGTGTCCACATGTTGAGGGACGAAGGTGTCGATAAAACATAATACGGACATGAGGGCATCATGATCACACATAGAACAACAATACATCATAAAGATTCTTATGGGAAAGTAACAATTCCTTCACAAAGCAAAGCATGAAGCAAAAACCTTACCGAGAAGTAACCAACAACAGTCGAAAGTCATTGAAGCAATTGCATTTTATCATAACATCAGAAAGAGTCAAGTGAGAGCTTGTAAAGCAAATCCACATACTCAATCATCTCTTTTGTTTTCCACAATTGTTACAAGTCACGTGGTACTCATGGTGTCAAAGTTTCAGTTGGACACAGAGGAAGATAGGGGCTTATAGTTTTGCCTCCCAAGTATTTACCTCAAGGGTAAAGTCAACAACAATAAAGCATGAGTACTCAACTCCAAGTTGATATATGAATATAGATCTTTCCCAAACATGTGACGGTAGCCAAGACAAAGGCAAAAATAGGGAATTGGTGAAGATCACCATGACTCTTACAAGGGCAAAAAGTAAAGGTACAAGATAGGCCCTTCGCAGAGGGAAGCAGAGGTTGTCATGCGCTTTTGAGGTTTGAATGTGTGTCCTCTTAGTGCGGAGGAACGTCACTTTATATTGCCTCCTGAGACAAAGAACTTTATTATGCAGTCTGTCGCTTTTATGTCTTCCTCATCATAGGTTCGTACAAAGCTTATTTTCCACACACTAATATATCATACACATTAGAGAGCATTTTTTATTGCTTGCACCGATGACAACTTACTTGAGGGATCTTATTCAATCCATAGGTAGGTATGTTGGACTCTAATGGCAAAACTGGGTTGGAGGTTTATGGATGCACAAGTAGTATTTCTACTTGGTGCGGGAGTTTTGGCTAATATGAGGTGGAAGCAATCGTCACATGCTAGGGGATCTCTAATCATATAATATTGTTTGGAACCAAGCAAACACAATTCATTATGTTGTCTTCCTTGTCCAACATCTACTCCTAAGCATGTAATAGTTTGGTGACTGCTCACAATTGTAAAAAGTGTCTAAGATGATATATTTATATGTGAACCTCTCTTTCCTTATTACTTCTTATTAATTGCAACAATGACTAAGGTCTATGTTGTTTTGTTCTCAACAAGTTTCAATCATCATACGTGTCATAAGTGATTCTTGCTAGTTCCTGAGGGAAAATAAAGAGGAGATCTAGATCCACATTTCCACCAATCACTTTCTCCTCTATGTGCGGGGAACTCCTTGGATCTAGATCTTGGAGTTCTTCGTGTTCTTTTTTGTCCTTCCTCTCATTTTCCTGTGTAGCATTAGTCGTTGTGGTGGGATTTGGAAGAGAAGGACTTGGGCACTCTCCTACGACAACAAAAGTCCTTCCCCGACAATGGTGCCAGAGATCCTTCTGTCGTCTCTTGAGCTTGCGTTGGTTTTTCCCTTGAAGAGGAAAGGGTGATGCAGCACAAGAGCAGTAAGTATTTCCCTCAGTTTGAGAACCAAGGTATCAATCCAGTAGGAGAATCTTGTCAAGTCCAGAGTACCTGCGCAAACACAAAAGAGCTTGCACCCAACGCTTTAAAGGGGTTGTCAATCCCTTCAAGATTGATTGCGAAGTGAAATCTGAAGGCGGAAAGTGCAACGAAGTAAAAAGTGTAAGGCTGAAAATATGGTGTGGAGTAGACCCGGGGGCCATAGTGTTCACCACAGGCTTCTATCAAAATAGCAAATATCACGGTGGGTAAACAAATTCCTGTCGAGCAATTGATAAAACCGCGCAAAGTCATGACGATATCTAAGGCAATGATCATACATATAGGCATCACGTCCGAGACAAGTAGACCGATACTTTCTGCATCTACTACTATTACTCCACACATCGACCGCTATCCAACATGCATCTAGTGTATTGAGTTCATGATGAATAGAGTAACGCTTTAAGCAAGATGACATGATGTAGAGGGATAATCTCAAACCAATGATGAAAACCCCATCTTTTTACCCTTGATGGCAACAACCGATGCGTGCCTCGCTACCCCTTCTGTCACTGGGTGAGGTCACCGCACGGTATGAACCCAAAACCAAGCACTTCTCCCATTGCAAGAATCATAGATCTAGTTGGCCAAACAAAACCCACAACTCGAAGAGAATTACAAGGATATGAAATCATGCATAAGAGAGATCAGAAGAAACTCAAATAAGATTCATAGATAATCTGATCATAAATCCACAATTCATCGGATCTCGACAAACACACCAAAAAGAAGATTACATCGGATAGATCTCCATGAAGATCATGGAGAACTTTGTATTGAAGATCCAAGAGAGAGAAGAAGCCATCTAGTTACTAACTATGGACTCGTAGGTCTATGGTGAACTACTCACGCATCATAGGAGAGGTCATGGTGTTGATGAAGAAGCCATCCGTATCCGACCCCCCCCCCTCCGGCAGGGCACCAGAACGTGCCCCAGATGGGATCTTGCGGAGACAAAATCTTGCGGCGGCGGAAAAGTACTTTCGATGATCTCCTGATTTTTTATGGAATTTTAGAGAATATATAGGCGCAAAACCTAGGGCAACGGAGCCTCAGGGAGCCCACAAGCCAGGGGCGCGGGGCCCCCCTGGCCGCGCCATCAGGGCTTGTGGGGTCCCTGGTGGCCCCCTGCCCTGATTCTCCGGCTTCCCGATCTTTTTCTGTTCCGGAAAAAAATTCTTTTTGGCAGTTTCATTCCGTTTGGACTCCGTTCAAAATTCTCCTCTGAAAGGGGTCAAAAACATGGAAAAAACAGGAACTGGCGCTTGGCACTGAGTTAATAAGTTAGTCCCAAAAATTATATAAAAGACATGCAAAACATCAAAGTTTGACAAGATAATAGCATGAAACCATAAAAAATTATAGATACGTTGGAGACGTATCAAGCATCCCCAAGCTTAACTCCTGCTCGTCCTCGAGTAGGGAAGTGATAAAGAATGAATTTTTGATGTGGAATGCTACCTAGCATAGTTGTCCTTTGCAACTTCTTTCACGTGACATGAATGTTCAGATCCGTAAGATTCAAAGCAATAGTTTGATATTGACATGAAAACAATAATACTTCAAGCAAACTAGAAAGGTAATCATGAACTTTCAAAATAACAAGGCCAAGGAAAGTTGTCCCTACAAAATCATATAGTCTGACTATGCTCCATCATCCTCACACAACTAATGTAAATCATGCACAACCCCGGTATTGGCCAAGTAATTATTTTAGCACTCTTACTTTCTCAAACTTTTTATAACTATCACCCAATACATGAGCGTGAGCCATGGATATAGCACTATAGGTGGAATAGAGTGTGATGGTGGTTGTGAGACAAAAAGGAGGAGATGGTCACATTGACTCGGCGTATCAAAGGGCTATGGAGATGTCCATTAATAGATATCAATGTGAATGAGTAGGGATTGCCATACAAGGGATGCACTAGAGCTATAAGTATGTGAAAGCTCAAAAGGAAAAACTAGTGGGTGTGCATCCAACTTGCTTGCTCACGAAGACCTAGGGCAATTTTGAAGAAGCCCATCATTGGAATATACAAGCCAAGTTATATAATGAAGATTCCCACTAGCATATGGTGGTGACAAAGCAAGAAGCTCTCAATCATGAAGAACATGGTGCTATTATGAAGCACAAGTGTGGAAAAAGATAGTAGCATTGTCCCTTCTCTCTTTTTTTTTTTCATTTGGGCTCTTAGGCCTCTTATCTCTTTTTTTCTTTCCTCACATGGGACAATGCTCTAATAACGATGATCATCACACTTTTATTTACTCACAGCTCAAAGCTCAAAATGATGATGACTCTATAGGAAATGCCTCCGGCAGTGTACCGGGATTTGCAACGATCTAGCTTGGCGTATGACATTGAAACATCTCGCTAGCTGTCTTACGATCATGCAATGGCAATATGAGAGTGACGGCACAAGTCATGAGACGGAACGGTGGGAGTTGCATGGCAATATATCTCGGAATGGCTATGAAAATGCCATAGTAGGTAGGTATGGTGGATGTTTTGAGGAAGGCATATGGTGGGTTTGTGTACCGGCGAAAGTTGCGTGGCACTAGAGAGGATAGCAATGGTGAAAGGTGAAAGTGCATCTATACCATGGACTCACATTAGTCATGAAGAACTCGCATACTTGTTGCGAAAGTTTTTATTAGTAATCGAAACAAAGTGCTAAACGCATACTCCTAGGGGAAGGGTTGGTAGGTGTTAACCATCGCGCGATCCCGACCTCAACACAAAGGATGACAATCAATAGATCAATTATGCTACGACTTCCTAACATAGCGGTCCACCATACATGCATGCTACGGGAATCACTAACTTCGACACAAGTATCTCTAGATTCACAACACCCTAATAACATAGCTCTTATTATTACCGAATCCACGTCTCAAAACTAATTGAGAGGAATCAAAACTTCTCTTTCTACTCAATGCACATGAAGATGGAGGTTTTTGTATCCTCTTTGGGTACCTATCACCTTTGGGACTACTTTCATAGCATAAGACAACTACCAAGTCACGCACCGCCGTGCTCTAAAAGATATAAGTGAAGCACACAGAGCAAAAGTATCTAGCTCAAAAGATATAAGTGAAGCACTATGAGCATTCTAGCAAAATCACGATGAGTGCATGTCTCTCTCTCTCAAAAAGGTGTATAGCAAGGATGATTGTGACACAACAAAAAGAAAAGACTCATACGATACAAGACGCTCCAAGAAAAACACATATCATGTGGTGAATAAAAATATAACTCCAGGTAATGTTACCGATGGATTGAAGACGAAAGATGGGATGCCTTTCCGGGGAATCCCCAAGCTTAGGCTTTTTGGTGTCCTTTAATTTGGCTTGGGATGCCTTGGGCATCCCCAAGCTTGAGCTCTTTCCACTCCTTATCTCTTTGTCCATAAGAACGTCACCCAAAACTTGAAAACTTCACAACACAAAACTTAAACAGAAACTCGTGATAACATTAGCACAAGAAAACAAACTACCACCTCTTTTGGTACTATAGCAAACTTGAATTCTATCTATATTGGTGTTGGGCTACTGTATTCTCACTTTTCCATGGCTAGTACCCCCCGATACTAACCATAGTTTCATCAAAACAAGCAACCAACTCAACAAAAACAGAATCTGTCAAAAACAGACCAGTTTGTAGCAATCTGTATACTTCGTATACTTCTGGTACCTCAAAAATTCTGAAAAATTACGACTGCCTGGGCAAAAGGCATACCAACCATCATAAAAAAGAATCAACTCAAAAGCTCTTTATTAATAAAAATGAAAAATCATCTCGTGAGCAAAAAGTTTCTGTCTTTTTCCAGCAGGATCAAACAACCATCACCAAGACGAGTCATAAAGGTTTTGCTTGGCTCAAACACAAAAAGAAACACAAAAAACATAGTCACAACAGAATTATGATGGTGTGGACGCAACAAAACAGAAAGAAAAAGATAAATTCATTGGGTTGCCTCCCAACAAGCGCTATTGTTTAATGCCCTTAGCTAGGCATTGATAATTCAATGATGCTCACATAAAAGATAGCAATCGGACACGAAGAGAGCATCATGAAACATGTGAAGATCACATCGAAGTCTAACATACTTCCTATGAATAGGCATTTCATAGGAAAACAAATTGTCAAGACAACCAATAGTTACCATATGCAAGGAAGAAGAAAGAGACAATAGCAATCTCCACATAACGAGAGGTAAATTGGTAACATGAAAGTTTCTACCACAATTTTTTCCTCTCTCATAGCAATTACATGTGGGATCATATTCAAATTCAACAATATAGCTATCCCATAGGATATTCTTTTCATGATCCACATGCATGCAAAGTTGACGCTCTTCAAAAATAGTGGGATTATCATCAACTAAAAATGTTCTGATATTGTAACTCTTCGTGCTATTTTCTTCGCTAAATCCCGCGTCTGCTGTTTCAGCACCGGTAAGTTGTAAACTGTGTAAAATAAGCCAAAACACTATAAGTACATCATCATAAAGTGAAATATATCAACGAATAGAGACAAATTATGATACAAAATAGTGATGCATTTTGGACGTATTAGCACTCTACTTTTTGATATCCATATTGTTTCTTGTTATATATCTTGCTATCACTTAGTTGTTTATCTTGTTTAGCATAAGTTATTGGTGCACATAGGTGAGCCTAGTTGTTTTAGGTTTTGTGCTTGACTAATTAAACGTTAGTTTTATTCCGCATTTGTTGAAGCCTAAACGATAATTACTTTAAATCGTTTATTCACCCCCTCTAGGCGACATCCATGTCCTTTCACCATGTCCACCTCAGACTCGAAAGCGACGGCGTCGTATTCTTTCCTGAGGGCGTTGTCGTGGAGTTTAGGTATCCTAGTCCATGTTGTGTTGTTCCGTCAGTACAACTTGTATTATCTATCGACATCGTAGGTTTGTTGTCCGGTTATCCCGAGATTTGCTTTTTTGAGGGTCTCCTCAGTACCTTGTATCATCCGGCCATGTGCTTTGATTTGTGATTTATCTATAAAGCGGGACATGAGCCTATAGAGAGAGAGAGAGAGAGAGAGATAGTTCTAGCCATAGCTAGCCTCATTATGAGCTGCTAAAGATGCCTTTACCCTTGTTTTAACCGGTTCACTTGTGATCAACACACATTTTTGAAAAGGACGCTAGACCCTGGCCTCTACATCAATCGATGCATGCAGCCATATTTATTAATTATCTCACAAATGTCTGACAAGAACATACATCAATTCACCCGAAGTCATCTCCCACATCTACAAACTCGATAATGTGGAGTGCTCTCACTCCCCATATCGAAAACTGGTGTCGTCGCCAATCCATCCACATGACGTATCAGGACCAACAGTTAGTGCAGCAGACCTAAAGTGCACATCATATGCACACATTTTAGAAGCCGTCATCATCATAGGACCATTGATCCATCTTCAGGAGAAAGATACGCATCACCTTTGCTAGTCTGTACATCCGTCAACGCCACCACGACGCCCAATGATGCCATCGCCCTACGCTCATCTGTCCAAACGTGAAGACTCTAGATGAAGTGTCGTGGATAGCACCTGCCAAACCGGCATGACTTAGCGTAGCACCTGTCGGCCAGGAATGACTTGACAGCTCCACCAAAGCCCCGTGCAAGACGAAGCCACTCTATCTCCTGCCTCTGTCATCCAGCACTGCTCCACAAATGATGCTCCCAAGAGAAAAATGGCACCACAGTACTGCCATTGTCCGATCTGGAAAACCAGATCCTAGGGTTTCCCCCGAAGCAGTGCCCACCACCAGCAACCGTCAAGGATCCATATAGTGCCCACCACCACTCAATCCTCAAGGCAACACCTTGAGGAAGGTCACGACATCAAGGACGTCGCCTCTACCCACCGGAATTAGGGTTTTCACCCGAGGGCAGGTAGGAGGGAAGTGGAGGAGCAGACGTAGACCGACGTCTCGAAGAAAAGCGGCGCTGTGGGGACCCCGACTTACGAGTCGTGATCACCGAATGAAGGTGTACAGTGATCCCAGAGATCAATCCTCACTGAACATACAGATACTGAATAACAAGTCTTACATCCACGATTAACGTCTGATACAAATAACGACCATTATGGTCAAGTCTTACATAGATACGACCATAAAGGCCAATCACACCAACTCAACTACTAGCGGAAATCTTGGTAGTAAACGTGAACCCATGCCATCGGCCTAACCAACATGCATTCTGACTTGGAAGCGTCCTAGTTAGCGTGCCCGTCTCCGACGATGAATTCTTCTCCATATTCTAGTTCCTCCATGTCTGGTCAATAAAATAACCAGTGGCAAACCAATGAGTACTTTGATTATACTCGCAAATAGCCCATGATGTAGATTATGTAAATGAGTGCAAAATGAAGTATAATGCAGCCTTTGCGGAAAGCAGGTTTTATAAATGTGTAAACATGGTCATGTATCCAGATAGTCATGCATCAATAAGTAATTGGTAACCATAGGGACGGTTACATGTATTGACTTAAGTACACCGAGGACTGAACAACTGATGTTACTTGACTAAGTAATCACTTTCTCATGTGACACCTTAGTACACACGCACACTTGGTTTATGCAGAAACTACTAGACATAGTTTAAGCAGCACCACGCATTTGTCCTTGACCGTGGACACGACTATTCGAATAGTTTTACACTCTGCTGATGTTGCACGCTGTACCCACGAGGTCCGGGAAACTTCTGTTTCATCCACGACTCGCGGTATATAGCATACCCGAGGTAAGTACCCGATCAATGCCTTTCACCCGACGACACTAGACAAAGAGTCCACTCGATTGGTACCCAGCCCACATGATGTATGTCTTACGAGCACTAACTCTAGACCATATCATCCATGCAGAGACCAACGGTGTGCCCGGAACACGTAAAAACAACATAGTCATCCTACCAGGCACGACCCCGTCATGAGAGTGAACATATCACTCCCGTCACTAGTAATGCGGGCTCCTTAATAGCACGACGACACTAATCAACACATCCCCATTCCATAAAGGGGTATCGTGGTCGCACATGTAAGGTTGGGACGGTCGACAAATCTTAAATCTAATCCCATTTCTGAAACCACTCACACAAAAATTTCCAGTACACCACTTCTTTCTCAAGTGGTCATCTGGCTCAACACCATCACCCTCGGACATTAGTGGAACCCGATGGGGTTTTCGTAAAACCTTGTAATCACCTTAGTGTTACCATCATCATGCATATGCTCATCCTATGTGTAGCACTACTATCTACTTGTCAATTCTTATCAACCTGACCTTCATAGATGGTAAGGTCATGCTCAAATGCAAGTGCTCGAGAGGAGACATCAGTAACACCATACAGAGGGTACCGATTAATCATGACTAAATGCATTGGAATAAAGTATTCAACATGGCATGCATAAAACATTTTCTCACACATGGTCAAAGGGCTGCTTGCCTTGATCAGCTAGGTATCCGGGGTCTTCAAGGTCTTCGGGTCCAAGTCCTTCGTCAAACGCGTGATCTATCGTCGTAATAATAATAATAATAATAATAATAATAATAATAAGGACCACAACCAAAAACAGAGTAAAACACTCATAAAAAATGTTAACCTATTCTGTAAAATCCTATTCTTATTTATCAAAAAATTTGTTTCTGGTTTTGGACTGAAAAAGTATTTTTAAAGTCTTTTTAACAGAAATTTAAAATACCTAAACTAGGTTTTAAAATAAACCTGTGCATAAAAGTTTACATAAAAAATTAAATAACAACACTATCAAATACTACACAATTTTACAACAATTATGGTGGAAAAATATTTGAATTTGGATAAATATTTTATCCTATGGATTGATTTTAAAATCAGGAATAAAACTAAAAAGGAAAAATCCAGCTCATCGGCCTGGCTCGGCCAGTGGCTGGGCCAGCCCAGCTGGCCAGCCAACCAACCAACCCAAGCGCGCGCGCCGTTAGGTTTAAACCTAACGCGCGGGGCCATGTGGCTAGCGACTGCGAAGAGAGAGAGAGAGAGACGACCACCAACAGGTGGGGTCCCCCTGTCGGGGTCGTCTTCTACCTGAGGCCATAGAGGAGGGAGAGCTCACGGGCGACAGCTCCGGGGCTCTCGAGGTCACGCGAATGCGGGAACGGACTCGTGGCTCCTTCGCCTACCTGATGATGGTTGAAGGGACGACGAAGGTGACCTGTGTCGCCGACGACGATGGGGCCGCGGTGGAGACCCTCCCGGAAGGTGTCGAAATCGGTGCTACAGGCTGGGAAATGAACGGGGGAGTGGTGGAGAAGGTTCAGGAGGTCCGTGTGGTCACGGGGAAGGAGAAATGAGTTATGGAGCGTGCATGTAGCTCGAGATCGATGGAGCTCCGACGCGGCGGCGCCTCGCTCGATCTCGAATACCGGGGCTCTCTTAGCTCGATTGGGGCATGGAGGAGGTCGATTGGTGATAGGAGGGAGTGGCTTGGGGTGCTGGAAGAGTCGAGGGTGGCCTATTTATAGGCTGGCGACGAGCCACCGAGCGGTGGAGCGCCGGTGGTTTTGCTGCGGCTGCAGGAGAGGGAAAGAGGGCTCGAGCACGAAACAGTGGTTTGCAGACGTGGTTTGGGACTGCGCGGCATCTCTAAGAGGAGCGGTGGCAGCTCCTTGGCGCGTCGAGGTGGCGAGGTCCTTCTGGCCGATTCGGCCACGAGCGGGCACGCGCCGCCAATGGCAGAGGAGAGGGGGGGGGGGGAAGGAGGTGCCCGACGTTGCCCTGCATGTGGTCGACGGTGTGGTCAAAGAGGGGCAACAGGGGGAGGCAAGAACCGGCCGGTGCTGTTCCCCTGGGACTCGGGTGTGCGGTGTAGCGCGCCGAGAGAGCAGTTTTGGCATGCCACGGCATGCTAGCGCGCTCTGGCGCGTCTTGGTCGTGTCTAGCGTGTCTCGGAGATGGGGTAGATGCTCTTTGGGCGCTAGGAACCGGGGACGATCAAGCTAGCCAAAGGGAGAGGGCCAAAGTGGTTCTGCCAGCCTTGGTCCAAGAGCTAAAATGAAGGTTTTGGCCTCCTCTGTTTGAACCAGAGCTGGGCCTCTCGTTTGAAGTTGAGGAGGGGCACATGCCATCTGTGACACGAATTTGGAATGAAGGGAGTGAGTGTGGTGCTTGCTAGATGCCGTTTTACAATTCTGGCAGAAGGTGTTTGATGGATGTTTGGGGAAGTTAACTTCTTCCAAATGCAGTGAAAGTTAACAAGATCTGGTTTGAGACATAATTAGGAGACTCTATCAAATTTGAGCTCCATTGGGCAAGTTTGACAATGTAAACTTGAAAATACCCTCAAATGGGTTTATGTGCATTTTTGTGAGAAGATGTGAGTAAATCAATCCCCACAAATCCCATTTTTGGCATGATCTCCTTATTTGAGGTATTGAGCACTCCTGCAAAATTTGAGAACAAAAGGACAAACTTCACAATATAGAGTTGTTCCAACTTAATTCTGGACAGGGAGGGTTTCTGAATTATTTGGGATTCAAATAACCTTGGATGGAGATGGAACTTGGCATGATCACCAAATATGGCATGTGGGACATGCTAGAATTTTCTGGGAATTTATTGAGAATATTTCCCTTGGAAATATTTCAAGAGATCAAAACAGACAGAACTGGTTTTTAAAGGTTTGCTCAAATATTTTGAACAAGACTAGGGGTTGAAATTCTTATGTATGAAAAATATATGTCCTTCGAGTATTCCCATATCTTCTCAGATTTTCTAAGGTTGAAAATTAATTTTTCATCCAGAAATACTCTGGCCTTAGAAAAGAACATATAAATAAAATAGAAGAATAACTTTAAAAATAATTATTTAATGGTTTTGAGGAGTTGTAATCATCTCAGAATCAAAATACAATCCTTGAATTCAAGGACTTGCAGTGCAATCCTCAAAGCAAGGTTTTGATTTACCAAAATAACTAAAAATGATTTTTATGAAAAATATATTTTGAAAACTGTTTTTTAAAAGATCAACTTACAAACACACATACTACAATCACAACAAGGCACTCATGGCATTCGCTTAAAAAGTTTTAATTCATACCAAATTTGAAAGAGGGGGCAAAGTGATGTGAAAACCGGGTGTGACATGCACCCTTGAGCGTCATCGTCGGTGCGGCCGAGCGGGGCCGTCCAAGAGTTTCCTTCAATCTAGATCTCCTTCACCAGCTTCACCCGCAGCCACCGGCCAAGGTCCCGGTAAGCCACGCTAGCACCGCCACGAACCTCCACCCCCGCGCCCTGCCGTCGAGTCCAATTGTCGTGCCATGACCAAACCGACAACCAGCGCCACCACCATAAGCTGCCCCACCGCAAAGGCCAACCATAAGCAACATGGAGCCAGCTGGAGGTAACAGTCGCCAATCGAGGGACGCCCCAGCCTGGGCCAGCCACATCCGTCGGGGGACAGCCCCGCGCCACCCGGGTCAGTGGCGACCAGATCTGGCCTCACCAGATCGGGGCCGCGGACACCACGGGCATGCCCAAACAGCCATCCGCGCAATCACCAGGGCTACGATAGTCATGGAGCATGCACATGAGCCCGCCGTCGTGCCCCGCCACCAGCGCGCCGCCCCCCGCCAAGAAGACGACCCGTGCCGTTCCCGTCAGCAAAGGGGAGAAGAAGTGCCGCCGCCGCCGACGCCAGCCGGCCTTTGCCCGGCGGTGGCGAGGAGGAGAGGATGGAGGGGGTGCGGGGCCGGCGGCGCTAGGGTTCCCCCTCGATCGCGACGGGAGCGACACGAGGGGGTGATCAACATACCTCTACATGGAATAACTAAGGGTCTGCAAGTTATCAGATCATCATCACACTCTGGGTGTGCAAGTCTGTGTGTATGAGATTAAATAACCAAGGCAAGTTCCACATGGTGTGTTTGTTTAGAGACTATCGTTTCATCAGACAACGGCCTGTATGCATACACAATTGAACAGAAAATTGTGTTCAGAATAGGACTTCCGGAAAACAGAGTTCTTTCAACAGCAAAATAAAATAGCCCCAGTTGATGATGAAATCATCATGCACGACGGATGTGTTATCACCTCCTTGCTCATGGATAAAACCAGTTCTGTTATGCTTGTACTGTTGCTCATGAATCTTATATTCAGCTACCAAAGTGCCCCGTCCATCCGGAAATACAAGACGACACTCCCTCTGGTCGGAATTACAGGGCGTTTTTTGTTTGGTTAAGTCAAGATTTTCACCAGCAGTTGCTATACTGGGAAGAAATTTACTGTCCCCGGTCATGCATGCCACAACTCTAATACACAGTAAAGAAAGACACACGAGGAACGCATGGTGTACTTCTTAACTACAAGGTGTTTATATATGTGAATGGCCGAGGGGTCAGTGTCCAATGGCATCACACGTTGGCCTTTGGGTCATATGTATAGCTAGGCCTGTCAGTTCGGCACATGAATCTTGGACTCACGAGCATCTACAAAATTGTTAGGCATTAGTCTTATGCACCCATCTGGGCTATAAATAGGACCGCGATTGAACCTGTTTGCTCCACCACTGCTTGCTATAGCAAGTACACCAGACAACAACATACACCATGGATCTACTTCTGCCACTCATCTCCCTTCTTTTGGTGAGTGCAGAAATCATGTTCTAATCGGATATATAGTTCCTGTCTGTGCAGCGCATCCGCACACAGACTCAGCTTACATATGTACTCCCTATGTTGTTCTTGTCTGGGTGCGCGTCTGTTTGCCACGAATTGCTTACCTATGTTGCTCACGCAGGTCACTGGGGGAGGGGGAGGCTGGCTTGTGAGTTTAGCCGATGCGGCCACGGCAAACGCAGAGGAGATACCGAAGGCGTACTGGGAGGCGGTCCTTCCTGGAATCCCAATGCCTCCAGCTATCATCAACCTGCTGTTAGCCCAGCAAAAAGGTCTCTCTTTCTCTCTCTGCTCTCGTCAAAACAGTCTACAATCCCACCCTGGTGACCTCATTTTAGTATTTTTGATTGATAATTGGTGGCACAACTTTCCCTCTTTGATACCTATATTTTTGTAATAATGATTCTTAGTTATAGATACATCCATTTTTATCCATTTATGTGACAAGTAATTCCGGACGGAGGGAGTATACAATATTGCATATACAATCAATATTTTCATACTATATATACCATAAAGGATAAACAAACCTTTTCTTCTCTACCACGTGAACTTAGAACTTACCGAGGCTAATTTGATAAGGAGAATAGTACTTGTATCATGTGGAAAACGGCCATTCTGAACCGTTACGGGTCATATAAAATAGAAAATTCGCATCATGATATATATATGGGTGTCACTGATTGAATGGTATGGCCAGTCAAAATTTGCATTCCAACATACTAACAGAAACTTTCTATACGTCAAAAGCTCGTACGGACATAACTTATCTTTGATCGACGGGCGATGATGACTGAATTGAATACTACTCTTATTTTGTAAGAGGAAAGTGGGTGCATCATAAAAGTGCTTCTAAATTTAAACTATTTCAAAGCTAGATGTGTAAATTAAATCCTGCAATTGCTCACGAGTATGTCAACATCTTTTGGAGGTATTATTGTCTAGATGCAAATGCAATTTTCGTTCACATGGATATCAGTTATTATTTTCGCCAAGTTAACCCATGTATACAACAAATGTGAGTGACTAGACACAATGTATGTATTTCTATATCTATACCACTATATAGCGTACGAATAACTTTGGATAACAACCGTCGGATGAAGCAAATCCAACGGTAGAGACGTGGCAAATCCGAGTGTTCCTGACCGTTCGATTTTCTCATTACTACGCTAGATTCTACCACATGTACTATATAGAAGATTCTATGGTTGAGCTTAAGCCATATGGACATCTTGCACAAAACTTAAGGCACACTTCTACTTTATTCTAGACTCTTCCATACTCAGTTTGTCCTAAATTCTTTTTCTATCCAAATTATCATTCATTTTTTACTTCATATTCAAGGCTAGGTACCTTCATAAATCATATTTATCCTTGCGGATAGTATATTAACTTTGAGATAGCTGAAAAAAGACACTTACACAAAGCACGTTCGATATATTTTACGTGATTTGTGCATCTCATACTTCATGCATATGCCTCGTAATTTCACTAGCCTGTTATATTTTAAACAGTAACATTATGTCTATCTTTGGTTGTAATTTGACTATCACGTGGGATGCACACGTATAACTTACTGGTAGCATAATGTGCTGATGTCTTTTTAATTCGATGTCTTATCATGCATGCATTGATTGTCTCATTGATTTTACGCAACATGTCCTCATCACTATTAACCTACTGATAAGTCTATGCGCACCATGTGTGTCATACCTGCAGTGCGCACCTCTCTTGACGACGTTACTATCAATCCCAATAACCTCAAATTTCTCAAAGGAGCACGAAAAATTGGATCAAACTATGAGAAACACAAGTCAGAACCCGATCACGAGGATAAACATGTTCATATTTCATCACAAGTTGAAGATAGCTTAAAAGAAATTTCCATGTCACATGGGTCCCAAGGCAAAGAAGATATAGAGAAGAGCACAAGTGTACATAAGTCAAGAGTCCATGGAGATTTGAAAGGACCGTCAATGTTACATGGGTCACAAATTGAAGAAGAAGTAGGCAAAGTCTTTGCAACACATAGAGCAAACATGGAAGAAAATCTGAAGGAAATCTCAGTGTCATACGGGTTAGAAGGCAAAAAGGACTCAAACAAAGTTTTATCAAATTTAAATAAGATCTTTGCAGCATATAGACCATGGAAACAAGAAAATCTAAAGGAAATATCTGTATCATATGGATCAAAAGGTGGAAAGGATAAAACAGAAGTCTCAAGGGCATATAGGTTAGAAGGTGAAAAGGAGTTGAAAGAAATATCTTTGTCTTATGGGGTAGAAGGCGATGATGTTTTAAAGGAAATCTCTGTGTCATATGGAGCAGAAGGAAGGAAGAGTCTAAAGGAAGGATCGGTTTCATCTGAGACAAAACAAGAAGGAAAGCTGAGGGAAATCTCTGTATCATATGGGTTGGATGAAGGAAAAGATGAAGATAATAAGTTTTTGGACAAAGATGAAGAAGATCCACATAAAGCTACAATGTCATATGGTTCTGAACATGAAGATGGTCCACACAAAGCTACAATGTCATATGGATCGGAACAAGAAGAGGATCCACACAAGGCTACAATGTCATATGGATCGGAACAAGAAGAGGATCCATATAAAGCTACAATGTCATACGGGTCAGAACATGAAGATGATCCACATAAAGTCACCATGTCATATGTGCCACGACATGAAAAGGATCTAAAGACATTTTCAACAAGACATGCAACACTAAAAGGTAACTTTTACAGTTTTTATATTCCCATCTACATATCAATCAATTGTTTGACTATATGAATTATCATAAATGTATTTTTTACTAATTTTCATGTTGTAGTAAAAGGAGAGGGGAGTCACCATGCTCACTCACACAATCACGGGAACAAAAAACAGGCAGACGTTTTCTTCTTCCACGACATGTTGCGGCCCGGTTATGTGATAACTCCAACTATCCCACCGACAACCTCCTTGCCGGCGCTTCTTCCCCGCGGTGTCGCTGAATCCATCCCGTTCTCCATGGAACGTATCTCCGACATCACGGCGATATTTGCACCGGCGTCGCTCGCGATGGCTAGAGAGATACGATGGACGTTGGATACATGCGACCACCCGCGGACGCTTTCCGGCCAAAAAGCAGGTTGCGCCACCTCCCTCGAGTCCCTCGCCGACCTTGCAGCGTCCCTCCATGGGACGCACAACGTCCATGCGTTCTCCGCGGCCAATCTGCCCATCGATGCTGCGGCAACGCCGGCGCTGCGAGGGATGTACAACGTGACGGCCATGCGGAAGCTCTCCGAGTCGTTGGAGATCGTGACCTGCCATGATCTGACATACCCATACGCGGTGTACTATTGCCACACCGCCAACCCTACCGCCGCATACTCGGTGACCCTCGCGAGCATGGATGGCGTCGCGGCGCCGGCAGTGATGGAGGCTCTGGCCGTGTGTCACCTTGATACGTCGCAGTGGAGCCCGAAGAACCCGTTCTTTGAGCTGCATAACCTCAAGCCTGGGGACGTGTCAGTGTGCCACTTCCTCACTAAGCTCAGCATCATCTGGGTGCGTGGCGGCGAGCAGGGAGATGTGCATGTGGCGACCCGTTAGAAGAGGACTCATGTGCACCTATGTGGTCTGTTTTGTGTGAGCCGTGACACGTACATCGCTACCATTGTATGGGTGGATCTTGGTAAAGTGCATGAAAGTGCATGATGGTGTTATGAAATAAATGGTGTGTGGAAGTTGTCGTATGAATTTCATAATATGTGAGTAAAATGTGTGTGGCGTGTCGCAGTTGTTGACTTGTTGTGATCTATTTATGTCCTATATTGTGTCTACTAGCAAATTGAGTAATCTATGAAGTGTCTTTCCCTACAGTATATAAAGATGACCAATGGTTTAAAAAATCGGTTTTTTTAATTTCCAAGCGTTCGGTTTTTTTGCAAAAGATACGAACGGATTAGATGCCGTCCAATACAGATCACACGTCTCGATGTAGGTTCAAAGTTTCCTTCGACTCAAACGATCCCATAGTACCCACACGATCCAAAAAACCGGTCTCTTCCGTTCCTCTGCACCCAACAAAACCAACCTCCTCCCGCATGCCCTGAAAATGAATAAAATCAGAAAAAAGTAGCACTTCGAACCTTGGTCCTCGCTGCTTAACCGTAGCTCACTAACCACCTCACCTAGGCGTACTAAGTGTTCAAATTGGGCAAATAAAGTTTTATAATAGAAAAAGTTGCACATTGTATAAGTATGACTTTACAAAAACTATTTTGTCATGGTATATTTTCTTCCTGCGTTTCTCTAGTGTATCATCACTGTGGCAATTCATATGGCAAGGATAGGTTAGTGTACCACACAACACTTCGATGGTAGTTTGAAGTGACAAAAAAAAGTTGACGGTTGCGTCGGTGATTTCATCATTTCTTTTTCGCACGTCCAAACTAGTTTACATAGCAGACCGAATAACTTACCTAGAGATATCATGATAACTTTGATCATGAATAGGGAGTTGTTAAAATATATACCGATACTACGCAAGTATCATGATAATTTACGCACTGAAACATGATAATTTACATCCGAACATTGTGGTAATGTTTGACCTGGGAACAAAGTTGTTGAAAACATATGCCCAGTAACTTCCATGTAAATAGTATGGTAAATTACGAATCGCGGAGCTAATGACTTGTAAATTTTGAGCTTGATAACTTATGTGTAAATTGCATGATAACTTACGTACCACAAGCGTGATAATTTATGTACCAAAGAGCATGGGAGTGGGGTTGTTTAAAAACATACATCCGATTAATTCAATGTAAACAACATGGTACTATACGTAAATATCATGGCAACATCACACGAGGGATTTTTTTGGGTTGAAACATACCCCGGTAACTTCTGTGCAAATCGCATGGTAATTGGTGCACCGGGACCAGATAACTTATGTATAAATGTCATGGTAACTTTGACCGGGGTGAAAAAATTATTAAAACATTCCCCGGTAATTTATGTGTAAACAACATGGTAACTTATGCATGGCAACCCTCATAACTTAGGCACAAACACTGTGACAACTTTGACCTGAAGGAAAAAAGTGTTGAAAATATGTCCTAGAGGCAATAATAAATTAGTTATTATCATATTTCCTTGTTCATGATAATCGTTTATTATCCATGCTATAATTATATTGACTGGAAACTCAAGTATATATGTGGATACATAGACAACACTTTGTCCCCAGTGAGCCTCTACTGAACTAGCTCATTGATCAAAGATGGCGAAGGTTTCCTAGCCATAGACATGAGTTGTCATTTGGTAACGGAATCACATCATTAGGAGGTTAATGTGTGATGGTCAAGACGCAAACCTTAAGCATAGCGTTTGATCGCATCGAATTTACTGCTATTGCTTTATGCATGTCAATGTATCTGTTCCTATCATCATGAGATAATGTAACTCACCGACACCGGAGGAACGCCTTGTGTGTATCAAACGTCACAACATAACTGAGTGACTATAAAGATGTTCTACAGGTATCTTCGAGGGTGTGTGTGGAGTTGGCATGGATCAAGACTGAAATTTATCACTCCATATGACAAAGAGGTATCTTGAGGCCCACTCGGTAATACAACATCATAATAGGATTCCAAGCAATGTGGCTAAGGAGTTAGTCACGTGATCTTGTATTACAGAACGAGTAAAGAGACTTGCCGGTAACGAGATTGAACTAGGTATGGAGATACTTACGATCGAATCTCGAACAAGTAATATACTGATGGACAAAGGGAACTGCATACGGGATTAACTGAATCCTTGACATCATTGGTTCGACCGATATAGTTCTTCGTAGAATGTGTGGGAACAAATATGGGCATCCAGGTTCCGTTATTGGTTATTGACCGTAGAGGTGTCTCGGTCATGTGTGCATAGTTTTCGAACACGCAGAGTGTGAACATTTAACGTTCGGTGATGATATAGACATAGTTGTTGTTTATTAACTACATGAGAAAACTTAATTTTTTTTGTCTATTTACTATATTTTTTCCATGAAAAATTTCACCAAGCATGATTTTTTCTTAATTATACCGGGTTGGCGTGGTGGTTAGTGCTCCTGGTTCGTCGTATCGAATGAAAACGTCTGATGTGGGGAAACGGCCATCATGACTCCTATTTGCGCGATCCAAGTAGCTACGTACAAGAGATTCCCTATTTTGATTTTTGACTCTACATGAGATTCATAGTTGCATTACCTATAGCTTCCTTATTCGTAGTCAAAACGTATTTGAAATTGTTTATCTTTTTTTAATGATAACTTGCATCCATGTGCTTGAGATTATCTAGAACAATTTTGCTAAGTCTCAGTCGACTCGGACTTCGTTCTGTCTGAGTCGATGCTATATGCCTTTGATCCTGCATCGTGATCCATACATTTTTTCCTTTTTTTTTCTTTTTTCCTTTTTGTTCTTATATACTATATAATTTGACTGAGATTTAGCTAAATCTCAGTCAACTGAGACCTAGCCACACCCTATCTAGAACCTTCCCAAAACCAGTTTTTTCTTTGTTTTTTCTTTTTTTCCTTTTGTTTTTTCTTTCTTGTTTCTTTATTTTTTCTTTTTCTTTTCATTTTTTTCATGTTTGTTTTCAATTTCTTTTTTATTTTCACTTTTCATTTTGTGACCGTCTTCCAAATTCTTGAACCTTTTTTGAAATCATGTTCATTTTCAATTTCATGAACACTATAATAATTTGCATACAATTTTTTAAATTCATATTTTTTGAAAACTTGAGCATTTTCTAAATTTGTGAACATTTTTAAATTTTGCAATTGGGGAACATTTACTATTTTTTTTGTTTTGATGAGGATTTTTTGAATTCATGACATATTTTTTAGGAAATTGGGGAACATTTTTTTGAAATTTGTGAACATTTTCAGAAATTTCATGTTTTCAAATTTATGAACATTTGTTAAAATTAATGAGTTTTTTAATACTCGGTCATTTTTCGAAATCATGAACATTTCTTATTTTCTGAACCCTTTTTCAAAATGATGGACATTTTTTTGATAGTTTTTGAAATTGGCGAACAGTTTTTGAATCAGCAACTTTTTTATGAGTTCCTGAACAATTTTCAAAATCCACATTTTTTTCAGAAGTGAAAGATTTTTCAAATTCCGAAATATTGTAAAGAAAAAAAAGGAAAAGAGAAACTAAAAGCAAAATGTAAAAAAGGGGGCAGCCGGCCCCGCACATGGGCCAACCAAAAAATGTGGATAGGTGGGTGCCTGGTGCGCTTTTCCTCCCTGTTCAGCGCGTAATAGGAGCTCCCAACAACCATAGCAAACTTTTTCATTCCCTGCCATACCAGTTTTCCTGAGATATCTGGGTTCAAATTTTTTCTCTCACGATGAAGTTATTACATATAGTTTTTTCTTGGTCCTGATATTGTTCACACGTATGGGCGTTAGGGGAGTCTTGTCGCACGTCTCGTATGGTGTGTAAAAGGAACAGCCCACACGCCTACGTGTGTGAGCAAAACAGCTAACGCACACAGCGGTCTATCACCCGCACATTCGGTCTCCGGTCTTCTGCCTCACGACCCGCACATTTGGTCTATCACCCCGCGGTCCCGCGTGCCTCCGCGTGACAGCTGTCATGGTTGCTGAACCGTGGAAACTGTTTGTTTAACTGCAGTTGTCATGTCTGGACAACTACACTTGTCATGGTCGCTCAACTGTAGTCGTCATGTCTGAACAACTGCATTGTCATGTAACACTAAAAAGACATGACAACTGACAGGCGTGCGGATATGTGGACATGCGACGACAATTCCACCCAGTTGCCATGTAACACTGGAAAATACATGACAACTGAGAGGCGTGTAGGCGCGCGACGGCAGTTTCACTCAGTTGTAATGTAACACTAGAAAGACATGACAACTGGCAGCCATACGCGCACGGCAGTTCCACTCAGTTGCCATGTAACACTAGGAAGACATGAGAACCGACAGGCATGCGGCCGTGGCAGTTCCACTCAGTTGCCATGTAACACTGAAAAGACATGACAACTGCCAGACATGCGGGCGTGTGGGCGCGACGCCAGTTCCACCACACATCGGGTTGGCAGCCGTGATTTCTGCGTGCGCGAAACAAGCATGTGGGCAAATTGATAAACGCCCACACACCAGCCCCTTCCTACATGGCACAAAAAAATTGTAAAAAATTGCCAAGATTCGTGCAACCATAAACGGACGGCAATCCATGCGTGCGGGTGTTTTCCCACACGTGTGGGTGTTATCTTTTCGTTTTTTTCTACAATATATTTTATAAACTTTTTAAATGTTTAATGATGATTTACCAACATATATAATACTAGTAAACATTAAATATATATATAAAAATAACAACTTTCCAAATCTAGCCAATTTTGCTCTCACGATACCGGGGTCGCAATGATGATATCAAATCATTCTCCACATCCATGTCA
Organism: Hordeum vulgare subsp. vulgare; assembly: GCF_904849725.1. Lineage (NCBI taxonomy): Eukaryota > Viridiplantae > Streptophyta > Magnoliopsida > Poales > Poaceae > Hordeum > Hordeum vulgare. The sequence goes on from NC_058522.1 coordinate 510,275,165, forward strand.
ATTAAGTACCCAATAAATTCCTACGGATCCTAAGAAAACTGAAAACAGAGAAAGAGTAAGTTCCAGCCGGGCCATTAGGCATCTTAGAACCTACGTGAAGGCATCCACAGTTAAAGACTCGAAACATTAAATCTACACGAAGAGATCCTTGGAGATCTGATCTCTGCGTGTATGGAAATCATTGAATCTACATGGAGAGATCACCTGAGATCTGACCTCTGCAAGTATAGAAAACATTGACTGTGCATGGACGAGTCCAGAGAAGAGAGAGAGAGAATAGGGACGGGGCAAGAATAGATTACTACGAATTAAGGCCGTGATCTTGACCATATTAACCACGGATCTCACGCAATCTTCAAATTTGGCAAGCGAACTTGCATTGCTCCCAGATCATCTCCGGCCTTGCATAAGTGTTTTTGAATGATTGCCTTGTAGTATAAGTAGGCACGCACAGATCCCATCCGAGAACCACCCAACTCGTGTGCCAAGGAAAACCAAAACCAAACGTCCAAACCGCGTCCATGGACGTGGTGCAAGTGGACAATGACAATGAGGAGGTGCAGCCGATCAATGAGGAGCCATCGGCGCCAGCCCTCGAGCTAAACCTCCTCGGCACTCTCGGCGTTGCGGCGAGCGCCGTGGCCGAGGCCGAGAAAGGAAAGGCCATGTCGAGCCAGGGGGCGGGGCCGTCGGTGGCGGCAGCCGGAGGCGGCGAGCAGCGCCGCATGTTCAACTGCAAGTACTGCCCACGCAAGTTCTACACGTCGCAGGCGCTGGGCGGCCACCAGAACGCACACAAGCGCGAGCGCTTCATCACCAAGGGCGTTGCCGCGGGGCGGGGTACCGGCCATGGCGCCCCCCTCGTGCCGCACCACCTCCGCTTCCCCAGCGTCTGGCCCTATTATTCCGCCGCCGGCAGGTCGTTCCTCGGCACGGCGACGCCGTTCTACGGGATGCACATGCACCACAACCGCCCTGGGTGGGGGCCGGTGGCCCAGCCGTCCCTGGCCGGGCTCACCCATCACGCCGGCGCCGACCGCCCGATCTACCGAGCGGAGGCCTACGGCTATGGCTCGTCTCTAAGGGCTCCCATCCCGGCCTTCCCTGACGCCGCGCCCGCGATGACCGCGATACAGTGGGCTGGTGATAGCGGCAGTGTCAACGGTGGCGATCATAGCGTTAGTGAAGTGAAGCCAGAGGAGGAGATCGCCAGCAAGATAGACTTGACTCTCAAGCTCTAGCTAACTCCGTAGTCTTATCATTACAACGCTAGAGCATTAAGCTTCGATCTTGTCCCATCAAGCAAGAACTCTATCATGAAGGGTGAGGAATGAACAGACTTGGCCAAAAGAAGATATAAGCAATGGCCAATAAAATGCATCATATACCCAGCATCATCCTATCATAAGTAGTATGCTACTGAAAGAGTATGTCATAATCATAAGTAGTTACATCTTCCATTTTTACTGTAATAGAGGTCAAGTAGTTGATAGTGCCAGTCTATGTAGTTATCTCTGTTCTCTTCAGGAGATGTATTATGAAAGGTTCATTGATAAGAAAAGAATACTTGATCTTGCCAAGTACGCAGTCAATGTTATGTTATATTGAAAGAAGCAAGTTAAAGAGTAAAGGCTCGACCCTTCAATATAGCGCACTCTTCCAATCCAAATTCATACGAGATTTACGTTCGAAGAATTTTTATGATCTGATAGAAACTTTAAGTGGGTATCAAATAAACAAGAATGAATGGTATCAACTTTTTCTTTTCTATAATAAATCAGCTTCGGTATCTCTTTATTCACCCCCTTCTATAAACCAATAAGTGACTAGCCTCTCGCGTTCACTTTACAAAGCACCCATTGACATGCTTTCAGAACAACCCTAATAAGTTATACCTCAAGTACCACGTGTGAGGGAGTCCGGAACTAAGGGGTCCTTGGACCGCCAGTCTATCTCTATGGGCCGGGAAGGTGGACCGCTCTGTAACTACCCCTGAAATGTCAAACTATAAGACGACACCATGTCCAGGAAGGAAACCTCCGAAGCCTTGGTGTGTGCTCCAAGTCAAGATGATAGAATCAACATATTTATTCCCTGATGGTAACCAGCCATATGTAATCCTAGATACCCCTGGCGTCTATGTAAACACCAGAGGGTTTTAGTTCATAGAGGACACAACCATCACCTAGGGTTTAGTTCATCTGATATCGTGGTAGATCGACTCTGTAATCGTCATACACTCATCAATATAATCAAGCAGGACGTAGGGTTTTACCTCTTCGAGAGGGTCCGAACCTGGGTAAATACTGTCCCTGCGTTTTTCTGTTCCCCGTTGATCGAAGATCCACAGCCCGAGACCCCCTACCCAAGATCCGCCGGTTTTGACAGCGACATTGCTGCTTTCATTGAGAGTTCCGCTGTAGGGTCGCCAAAGGATCGATGGCTCGCCAGATCATCAACAGCGACAGTCGGTGTCAAAACCGGCTAATCTCGGGTAGGGGGAACCGAACTGTGGATCTTGGATTGATGGTTAACAGGAGACAAGGAAGACAATGTTTACCCAGGTTCGGGCCCTCTTGATAGAGGTAAAACCCTACGTCCTACTTTTGTTTATATAGATGGTGGAGTATCGAATACAGAGTTGATCTACCTTGAGATCGTATATCATGATCTAAAGCCCTAGGAGTAATGATCTTAACTTGCCCTACGGACTAAAAGCCTCTAGTTTATATAGATACCAGGGGCACTAGGGTTACACAATGTCGATTGCACCAAGGAGAAAATATGTCGACCATCATCTTGCCTTGGAGTGCACACCAAGTCTTCGAAAGAATCCGTTATGGATACAACATCGTCTAATAAGTTGGCCTTTAGTGATAATCATAGGGCGGCCCATGAGTTCGGCCCATGAGAATAGGTCAGCAGCCCGAGGAACCCTTAGTTGCGGACGCCCTCAGCGACGTGTGCAACAAGGACGTTTTCGTCCGTGGACAGATCTTCGCATTCGTCAATATCGTGTTGCACGCCGATCCACCGGCCACCTTGGCCAGGTGAGAAACCTCACCCGGATCAGGTGATTAGGTTTGGGAACCTAGAGTTCGTCGCTGACTCCCGGGGAGATCTTATTCTAATGAAGGTTTCGACTCCCTTCAAAGAGTTCATGAGTCCCGAAGCCTTAATGATGGGAGTGGACCACGCCGATGGGGCAACCTCCACTCTGGGTTAGGCCTTAGAGCCCGAACTAGTCAATATGCCTGGATCATCTTCGACCGAAGAATGCCGAGGAGCAATTTTATGCGCCCCCAGAACAGCGATACTATGGATCGACCCTGCGCACTCCAAAAGCATGGACTCCGCAAATATCTCGGCATTAAATGAGTTACTCGGCCGGATCCAAGCTATGGGGATAACAAACGGCCAACCCTTGGTCCATGATTAGATTGGGCTTAAATCAGATGACGTGAAAATTTATGTCCCACCTATCATCCACTTGGTCGCCACCATCGAGGACCCGACCAAGGATTCGCTCTCTCCACCGACCGAGCTGAGAATGGTTTACGTTCAGGTTTCCGATCACCGGGATCATTCATCTAGCTCGGAATCCGGACTTCCCTCAAAAAATTTCAGGATCGAACCCCGATTCAATGCACGATGTGGATAATGTACGGTGGTGTCGAGTTAATAATCTGGATCCCAAGCCCAGGACGATCGACTACGCGATGGTACAAGACATGACCACCAAAGCTTCACACTCACATCCTATTGGGACGCAATGTTTTTTCCTACCCCCCGCCCCCAAGTCAAATACTCTCTAAGTAATTCGGGGAAGCCTGATATACGGACCTATCGCTCGTGAAACAACAACACTTCAAAGCTAGATTCCTCCTTACCAAAAACAGGATGGCGGACTGTAGCGTCCAGGAAATCATAACAACCTTCCGACATAACTGCCGTCGCGAAGGAATCCTAAACGCCCTCGCCCATCGCTACGTACAGAAATTCACCGAGTTATCGGCTCTGGTATGCAAATACTACGCCATGGAAATCACTTGGCAGACTCAACAGATGCGCATAAAGTCAATCCATGTCAAGAAGCCGAGAGGAGCTCGTACCCCCACGACGGTTGGTCAAACACGAGCCCGCAAAGGAAAAGAATGAACCCCTTGTAGGATCGAGAACTTTCCTTGAAGAACCGTTGGACAAACCATGCCCCATACACTCCGCCCCGCTGAACACGAACCTGCCTTACAACCTTCAAGCTTGCTGGGTCGTTAGGCAAGTTGCAAAATGCGAAGAGGCCATCCTCAGGGTCCCACCCTCAAGCAGACGCTCACCAACACACTGGATAACAATGTCGAGATCCTAAAAATCTAGGATACGTTACCCTCAAAAATTATAGGAAGAGAGATGTCCGAGAACTCGACCAAATACATCAGGTGGGAGTGATGAATTCATGGACAAACACTCTCATTACCTTTGACGAGACAAACTAGCCAAGAACCCGCCCCGAATGAACACCTGCCTCCCTGGTACTCAACCCCATAGTAAACGGCTTCAGGCTCCCTAAGGTGTTAATGGACGATGACAACAGTTTAAGCCTCATTTATGAGGATAGCCTAGAAAAAATGCAACTCGATATATCTCGCATCGAACAAAGCCACTCCATCTTTTGAGGGAACATCCCCGGAAAAGAGTCACGTTGCACAGGACGAGTTTCTCTTGATGTAGTATTCGACACCCGTGAAATATACATGTCCAAAGGACTTCTCTTCCATATTGTGTCCTTCCGCAGCGGATATCACGCCCTCTTGGGGCGTGACGCTTCACAAGATTTCAGGCCATACCACAGTACAGGTATATGAAGCTTAAATGCGAGGGCCCAATGGCGCGATCACAATTATAAGTGACCCGGATAGAGCTCTCGGGCCAAAAAACAACATCACTCGCCCTCGAGGCACTATCCGAGACTCTCATGGCACATGAATTAACCACACTCCACTCAATGGTAGATAAAGATGATGTCATCCTCAACAAGAGGCCCAATTCCACATCTTTCAAACCAGCAAATGAAATCGTCAAATTTCAGGTGCATCCAACGGACCTGAGCAAAATAGGATCCATTGGTGCTCAGTCGGACCCCGCGGTTGACGAAGCACATCACACATTCTTGCAAGGAATTCGGGACATCTTCGCTTGGAACCCCTGAGATATGCGAGGAATCCCACGCAGACTGGTGGAGTATAGCCCAAACATAATCGCAGGCTTCAAGCCAGTCAAACAGGCGCGACGCTGATTTTCAAAACCCAAGCGTCAAGCCATGAGTGAAGAACTAGCAAAACTACTCAAAGTTGGATTCATCTGAGAAATCAAACACCCCGAGTGTTGGCAAATCTGGCCATGGTGTCAAAGAAAGACAAATCCTGACAGCTGTGTCTCGATTTCAAAGACCTAAGTAAACAATGTCCTATGGATCCCTTTCCCTTACCCCGCATAGACTAGATCATTGACGTCACCGCCATACATGACCTATTGTGCTTCCTCGACGCCTACTTTGGATACCATCAAATCAAAATGAAGGAGTCCGACCAAGCTGCAACCGCGTGCATCACTCCCTACGGGCCATTCTGTTGGAATTATGCCCTAGAGGCAATAATAAATATAGTTATTATTATAATTCCTGTATCAAGATAATCGTTTATTATCCATGCTATAATTGTATTGAATGAAGACTTATATACATGTGTGGATACATAGACAAAACACTGTCCCTAGCAAGCCTCTAGTTGGCTAGCCAGTTGATCAACGATAGTCAGTGTCTTCTGGTTATGAACAAGGTGTTGTTGCTTGATAACTGGATCACGTCATTAGGAGAATCATGTGATGGACTAGACCCAAACTAATAGACGTAGCATGTTGATCGTGTCATTTTATTGCTACTGTTTTCTGTGTGTCAAGTATTTATTCCTATGACCATGAGATCATATAACTCACTAACACTGGAGGAATACTTTGTGCGTATCAAACATCGCAACGTAACTGGGTGACTATAAAGATGCTCTACAGGTATCTCCGAAGGTGTTCGTTGAGTTAGTATGGATCGAGACTGGGATTTGTCACTCCGTGTGACGGAGAGGTATCTCGGGGCCCACTCGGTAATACAACATCACACACAAGCCTTGCAAGCAATGTGACTTAGTGTAAGTTGCGGGATCTTGTATTACGGAACGAGTAAAGAGACTTGCCGGTAAACGAGATTGAAATAGGTATGCGGATACTGACGATCGAATCTCGGGCAAGTAACATACCGAAGGACAAAGGGAATGACATACGGGATTATATGAATCCTTGGCACTAAGGTTCAAACGATAAGATCTTCGTAGAATATGTAGGATCCAATATGGGCATCCAGGTCCCGCTATTGGATATTGATCGAGGAGTCTCTCGGGTCATGTCTACATAGTTCTCGAACCCGTAGGGTCTGCACACTTAAGGTTCGACGTTGTTTTATGCGTATTTGAGTTATATGGTTGGTTACCGAATGTTGTTCGGAGTCCCGGATGAGATCACGGACGTCACGAGGGTTTCCGGAATGGTCCGGAAACGAAGATTGATATATAGGATTACCTCATTTGATTACCGGAAGGTTTTCGGAGTTACCGGGAATGTACCGAGAATGACGAATGGGTTTCGGGAGTTCACCGGGGGGGGGGGGGGGGGCAACCCACCCCGGGGAAGCCCATAGGCATTGGGGGTGCCGCACCAGCCCTTAGTGGGCTGGTGGGACAGTCCAAAGGAGCCCTATGCGCATTGGAAGAAAAATCAAAGAAAAAAAATAAGGAGGTGGGAAAGGGAAGAAGGACTCCACCTTCCAAACCAAGTAGGACTCGGTTTGGGGGGGGGGGACCTTCCCCCCTTGGCTCGGCCGACCCCTTGGGAGTCCTTGGACCCCAAGGCAAGGCTCCCCCCTCTCCCTCCTATATGTAGTGGGGTTTTGGGGCTGATTTGAGACAACTTTGCCACGGCAGCCCGACCACATATCTCCACGGTTTTACCTCTAGATCGCGTTTCTGCGGAGCTCGGGCGGAGCCCTGCTGAGATGAGATCATCACCAACCTCCGGAGCACCGTCACGCTGCCGGAGAACTCTTCTACCTCTCCGTCTCTCTTGCTGGATCAAGAAGGCCGAGATCATCGTCGAGCTGTACGTGTGCTGAACGCGGAGGTGCCGTCCGTTCGGCACTAGATCGTGGGACTGATCGCGGGATAGTTCGCGGGGCGGATCGAGGGACGTGAGGACGTTCCACTACATCAACCGCGTTCACTAACGCTTCTGCTGTACGGTCTACAAGGGTGCGTAGATCACACATCCCCTCTCGTAGATGGACATCACCATGATAGGTCTTCGTGCGCGTAGGAAATTTTTTGTTTCCCATGCGACGTTCCCGAATAGTGGCATCATGAGCTAGGTTCATGCGTAGATGTCTTCTCGAGTAGAACACAAACGTTTTTGTGGGCGGTGATGTGCGTTTTTCTGCCCTCCTTAGTCTTTTCTTGATTCCGCGGTATTGTTGGATCGAAGCGGCTCGGACCGACATTACTCGTACGCTTACGAGAGACTGGTTTCATCGCTACGATTAACTCCGTTGCTCAAAGATGACTCGCGGGTGTCAGTTTCTCCAACTTTAGTTGAATCGGAATTGACCGAGGAGGTCCTTGGATGAGGTTAAATAGAAACTCATATATCTCCGTTGTGGTGTTTGCGTAAGTAAGATGCGATCCTACTAGATACCCATGGTCACCACGTAAAACATGCAACAACAAAATTAGAGGACGTCTAACTTGTTTTTGCAGGGTATGCTTGTGATGTGATATGGCCAACGATGTGATGTGATATATTGGATGTATGAGATGATCATGTTGTAATAGATAATATCGACTTGCACGTCGATGGTACGACAACAGGCAGGAGCCATAGGATTGTCTTTATAACTAACGTTTGTGCTTGCAGATGCGTTTACTATTTTGCTAGGATGTAGCTTTAGTAGTAATAGCATGAGTAGCACGACAACCCCGATGGCGACACATTGATGGAGATCATGGTGTGGCACCGGTGACAAGAAGATCGTGTCGGTGCTTTGGTGATGGAGATCAAGGAGCACGTGATGATGGCCATATCATGTCACTTATGAATTGCATGTGATGTTAATCCTTTTATGCACCTTGTTTTGCTTAGAACGACGGTAGCATTATGAGGTGATCTCTCACTAAAATTTCAAGACGAAATTGTGTTCTCCCCGACTGTGCACCGTTGCCACAGTTCGTCGTTTCGAGACACCACGTGATGATCGGGTGTGATAGACTCAACGTTCACATACAACGGGTGCAAAACAGTTGCGCACGCGGAACACTCGGGTTAAGCTTGACGAGCCTAGCATGTGCAGACATGGCCTCGGAACACATGAGACCGAAAGGTCGATCATGAATCATATAGATGATATGATTAGCATAGGGATGCTTACCACTGAAACTATACTCAACTCACGTGATGATCGGACTTGAGCTAGTGTAAGTGGATCATGAACCACTCAAATGACTAGAGAGATGTACTTTTTGAGTGGGAGTTTAGCGAGTAATTTGATTAAGTTAAACTCTAATTATCTTGAACATAGTCTAAGTCCACTTTGAATATATTTGTGTTGTAGATCATGGCTCACGCGACAGTCACCCTGAATTTTAATACGTTCCTAGAGAAAGCTAAGTTGAAAGATGATGGAAGCAACTTTGTAGACTAGGCTCGTAATCTTAAGCTAATCTTACAAGCTGGGAAGAAGGATTATGTCCTTAATGCTGCGCTAGGAGATGAACCACCCGCTACGGCTGATCAGGATGTTAAGAACGCTTGGTTAGCACGTAAGGAGGACTACTCAGTAGTTCAATGTGCAGTCTTGTATGACTTAGGACCGGGACTTCAACGTCGCTTTGAGCGTCATGGAGCATTTGAGATGTTCCAAGAGTTGAAGTTTATCTTTCAGAAGAACGCCCGGATCGAGAGGTATGAGACCTCCGATAAATTCTATGCTTGCAAGATGGAGGAAAACTCGTGTGTCAGTGAACATGTGCTCAAAATGTATGGGTACTCAAACCGTCTAGCTGAGCTGGGGATTGAACTCCCGCAAGAAGCTATCACTGACAGAATCCTTCAATCACTGCCGCCAAGCTATAAAGGCTTTGTGTTGAACTACAACATGCAAGGGATGAACAAGTCTCCCGACGAGTTGTTTGCGATGCTGAAAGTCGCAGAGTCTGAACTCCGTAAAGAGCATCAAGTGTTGATGGTGAATAAGACCACTAGTTTCAAGAGAAACGACAAAGGCAAGAAGGGTAATTCAAAGAAGAGCGGCAAGCCTGTTGCCAATCCGACGAAGAAACCCAAAGCTGGACCTAAGCCTGAAACAGAGTGTTACTATTGCAAGGGTATGGGTCACTGGAAGCGCAATTGCCCCAAGTATCTGGCTGATAAGAAGGCGGCCAAAGAAAAATCAGGTATATTTGATATACATGTTATTGATGTGTACTTAACCGGCTCTCGTAGTAGTGTCTGGGTATTCGATACCGGTTCTGTTGCTCATATTTGCAACTCGAAACAGGAACTGCGGAATAGACGAAGGCTGGCGAAAGATGAAGTGACGATGCGCGTAGGAAATGGTTCCAAGGTTGATGCAATCGCCGTCGGCACAGTTTCACTTCAGTTACCATCAGGATTAGTTATGAACTTAAATCATTGTTATTTAGTGCCTGCGTTGAGCATGAACATTATATCTGGATCTTGTTTATTGCGAGACGGTTACTCTTTTAAGTCAGAGAATAATGGTTGTTCTATTTCTATGAGTAACATCTTTTATGGTCATGCACCCAATGTGAGAGGATTGTTCATATTGAATCTTGATAGTGATACACACATACATAACATTGAGACCAAAAGAGTTAGAGTTAACAATGATAGCGCCATATTTTTGTGGCACTGCCGCTTAGGTCATATTGGTGTAAAGCGCATGAAGAAACTCCATGCCGATGGACTTTTGGAGTCACTTGACTTTGATTCACTTGACACGTGCGAACCATGCCTCATGGGCAAGATGACTAAAACTCCGTTCTCCGGAACAATGGAGCGTGCAAGTGACTTGTTGGAAATCATACATACCGATGTGTGTGGTCCGATGAGCGTAGAAGCACGCGGCGGATATCGTTATTTTCTCACCTTCACTGACGATTTGAGTAGATATGGTTATGTCTACTTAATGAAGCACAAGTCTGAAACATTTGAAAAGTTCAAGCAATTTCAGAGTGAAGTTGAAAATCATCGTAACAAGAAGATCAAGTTCCTACGGTCTGATCGTGGGGGTGAATATCTAAGTTTCGAGTTTGGTGCTCACTTAAGACAATGTGGAATTGTTTCACAGTTAACACCGCCTGGAACACCACAGCGTAATGGTGTGTCCGAACATTGTAATCGTACTTTATTAGAGATGGTGCGATCTATGATGTCTCTTACCGATTTGCCATTATCATTTTGGGGTTATGCATTAGAAACAGCTGCATTCACTTTAAATAGGGCACCATCAAAATTCGTTGAGACGACACCATACGAACTGTGGTATGGCAAAAGGCCAAAGTTGTCGTTTCTTAAAGTTTGGGGATGTGATGCTTATGTCAAAAATCTTCAGCCTGAAAAGCTGGAACCCGAAGCGGAAAAGTGCATCTTCATAGGTTACCCAAAAGAGACAGTTGGGTACACCTTCTATCTCAAATCCGAGGGCAAAGTGTTTGTTGCTAAAAACGGAGATTTTCTCGAGAAGGAATTTCTCTCGAGAAAATTGAGTGGGAGGAAGATAGAACTTGACGAGGTTGTCGAACCTCTCATCCCTCTGGATGGTGGCGCAGGCCAAGGGTAAACCTCTGTCGTTGCGACGCCGGTTGAGGAGGAAGTTAATGATGACGATCATGAAACTCCGGTTCAAGTTTCTGTCAAACCACGCAGCTCGACGAGACCACGTGCTGCTCCAGAGTGGTATGGTAATCCCGTCTTGTCAATCATGTTGTTAGAGAACAATGAACCTGCAAATTATGAAGAAGCAATGGTGGGCCCAGATTCCAACAAATGGCTAGAGGCCATGAAGTCCGAGATAGGATCCATGTATGAAAACAAAGTGTGGACTTTGGAAGTACTACCTGAGGGCCGCAAGGCTATTCAGAACAAATGGATCTTTAAAAAGAAGACGGACGCTGACGGCAATGTGACCGTTTATAAAGCTCAACTTGTGGCAAAGGGTTTTTTACAAGTTCAAGGAGTTGACTACGATGAGACATTCTCACCCGTAGCGATGCTTAAGTCTGTCAGAATCATGTTAGCAATAGCTGCATTTTTCGATTATGAAATCTAGCAAATGGATGTCAAAACGGCGTTCCTTAACGGTTTCCTTAAGGAAGAGTTGTATATGATGCAACCCGAAGGTTTTGTCGATCCTAAGAATGCTAACAAGGTGTGCAAGCTCCAGCGATCCATTTATGGACTGGTGCAAGCATCTCGGAGTTGGAACAAACGCTTTGATGAGGTGATCAAGGCATTTGGGTTTATACAAGTGGTTGGAGAATCTTGTATTTACAAGAAAATGAGTGGGAGCTCTGTGGCGTTTCTAATATTATATGTGGATGAAATATTGCTGATTGGAAACAACGTAGAGTTTTTGGAGAGCATAAAGGATCTGAATAAAAGTTTATCTATGAAGGACCTAGGAGAAGCTGCTTAGATTCTAGGCATTAAGATCTACAGGGATAGATCAAAACGCCTGATAGGACTTTCACAAAGCACATACCTTGATAAAGTTTTGAAGAGGTTCAAAATGGAACAGTCCAAGAAAGGGTTCTTGCCAGTTTTACAAGGTACGAGATTGAGTAAGACTCAGTGCCCAGCAACTGATGAGGATAGAGAGCATATGCGCTCCGTCCCCTATGCTTCAGCCATAGGTTCTATCATGTATGCAATGTTGTGCACTAGACCGGACGTTAGCCTGGCCATAAGTATGGCAGGTAGGTTCCAGAGTAATCCAGGAGTGGATCACTGGACGGCGGTCAAGAATATCCTGAAGTACCTGAAAAGGACTAAGGAGATGTTTCTCGTGTATGGAGGTGATGAAGAGCTCGCCGTAAAAGGTTACGTCGATGCAAGCTTTGACACAGATCCGGACGATTCTAAGTCGCAAACCGGATACGTATTTATTCTTAATGGGGGTGCGGTAAGCTAGTGCAGTTCCAAGCAGAGCGTCGTAGCAGATTCTACATGTCAAGCGGAGTACATGGCTGCCTCGGAGGCGGCTAAGGAGGGTGTCTGGATGAAGCAGTTCATGACGGATCTTGGAGTGGTGCCAAGCGCACTGAATCCAATAACCTTGTTCTGTGACAACACGGGTGCCATTGCCCTAGCAAAGGAACCACGGTTTCACAAGAAGACCAGACACATCAAACGACGCTTCAACCTCATCCGTGACTACGTCGAAGGGGAGGACGTAAATATATGCAAAGTGCACACGGATCTGAATGTAGCAGACCCGCTGACTAAACCTCTTCCACGGGCAAAGCATGATCAACACCAGAACTGTATGGGTGTTAGATTTATTACAATGTAATTCACATGATGATGTGAGGGCTAGATTATTGACTCTAGTGCAAGTGGGAGACTGTTGGAATTATGCCCTAGAGGCAATAATAAATATAGTAATTATTATAATTCCTGTATCAAGATAATCGTTTATTATCCATGCTATAATTGTATTGAATGAAGACTTATATACATGTGTGGATACATAGACAAAACACTGTCCCTAGCAAGCCTCTAGTTGGCTAGCCAGTTGATCAACGATAGTCAGTGTCTTCTGATTATGAACAAGGTGTTGTTGCTTGATAACTGGATCACGTCATTAGGAGAATCACGTGATGGACTAGACCCAAACTAATAGACGTAGCATGTTGATCGTGTCATTTTATTGCTACTGTTTTCTGCGTGTCAAGTATTTATTCCTATGACCATGAGATCATATAACTCACTAACACCGGAAGAATACATTGTGTGTATCAAACGTCGCAACGTAACTGGGTGACTATAAAGATGCTCTACAGGTATCTCCGAAGGTGTTCGTTGAGTTAGTATGGATCGAGACTGGGATTTGTCACTCCGTGTGACAGAGAGGTATCTCGGGGCCCACTCGGTAATACAACATCACACACAAGCCTTGCAAGCAATGTGACTTAGTGTAAGTTGCGGGATCTTGTATTACGGAACGAGTAAAGAGACTTGCCGGTAAACGAGATTGAAATAGGTATGCGGATACTGACGATCGAATCTCGGGCAAGTAACATACCGAAGGACAAAGGGAATGACATACGGGATTATATGAATCCTTGGCACTGAGGTTCAAACGATAAGATCTTCGTAGAATATGTAGGATCCAATATGGGCATCCAAGTCCCGCTATTGGATATTGATCGAGGAGTCTCTCGGGTCATGTCTACATAGTTCTCGAACCCGTAGGGTCTGCACACTTAAGGTTCGACGTTGTTTTATGCGTATTTGAGTTATATGGTTGGTTACTGAATGTTGTTCGGAGTCCCGGATGAGATCACGGACGTCACGAGGATTTCCAGAATGGTACGGAAATGAAGATTGATATATAGCATGACCTCATTTGATTACCGGAAGGTTTTCGGAGTTACCGGGAATGACGAATGGGTTCCGGGAGTTCACCGGGGGGGGGGGGGGCAACCCACCCCGAGGAAGCCCATAGGCATTGGGGGTGCCACACCAGCCCTTAGTGGGCTGGTGGGACATCCCAAAGGAGCCCTATGCGCATTGGAAGAAAAATCAAAGAGAAAAAAAAGAAGGAGGTGGGAAAGGGAAGAAGGACTCCACCTTCCAAACCAAGTAGGACTCGGTTTGGGGGGGGGGAGACCTTCCTCCCTTGGCTCGGCCGACCCCTTGGGAGTCCTTGGACCCCAAGGCAAGGCTCCCCCCTCTCCCTCCTATATATAGTGGGGTTTTGGGGCTGATTTGAGACAACTTTGCCATGGCAGCCCGACCACATATCTCCACGGTTTTACCTCTAGATCGCGTTTCTGCAGAGCTCGGGCGGAGCCCTGCTGAGACGAGATCATCACCAACCTCCGGAGCGCCGTCACGCTGCTGGAGAACTCTTCGACCTCTCCGTCTCTCTTGCTGGATCAAGAAGGCCGAGATCATCGTCGAGCTGTACGTGTGCTGAATGCGGAGGTGCCGTCCGTTCGGCACTAGATCGTGGGACTGATCGCGGGATAGTTCGCGGGGCGGATCGAGGGACGTGAGGACGTTCCACTACATCAACCGTGTTCACTAACGCTTCTGTTGTACGGTCTACAAGGGTACGTAGATCACACATCCCCTCTCGTAGATGGACATCACCATGATAGGTCTTCATGCGCGTAGGAAATTTTTTGTTTCCCATGCGACGTTCCCCAACACATTCTGCTTCAACACAATGCCCTCCGGGTCAAAAAATAGAGGCACAACATACTGGCGCATGATTGAGACATGCCTAGAAAATCAAATCGAGAAAATTGACGAGGCATATGTGGATGACGTGGTCATTAAGACCAAATACGTCAGCCAACTGGTGGACGACTTCCAACACACTTTTGATAATCTACGGGCTTACGACATACGTCTCATTCCAGACAAATGTGTCTTCGGAGTTCCCGTGGGTGAACTTCGAAGACTTATTGTATCCCATAGAGGAATAGAGGCCAATCCGTCTAAAATCCGAGCCCTATCCCAACTAGCGATCCCTACGAAATTGAAGCACGTTCAAACACTGGTGGGTTGTGTGGCGGCTTTGAGCCGCTTTATCTCCTGTCATGGTGAAAAGGCACTTCAGCTCTACACACTGCTCAAACGGACGAAAAACTTTGAGTGGACCGACGAAGCAACAGTTGCATTGAAAGAAATTAAGGCATTATTGGCTAGCTATCCTATACTAGCAGCACCCGACATAGGTTAACCATTGTTGTTATACATCTCGGCCACAAATGAAGTGGTTAGTGCGGTTCTCGTTGTCGAACGAGAAGCTGAGGGTCACAAGTTCCGGGTGTAGAAGCTAGTCTACTACGCGTTAGAAGTGCTTACCCCGTGCAAATCTAGGTATCTGCATTACCAGAAGATAGCCTATTTAGTTTTCAAGGCATCCCGAAAGCTCCGACACTGCTTTTAAGAATGTTCGGTTACAGTGGCATCCGAAGTACCCTTGAATGATATCATTAACAACAGGGGTGCCACTGGCCGCATAGTCGGATGGGCCATTGAGCTCCTCCCTTTCGCCCAGAGAGTACATTACATACTTCCATTGGACAATGTACTTTGACAGATCCAATACGCTTGCCGGATCGGGGTATGGTGTTATAGTTACATCCCCCGCTGGCGACAAAATTCGGTACATACTAGAGATCATGTACACTGATTCCAATAATGCGGCCGAATACGAGTCTTTGTTGGAGGACTTCAAATTTCAATATCAATGGGCATACAACGGCTCGAGGTACATGGGGATTCTAATCTTGCCATCTCCCAAATCAATGGCGAATTCGACGCCAAAAACCCAAAGATGACAGCATATAGAAACACCGTCCTAAAAATATCCACCATTGCTGCCTGGTCGGCAGGACCCTTCCATTTGTAGAGGGTTGTGTCGCTTATGCCATTATAACGCCATAAGGGATGCATTATTTGTTGTAGAGGTTGGACACATCAAGAAATAGGAGTGGCCATCATGTCAATGATAGTTAACTTATTCTGAGCTAACAACCTCGCCTTGGTGGCCAGACGCTTCACTTCAGCGCTCTCCTCTTGGGAAGGGCTTTTCGGACGCGAGTTAAACGTTTATTCAAAGGAGAGCTTGAGTATTCGGGTAGGCCCCTCCCAGCTGGATCGAATAGGGGGACGTCCTCAATATAGAACCACTATGAGGCCCACTCTTCAGAATCCTTCTTTGGGGTCCTAATACGGTACCCCATCCCGGCTATGCGCCACTCTTCGGCTCCGCCAACTTTAAAAATAGTCCCTCCTCGGGTGTGGGGGACGAGGTAGAAAATTTTCTCCATAATTCGAAATGGGCTTCGCAGCCCAAGAACATCTTGCAAAGGGCGACATAGCCCGAGATATGGAGAATGGATCCAGGAGTAAGATGATGAAGCTGGATCCTGTAAAACTCTAGCAGATCCCTCAGGAAGGGGTGAATGGTGAAGCCAAAACCTCGTAACACGAAGGGGACGAAACATACCCTCTCCTCCTTGCATGGAGTAGGGAAGTTCACTGCAAAGGCCTCACCATTCACGGAAGTTCATCTGGGGCAAGTGGACGTTAGATCTGAAGAAGGAAGGTAACCTTGCGCTTCAAGGCCGCCCAATTGCGGACGAGAGACTCAACAGCTCGCCCAGGCACCTGGGAGGGGACCATGAGGGTGTGAGGAGGAGCTTGAAACGCTTGCCATGTCTCCGGGCTACCTGTTTTGTTTCTCTCGGTGGTTGGGGAATAGGATGTGTTGTTCATGGCACGCCCAAACTTTTTAATAGGCTTTTTCCTCTGACACTCGAGGGGCACTTCTGTAAAAGACTAACGGACCATCCGCCTCCCATCGACACACGGGAATCTAGGGGTGTCATTAATTTTGCGCAAGAAAGTCAATATTGTGGGCCCCATGACGGTTCAAAAATTAGGAACATGGTGGTGGCCGAATTGACGTCGGCCGAATTGACGTCAGCCGGACATAGATGGGGAGAAGAACTCGCCCCGCAAGCCGAAGACTTTGAGCGCGTGATGCTGCTGGGTATCACGACCTCGGTATTGGAGGCTAGTTCAAGGGCTACCGAGGGAGTCCAGGACTAAGGGGTCCTCGGGCCACTTGTCTATCTCTATGGGCCGGACAGGTGGGCTGCTCTCTAACTACCACCGAAGGGTCGAACTATAAGATGACGCCACGTTCAGGAATGAAACATTCGAAGCCTTGGTGTGCTCCAAGTTAAGATGATAGAACCCGCATGTTTATTTCCGAATGGTAACCGACCATATGTAATCCTAGGTATCCCTGGTGTCTATATAAACACGAGAGGGTTTTAGTTCGTAGAGGACAGAACTGTCATCTAGGGTTTAGTTCATCTAATCTCGTGGTAGATCGACACTGTAATCGGCATACACTCATCAATATAATCAATCATGACGTATGGTTTTACCTCTTCGAGAGGGCCTAAACCTAGGTAAATATTGTCCCTGCATTATCCTGTTCCCCGTTGATCCAAGATCTACAGCTCGGGATCCCCTACCCGAGATGCGCCAATTTTGACACCGATAACTTGTACATAGAACACCACTCCCAACGCAAAGCGCCTTTATTTTCGTATTGAACTCCGCGAGGAAGAGAAGTTAGATCGTAGCCTTGTCAAAAAACCTTCTTTCTCGTTTTTTGTCATTGACATGTTGGACAATTAATTCCACCATAGGCGTGGTAGATCACTAGCATGAAGCCACACGTCTATGATTTGTCACAATGGTAAATGCTATCATTCTTTTAATTAGTTGTTAATAGAATAAGTTAATTCCATTCTTTCTTAATGGTGTTAATGCATGGTCAGTTAGCTGGTCATATTTTGAGTTGGAGATGGTGTGTGACGTACGCTCGGTGGTCATGTTTGCACGCGGGCGAAGAGCACATTGTTCTTCAGCGACAGCGAGCTCCTACTCCAGCGGGAGGCTCTCTACCCGATCGATCCTGTCAAGGGAATTTGATGATGATTTGACCATGAGTAATGATTCTTTATTGGATTCTTGTGGTTTTGACCCCTACTAGATAATTAATTCTCCTCCATGCATTTGTGATGGGACATATAATTCTAGCCAGGATAGGCGTATTAAATCTCGTAGGCAGAGGAGGAATACTATTCCTTACTGTCCTAACTCTCGCGCTAGTATGGTTATATGTGATTCCCATATTGGACAAATTTCAATTGTTGATGTTGGTAAGGGAAATAATGTGTCTAATTCCCCTGCTTTGGGAGAAATTGGTGCCAATGAATTTTTCTTTTGGAAAAGACAGTGTTCTTAGCAGTAAATTTGGTATGCATACGCTGCAATTAGACCCCTATCATGGAATTCCACCATTTTAGATGGAAGGAAACTGAAAAAATGAGTTGGCAAATTTTTCCGATAGAGGAGGGGATAGTAGCAACGTTTTTAGGGATAGATTTGGAAAAGATTTAGACCCTTCATTGGAAAGCAAAGTGGTCCTTGCTTTGATTTTGCTTTAGAGAAGGCCACTAGGCTGGTGGTGGGAGGGGACAATTGTAGTTGCCGAATTGAGTCTAGATGGGAGAGAGAGAGGCGAGTTCTTGCGAGAGAGAGAGAGAGAGAGGTTTTTGCGCTGGGAAGCTACTAGCCTTTTCTGTTCTATTGATCTCGCTAGTTATTCTGAAACTTCAAAGCTACTTAGCTACATGCCCTGATCAGCCTGCTGCCGATCCGATTCTATCGCGCCATCCCACGACGACCAGATCACCAGCTCGCCACGCTGACCAGGGCTCTAACAGAAAAACCAGAAACTGAGGTGAGGGTGGTTGATCGTGTGCGCACACACTCCCCTCTCCTCCTACTTGCGCGCTGCCTGAACCCACCACAGTTGCGGGCATGCAGGCGTTTATTAACAGAAAACATCCTATGCTAGTTGGGTGGAGCTTAGGCTAACAAATCTCCCCCTTAAGCTCCATCTTGCTTGCTAATCCCCCCGACTCCCAGTCTCCGACGCATCTCCACATGTCGTATCCGACCGTGTGACTTTGTCAGTAAGTCTGCCAGTTGATCAGCCGTCCCAACATGTTTCAGCTCCAGCTCCCCATCCTCCACGCATTCACATATGAAGTGAAATTTAACATCGATGTGCTTGCTTCTGTCATGGTGTATGGGGTTCTTTGCCAGTGCTATCGCCGATTTGTTGTCCACCAACAACTTGAACCTGGTGGGTGTCTCTCCCTTCATCTCAGCAAGCAATCGGCTCAGCCAGAGGCTTTGGCAGGTCGCCGCCGCAGCTGCAACATATTCAACTTCACAGGAGCCGATTGCAACGACCTTCTGCTTCTCGGATGTCCACGAGATCGGATTCCCACCGAAGAAGAATACCTGCCCAGAAGTGCTCTTCCTGTCGCTCACGTCGCCGGCATGATCACTGTCACTGTATCCAACCAGTTTGTCAGCTCCCCCTCGAACGTAGCAGCACCCATAGTTCAGAGTACTGCGCACGTATCTGAGTATTTGCTTGACTGCTGTCCAGTGTGTCAGTGTCGGCTTCTCCATGAACCTGCTTACAATTCCCACTGGATAGGTAATGTCGGGTCTGGTGTGAGTGAGATACCTCAAGCTCCCAATAACGCTGCGATACAAGGACGGATCGACAGGTTTTGCATCATCTTCCTTCCTTAGCTTGTGCCTGCATTCCATTGGAATCTTACACCCATGACACCATGACATGCCAGCAACCTCGAGAATTTTCTCTGCGTAGTTCCTCTGACAAAGTGTGATTGAGCCTTCTGATTGTGTCACCTCGATCCCCAGATAGTAACTGAGCAATCTGAGGTCGCTCATTTTGATAAAACTGTTGCATCTGTTGCTTGAACTCGATGATATGTGCCTTGTCAGTGCCGGTGAAGATCAGGTCATCCACATATACCCCCACCAGGTAGGATTGGGCATCCCCTCTGCGGTAGACAGCGTCTTCCAGTGGGCTGCGAGTGAATCCGAGCACACTCAGTGTTTCATCAAGCTTGGCATACCAGGATCTCGGTGCCTGACGCAGCCCATAGAGCGCCTTGCTGAGCTTCAGCACCTTGTTCTCCATCCCATCGATCGTGTATCCGGGTGGCTGAGCGACATAGACTTCCTCTGTGAGATCTCCATTGAGGAACACCGATTTGACGTCCATATGATGCACCTCCCAGCCGGAGCGCGCCGCAAGTGCGAGGAAGAGCCTGACAGTCTCCATCTTGGCCACGGGCGCGAACACTTCCTCGAAGTCCACGCCTTCCCACTGCGCGTAGCCCTTTGCGACGAGATGCGCCTTGTACTTGAGGATCTTGCCGTTAGGGTCTCGCTTCACCTTGTAGACCCATTTGAGCCCAATTGCCTTCTGTCCATGCAGGAGAGCAGCAAGCTCACATGTGGCGTTCTCGGCGATGGAGTCTATCTCCGTGTCCATGGCCCCCTTCCATGCAGGATCCGATAGTGCTTCGACTATGGTGGTTGGTTCTTCTGCACTGAGCAGGCAGTTCTCCATGGTCTCGCGTATGGCGTGTCCCTCTGTTTCATCTAGGACATGATACGTCTCCACCGTATCTACTTTTCCAAACTCTTTTGCCCTTGTTTTAGACTCTAATTTGCATGATTTGAATGGAACTAACCCGGACTAACGCTGTTTTCAGTAGAATTGCCATGGTGTTGTTTTTCCATAGAAATAAAAGTTCTCGGAATGACCTGGAAATTTACGAGGATTTTTGTGTGGAATGTATAAAAAATACTGGTGCAAGAATCAATCGGAGGGGTGGAGCGAGGAGCCCACAAGCCCACCAGGCGCGACCCCCCGGCCGCGCCTAGCAGGCTTGTGGGGCCCTCGAAGCTCCAACGCCTCCAACTCCAGCTCTATTTAGTCCCTTTTGTCCGGAAAAAAAAAATCAAGGAGAAGAGTTCATCGCGTTTTACGATACGTAGGCGCTGCCACCTCCTGTTCTTCCTCTGGAGGGCAGGTCTGGAGTCTGTTCTGGGCTCCGGAGAGGGGAGATCATCGGCATCGTCATCACCAACCTTCCTTCATCGCCAATTCCACGATGCTCTTCACCGTTCGTGAGTAATCTCATCGTAGGCTTGCTGGACGGTGATGGGTTGGATGAGATCTATCATGTAGTCGAGTTAGTTTTGATGGGGATTGATCCCTAGTATCCACTATGTTCTGAGATTGATGTTGCTACTACTTTGCTATGCTTAATGCTTGTCACTATGGCCCGAGTGCCATGATTTCAGATCTGAACCTATTATGTTTTCATCAATATATGTGTGTTCTTGATCCTATCTTGCAAGTTGTAGTCACCTACTATGTGTTATGACCCGGCAACCCCGGAGTGACAATAGCCGAAACCACTCCCGGAGATGACCATAGTATGAGGAGTTCATGTATTTACTAAGTGCTAATGCTTTGTTCCGGTTCTCTATTAAAAGGAGAACCTTAATATCCCGTAGTTTCCATTAGGACCCCACTGCCACGGGAGGAATGGACAAAAGATGTCATGCAAGTTCTTTTCCCTAAGCACGTATGACTATATACGGAATACATGCCTACATTATATTGACGAACTGGAGCTAGTTACTTATCTCTCCGTGTTATAATGGTTGCATGATTAATATCATCCGGCATAATTATCCATCACCGATCCAATGCCTACGAGTTTTTCCTACTGGTCCTTGCTACGTTACTTTGCTGCTACTGCTGTCACTGCTGCTACTGTTACTCTGTCACTACTGCTGTCACTGCTGTTACTGTTTCTCTGCCGGTACTGCTGTCACTACTGCTACTGTTGCTACTGTTGCTATCACACTACTTTGCTACAGATACTTTGCTGCAGATACTAAGTCTTTCACGTGTGGTTGAATTGACAACTCAACTGCTAATACTTGAGAATATTCTTTGGCTTCCCCTTGTGTCGAATCAACAAATTTGGGTTGAATACTCTACCCTCAAAAACTGTTGCGATCCCGTATACTTGTGGGTTATCAAGACTGTTTTCTGGCGCCGTTGCCGGGGAGGCATAGCTATATTCTCCGAGTCACTTGGGATTTACGTCTGCTGATTACTATGAGGAATCTGAGAGATCCAAAAACTAAAGTCTTGCCCTCAACTACGAGGACACGTAAGGAACTACCATCTAGCTGTGCACTTGATTCACCTTCAGTTATGAGTAAGTTTGTGACACCACCTCCTGCTAGAAATTTTGATATGTCGCGTGTGCTTGATGATGCTACTTCTGCTATCCATGATACTTGTGATGATGCTATGCTTGATACTGCTTTGCCACTAGGTGCATTCCTTGATGCACAAATTGCTAGAGTTGCTGCTAGATGTGATGATACTTCTGAAACTACTGAGATTATTGAAGTAGAACCTCCTAGTTTGCCTGTTAGAACTAGCTATCCTAGATATGAATTGCCTGATATGCTTGAGGGTTATGTTATGGAGGGAGAGATAGCTGAGGACTTTCTTGCTTGTAAGGATATCTATGATGTTGAGAAATTACTGCGCAAGTGGAAAGAAAAATCTTTGAACGCTAGGATGAAATACGACCCGAAGTTTGCCACTTCGCCTATCTTTGTGACCTATAAGGATTATGAATTCTCCGTCGACCCTGAGTTAATCACTCTGGTCGAATCTGATCCTTTTTACGGTTATGAGTCTGAAACGGTTGTAGCACATCTTACTAAGCTGCACGATATAGCCACCCTATTCACGAGTGAGGAAAAGATCCGCCACTACTATATCCTTAAGTTGTTTCCTTTCTCGCTAAAGGATGATGCTAAGACCTGGTTCACTTCTCTTGATCCTGGTTGTGTGCGTAGCCCCCAGGATATGATCTACTACTTCTCTGAGAAATATTTCCCTCCCATAAGAAGCAAGCTGCCTTGCAGGAAATATACAACTTTGCGCAAGTTGAAGAAGAGAGTCTCCCACAAACTTGGGGGAGGCTCGTCTCACTAGTAGAAAAAGGGGCTTCCATCCCAGCTCAATTTACACATTAGTCCCGGTTCGAACGGCAAGGGCGCCAGTCGGTCATTAGTCCCGGTTCAAAAGGGACCTTTAGTCCCAGTTCGTGTCTCGAACCGGGACTAAAGGGTTTGGAGGCTTTAGTCCTGGTTCATGTCTTGAACTGGGACTAAAGGGTAGACCTTTAGTCCCGGTTCGAGACACGAACCGGGACTAAAGGGGTTTTGTATTTTTATTTTTTCCTGTTTTTAAATTTTATTTCTGTTTGTAGTTTCTGTTCTAAATTGCTTATATCTTTTAGGATATTTAATTTTTTTTGAGTGATTCTTTTTTGCATTAGATTCAAAATTTTGTCTAGTTTCTGTTTGTGCAATTAGTTTTTAAATTTGAATGGTTTAAATTTGAATTTGTTCAAATTTGCTTCAAACCCAAATTGTGAATAACTTGAGTTTACAAATAGTTTTTAATTTAATTCTTTTTCCCCAGTCATCTGTTAGATTGTTATCATAGTAAGATTTATTTGGTTATTTTTAGAATAATTTAAATTTGGATTTTAATTAAAACAATATTGTTTTGCTTATATAGTTGTTTTAGTCATTTAATTGTTTTTTTTTTTAGTTAGTACTTTTTGTAGATTTTAACATGTTATATATGGTGCATATTGGATGCATAAAAAGTCTGGAATTAAAATCATTTTAATAAAATGCCTTTGTAGCAGATGGGTTTTCGTTTGAAACCTTGATACTTTGAAGGATGATCCAGTTTATACACGAAGTGCATCCAGTTTTTATCGTAACTCTCTCAACTTTTTAGCACATGCCATGTGGGTGAAACTATGACACCATGCCAACTTTCAACCTTTTCAGAGTTCATTTGTAGTGCTTTTCAATTTCAGGGTCAATTAGCTCAAAAAAGTAAGTAAATGCATGAAAAATACCAAATGAAGTCAGAAAATATTGAAAATTTATGATGTGGCTTTAAATGGTGTATTTTAAACACACAAAAAGTATGGAGTTCAAATAAGTTCAAAAAAATGAAATCCCTTTGCAATAGATGAGTTTTCGTTCGAAACCCTGATACTTCAAAAGAGATTGTTCATTTTGTACACGAAGTGCATCCAGTTTTTGACGTAACCCTCTCAACTTTTCAGCACATGCTATGTGGGAGAAATGATGATACGATGCCAAGTTTCAACCTTTTCAGAGTTCATTTGTCGGGCTTTTCAATTTCAAGGTCATTTAGGTCAAAAAATCATTAAATGCATGAAAAATAGCAAATGAAGTTATAAAGGGTTGAAATTTAGGATGTGGTTTTGAATGGTTTATATCGAATGCACAAAATGCATAAAATGTCTGAAGTTGAAAGAAGTAAAAAAATAAAATATCTTTCTAGCAGATGGGTTTTCGTCCAAACCGTGATACTTCGAAGGAGATGGTCCAATTTGTACACGAAGTGCATCCAGTTTTTGTCGTAACCCTCTCAATTTTTTAGCACAAGCTATGTGGATGAAATGATGATATCATGCCAAGTTTCAACATTTTCAGAGTTCATTATAATTCTTTTCAATTTCACGGTCATTTAGCTCAACATAGCAAATAAAGTTAGAAAGGGTTAACTCTGGCTTGGTTAACCTTAGTTATGATTCTGGCGGGGACGGTGCTAGCAAATGTAGTCGATGGGTATGATTGGACTCTAGGCTAAAGGGGGATTTTGAAAATTTCAAACTCTACCCTCCCTGGACCGTCTTTTTTAGTTTTGTAGAAAATAAACAAAAATGCTAAAATCTTCAAAAAATAAAATCCTTTGAGATGTAGTTAGGTTTTAGTGCCTAGTTGGTATACAAATTTTGAGATATGAATTTTGACCGTTTTTTCAAAAAAGGGAAAAATGTAAAACGGCCATAACTTTTGCATACGACGTCAAAAAAAGTTTAATATATAAAAAAACTAGAGAAAATTGGGAATCGATTTCACCGGGGCTTGCCCGGTGAAGTTTTCTCAGATGTTCAAAATTCCAAATGTAAAAAAAGTTATGTCAAAAAGAAGTTTTTTTCACAAAAATAAGAAAAAATAATTTTATTTAAAATCTTTAGGTTGTTTTCATTGAAATTCACTATTATTATTACTTATTTTGTTTATTTTAATAATTGTTTGAATTCAAAAAATTAAATCATGTGACATGACATCAAACCCCAGGCTGATAGCTTACTATTGTCAGGAGAACAACAAGTGCAGACTTGGCAACTAGGGGCGATAGAACCAGGAAGTTAAGCGTGCTCGGGCTGAAGCAGTGAAAGGATGGGTGACCGGCCGAGAAGTTAGACGATTTGAAATGAGTAATCTACGCTAGAGCAGTGAGGATGGGTGATTAGAGATTAAATTGTGAAATAAATCAAAGATTTAAAAATTGAAATAAAACATAAAAACAAATCAAAGAATATTCAAAAATAAAATTTGAAAAATAAATAAAAAGGTACCTTTTTGGGTCAAACAAACAAAATAAACAGACGGATCCTTTAGTCCCGATCCGTGTTAAGACTCGTG
Organism: Hordeum vulgare subsp. vulgare; assembly: GCF_904849725.1. Taxonomy (NCBI): domain Eukaryota; kingdom Viridiplantae; phylum Streptophyta; class Magnoliopsida; order Poales; family Poaceae; genus Hordeum; species Hordeum vulgare. The sequence continues at coordinate 510,300,572 of NC_058522.1, forward strand.
ACTAAAGGGCCTGCCCCTGAGGGCACTCCGAGGCGCCCACGTGGAGCACCTTTGGTCCCGGCTTGGAACAGGGCCGGGACTAAAGGTTAGGCCTTTAGTCCCGCCTCTTTGGTCCCGGTTGGTGAACCGGGACTAAAGCCCCTTACGGGCCGGGACTATAGGCCCTGTCCCCACTAGTGTCTAGCTACTGAATGCTTTGCCCGATCACCCTCTTGAGAAGAATGAAATACTTGATATCTTCTATAATGGACTAACCGATGCTTCTAAGGACCACCTAGATAGTTGTCCTAGTTGTGTTTTCAGGGAACGAACTGTAGAACAAGCTGAGATCCTATTGAATAATATCTTGTGCAATGAGAATGCTTGGACTATTCTCGAACCACCTCCGAAGCCAACTCCTAAGAAAAGAGGTATCCTATTCCTTAGTCGTGAAGATATGCAAGAAGCTAAGAAATCTATGAAAGAGAAAGGCATTAAATCTGAAGATGTAAAAATCTACCACCTATCGAAGAGATCCATGGTCTTGATAACCCGACACAGGTGGTAGAGGTAAATTCTCTTCGTAGATTCAATGAGAGTGATATTCCTTTTGATAAACCTACTAGCTTATGCCTAGATGAATTTGATAACTTTGTTGCCAAACAACAAAGTTTCAGTGATTATGTTAGCAGACAATTGGAACAGAATGCTCGTATGCTTAGTCATTTCAGTGTTTGTGTGGACAGAAACGTCAATGATCTTAAGCTTCTGAGTAAACACGCCTCTATCGTTACTACGCAAGTAGAACAAGTACTTCAGGCTCAAAATGACTTGCTCAATGAGTTGAATGAAAATTCTATCAGAGTCGTCACTAGAGGCGGTAGAATGACCCAGAAACCTTTGTATCCTGAGGGTCATCCTAAAAGAATTGAACAAGATTCTCAAGGAGTTAGCACTGATGCACCTAGTCATCCTAGGAAGAAGAAGAAAGATGATAGGAACTTGCACGCTAGCAACCCTATCACTGTTACACCTGAGAATCCAAACGATATATCTGTTTTTGATGCCGAAACACAATCTGATGATGAACATGAGCCTAATGATAATATCGATAGTGATGTTCATGTTGATGCTCAACGTAGAAATGATAAGGATGTGGAGATTGAACCTGTTGATATTGATAACCCACAGCTAAGAATAGGAGATACGATAAGAATGACTTCACTGCTAGGAAGCATGGTAAAGAAAGGGAACCATGGGTTCAGAAACCCATGCCCTTTCCTCCCAAACCATCCAAGAAAAAGGATGATGAGGATTTTGAGCGATTTGTTGAAATGATTAGACCTGTCTTTCTGCAAATGCGTTTGACAGATATGCTCAAAATATCTCCGTATGCTAAGTACATGAAGGATATTGTCACTAATAAGAGGAGGATACGTGAGGTTGAGATTTCCACCATGCTTGCCAATTACACCTTCAAGGGTGGAACTCCTAAGAAACTAGGTGATCCCGGAGTGCCGACTATACCTTGCTCCATTAAAGGAAACTACGTTAGAACTGCTTTATGCGACCTTGGAGACGGTGTTAGTGTTATGCCTCTCTCTCTTTATCGTAGACTTGAACTGGATAAGTTGACACCCACTGAAATCTCTCTGCCAATGGCCGACAAATCAACTGCTTTCCCTATCGGCATTTGTGAGGATGTGCCTGTTGTGGTTGCTAACGTCACTATCTTAGCAGACTTTGTTATTTTGGACATTTCCAAGGATGATGCCATGGCGGTCATCCTTGGAAGACCCTTTTTAAACACTGCAGGGGTTGTTATTGATTGCAACAAAGGCAATGTCACTTTCCATGTCAATTGTAATGAGCATACGGTGCACTTTCCGAAGAAACAATATCGAGTACATTGCATCAATGCTATTGAAAAAACTTCATCTATTCTTATTGGGAGCTTTGAATGCCCTATACCTACTGTTAAGATGAAGTATGATTTGCTTGTTGGGGATATTCACATCCCCATTGAGGTAACCTAGTGACTATTTGAAAAATTCTCCGCTCTTTTTCATGCGATTCAAAAAAGTTTGTCAAGGAGACTTGATCAACCCCATTGACGAATTTCTTTCGATGACCCTGGGATGGATGAATCGAGGAGTCACAACCCTCTGTTCCGAGCTTTCACCTTTGGTAGCTTAGAAGAAAAATGATAGATTTAGCTTTAGCTTTTCCTGTTTTCTGCTTTTTGCGTCCCGTAGAAAAATACCCCGAAAATAAAAGTTCTCCGAATGCCGTGAAAATCAAGTATGATTTTTTCTGGAATTTTTGAAAAATTCTGAGACGTAGAGGTAGTCAGGGGGCCACAAGCCCTGGAGGCGCGGGCACCCCCTCGCCGCGCCTACCAGGCTTGTGGGGCCCACGTGTCCCCTCCACTTATTCCAGCATCCATCTCCTTCTCCTACCTCCAGAAAAAATCGTTTCACAGCTCAAACCCGTGTTCTTGCTCTTCTTGCTGCGATTTTCGATCTCCTTGTGCAAATCCCCATTCACCAAACTGTTTTGGGGAAATTGCTCCTTGATATGTGACTCCTCCATTGGTCCAATTAGTTTTTTCTCTAGTGCCTTATTCGATGCGTATTTTTGCTACCTTGGTGACCCTATTCTTGAGCTTTGCATGCTAATTTTAGCTGGTCCCAAGTAGCTTTGATGCGTGATATGGCCTTTAGGCACTTGTAGGAGTAGTTTCTACGAGTTTCGTTGGGCCTTGTTCACTTTTCCTTAGAGTCACTAAAAATTTCAGAAATTTTCAGAGAAAAAAAGGAAAAGATGAGGAGGTTCTTAAGAGGCTCTTCAAGCCGTGATCCCAAGGATTATGAAAATAAGAAGAAGAAACCCAAGTATCCGGTCCCCGGAGTTGTAGAAGTTCGAGCGTGCGAGTGGCCAAGCGATGTGTTCTTATGCGCCGCTGGACTTTATGACGACTTTTATTACTTGGTGGAGAACGCATGCCTTACCGCCTTTGTTGAAGATTAGGGTCCGCAATACCTCCTCCTCACTAATATTTTCGTGCAAAGCTTTAACTTCTATCCAAGGAAGAATCCTCCTATGGTTGAGCTCAAGTTATATGATATCCCCCAGCGCATGTCACTTCAGGATTTTTGCAATGTTTGGAAATTACCTTATGTTGGGGATATTCATGAACCTCGTCCACGGGACTTGGAGGCTTTCATAGATACTATTGCTGTAGGAGAGGAGAGAGGAATGTCTTGCGCTAGAGCAGCTAGCATACATTTTCCCGTGCTTCGATACTTCTCATTATTCGTGGGGAAATGTTTGATTGGTCGTGGGAAAGCTGGGGCCCTTAGCTCCCCAGATCTTGCGGTTTTGCGCGAAGCCCTTTATAATGATAAAATTTATAGCTTGGGCGCTATAGTGGCTCAACGGTTGAACACGAACCGTTCTAAAGGCGTTGTTCATGGATGTATCTATGCTACCCGTCTTGCTAGACATTTTGAGATACCTATTAAACTGCACGAGGAAGAAGAGATTCTTCTTCCTGAGAGGTATCTAGATTATGATAGCATGGTTCGCCATGACTTTCTGGATAAAGATATAAATAACATGATCATTTATAACCTGGTATTTAGTCAGGGTACTCGTGAGACTATTACTTTGCGTGCTCCTTCTTTGTTCAATCTTCATCTAGGCAGGTACATTATTATGCCCTCAGACATCTACGCATATTGGGGCATAGGACCACCACACGTGCTCGTGCCCGAGCTACCAGTCGAGTACCAGACGCCAGTTTATCAGTGGGAGCCAGAGGAGCTCACACAACAGTGGCACCCTTAGTACACTCTGGAGTACCCCGGAGACGGTTATTTCCCTCCTTGGGAGTAGACCAACTTAGGCCAAAAGCCTAAGCTTGGGGGAGTACGTGTTTCTCACCGACTTTATATTCATGCTCACACTTTCACTTTGTTAGTCAGTGTTCACACTTTGCCACTGTATCATCCATGCCAGTTTATTTATTTTTCTTGCTTTCTTCTCGTGTTTTTGTCTAGTTTGAGAAAAGCCAAAAATATTTCTCGTTCTTCTTTTGCTTGTTGGAAGCTTTCCCGTGTAAATAGTTTCCTTTTTCTTTGGGTCGAGGTAGAATACCATGGTTACAATGTTTAGTGGCTCTCACATGCATATCTGTTTATCTGTCAAAGAGACATATTACTTTGTATTCTCCTTTGTGTTTTCTTGCAGATTCCAGCTTAGTCCAATGCACGGGCACTCTTATTATTGTTCACATCATTCGCTCGTGCAAGTGAAAGGCAATAATGACGATATATGATGAAGTGACTGAGCCTGGAAAAGCTGGTATGAACAAGATCTATTTTGTTTTTGTAAATATGACTAGCTCATCGTTCCAGATTCAGCTTTGTTGTGAGAGAAACATGTTTGCAATGACAACTTAGAGATCATAGTTTCTGATGCCATGCTTAATTAGCTAGGAGCTTATAATGGTTTGTCTTGGATGCCAACATGAATTTCGAGATGATTATGATGTAGTATGATAGGATAGTATCCTCCTTTGAATGATTCAAGTGGCTTTACTTGGCGCATGTAGTTGAAACAAAATCAACATAGCCTCTATGATATTCATGTTCATGGTGATTTATGTCCTACTCATGCTTGCACTCAATGTTGGTTAATCTCAATGCATATTGATGACTGTTGTCGCTCTCTAGTTGGTCGCTTCCCAGTCTTTTGCTAGCCTTCACTTGTACTAAGCAGGAATACTGCTTGTGCATCCACTTCCATAAACCCAAAGTTGTTCCATATGAGTCCACCATACCTACCTATATGCGGTATCTACCCGCCGTTCCAAGTAAATTTGCATGTGACACTCTCTAAACGTTCAAGAAATAATCTGTTTTGCATGCCCGAACCGCTCATGTGGTGACAAGGGGCGATCAGTATCTTCCATGCTAGGCGTGTTATCCTCACGAGAAAGGGGCCGGTAATTGGAATGCCCAGTTCCATGCTCAAATCGAAAAGATAATTGCAAACAAAACTCCCCCTGGATTGTTGTTGGTATGGACGCCACCCGAGTATTCGGCTACTCGTGAAGTGTGATTGATCGGTGGTGGGGGAGTCAAAACTTTACTTTTCTGTTTGGGAACCGTCTATAGTATGTGTAGCATGGAAGATGGTGAAAACTCTTGGTCATTGCGTTGACAATGAAAGCATGCCACCCAAAATTATTTATCTCTGTCTTCAAAGCTTGAGCTCTGGCACCTCTGCAAATGAATGCTTCCCTCTACGAAGGGCCTGTCTATTTGTGTTTCTGTTGACACATCGTCTTCTTATAAAAGCACCAATTAGAGAGCACCTCCGTAATTTCTATGCTTTGCTTTCAATTGTTATTGAGTATGACTGTGACTGGATCTTCTTTGCCATGAATTACAATGTTCAGTCAGCCCTTGGTCTTTGAAGGTGCTCTACATTTATGTTTTGCGGTCTCAGAAAGAGCTAGCGAGATACCATCTGTTCATATTGCTTCATGATTGTTTTGATTGAAGGGTTGACATTCGAAACTTATTATTATTGCTCGCTAGTTGATTATGCCATTGATATGAGTTTGCCATGAGACCTAAATGTCATTTCTTATGTGGTTAGCTTATGATCTTGCTGGAAATCTGAATATGAGTTAGACATAATTGCAACAACAAGATCAAACAAAGTTCGTAAAAGTTTTTCTTTTGTCTCTTTCAGTTTGTCAACTGAATTGCTTGAGGACAAGCAAGGCTTTAAACTTGGGGGAGTTGATACGTCTCCGTCGTATCTACCTTTTCAAACTCTTTTGCCCTTGTTTTGGACTCTAATTTGCATGATTTGAATGGAACTAACCAGGACTAACGCTGTATTCAGCAGAATTGCCATGGTGTTGTTTTTGCGCAGAAATAAAAGTTCTTGGAATGACCTGGAAATTTACGGGGATTTTTTGTGGAATATATAAAAAATACTGGCGCAAGAATCAACCGGAGGTTGGAGCGAGCAGCCCACAAGCCCACCAGGCGCGGCCCCCCTGGCCGTGCCTAGCAGGCTTGTGGGGCCCTTGAAGCTCCACCGCCTCCAACTCGAGCTCTATTTAGCCCCTTTCGTCCGGAAAAAATCAAGGAGAAGAGTTCATCGCGTTTTACGATACAGAGGCGCCGCCACCACCTGTTCTTCCTCTGGAGGGCAGATCTAGAGTCCGTTCTAGGGTCCGGAGAGTGGAGATCGTCGCCATCGTCATCACCAACCTTCCATCATCGCCAATTCCATGATGCTCTTCACCGTTCGTGAGTAATCTCATCGTAGGCTTGTTGGACGGTGATGGGTTGGATGAGATCTATCATGTAATCGAGTTAGTTTTGATGGGGATTGATCCCTAGTATCGACTATGTTCTGAGATTGATGTTGCTACTACTTTGCCATGCTTAATGCTTGTCACTAGGGCCCGAGTGCCATGATTTCAGATCTGAACCTATTATGTTCTCGTCAATATATGTGTGTTCTTCATCCCATCTTGCAAGTTGTAGTCACCTACTATGTGTTATGACCCGGCAACCCCGGAGTGACAATAGCCGGAACCACTCCCAGATATGACCATAGTATGAGGAGTTCATGTATTCACTAAGTCTTAATGCTTTGTTCCGGTTCTCTATTAAAAGGAGAACCTTAATATCCGGTAGTTTCCATTAGGACCACGCTGCCACGGGAGGGATGGACAATAGATGTCATGCAAGTTCTTTTCCCTAAGCACGTATGACTATATACGAAATACATGCCTACATTACATTGACGAACTGGAGCTAGTTACTTATCTCTCCGTGTTATAACTGTTGCATGATGAATATCATCCGGCATAATTATCCGTCACCGATCCAATGCTTACGACTTTTTCCTACTGGTCCTTGCTACATTACTTTGCTGCTACTGTTGTCACTGTTGCTACTGTTACTCTGTCACTACTACTGTCACTGTTGCTACTGTTACTCTGCCGCTACTGCTGTCACTACTTCTGCTGTTACCATTGCTACTGTTGCTACTATTGCTATCACACTACTTTGCTACTGGTATTTTGCTGCAGATACTAAGTCTTTCAGGTGTGGTTGAATTGACAACTCAACTGCTAATACTTGAGAGTATTCTTTGGCTTCCCCTTGTGTCGAATCAACAAATTTGGGTTGAATACTCTACCCTCGAAAACTGTTGCGATCCCCTATACTTGTGGGTTATCAGGACACAGGAGAGTCGCCTGTAGCGGACGGGGCCAGCATCCGTGTCACACCGATCTCCATCATGGCTGGGCGGTGTGGCCGAGCATATGTGTTGCGCTGGGTCTGGCATGCTTGTCTCGATCGAGGGTGATCCAGGAGTGCACTCATGCACTCTCGACGCCGGTGTGCTCTTGACTGGGGTCACCGCACAGTCGCCCGTCTTTGGTGTTGCTGCGACTGGGGTCGACTCTCCTTGAGGTGGTGAAGAAGATGCAGCTCCCCCTAGTTGGCCTTGGGTTGAGGCCACGCCCGTGTCCAGCTCGTGAACGTCGTGGCCTGTGGTGTACACCACGGTGAACGTGGTGGTCATGGGCGCGTCCCCTGCCATGTTGGGTGCATTCCAGGTCAGCGGGCGGCCCTCCTCAAACAAAATGTCATGTGTTACCTGCACCCTCTAGGTCGCTGGATCGTACGCGCGATACGCCTTGGATCCCTCCTCGTAGCCGACGAAGATCATTGGTGTGGAGCGGTCTGAGAGCTTGGTGACCCCTAGACGTGTCTTCTTCACGTGTACCGTGCACCCAAACGTGCATAGGTGTTGCACATTAGGTTTACGGCAATGCCATGCCTCGTATGGGGTGACTCCGTCCAGGCTCCTCGTCGGAGCGTGATTCAGCAGGTACACCGCCGTCTTCACCGCTTCTGCCTAGAAGAACGTTGGCACTCCCATGCTTTTGAGCATGCATCTCGCCATCTCAACCACAGTTTGGCTGCATCTCTCGACGACGCCGTTTTGCCGAGGGGAGTATAGCGCTGTTGTGAAGTGCTTGATCCCTTTCCGCTCGCAGTGCTCCTTGAACTCGATTGAGTTAAACTCCCCGCCGAGATTCGATCAAAACGCTCGGAGCTTGCACCGGCCAGCTGCTTCTGCCTTCACCTGAACCTTCTTGAAATGCTCGTGCGCCTCATCCTTTGATTTCAGCAGTTCAAGCCACATATAGCGGCTGTAGTCATCCACCATTAGTAGAAAGTATTTGCCCCCCCGACGTTGTCGGAGTGATTGGCCCGCACAGGTCAGTGTGCACGAGCTCCAGCGCCTGCTCCGCGCGGTATGCCGTGGCCTGGGGAAATGGCGCACGGTGCTGCTTTCCAAGCGAGCAGCCATCGCAGTATTCTTCCACCTTGTCGATGCAGGGCATGCCCCGCACGAGTTGCCGCGAAGACATAGTCCTCAGCGCGCGGAAATGGAGATGCCCCATGTGAGCATGCCACCTCCAGGATGTATCATCTCCCTGTGCCAGTAGGCAGGCTGGTGAGTCGATGGTCAGTACACGAGTGTACAGTCGGTTGTTGGATCTCCATATGCGCGCCATCATGCGTCGCGCAGGATCACGGATCTCCATGACTCCATCTTCTATGGTGATGTTGAAGCCGGCCTCGTCCAGCTGTCCCACGGAGATGATATTGCTCCGCAGGCTCGGGATGTCGAACGCGCCGGTGAGGGCGCGCTGATCGCTGTTGTTGCAGCGGAACACGATGGTGCCACGCCCCCTGATCGACACAACCTACCCATCGCCGAACTTCACCGTCCCGTGCACGGTCTCGTAGATAGATGCAAATGCCTGTCGACCGCCAGTCATGTGACTGCTTGCTCCGGTGTCGAATAACTAGACACCCTCCGGTGCGGTTGCAGGCACCATGTTTTCCTCGTTGAGGTATACCTCCTCAGGTGATGCGGCCGGTGTGATCTCGACGCTGGTCACCACTACCATGAGGAGCCCTTGGTCTTGATCATCACCACCTTTCGCCAGATTTGCATGTTCCTCCGCCGGCTTCTGTTCCTGCTCGCGGAGCCAGGTTCGACACTCCTTCTTCCAGTGTCCGGGGATGCAACAGTGGTGCCACTTCCCTTTCTTCTTCTTCCTGCCGGGGCCGCCGGATCCGCCCGAGCCACTCCCACCCGGTGGTGGTTTACCGCCGGTCTGGGGTTTTTGATTGAACGACCCCTTTCCCTTTCCGTCGTCCCCGCCTGATGACGATCCACCACTGCTTTGCCTTTCTCTTGCCAGCCACTCTTCGTGTGTGAGCATGAGACGCTCGGTGGACTGCGTGGAGTCATCTAGCTCGAAGTGATCCTCGCATGCGGAGAAACGGCCGACGAGCTCCTCGATCGACATGGTCTTTAGGTCAATCAGGGACTCTATCGACATGGCCATTTGGCGGTACCTCCGAGGCACAACTCGGAGAAACTTCTGGACAACCTTGTGCTCGGAGACGGGGTCGCCATACAGCTCCAGATTGGCGACCAGGCCAGAGAGGCGTAGCCCGAAATCCTCGAAGGACTCCCCATCTTTGAACCGAAGGTCCTCGAACTCACGGCGACGCACTTGCGCCTTCGCCTCGCGAGCCCGCTCGCTTCCCATGTGAAGCGTCCTGATGGTCCCCCAGGCGATTTTCGCCGTGTCCTTCACTGCCAGCACCCGTAGCATCTCCGGCGGGATGCCGGTGAGGATGATCTGCAGCGCACGCCGGTCGTCGCGCTCTTCCACGACATCGTCGGTCACTGCACACCAGACGCCGGTGACCTATAACTTGACCTGCATGAGAAGAGCCCATTCCATGTAGTTGGTGTGCGTGAGCACCATGGTTGATGTCGAGGTCTCGCTCTCGCGCACCTCCCTCTCGATGACTCGAAACTCGCCGCTTCCGCCGATAGTGAGACGCGCTACCGGCGTCCCAACCGATGGAGATCGTGCGGCCCTGCCACCGCCGCCTTCTTCGACTCTGACTCGTTGTCAGACATGTGCGCCAAGGATCAGACACCGTCGGTCACAGGAGTGGATCAAACACCAGGCTCTGATGCCAAATATAGTTGCCGAATCGAGTCTAGATGAAGACGGGAGAGAGAGAGGCGAGTTCTTGCGAGAGAGAGAGGTTTTTGTGCTGGGAAGCTAGTAGCCTTTTCTATTCTATTGATCTCGCCAGTTATTCAGAAACCTCAAAGCTACTTAGCTACATTCCCTGATCAGCCTGCTGCCGATCCAATTCTATCGCGCCATCCCACGACGATCGGATCACCAGCTCGCCACGCTGACAAGGGCTCTAACAGAAAAACCAGAAACTGAGGTGAGGGTGGTTGATCGTGCAAGCAGGCACTCCCCTCTCCTCCTACTTGCGCGCTGCCTGAACCCACCACAGTTGCGGGCATGCAGGCGCTTATTAACAGAAAACATCCTATGCTAGTTCGGTGGAGCTTAGGCTAACAACAATGCTCCCATTTTTGGTTTTATTTACTTGTATCACGTCCCTCACCATGAGAAGGATGGGAGTTCCCTACCTTTCCCTAATCTAGGGTTAGACCTGAGTACGAAGGAGGCAGTGCCCATGGATGACAATCCAGGTCAAGGTGGATGGAAATCTATGTCAAGATGTATGGCACGAGAGAAATAGGAACAACTTGAGTTACAAGTATCCACGCGAGGGACAAACCTTGGCAGAGGGTCCATGTGGGGCGGCCATGACGCCCCACCACGAGACCTAACCTCTCGTCGTGCCAATACGACATATGGGGCCCATAAAGCACCTCTCGACTGCCTCTCAATACCCCTAGTCTAATATACCCAAAAACCTCTTTATTGATTTAATAGGATTTTTAGGCTGTCGTGTGTGAGGAAGAACATAGGCGGAGCACTTTTCACCTCCGCTGGGCGGATCTGCTGGAATTCCATCCCTCTGGGGTGGAGGAATTCAAAGTCATCGTCACCTTCAACACTCCGTTCATCATTGTGGTATAATCATCTCCATCACCATCACCACGAACAGCTCATGGTGAAATATTTGCATGTTTAGATTGTTTAAATCATTAGATGCACTATCATTATCAATATGATGTCTCATACGTCTCAAACGTATCTATAATTTTTGATGGTTTCACGCTGCTATCATGTCTTCTTTGGCTGTTTTATGTACCTTTTATATCTTTTTTGGGACTAACTTATTAATTCTTTGCCAAGTGCCAGTTCCTGTTTTTTCCGTGTTTTTGACTCTTTTCAGATCTGATTTTCGAACGGAGTCCAAACGGAAGAAAAACCCCGAAATGATTTTTTCCGAACGGAAGAAGACCAGGGAGCTTTTGGGCCAAGCCAGGTGGGCTCCAGGGAGCCCACAAGCCCCCACTCCGCCACCAAGGGGGAGGCGGCGGTGGGCAGGATTGTGGCCCCCCTGGCCGCCCCCTGACCGCCCCGTGACCTAGGTCTTTGGCCTATAAACTCCCAAATATTCCGCAAAAAATCAGGGGAGCCTCGAAAATACTTTTCCGCCGCCGCAAGCTTCCGTTTCCGTGAGATCTCATCTGGAGACCCTTCCCGGCGCCCTGCCGGAGGGGACTTTGGAGTTGGAGGGCTTCTTCATCATGATCATCGCCCCTCCAATGACTCGTGAGTAGTTCACTTCAGACCTACGGGTTCGTAGTTAGTAGCTAGATGACTTCTTCTCTCTCTTGGATCTTCAATACAAAGTTCTCCATGATCTTCATGGAGATCTATCTGATGTAATCTTCTTTGGCGGTGTGTTTGTTGAGATCCGATGAATTGTGGATTTGTGATCAGATTATCTATGATATATATTTGAGTCTTTGCTAATTTCTTATATGCATGATTTCATATCCTTGTAAGTCTCTCCGAGTCTGGGGTTTTGTTTGGCCAACTAGATCTATGATTCTTGCAATGGGAGAAGTGCTTGGTTTTGGGTTCTGCCATGTGGTGACCTTTCCCAGTGACAGTAGGGACAGCAAGGCACACATCAAGTAGTTGCCATCAAGGGTAAAAAGATGGGGTTTTTATCATTGGTTTGAGATTATCCCTCTACATCATGTCATCTTGCTTAAGGCGTTACTCTGTTCTTATGAACTTAATACACTAGATGCATGCTAGATAGCGGTCGACGTGTGGAGTAATAGTACTAGATGCAGAAAGTATCGGTCTACTTGTTTCTGACGTGATGCCTATAGATATAATCATTGCATAGATATCGTCACGACTTTGCGCGGTTCTATCAATTGCTCGACAGTAATTTGTTCACCCACCGTCTACTTGCTTTCATGAGAGAAGACACTAGTAAACACTACGGCCCCCGGGCCTATTCACATCCATCGTTTACACCTCCGCTTTTACTTTGCTTTGTTACTTTGTTGCTTTTAGTTCTCACTTGGCAAACAATATATAAGGGATTGACAACCCCTTCATAGCGTTGGGTGCAAGCTTTTGTGTTTGTGCAGGAGCTTGAGATACTCCTCCGCCAGATTGATACCTTGGTTCTCAAACTGAGGGAAATACTTACCGTCGCTGTGCTCCATCACCCTTTCCTCTGCGAGGGAACACCAACGCAAGGCTCCAAGGCCACGGGGGAAATCCTTTGCATACTTGCCTAGGAAGTCCCTTAAGGCGTAGCCGCAGCTGAAAGATTCCTGGTGCCGTCGACACAACTATTTCTGACGCCGTTGCAAGGGATACACAACAAACATCAAAAGTATTTTTGGCAACATTGCCGGGGAGGAGAAATCAAGATCTATCCAAGTAGGTCTCACAAACTCTTCTCTTGCATTTACTTTTGTTGCCAGTTGCCTCTCGTTTTCGTCTCCCCCACTTCACATTTGCCGTTTTCATTCGCCTTCGCCGTTTTCTTTTGCCTTTGCCGGTTTTCTTGCTTGCTTGTGTGCTTGTTTGGTTGTTGAAGTCATCATGTCTGAAAACACCAAACTTTGCGACTTCTCGAGCACTAATAATAATGATTTTATTAGTACTCCGATTGCTCCCGCCACTAGTGCGGAATCGTATGAAATCAACGCAGCTTTGCTGAATCTTGTTATGAAAGAGCAATTCTCTGGCCTTCCTAGTGAAGATGTCGCATCCCATCTCAATACCTTCATTGAGCTTTGTGATATGCAAAAGAAAAGAGATGTGGATAATGACGTGATTAAGTTGAAACTTTTTTCCTTTCTCGTTGCGAGATCGCGCAAAAACTTGGTTTTCTTCTTTGCCTAAAAATAGTATCGATTCTTGGGATAAGTGCAAAGATGCTTACATATCCAAGTATTTTCCGTCGGCTAAGATCATCTCCTTACGTAACGATATCATGAATTTCAAGCAACTTGATCATGAACACGTTGCACAATCTTGGGAGAGGATGAAGTTAATGATTAGAAATTGTCCCGCTCATGGCTTGAGTTTGTGGATGATTATACAAATCTTTTACGCTGGCTTGAATTTCGCTTCTCGCAATATCTTGGACTCCGCCTCAGGTGGAACGTTCATGGAAATCACGTTAGGAGACGCTACAAAACTCCTATACAATATCATGACCAACTACTCTCAGTGGCACACTGAAAGGTCGCCTGCTAGCAAAAAGGTGCACACTATAGAAGAGATTAACTTGCTTAGTGCTAAGATGGACGAGTTGATGAATTTGGTTGCTAGTAGAAACGCTACCGTAGATCCTAATGACATGCCACTATCTTCTTTGATTGAGAGTAGCAACGCTAGTTTGGACGTGAATTTTGTTGGTAGGAACAATTTTGGCAACAACAATGCTTTTAGAGGAAACTATGTTCCTAGGCCTTTTCCTAGTAACTCCTCTAACAATTATGGAAATTCCTACGGCAACACTTATGAAAATCACAACAAATTACCCTCTGATCTAGAGAGTAATATCAAAGAGTTCATCAACTCTCAAAAGATTTTCAATGCGTCCATAGAGGAAAAACTACTCAAAATAGACGATTTGGCTAAGAGCGTTGATATGATGTCTTGTGATATTGATGCTTTGAAAGTTAGATGCGCTCCTCCCATGGTCAACTTGGATGAAACTTTGAAAGCTATGCGTATCTCCATGAATGAGAGCAAAGAAAGAACCGCCCAAATTCGCGCTAGACATGAATGGTTTAAAAGGGTGCGTTCTAGTGATGCAAATCACGAAAATCTTAAAGTTCTTGGTGTGTCTCCTCTTGAATCTTTGTTTTCGCGTGTCAAACCTACTTATGGAGGGGCTGGATATGAATCCACTTTGGTTGAAAAACGCCCCAATGATTCGGAGTCCACCTATCTTGATGATAAAGGTGTGGAGAGTGGAGTAGAAGAAGTCAAAATTTTGGGTAATAATGAAACTCCCACTTTGGATTTCAAGGAATTCAATTATGATAACTGCTCCTTGTTTGAATGCATTTCTTTGATGCAATCCATTGCAAACTCTCCACATGCTTATAGCCAAAGCAAAGCCTTTACCGCGCATATCATAGATGCTATGATGAAATCTCTTGAAGAGAAGCTCAAACTAGAAGTCTCTATACCTAGAAAACTTCATGATGAGTGGGAACCTACTATCAAAATCAAGATCAAAAACTATGAGTGCAATGCTTTGTGTGATTTGGGTGCTAGTGTTTCCGCGATTCCAAAGTCTTTATGTGATATTCTTGGTTTTCATGAGATTGAAGAGTGTTCTCTTAATTTGCATATTGCGGATTCTACTATCAAGAAACCCATGGGGAGGATCGATGATGTTCTTATTGTTGCAAATAAGAACTATGTACCCGTGAATTTCATTGTACTTGACATAGATTGCAATCCTTCATGTTCCATTATTCTTGGTAGACCTTTCCTAGGGACTATTGGTGCTATCATCGATATGAAGGAAGGGAATATTAGATTTCAGTTTCCTTTAAAGAAGGGCATGGAGCACTTTCCTAGAAAGAAAATAAGATTGCCTTATGAATCTATGATGAGGGCTACCTATGGTTTGAGCACCAAAGATGACTATACGTGATTCCATCACTTTCGCCTAGCTAAGGGCGTTAAACAAAAGCGCTTGTTGGGAGGCAACCCAACGAATCTATCCTTTTTCTTTCTGTTTTGTGTTTTCCACACTTTCATCATTCTGTTATGATTGTGTTTTTTGTGTTTCTTTTTGTGTTTGTGCCAAGCAAAACCGTTATGATTAGTTTTGGAGATGATCGTTTGGTCATGCTGGAAAAGACAGAAACTTTCTGCTCACGAAAAGAATTTTCAATTTTTTCTGTAAGAGCTTTTGAGTTGATTCTTTTTGCTGCTGTTTCTACGCAAATTCTTCAGACTGTCGTAATTATTCAGAATTTTTGAAGTACCAGAGGTATACAAAATATACAGATTGCTACAGACTGGTCTGCTGTTAACAAATTCTGTTTTTTATTGTGTTGGTTGCTTATTTTGATGAAACTATGGATAGTATCGGGGGGTAATAGCCATGGAAGATTAAAAGTACAGTAACCCAACATCGTCACAAGTAGAATTTAAGTTTGCTAGAGTACCTCAGGAAGTGGTGGTTTGCTTTCTTGAACTAATGTTATCATGAGTTTCTATTTAAGTTTCGTGTTGTGAAGTTTTCAAGTTTTGGGTGAAGTTCTTATGGACAAAGAGATAAAGAGTGGCAAGAGCTCAAGCTTGGGGATGCCCAAGGCACCCCAAGAGATTCAAGGATGCCGTAAAAGCCTAAGCTTTGGGATGCCCCGGGAAGGCATCCCCTCTCTCGTCTTCAATCCATCGGTAATGTTACTTGGGGCTATATTTTTATTCACCACATGTTATGTGTTTTTGCTTGGAGCGTCTTGTATTGTAGGAGTCTTTTATTTTGTTGTGTCACAATCATCCTTGCTTCACACCTATAGAGAGAGACATGCACACACCGTGATTTTGTCGAGCTTCACTTATATCCTTGGTAGACAATTTAGCTCACATGTGCTTCACTTATATCTTTTGAGCTAGATACTTTTGCTCTACGTGCTTCACTTATATCTTTTAGAGCGCAGCGGTGCATGTCTTGGTAGTTGATCTATGCTTTGAAAGTAGTCTCAAAAGGGGTAGTTATCCAAAGGGATACGAAAACTTCCATCTTCATGTGCATTGAATAGTTAGAGAAGTTTGATTCATCTCAATTAGTTTTGAGTTGTGGTTATGGTAATATTGAAGTCATGCTAGTAAGGTGTTGTGGATCTAGAAATACTTGTGTTGAAGTTAGTGATTCCCGTAGCATGCACGTATGGTGAACCGCTATGTGATGAAATCTGAGCACGATTAGTATATTGATTGTCACCCTTTGCGTGGCGGTCGGGATCGCATGATGGTTTATACCTACCAACCCTTCCCCTAGGAGTATGCGTTGAATGCTTTGTTTTGATTACTAATAATACTTTTGCAACAAGTATATGAGTTCTTCATGACCAATGTTGAGTCCATCACTACTAGGAAAAGGTCTACTAGTGGCGCACCTGTTTTGGCTACTAATGGCGCACTACAGGTGCGCCACTAGCATCACGCCATTAGAATTTTTTACTAATGGCGCACCACAGATGCGCCATTAGTATTTGGTATACTAATGGCGCATCAGGCAGTGCGCCATTAGTATAGCCCATGGTGCGCCATTAGTATGCCTCCCAGGGCATATATACTAATGGCGCACCAGGCAGTGCGCCATTAGTATAGCCCATGGTGCTCCATTAGTATGCCTCCCACGGCATATATACTAATGTCGCACCAGGTAGTGCGCCATTAGTATAGCCCATGGTGCTCCATTAGTATGCCTCCCAGGGCATATATACTAATGGCGCACCAGGCAGTGCGCCATTAGTATAGCCCATGGTGCTCCATTAGTATTTGGTATTCTGACATATATATATTTTGTTTCAAAACCACAAATTCAAAAACACATAACATATATATCAAATATATAATACATAATATGTGCCCAATAGTTTTACTGATCCACAACACATAACATATATGCAAAGTTGCATAACAAATTCCATAGCATCCATACATCAAAATTCCATAGCATCCATACATCCAAAATTCTATAGCATCCATATATACATATAGTTCCATAGCATCCATACATACATAGCTCCATAGCAAATATAATACACAACGATACTTTGCGGGCATTAGTAAGTAATATTTGGCACTAAAACAAATGCCTTCATGTCCATATCGTAGTCCAAAGAGCATCCGCGTGGCAACCTACAAGATGAAATCATCAACATGTCAAATTTAACACTCTAAATCATGAAGATCTTCAAGAATGGTCTCTAATTATAAATTTTATCTTCAAATGGGTCAAATGATCTCTACTTACATGTTTTGCGGCGGCGTGGCAGGAAAATCTAGCTTCTTTGCGACGCAGCCACGACCAGTGGTGGCCGGTCGCGCCGGCGGCAGCAGCCGGTGTGGCAAAGCAAAACTATCAAACGGTCACTTTAGATAATCATGCTCCCAAAGCAAAACTACCACACGGTCACCTGATAGGATCTCCATGGTTGTGCCACTGCCATCCCACCACAAATCCGTCATGGCCTCCGGTGGCAATTGTGGCGTATCTGCAGACATTACATAACTTTGAGACAGCTAAACTTAGGAGAGATCACCTAGAAAATTGAGCACTAAACCTTTACATTTGATGAAATGCAATGGCAATGTCAGGATAATGCATCACATATGCTTTACTCCATTCTCCTAAGAATAATACAAAAGTAAATTCAAAGTTTGTACCTTCATAAATCAGCCATGCTTGGCACCACATCAACATCTTGCCATCGGTTGCTAGTCTTCCACATGTACGCACTGGCAAATTAACAAACAACTTGTTTCAAAGTGTTCAACTGAAATATAAGCACATATACAATATGGGGATTTTCCCCAGCCCTGGCCTTGCCAAAATAGATTAAAATATATGGGTGCTCAATTTTTTGGAATGAATGTCAAGGGAATGTGTACTATAAAATGCATGGGGTATTTTCTCTTAGTCATTTGAATAAACATGCAAGGTGCACCTTTTGTATCACATATAATTGCTGCCATAAGCACAAAAAGTTGTTACGAATGGGGATCAAAGATCCATGAAGAAAATAGGCGCACACATCCTATCTGATGCATTAACACAACCTTCGCTGCACACTTAAAAAAACTAATTTCACATTAGCTCCATCTCGATCTACTACTACTTTAGAATTCAAAGAAATTTAGAGAGGCATATCACATTGTTGTTTGTCTAATGCCAAATTTAATCATATACCATGAAGCTGCAAAGTTGAGAGATGTCCAACAGATTTCTGAATATAATTAGAGTAACTACTTGTTGGAAAGGGGTCACAATCATATGACAAAACAAATGCCCAAAATATGTTCCCATCACATAACACAACCAAGATGTGCAGTCAAGCATGAGGTTGCAATGCAATGCAAGAACAAAGGATTACGGTCGGTTGGGTGGGTTGTGGTCACCTGTGACGAGGACGGTGAGCCCGACAACGTTAACACAGTCAGTAACCTGCTCCGACGAGGACGCTGACCTGAACGCACTGGTGTCTGACTTGCCGGAGATAAGCGACAAGATACCCGTCCAGTCCTCGTCGACTCCCTAACAAAAGTGAGCCCATAAATAGGAGGTAAAAAATGAAATGGAACAGGGTGTGTGTCCCCAAGAACCACATAACAGCCCGTTCATAAAAAGAAAGAGCCAAAAATCGATTCTGATCTGATAGCTTGGTTGTTCACAAGGCCATAGCACAAAATAAAATCCATGAGTATGTATGCGTGGGTCGAGTGTTTGCTGGGTTCCAGCAAGAGATCGAACGAGGTGAGAGAGTAAGGGCTCACTGACACTCCCATCTGCTCCTTGGCGTCAGCCACCGGGCTCGACACCGGCGCCACCTGCAGAATTCCAACAACGCCGGTTGCAGAGTGAGCAAACACCAGAGAGAAACAGCTGCAGCGAGCTATTCACCACTATGATCATCATCAACTCAGTCAGTGTGGTGGTGTGGTGCTGACCTTTTCGGGCTGCTGGAAGTAGTTCTCGTCGAGCGGCGTGGTGGATGTCAGCACCGTCTTCTTCGAGCCGGAGCTCTTGATGCCGCTCCCTAGTCCGGTGACCGTTATGTTGAAATCCACGGCTTTGCTGCCGAAGTTCACCACCTGCGGAAATGATTGTTGTGTTTGGTCATTTTGTGTAGTTATAAGGTTGGTCAGCAGAGTTTTCTGAAAGAAAATTGGGGGAAAAAGTGGGAGCACCTTTATTTTCAGGTAAGTGCTCTTGTCTTTAGGGCTCTGCCAGGTGATGGCAGATGCAACCATCTGATCGTAGTTGGAGACCTGCGTGGTTGTGGGGTGAAAGGTTGCGCCGCTCGAGTCCTTGAAGAAGTGTAGCATCCAGTAGTTTGGGTATCCGTAGTGCTGCCATGAGTTGAACACAATGGCATCCGGGCTCCACCTGTGAAGCCCATAATTTTTTTGTGTGTGTTGGTTATCCAAATACATGACGACCGAGGCTTCAAAAACCATACCAAAATCTGAAACAATGCTTTTAATTTAAGATGTTGAATCTTTACTTGCGATCATTGTCATTTACGAAAAGCGGTGCGCAGCTTGCCATCTCGACTACGTAACTGCAGTAAAACAATGGGCAAAACATCAGCCTTTGTGATCAACCGGTAATGCAGATGCCAGAAAACCCACACTGATGCTGGAAAGGCTAGGCATTTGCCACTATCATTCCTTTAATGTGAAAAGCTCTGCTTCTCAATGCAGTCCTAACTTGTAAATTAGTAAGAGCGAGAAGGAAAACATGTCAATCATGGAAAAAAGATACTGATAAGAGCATATAATAACCTGTTCTTCTCTAATCCAACGAGAAATGCAGCTTCTACGAGTGCTGCTACCAGTGTTCCTTTGCCAGCGTCGTTTTCAGTCACGACGTACTCGCTAACAATTGCCTACAGATTGACAGTGCTTCCACAAGTCATTTCCAGCTAAGACAGAGAAAATTGCAGATGTAGTGATAGAATTTGAAGTTTGGAAAAATACTACGCACCTTAGGTCCGCTGTGTGGTGTGTTGTCAAACATACTAGTTCTGGAAAACATATTAGCAGAAGATGCATAGACCTGCAGCAGAGATGAAGTTCTTATCAATCATTGAGATGAATTTCTTGTAGCCAGCCACGGAACATGACGGAGGGGTCTTACATGAACATCATATAGATAAACACACAAGCCAATGAACAGTCTATAAGACACCTTGCCGCGACATAACGATAAACATTCTATAAGCTGGTTAACATCAACAACAAGCCAATGAACAACATCTATCAACAACCATCTATACAGCCGCACATGACCAAGCAGGAACTCTGAACTGGAGATGCCAGCCATCTCATTCATTGCTCACAAACACACACTTTACATAGATAGTAGACGAGAATATTTATTACTACCCAGCTAGCACATATCACCAATTTGATCAACACAAAAGAGAGCTGTTAGGAATCCCACAAACTTCTTATTCCTTTTCCACTACCAAGCAACCTACTGTACCTACTAGCTACCACATATGCATGCTGCTATTCTGGACAGGCACCAAAGTAATTACAAGAACATGTCTAAAAACTGGATTCCTTCCTCCGCATCATGCACAAAACTGGGTAACACGACATCCATGTCATTAATCTTTGTGGGTCGTTTATTTTCCTCTTGCTACCGACACTAACCTGATTTTTATTGGACAAATAAAAATTGCACAGGAAACTAATCTAACAAATTTTGCAGAGAGGCGGTTGTAGAAGTGAGGGCCAGATCTTGAGCGGAGTAGAGAGAAGGAGGGGTGATGAACTCACGGGTCCAGAGGAGGCATGGCCCGACGCACTGTGTGCGCCTCATGGCTCTCGGGCGCGGGAGAACCGTCCATGAGCCGGAACCGCGCGTGGGGGTGGCGAGGGAGACGAGCCGCCGGATTCTGCCAGAGCCTCGCCAGCGACGAAGGGGAAGCCGAGCCCGAAACCCTAGCCACGGCTAAGGGTCGGGAGCGATCGCGGGAGACATCTCGCGAAGGATCTGGATGGATGGGATGAAGAAACTAGGCAAGGGACGTCGTTGGTGTGCCACCCGCCATCGGGACTCGTCGGAATCGGTATGCATGGGTGCTGGTGGTGGTGGCGGCGGCGAGTAGCAGCGGGGGAAGAGAGTTTGCGAGTAGCAGCGTATGTTTCCCCTTCGGCACAATACGTTTTTCTTTTGTTGCTTTTTGTTTTATCTCTCCCATGACAGTGAAAAAAGACAGGTGGACATGCCCAGCGATGGGCTTGTGTTCCGCTCTTGGAGAGTGTAACGGCGCATCCACAGAGGTGCACCATTAGTAACTCTGGTTACTAATGGCGCACCATTAGTAAACTAGTAATGACGCACTCTGCTCCGGTGCGCCATTAGTACTTTTGGGAAAAAAAAGAAAAAATAATGTTAGTAGTGGCGCACCGAGTGTGTGGTGCGCCACTAGTGTCCATCACACTAATGGCGCACCTGCACATGGTGCGCCACTGCTATATAGTAGTGGCGCACTACTTGTCTGGTGCGCCATTACTGTCTATATTATCTATAGCCCTTTTCCTAGTGGTGCATGGTTTAGATGCACTTTCACCTTCCACCATCACTATCTTCTTAGTGTCGTGCAACTTTCGCCGGTGCACAAAACCCACCATTAGCCTCCCTCAAAACAGCCATCATACCTACCTATTATGGCTTTTTCAAAGTCATTCCGAGATATATTGCCATGCAACTACTACCATGACATGTGCCACCATGTCTACTTTGCCTTTGCACGATCGTAAGATAGCTAGCATGATGTTTCCGTTGATGTCTATGCCATGCTAGATCATTGCCACGGTACACTACCGAAGGCATTCCATATAGAGTCACCGTTACTCTAAGTTTTGAGTTGAAAGTGTGATGATCATCATTAATGGAGCATTGTCCCATGTGAGGAAATAAAAGAGGCCAAAGAAGCCCACAAAAAAGAGAGGCCAAAGAGCCCACCAAATAAAAAAATGAGAGAAAAATAAAGAAGGGACAATGCTATCACTTTTCACACACTTGTGCATACTAAGCACCATGATCTTCATGATTGAGAGTCTCACGTTTTGTCACCACCATATAGCTAGTGGGAAATTTTCATTATATAACTTGGCTTGTATATTCCAATGATAGGCTTCATCAAAATTGCCTTAGGTCTTCGTGAGCAAGCAAGTTGGATGCACACCCACTAGTTTTTAAGAGCTTTCACATACTCGTAGCTCTAGTGCATCAATTGTATGGCAATCCCTACTCATTCACATTGATATCTATTGATGAGCATCTCCACAGCTCATTGATATGCCTAGTTAATGTGACTGTCCTCTCCTTTTTTGTCTTGCAACCTCCACTACATTCCACACCATCTATAGTGCTATAACCATGGCTCACGCTCATGTATTGCGTGAGAGTTGAAAAGGTTTGAGAAAGTAAAGGTGTGAAACAATTACTTGGCCAATACCGGGGTTGTGCATGATTTAAATTCGTTGTGCAATGATGATAGAGCATAGCGAGACTATATGCTTTTGTAGGGATAACTTTCTTTTGGCCTTGTTATTTTGAAAGTTCATGATTACTTTGCTAGTTTGCTTGAATTATTATTGTTTTCGCGTCAATAGCAAACTATTGTTTTCAATCTAATGGATCTGAACATTCATGTCACATAAGAGGAATTACAAAGGACACCTATGCTAGGCATCATGAAAGCATCAAAAATTCATTCTTATCACTTCCCTACTCGAGGATGAGCAGGAGTTAAGCTTGGGGATGCTTGATACGTCTCAAACGTATCTAACATTTTTTATGGTTTCACGCTGTTATCTTGTCTTCTTTGGTTGTTTTATGTACCTTTTATATCTTTGTTGGGACTAACTTATTAATTCAGTGCCAAGTGCCAGTTTCTATTTTTTCCGTGTTTTTGACTCTTTTCAGATTTGATTTTGGAACGGAGTCCAAACGGAAGAAAAACCCCGAAATGATTTTTTTCGAACGGAAGAAGACCAGGGGGCTTTTGGGCTAAGCCAGGTGGGCTCCAGGGAGCCCACAAGCCCCCACTCCGCCACCAGGAGGGAGGCGGCGGTGGGCAGGCTTGTGGCCTCCCTCGCCGCCCCCTGACCTAGGTCTTTGGCCTATAAATTCCCAAATATTCCGCAAAAAATCAGGGGAGCCTCGAAAATACTTTTCCGCCGCCGCAAGCTTCCGTTTCCGTGAGATCTCATCTGGAGACCCTTCCCGGCGCCCTGCCGGAGGGGACTTTGGAGTTGGAGGGCTTCTTCATCATGATCATCGCCCCTCCAATGACTCGTGAGTAGTTCACTTCAGACCTACGGGTTCGTAGTTAGTAGCTAGATGGCTTCTTCTCTCTCTTGGATCTTCAATACAAAGTTCTCCATGATCTTCATGGAGATCTATCCGATGTAATCTTCTTTGGCGGTGTGTTTGTCGAGATCCTATGAATTATGGATTTGTGATCAGATTATCTATGATATATATTTGAGTCTTTGCTGATTTCTTATATGCATGATTTGATATCCTTGTAAGTCTCTCCGAGTCTTGGATTTTGTTTGGCCAACTAGATCTATGATTCTTGCAATGGGAGAAGTGCTTGGTTTTGGGTTCTGCCATGTGGTGACCTTTCCCAGTGACAGTAGGGGCAGCAAGGCACACATCAAGTAGTTGCCATCAAGGGTAAAAAGATGGGGTTTTTATCATTGGTTTGAGATTATCCCTCTACATCATGTCATCTTGCTTAAGGCGTTACTCTGTTCTTATGGACTTAATACACTAGATGCATGCTGGATAGCGGTCGACGTGTGGAGTAATAGTAGTAGATGCAGAAAGTATCGGTCTACTTGTTACGGACGTGATGCCTATAGATATAATCATTGCATAGATATCGTCACGACTTTGCGCGGTTCTATCAATTGCTCTACAGTAATTTGTTCACCCACCGTCTACTTGCTTTCATGAGAGAAGCCACTAGTAAACACTACGGCCCCCGGGTCTATTCACATCCATCGTTTACACCTCCACTTTTACTTTGCTTTGTTACTTTGTTCCTTTCAGTTCTCACTTGACAAACAATCTATAAGGGATTGACAACCCCTTCATAGCGTTGAGTGCAAGCTTTTGTGTTTGTGCAGGATCTTGAGATACTCCTCCGCCGGATTGATACCTTGGTTCTCAAACTGAGGGAAATACTTACCGTTGCTGTGCTACATCACCCTTTCCGCTTCGAGGGAACACCAATGCAAGGCTCCAAGGCCACGGGGGAAATCATTTGCATACTTGCCTAGGAAGTCCCTTAAGGCGTAGCCGCAGCTGAAGGATTCCTGGTGCCGTTGACACAACTATTTCTGGCGCCGTTGCAAGGGATACACAACAAACATGAATGTCTTGTGAGTAGTCTGTTACATTCACGAGGACATGGGAGAAACCTTACAAATAGTAATCATGTGAAATTGAATAAAGTTCATTGTTTTGATATATGATGTTGTGGTGTCATTCTCTAGTGGTGACGTATGAATGTTGACGGCATATCACTGTACCTTCATAGGCCTGCATGAGAACATTGTGTGATTAGTTTTTGTATGATGGATGGTTGGAGTAACATAAATTACCAAATCATAAGTTTATGAACTGTTGCATAAGGGGTTGTTGGAACTCTAGTTAATGCTATGGTTTATATGTTATTGTAATTACTCTTGTCTACCCATAGATGCTTCATTAAGAGTTTAATCATAACTGTGTATCTTGTTCAAGTAAGAACAATACATTAGCATAGGGTGCACCACACAACAATGAACAAGGAAATGAAAGCTAAACTCAATGGAGCTTTGTCAAAACAACTTGGTGTAATTCCCATGTGTTCTCGAGAGCAATTTGATCCCCGTAAGTAATATAAATGGCTTACCCTTAGCGCAGTTAAGTTTTGAGCCATGATACATCGTAGACGTATCTATAATTTTTTATTATATCATGCTATGTTGGTTCTCTAACCAAGAGAAATACTTACTGCTATGTTACATCATCCTTACACCGGGGGAGGGGGATTCCAACCACTCTTATGATAGAGCAAGCAATGATGTGCAACTTGAATGACCCAAGGTGCGGGCAAACTTCAAGACCGGTTTAGAGGATTTTGATAGTGGCCATGACATATAACATGAAAGTTCCGAAAGACTTGTCATACAAGACACGACGCTGGATTCATGGAGGAATCTACCTCCTCATACATAGATGACTAGGATCCATGTACCCTAGGATTATACATGACCATAGGCAGCTCGACCCATTCGGTCCGACCTGACTCGGTCCAAAAAAGCCTGAACTGACCCGACCTGACCGTGCCCGCGGGCCGCGCATGGGCCTAGATTTTGAGCCCGACGGCCGGATCAGGTCGGGCTCAGGCCCATCATATTTTCACTTTAAGGAAAAGGCATGACCCAAGGCCCGACAAGCTTTTTGACTGATGGACCGGGCTTGAGTCTGACTTTTAGGCCCGACGGTCGAGCTCGGGCCGAGGTTTTCTACGTCGGTCTTTGCTAGGCGTGGCCTGAAAACCGTCCCGGCCCAATGGATGCCAGGTATACCTAGAACCCCGAGTATCCTATATAAACCGAGGGGCTATATGTGCTCAATGCAATATAACACAAGCAAGACGTGGGATTTTATCTCTTCGGAGAGCCTGAACCTTGGTAAATCTTGTGTCCTTGCTGCCATCGTCCCAAGATATTTAGCTTATGATCCCCTACCTCGAGATGTGCCAGATTTAGCTCTGATGCATGCACATATGTCTACCCTCTGACCGCATATCCAAAATCCTACCACAAACCCTTTGATCCTGAACTGCTCCACTAGACAGATGGCATGTGATCTCAAATGGGCAACACTCTAAGACGATGCTTTTAAGAAGGAATCTTTGTTCGCACACCATTGTTGTCTGGTCAAACCAGAACCGTCAGATTAGGGGCTATTTAAGCTCACTTGACCTCACTAGACATCGAGCTAGCCGATGTCGACGTAAAGATGGAGTCAATCGGTAAGGATCAATGTTGTCTATCCGTCATGCGCTCGCACCCATGTCGTGTCACAATTCGGTGTTGTATTATACATGGATGATGCCAATGCCAAATGCACAAGGAAAACAATCCAAATAGTCCGCGCTAAGCCTCGCTCCAATAGCTCGCATATGTTCCTCGTGGTCAGAGAGCACCGGGGTAGTTTGTAGTAATATAATTGAAGGTAGCAGCACGCTTCTAGTCTTCCACTTCTTCTTATATTTTTGTCGTTGGTGCATAAATTTGTTTTGGCCACCACTGATCACGCTTCAATAATTCTTACTTCCTTCTTATGGTAGTCATGTTTGCTTCTGCCACTACAAGTGTGTGTTTCCTTTATTTCTCATATATATGTTGCAGAAAGATCAAAGATCCATGTTACCATTTGTGTCATTTTTTTTGGTAGGACTGCTTCATCGTTTCTCACATATGGTTCCATGATTTTATATTCATACTTTAACCATGATGCTTTCTTTATTTCTCAAATACTCACTCTGTCAACTAATATAAGAGTGTTAGTGATCTAAACGGAGGGAGTACATTGTACACATACACCATTATCAGCTACTTCAAATTCTCAATACTTTGTGTCTGATTTATTTATTTTACCATCAATAATGCTTATGTTTTGTGCCCATATATCCAAGGCATTTAATTATACATTTTGTTTCTTACATATGTTGCTATGTTAGTGAACTTTTGCTTCAAATTCCATTAAAGTTGCTTCTCTTGGTAAATTGTATTCGAGGTTTGCTTTTTTAGAGATTTTTTATGTTTTGACCTACGTTGGTGTGTGCTTCATTGCTCGTCTCTTATCACGGGTGCTTCCATTTTATAGACATTTTGATGCATAAGTTCAAACCATGCTTATTTATTTCTCACACAATCTTGATGATGTTACAATGAAGTTGAGTGCAGTGAGGCTGCTACTAAGATGGCATGTTGGTGGCTACCTTATCGACAATGGGCTAGACAAGAATAAAAAGATGATGTCGTTGTAATAGTATTTTGCTGTCGTAAACTGACTTGTAAATTGTTGTTCATACCGGATGCAATTTGTTTCGATGCTTTGTCCTTCTCTGTGTGCTTCCACATGATGTTTTTGTGTGAATCACATAGTTGTGTCGCACTAAAAGTTGTTTCCTCACGGGAGGGCCGTTTTGACTCCGGGTGCATTTGCACCCGGATGAACAGTAACACACAAAATAATATTCCCTCCATCTCAAAATTCTTGTCTTAGATTTGTTTAGATATGCATGTATGTAGTCACGTTTTAGTATTTAGATACATCCATTTATAAACAAACCTAAGACAAGAGTTTTGGGACGGAGGGAGTAGTAAACGTTTTCAAAAATATCTGAGTTTTTTTATAAATGTTTGGGTTAGTGTCGCAGGCATGCTTGACAATTTTCATGCGAAACGGAGCAGTAATGTTTCGTGGATGAAAAAGACAAATTTGAATGTGACATTTTGGGGTAACAATTGATGTTCAATTTGTTTTTGTTTTTGTGCACGGGACAAAATGCTTAACCTTTTTGTCTAAATAATTTCAGGTAGCATTTGAATGCGACAAAGAACACATAAAAAAATTATTAGGATTTTTTTCACATTTGAAAATTTATTTTTCATGAGCAGGAGCACGTGTTCCCTGGAGCCTAATTGCATTTCCAGTTTCATCACCCCAATTTTTGTTCAAAGACACATGAACCGTAATACCGTAGGATAGAAAATATTGTTTCCTAACGCCATTTTTCTTTAAAAAATGTTGTTTTTGTCCTTCACAAACATCACGTGAACTACTTGTTTCCAGCACACAATAATGAGAAGGTTGTAATCTAACTTGAGCTCCATGATAAAACTATAAAAAATATGATTTTTAACTATTTTTTGTTTACTGTTCATGGGTTAACCATGGAGCTCAAGCTCTAAAAACAACACTCCACAATACTGAGTAATAGTGTTGATTCCATCCACTAAACAGAATGTTCCCTTGGCAGAGAAAACATATATTACCATCACCAAAAATATATCTTAGAAAACATCATGCATGAGTTTCTGGGCATCTCCGGCCCAGCCCGGGTGCCTAGGCCCTATGGGCTTGCCCGTGGGTCGGGCTTGGGCCTGAGTTTTGAGCCTATCAGCAAGGGCGGCCCGAGTTTGGGCTTGACATATTGAAATTTTAAGGAAGAGGCCCGGCCCACGGCCCAAGCCCGATGTGCTTTTCAACCGATGGGCCGGGCTTGGGCTTCAAAGTAGACTCGATGGCAGGGCCTGGGCCTTAGTTTTCTGCCGTGGGTTTTAGGGCCTGGCCCAAGCCCGGCCCGGCCCCGGCCCATGGCCAGATATATGCATGCCTTGTCTTTTCTGAAGCTTAGCTGAATTTTAAGGAGCAGAGCAGTCCCAAACAGGCTCTTAATATGCGAGATTTGGTTATTATAATTACCAAAAGTTCCCGGAAATTGAGGGATACCAGACGTGATTCTTGGAAGCATTTGTTTGCAAACAGTAATTGACAGAAACTAACTGCCACCAAAGCCCATACAAGCATAGGAGTTAGAGGAAGCAGCCAATTAAAGGTACAATCCAGCAAATCAGGCGCGGGGATTTACTGGCAGATCGGACGACGCACGTGCTTCTGATCCAATGGCCATACGAAGAAGCAAAAGATTAGAAGCTACGTCAAGACATGCAGTTCAAAACTGGAAACATTAAACCTACGTGAAGAGATCCTTGGAAATCTGGTCTCTGCAAGTATGGAAAGTATTGAGAGGGAGGCTAGAGATGGATCAAGATTAGTAGTACGAATTAAGCCGTGATCTCGACCACATTAAACCCCGGCCAGCCTGTGATCTCGCACAATCTTCAAATTTGGCAAAGTGAACTTGATCATCTCCGCATTTAATCCCGACCTTCTATAACTAGCACGCGCAGATCGCATCCTAGAACTCAACTCTTGTGCAAAACCAATGGAGTACAGCCCTCGAACCTCGTCCATGGAGCTGGTGCCAGTGGACAATGAGGAGGGGAAGGAGGTGCAGCCGGCCAATGAGGAGCCGTCGGCGCCAGCGCCGGCCCTGGAGCTAAACCTCCTCGGCGCTTTCGGTGCTGACGTGAAGGGAAAGGCCAAGTCGAGCGAGGCGGCGGGGCCGTCCGTGGAGCAGAAGGCGGCGGCGGCGGCCGCGGCCGCGGCCGCAGGTGGCGAGAAGCGCCGCATGTTCAAGTGCAACTACTGCCAGCGCAAGTTCTACACGTCGCAGGCGCTGGGCGGCCACCAGAACGCGCACAAGCGCGAGCGCTCCATCGCCAAGCGCGTTGCCGCGGGTCGGGGCGGCGGCCATGGCGCCCTGTACGGCGCGGCCGACTCCCTCGTGCCGCACCACCTCCGGTACCCCAGCGTCTGGCCCTATTCCGCCCCTGGCAGGTTGTTCCTCGGCCGGGGCTCCGCCGCTGCGCCGTTCTACGGAATGCACATGCACCACCACGGATGGGGCGCGGCGGCCCTGCCGTCTCTGGTCGGGCTCGCGCGTCACGCCGCCGCCAACCGCCCGATGTACTCGCCCGATGTCCCTGACGCCACGCCGGCGATGCCCACGCCGATCCGTTGGGCTGGTGGCAGCGGCAGCGGCGGTGGCCACGGCGGCGATCATAGCGGTAATGAAGTGAAGCAAGAGGAGGAGATCGCCAGCAAGATAGACTTGACTCTCAAGCTCTAGCTAGCTCCGTAGGGTTTGATCATTTCATTACTCCCGTACGTTAGAGCCTTAAGATTTGATCTTGTTGTTGACAATGGTCTCAGTCGTCTAATTAGTTGTTGATAGGAGAAGTTCATTCCGTTCTTTCTTAATTGTGTCAAGTGTCAACCCCAAGAGGTACTACCAGTATAAGAGATTTACCTTATTATGAGATGATGAGAAATCATATCTATTAATACCCGGGAACAAAAAAATCCCGTGTTTTATCTTCCCTACATGCTGTTCCATTCCTCTATTGGTTATTTGCAGCAGCTCTTTGCACAGCTAAATGCAGGGTAATGGATGTGAGTTAAAAGTTGTACTATTCTAACATGCATGCAATACAATATTAGTGATACATCTTCATTTATTTGCAAGAAGAAAAAGTTGTCATTTGCTTATCAGTGGAATTGTAGACTGAGAACCAGATTTTGAGGGAAACAATGGTTAAACAACGATATTCAAACTAGAACGGCGAAGAAATAGTTGAGTTAAATCGACACAAAAGTTCATATCCGAAAGCCAAATCCATATAACATGTTAAACACACATTTACATTACCATATCACCTTGAGCTAAAATGATGAAAAAACTGAACCAAAACACAAGAAGGGAGATGATAACTGAATATCCATCTCATCTTATCCTAAAAAGTCAAAACCATAGCCGTCCTGATGTGTGTTTCTGGTCCGTCTCCATCAACAACTGAAGTAGCTGTCTTCCAGATCTGATTTGAAAACGCGCTGAAGCACGACCAAAATAAAGAGAGACAACATTGCCCAAAAATAGTTCTAAAGTAGGAGTACTTGCTGTCTACCAAGACAGGATCACCCTGTAGGGATTCAAGACCCGAAGTAATAAAACTTTCCAACTTAATAACAAGAACTACAACATGTAAACTCAACGCAAGTTCACGGAAATTATGTTAAGTATTTAAAATGTACAACTTCACTTTATTTTCAACACTCAGTATACAACATACACTTTATAATTTTTTCTGCAATCTAAAGACTAAGCTGGGTGCATTTTAAGATGCAAGCACTTACTTAGGTTAAAAACATGACTTCATACACTGAATAATTTAATGCAAACTAAAAACATGTTTGTACAATTTCTAAACTTCGGTTCGTGTGTGGATTCACTAATAAAGCAACCAAAGCCAGACCGAAATTAATGGCCAGCAAATGGACAAACAGAACATGCATGTACATGTGTGCAGCCTTATTCGTATTTGAGATATTCATTCACACTATTATTCCTCATGAGAGGCCAGTTTTCAAATGTTCCAAGAAGTCCAGAGAGAAAATAGCATGCAACATTGT
Organism: Hordeum vulgare subsp. vulgare; assembly: GCF_904849725.1. Classification (NCBI taxonomy): domain Eukaryota; kingdom Viridiplantae; phylum Streptophyta; class Magnoliopsida; order Poales; family Poaceae; genus Hordeum; species Hordeum vulgare. Next base: position 510,331,831 of record NC_058522.1, read on the forward strand.
CATATGCATTAGAATAAGAATGTCCTTGAATACCTTACATACTTTAGACCAAATGTCTGGAATTACATAGAAAATCAAATCAATTATAAAGGTTTTCTAAGAAAACCAACAATATATACATACTAACAAAGTCAGGAGCACTAAAGCAAACATGTACCACCACCCTCCCACTAAATCAGTTTACGTGCTTACATATGATCGCCCATGCTACATGTCCATGTCTAGTCAACGTGTATTTCAGATTAGAGTTGTGTATTGCAAATATATCTTAGTGATATCTTTACATTAATTGAAATTTTTACATCTAGTTTAGATATTCCATGTTTTCTTCCCACTACCTCAAGTATGGTGTCATGAAAAGCTTATTTGGAAGAACGAACAATGTTAGTGCAACAAACATGTCACTTCTTGATTAACAGGAGACAAAAAGATCTGCATGAGTATCGTGAACAAAATGCATTCTGATGTGCTCTGTTGGAGGAGAGGTCTCCACATTTGAGCACTTAACATGCAAGGTTGTGTGAAATCAAGTTTGGGAGGAGAAGATTCCTCCTTATGCCCTTTGTAAGTGATAGCTATTTCTTCGTTGTAAAGGATCCTATAAAGATATTATCGTAATTTTTTCTTAAGCACGGGACCTAGCCCATTATTCCATATAAATAAATCATGATTGTGCTTAGAAAGTTTTTCAACCAAGATAGGTGGGGGGACCTTTTTCCTAAGATTCTAATTATAACAAGCATAATCCATTGATTTTAATTTTCACGACTCATCTTGATCGTAGAGGATTTCTTCTATAGGTGGACATTCTCGGTTTATCCTATAATAAGCACATATATCTCTAGCCTCTTGGGTTATATGACCAAATCCATGTACAAGAAATATAGTGACCCCGTGCTTCAACTAAAGGATAATGAACATTGAGAAATTCTAAGAACATTCGTTGTATAGAAGGATGCATATGCACAAATTGTCTTTCGAGTTCCACTACAAGCAAAGATATAGCATCCATAAAACTAGTTGTTCTAGCAATAATAGACCCACTACTATTGGTAACGCATCTGCACAAGCACAAGTAAATAAATCCTCAATAACACCTTTACCAAATTATATCACCACTGCATATTCAAAATTTCTTTGTATGCATGATAATTTTTTTTACTCATTTTCATGTTCCGTGTTTAATGTTTTCAGGGGTGTCATCATGAATTTCATTAAAACCTCTTTTAGGACTTTCGTCCCGCAATCAGGCCTCCGCACTAGTGGCAGGAAGATTAGCCTTAGTAATTTATGAAGCAAACATAGCCGTAAATCAAGCAAGCAAGAAAGATAAATTACTTTTATGTTTTTGATTTTTCTATAACTGAAAATAAAAGAAAGTAAAAAGTATAACAAGTAAAAGATATTTTTTGTGAAGGAACCTTGAGTTCTTTGATGATATTCCTCGATAACGGCACCATAAATCCTTCTGAAACTTTGTAGATGCTTTGGGTTTTTTTTCCGAAAAGAAAGAGATGAAGTAGTAAAGTAGCAATAAGTATTTTTCTCAGTTGAGAACCAAAATTTATTGAACCAATAGAAGAATCATGCAAACAACCGTCGACGGTACCTACACACACTAGAGTAAATACTTGCGCCCAACGCGGCAAGAGAGTTGTCAATCCCCTTGTACTCGATAATTCCAAAGACCAAATCTGATAGTAGTAGATAGATAAATTGCAAAATAAATAAATCACAAGAAGGTATTTAGAGTTGACCAGGGGGCCATAGTTTTCATTAGAGACATCTCTCTCAAGAACATATTATATGATGGGCAAACAAATTATTGTTGGACAATTCATAAAAACGTATAGTTATGATGTTATTCATGGCATGATCATGTATATAGACATTACAATCGTGACAAGTAGACCAACTTCTTCCTGCATCTAATAATATTACACCAACAATCGATAATATAGTAGCATGAAACAATAAAAAATTATAAGTAAGTTCGAGATGTATCACTGAGATGTGATCGACAGTCGAAGGAGGCATAGTCTCTTAGGTGGTCAGAAGGAGGGGGTGCTGGCGGGGAAGGGAAGTTGTAAGTGCCCAACATGGTCGAGGGGGCGATGTCGTCGGCCAGAAAGTAGAAGAGGTGAGCGGATTGAGGCGAGGGGATGGGATTGAATGAGATAGGTTATGGAGTTTTCTGCAAGTATGGGAGGAGTGGCGAGCATGTTTTTGCAAAAAATACCGAAAGCTACATTTTTGTGTTAGATGCTGATCCAACTTTCTGGAATGAAAAAGAGCAGACGCGCTATCATCCCTCCATCCGAGAGATGTCGATGTGAACTCACCGAGGTTGCCGAAACCAGCCTAAGCCCGTCTATTTTGGGCCCAAGCGAATAGAGTCTAGTGGCCACCATTGATCAACCCATGCTTTTTCACTTCTCCACCTCTTCTCCTATGGGCGCCCCTATGTCTCGCTTCACATGAGACATAAACTAGTCTTGCGTGAAGCGAGCGCAAGACTGGCTAACCTAGTGCGTGGAAAGCCACATACCTCAAAACGCTTATTTTTTCACATAGTTTTTGTTTTCATCCTTTTTTACTTTTGTTTATTCTATAAAACATTAAAAATATAGATTACAATCTTTTACTTCAAATTTTAAAAAAATAATCATGCATCTGAAGAAAATACTAAATGTATATCGAAAAAATATTTCTGATGCATATAAAAATGTATACAAAAAATAGTCATACATATATATTGAAGAAAATGTTAACAATATATTTGATTTTTTAAACATGCATAAATACATGTTCCTAATGTATACAGTAAATGTACACCATGTATGAAAAAATAGGAATTAGAACATAGATTGAAAAAATGGTAATCATGTATTTGGAAAAATATTAAAACATGTAAATAGAAAAAGTTTTTAATGTATAAAAATATTTATACAATGTGTATGGAAAATTAGATATAAAAAATATATGTTTAAAACTGTTAATAACGGGTTTGGAAAATGTTGAACATGTATATAAAAAATGTTGATGTATACATTTTTTAACAATATCTATGAAACAGTAGATATTACAAGATATTTGTGATATATTTAAAAAATATTAATCAGAAATTTAAAAATTGTTAAACATGTACTTCCTCCGTTCTAAAATAATTGTCTTAACTTTGTACTAGCTGTAGTACAAAGTTATACTAAGCTCAAGACACTTATTTTGGGACGGAGGGAGTATATAAAAATTGCTCACAATGCTTATGGAAAAAATAGATATAAAAATACATACTTAGGACATTCTAATTATGTATTTTGAAAATGTTAAATGTGTATATAAACAATGTTGAACGTGTATTAGAATTTTCCTGACCATATACCAAAAAAGTGTTCAGAACATGTAGTTAAGAAATTTGTACGTCATGTATTTTTTTTAAAGGTGTATAAACAAATAGACATATGCTAAAGAAAGTAAACTAATGAAAACCAACTGAGGAACAAAAGAAAAATGAAGAAAACCAAAGAAAAAATGGAAAAAAACATTGCAAAAGAGTAAAAACAGCAAAACTGACAGTGAAATAAAGAAAAATAATAATGAAAAAACCATTAAAATTGAGAAAAGAAACAAAGAAACCAGACCACAGGAAAAGAAAACAAAACCATGTAAAAGAATGGAAACAATCAAAACCCAAAAAGAAACAGTGAAAACCTAGAAAACGATAAAAAAAGAGAAGGAAATAAAAAAAATCAAAGAAAAATGAACAAAAACCAAAATAACCATGTGGAAAATAAGAATCGCGTTATCCTCCGGCCCACCTTAAAACGCTCCCCTCTGTCCCTGAGTGAAAGAATCCACAGCAGCCGAGCGTGAGAGGAGCCAAGGGCGCGGCCGCGGCCGCGCGCTCGTAACGCAGGCGCCAGACCGACTCGTCGGCCGCGCGGGTGGTGGCGCGGGGACGAGACGCCCCGACGTGCAAGCTGGGCGTGCGTGGTCGGCCTGATGGCGCGGAAATCCAGGCGGCGGAGAGGGTGAGGGCGCGGAGCTGCCCTGGTCGACCTCCAGCTCCAGGCGAAGACGACGGCGAGCCGGATCACCTCACCCCGCCTCGTCTTCCAGCTAAATTGCGTCCTCCTCCTTGGTCACCCACCCTCTCCCCCGCGGCTACGCCCACTGGAAGCTGGGACTGGGAGCGGAGCGCCACCAGGACCAGGCCAGCTTCAACCGCCCGCCAGGTGCTTGCGTTTATTCCCATTCGCTCCATTGCATTTAGTACTAGAGCACCTCGCCTCAATCCGCTCACCTAGTACTAGAGCACCTAGCTGGATTAATTAATTAGATAGCTAATCAGAGCTGCGCGAGTGCTTTACCTCGATTATAGGGCGTGGATCTTTTGGCTTACGGAAGGAGAAATTCTAGAGCATGCTTCTTGAATCACCAACAGAGTTGTTCGAGATTTCCGATTCTCTCACAAGCACTAGGACATCAGTGTGCAAGTACATTGAGTCAGTTTGGTTCGTGTCCTCATGACATCCGGCCTGAAGCGTGCCTGCTGTTTTGAGGAACTCGTTTGGTTACTGTCCTGGAAATGCCTGAGGTTGCCTGGATGAGTAGTGATTAGCCTGGCAGGAGACTTCAGGCAGGTGGTTAGCCTGGTCCAGGCGCAAGGAATCCCACGCCTCGTGACCACTAACAGCTGCCTGGGACGCTAACCAACGTAATACTTCTCGATGGACGAGCTGATGGGCTAATTTTCGAACCTACATAACTCATCAGGCGAGTAAGGAAACCAAACGTCTTTCGCCACACGCTGCTTGACCAGGCAAAATTTTCTTCACATTTCAAGCCACGCCAGGCAGCACTTTTCCTCAGGAATACCACCGTGGATGCAAACCAAACTAGCCCATTATGCGTGGGAAGCCCAGAAAATATTAATACCGTCCAACCTAAAGCACATATAGTCTAGATGTGCCATAGCCCATAAGTATTTACACATCTAATTTCTATATCATTGAATTTGTGCGGAGATCTGTGTTATGCTTGATTGTGTCACTTAGGGGTGCAATAATTAGGCACTTCTAGATGTGTCCTAGATATGTCCTAAGAGAATGTTTATGAATACTGCTAGCTATATGATGTTGTCATTTTATTTATAGCCAAACTTATAGCCAACAAATATAATAGTTATTAATACATGGCCCATCTTTCTCTTTCACAAAGTTTCTAGGACCACGTGCTACAACTGGCTATTAGTTTGTAGTCCTTTTTTTTTTCTTCTCTCTCTTTCAACTAAAATAATATACCATTTTGAGTCTTAGAGGGCCCCCCGCCCCTACGTCACTTTATTGTATTTACTCTAATACTCTATTCATCTACTAGTATTATATTAGACGATGCCACCTGACTCATTTATACTATTATTTCATTCAGCGGGATTCAGGGTGGGGTTAAGGAATCTGGCTGTGTATTTGGCCAAGTAGTTGTATTAGTATGATCAAGGCCTACTGCTAGGGATGCGTTTGATTACCTCTGGGCTTGATCAAGGCCTACTGGTAGGGATGCGTTTTTTGCCACTTTGCATACTTGATCCATTTGGGCCTGGTTAACAGCGCCGGGCCCATAGCTGTCCAGACTCTGCGGCCCGTACAGGGCCCATAGATGTTAGGGGTCCCAAGTTTTTTATAGGCCTATAACATGTTAACTATTCCTGGACATTGGGCCGCTCATGGCACTGGGTCGCTAGCACTTCCTCGTGAGTCGAGCCTCGAGACATCGAGTGTCGGATCGATCGGCAGCTGCAGCGCTGCTCGATAGGTATTACTAGCAAAAGAGCCCGTGCGTTGCAACGGGTAAGAAAAACGCTCACTAATCTAACAATCATGGGTCCATAGGCCCGTGTCCTTTATTTCAACACATGAAATCCCATGTGTATTTCTATTTACCCTTCTTTCCACGACGCTGGCTTTAGTGTTCACATCATCACAACATGTTTGAATGTTGTCAATCTTAAGATGTCTCCCTCTCAACATAAAATGATAAATTTATTTTTTCTGTGAGGTTTTGACAAGGCGTGCATGCGTGATTATAGATATTATTTTTATTCTCCATCCTAGTTTTGCCAAAGTGTTCATTTTCAATTCGAATCGACACCGATATGAAGGAAAGACTGATCATGCGCTATCGATTAAGGTTATATAGTAAATAGCATTTTTAAATTGTTAACACGTAAAATAATATCATATTCAGATTCTACATATTTTTCTAATCAAATTTCATATATAACATGTTAAATTTAAAGTTAGCGTTAAAAAGATATGAATTTTCAAAAAATCAATTAATATATACTGCGGGTTGATTATCAGAAACTTAAGAGGGTTTCTAGAGAAAGAGTATGACGGATTAAGAATGCCTATTTCTTTTATTAGTATGTATAGATTTCTTTTCAAACTTTCACAAGAAGAGAATCCTCACCTGAAGTTTTATTCCATTTCAAGAGAGCGTTTATAAATCAAGCTAGTGTTAGGAGAGATAGTTGCCCCATAGCTCGGTGTCCACTTTGACCTCGATCTCTTTGCCTTATTCTAGTCAAAAGATGATTGTCAAAAAAAATCTAGTCATATGATGTGCCAACTTGTTGTGTTTACCATTGGCAAGAAGATTAAGATTAGCAAATCCATAAAAAAATATGTGCCCTCTAGAAGATGTCGTATTTGAGCCGGTCGATTCCATTTCATCGCCCCCTCCTCTTTCAGGAATTTACTGATTTCAAATGGCGTGGGAAATTAAGATGGCAATTTCCGAGTCGTATGAGGTAGGAAACTCTCAAGTAGTGTTCTAAGGGAAGAAACTGCCTATTCTAATCAAGAACATGACATTCTTCCTATTTCAACCGAGGAGAACATGCCATTCTAGAGGGTGATCGGAAATTACGGTTCAAGCTTTTCCAGCCTCTTTTCATGGATGGACTCTTAACGCCTACGAAGGCTTGTGTATAGGGGCGTACAACAATAATTTCCACAATGCCCTATTCACAACACTTTCTTACTTCAGGGAACCTATGAGAAAAACAACGTATATCTGTTCAGAATAACTAAAAATACATGACCATGTGGGCATACCCTGTTAACGTACACACCAAAGAAAGAAAGAAAGAGACATGTAGTAAGACAGCAAATACAAATTCATTGTAAAATATCATGAACAAAACAATCAACAGATGAACAGAAACAAAATCATCGGAAGCTCGCGAGGCTGGCTACAGATCCCTCCTGCCGCCGTTGCTCAGCTCCACGTCGTTCAGGGTCAGGCTGTCCAGAATCCTAACGACCTGCAACGCAGCCCAAGACGAAACAAATAAATGGCGAGAATAGACGTTGTGAGGTTGGAGGAGGTTCTTCTTCCTCGCCCGAACGCACGAACCTGCCCCATCTTGGGCCTCCTGGCGGCCGAGTGCCGGATGCATGCCACCGCCGCCTCGATCATGCGGAACATCTCGACGTCGTCGTAGTCACCGGTGAGGCGCGGGTCCACCAGCTCCTCGAACTCCTGCTCGTCGATCGCGCGGTTCAGCGGCGGCCTCGACTGCGACAAGGTGCACGAGCGAGCACGCTGTCAGTGATGGATGCAATGGCGTACTGCATGGGTGTGCTGCTGTTGCTGCCTGCCGGTGGTGATCTTGCTTACCCACTCCACGAGGCTCTCGTCGCCGAGGGGGCGGGATGTGTCGACGGGCTTCCGGCCGTTGATGAGCTCCAGGAGCACCACCCCGAAGGAGAACACGTCCGATTTCTCCGCCAGCTTCCCTGTCGAGGCGTACTCCGGTCCCAAGTACCTGTTCGTTTTCAGTCACCACAAACACAGAGTTTTTGACAATTTTTCCTCATTTCCTATCGACGTGCCGAGATGAATGGCTCCTGCAGTTAGATATGGTTTGTTTATCCGAATGTGCCCATCACACGCATCGAGACGTGTGTCACGTCGTTCTCCGCGAGCCTGGCAAGCCCGAAATCCGCGACCTAGATTACGATGAATGCGACATTCAGGTTTCGTCAGTAACTGAACATTTTTTTTCTCGACAAAGGTCAGTAACTGAACATACTACCATCGATAGAACAATAGCCATTTTATTGAGAAAGAGCATAACCTGAGCTTCTAAGTTGTCGTTGAGAAGGATGTTGGATGACTTGATGTCCTCGTGGATGATCCTTGGATGACCTATGTACAACAGCAAAGAGCACAAAAAATCAGCTGCAAATTCAGAACGAATAGACGCAGAAATAGGAGCAAAAGTAAACCCATCCACATCTTACAGTCCTCGTGCACGTAGGCCAACCCACGCGCCGATCCCGCCGCGATCTTCACCCTCGTCGGCCAGTCCATCACCGGTCTTCCCCTCCCTGCAAGCAAAGCAATTTAGACGCACAGAACCCGTGGGTGAGCCATGGCCGTTCAAGAAGTTAATACTATGCGTTTAACACAGCTAGAGTCAGAGAAGCAGAGAACGGGGAAATGGATGAGGGATTTGAGGCTGTACCAGGAGGAGGACGCGCGGGCGCACCCCTGCTCTTGCTGGGGAAGGGTTGAGCCCGCAGCGAACGGGAGGGGATCCCGATCCAGAGCCGCCGCCCGCTGGTTCTTCTTCTTCCTCCTCTCCAGATCCAGAGCGAGCCGAGCCACCGCTGATCCCGATCCAGAGCAATTCGAGCCACCGCGCCCCTGCTGCTTCTTCTTCCTCCTCCTCTCCTCTCTTCTTCTCTCTAATCCCTCTCTGCCTCCCATTCTGCAGGCGCCATGGACCTCCGCCGGCGTCCCGATCTCACCTCTGTTTCATTCCAGCAGGGGACGAATGGATCAGGGGTGTCTCGTGCCAGATCCGGCCTCGTTCCTCTCCTGCATGCCCCTCGCATCGCCCCGCCGCCGTTGTGTGCCGCCGTCCTAGCCATGCCTCGCTCGGGAGGTTGGTGACGACCCACCCCTCGAAGCTTCCCGTGGGCAGCGCTGCCTTGCGGCCTCGATTCACTTAAAACTGTAGTGCGGGTTGAATAGCCAAAACAACATGGGCTTTTCTGCAAAACCGACAACGACGTACGACAGAAGCGGTCCGTGGTTTATTATTAGGGAGATATATATATTAGGAAACAAAGATTTTCCTTCGAAAAAAGGAAACGAAGACAGTTTCAGAAAAGGAAAACGGAGATCCTCAGCCCTAAAAAATGGAATGGGAGATAGATAAAAGGAAACAGAGATCACTAACCCTAAAAAAGGAAAATGGAGACCGTCAGGAGTGCAAAAAGGCAAAAGCCGTCGCGTCGCGTCGCTACAAACTGCAACTCATCTGATCGGTTGGCCTTGGCGATAGTTCTCAGGCGCTGCTCGACTGGATCATCGGAAATTGGATCGCTGAATTGATTGGCGAAAATTCCAGACTTCAGAGCGTCAGCGGCAGTTTCTCTGATCCTCTAGTCAAAACAGGTAGTCTGCTACTGGCGAGTCCTCCTTTCTGATTAAATTTGGCTCCTTCCCCTAATTTCTAATTAGAGACTAGGTGAGTTAGACGGTTCGTCTAATTGACAAACATTCTCACACAATCTTTAATTGATATCTGTTGTTTTATTACTTCAATTTTATTCCATTCTTGTTTCATATCTTGTGTTTTAGTAATACAAATTTGAGTCATCTATACATTATAATTGCTAGTTAGTTCATTTCTTTCTAGTGTGATAGGACCTTACTTTTTAGTTTCGCACAGGGCCCCGTATTTTGCCGGCCGGACCCTGCTGGTTGATATAATGCAGGAAAAAAAAAAAATCAACATCTGCATGTTGATTAGTTGCATCCATTGCATCAAGGTCCAGATGGTGGCATGTTGTTTGATTGCCCGTGTTTGTGCTTTAGGGGTGACCAGATGCAAGGCACAATTTTTTGGCTGTGTGTAAGTAATCGTTCTGCTCACCCCTTCTAAATGTGGACTTACCATCCATTTTGCAGCACACACCACACAAAAGACATCATCAGCGAGAACAACAATAGAAGAACAACAAGAACAATGCGAACATCAAGACCAGACAGGTCAAACGTAGTACTAGGCATAAGTTTAAAAAAGTAGGGCATCCCATCTCCCTGCTGGACCCTAGGGTGTGGTTCCCTTGGCAAAATATGGACAAGTTCACATCAAAAGAGACGATGAAGTTTCAGTTTAGACCTAACTTAGTTCATACTTCAGACGATCTACAGAAAGACAACCTAGAGGGCGTGCATGATGTCGCCGACGCAGTTGTGCTTCGAGCACTGGACCCTCCAAATGTTGGAGGTGTTGGTGTTGAAGGTCTGCACTTTCAGCCCCACGTTGGAGAGCCTCGGGACTACAAGGTCGTCGGGGATGATCTTGTGCCGCCGATAGAAGTACTCCCAGTTGCGCCCGAGCACCATGTGTCCCTTGAAATACTACACTTGGATGCAGAATTGGCACCACTTGTTGGTAGAGAGGCTGACGACACGAGGAGGGCAAAGGACCAGCCATTGCTTCATCATCGACCTGAAGGCAGGCGGGATGACCAGCACCGTGATGTCCTCCTGGTCCTGAATCTGCACGTAGAACCTGATAGATTACCGTGCACCCTCCTCGTGGCCGATCCTTGGACTCCTGCCGGTGCCGCCCGCCAAGCTCATGTATTCCACTGCCAGGAACCACGTCCCGATGAGGTCCTTGTCACCCTCTGCGTGACGACGACCTGCGCTCCTCTGCCGGCTGTGTTCCACTCCGTCTTCATTATCTTTCCAATAAAGTGGACGATAGTTAGCAAATGAGAGATGATTATTGGCAGAGAGCAGTCGTGCTATGATCCTGCAAAAGTGAAAATGCCAATTATCAGAGCTAACAATGATCAGTACTAACAGTAATTAGAGCTACCAATGATCATAGCTAACAATGATCAGTGCTACCAACAATCATATCTAGCAATGATCAGTGCTACCAACGATCATAGCTAGGAGTGATCAGTGCTATCAAATCATGCCAAATGCACATGCTTGTTATGCAATCAAGTTTTTTTTTGACAATAATTATGCAATCAAGTTGGTCCTACTTCTATTTTGGGCATTCATGGTTGTCTTACTAGCATGCACATGCCCTGTCCTATGTTGATCATGCAGTCATGTAGCCCAGGCACTAGTAATATACAAACTTACACACTGACAAGAACACTAACAACAGCAAGAACAACACTAACAGCAGCAAGAACGCCACTAACAACAACAAGAATGTCACTAACAGCAGCAAGACCATCAGCAAAACAACAAAAACAACACCTAAGTAGCATCTTAGGCACTATAAATGTGGAGTGAACAATCAAATCTACCTTAGGCAGCAACATTGTGCCTGCATTGACATCATATAGCATGCTTAAGGCAGAAGCATTGTCATGTAAGCAGTACGAACACTAGCATGCACTCTCATTTAACCAAAAAGCAGTGGATTCGGATCGAATCCAGTCGAATCGAATCGGATCGAATCCAATGTGAACAAAGTAATCTATCATTGCTCGAACTACCCTAAGAACCCTAACTAGGAAGCAAGAGGGATATTGGAAGCTTACGGTGGGCGTTGCCAGTGGAGCGTACGCCGATCGTGGAGAAAACCCCGGCGGGAACAGGAGTGCCACCATTGTCGAAGAAGATGTAGCCATTCCGAGGGCCGCGGCCATGGTCCTCGTCACGCGCCGATGGGAAGAAAACGGCGGCATGCTCGAGCTCCCCTCCCCTTGCACCAGGGGAGAAAACCCTTGAATGGGGGTACAAATACCCCCATATGTGGGCCCGGCCAAAGTCGTAGGGGGTGGGATTCGTAACCCCGCCGCCATCGAGCCCACGATGACGTAGTCCGGCTCAACAGGCGGGGCTGAAGCGCGCGGAGGCGATGCTGCATTAGCCCGGGGCGGTGGCATGGTGCAGAATGGGGACGGCCCCCGGATAGCCCCGCCGAGATCCCATGGATGAGGTTGCTGCCGGCGATGACGGGAGTGGGTGGGGCGTGGCGAGACAGCGACTCTACCATTGAAGAAACCGAACGGATAATGAAGGGAGCGAGAGCGAGTGGGTGTGAACAGGAGAGGGAGGGAGGTGACGGAAAGGAGCGTGGGGAAGTTATGAGACGTCACGTCGTCTGTCGTGCTTCCCCACTTGGGCAAGCACTCGCTTGGCTCGAGTGAGCCTGACTCACAAAAAAAAACTGTTGATTCGGCCATTCCTTCACAACCAACCATGCCTGGAGCTGCTTTTGAGGTCCGGGCGTGCAATAAACATATGCAGCACAGACAACCAACGGGTCGATTTCATCGCTCGTGGACCTGGCTCGACCAAATGCATCCTAGGAGACTAGGAGTAACATGCATATAATAAAGTATTGTAAACGAGGATAAACAATCTGTCCGTTCATCGATCAATGTAAGTCTTAACTGACAAAACTAAACTTACAGAACTAGTTGGGCAAGTGGAACAAAATATACTTAGTGCAACGCCAAATGCCTGGTAGGTAGGTGTCCTGCACAGAGTCATTAGTGGCCACAGCCGCGTGGATGAACCCTACCTTTCAAGCCATCCAGACTTGAGGCTGAGGTCTTGCCTGTGAGGACCCAATGGAAAATAAACCCTACCTTTCAAGCCATCCAGACCATCCAATGTTTCTTCAAGCCATCCAGAGCGGAAGCCATCCAGAGCGTCCAATTGTCCAGTAATAATACAAGGGGCAGCCCGGCAGGGCAAGCCCGCCCAGCTATCTGTCTCACTCACTCCCACTTCAGCCGCTGAGTACTGCAGCTTCTTCATCCTCACCACCTTCTTCTTCTCCCTCTCCCCAGTGAGTTGAGTGAGTACCGAGTAGCAGATTCGCATTGGTGATGGTACTTTCAAGTGCCGTGGAATGGTGGCAGGAGTGGCAGCTGCGCATCCTCGTCCTCACCAGCCTCTTCATCCAGTACATCCTCCTCTTCTCCCATTATGCGCGTAGAGTTCCTATCCTACGCCGCTACAGAGTACTGGTGTGGATAGCATACGTAAGCAGCGACGCCGTGGCAATCTTCGCCCTCGCCACCCTCTTCAACCGCCGCAGGCAGACTTGTGATGAGGAGCGCAGCAACAACCTGGAGGTCCTATGGGTGCCTCTCCTCCTCATCCATCTTGGCGGCCAGCCAGGGATAAGTGCCTACAGCCTCGAAGACAACGAGCTATGGAAGCGACATATAGTAACCCTTGTGTCCCAGATCACGGTTGCCGTGTATGTCTTCTGCAGATGGTGGTCCGGCGAGAAGACACAGCTGGCGGCAGCGGTCTTGCTCTTTATTCTTGGTGTTCTCAGATTTGCTCAGAAGCCATGGGCCCTCAAGACCGCCAGCTTCAACAGCCTCCAGTCCAGCACGGTGCCCCTCACAAGTGCGCAGAGAGAATATACGCGTGAAGAATATGTAGAAGCAGCAAAGAGGTGTGTATTGAACACAAAGATACACATTGAGTATAAGCATGATATGGATTTTATGTTCCTTGATCAGTCTGCTCCATACTCTGTTCGAATTGAAGAGTTGACATCTTTCCTGAAGCTTGAATATAAGCATGCATACAAAAAGCTTCAGGAGAAGCTAGGAGACACATTTGATGACATGTACACCAGAAATGGATTAATTGGCACTGGACTTGGCACTGGCTCATTCCTTTTGCTTCCTTTCCTAGCCTTAGCTTCTATTGTGCTCTTTGCCAAGAGCCGCAAGGATGGTCAGGACGAAAAGGACATTTGGGTGACATACATCTTATTATGTTGTACCACCGTGTTGGAGCTTTACGTTCCCTTCCTGGCATTCTCCATGATACTAGTTCCACGTATCTTTCATTTCCTTGACGATCCTATTTGTGGCTGGCACAACATGGTTTCCCAGCACAACATCATGTCCTTGTGTGTTCGCAAGAAGAAGCCCACATTCCTGATGAAGCTTGCTACCTTCGACTTTCTAAGAGAGCTTCTTAACCAACATTGGTATATTCAACAAGTACCTACAGCATACCACATCTCGGAGACGGTACGCCGACACATGGAAGATGGTTGGAAGAAGTGCATATGCGACGCTGCAAGTTACAAGAGCTTCAGTGCGCTCCGAGGTCAGTTGGCTCTAAGGATGCACCATCAGCTAGCTTGGACCTTGAAGATGCCTTTGGATGAGAGCGTTCTTGTTTGGCATGTCGCCACAGAGCTCTGCTTTTATCACCCCGACACATCCCCTCAACGTCGACAAGAAGCCACACAAGGCAGCAGGAGCATATCCAACTATATGTTCTACTTGCTTCTCATCCGTCCTGAGATGCTTATGCTTGGCACCAGATCAGCTCTTGCCAAGTTGGCCACTGACCAGATTTTCGAAAACAGCAAGGGACCGCTCGACATGACAGAAGAAAATCTTGCACAGGAGATCCTTAACATGCCAAGGCTGACATTGGCAGATGATATGATTTCCAATGCGAGCAAACTCGCCAAAGCACTAATGGATCTAGGCAGCGAGGAGGAGAGGTGGACTGTGATCCAAGGCGTGTGGGTGGAGATGCTCTGCTATTCCGCCAGCAGGTGCAGGGGCTACCTGCATGCCAAGAGCTTGGGTGAAGGCGGTGAGTTCCTGTCCTACATCTATCTGCTTTGGTCGTTCATGGGACTGGAGACGTTGGCGGATAGGCATCACATGTCAGAGCATCTTACTTTCCATTCCCAAGGCAGAGACGATCAATCTGCAGAAGGCGACATGCCCCCAGTTTGAAGATGGGCTAGCTTGTGGAAATTACTGATGCCAAGCAGGTACTCCCCCTAGGCCGCTGATACTCGCCGGGGAAGCCATTGCTTGACAAATGGTGCTGATGCTGCTGATGGAAGATTTTGTTTTGATTTCTTACTGCAATGTGTTGATTGTCAGTGTGCTGCTCATGTTCTCGAGCAGAATATAGGCATGTATATGTGTCTGTGTCTTTCTTGCTACCGCGTGTAGTAAGTGTAGGAATGGATTTTGTGAGACAATCATTTCAACATTTGATAATCCAATTGATGTATTAGTTTCTACCAGAGCTCAAAACGTTATTGTTGTTTCTGTTCTTTAATTTCTTTGAGGTGGTGTTGCAATGTTTCCCCATCTTAAAACATTGTGCGGAATGATGCATAGGTCATAAAGATTCCTCTGAATTCGGTGGAATTTATAACTGTGATCTATCACACGTACTTGTCAACCTCAATAAATACCAGCCACTATAAGAGATTATATCTATTTATACATGAGAATATCAAATATCGTGTTCTATTTATTTTGTGCTTATGTTACGTTGTTCCATTCCTCTATATCTTGATTGCCTGTCACTTCTCAGTCAATTCGAAGCAAGCCACCAGGTTCAGGTCAGCTTCTGCCTGCTTGCGCACCAGGTGCTTGTGCTTATTCATTCCCATTCGTTCCATCCACTGCGTGTCTGCGTTCTTGCTGGAGTAGCTCGCTAACGACCGTTCACTAACTGAGCACAAGAGCCATTCCACGCTTGCTTTGCCCTGTTTCACGGCATTGCAGTGTAGCACTATGTCCATCGTGCTTGGCCTCTGTCATGGGGCCCACCCTGTACGAAGCATCCCAGCGATTAAGAGCATGTACACCGCTCCACTCTGGACCGATGCCTCATCTGCGACGTCTACATGTTCGATGCCACCTCCTCCAAACCTGTTGCTTGCAGAGCAAAACGGGCTCCTACAGAAGAGCCGAGTTCTTCCCTGACAAAAGCACCAGGCAGCCGCTCGGGCGACGCAGTGTGGATCCGGCGCCTCGCTCGGGCGACGCGGTGTGGACCACGCAGCAAAAACGCGGGAATCGGGGGAAGGGGAGAAGGGAGGGCGCGAATCGGGAGAAGGCAAGGCGTGAATCGGGGGAAGGGAGGGGCGAATCGGGGGAAGAGAAGGCGGCACACCTCTGATCCGATCTGAACGAGAGGAGCCCGATCTGAGCCCCCCGTCGTCACTGATGCTGTCTAGCCAGCCCGCCGTCGAAGCTGTGCCTCTGTCTCTGATCTGAGGCACGAAAAAGAGGAGCCCAATCTGAACTCAACTCTGATCTGATCTGAACGAGAGGAGCCCGATCCTGCCCGATCCTCAGCCTGCCGTCCTCGTCCTCACCCTCGTCCTCAGCCTGCCGTCGGCGTCGTCCTGCAGGTATGTGATTTCCTCTGTTTCTTCCTGTTCGTTGCTCAACTGAATCTGGTTCAGTAAACTGAATTTGGTCTGCTATTGTGATTCGTTGCCTCGTTTTGCTGGTGCTGGTGCTGGTATGTGATTTGCTGCCTCGTTTTGCTGGTGCTGGTGCTGCTGCATATTAGTAGGATTCAGATATTTCCAAATCAACACAGACAATATTTCTAAATCTTGAGCAAATTGATTCATATATGCTAGGATTCTGCTATGTTACGGATTACTTCATCATATCTGTTAGTAGAAGTATCTGTTGAAGTTAGTAACTTCAGTATAATAATTTGAGTATACTAACTTCAGTAAACTTGAGTGCAAAAGTTAGATGCTAAACCTGATTTGTCTTTGTTTTTGTAAGTGCAAACCTGAACTTGAGTGCTAAAGTTGGATGCTAAACTGTAGATATGTATTTCCTTGACTGAAACCAAACAGTAGATATGTATTTCCTCTGTTTTCCACATAGTTTGTGCCATGCTTGTTCTAAATATACTCTAACATGTGTCTTCCTTGTTATGGATGTTCTGTAGATATGTGTGTATCAAAGGGGAGTTTCATGTGCAAGGAAGCATAGAAGATTTGAAACTGTTTTGTTTTGGATAAGAAGGGCCAACGGATACACCAACAAATTCAGTTTGAATTTTGAATAAATATGATATGCGTGTTACAAATCTTCTCTTGTGCTTGGAAACCTTAAGATTGTTCCATTACTGTGAGATTTTTTGTGTCATGGTCAAGAAATACTTGTTGTTATATTTTGGATATCAAAAATTGCTGGTAAGAATGTTCTATTGTTGTGGGATGTTCTGTATCATGGTCGAAACATAATTGTTGATATCGTTTGGATATCAAAAATGCTGCTTTTTTGTTTGGGGATCAAGTTTTTTTATGACTTTCAGTGTGTAAGCTTGTTGATATTGTTGATTCAAAAGGTTAATGGTAATGTTTAAATGTACTGAAGGTTGCATGTGTTGAAATGTAGTTGTAAAAGAAAAAGTAAGATGCTGTCATTAAAGGAAGTAGCTTTCATTGGGTGATTGTGGCATACACTAGTAGCTTTATTCTAATTTATCTATGTGGATGGGTGGGGCAGCACCAAGGTGCTGCCTCCGTTGTACATGCCCTAAGTAACGGCCATTAGAGCATGGTTAATAATACAACCAACTGATGGCTATAAGATGTTGTTATATCATTTATGGCCAACACATATAATCACTCATATAATAAGGTCAGCTATAAAATTAGTATCTTTTTTCGTTTTCACTATATCTCTTTCTTCGGATTTATTGCATTTGCCTATGAACAACATATGTCTAGGCTCTTGCATAAGAGCCCACTTCACATACTTTTTTATGTCTCTTTGCTTCACATAGGCAAAATTAGCATGTAAACATACTGTAAACCTGTTATTGTACGTGCTCTTACTGATGCACACAGACCATTCATTGAGGGAAGTCCAAAAAAAAATTAGGCGTAACCAAGCAACTAAACTTGTGTGTATCCTTTTAGGCAGAGTACGAGCAGTCCAAAGACTACGCATTCCTTACTCAAGATATCAAAAAATTAAGGCTTTCGTTCCGTTTTATAAATAAAGCAAACAAACGAAGCACAATATCCAACAACAATCACAACACACACATCCACACTCGCCTCACACAAGGTAGCAAAACAAAGGATCAAAGGTTCTATTGAGGGCACAACTCAACAAGCCCAGAAAAGGAAAGAAAACACAGGCGGCGACGGTCTGAGGCGAGGACACTAATCCGGCTCCAGTGGCGGCGGAGGAAGCGGCGGCGCCAAGAAAAGAGCCTTCGCACGAAGACGGAAGATGATGGAGTTGATGGCGTCTCGATCCTGCGGGCGGCTAAGCGACTGCCAAAGCTGCAAGAAGCCACACATTTTGAACACTGCGTCCGGGGCACGTCGAAGAGGAACGCGTTGAATCACAAGCTTATTTCGAACCGTCCGTAGCTTCCAGGCAAGCACCCCAACCATCAACCACCTAGTATGACGGATATATGGAGGCAAGGCCTGGGGTTCGGCGAATAGGTCGGGGTAGTTAGTGTGGTACCAAGTGCCACTGACCACTTCGCGGAAACAACTCCGAAGGAATTGCCCGGACACGCAAGAGAAGAGGATGTAGTTCAAGTCTTCCTTCGTCGCACAGAGCGGACAAATGTCGTCCCAGGGCCATTGCGCTTGAGCACCTCAGCACCCGAGGGGACGCGGCCACGAGTCCATTGCCAGAGGAATATCTGAATCTTCAAAGGGGGGCGGATCGACCAAATTGACAATCGTTGTCCAAACGGATTTTGTGAAAGTTGTTCAACTCATTAACAGCTGAGTAGAAAGAAAACCGGTCGGCAAACTTAACGTTGATGCAAGAGATCAAAGAGATTTTCAAAGGAGATAGACAATTTTTAATCAAGCATGTTAGACGGAAACAAATCTCTGTTAATCATCTTTTTAGAAAACTTTGACAAAATAAAGAAGCGCACTGTGGTGTGGCTTCGCTCAGGTCCTGAGAAGGCACATGCTATTTGTAATGCAGACATTGCCGCAGCTTGATTAACAAATTTTCTTTCACCCTGCAAAAAAAAAAAAAAAAAAAAACAAGTAAAAAAACGCAAGTTACGCGGGTGTCTCCACGGCGTGCCAGTACGGTTGCTCCGTTCCTCGATCCCGATCGACGATAGACGAGATCCAGACCTAATGGCGGCGTTCACGGCACGCAGGCCCGCCGGCCGCCGATGTTAACTAGAGTATACTAATAACTCCCGTGCCTAGTTGCATGCGACGTCGATGTTTCTGGCGTGGGGACGTGCACGTCCCACGTAAGAGCCATTGCAGTCAAACAGATTAGACTACTGGTATGTGGTATATTCCCTCACACCTGACCTAGTACTTGGCCGGAACGTGTGCACGTATTGGCCATGCAATGCTGACAGCCTAGGAAACAACACACACTTCAGATTTGCACGCCCCACGCCGCAAACTCTGTGCTCCAAATATCCATTTCACGTTGCTCTCACCATACGTGAGTAGTGGTAATAATAATAATAATAATAATAATAATAATAATAACAGTAGCAGCGGTAGTAAATTGAGATAAGAAGCGGAAAATGCTTTTGAAGGCCGAGCTTTATAAAGATCTTCAATTGCAAAGTTCAAAATCTGTGAAATTCATATTTTAAAAAATCTACATTTTTATAAAGAAAAATGAAGGCATAATGCACAAGTGTGTAAACTTGTAAAACAAAATATATTGAAATGTGGGCTGTTAAAAAAATAAATCTGAGGCTTTTTAACATACGATACTATTCATTTTTTTAGGTCATGAATTTTTTTTGTACAGGTCAGATTTTAATGTATTTCATCCTGAAATTTTGCACATATACTTCTCACATCCATGTTTAGTTGTACAATATTTTTAGATTTTTCCAAAACCAAAATTTCAGATTTCAAACTTTTCAAAAATTCGGCCTCTATAGAGACCGAAAGCCAAAACGCTATTCCCGATAAGAGGAATATACTGAAGCTAAATAAACATACATCAATAGATGCACATACGACGTGTTTGGTTCGTGATTTTTCAGCCGCCTTCGGAGTACACCTGCCTTCCTAATACGTTACCTCCATTTGATTGGGGTAACCCGTTTTACTTCCATACAGAAAGTGGTCGTTCACAAAACCCAATGCGGCCCATTCGATCGGCATCCAATAACATCCTCGCTTCATCTCCTTCCGTTCTACTCGCCTCGTCCCCTCATGTTCATGTGTCTTCCCACAACGAGCAGAGATGTCGTCGTTCGCCCGTCTGCCCTTGCAGAACCACTACTCCACCTCGAGCCATGTACAAGCAACGCGGCCAACCTCCGTTCGCCGCCAAACAAGTAATGTAATCACTCAAACAGCCACGTAATACCGGCCGGGTACGTTGATTACAATCCCCAACATGTTACATGTCTCTAACTGACTGACCCGTGTTGGATATTCGCCAGACATGTTGCCGTTCGATCGGGTTCGGTCGCAGGGCAGCCTCGCCCTATCTCTTAGGCCCTGTTTGGAACTATAATAGATTATGATAATCTGGATTATGAACATAGATTATATAATCTGGTTTACAAAAATAATTCAGGTGGACATGTTTGGAGGTCAGATTATATAAACTATAAACCAGCTTTTAAATTGTACAATGACATGTTTGCCCTCTGTTTACAAGGAAAAATAGGAAAGTGGCGATGGCACTCCGTAATTCTCTTGAAGCTTACAAGGATAACACGTCATTTGTAATCCATAATCTCATTTTAGCTGGGGTAGAGCAGATTATGAGATTATAATAATCTGGTCATCTAGTTTATAAAATCTACAATATAAACTGTCATGTTTGAAAATACAATAGATTATAAAAACCAGATTATATAATATGGATGATTCCAAACAGGGCCTTAGTCCCACGCCCCCCCCCCCTCTCTCTCTCTCCCTCCCTCCCTCCCTCCCTCCCTCCCTCCTCTCCCTCTCCCTCTCCCTCCCTCCCTCTCTCTCTCTCTCTCCCTCCCTCCCTCCCTCCCTCCCTCCCTCCTCTCCCTCTCCCTCTCCCTCTCCCTCTCCCTCTCTCTCTCTCTCTCTCTCTCTCTCTCTCTCTCTCACACACACACACACACACACACACACACACACACACACAAATCAATCGTGCATCCTTACAAGCGCCAACTGCTTATCCTTTTTTCTTTCCACCACCACGTGCTATCCATCTCAAGCTCCTAGCTATGGCATACAGTTGCTCCTCCAGCGAGAAACCACATGTTGCCTCAAGATGGAAACTACGATGGTAAGCAGGCCACTGCACCCAACTTTTGCTACCATCCACTACTCCCGCTATTACAAATCAAAGCATGTTGTTGCAGGGCCAATACTGCTTGTCGCTGAATGTAGTGGTTAAGGATGGGAGCTCAGGGCTGGATGGCCATGGTGAAAGAACGACGATGCTGAAACAACGGTGGCCATCGCCCACCACCGATGCTACGAGCTCTGCTATTACAAAAGAGTTGATCGGTACAAGCACTGGCGGAGCTATGTTGAGGCCGAGGGGGGACGCTGCCCCCCTGCCTTGGACTAAACTCTGAAGAAATTTTTGAAGGAAGGGCTTAGATGAGATTTTTTTTAGCAATTTACACCCAAAAATACTCATGTTTTTACATTAGCCCCCCAGCAATTTGTACCAAGCTCCGCCACTGGGTACAAGTCTCAGACTGCAATACAGTTCATGTTTCGAAAACATGGGGAATGTTACACGGAAAACATGACGGTGTGGTGATGCAAGGGCGACGATTTTTCTGCAACATGACCTATGTCGCAAAAGTTTCTCAAGCAAAACCCAAGTTACAAAAGTTTTCTTAAACATAACTCTTGTTATAAAGTTTTTCTCGTAACATGATCTCCGTTGTGAAAGTTTGTACAACTTCAACTTTGTTGCAAAGGTAGAGTGCGCCGCTTGGCCATCTGGTACCACACGTCCGATGGCTTGCGACCTGGTCGATTTTATAAAAAGATCCGTCAATGAACACATAGCACACCCCATAGTTTTGGGTGGCGAAAAGATCCGCCAATGAACACGTAGCACACCCCATAGTTTTGGGTGGCGTCGGTGCACTGACTAAGAGCATGTCCAACAGTCGCGCTTCGCGCCGCGCGTAAAATACCTGTTTGCCGCGCGCGCTTCGGCTGGTTTAGCGCGGCCGCCAGCGCTGACTCCAACGGCCGCGCTATAATGCAGCGCGCAGCGCTCAAAAATACAGCGCGTGCAGCACGCACAAACCACATATACATTTTAAAAAATAGGAGCAAAAATGATCAAACAAACAAAATAAATCAACAATAAATAGTCATTACAACTCAAACAAATAGTTTATCGTTCAGTACAATAAATAATGCAATAAACACAACCAATATTTCATGAACAATACAATGCCGAATGCAGAAATCATGCTCTTTCTCGTCTATGCCATGCCCACCACTCTTCAATCAGATCCTTCTGAAGTTCATTGTGCGTTGCGGGACGCCGAATGGCATGATAGGAGGCAACAAAACGGGCTACCCTTTCAGCCCTCCGTCGCACTCGCACGGGATGTCCCAAGAGCTCATACTGTGACTAGTCTAAATCTTGGCCACGCTCATTCTCGATGATCATGTTGTGCATGATCACACAAGCGTGCATAATGTACCAAAGCATTTTTTGATCCCAAAATCTAGCCGGTCCTCTGACAATAGCAAATTGGGCTTGCAAAATCCCAAATGCTCTCTCCACATCTTTTCTAGCCGCCGCCTGAGCATTGTGGAAATCAAGATTTTTCTTACCTTCCGGCTTTTTCAACAGCTTCACGAAGGTTTGCCACTTTGGATAGATGCCATCCGCTAGATAATAGCCATAGTTGTACGTACGGTCATTTGCTACAAACTGCACCGGTGGCAACTCACCATCTGCAATCTTATTCATCAGTGGTGACCGGTTGACAACATTGATGTCATTCAAAGATCCAGGCATTCCAAAGAATGCATGCCAAATCCAAGTCTCCTGATCGGCCACCGCTTCAAGGATTATAGTGGAACCCTTTTTTTGGCCGTGGAATTGCCCATGCCATTCCTTTGGACAATTCTTCCAACTCCAATGCATGCAATCTATTGAGCCAAGCATGTCAGGAAAGCCGCGAGCCTTGTTCATCGCCAATAGCCTTGCGACGTCTTCAGCAGTGGGAGATCTCAAATACTCCTCGCCAAACACTTGCACAATTCCCACTGCAAAGCGCTTGACACACATGATGGTTTGGCTCTCACCCATAGCCAAGTGATCATCAACTAGATCAGCCGGGATACCGTATGCCAACATACGCAAAGCGGCTGTCACCTTCAGAAAGGTGCTATGCCCGAGATCTCCGGCGGCATTCCTCCTTTGCTGAAAAAACCGGTCATGGCTCGCTAGTTTCTCTGCAATGCGCCTGAACAAGTCGGTGCTCATCCTAAACCGGCGACGAAAATACGACTCCGAGTATGTGGGATTCTCCACGAAATAGTTCTTCATCAATCTGTTATGGGCATCAATCCTATCTCTCCAAATTTTCTCCCGACCCATAACCGAACCACCGTGCTTCAGTTTTTTATTGATATGCATAGCTAGGATCATTGCAAGATCCTCCTCCTCTTCCATATCAAATTCTTCTTCGGAAGAATCATACGACGAACTCATCTACAATGTTCAATACTATACTATAAAACCTACAATTCAAAACATGCACCAAATTCATGAAGTTTGAGTAATACATACCTTGTAGGCGTTTTGTCGAACACCTTGCGGGCGCGGCGCGGCAACGAGCGCTCGGGCGCTGTTCCTCGGACGAGGACGCGCGTGAGGGCCGACGGGACTAGGAGGGGGTGGGGCGGAAGCGCGGCGTCGCGGGGATAGGCCGGGGAAGCGCTTGAACGGTCACCGGGGGGCGCGGGCGGCAGCGGCGGCGGGGATAGGCCGGGGAAGCGCCTGAACGGTCGCCGGGGCGTGGGCGGCGGCGGCGGCGCGGGGATAGGCCGGGGAAGCGCCTGAACGTTCGCCGGGGGGCGCGGGCGGCGGCGGCGTCGCGGGGATAAGCCGGGGAAGCGCCTGAACGGTCGCCGGGGGCGCGGGCGGCGGTGGCGGCGCGGGGATAGGCCGGGGAAGCGCGACCGGATGGGGGTGGGAGTGGGAGAGCGAGCGCGCGGGAGCTGGCGCAGCAAATAAGCGGCGCGCGATTGCGTTTCGGCCAGCGCGCTGAACTGCATATGTCGCGCGCGCCGTTTTTACGCGTCCGCTGGAGCCACCCGTCGCGGTGCGCGCGCGCTAAAACGGCTTAATTTGCAGCGCGGCGCTCGGCTGTTGGAGATGCTCTAAAACAGGACTTTTTACATGCATAGTAGGCTGTACTAGATGGCTCAGGCTCGGGGATTTTTTCACTGTTTTAACCTTTTTCTAAACATGAGCACAAAATGAACCAGATTTGAAAGCATTTCACGATCTGACCCTTTTAAAAACGCCACAAGCCGTGGTGTTGCTGCCCCACTATGCAACGCCTGTCTACCATGGCGTTGCTGCCCTACAGTGACAGCCTGTCTATCATGGCGTTTTTTCTTTCTTGCAACGCCAGTCTAATGTGGCGTTGCGGACCCACTGTGAAACGCCAACAGTGCTGGCGTTGTTGCCCAACAGTGACACGCCTGTCTACCGTGGCGTTTTTTTTCTTGCAACGCCAGTCTAATGTGACGTTGCAGGCCCATTGTGAAAGCCAACAGTGCTGGCGTTGCAGACCCACTATGGAATGCAGCGACGACATCCAGCCAGCCCACGGCATGCTGCCAGCAACATGTGTATTGCTGAAACGCCATGGACCATGGCGTTTCACGCGTGGCCTGCAACGCCACATTAGACTGGCGTTTGAGTGGGTCTGCAACGCCACATTAGACCGGCGTTTGAGTGGGTCTGCAACGCCACATTAGACTGGCGTTTCTATGTACGTCTGCAACGCTACAGGCTCTGGCGTTTCAAAAAAGGTCAGATCGTGAAATGGTTTTAATCAGAGTTCATTCCGTGCAATACTTTCATTCCATGGGTCAAAATCATGAAAAAATCCCGGGCTCGGACTGAAAGCAAGACACGCACGCTTTTACTGTTGTACTACGAGTACGTTGCTAGCCAATAGAGTAAACGTCGTGGATGCATCTCGTCTTGTCGTCAACAATCCTAGGCAGCCACCGTACGTACGTGTTCAACCGCCGCGCTGCCCCCCGGACCGGCGGGCGCACTGACGGTGACAATTAAAGCTACCGGCCGTGCGACGACCGGGCAAATCCCACGTGCCGACGTGCCAGCGCCCGCACCGCACGTGCATGCTCCAACGCTGGTGGAGCACAAGGCGCCACAGGGGCCAAGCACTCGCCCTCGCATCGCCCGCCCCTCCTACAAACACACCGCTTGCCCACCGATAGGCGACGCGCTCATATCTCTCTCTCTCTCTCTGCGCGCGCGACAGTCACCACACCACTGATCCTCTCGGCCAGGGCGAGATTACAAGCTAGGTGCAGGTGACGATCGAGTGCACGACACCTTGGTGAAAATGGAGAAGAGGGAGGAGGAGGAGGAGAGCAAGGTCCCGCTGCTGGAGGCCAGCTGCAGGAGGGCGGCGGCGGCGGCAGAGGGCAATGTGAATGCGAGCGGCGGCGGGCACGGGCTGGGGCGGCGGCTGCTGGGGGAGAACCGGAGGCTGTGGGCGGTGGCGGGGCCGTCCATCTGCACGCGCTTCTCCACCTTCGGCATCGCCGTCATCAGCCAGGCCTTCATCGGCCACATCGGCCCCGCCGAGCTCGCCGCCTACGCCCTCGTCTCCACCGTCCTCATGCGCTTCAGCAACGGCATACTGGTAACCTTCCCACTTTCCATCGCTCCTCAAAGAATCTTCCTCCTGTATTGTAAAAAGAGATTGCTATTCGTCGTGTGTGTGTGTGTGTGTGTATATATATATATATATATATATATATGTGTGTGTGTGTCTGCTTGAGTGTGTTGTTGCCAGTTTATCATAACATAAACAAACAGGAGCATGCAAAGTACTCCCTCCGTTCCTAAATATTCCCTCCGTCCTAAAATAAGTGTCTTAAGCTTAGTACAATTTTATACTAGAGCTAGTATAAAGTTGAGACAGTTATTTTGAGACGGAGGGAGTATAAGTCTTTTAAGCGATTTTACTAGATGTCTACATACGAAGTAAAATGATTGAATGTACACTCTAAACTATGTCTATATACATCCGTATGTAGTTTATTAGTGAAATCTGTATAAAGACTTATGTTTAGGAACGGAGGGAGTACTCTTTAAGAACACTGTTTCCCTTTTCTCTTATTAGCAAAAAAAAATAGAGAGAGTAAGTATAGGTAGCTTGTTCTCGTACTGACGATCGCGACACAAACATGATAGAGAAATGTACACACCGACTGTATCCCGGCCGTTGATCCCAACAACCACAACAGAAGAAACGTACCGAGGTCCATGTTCGGCACTACAGAACGAAAAGTTTCTTGTCGACTTAACAGGAAAAGTTTTGGTTCCTGACTTCTTTTTTGTGCGTGTGCTTTCAACTCTTCAAGTCACGTCAATGTCAAAATGGAACAACCTTTGGATTCTTGTTTGAGCGAAAACAACCCCATTGGATAATAGTGAGTGCAATTTCCATCATGGGCCGGCATTCCCCGAGAGAACCTGGTCCGTTAGTTTTCATGCAAATACCTGTCTACCTAAACCTCATTGGATAATACTGTTATCACAAAGCCATCCACTGCAGCACATGCCCACATCCGGTGCAGCATGTCCACTCACACCCTCAACTTCGGAGATTTCACTGCATCACAAATAAATTTCTCGAGACAAGAAAGAAAAGGAGCTGATGATGATCTCAATACTAACTAAAATGTGCTTAAACTGAATGCATGCATTGCAGCTGGGCATGGCGAGCGCGCTGGAGACGCTGTGCGGGCAGTCGTACGGGGCGAAGCAGTACCACATGATGGGCATCTCCCTGCAGCGCTCCTGGATCATCCTGACCGGCTGCGCCGTGCTCATGCTCCCCATCTTCGTCTTCACCGAGCCTCTCCTCGTCTTCATCGGCCAGGACCCGGCCATCAGCGCCGTCGCCGGGACCATCTCGCTCTGGTACATCCCCGTCATGTTCGCGTGCGTCTTCAGCTTCACGCTCCAGATGTACCTGCAGGCGCAGAGCAAGAACATGATCATCACCTACCTCGCGTTCGTCTCCCTCGGCCTCCATCTCTTCCTGTCCTGGCTCCTGACCCTCAGGCTGCACCTTGGGCTCGCCGGGATCATGACCTCCATGGTCATCGCCATGTGGATTCCTGTGTTTGGGCAGCTCATCTTCGTCTTCTGCGGCGGCTGCCCTCTCACATGGACCGGGTTCTCCTCCGTGGCACTCACGGACCTCGTTCCTGTCCTCAGGCTCTCGCTATCCTCTGGTGTGATGCTCTGGTATGAACAAGCTTGAGTTTTCACTGTATATGCAGTTTCGGTCCTTATCAGAAATCTGGATCCATCTAACAATAATGCATGTTTTTTCCTGTTTGCATTTTCAGTTTGGAATTGTGGTACAACACCATATTGGTTCTCCTAACCGGGTACATGAAGAATGCAGAGGTTGCACTTGACGCTCTTTCAATATGGTAATAATACACACTACTTTATACTATAATTCAGAGTTCACTTTCATGCATTGTTCTTGAAGCTCATTGTATATTTTTGGTTTTTCCACACTGGTCATTGCATCATAGTAGATCGGTAACTAGTCACTGGTGCACATAGGCCATTTCACTATTTCATTTCCTTGCCGTGACACATGAGAAACTAATTGAGTAATGTGATTTTCTATCTCTTAAATCTGCAGCCTTAACATCAACGGTTGGGAGATGATGATTTCTATTGGGTTTTTGTCTGCAATAGGGTATAGTTTCTCGACTTAGAACTCCCTATTATTCGTATCATGCGATTGAATAAGTTTTCAGATTTTTGATGATAATGACTTTGTGTGTTATAGAGTACGCGTTGCAAATGAGCTCGGAGCTGGAAGTGCAAGAAGGGCCAAGTTCGCCATCATAAATGTCGTCGCCACTTCTTTCTCAATAGGCCTTGTGTTCTTCATGTTTTTCCTATTCTTCCGCGGAAAGCTTTCCTACATATTTACCACCAGTGAAGAGGTAGCTGCCGCAGTTGCTAGCCTGTCGCCTCTTCTAGCCTTCTCCATCTTGTTGAACAGTGTTCAACCAGTGCTATCAGGTTTGCTTCAACATTTGACTGAATTCTAAATGCATATACATTACAATAACTTCGTACTGTTAACTTTAGAAAGAAAAAAACGAGGCAAAATATTTACCCTCTATACTAAAACAATATTTTTTTGGTTACTGAATATGTAATCCTGTTTGATCACCCTCTAGGTGTTGCTATCGGTGCGGGTTGGCAAAGTATAGTGGCCTATGTCAACATCACAACTTATTACTTGATTGGTATCCCTGTTGGAGCAATCCTTGGTTATGTTTTTGGATATCATGTGAAGGTAAGAACATTATTTTCGATGATGTTGTTGTATCAGTCAATCAGTTACTGAAATAATTTTCCTTGTGCCTCTTGGCTCTAATAAGTTGTGGTCCTAACTCAATCTCATTGGTTGTTGCTATAGGGCGTTTGGGTTGGCATGCTACTCGGAACACTGATCCAAACAATTGTACTTGTGTTCATAACAATTAGGACTGACTGGGATAAACAGGTTAGCTTTGTTAATTGTTCAATCATTATTATATTGTACTCAAACAATGTTAAGTACAGCATTCATATGTGTACCTATTGTGCACAAGTTCATAAGTATATATTGTGTGCTAGACTAGACGGGTGTAGGAGATTTACTCAATTATTTGTATTCCGTCTAATTTTTCAGGTAGAGGTTACTCAGGAGAAATTGAAGAGATGGTACATCACGGATGGGAACAAAGGGAAACCGGATTCAAAGGGAAGTCCTTGAGACTAAGAATCTGGCACGAGTAATGAATCGCCATCAAGATAGAAGAAACTTGTATGTCCTACTTGATCAGAGTTAGTGGCGTTTCAGAGGATAACTACAATTCTTTCAATATGTCAAGAATGAATGGATGGAACATTAGTAGGCGTAGGTGCGTCGAAGGTTGTTCCTGAAGATCGAGCAAATGATAACAGTGATGCAGGCTCCATTAGAGAAAGGAAAACATGTTACTCAAGGGACAATTGATCTACCACTGCCCCAGCATGTAAAATATGCCTTGGATTGCTGTGTGCCTGGTGGAACAAGAATTTTGTTGCATACTCAAAGATTTTTGTTGTGATTAGCAAAAATGGCATTCGTATAGCAACTGTATTCGTTTGGCCTTGCCATCGTGTCTCCTGTTGTAACAAACAATCAGTTTGTAGCCGTGTAAATTCTATCGGTTAGTTGCAAGCCCGCATGAAACTTATCGCGGTTTATACGGCAGAGGGGAATATGATAGTATCACCGCAACTGTATTATCAAAACTTATCGCGGTTTATACGGCAGAGGGGAATATGATAGTATCACCGCAACTGTATTATCAAAACTTATCGCGGTTTATACGGCAGAGGGGAATATGATAGTATCACCGCAACTGTATTATCACCTCCGTTCCAAATTATAAGATGTTTTGGATATTTTAATATGAACTAAATTGTTACCATGTAATATTCCTTGTGTATATTCCTGCACCTGTGTACGTTGCCTCTTCCTAGATTATAGGATCGTGAGTAGTGCCCGGGCCTGCGTGCCACATCTATCGGGCGTTCAGTTGTATTTTTTTGTTGTATACTAGCAAAAAGGTCCGTGCGTTGTAACGGGAGAAAAAAATACCACACGCTTTTAATCTTTTTATAATCATTTTGATTTATTAAAATAATAAGCTAACTAACTAATGTAGTCAGTCATATCCTATTTTGTTGAGAAATCAACCCGTCTATTGTTAATTCCACCATGATGAGAAATTGAGCGGGACAAACAAAGCAAAACAAAGAGGCTACGTGAATTGATCAATGGACTGTTATCTTATTTCACTCATGGGGTAGAGAATGTGGGATCAGATGACAAACTGAAGGTGGTGTTCCATTCTCTCTCTCTACAACAATGCAATCTTACATTCAATACATTCATTCATGAGCAAACAAATTCTCACAAAACAAAATTTCTTGCCGGTGCTTGGCACACGGTTGGAGGCATGGGGAGGGGATCTCACCAGATGACGAGTTCCTGCCGGA
This sequence comes from Hordeum vulgare subsp. vulgare, assembly GCF_904849725.1. Classification (NCBI taxonomy): domain Eukaryota; kingdom Viridiplantae; phylum Streptophyta; class Magnoliopsida; order Poales; family Poaceae; genus Hordeum; species Hordeum vulgare. The sequence continues at coordinate 510,361,947 of NC_058522.1, forward strand.
GGAGGGGATACGATGAGGGGAGCAAGGGTTAGGCGCCTCTATCTGGCCATAAGGAGTCGCCGTTGCCGCGCCATAACCTCGGAGTTCCCCGTGTGAGCCATGGAGGCCCGCCTCCACCTGCAAGTACTTCGCGCCGACGCGCCTTATCCGCGCGCTGCCGCCTTTCTGCATCGAGCAAACGCATCATCCCAAGTCGCTGTAGCCGTCGCGTTGATTTGATCCAGAAGCTGTGCTCGAGCGCCGAAACGGAGGCAGCAAGCGGGCAGAGGTACGACCGCGGAGGCGGGTGGGTTGAGATCGACAACAGTGGTGGTTGAGGTCGGCCGGGGCGGCGAGTGGTGTGGCAGCGGCCTGGGCACATGCCAGGGTGGACCAGGGTCGATGCGATGCGCTCGAGCGCCGCAATGGGGGCAGTGAGTAGGGAGAGGTACAGCCGCGGAGGCGGGTGGGTTGAGATCGGCAGCGGTTGAGGTCGGCCGCGGCGGCGAGTGGTGTGGCGGCGGCCTGGGCACAGGCCAGGGTGGCCCAGAGTCGACGGGAGGAGGCGATCCGTACGGGTATAATTTTTGCAGCGAATCGTTTTTTCCTTTTGCGTTGCAGATAAATGATGAAGCGCGGGTTAAATAACAAAAATTACAGGGGCTTTTTTATAAAAATGATGTGGTGGGTTTTCCGACGGAAGCAATAGCCGCTTTATTATTAGGTATAGATTATGTAACGGTGGCTCACCAGATCAATACAGACACAACATTATCTTCTAGCTTGGTATCCGTTTTTCTGGTGTTCCCCATGGCCACGAACTCCTCCTCCTGGGCCACCAGCACCCCTCACTCGCTAGGCTCCTTCTCCAGCACCACACCGGCACCACCGCCTCCCTGGCTCCTCCCCGCCGTTTGTCTTCGGCGGCTCCTCGGCACCCACCTCATCTCAGTTCGCGCCCCTCTTCTCTTCTACCCCACCACCGCCGCCTCCGTCGGTTCCCTTCGCCCGCCAGCCAATCTTCCATGACAGCATCACCAACCACATCAAATTCCTACTAAACCCAGATGATCACAACTATCACAAGTGGAATCATTCTTTCTCATGGTTTTGATCCGCTACGGTGTCTCTCACTTCATCGAACATCCTCTGCCAGCCAACGACGACACCACCACGCGCAAGCTCGACGCCCACCTCGTTCTTTGGATCTACACCACGCTCGCTAAGCTGCTCTTCGGCCACGTCGTCGGTGCCACCTCCATATACGAGCTTTAATCGCACATTCGTGACTACTTCCTTGCCAATCGGGTTGCCCGGTACATGATGCTTAACTGGCAGTACCGAAATCTCAAGTAGTGTGATTTATCCGCTGCTAACTATGCCCGGCGCATGAAGCTTCTCACCGCGGGCCTCGCGGACATTGACTACGCGGTCATCGAAGTCGACCTCTACACACATTCTCTCCATGGCATCGACAAATGCCTCGACACCATCCGCGTCATCTTGGAGGACACGGTTCACCTGCCGCCATTTGAGACCGTGTTCTCTTGCCTCAAGCTAGCGGAAGAGAACCTGACACAACGCGTCGCGGATGAGAGCGCCACCATCCTCACCGTCACTAGGGACGTTGCCCCTTCCAGGAGCTTCTCTGGACGCGGGGGCTCCTACGGTGCGCCCCAGGGTGATCGCGGCGATCGCCCCGTCGACCGCATCAACGATCGTGGTGGTCACGGTCCGCCGCCTAGTCGCGGCATTGGCAACCATAAGAAGGATGGTGATCACGGCCGTTGCCGCGGCCATGGGCGTGGTCGTGGGCGCGGTGACTCCGGCAAGCGCGACAACAACCACAACTCCAATGCGCCTCCCTTCAACCCCCACATGGGCCTATTCGCCCCGTACGGCATGGCTCTGCCGTCGCCTCGTTCTAGGTGGATCCCGCCCAACTCCATTGGTGTACTCCCCCCCTCCCCGGCAGCCATGCTCATGCGTACTAGATGCAGTATTCCCATACCCCGCGCCTCATCCGCCGCAGCTGCCATCGTGGGATCACCTCGCCATGCTTAGGGGGGTTGCAGCTCTCAACACCCTCCAACCAGCGGCACACTAATGGAGAAATGACTAGCCACAACTCTTGTTCGTGATAGGCCATTTCTCAGCAACGCCAACATTAATATTTTTAAATAGTGCTGGCGTGGGCTAAATTTGCCCGACATAACTATTAGCTTAGTGTTGGCGTTGGACATATGTGGAACACCATTTATATGTGGACTTCAATGTTGTGTGCAGGCGTAAATTACTCTTGGCGTACCAGGTTAATGCTACGCCGGCTGTATTTGCTATATCTATGGCGCAGGACTTTTCCGGACGTCAACAATATATTTTGTGGTCTATTTTTCTAGGTCAACTTTTGGACCCACATAACACCGGCGTAGCGTATAATGGGACACCAGGAGTATACATATTAGTGATGGCGTTGTATTGTCTGGCAATGCCAGTACTAAAATCGTAGCGCTTCCCACCACTTGGTCACCCTTGTGTATACACCTAGTATATTCCCTTCTTCCTCTTGATCTTCATCTTTCTCATCTCTCTTCCCTCCTCATCTTGAGAAGAAACCCAATTATTCTAGCATGACTCTTAATTAGGTAGTTAGATCTAGCTAGGTGATGCATTAGTCTCTCTTCCCTCTTCATCTTCCTCATCTCTCTTCTCTCCTCTTCTCCACACACCCCACTTTCGAAGTAATTAAGCTTGCTAGCTAGCGCTCTCCTTCATCCACTTGCATTAAATTTCTTTCACCCTCCATTAATGGCACCCCCAACCTACCTAGGTCCATCGACGTCTTGCACGATCGATCTGGAGGACTAGCTAGCTAGCTCAACTTGTGTCTCTTCTGCTTGAAGGTAATTAACACAAACCACTTCCTCGTCATTTAATTATGCATGTTATGTACGTGTGTGGTTGCTACATGGCAAAACGTGCATCGATGGCAAATTTGTAGAGAGAGTTGCCAATGTTTTGGCGAAACGTTGATCCATTTCCATCAGAATTTTGTGTGTTCAACATGCACCATTCAAAGCCACATCATCAATTTTTAACCCTTTCTGACTTCATTTGATATTTTTCTTGCATCTATTGATTTTTTTGAGCAAAATGACCCTGAAATTGAAAAGCACTACAAATGAACTCTGAAAAGTTTGAAAGTTGGCATGGTATCATGATTTCACTCACATAGCATGTGCTAAAAAGTTAAGAGGGTTACGAAAAAAACTGGATGCATTTCGTGTACAAAATGGACAATCTCTTTTGAAGTATGAGGGTTTCGCACGAAAACTCATCTATTACAAAGAGATTTCATTTTTTAATCTTATTTCAACTCCAGAATTTTTGTGCGTCCAACATGCATCATTTAAAGCCACATCATCAATTTTCAACCCTTTCTGACTTCATCTGGTATTTTTCATGTATTTACTATTTTTTTGAGCTAAATGACCCTGAAATTGAAAAGCACTGAAAAGGTTGAAAGTTGGCATGGTATCATCATTTCACCCACATAGCATGTGCTAAAAAGTTGAGAGGGTTACGACAAAAACTGAATGCAGTTCGTGTACAAAATGAACAATCTCTTTCGAAGTATCACCGTTTCGGACGAAAACTCATCTTTTACAAAGGGATTTCATTTTTCTGAACTTATTTCAACTCCAGACTTTTTGTGCGTTCAACATCACATCATCAATTTTCAACCCTTTCTAACTTTATTTGGTATTTTTCAGGCATTTACTAATTTTTTGAGCTAAATGACCCTGAAGTTGGCATGAGGGTATATATAGGCATCTCTTTGGTCCCGGTTGGTGGCCAGAACCGGGACAGAAGACTGACCTTTAGTCCCGGTTCCAGCTGTGATAGACTAGCTTATTAAGGATGATAGACTACTCATATCAATAAGTAGTTCCTTCTTTTCCGGGAGCCCATTCGAACAGAACTCTCAGGTCAAGCGTGCTCAGCTTGGAGAAGTTTTAGGATGGCTTACCGACCGGGAAGTTGATCCCGGGCGCGCATGAGTGAGGACAAAGTGCGCAGAAAAGACTATGAAGTTTCTCTCCCACTCACTAGTACATGGATTTTAATTTTATTCTTAAACTACTAATCAGTTGTGTGTGTTGAAACAAATCTTGGACAAATATTATGTTTGAACGTGTGTCTTTCTACCGATGATATCTTCAAAGCAAGCCCATATCGAATATGCTTTGACAAATTTGAAACACGATGAAACTTATAGGAAATGGCCCGTACCACAAGAAACATAATGCAACATTATGGTGCCTGGTAGTAAAGTCAATTGTGCACTTCATAGAGGCAATGTCAAATGGACTAGTTGAGCATGAGTAATCAGTGGAAGGGTTAGACGCGCTTTGCTGCGTCGTTGATGTTGTTGAGTTTGTTGTTTTTTACTCCCTCTCTTTTAAAATATATGGTGTACTTGTTTTTTGAAACGTAAAAACTCTTTTTAAGTTTGAACAAATATGTAGATAAATATATCAATATTCATAATATCAAATCAGCATCACTGGATTCATCATGAAATAATTTTCATATTTTATTTATTTAGTACACCCTCCATAACTTAATATAAGACATGTTTTGGCATTGTCTATGTCAAAAAAGTCTTATATTAAGTTACAAATATAGTATTGTGAATGTTAATATTTTTTGCTGATCAAAGTATATGAAATTTGACTTTTCAAACACTTAAATTTTGGAATTGAGGGAATATTTGGTTTGGTGAGTGGGCGAGATGATGAAGTATTGTTTTTCTTTATTTAATACGGTGTTTTGGTTGGTCCTGCGTGGTGTGATTCTATGTTATCTCCTAATCAATCCATATTTATGGGAGAAAATTTCTGCATCAATAACTACAAGTATTATACTGATGCTACAATATTACATGTTGGCACTACATTTAGCTAGGAGGTGAGAGGGTGCACTGGGTTGATATGTTTTTATTTGAGTAATCCTCGATCCCTTCAAAATGCGAACCAAATTAAAAATTGTATACGTCAATCAAATGTGAGAGCTCCAAAATTAGGAAGCATCTAAATAAAAATAATAGAATGAGAATACTCATTGAGAGATTGTGGACCCGGTCAAAATTGGATGATCCAATTCTGAATTTCAATTAGTTATGAAGATTTAAAAATTATGAAGCAAGGTGTATTGTATAAAAAAATAAATGAAAGAGCTTTGAAAAATTGTTGACCCGATCAAAATCGGATGACCAAATTCTAACCGGAGACCTCAACTGATTGTGGGGCCTTCAATCCTAAGGAGCTTACTAATATAGTATATGGATTCAAGCAAATATCTTCAACGCTAGAATTTAGATCAAGTAAATGGTTCGCCCGGATGCATGTTATTCGGTTGGGCAAACAAAGCCGTGACCTCAATATATCATCATCGCTGTGATCTCAACGCTCATGTTCATCATCATCATGGAGACATGGACATGGACATGGACACACGGTCCATGTTTGTTATTTCGTTTGACACATGCAGCTGCAGGATGGGTGTGAGTTATGATCGTCCCATTGCACCAAAATGTTTTGGATGCATGTTACCTAGCCTACAGCAGCAGGCAGCAGCAGGCATCGACCATGTGCTGATCGTCCCGTTACACCAAAATGGAAAGGTGAAATGCGATGTGAGGAGTGCCAGCAAACACTAGCTAGTTACTGCAGCCTTATCTTTTCAGTGGCTTGGACATTCATATGCAAGCAGCCCCACCACCGTTGTCGTGCATAAGGTGAATAGACTGTTTCGTGAATGGAGCAACCATTGCATGCTTCATTGGGATATGCATTGTGATTTCTCTCACCGAACATCCTAGCTAGTATCAACCAAGCCAATTGTCTGTCCAAGGTAGGCACAACAAGTTGAGTTCCATTTCAAAATTAGATGCCTGATATCTTTCGTAACAAAAGCTTGATTCACATTTTGTTCAAACAATTGTGTTTATTCCGATGAGTTCTTTAAACCAAGAGCAATATTAAATATATTTCTGAAAATGATCTATTCAGGATATAAATGCAATATTTTTAACTACTCGTATGGACAATGGTTTTTATTTAGTTTTTATTTAGTGCACCATCTAACATGTAACGCACAAATTCAACTTCCTATAATTCAAGAATAATAATTAACTAATTTTGTTGTGTTTCGTCGTGTTTAAGAGTGCACCATAATGTTTTTGTGTCAGTGTGCACCACAATATCTTATTGTTTTTCGGTGTGCACCAAATGTCTTATTGTGTTTCGCTGTGCTTCAACCAATTTTGTTGGGTTTCCCCGTATTTTGGGGTGCATTAATTATAATGATTTACTTCTGTGTTGCCTTTATATTTTTTTAACACTGTTGCCTTGAAAAAATCGACTTGTTCAGTTGGGCACCACAATGTTTCTTGGTGTTTCATACCATTTTTTTATAAAATAAAATCAAAACCCACATTTAGAAGTTTCAAAAAAAAAACCTATGGTGCAGTAACTAGCTAGTGTTTGCTGGCACTCGTCACATCGCATTTCATCTTTCTATTTTGGTGCAATGGGACGATCAGCACATGATGCGTGATGTTGCTGTAGGCTAGGGAACATGCATCCAAAACATTTTGGTGCAATGGGAGGATCATAGCTCACACGCATCCTGCAGCCGCATGTGTCAAACAAAATAACAAACATGGACCATGACTCCATGTACATGTGTCCATGATGATGATGAACATGATTGTTGAGATCACCGTGTTGATGATATATATCTCGAGGTCACAGCTTTGTTCGTCCAACCGAATAACATGCATCCGGTCGAACCATTTATATTAGATCTAATTCTAGTGTTGAAGGTATTTCCTTGAAGCCATTAGTACTGACTGATGCTCAACTAGTACATTTGACAAGGCCCTAACTAGTAGCCTTAATAATATATAACAACACGATAAACCGGGGATTTCAGATTTCAGATCGTTGCGAACAGAAAAGAATTGCTCTGCATGAGTAGTAATGTTCATTGCATAGTTTATTTTTATCTGAGTTCATTGCACACTTGATAGAGCCAATGACACATGCATTCTGGTTCTAACATCACACTGATAAAGAGAAGTGAAATCGTCCCCACAAACAGAAGGAAAAAAACAGCAGTGGAAATCAAGCATGTAACGGTAGGAACATGCATGCTTTGGAACCTAGATAACCAAGATAAGCTCTTGCAGAGCCATGATTGAGAGATCAAGCTCGCAATCTCTTACATTACAGTACCAAATGTTTCTTGCAATACATCATCAAGCTAATAGCCCCAAATCTTGTGATCGACTACTAAGTACGTAGTAGCTGCAGGGAGGGATCCGTACTATAGAGAGTCCCGTAGCAGCTCAGAACTCCGGCTCCGGCTAATGCCATGCCTTCCTGCGCTGCAGCTGCACGCCAGCTGACGCATGCTACTCCTGTAGCTAGCAACCGCCACAGCCCCCTCCGCAGCCTCCTCCGCCACCGCCAAAACAAGCACCACCGCCTCCGTTAGATGAAGCTACAGCCGCCGCAGCAAGAAAGAGGGCTGTATTGCCGTCGGCTAATGTGGTCGACAACGAAGTTGCAGTGGTCGCCGCCGCCCGCGGTGCCCTGCTGGCCTTCTTCTTCTTCTCGGAGCTTTTGCCGCAGAGGAGGACGGTCACCGATATGGCCACCGCCCCCAGCAGCAGAAGGAGCCACGGCGTCTGCTGCGCCTGCGTCCCGCAGCCGGCCGCTGCAGCAGCGGAGGCCAGAAATGCCCGGGCCATCGTGCTGTGCTCCCCTCCCTGGCCTCTACCACTGGATATCTCTCACAAATGTGAGTTTGAATCAGCTAGAGAGGAAGATTTGAGGAGGAAGACAGGGTAGCGAGGGGGAGAGGAAGAGGGGATACAGCAACAGGGCAGGGGTTCAACCAAATCTCAACTCCGTGAATAAGTAGTCGAGGGCCGAAGCTAGGCTAGCGAGAGCGCTCGCTGCTGGGCCTCAGCCTAAGTTGGTGGTTCGTTAGCTTCCCAGTGGTTTTACTGATTTTATTTTGCGGTTTTGTTTGATTTTTTTCACTGTTTCTCTGGTTTTCAGTGGGTTTTCTTTCTCTTTGTTCTGTTTTATTCTTCTTTTTATATTTGTTCCTTTTTTATTTTCCATTTTGTCTTTTCCTTTAAAATGCATGGTCAATTTATTTTTAATACACGGTAACCTTTATACTCCCTCCGTTCATAAATATAAGTCTTTTTAGAGATTTCACTAGGGGACTACGTACGAAGAAAAATGAATGAATCTACACTCTAAAATATCACTATATACATCCGTATGTAGTCACTTAATGAAATCTTTAAAAAGACTTATATTTAGGAACGGAGGGAGTAATACATATTGCATATTCGTCGAGCATTATATATTTTAAAAATGCATCATGCATTAATATCAGTTCAACACATATTTAAAAAATAAGCATACATAAAAAAGAACATTGTTATATAAAAATGTTCACCATATTTTTTTGGAATCATCATGCATGAAAAAAGGGTCAGCACATATTTAAAAAATCAGCATATATTAAAAAAATCATTATATATAAAAACATTCATCGTATATTAAAGAAGTTTGCCATGCATTTAAAAAATTCTCGACATATACTGCCTCCGTTCAAAAATAAGTGTCTTTGATTCAGTACCATTTTTTCAAGCTTTCCCGGTATTGATCTGTTTTTAATGCATGATGATTTTGTTTTTGAAATATGCGGTGAACTTTTTTTATATAAAATGAACTTTTGTAATGGATCGTTAAGTTGTCTTAATACCCATTGAACACTTTAACTCCCTCTGATCCATATTGATCGTTGCAGCTTTAGCAATGTGCTAAAGCTGCAACTATCAATATGAATCGGTGGGAGTAAAATGTTTAATACTTTCTAATAGAATCTGATATATATTGGATCATAAAAAAGTATCCAACAATTGGGTTTTCAAAAAATAGAAAATTAAAAGCGAAGCGAAAAGGTAGAAAAGAAAACGCTGAATTGAGCTTGATATATTGGGCCGCTCATTTGCGCCTTGCTCTAAGCGGGGTTGCCCCTATTTGATTTGAGCATGCGTGGGCCAAGAGGTCTCATCGAGGTTGTGTCTTCATGTTGCCCATGTCACTGGGTTATAACGGTGATTGGGTCGACGTTTCCTCCCTTGAACATCCCTTCTCCCTTGAACGAAGCTCAAAGTAATATTCCCAAGACGTAAGTGATGTCTGTTGCAAACACTACTTCACAATGTTGGCATTTCCACAACATATGACACTTCAATACTTGCTTTGGAACTGGATGCAGTATGTTAGGAGGCGGTTGCGCTGGCAGCACTGGTTCGAATATAGATGAAAGTGGTAGTGCTTGACGGAGTAGGAAGACATGGAAGACTTGGTAGATACGACTTGTTTCTAGGAGCTTGAGTTTGTACGAAACATTAGTTAACTCGGTCGCCACCTAAAACAGTCCAAAACATTGAAAGGGGAGTTTACGGTTAGTGTGTTAGCGTGTTACATGATAGAGATTTGGATATGAGGCTAGATCTTGAGGTAAACCCAATTGCCAACTCAAGAAGTGCGGCATGAATGTTTCTTGTCCGCTTGTCCCTACTTTCTCTGGTTTTCTCAAAGATGTATTATTTGAGTAGAGGGACCACTAATGTTCATTCTTGCATACCTTGAAGTGTTTTGAAGGATGTTCATACAAAACCTCAAAAGGTGAACTTCCCAAAGTGGAATGGCCCGAGGTACCGTACCAGTATGTGGCCAGATGGAGCCATTCAAACCACTTGTGCGGGTAGTTGGTGACGAAACAACAGAAATAAGATTCGAGGCATTGATTAATCATTTTTGTGGTGCCATCCGTCTATGAGTAATAAGCAAAGGACATCCTAAGCTTAGTGTCAGCAATCCAAAACAATTTACGCCCCAAGTAGCTTGTAAAGACCTAATCTCGATCTGAAACAATAGCTTGAGGCAACCCTTGGATCTTGTACACATTCTGCATGTAAGTGTGTGTGACACTATGCGGCCGTGAAAGGATGCTTCGGTGCAACAAAGTGGGCATACCTAGACAAATTTTCAACAAGAACCATGATGCATATTTATAAGTTCTTGTCAACAAAGTGGGTTTGGAGTTCTGGACCTCAGAATACAAAACAAATCATTGCTAACTAAATTCCTATATAAGTTCATTTCATCAGTTAAGTTCATCTATAATGCATACTATAGTGATAGCCAAGTGCCAATTTTCCCTACTAAAGTTGTCTCATTCTTATAGAGATTGTTGCTCTATACTCGATGAATTTAAGGCTAGGAGCATTTGCAATTTAAAAAAGGTAACCTGGGTAAGTTACGGTATGACAAACAGGATGATGCCAAGTTTATGGTACTATATCCTATGCTATTTTCATTTGCGAAAGACAAGGGCATTACCTTTGCTTTTGCACATGTATATGATATGACTGATCTATATGACATGTTCCATCATCCAATGACTTCGAGTGTTATTAATAAAAGTTTGCATCTAAATGGCTTCTCATTAGTAACTATGATACTAATGTTACTGACAGTTGGAAATTCTACTAGTCTAGCAATAATAATCCACCAAAAGATACATTGAACCAGTTGGATATGAAAATAAGCCACCAAGCCCTCTTCTTAGGCAGAAAACATGATTTCCAGATCCATTGGAAAATCTCAGGTGTTCGTCCTATGTGTTAGCTGAGTAACTCATCCACTACCACCACTATCTTCTTCCTTGTCTTCCCGTGACTAAAGATCCAAATTTGAGGTTCATAGCCATCTTCCATCACATTTTCCTTTCCTGACTTCGTGAAAGGGTTCCAATCTTTGATTTTGTATATGTGGACTTCTGTTTGTACATACATAATAAAAGTACCGAAGGCTTTCTATAGAATAAATCGCCCGTGGTATCTTCCCGCATGTGGTTGATTTTATTTTCCTTCCGTTATTTGATGTGTAGCACATAGGAAGAATGGAGATCACCACGGGCCCAGCGATCAATCATCCCATTTTTTTCTGTCACACATATGGGTGCAAACTAGCGATCCAGGTGTAAAATTAAGAACCAAATGGGTCGAGAGAAAATACACCTTATAATTTGGAACTACCCCCAAAACCATATGCACCTAATATTAAGGGAAGGGGGTTACAAAAGTTGATCACACCTAACTCAAAAGTCCATCATTGTATAGTTGTAAATTAGAAGTTTACTTAGTCCATTGTCAATAATGTAAATTAGAAGTTTATTCAGATTTAGGATAAAAAATCGAATTTATATCATTTATCAATCATCTAATGAACACCTAAAACTAATATCTTGCCCTATGTGTCTCCCAAAGAGAATATTTGATAGCGGGGCTTTTATCGGTGCCTTGGTCTTACATGAATGAGTAGTTATGATGATGGTATATGCGTGCATGTGTATCTATTTTACTTTGTGTTTTTATAGAGAATTTGTGGGCTATTTGTTATAAATTTACATTGAACGGGTACACGATATGCAATACTCCCTCCACCCACGAAGTATTAAGTTTGATTAAACAAGATTTATACCATAGTCTAAGGTTTTCGCGATCACCCTAATGGGAGCTGTAGTTTTCCTCATTTTGGGGTTGTAGGAAGGAGCCCTTACCGGTATTGGGTGCTAAACCCCTATTACCGACGATTTGAAACGCCCATCCCTGCTAACACATAATTATTAATTGTTTACCAATACGGACAACCACTCGTCATTGGTAATGACATAACAATGATGGATGGTTCGAAAGTGCTTGGTGGCCTTACTAGTGACAGGTGATCTGAAAAGTCCCCAATGGCCTAACCAGTGACATGGTCCTACACTTGTGCGTGTCACCGGTGTCATTTTTAGATTTGAACAACCAACAATGCATAGGTAATCTTAATTAAAAACAAAATTAGTTCCATTTGACCAAAAAACACATAAAATAATTTAATTCCATTTCATGAGAACAACAGAAAGAGAAACGTCATTAGATTAATTCCATATAATCAGAAAATACAAAACTTTACATTATTTCTTTGGAGGAGATACATGACCAGACATGCTTTGTGTATCGAAGGAATGTGGATCAGACGAAATTCTTCCCTAAATCTCAACCGGTCGAAGGGAAGGGTATAGTTGTAACCCTAACCTCATCGAAAGAGGGAAATGAGCGGGGTATAGATGGTGCAAAATATCCCCACCACAAATGGCAGCCCAGGAAATGACATCACCTCCAAAAAATAGATCATGTTATTTGCCATCCTAATAAAACCCCAGGTTAGCCAATGTCAGAGGCGTGTCCCGGTATAGTAATAATTCCACGAGGTTGACACACATGTTGATCCCATCTTCCTCTACCTCCAACCACCAGATGTTTGCCTATCTATACCTACTAATAAAAGAAATAGATATTCTTAATCCATTATGTAAATTATATATAAAAAAACCTGGTATTTTAATATATAAACCATCAGTCCAATATATGTGAAAAGCAAATAGATCGACCACTTTTTCCACACGTCTCATGCGCCGGATCGAGCAAAAATTGTGCTGCAATGAGAGATCAAACTCCCGACTCACCACAGGATCACACAAGGTAGGTCCAACTAAGTTGCATCATGTTTGTGCAAAAAACGAGGTTCCGTTTCTTTTATATAACTACCACCTCGCTCCTTTGGACACAATCCCAGAAAAAAATGGCAAACCCCAGGAGTTGATCACACAACAAACCCCACCAGGGCAGCAAGCTCTAGCCACTAGGCCAAACAACTATTGTGTAAATATTACAGACATATATTCTATATATTTATATATATGTGCGATAATGGCCAAACAACTATTGTGTAAATATTACAGAGGAATATTTGATATATTTATATATATGTGTGATAGCATAAAAAAAAGCCCCATCTCCCCATGTATATTTAATCAGATCTGTTTAAATATGTTCGTAAATGGCCATGGTAAGAAGCTGGCTAGAAGGTGCATGTCGTTGCATACGTACCTTGTGAAAGGACATTATGGGCTATGAAAGGATGGAGTGATATGAGGATTATTATGAGATGCAAGGAAATTGGATGATTAAAAAGAATGAGATGCATGATGTCTGTATATGCATTATAAAAAGGAATTGTTGGGAAATTATTATGGAAAGAATTGTGCATGAAAAAAGATGGATGAAAGTATGCATGATATGATGTCTCTGCATGCATTATAAAAAGGAATTGTTGGCTATTGAAGTGGAGTTTCAGTGCGAACATGTTCGGTCTAGAATAATATAAGGGGAAATATGTGTAACCTCGCATCCTTACCATCGGCACCAAGTCTCATTTTGTCCTTATTGTGCGGCTGATACTATCCACCAGTCTAATAATAATACCATCCAAAGAGAGTATAACATGGTTTCCACATATCTTCTAAACCTTAGTTTGTTCGCTTGCCTGCTCGAGATGGCATCGCCCGGATGTCGTACTGCGTCGGTGGTCATTTTGAAGGATGGGCAATTAACGGTTTCTTTGTGCCGAAGCACGGGATATTGTGTCAGTCCGAACGTGTTCAGTCTAGAACTATATAAGGGCAAAACATGTACTTTCTCCGTTCCAAAATAAGTGACTCAAAAATGGCTCAGTTTTATTCTAACTTTAGTACAAAGTAGAGTCATTTTTGAGTCACTTATTTTGAGACGGAGGGAGTATAACCTTGCATCCTTGCCATCGGCACCAAGACTCAATTTGTTATTATTGTGCGACTGAGACTAAAAGGTCCACCAGTCTAATAATACCTTGCAAACAGTGTATAACAAAGTTTCCACATTTCTTTTAAACCTCGACTTTGTGCCTGCCTTCCGGCGATTGCACCGTCCGAATGTCGTACTGCGCCGTTTGGATGTCGTACTGCGCCGGTGGTCATTTTGAAGGATGGAGTTTTCTTTGTGTTACGCAATCCCGGGTCCGCTAACACCAGCGTTTCCGACCCACATGCGTCAACCGGCCCAACCGGAGAGCAACACCGACTTATGACAGGCCTTGGGCCCTCTCCCCTCAAAAGACTAGCCTGTTAGGAGGGGACACCCTCGTCCTTATAAGTCGTGTTATGTCTCCTCCCACAACCGATGTGGGACTAAACCCAACAATCTCCCCTTCACACATCGGTCACCCATGGGCCCGCTAACACCAGCGTTCCAGCCCACCTACCATGACCAATCACCCGTGAGTCCACCGAGATTTATTACGGGCACCTCGGCTCTGATACCACTTGTTACGCAATCCCGGGTCCGCTAACACCAGCGTTTCCGACCCACATGCGTCAACCGGCCCAACCGGAGAGCAACACCGACTTATGATAGGCCTTGGGCCCTCTCCCCCAAAAGACTAGTCTGTTAGGAGGGGACACCACCACCCTTATAAGTCGTGTTATGTCTCCTCCCACAATCGATGTGGGACTAAACCCAACAATCTCCCCCTCACACATCGGTCACACATGGGCCCGCTAACACCAGCGTTCCAGCCCACCTACCATGACCGACCACCCGTGAGTTCACCGAGATTTATTCCGGGCACCTGGCTCTGATACCACTTGTTACGCAATCCCGGGTCCGCTAACACCAGCGTTTCCGACCCACATGCGTCAACCGGCCCAACCGGAGAGCAACACCGACTTATGACAGGCCTTGGACCCTCTCCCCCCAAAAGACTAGCCTGTTAGGAGGGGACACGCTCGTCCTTATAAGTCGTGCTATGTCTCCTCCCACAACCGATGTGGGACTAAACCCAACAATTTGTGCCCAAGCACATGTTGTTGTGTTTGCACATACACTTCAATTTTTCCTTCCCGTTGCAACCCACGGGCATATGTCCTAGTAATAACAACGTAAACAAAGAATTATGGTTTGAAAAATATTTAAAAAAATAGAGCAAGCCGTGCAAATACACTGGACACCTTGCTAGTTCATCTGATAAGACCCATCTTGCTGATAAATTAGACAGGAGTGCTTTCCAGTGTATAGGATGTTGTGGGGCGCTTCACCCTTGCATGTGTTGTGATGCAAGGTTCCAACGGAAAGATAAGGTTGCATATATGAAGTGACTAGCTAGCGTTTGCTGGCTCCAAACTGAAATAGGACTGGCAAGCAATCCCTCACATGAGTAAGCATTTCATATTTTCATCCTTCCATATACAGGCATACATCGTCACCTGCTGGCTGCTGCAGGCCAGGTAACGTCCAGAACGTTTGGTGCAAGCCACAATAACTCACACCGTCCTGCTTGCGGTAGCTTCATGTGCCATTGCTAGTTACTAGTACCTGTGTGCAAACAAACATGGACCCTGAACTTGAGTCTTGAGAGCTCAGTTTTGATGATATCTTGAGCTCACACCTTAGTTCATCCAACTGTATAATGAACTTGCGGGATAGTTTCCAGATGATATCTTGAGTGGGAGCACAAGATACAGGCGTGAGGCTAGCTGTGTAGGACCTGACAAAGCTCATCACCGGGTTAGACCACGTTCGTTTTCTGTTGTAATAAGGCGCGCAGTCTGGTTCTGTCAGCTGCCGCCCGTAGACAGGTTCAGGGAGTGCTCGCGCACGTCCCGGTTCGTTTCCGTTTTGCTTTGATCTGTTCTCTCGGTTGGATTAGCGCATGACTCGCAATTGTGGGACGGCGCAGCGACGTGCGGATCGTGAGCGAGCCAGCCGGGAGTTAGTTAGCAGGTTAGTTAGGGGATTCTGTAATCGTGAGATATACAGGGGTCAGGAAATAACAGAAAAGTCGCAAGGTCTGGCGACACAAAAACCTCTCTCTCTCGCTCGTTCTCGTTCGATCCCGGTTGATCTCACTGGTTTGACACCAACAATTGGCATCAGAGCCTCGGTGTTCGATCCGCGGCTCCGGCGACCAGCGGTGTACGATCCGCGGTGGCCATGTCCGACAGCGAGACCGACAAGAACAAGACCGGCAAGAAGAAGGAAAGCTCGCCAAGCTCGCCGCCGCTCGCACGTCTCACAGGAGGCGGCAGCTGCGAGTTCTGAGTGGTGGAGCGGGTGGTGCGTGAGGAGTCAGGGACGACCATGATGCTCACCCACACAAACTACATGGAGTGGGCCTTGTTCATGCAGGTGAAACTGCAAGCCTGCGTGCTCTGGGCGGAGGTGAACGCCGGCACTGACGACGAGCGCGACGATAGGCGTGCGTTGGCCGTCATCCTCACCAACGTGCCGCCGGAGCTGATGCGGGTGCTGGCGGCCAAGGATACCGCCAAGACCGTGTGGGAGACGATCAAAACCCTACGCATGGGCAGCGAGCGCGTCCGGGAAGCCAAGGCGCAGGTGCGGCGCCGTGAGTTCGAGGAGCTCAGGTTCAAGGACGGCGAATCCATTGAGGACTTCACACTGCGCCTGACAGGGATCGTCGCCGACCTAGATCTCTACGGTGACCCCGTTACGGAACACAAAGTTGTGCAGAAGTTCCTGCGGGTCGTGCCCCGCAAGTACTGGCAAATGGCGATGGCCATCGAGTCTCTCATCGACCTCAAGACGATGACCGTCGAAGAACTGGCCGGACGACTCTCGGCTTGTGAAGATCATTACGATCTGGACGATGCCCCCCAGTCAGGCGGTCGACTCCTGCTCACCCGCGAGGAGTGGCTTGCACGCGAGCACCAGTACGGCGGCGGGACGACGTCCCACGGCAACAGTGGCTCCTCCTCTGGCGGAGGGGGGGGCAAGAATAAGTCGCCTGGGAAACCCAAGCAAGCGACGGGTGGCAAGCCTGGAGGCGCGGGCGGTTCCGGCGGGAAGAGGAAGGCAAGTGTCACTACTGCAACAAGCCGGGCCACTCGAAGAAGGAGTGTCGTACCAGAATCAAGGAGGAAGAGAAGCAGAACAAGCAGGGCCAAGCGCACCTTGTCTGAGAGGGGGACGAGCACCACGAAGGCCTGATGATGGCCAGAGTCACCATGTCTGTCACTAACAGACTCGTGGCGCCCCAACAAGTTCATCTCAATGAAGAGAAGGTGCATCCGGAGATCTCACCGCCAGGGTTGTGGTACTTCGATACCGGAGCCACAAGCCATATGATGGGGGACAAGGGCATGTTCAACACTCTGGATGAATCCGTGCAGGGCACTGTGAAGTTCGGAGATGGGTCTCATGTCGCAATCCGTGGAAGAGGTTCGGTGATCTTCAGAGGGAAGAGTGGCAACCAACGCGCACTGTCAGAGGTATACTTCATCCCAAGTCTGCGCAGCAACATCATATCTATCGGTCAGCTAGATGAAGGGGGTGCAGGATACAGATCCATGAGGGATCGATGACAATCCACGACACCAGTGGGCGCTTGATGGCTCACGTCAGGCGTTCGAGCTGTCGCCTATACACGGCCGTGCTCACCATTGACACGCCGGCGTGTTTGTTGACGAAGAACGACGACGAGACCTGGCGCTGGCACGCAAGGATGGGTCATCTTCACTTCAGGGCACTGCGTGCCATGTCTACTAAGAACATGGTACGTGGGATGCCATCGATCGACCGTGTCGACGAGTACTGCGATGGGTGCGCCCTCGGCAAGTAACATCGCACACCATTTCCTCACGTAGCAGCATACAGGGCCGAGCAAGGTTTGGAGCTCGTCCACACGGACTTGTGTGGTCCAATCAACCCTCTCACTGTCGGAGGGAACCGGTACTTCCTGCTGGTCATTGATGATTTCAGTCGCTATATGTGGCTGTCAGTGCTGAAAACGAAGGATGAAGCGTACAGCTGTTTTAAACGGATTCAGGTTGCTGCTGAGACTGAAGGGAGATGCAAGCTGCAGGCTTTTCAATCTGACCGAGGAGGTGAATTCAACTCTGGTGATTTCATGGAGTACTGCGAGAAGCTCGGCGTCAAGCACTATACCATTGCACCATACTCGTCGCAACAAAATGGTGTCGTCGAGCGGCAGAACCAAACCGTGGTTGAGATGGCGAGATGCTTGCTCAAGAGCATGGCCATGCCTGCAACCTTCTGGGGAGAGGCTGTTAGAACAGCAGTCTACATCCTGAACCGGTCCCCCACGCGCAGCCTCGATGGTGTCACGCCTTATGAAGCTTGGCATGGCCGCAAACCCAATGTGCAGCACCTGCGCACTTTCGGCTGCACGGTTCATGTGAAGAAGCTGGGACCAGGGACGACCAAGCTATCCGATCGATCAACGCCAATGGTATTCATCGGATATGAAGAAGGAGCAAAATGCTACCGGGTGTACAATCCAATGACCAACAAACTGCAGGTAACACGTGATGTCCTCTTTGAGGAAAACAGGCCATGGAATTGGAATGAGCCGGGCACATCCGCAGCAATACCCCCGCCGTCTACGTTCACGGTGGTCTACGCCACTGGACCCGGAGAGCACGAGCTGGACACCGGCTGTGCCACACACCAGCAGGCGAGAAATGACGCGGCGGCACCCTCCACACCAGCTCTGGGGTCACCGCGGTCACCCACGTCGCCGGGTTCAGGGACTCCACAGCTCCACACGATCCCGACCCCATCGACAGATGAGGATGTCCCTGCTACACCCGCTGCAGTCCGGAGCATGGGCTGGGCCACGCCTCCAACACACGACGATGCGCGAGACACAAACTCCGGGCCAGTTCGCTATCGGCGTCTTGATTACTTGCTCGACGAGACCGAGAGTGAAGCGGTGTGGGAATCCACCGAGCGTTGTCTGCTCAGCGTCGAAGAACCGCATAACGTCGGGATGGCACTCGGGGACGCAGCGTGGAAGGCCTCCATGGACGAAGAGATGCACTGCATCGAAGAGAACAAGACCTGGCAGTTGTGCACACTCCCGGCAGGACATAAGGCGATTGGTTTGAAGTGGGTGTTCAAGGTGAAACGAGATCCAGCCGGCAACATTGTCAAGCACAAAGCTCTCTTGGTGGCAAAGGGCTATGCACAGCAAGAGGGGGTGGACTTCGACGATGTCTTCGCACCAGTGGCCAGGATGGAAACAGTCTGTGTTCTTCTGGCCCTCGCCGCACATTTGCAGTGGGAGGTGCACCACATGGATGTGAAGTCCGCTTTTCTGAATGGGGAGCTCAACGAGGAGGTCTACGTAGCTCAGCCACACGGGTATGAGGTCACTGGACAAGAATCTCGGGTACTGAAGCTGCAAAAGGCACTGTATGGTCTTCGACAGGCTTCAAGGGCATGGTACGCGAAGCTTGACGAGTCCCTAACCTCACTTGGTTTCATTCGCAGCCCTTTGGAGCATGCTGTGTACAGGCGAGGTGATTCTACCTCATATCTCCTGGTTGGGGTCTATGTAGATGATCTCATCATCACAGGGATGGAAGTGTCTGCCATTGTCAGCTTCAAGGATCAAATGCAGCGGCTGTTCAAAATGAGCAATCTTGGCTTGCTGAGTTACTATCTGGGGATTGAAGTGTCACAAGGAAAGGGGATGATCACGCTGCACCAGAGAAGCTACGCCGCCAAGATACTGGAAGCTGCCGGTATGAGCAATTGCTACAGCTCTGCAACTCCCATGGAGTGTCGCTTGAAGCTGAACAAGGAAGATGGAGGCGAGCCTGTTGATCCCACCATGTATCGCAGCGTCATTGGTAGCCTGCGATATCTTGTCAACACTCGCCCGGACATTGCCCATGCTGTCGGCATTGCAAGCAGATTCATGGAGAAGCCCAGCTCGCACCATTGGGCGGCAGTGAAGCAGATTTTAAGGTACATCAAAGGGACTTTGGACTATGGGTGTTGCTACAAGCCCGGCAATGGGGAAGTAGCTTTGCTGGGGTATAGCGACAGTGACCATGCAGGTGACACAGGAGATCGAAATAGCACCTCCGGGCAAGTTTTCTTCATCGGTGAAAATCCGGTTACTTGGTGCTCCCAGAAGCAAAAGACCGTGGCCCTGTCCTCCTGTGAAGCGGAATATGTTGCGGCAGCAGCAGCGACATGCCAAGGGCTGTGGCTGTCTCGATTGGTTGGTGACTTGTTGGGCAAGCCGACAGACAAGTTCACACTCCTCTTAGACAACCAGGCCGTCATTGCTCTCAGCAAGAACCCCGTGTACCATGATCGCAGCAAGCATATTGACATCAGGTTTCACTTCATTCGGGATTGTGTGGATACTGGTCAGGTGGAGATCAGCCATGTCCGTTCTCAAGAACAGCTCGCCGACACTCTGACGAAGTCGCTGGGGAGGGTGAACTTCATCGAGATGAGGAAAAAACTTCAGATGCTCGAGATAGATGCTGGGTGCTGAGCTTAAGAGGGTGAAATGTAGGACCTGACTAAGCTCATCACCGGGTTAGACCACGTTCGTTTTCTGTTGTAATAAGGCGCGCAGTCTGGTTCTGTCAGCTGCCGCCCGTAGACAGGTTCAGGGAGTGCTCGCGCACGTCCCGGTTCGTTTCCGTTTTGCTTTGATCTGTTCTCCCGGTTGGATTAGCGCATGACTCGCAGCTGTGGGATGGCGCAGCGACGTGCGGATCGTGAGCGAGCCAGCCGGGAGTTAGTTAGCAGGTTAGTTAGGGGACTCTGTAATCGTGAGATATACAGGGGTTAGGAAATAACAGAAAAGTCGCAAGGTCTGGCGACGCAAAAACCTCTCTCTCTCGTTCGTTCTCGTTCGATCTCGGTTGATCTCGCTGGTTTGACACCAACAAGCTGCATTCAGTTGGATGATATCCAACCTAGTGCATCCGGGCGGAATGATGAACTTGCGGAGTAGTTTCCGCGTTGAAGATACTTGGACCCATCTTTTTATTGGGGGGGGGGGGGGGGGGGGGAGGGAGGCGGAATACTGGAATCCATCACTACTGCTCAAGATTATGACAAGGATCACCAAGACCGTGGATTTTGACTAGCCTCAGTGTATATATAACAACAGGATAAACCGTGGATTTCAGACCGCCAAAAACTCGAAAAAGAAAACTTCATTGCACGCACACTTGATGGAAGTAGAACCAGACAACCAGTGGCACATGACCTTTGTTGCTACCAGGTTCTAACACCATATTTGATAAAGAGCAGTGAAGTCAAACATGTAACAGTACCTGCTAGATCGATCCGCAACCTAGATAACCTAGCTAGTTCTTGGGGAGAGCAAACAATTGACAGATCCAGTTCGCATACATGCATACATCAAGCTAATATATAGCCCCAGATCATTAACCTGAAATCTAGTGATCGACAACTGAGTGCAGGGATAAGATGTTGGTCACCCTCTTCGTCCATCTCGCCCTAGGGTGGTTAAACCTCAAAGGTAGGAGACGAGTGTAAATGTTTATGCTCAGATTTCCCCTGTTACCTATATATTCTAAGCATATTCTCCATTCTGGAATTTATTCTGCTGGCTCTCTGCTGGCTCCATTCCAGCTCATGACTACAACTATCATCTATATTTTTAAGGGAAATATCCCCTTCGTATTTCACATATACTACATCCAGATAAAAACAGGTTTCTAAACATAGGTCTAACATAACAAGTAGTTTTTTTTTCGAAACTCGGCCTCTGATGATCTTGATTTCTTGAAAAAAGAAGAAAAGAGTTGCCTCGTCAATTTGCAAAAAAAAAAAAGGGCAAAAAACGTTACAACACGAGTGTAGAAACAAGGCATTCTGAACGACCTGGACGCCCACACAAAAATGCACACACGCTGTCAAGAAGAGAAGCACCGCCGAGGTTGCCATCTGATGCATCGTCATCACTCCTCGCGAGCAAGCAGCTCTGACTCGACCATCAAGGACCACCATGAAGCCCTCACCGCAAACTAGCGTCGAGGCATGTGTCAGCGATAGCCGAACGGTCAACCACACGTGATGGCGACTAGGAAGCTTCGACTTTGAAGACGAACATTGTAGGAGAAAAAACACTGGGCCTGCACCAAGCCAGCGCCGTAAGCAATCACCAATCTTGCGTCATCGTCGTCGCAAGGACCCACCTCAGCAGCTCTCACTCCAGAACGACAAATGAGGCACGACAACCCCTCGAACACGCCGAATGAGACCGGCTACCAAAGCTCAGTTGCAAACCAACTCTGCTCGAAGCCGCCACTGTTGCCACACAAGAAGCCGCGCACATCATGCACATCGCCAACAAGGCACCTGCCGATTGCGACGTCGCGCCTGTCGAGCTCCGGGAAAGCGCAAAGGGGATCGATGACCTTGAAGGCGACGCCCCAAGAGGATAGCGGCGTAGGAGAACGTCGTCGTCACCCGACTCAACGGAGTCTAAGGCTTTCGTCCAAAGGCCATGGTCCAAAGGTGGTGGGCAAGGAGAAGCTCCACGACGACCCCCCGAGGAGGAAAAACGACGTCCACAGACGTCACGTCAATGACGTCTAGGCTTTCGCCCGGATCTATGTGGTTTTTTTTCTTTATAGTTTATAGTTTTTAAAAGCATGACCAACTTTTCTAATAATTAAAGTTTTTTGAAGGTGTATATTTTTGAAATTTCATGAACCTTTTCAAATTCAAGAACTTTTTTCAAACCCATGAACATTTTTAAAAATCGTGAACTTTTCAAAAAAATTGTTAACCTTTCTTAAATCCACTAGCATTTTCTCGTTTCACCTTTCCCCCAAAAAAATCAAAAGACGAGGAAAAATACGCACAAGGGAGGAAGCTAGCGGGGCGGGTGAGCCAGCGCCACAAATTGACTGTGGCCCACCTTGTGATCGACATTAGCTATAGGGCGTCTGAAGCATTGATTAGGTTGCCCGTAATGAGAGTATATAAGTAGTATCATGCATGTCAATTAGACAATTTTAATGAGATAACATAGAATTAAATAAAAAAAAAGGGTTAAGCATCATATCATGATACCATATCATATTAAATGTTATGCTACTATGCATCATAATAAATGAACTATCCTATAATAATAACATATAATATTATACATTACGGATGTACTATCATATACTGGTATCATATGCATGATACTAGTATATGATACTCTTCATTATGACCGGTTATAACTTTCCCAGACTACCTATCACTTGTGATTGTGGTATGCAACGCTATACACACGAACAACACACCGCGGAATCAACAGACAGGCTTGGTTGGGATTTCTGATTGTGTAGAAATCTAAGTGAGGGGTCCACCCCGGCTGAAATTAAGAGGGGTGCGTTTCTTATTTGGCGCGACAGGCGTCTGTTAAAATAAATTCTGCTAACGGGCGCCTGAAGCGGGGGAGTGATGGGTCGGCCCATCTTGGGTTTCTTAAAAGCGCAAAAAGGCACGCCCGCGGCAGATCAAAATAGTGATGCCTCA
The DNA here is from genome assembly GCF_904849725.1 of Hordeum vulgare subsp. vulgare. NCBI lineage: Eukaryota > Viridiplantae > Streptophyta > Magnoliopsida > Poales > Poaceae > Hordeum > Hordeum vulgare. Next base: position 510,385,300 of record NC_058522.1, read on the forward strand.
TATGAACTGCGCTGCGCTAACCACCACTCCATCTTGCCCGATATGTAAACTGACCTCTTTTTTCATCTTTTCTTACTATTTCTCTCCGTCTTCTTTTCTTCCTTTTCCCTTTTTTTGTTTTGTTTATGTTTATTCTTTATTCTTTTTTCTTCTTTCTTCATGGTTCGATGAATTCGCTTCAAAAATGTGAACTATTTTCATTTTTTTTAAATCAAAGCGATGAACTATTACTTAAAATTGATGAACATTTTTTTAAATCGATGATTTGTTTTTATTTTGAACTTTAAAAAAAATGAATGGATTGTTTTTCAAAATCGATGAACTACTTTTCAATCTCAATGAACTTTTTTTGTCAAATTCGATGAACTTTTTCTGAAATCAATGAAGTTTTTTCGAAAGCGATGAACTATTTTTTTCAAACCAATCAATTTTTTTAAAACCGATGAACTGTTTTTATTGTAAACTATTTTTAAAAATGAATGGAATTTGTTTCAAAATCGATGAGCTTATTTTCAAAATTGATACACTTTTTCTAGAATCAATGAACTATTTTAAAATTTGATGAAATTAAATATATGGTTTAGTTTTTTCAACTATCTTAACCACGAGGGAACCACCTCCACCGTCTAACATGGTCGTCATCTGGACACGACGATGAGAGCACACCGAGTCATTGGAACCGGAGGGCGTCAAGAGCGCAGCCACCCGGAGGATGTCCTCCACTGCCATCGACGGGTGCCGACCGGACACAACAGTAGGAACACACCAAGCCAAACAGGCCAGGCCGAGTCCCGGGGATCGTAAAGTCCCCGTCGCCATGCTCTTGTACATAGGCCGCCATTGCCGTTACCCTCATGAGCAGCGCAAAAGCTCAGACGGGCATGGACAACCCCGTGAAGCTCCATCGCCACGCTACAGCGGTGCGACGTCAACGCTCTCATTCCCGCCGCGAACCGTGTCGCAGGCCAACCAAAGACAACGAGGCAGGCCTGACCTGACCCAGATCAGGCCTGAGGGGGCCATATCTAGACCTGCAGGGCCGGAGCACCACCACCGTCTCCCAACCACCAACGACAACACCTCCGCCACCAAAACCACCCACGTCATACCAAGAGGAAGCCCCATCGCCGCGTCGGGCCGCTGTCGCCGAGGAGCATCACCTGAACTGGGCTGCCCCGCGCCATCCAAGCCAGAAAGGGGGGCGAAGGTCCGCCGCCATCGGGGCCGCCCGACCAAGGGCCGGCGCGACACAGGGGGCGACGAGGCGGGAGGCAGGGGCACGGCCCGGTCGTTGTGGGGGCGGCGCGGGTCGCAGAACGGGAGGGAAGGGAGGGGTCTGCGGTGGAGTCCTTGTGCTTCGACCGACTGTTTTCTAGAGGCCCACAGTCTCGTATCCTTGTCATCACTAGTAACTGCACGCACGTGTAATCATAAGTTCAATGTTTTGATTATCCAAATTGATTTGTCTATCACAATGGTTGCCACAATAACATGTCAGGTTTTTATAACATTTGGTCTAAACTGAAATTTATAACAATTTAAAAGGAATTTCTGTTTAGCAAACGCCCTTCTCTGTAGCTAGATGTTTTCACGTCGGCATCTCATTGCCTCGGAAGTGTCCCTCCCACCATGGTTCGTTTCCTATGTGGCACTCCTCTTTATACCCCTTGCATCGCCTTTGATTTTTGGACATGTTGGTATCTTTCTTCAGTGCCACGCGGAACTCTACCTCCCGCATCGCACCAACAACAAATTGGGTGTCACCAAGAGATTTGCTCCACCTCAATAAAGCACATGGAGAGGCAAACTTGAATCTCCGATTTGAACACCACCTTGCCAACGGAGCTAGGTTTGGTCCTGTGCAAGAAGGCCATACCAAATCTGTGCATAACAAATTGGGTGTCACCAAGTCATGCACGTGCGTTGCCACGGAGAAACAAACTTAGAGTTAAAAATATTTGTGTGAAATATAATTATAATTTATAATGTGTATGTTGTACGTGGCAGCGCCGGCCGGGCTGGAAGGAGACAGCTTGGGCGGCGGCGGAGGCGGACGCCATGGTGGCGACAGCGGGAATGCTTCTTGTGTTTTGGCGCCGCAGCTGATGCTCCACCTGGGATTGCTTCAGTTGGCTCTTGAAAAGAACTTTCAGAGCAATGTGACTACTCTGTTTCCATGGAAAGAAAATAGTGTAAGATTTCGTTGATTGCTAAGACTCCTGCCATCTTGAGTGTATATAAGTATAACACCATATAACCAAATTGTACTACTCTGAATGAAAAGTGTTCATGAAACTTATAAGTTACTATGCATGGCATCAAAATTTCTGCAAAGTAGCTAGACATTTATTACAAACACAAATCAAAAGTAGGGAAAACAGATGGTAGATACAATAAGCTTCTGAAGTCAGAACATATGAAGTGCAGATGACTGTGCCATTCAATGCTATATTTGGTAGCAGAAGAAATAGATCTGAGCTCTAATTATTAAACATTAGCTATACTTGTTATCTAATCAGCTCGTCGAAACATAAATTCCTTCAGTCAGATTATGATACTGCATTATTTGAGATTAGCTAGAGTAGTTACCCTCTTCTCTCTGGCCAAGAAGACATGGCCAAACTTGCCCCTCCCAAGTGCTTTCCCAGGCCTTATTTGCTAGCCAAAATAGAGTTAAGAATGATTGCATTACTGCGCCTTCCAGGGCTTTGTGAAGCATTCCAGAGTACTCTTTGTTTTCCAACCCCTGAAATGAAGATGCATGCTATCAATCTTTATTTTCGAATATATGTGATTGACTAAGAATATTCTCCAAATAAAATCGATGACAGCTAATTAAACAGCATACCTGTCCACGTATACCAGTGGCAAATGTTATATAGCTCACACTGCAATTGAGCCTACCAGTGTCACTGTACAACATTGCTTTCTTGCTCTCCCTTGGGCCAAACCTGCAAACATGATAAATAAATAAGCATTACTGAGCAATCAATCAATAAGATAGGTCCAACAAAACTGTACAATCTAATACATTGAATTCACTGCAAATCTAGGAAGCACATGTTGAAGTTGAAGAACTACAAAGTTCAAGATATCTTTGTGAATTTAAGATTTTACCCATTGAGAAAGATTTAGCCATGTAGTCAAAACTCCGCAGTGATAACTGATAAGAGCACAAGATCATAAAATACTCGCATGTCTTTGCACACTCAGAATGATAGGAAATACATGGATTCAAGATGAACATGAAATGTTCTTAGTACCTTAACAAAGTATAAGCATTTTCGAGTCGAAACAAAGAACTTGTAAATAAATATCAGCTGACCATAACTTGGTGATATTTGATTCCATCAACAATCAGATAACTACTTAAATTGTCAAATCTGGAATAACTTCCAAGGATGAATTTGGCATACTGTAAATTTATGTTGAAATAGAAAACTGAAGTAACAGAAGACATATTTTTTCTAGAATAAAATATAAGACATTTCTTTCACACTTGCGATCAAAACCATACAACATACATACAATAAGAAAAATATAAATGATGTTAAACTTACACTGACACAATGACCTTTGTCTTCCCAAATTCTGCATAAGCAGACCCTGACGCAACAGTAGTTGGCCCTGTTTGCATAACTGCAACATACAATAAAATCATAAATGGCTCAGAATTGAAGATACACACAGTTTCGACTCCATAGTTTATAGAACAATAAGCCATATGTTCTGGTAAGGGTTATGAAAAGAGAGAGGGAGAGGTTCTAAAGCAAAGTTTCACACAACACCCACCGCTTCTCCTTCTGAGAATGTTGCGAAGGCTACAGAGAGGCAACAAAAATACACCATTATTGCTCCACTTCACCTGAAGAGTAGTATACTCATGAAGCCCCATAGAATAAATTACCCAGAATATGCATATTTTAAGCATGTATATAAGCCATTACAAGAAGCTGGTAATAGATCGAGAGGAAAACTAAGCAAATGCCAAGAACCGATGGGTTTGTTCGCTTTGCTGAGCACAAAAATATAATCTTGAACCAACCAGGAAGGGAACAGGTCCCGGACCCTTTCAACGCCTGACATCAGCTTGCAAACCCTAACCAGCAGCCCACCCTAAGCCGCCAAGGGAAGCAGAACAGAGCAAATCGCCAACTACATCCGGCGCCAGGAATAGACGGGCGCCGATTCGGCGTCGAATCCCAAGAACCCGCCGCTACGCGCGAGCGGGGAGGCCCGCGGGGATCAATCGGGAGGGCGAGTTGCGGTGCCCGAAAAAAATAACCTAAGCTCTAATACCATTTTATTACAGAAAGATCTACTGTGGACGGCAGCATATCCATCCAGATAAGACATCTTCCAAACCAGCAGAAAACAGTTTCTCCACAGAAAAGCAGTAAGCTCGTGTTGAAATTTGGAGGTGGGCTTTAGGCCCATTAGAGAATTTCAGAAAAATCTCCAAGGGCCCATGTAGGTGGTGGCATGACAAGGTGGTGGGAGTTTAGTCCCACCCCGCTAGTGGAGGAGAGTTTGGACCCCTTTATAAGGGTCTCTCTTCCACATGCTATTGGAGAGTGAGAAGAGAAGGTGCCCTCGCGCACTCCTCCTCCGCCGCCCGCCTCGCCTCGTCACGACGCGCCGCGCCGCGGGTTGCGGGAATGAGCCGATCTCATACCTACGCGCTTATTTTTGCCGGTCAGGAACGGAGAATACGTAACGGACAAGGCACTATCCGAGACGTCGGATCGTGGCTGTTACCGACTCGGACGTGGGCTTGGCCCACGTCTCTCCACCCAGCCGCCCTTATAAGCACGCGATCGCCTACCCTAGCCGTCACGAGAATCAGATCACATCTGCCTCACGCGTTCGTTCCTTGACTGCTGCTGCCGCCGGCGACTCCGTCCCGTTTACCGCGTACACGGTCGATGGGAGAGCAGGCCTCCGAAACCTCGCCTCTCCGGTTCCTGTACAGGAGAGGGGCGATTAGGTTTTTGGGGAGCGATCACGCGACTGCTCGCCTCCGTCCGTCTGCTTCGTCTACGTCCACGTCGCCCACGTCATCGCCATGTCTTCACCAAGCGAAGCTAACCGTCTCCGTGAGGAAGCCGAGAAGAAGACGGCAGAGGATACTGCCGCCGCCGCCGCTGCTGCTACGGCCAACTGGCCGATTGGAGGGTATGACTCGTTTATCCTCATGTTCGTATTTATCCTAGCAGTACTACTTGTCTGCATAGATGTATCCACTATATGCGTAGTATGTGCTAGGTTAGTTCAAGATCAGTATATCATTAGTCTAGTCATTGCCATGCTAGTTATTGTCTCGTGGATTAATATACTCGGAAAATTGCCTATTTACTCAACAATCCAAAAACCTAATGTCTGTAGGAATTTTTCGAGTAATGGTTTTGCTGCTGCACTGAAACCGGATAAGTTTACCTATGGAATACTATGAACAAACACATGATGAAAATCCTGAGGAGGATGACGAGGAAGCCTGTGGTAGGGGCAAGAGACAAAGGACTGCAAAGACCTTTGGTGATGATTTCCTCGTATACCTCGTGGATGATAATCCCACTTCTATTTCAGAAGCGTATGCTTCTCCAGATGCTGATTACTGGAAAGCTGCGGTCCGTAGCGAGATGGATTCCATCATGGCTAACGGGACATGGGAAATCACTGATCGTCCCTATGGTTGCAAACCATTGGGATGCAAGTGGGTGTTCAAAAAGAAGCTTAGGCCCGATGGTACGATTGAAAAGTACAAGGCTAGGCTTGTGGCCAAGGGCTATGCCCAGAAAGAAGAAGAAGATTTCTTCGATACTTATTCACTTGTGGCTAGACTGACCACCATTCGAGTACTACTCTCATTGGCGGCCTCTCATGGTCTTCTCGTTCATCAAATGGATGTTAAGACGGCTTTCCTGAATGGAGAGTTAAATGAGGAAATCTATATGCAACAGCCAGATGGCTTTGTGATAGAAGGTCAGGAAGGAAAGGTGTGTAAGTTGCTGAAATCTTTATATGGTCTGAGACAAGCACCTAAGCAATGGCATGAGAAGTTTAATACAACTCTGACATCTGTTGGCTTCGTTGTTAATGAAGCTGACAAATGTGTATACTATCGCCATGGTGGGGGTGAAGGAGTTATATTGTGCTTGTATGTTGATGACATACTGATATTTGGAACCAACCTCAAAGTAATTGAGGAGGTTAAGTCTTTTCTGTCTCAAAACTTTGAGATGAAGGACCTTGGGGTGGCTGATGCTATCTTGAACATCAAGCTGTTGAGAGATGATGAGGGTGGGATTACACTTCTGCAATCCCGCTATGTTGAGAAGATTTTGAGTCGCTTTGGATATTCAGACTGCAAAATTTCTCAAACACCTTATGATCCTAGTGTGCTTTTTCGAAAGTTTAAAGGCACAGCTATAGATCAATTGAGATTCTCTCAAATTATCGGTTCACTTATGTACCTAGCTAGCGCAACGAGGCCTGACATCGCGTTTGCTGTGAGCAAACTTAGTCGGTTTGTTGCAAACCCGGGCGATGTTCATTGGCGTGTTGTTGAAAGAATTATGCGCTACTTGAAAGGTACTGTCAACCACGGGCTTCACTATACGGGATTCCCATCGGTACTTGAAGGGTATAGTGATGCAAATTGGATCTCTGATGCTGATGAGATGAAGGCCACCACTGGGTATATGTTTACTCTTGGGGGTGGTGCTGTTTCCTGGAAGTCTTGCAAGCAAACGATCTTAACAAGATCGACAATGGAAGCAGAATTAATAGCATTAGACACATCTGGTGTCGAAGCAGAATTTCTTCGAGATCTTTTGATGGACTTACCTGTGGTTGAGAAGCCGGTTCCTGCTATCCTTATGAACTGCGATAATCAGACGGTTATTGTTAAATGAAGAGTTCAAAGGACAATATGAAGTCCAGCAAACATATAAGAATGAGATTGAAGTCTGTCAGACGTTTGAGAAACTCCGGAGTGATAGCGTTGGATTATATCCAAACGGCTAAGAAACTGGCAGATCCCTTTACTAAAGAGCTATCACGTGTTGTGATAGATAGTGCATCGAGGGAGATGGGTATGAGACCCACATGAGTTGCCATGGTAGTAACCCAACCTATATGATCGGAGATCCCGTGAAGTAGGACCTGGGAAAACAAGCCAGTGGTGAACTGAGGAGAGTAACTTTACTAACCCACTCCGTTGGAGATGCAATACTCTCGGATACTGTATGGTAGGATGATTATTGTCTTAATGTGTTCTAAAGCTTATATGTAAGCAAGATGTTGTCCTACAGAGCGATCTTTGGAGGAACACACCTATATGAGCTTGACTGCTGGTCACAGTCTATGAGATTTGGGTGATCTCTAGTAAACTCATGAATAGGCCAGGAGTGTGACTAATATGCTCCACCCGAGGGGTCACCTTCGGCAGTCTAGTACTAGTAAGACTTGTGGTGAAGCTCCTTTACGCCAAACTGACAATTCAAGGCATAGTCCATTGTTCAGTTGTAAAGGGGTGTAGCTACTTGTTCTAGGTGAAGCTCAACCTTAATAGGTCTTCACTGAAATGCTGGTATATTAAAACAATGATTGGAACGAGGGAACACGATGTGCCCTTGAGATCTGGTGGGGGATTGTTGAAATTTGGAGGTGGGCTTTAGGCCCACTAGAGAATTTCAGAAAAATCTCCAAGGGCCCATGTAGGTGGTGGCATGACAAGGTGGTGGGAGTTTAGTCCCACCCCGCTAGTGGAGGAGAGTTTGGACCCCTTTATAAGGGTCTCTCTTCCACATGCTATTGGAGAGTGAGAAGAGAAGGTGCCCTCGCGCACTCCTCCTCCGCCCGCCGCGCCGCGCCGCGCCGCGGGAATGAGTCGAGCCGAGCTCATACCTACGCGCTTATTTTTGCCGGTCAGGAACGGACAAGGCACGATCCGAGACGTCGGATCGTGGCTGTTACCGACTCGGACGTGGGCTTGGCCCACGTCTCTCCACCCAGCCGCCCTTATAAGCACGCGATCGCCTACCCTAGCCGTCACGAGAATCAGATCACATCTGCCTCACGCGTTCGTTCCTTGACTGCTGCTGCCGCCGGCGACTCCGTCCCGTTTACCGCGTACACGGTCGATGGGAGAGCAGGCCTCCGAAACCTCGCCTCTCCGGTTCCTGTACGGGAGAGGGGCGATTAGGTTTTTGGGGAGCGATCACGCGACTGCTCGCCTCCGTCCGTCTGCTTCGTCTACGTCCACGTCGCCCTCGTCATCGCCATGTCTTCACCAAGCGAAGCTGACCGTCTCCGCGAGGAAGCCGAGAAGAAGACGGCAGAGGATACTGCCGCCGCCGCCGCTGCTGCTACGGCCAACTGGCCGATTGGAGGGTATGACTTGTTTATCCTCATGTTCGTATTTATCCTAGCAGTACTACTTGTCTGCATAGATGTATCCACTATATGCGTAGTATATGCTAGGTTAGTTCAAGATCAGTATATCATTAGTCTAGTCATTGCCATGCTAGTTATTGTCTCGTGGATTAATATACTCGGAAAATTGCCTATTTACTCAACAGCTCGGTCGCTTGTCCAGTATTGTGCTCGTGATTGAGACACAACCAAGTTCCGGCTTCTTTAAAAGAGCAGCAGCCATGCCATGATGGAAACACCATTGTTGGGCCATTTACAGCACGGACCAACATCCAAGGTCCATCAATAGTCGCATCAGACAATGATTGGACAACCAAACCAGAAACAGCAGCAACTTCCAAGAGCAATGACCAAAGATAACAGACTTATACCTCAAAAGTTGCTGTCTAAGAGAATGGGTCTTTCATGGTTGGGTTCAAGCAATTGGAGTTTGCAGGCTTATTGGAAACAGAAGGCATGTCATCAAAAGTGCTAGGCATTGGTGGAAGCGATCCACTTGCTTCAAAAGTTGATTGAGTAGCACCATCACCATAGTGACTGCCATTAGTTGATTGATCCAATGGGTACTGCAAAAACTGATTGTTTGGCACAGACAAATCATAGGAGAAGGTTCCACCAGTCAAATCATAGGAGAAGGTTTCACCAGAAAAATCATAAGAGAAGGTTTCCCCAGGAGCAAACAGATCATCCAGCTCTATATAATCATCATCCATAGCAAATCCAGAGTTTGATTGCTGGAAATCGTTTTCAGTAACACCCACGTCGCCAGCAGGGAAGTTTACATTAGACATATCCCCTGACTGGGCAAGTCCTGCTAATTGATCATAGAGCTCAGCAGTATTCATCTCAAAAGCTTGAGCCTCAAGCTCAGACATTGGAGGGAGACCAGAATTCTCTGGCAAAGCTATGTCATGGTTGGGAGAATCATTCAAAAACATTGCCAGTTCTTCCAACCAAATTCCATCAATTTCAGGAGGCGCATTATTGTCCTCATTAGAACAGATATTAACATGTTCAGAAAATTGAACAGACTGCTGAGGCGTGAATGGTTCCTGAATAACTGGAGTAGCCAAGGCAGAACTTTCGACTTGTGGATCCTCTACACCGGACGAGGGTGCAAAAGAGAAGATAGAACTTCCAACATCCAAATTCTTCCATTCATTTTCATCAAAAGGAGCCCCATATTGCTCACCAATCCTTGGGCCAAGCCCACTCTTTTTAAATATCTTGCAGAGCACATAAGCATCCTTTGAGAAACCAGCAGCATCCAAAGTTTCATCTTCCATTTTGTATTCATACATCACCCAATCTGTCCTGTTGCCTTTGGGTGCCTTGCCTTCATGAAAAATCAATGTCTTCTTCAACCCAACAATGCGAGAGTTCAGCTCAATTGTTCTATCTTTTCCACTTGTTTTCCTATAACCATTTGGTGTGGCACGGTTCGTCCTAGACCCTTTAGGATATTTTTTGTCACGGGGGCAAAAGAAGAACCACTCAAGATCTTTGCTCTGGAGACAGGATTTATCAGGAAGGTCCCAAGGAGCAAATTTGTACAGCTCAACCTCTGAGATAGCTTCAACAAAAAGTTTCTTCCCCCATAATCTTCCTTTTCAAGTAGTAAGAAACAAGCTCAACATCTGTTGGATGGAAACGAAAGCCAGGTGGCAGGCAAGTTTGAGCCATCACTGCAGTGGGTGTCTTGTGCTCAGTATCAACAGAAGAACACAAGAGGTGAAACACAACCAGAATTGCTTCACCAGATTATGCAATTAACAATACCAGTAAATCAGGAAAATATCAAGTTTGGCCAGAAAGTTGAATGCTTCGGTCCTCAAAAGACAGAATTCAAGGCCACAGGTCAACCAAACTTAAGGAGAGAGGAGCTCTCAAGAGAGCAAACAAGAACCAGAGAAGAGAGCTTCAGAAGATTGCAGTGTGAGCAGAGTAGGAGAGCTCACGTTATGACAAACTTAAGGACATTCGTGCATACCAACTCAGAGCACCCTTATTAATTTCATCCCGTTGATTCTCACAGGATGCTTCGGGATATGCTCCCGGATTATGATTCTCCATCTGTAAATATAATTTTGTAACAAGAAATTAGTATTTATTAGATCCGACCCATGAATGAAAATGTAACAAGAAACATGTATTTATTGGATCCGACCCATGAATAAAAAATTAATCTATAGCTTTCTGAAACTACGGTAAAATATTATCTTTATCTTTATGCTTTGTGATGATTTGTCTTGACGAAGCTTCAATTATTTACGAACAAGATTATATACAGTGTAAGAAGGAGTACTGCATTGGTAAGTAACCGTAAGATAGATATGAATTACCGTTACGAACAATGACGAAGACACAAGTCCCCTCGCTGATTTAAAACATCAATCTCACATGTTTTGTCTTCTCAACAAAACTGAAAAGAACATTTGAAATCAATATTTGTGACCGGAACAGGTTAGGGACAGGAACATATGCTAACACGCGTGCTTCCATATAAAAAACAGTTAAGACAATAAGCTGACAACACTTCAGAGACGGAAACAGCAGCAAGTAAGATGTGGTTCGCATCAACATATCACGTAAATACAGCTATACGTACCACAGTTATTTAACAGCAATACTATTATACTTATCAATGTGTGAATAATTCAGACATTTTTTCTTATATATTTAAAAAAACTTTAGAGTATATTTTCAACCGCAAGCTGTGTCCAGAAAATAGGTTACTAAGTGCAGCACCCCTTTTTCAGTTGGCCAGCATGTCATTGTTCATCACCCGAGTACCAGAGAACTTGCTGATGGTAAAGTGGTAATCATGGAGCGGGATTGTAACAAGGTCCAGTTTGACAGCCCTGATCTAGGTGTTGATATATTTAAGGTATATATTTGTTATTTTTATTTTCTTCAACAATCAACAGTATACTTGTTACATTTTGTAGGCAATTAGACATATAGAAATTAAGCATGCCATCTATCTATGTGGCAGAAGAGGTCAACTATTAGTCTTTCACTGTAAAAAGGAAGAATAAGCTTTCATAGTCGTAAGCATTATTACCCTTGCAATCAGGGTTTTATCTTGAGTTTTCCTGTGAAATGTGGGCTGAAGGTTTTGGTCATTGACATACAAGGACTATGATAAGTAGTTTCCGGTGAAAGGTACTAATTTGGCGACAGCCTTCAGTACATGTGGTTTTAACACATACCAATTACTGTTTTTGTTATTTGGCATGCAACCATTTGTGCAGTTTTGTTGATGTAGTCATTCAAGTATCTGAAGGTGAAATGCATATGAATATAAAGAGAAGTCATGATAGGTGGACATTACTCAAAAAATAAAATGAAAAGGCGATAAAATCTCAGTTAGGTTCAGTTAGGTTCAGAAGGGCCTCTAGTTAGGTTAAGAATGGGTCTCCAGAATTATAATACTTAGCTGATTTTTAAGAGGAGACATGATCCTTTTACTTTGATATCCCGTTGCTTCTTTCGAACGTCAGATTACTGTTTATTATTAGTTAGTGAGCGACACATGACAGGTTGGTTGTTCCTTTGCTATAGGAGGTGGATGGAAAGCATAGAATACCTCGTCTATAGTCCTTCCTAAGTGGAGCATCTCATATCTCTTCCCTGCAATAACACAAGAGAGCAATATTCAGGTGAAGCTATTAAGTACAGTTTCAAATATGGCTAAATTATTTTGGACGCTCAAAGCATATACAAACTAAGATGGTCTGCCGGTCCTCAATCAATAAATTTTGGTTTTTGAAATAAAATGAGTGCCGTGTATCTGAAGGACAAGTACAGGTCTGATAGCAGACCACATATTAAGTGGTTAGTTTCCGATGATGTGGGCATAAAATATATATGAATAAAAGAATAGAAGAAATTGGTGGTTAGTTTCAGTTGTTATATTTTTTAGCAATGCATTAGTCCAAAGAACAAATAAATTACAGATTTATAATTATCATTCAATGAAACATTCATCTCTAGGAAAAAAAGGGACCTGTGTTAGTGTTGAAGAACAACTGGCATTCTCGTTTCACAAACCGGCGGACAGGGGGCTGCTGTCTCAGAGGCCGAGCTCGTTGGCAGGGATGACGCGGTAGAGACTGGGACATCAAGGAGACAAATGGCAGGCGAGAGAGGAAGGGGAAAATGCAGTGAACATACAAGCAAAAATCACATGAGAGTACAATAAGGTCAGAACAGCCGAAGCTCAATTCTGCAATGTAACTCGATCAAGGTGGTAAAGGGATACAAGTAAACTAATGCTACAATTCCGAAATCAGTATCTGTTCCAACAAGTTAGGTTTCTTTCAGCGAATCAACTTGAGTGAGTTCAGGTGTTCATCAACAGGAGTGAGTTCAGCGAATCAACTTGAGTAATTCATGCGGCTACAAAGATACAAACTGTAAAGATGAACTGTTGTGGGAAGCGAGGCGGAGGAGGGGCAGGATCTGGGACGGACCTGTAACTCGCGCCGGCGGGCTTCTTCCTGGACAGGGACGTGGCGAGCGGGGCAGGCGGATGGTGTCCTGCGGCGCGAGCGGGGGCAGGCGGGGCGAGCGGGGGAGGCGGCGCGGCGTCCTGTGGCGCGAGCGGGGGGAGGCGGGGCGAGCGCGGCCCGGCAGGCGAGCGAGGCGAGCGGCGGGGCGAGTGCGGCGAGCGGCGGGGGGAGCGGCGCGGCGCGGCGGGCTGGCGAGCGGGGTGATGTGAGGCGAGCGGGGGGAGGCGCGGAGTCCTGCGGGGCGGCGCGGCGCGACCTCCTGCACGACGAGCGGGGACGGGCCGAGCGGGGAGAGACAGCGAGAGGTTGCTGCCCGGATTGACGAGGCGAGGTGGGGGTGTGCGATTAGTTTAGCGCTAACGAAAACCGTTTTCGTAAACGAGGTATCCAGAATGTTGATCAATATTTAGACAGTCTAGATGCAGAGTTGGATCTGCCTTCTCTTGATTTTATTAGTGGAGATGCAAGCTCTCATAGGATCAGCGTGACGAACAAAGTATCTTTTGATGGGCTCGGGAGGAGTCCGAATATTTGTTGGCATTTGTCCGTTAGATATAGAACTACCTACTTAGGCCCTGTTCGGTAATCCACCAACTCTTGAAATCTGTGAAGCTGAGAAACTGCAGCTCCCTTAATTTAAACTACAGCTCCGCTCCCGGAGCTGTGAAACGGAACGTTTCCGAACAGGGCCTTAGTTGCACCTAAACCTGCTAGTCAGAAGAAATTATCAAACATGATCAGTTCAGGAACAAACTGCTTCGGCCAATTCTTACCGATTCCCTAAAAGTCAAAAGAGGATTAGGCCGAGTAAAGTAGCGGAGGAAAATTGTATTGGTCGTCGTGTTCTTGTGCCCCTCTTTCTACATGTTTATTTTCCTTTTTCCTATTTTTGTTTCAGGTTCTTTATTTTTTATTTTTCTTGTTATTGTTATTATTATTATTATTATTATTATTATTATTATTGTTATTGTTATTATTTTGTTTCATATTTAAAAAAAATTACTAAAAAATATTTTTATTTTGAAAATGAAAACATTTTGTCATCTGATTGAATAATCATCCTGACTGTAATTACATGTTTTTAACGTGAACGGGACTTCAGTCTCAGTCGATGAGTCAACTGTTGGATGTAATGTTTTGCTTCAAGATTCGTGTTGGGTTTTCGGCCTGTATAAGGGCATGACCAACGCTCCAGCTTGGACCGCTGCCCCGTTGATCCACGTTGGACGAGTTGCTGACGTGGAGGAGAAAGGGAAAAAGACTGATGCTTTGCCGACCGAGACGGGATCTTGCAGAAGAGGCTGCTTCCTCACCGTACTAAAGTGTTAGAAAGGTAAAAAAAAAAGAAAAAGGAAAGGGCGAACGAAAACTGAAGGACGGCGGTAGAACTGGAAAAGGCACAAGCTGGAAAGGACGTACGTGGGGTAGCCATGCTGCTTGGTTGGATAGAAATTATCCATACGATGGCTCCGTAGTTTTTTTTTCATGCGTGAAGGCTGAAACCACACCATTGTAGCGCCTCCATAGTTCATGCCCTAAGTCGCGCACCAGGCCGTTTCCTTTCTTTTCATTTTCGTCTGGCCTTGTCGTGTGCGAGCGTTGCTTTCTCAGTTGGGTAGTTGGTCCTTGTCGCGTGCGAGAGTTGCTTGGGTCATAATTTTAAAGCATGTAACATACTCCTACATGTTTATTAGTTTGTTTTGTTTTACTCTTGTGTCCAATCAGTTTGCTTCCAGATTTTTTTTGTTACAGGGTGTTTTAGCGTGCGTCTGCTCTTTCCTTCTCTTTTATTTATGCGTGGGCAGGGATGTGTGATGGCCTGGCTTTTTTTTGTTTTTTGCTATTCCTGCCTTTTTCTTACCTTCTAAGTGTTTTTAACAACAAAAATGACGTCCTCATGACATTGACTTTATTTTACATTTGCATTTTACCAATTTTCCTGTTCCATTTTATCATTTTATATTTTTCTTATTTTATTTGCTTTTTTTTATTTGCTTTTTTGCTTATTTATTTATTTATATGTTCTATTTACATTTCTTTTAAAATCTTTTTTCTTGTATGTATGCTATTAGACACAACTGCAGGTCTCGCCATTACCTATAATTTTATCGAGAGAAGGGTAGTTGCATGTCTTTTATTAGGCACCCAACTATAAGTAATGTCTTCGACTGCAACTGTGTGTTCTCAATGCGACTATTTAGTGGTGTTCTCTAGGGTTGCAGTTGCATGTTTGTTACTAGGCATGCAACTTCAAGTGACGTCCCCTACTGCAACTTTGTGGTGTTTTATCAGGGAAGGGGCAGTTGCATGTCAGTCATTAGGCATGCAACTACAAGTGTCGCCCTCGGGTGCAAATGCATGCCTTCCACCTCGTTGCAACTCAATGGTATTTATCGACCCGAGAAGAGGCAATGGCATGTCCAACACTAGACGCGCAACTGTAAGTGCCGCTGAAAAGGATCGAGATGGACCTAGAGGGGGGGTGAATAGGTACAAATCCAAATTTTAATAATTACTTAGCAATTTTAGGCTAAAGTGCGGAATATGAGTGTAAGCCTAATAATTGCTATGACAAAGAGTAAGCTATTTGGAGTGAAGTAAGACAAGCGGTAAACAATAATCAAATACAAGTATGTAATAAGGATTAACACAAGTAGAGAGTTAGGGTTAGGAATAACCAAAACTCCGAGAGAGACAAGGATGTATCCCGATGTTCACTTCCTTGGAGGGAAGCTACGTCATCGTTAGAGGGGCGGATGTTACCACGAAGGCACACCAACGCCACGAAGGCTCACCCTATTCTCCCTTTGAGATAACTCCACGAAGGCATTTCTCAACCACTAGTGGTAAGCCTTGAGGTGGCTTCCAAACCTTCACAAACTTTCCGGGGGATATCACAATGGTTTGATTCCTCTCCGAAGACTCCTACCGCCTAGGAGTCTCCAACTTCCAAGAGTAACAAGATCACGGGGATTGCTCAAAACTTGCTCAAATCACAAATCACTTTGGTGGGAAGGAGGAGATGGAGACGATCTATCTTTTGATTGGAACAACACTCAAAGGGACTCACAAATGCTCTTTGGATCTAGGATTTGGTGTAGACAAGAGTGAGTGAGAGGAAAGGTGTTCTTGGGTGTATTCTAGCTGTGTTGAACACCCTTCTACAGTTGCCGGAAGTCCGGGCGTCCGCGAGGGGCCGGACGTCCGACAGGGGTCGGTCGTCCGAGGCCTGTACGCACGAATGGAACTCTTTTGAGATTTATCAGCGACCGGATGTTCGGAGTAGACCGTAAATCCGTGTTATACAGCTCAAATTCTACTGGTGGTGGGTTTCGGATTTCCGACGGGGGTCGGACGTCCGGCGCTCGGACGTCCGGAGGGAGCCGGATTTCCGAGTTATAGAACTCAACTTCTACTGGTGCAGGCTTTTGGATTTCCGGGGCTTGGCCGGACGTCCGTCCCTCGGATGTCCGGAGGGAGCCGGATTTCCGAGTTATATGCCACACAAACTTCTGGTGAAGGGTTGCGGATTTCCGAAGCCAGCCGGTCGTCCGGCCCTCGGACGTCCGGAGGGACCCGGATGTCTGAGGCAACAGACCTGTTTTGAACTGAGAACAAAGTGGAGAGAATGTGGTATTGGATATGAGAGTAAAGATGTGGTATGAGCAAGTTCATCGCAAAACCTGTGATCCCGTCTTAATAGTGCGGGATCCCTATACTCAATATCAGTAAACTCAAAAGGCTACTCTACATCATCTTTTCTTAATCCCGAGCCTTCTCGAAATATAAATCCCCAATCTTTTCAGACAACCTTTGGCACATAATTCTCAATCTACTAAAGTACTTGTCATCCTGAGATACACTCAAAAAATAGGATTAGTTCCCTATGTATGTGTTGTCGTTAACACCAAAAGTCGATTAGGGGCATAGCATGCACTTTCAATCTCCCCATTTTTGGTAGTTGATGACAACATATACATAGGTATCAAAAAGATTTAACATACTATAGTCTAGGAGATATTTAGTAAGAAGCTCCCCCTTAGTATATGCATGATAATAAAAAATCGAAGCTCCAATGGATCAACATGTAAAGATAATAGATCATCATAGAAATAGTGAAGCAAGACATAATAGTCTATGATGTTATCATAGCAATCCATAGCAAATCACAACCATTCATAAGTAGCCATACAAGAGTTTATCCATTACATTAAATCTCCAAAGACTAAAAATTACGATAAAAACTACGATACATTACTCCCCCTTTGGCACCAAGTACCAAAAAGGGAGCCATCAACAGCACCAATCACGCTCAGAGCTCCTCACCATCATCATCAGCATCATCAGCCAAGCCACTGCCACCAGCCTCGTCAAGGAAATCAGACCACTCCGGACCAGAAGGGAAGCCAAAATCAGTAGGAGGAGCAGCAGGAGAGGCCTCATCATCACTCACATCAAGAGCGCCCGAGGCTCTCAGACGAGCCTTGAGGGCATTCTTGGAGGAGACTAAGCGAGAAACCACATCATGGGTTTGACCACACTAGAAAGAGACGGCCTTCATCAACGCAGAATGTGCCTTGCCAAGGAATTTGGCAATGCGACAGAGAGGAGCGGAGCTAGATGAGGGGGTGGCGACCCGGGCAGCAGTGCGACGAGTGGATGTGGAGGATGAGGGGGTTTCTTGGGAGCAAAGTCATCTGCCGTGTGAGCGGGAATGACCCACTTGCGATGAGTGTGAGTGACAGCCACAGAGAAATCAGCAACATGGTTTAATAAGTGCCTAGATGAAAGGAGCGTGAGGAAAGGCGCGCTTGTACTGAAAGCTAGCAAGCCGAATCTCATGCCATAGAAAATGGGGCACATTGATTTTGCCATTGGGGTGCTCGAATAAGTGAAACATGATGCCGATACAATAGCCACTGCACGAACCCTTATCACCCATCTTGGGATAGATGGTGCGGATGAGACACTGAAAAATAATGAAGTAAGGTGAGCGCCAGATGGATACCTGGTTAAGTTCCTTCATGCGCTCATCCGCATCAATCTCACGTAGTGGCTTGAGAAGATGCCCACACACGTCAATAGACTTAGGCGCATGGTTAGGATCATCCCTATGTATTTTGAAACCGGAATTGGGGAAACCCAATGCGGCAACAAATGTATCATATGAAGCTTTGAAGCGAACGTCAGAGGTGATCCAGCTGACAGTGTTGTCTGAGCCAAAATGACATGTGGCATAGAACTGGTGAACGGCAGCAGCACTAAAGTTGCAATGAAAGGCAAACGGGGCGGCAAGCCCCGATGCCTCAATAAGCTCAATGGCACCCGGATATTTCGCCGGGTGCATGCGAATATGCTCAACATCAATAGAGTGATGAATAGATAACCCCTTAGGAACTATGACTGTGGTAAAAATGTTCGCCTGGACGTTTGTGCGGAAACGTGAGTCCGTAGAGTCACGTGCGACAGCGTATTGATCAATGCCGCGGCGGAAAGTGAGATATGAAGCTGCGCCAAGTGTGGTGAAATTTGTGATAGCACGACCTAACGTGGCAGGAGGTTCTAGGGAGATGCGGCGAGCTTCACCTGCGGGCTGGGCAGGAGGAGGTTGTGGCATGTAGGACGGCTTGCGAGTTCCGGGCTTTGGCTTGGACCTTCGATCGACGTGCTGGACAGGAAGGTCCTCGGCGGCAAGCTCCTCCTCGAAGTCGGGGTCATCACCATCAGACGACGAGGGAGACGGAGAACGTCGGGCAGGCCGTTTGAAGGGACGAAGTGGCTCATCCGAGTCCGACCCCGTGTTTATAGGGGCGCGAGAAGATGAGCCGGCCACGGTCTTCCGAGCGGTGTGCTTGGTCTTCCCCATGGAGCACAAACACCTACACGGATGAAGAATCCCCAAATGAGGAACGGACATGGAGATACATGGGAGAGAGAGGGAAAATCAAATCCAACGCGAAAGGAGACGGAGGAGCGACCTAAGGATGGATCCCGCGAATAATACAGAGGAAGGAGTGGGGGATCCGCGGAGGAGATCGGCCCGATCTCGAGGTTGGCGGCGCAAGGCAGGAGCTCCTCGACCAGCTCCTCGAGCTGGCAGCGGCGGCTATGGGAAAAGGGGCACTGAGGGTTAGGGCAAGAGCCCAGCCCCGCGCCTAGCTATATATATAGGCCCCGAGGCGTCGGACGTCCGGAGGTTATTTTGGCGTCGGACGACCGACACTGGTCGGACGACCGGAGGGGATTTTTCTGCCGGACGTCCGAGATCAGTCGGACGTCCGAGAAGGAGGAGGCAGAGACTGATTCAGGTTTTTTTTTGTTTTGATGATGAGATGATGACTTGCATGGTTTCGCACACACAAAAAAAAATATACGAACAAGGTTTTTCTACAAGCATTCCATGCATGGATTGATCTATGCGTACTTTGTAAGCTTAAAAACATAGAATTAAGACTCACCCCCCCTAAATACATGCCCACATCAAGACACAACCATAATGTGAGTGTGTGTATGTGTGCAAGATTTCAAGATATGTTGTCATGCTCCAAGATACCAAGTTCACGCCTAAGTTGACAGAACCTAGCTACGCTAAGTGGCTTGGTGAAGATGTCGGCTAACTGCATGTCGGTACCCACATGGGTAATATCAATGTCACCCTTTTGCACATGGTCTCTCAAGAAATGATACCTAATATCAATATGTTTTGTGCGAGGGTGATCAATGGGGTTCTCGGAGATCTTTATGGCACTTTCATTATCACAGAGAAGAGGAACGTGTCGATACGTGATACCATAATCCTTTAGTGTTTGCCTCATCCATAGCAGTTGGGTTGCACAGCTTGCGGCTGCAATATATTCGGCCTCGGCCGTGGAGAGAGAAACACAGTTCTGCTTCTTCGAGGACCAACTTACCAAGGAGCGTCCAAGAAACTGACATGCACCGGAAGTGGATTTTCGTCCCACTTTATCACCAGCCCAATCCGCATCGGAATACCCAATAAGATCAAACTTTGCATCCTTAGGGTACCATAAGCCTAACTTTGGGGTGTGAACAAGGTATCTAAGAATATGCTTAACCGCCGTGTGATGGCTTTCCCTAGGGGAAGCTTGAAATCTAGCACATATTCCTACACTTAACATGATGTCCGGTCTAGATGCGCAAAGATAAAGCAGCGAACCAATCATGGAGCGGTAAGTAGATGGGTCAAAAGGAATACCGTTTGAGTCTTCATTTAAAACTACATTGGTGGACATAGGTGTCTTCATTGGTTTAGCATTTGTCATATCAAATTTTTCAAGAATGTCCTTGAGGTACTTAGTTTGAGACAAGAAAATCCCTTCTTGAAATTGTTGTATTTGAAAACCAAGAAAGAACATCAAGTCCGTGTTGAGTGACATCTCAAAGGTCTTGGTCATGGAGGCCGCAAACTTCTTGCACAAGTGGATGTTAGGAGAACCAAAAATGATGTCATCTACATAGATTTGGCATAAGATCAAATCACCATTTTCCCTCTTAGTAAAAAGAGTGGGATCGATCACCCCCACCACAAAGCCATCATCGAGTAGGAACTTCTTAAGATGATCGTACCAAGCACGGGGTGCTTGTTTAAGACCATACAGAGCCTTGTGAAGTTTATATACATGGTCTTTGTGATGAGGGTCAACAAACCCAGGTGGTTGTGATACATATACCTCTTCTTGTAGAGGACCGTTAAGAAAAGCACTTTTCACATCCATTTGATGCAAAGTAAAACCATTGAAAGCAGCATAGGCCAATAAAATGCGAATGGACTCAAGATGAGCAACAGGGGCGAAAGTATCACCAAAGTCCAAACCTTCAACTTGGGAGTACCCCTGTGCTACTAACCTTGCCTTGTTGCGTAGGACAGTCCCGTTCTCATCTTCCTTGTTCTTGAAAATCCATTTAGTTCCAATGACATTATGTTCCTCAGTTGGTCGTTCTACCAATGACCATACTTCGTTGCGTGTAAAACTGTTTAACTCCTTTTGCATAGCAAGTAGCCAGTCATTGTCACACAATGCATCCTGGACCCTGTGTGGCACGGTACTAGAGACAAACGAAAAGTGAGCACAAAAGTTTGTCAATTGTTTACGAGTCACTCTACCTTCCGACACGCCTGTGAGGATTTGATCAATATCAACACGACCGGCCACACGTGGCATGATGGAGGTCAAGGTTTCACGAGGTTCGACTTCATTTCCATCATCAACGTCCTCAACATATGGATCATTTATGTGCGGAGGAAGATATTCCTCTTCGCGTTGCACCTGTTGAGGTTCATCATCAAACATACCCATACTTTGGTCTACCTCTTGAAGATCAACTTGTTCTTGAGTGTCATCAGGGTGAGAGACATGTTCTCCCACTTGATCCTCAACAACTGGCATGATGTGTGTGCTAATATCTTGTGGAGGTACGGGCAGTGAACTGTCTTGAGGATGAGAGATACTCTCATCATCTTCATCATCATCATGGGGTCTTTGTTCCATGGGAAGAAGTGCACCTACACCCATGTTTAAGATATCTTGTGGGGAGTCTTCTTCACCTGCATCATCTAGATCAACTTGCTCCCCATGGGAGCGGTTAAATTCATCAAACGTCACGTCACAGGTTTCTATAACACATCTAGTGGATTTGTTGTAGACTCTGTAGGCGTGAGAGTTTGACCCATAGCCAACAAAAATCCCTTCAGTTGTTTTGGATTGAAATTTTCCTAACCGTTCCCGTTTGTTGAGGATGAAACATTTGCATCCAAACACACGAAAGTACTTAACATTGGGCTTGTTCCTAGTTAGGAGCTCATATGGAGTCTTCTCCAATATTGGTCGGAGGAAGAGCCGGTTTGATGCATGACATGCTGTGTTGACGGCCTCAGCCCAAAAACTATGTGGTGACTTGTATTCATCTAACATGGACCTTGCCATTTCCACAAGTGTTCGGTTCTTCCTCTCTGCCACACCATTTTGTTGAGGGGTGTAAGGTGCGGAGTACTGATGTTCAATTCCCTCATCACTAAGAAATTCTTCTAGGGTGTAGTTCTTGAACTCAGAGCCATTATCACTTCTTACTGCCTTGATGTCCTTGTCAAACTTTCGCTGGGCTTGTTTGGCAAAGTCAATGAAAGTGATCTTCGTCTCGTCCTTGGACTTGAGAAAGAACACCCATGTATATCTTGAGTAATCATCAACAATGACTAGACCATACTTTTTCCCTCCAAGACTTGCCCATGAAGGAGGCCCAAACAGATCCACATGAAGGAGCTCTAACGGCCTCGAAGTGGATACAATGTTTTTGGGTGGATGTCTTGATTGATGTTGTTTCCCAGCTATGCATGCACTGCACACACGATCTTTCTTAAAATATACATTTGTTAGTCCAAGGATGTGATTGCCGTTTAAGAGATTTTGAAGATTTTTCATGCCAACATGGGCGAGCCGGCGATGCCATAGCCATCCCATGTCGGCCTTAGCCATTAGACAAGTTGTATGGAAAGTGCTCTCTTTCGAGAAATCAACCGTGTAAAGGTTGCCATCCAACTCTCCAACAAAGGCCACTTCAAGAGTGTCTTTCTTAAATACTTTCACATCCGTTAGTCCAAATAATGTGTCATAACCGACGAAAGCCAATTGGCGAACTGAAAGTAAATGATATTGAAGAGATTGGGCAAGCATGACATTTGCAATAGACATGTCATTAGTGATTGCCACCTTGCCCAACCCAATTACCTGCCCTTTCGACCCTCCACCAAATACAATGCTCATGTATGGTCGAATGGCTTGTATGAATTCATAGAGCAAGTTACTATCTCCGGTCATATGATTGGTGCATCCACTATCGATCACCCATTTGGCTCCTCCGGAGAAACCAGCCTGTAACGAATTAAGACTTGGTTTGAGGTACCCATTTTGTCATGGGGCCTTTCACATTAGTTACAAGAGTCTTAGGGACCCAAATATCATAGAATCGAAATGCATTACGGGGACCAACGAATTTAGCATAGACCTCTCCTTCCTTTGATTTGCGTAGTACATAGGATGGAGGCGTGAATTCGGTTGTCTTGTTGTGAGTAGACGAACCCCTAGTGGCCGATCCACTCACAACCTTATCTTTCTCCGTGTGTCCCTCTCGTACAAATATTTCTTTAAGCGGAGTGATACACTTGAGAGGAGATGCACTGTTCTTGACAGTGCTTGGGTTGAACCCAAGCCCTTGGCGAAACCTCCATTGTGTTGACTTAAGATCTCATTGAGAGTATTTTGTCCTTGTGCACATGTCATGAGACCTCTGTCTAGCTGTGCCTTTAACGAACAGTTTTCCTCAAGGATAGATGTCAGTTCACTACTAGAGTTAGTAGTGCAGGTATCAACATTGATAATAGGTGAGGAGTAGGCCTTAGCTAGAGTGTCAAGATAAGTGACCTTAAGTGCCTCAAAGCTCTTTGTAAGAACAGTGAGTTTCCCTTCCTTGTATTTGAGAGACAAGGATAGACGCTCACAGTCCTTAGAAAGGGAAGCATGAGAGTTCACAAGTCGGTCTTTATCATTTAGTAATTCTTTGCACACAGATTCAGCCTTTTTCAAGGAGGCAAGATCATTAGCATGTTTATCAAGGTTTTCACCTGCTTTTGAACATAGTGCATCATTTTGTGCTTCCTCATACAGGACTTTCTGCTCAAGGAGTTCATTTCTCTCCTTCTCCTCAGTGACGAGGGTTTCGAGTTCCTTGATGGTATTGGTGTGCTTACTCACCATTTCCATAAGTATGCGAAACATAGTGAGCTTCTTTCCTTTAAGAGAGCACATAAATTTGTTTATTTTAGCAAACATGGGATGATCTAAGTCATTATCCTCATAGTGATTTTCCGCATCAAGATACTCATCAGAAGGAGTAGAAACTAGACTGGAAGAGTTTAACCGTGGAGTTACCTTAACCTTATCATGGGAGCTTTGGTCTTCCTCATCTCCCATGGCAGTCTTTGCCATCAAACACTTGTGAGCGTTGCCCTTGTAGTCCTTCATATAGATGTAGTGAACAACATCACCACTTTTGTTGACTAGCCTCAAGGTGCTTTGTGTATCTTGAGCTACTCCGGCAACTCCACCAACATCTTCTGGATCTGATTCTTCTTGTGCAACCATTGCTCTTCCATCTGTCCTCTTGAACTTGGAGTTCATAGGGTTTGGCAACTTCTTCTTTACAAAGGTCTTTGGAAACCTTGGTTTGTCTTCTCTCTTCTCATAAGGACAGTCATTGGAGAAGTGGTTGGTTTCCTCACAGTTATAGCATTTCCTTACCTTCTTCTTTGGGAATCTTCCCTTGAACTTTCCTACACTGAACTTCTTTACAAAGAGAGCAATGTCCTCATAAGATGGGCTTTCATCAGAGTCAACATCATCACCATCTTCGCAGTCATCATCACCCTCTTCTTCTTCACTTTCTTCTTCGTCACACTCATGCTTGGCTTTCAAAGCAAGATTGATCTTTGATGTTGAAGTGCCATGCATGGCTAGGTGCTTTGTTGCATTTGCCTTTGACTCTTCAAATAATTGGAAGGTGGATATGATGTCATCCGGAGTCATTTCTTTGAACCCATGATGCTGCCTCATGTCCCATACCATTTGATGGTGATACGGAGCAAGAGCGTGAAGTAACTTGTCCACAAGAAATCTCTTGGTCAGATTGAAGCCATCTTGCGTCTTGTCACAGTCACATGATTCAATGTCTGCGGCGAGAGTCATGAGCCGTTCTAGTAGTTGCTTGGGAGATTCACCCTTTTCCATACAGAAATTCTGTAATTGCCCCTTGGCAATTTCATATTGAGCAAGCCGAAGAGTGGAGGTACCGGTCTTGGTCCTTATGATGCTGTCCCACAGTTCCTTGGCACTTGTGATGTGAATGTATGGTCTTCGTTGCTTGTCATTCATTCCTTTTCTTATGCACATGATCGCAGTGTCATTGAGATGCTTGTCATAAGTTTCTCTGGGCATGAGGCACCTTGGATCTACAGGATTGTACCCATGCTCGAGGATGTCCAACATCTCATCATTGGCGTACCTAAGATGATCCTGCATACCAACTCTCCACAAAGCAAAATCGGAATTGTCATCAAGCAAGGGAGGTTTTCCTCCAGGATTGTACTCAGGTTTCTCAATTTGAGATCTAGCATAAAGCCATGGAACACTGGTTTGGTTCCTCTCCGGAGGTGGTTGGCCAAATGAAGTACCGTGCACATGGGGCCCTGAGGCCCTCGAGGACGTGGTTGTCCCCGTGGTTAGTGATGCTAGTCTCATTTGGATCATGGTCTCAAGAGAAGCATCATGCTCCTCTTTTTGCTTGGCAAGGGCCCGTTCCAGGTCCTCAGAGGTGAAAGACTTGACTTCCGAGGAAGTCCCGTCCCTCTGCACTGGAGCTACCGTAGTTGGATCCACGTCCATCTCGCTCTAGGGCGGTTAAGCCACACAAATAGAGCACGAGGCTCTGATACCAATTGAAAAGGATCGAGATGGACCTAGAGGGGGGGGGTGAATAGGTACAAATCCAAATTTTAATAATTACTTAGCAATTTTAGGCTAAAGTGCGGAATATGAGTGTAAGCCTAATAATTGATATGACAAAGAGTAAGCTATTTGGAGTGAAGTAAGACAAGCGGTAAACAATGATCAAATACAAGTATGTAATAAGGATTAACACAAGTAGAGAGTTAGGGTTAGGAATAACCGAAACTCCGAGAGAGACAAGGATGTATCCCGATGTTCACTTCCTTGAAGGGAAGCTACGTCACCGTTAGAGGGGCGGATGTTACCACGAAGGCACACCAACGCCACGAAGGCTCACCCTATTCTCCCTTTGAGATAACTCCACGAAGGCGTTTCTCAACCACTAGTGGTAAGCCTTGAGGTGGCTTCCAAACCTTCACAAACTTTCCGGGGGATATCACAATGGTTTGATTCCTCTCCGAAGACTCCTACCGCCTAGGAGTCTCCAACCTCCAAGAGTAACAAGATCACGGGGATTGCTCAAAACTTGCTCAAATCACAAATCACTTTGGTGGGAAGGAGGAGATGGAGACGATCTATCTTTTGATTGGAACAACACTCAAAGGGACTCACAAATGCTCTTGGGATCTAGGATTTGGTGTAGACAAGAGTGAGTGAGAGGAAAGGTGTTCTTGGGTGTATTCTAGCTGTGTTGACCACCCTTTCACGAGGTGGGAGAAGAGTATATATAGTGTGGAGTGAAATCCAGCCGTTGGAGGTGCTTTAAGTCACACAGGATCCGGACGTCCGACAGTTGCCGGAAGTCCGGGCGTCCGCGAGGGGCCGGACGTCCGACAGGGGTCGGTCGTCCGAGGCATGTAGGCACGAGTGGAACTCTTTTGAGATTTATCAGCGACCGGACGTCCGGAGTAGACCGTAAATCCATGTTATACAGCTCAAATTCTACTGGTGGTGGGTTCCGGATTCCCGACGGGGGTCGGACGTCCGGCGCTCGGACGTCCGGAGGGAGCCGTATTTCTGAGTTATAGAACTCAACTTCTACTGGTGCAGGCTTCCGGATTTCCGGGGCTTGGCCGGACGTCCGGCCCTCGGATGTCCGGAGGGAGCCGGATTTCCGAGTTATATGCCACACAAACTTCTGGCGAAGGGCTGCAGATTTCCGAAGCCAGCCGGTCGTCCGGCCCTCGGACGTCCGGAGGGACCCGGATGTCCGAGGCAACAAACCTGTTTTGAACTAAGAACAGAATGGAGAGAATGTGGTATTGGATATGAGAGTAAATATGTGGTATGAGCAAGTTCATCACAAAACATGTGATCCCCTCTTAATAGTGCGGGATCCCTATACTCAATATCAGTAAACTCAAAAGGCTACTCTACATCATCTTTTCTTAATCCCGAGCCTTCTCGAAATATAAATCCCCAATCTTTTCAGACAACCTTTTGGCACATAATTCTCAATCTACTAAAGTACTTGCCATCCTGAGATACACTCAACAAATAGGATTAGTTCCCTATGTATGTGTTGTCATTTACACCAAAAGTCGATTAGGGGCATAGCATGCACTTTCAGCCGCCCCCAAAATGCAATTGCATGTCTTCAACGCGACTGCAACTCTATACTTTTTTATCATGTCTTTAGTTGCATGTGTGCCACTAGTTGCGCAACTACAAATGTTGGCCTCGGATGCAAATCCATGTCTTCCACATGGTTGAATCAAACTCGCATGTCTTCAACGCGTCTGCAACTCTATACTTTTTTTATCAGGTGAGAATTTAGTTCCATGTTTGTCACTAGTTGCGCAACTGCAAACGTCGGCCTTGAATGCAACTTCATGTCTTCCACATGGTTCAATCAAACTCGCATGTATTCAACACAACTGCAACTCTACACTTTTTTTATCAGGTGAGGATTTAGTTGCAAGTTTGTCACTATTTGCGCAACTGGAAAGTCGGCCTCGAATGCAACTTCCTGCCTTCCACGTGGTCCAATCAAACTCGGTGGTGTTTTGTCGGAAGGAGGAGAGGCAATTGCATGTCCAACACTTTGCATGCAACTGGTTCTCACAATGATATCAGTGTTGTTCATCGTTCTCCAGTGTTTGCAAGACTTGTAGAAGGAGTGAAGACTTGTAGAAGGTCACTCCTTGGAGGTCAACGACCACGAGTACAACAAGGGATATTACCTAGTTGATGGTATCTATCCTCAATAGTCCACGCTTGTGAAGACCATATCCGATCTACAAAGAGAGAAGAGACAGGTTTGCCCAAATGCAAGAGAATGCTAGGAAGGATGTGGAGCGTGCTTTCAGTGTGCTTCAATCTCGATGTGGTATCGTTTGAAACCCTGCATTGACATGGAGCACTCAGAAGTTTTGCGAGGTGATGATTGCTTGTGTGATCATGCATAACATGATCGTGGAGGATGAGCGTGATGATAACATCTATGACCAATGGTTTGATTTCGAGGATCAAAGTGTTGAGCCTGAGCACCCATCGCCTGCAACCTTCGAACGGTTTGTCCATTTTCATCGTGAACTGCTTGATTGACCTACTCATGTCCAACCCAGAATGACTTGATTGAGCACATGTGAACTCATATTGGCAACCAGTAGATCAATCGATTTAATTTCTTTTCATGCAAACAAATTTTGACTGGGTTATAAGACTATTTGGTATTGTGTTTATTTTGATTGCGTTGTAAGACTATTTTGAATGTGAACATGTTTGCTATGATTGCTTTAAACTGTTTATATGCTTGTAGATCTTGAGCGTCCGAAATGCGGCCGTGTGATGTGCGCAGGATCGACGCATCCAGAAATCCGGATGAATATGACTCCATTGCCATCCTAAACAGACAAAAAGCGGATGAAACAAACGTCTGACACTAGTGGCAGAGAGGTGAAGATGGTCGGCCCAAGTACTTTGATATAACCTTTTAATTTTCTATGGTTGTTTGTGATGCTACTATCTAATAGATTCAAGCGATTTTTGGAACAATATGAATTATAATAATACTAGTATCTCATTTCCAGTTTAAAAGGGTCATGACGTCCCTACATCGATAATTTGATCAACGTAACATGAGTTCTAAATCATAAAAGATTAAATCATAAAGACTTCAAATGTTATATTTTTCTATATGATAAGTGTCACACGTCGGGTGTTGTGACACCCCGGCCCTTGCGCTTTTCGATGACAATTTCAGTCATGTAAAGATCACAAATTCTTATGACACACGATAGTTTATGTCAAAATTAAAATGAAGCACGCAAATTATCATGTTTATTGTTTAACAACTAAACTTGTCATGCTTTTCACTAAACTTGCCATAAAAACATTCGGAGTTTTTTAGTACAGTACAATCGAAGTCGTTCACATACACGAGCATACAATCATTTGTAGAGACGCACTCACGCATACTTTATCCTTATGATTACTTTCAAAAGATTGACCTGATACATTATTTTAAGATTAACAAAGTTGTCATAGACGTCTTCGTAGTCGATGAAAGTGTCTCCTTGTACTGGACACCAATATCAGTTTTAAGACTTAAAATCTGATGGATAAAGGCTACAACTATCCTCTTAACCATCGAACTACAAGTTGATTCTAAAATAATGTTTGTAGTTGTCGTGCACGCCTCATGTACATGGTTCATATTTTTTCAATTGTACAACTTCCGGGACAAACAATTCGAATTATATTCGTTGAATTGTCGATCTAGGCATACACATACGCCTTTTAAATAAGAAAAATGGAACTATTATTTGAAGGAAATCTGAAGCCCATCCTTTCGGCCCGCTTGTCTTTCGTATACCACCATTCCAAGGAAGCGTAGTCAGTGGATGTCGGCGTAGTCGACGGCGCCGTAGGGCTGGAACCACTCGGCGAGGATCCCCTGCCCCTTGGCCCTCTTCCTCCTCGGGTCGCACCCCATGTCGCGGCACAGCTCGTCGTTGTACCACACGTTGACGGCGCCGAGGCACGGCCTCCACGGACGCTGCCCCTCCCCGCCGCCGCCGCTCCTCCGCAGGTAGTACCTGCCCCACTCCGCGCAGCTCTCCTCCATCCGCCGCACGACCGGCAGCCGGAACGCGCCGTCCAGCAGCCGCGCCACCCACTTGGCCGTCATCTCGCTCGAGTAGATGTTGTTCAGCCCCTCCGCGTGCCCCACCACCGCCATCTGCGGGATCCGCGGGTGCACGCACTCCCGGTACAGCGGCACGGCCGCGTCCGGCGATCCGGTACCGGCGATGATGCCCTTCACCCGCGGCGACGCGAACATGTCTTTCAGCTTCTCGTCGCCGCGGAACCCGGTGGCGAGGACCACCACGTCGGCCGGCACGACGCGCTTATCGCCGGCACCGGCGCCGTCGAGCACTAGGCCGTCGTGGCAGAAGCCGAAGGACCTGGACCTCGCGAAGACGACGCTGCCTTCCCTCACCTTGTCGTAGAACCCGTCGGGGAGCATGGAGAGGATGCACGACGACACGGACCTCGCGAACCCGTGCCCGGGCTCCATGCCGTGCTCCCGCATCGGGATCGCCTTCCGGTAGTACGCCCCCGTCGCCGCCGATATCAACCACGAGAGCGGCGACAGCAGCGCGGCGAGGATGCGGGAGGCGGCGCCGGCGCCGGGACGGGGTACCATCAGCTCGGCGAAGCGGTTCATGTAGAGGTACCCGATGCTGACCCCGCCCCACACGTCCGCGCGGTGCAGCAGCCACTGCGGGTTCCGGCACACCATCGTGCACGGCGTCCCCGCGCCGTTGGCCTCGGCGCACTCGGCGGCGATCTCGAAGGCCGACTTGCCGGCACCCACGACGGCGACGCGCTTCCCCTTGACCAGCGCGGCGGCGTCCGCGTCGGCCATGTCGGAGAGCTCCATGGAGTGGAGCACCCGCCCGCGGAACGCCTCCGGGCCCGGGAAGGCCGCCGGGATGTTGGGCACGCCACTGAACCTGCCGATGCAGAGTATGAGGAAGTCAAACTCGTGCGTCTCCGCCTCCTGCTCGCCGATGCCGCCGTGGCGCACGGTGAGGCGCCACGCGCCCGTGCCGTCGCCGAAGGCCTCGCCGTTGCCGTTCCACCTCTGCCACCGGTCCGCCGCGCCCTCCGGCTCCGCGCCGACGTATTCGGCGGCGACGACCCGGCTCCGGAACCTGACGCACGCGTCCACGCCGAAGCGGCGCGCGTAGGAGGCGAGGTAGTCGGCGACCTGGTCGTGGAGCGGGAACGCGCCGGCGGAGTCGGGCCACGGGAAGTCGGAGTAGCGGTACACGGCGGCGGGCGACTGGAGCCTGGTGGAGGCGAGCGTGCGCGTCCACTGCCCGCCCACGGACTCGCCGGCCTCGAAAACCACCGGCCGGAACCCGCGCGCCAGCAGGTGCTTGCACGCCGCCAGCCCGCTCGTGCCGGCGCCAACGATCGCCACCCGCTTCGCCCTGTGATCCATTGTCGCCGCTGTTTCTTGGACTGGCGATCGATGGTTGGTTGGTTGGTTCGAAGATCGACGGACTGACACCGCCGGTGATATAGTATTAGTTTTTTGGCGCGCTGGTGATATTATTAATTAGTATGTGGTGGCGCGCTTCACGTGGAGTATTTTCATGATCGGATGAATTTGGATGTCAGTGCCGGTGCCGTTCAATCAGGGCTGCCTGCTGGTGACTTTGATTTCGTTTGCCCGACGTCAGTGAGCTCGTGGATATAATATACGGGTTTGCTAAAACTCAGCTAGCTGAGTTTTACTTATGGTCTCATTCACATGCATTATCGTTGGATCAAAAGCAACGTAGCGATTCGTGTAGTGTCCAAGCCAAGTTGCCCTCAGCCCGTTTTTTTCTTTTGTTATATTGTTGTTCGCCTGTTGCGGCCCATCACGTCCTCCTGTCAATGATGGAAGAAAGAAAAAGGTAGCGACGCTGTCTAGTTTTTTTTCTTTGGGGTAGCGATGCTACCTTGTGTATGTATATCGGGTCATATTGGCCTTTTGTCCTTTTTTTTTTCTCAGTGTTTTGTATTGACTGTTGCCTTATTTTTTATATTTTTTGTTTTCTAATTTCAGCTTTTTAAATATTTTTTCTTCCTTGTTTTTCTTTAATATTATGTTGTGTTTTTTCCTTTTATGTTAGTGAAATGAAATGCCAAGCCTTTTTTTCAGTTGAAATATTTTCTCTTACTGAGGATTGCAACTCAGGCAACGGTATATTTTTAAACGGGACAGAAACTAAAAATTCAAATGGGATCGCAATTCCAAATATTTAGTGATGGTCGCAATTGCATGTGTTCAAATGCTTGTCGCAACAACACGTTTTCAAGGCAAGGCATAGCTACAATTTTTTTTAAACAGGTCGCAACTATTTTTTTAAATGGGGTCGCAGTTACAAGTTTTTAGTAAGGGTCGCAACTCAGATGCTTGTCGCCACTATACCTTTTGAAGCGGAGGCACAACTGCAAATTTTTCAAACGGGGTTGAAAGTAATTTTTTTAATTAGGCCACAATTGCAAGTTTATAGCAATGGTCCATGTGTTTAAATGCTAGTCGTAACTTTATGTTTTCGGGGGGGGGGGGGGGGGTCAGAACTGCAGGTTTTCCAAACGAGCTACATCTACAAGTTTGAAATGGGGTCCCAACTTCATGTTTTTGAAGGGAGGTTGCAATTGCACTTTTTCAAGGGGGGCGCAACTACACTTTTTCAAGGGTAAAATGAAATCACAACAGAAAGTTTCTAAAACGGGATCGAAGCTGCTTGCTTTTTCAAGGGTTGTAATTATAAGTTTTTATAATGGAGTCGCAACTGCAATTTTTCAAAAAGGAGTCACAACTGTATGTCTTTAAGGGGGTCGCAACCATAAGTTTTTCAAATAGGGACGCAACTACCAATCTTAAATGGGGTCGCAACTGCAAGTTTATAAGGGAAGGTCGCAACTGCACCTTTTCAAAGAGAGGCTATGACTAGACATTTTTAAGGAGGGTCGCTACTGCAAGATATTCAAATGGGGATGCACCTACCAGTTTCAAATGGGGTCGCAACAATAATATTTTAAGAGAAGGTCCAACTGCACGCTTTTCAAGGGAAGACCGCAACTATAATTTTTCAATGTGGTCACAACTACAAGTTTTTTAAATGTGGATGCAATTACAAGTTTCAAATAGGGTCGCGACTGCAAGTTTTAAGGGATGGTCGCAATTGCATGTTATTAAAGAGAGGCCGCAACTGCATATTTTTCAAGTAAGGGTCGCAACTGCATGTTTTTAAAGGGAAGGCCGCAACTACACTTTTTCAATGGGGGTCACAACTGCAAGTTATTTAAATGGGGACACAACTACGAGTTTCAACTAGGGTCGCAACTGCAAATTTTTAAGGAAAGGTCGCAGTTGCATGTTTTTAAAGGAAGGCCGCAATTGCATATTTTCAAGTCAGGGTCGCAAGTGCATGTTTTTAAAGTGAAGGCCGCAACTACACTTTTTCAATGGGGGTCACAACTGCAAGTTTTTTAAATGGGGACGCAACTACGAGTTTCAACTAGGATCGCGATCGCTAATTTTTTAAGGGAAGGTCGCAATTGTATGTTTTTAAAGGGGGGCTGCAACTCATGTTTTCAAAGGGAATGCCGCAACTACACTTTTTCAACGGGGGTCACAACTGCAAAAAAAATAATGGGGACGCAACTACGAGTTTCAACTAGGGTCGCGACCGCAAATTTTTAAGGGAAGGTCGTAATTGAGTGTTTTTAAAGGGAGTCTGCAACTGCATATTTTTTAAGTCAGGGTCGCAACAGCATGTTTTTAAAGGGAAGGCCGCAACGGCATGTTTCCCAATCGGGGTCGCAACTGTACATTTTTGGTTAGGTTGTCGACCAGCTATATGTCCACCTCTAGAGTTGCATTTGCAAGCTTTGTAACCCGACTGCAACTACACGCCCCCAACACGATTGCAACTCGTGGGAGAGGGGGGATTGTCGGACGGTTGCATGTCTACTATTTAAAAGAAAATCATTGAACAAACACACCAAATGAGTTTTCTAAAAAATATATTCATTACACATAGTATGCGGCATAACAGAGGCATGTAGTTTTGCCTTTTCCCTTTTTCTTTGATAATATCTGTGTTTTTCTTAACTATGCAAGTATGGTATTTGTTATGTCTCATCTTAATAAATACAATAGTTCAAACCAAATCAATCTTTGTTAATGTTGTGTTTAGGAATTAACTACGTTTTTTTTGAACTTTCCTCCTTTTTAAAGACACATACATTCAAAAACATATTGGTATATTCATCTATCTAGACATGAGATTCAACTGCTTACGGCTGACCCGTGCGTGGCTGTGTCACACAAACCCAGTAGAAAAGAATAAAAAAATACAAAGGAAAGGAAGCTAGAGCATTAGGCGTCTAGGCCACAACTGAAAAACCAAAGAAAAAAAAACAGACCGGCTCAGGGAAAACAGGTCTAATACGTGGTCTGATGTCAGGTGACTGAGACCTTACTATTTCTCAGCCACCTCAGTTCCAGGCGCACCCTATAATATAGCAGACTGGCCCCCGTTTCATAACTCTGCAAAGTATTTCCACTGTTTACTTAATATAAATTTTCTTAAGATTTCATTAGAAACTACATGTGGATGTACATATGCATATTTTAGGATATAGATTCATTCATTACATTTCTTATGTAATTTGTAATGAATTTTTTTTAAACAACTTATATTTAAAAACAAAGAGAGTATTAGAGGAATAATACAGTTTTCCATTAGACTGGAATATTTCTTGGCAGCTGAGGACTTGTAATTGGATGAGTTGATGACCCCGCGATACGGGAGACAATAGCGTGCCATCGCGCTCGCACAGGACCTCAACCTAATGATTGCATCAGATGCAAAGGATGTGCTCCGAGCTATCAACAAAGTTTGTCTAAGACAAGAATGGCGCAATCATATGTGAGATACTGTAAATAGCTTGGGGTGTGTCATCAATGTTGAGGCACATATTTCGGTCAACGGGTCAAGTGTGAGGATTATTTGGGCCTTGAACGTCACATATGGTTTGGCCAATGTTGAGTTGTTTGGCCTCCACAAAAAGCTACAATATCCTTAAAAAGGCGGTATTTCCTTAATCTAAAAAAAAGAACCTCAAACCTCTTTTTTTAAACTGAGCATGCAAAAAAAAAAAAAGTGTCCGTCCCTATCTTCTTCCTTGTTCACTTCCAAGCCGCAACCACTGCTCTCTCGTTGCTAGAGATCATCTCTCCCTCGCTTGCCATAGACACACAAAGAGACGACTATCTCTACTATTAAAGCAGGATGTGCCGTCGTGATGGTTCAACCTTCGCGATGGTTCGACCTCCAAGCGATCGTACGATCCCACCTTTCCTTCGTTCGACCTCCTCTTCGCACGCCCACGTAAAGAAAAACGCTAAGAAAGAAGAAGAAAAAGTTCGTCGACCTCCTCCTCCCACGTCACACGTCCCTCTCCAAGTCTCCCCCACCTCTCGCCCCAGATCCGTCTTGTCCACGCCGAGCAGTTCCTCATCGCCAACGCTGCCGCCGCCGGTCGAGATCCCACGGTCCCCGGCCACCCCCGACGCCCCGGCGCCGTCGGAGGACGTGCTGCTGCGAGTCCCCCAGCGCAGCCACCCGCTGGCCGCCGGCGACCTCTCCCTCCACCGCATCCGAGCCGGAGACACCTCCCTGGCCGCCATCGCGTCCCTCGACGCCGTCCAGTGGCCGCTGGCCCGCGACGTCGTGGCCGTCAAGCTCGACCCCCGCCACTACTCCTTCTCCTTCGCTGTCCCCGCCTCCCCCGACGACCCGGCCCCCGACCCGCTCCACTACGGCCTCACGCTCTCCGTCCCCGACCCGCGCCTCGACGCCCTGCTCGACGCCTACACCAGGTTCTCCGCCCACTCCGTCGCCGGCAGCGAGGGTCTGGCTTACGGGGTGCGCGGCGAGGTCGAGGCCGCCGCGTACTGGACCGTCGTCGCGCCCAACGTCGAGGAGTACGGCAGCGCCGTCGCCAGGGCCATCACGTCCGGCGCCGAGAACGTCGCCAAGGGGATCCTCTGGTGCGGGGTCATGACCGTGGACAGGCTCCGCTGGGGGAACGAGGTGCTCCGAAAGAGGATCCAGCCCGGCGATACTGAGGCCGAGGTCAGCCCGGAGATGCTCAGTCAGATCAAAAGGTAGTGCTTTCTTTCCTCAGTTATTCGTATCACATAAATGTGTTCCTATTTGCTCATGCAGACTTATTAATCAGTGGGATTGTGATGAGTAAATGCTTCAAGGTTTGGGCACATCACAGTTCATAGTTAGATTGTATTACTGGTTTAAATCGTGATGCAAAGTGCGATCATGTGTATCTTATTTCGATTCAAAGGTAGTACTATCTTTCTTAGATTTTTCATACCAAGTGTGTTTTTGATTTGCAGTCATGAAGAATTATCAGTATAATTTGTGTTGTAGGAGGAAATTCTTCAGGCTTTGAGCATGTCATAGTTCATAGTTAGATTAGATTAGTAGTTTATAAATCGTGCTGCGATGTGCCATCATGAGTATCTCATTTCCATTCGATGTTTTTTCAGTTGTGCTAAATATCTTTATGATTAGTACGAATAATCTCTCCAAATTATACATGCAATCGTTCTGACACTGGAACTTTTTTGACTTGCTCTGCTATTTGGCATCGCTGGTGCCATGTTAAACTTGGCTGGTTATTCCTGTTCTGTATGGTGATTCGTGAATTATAGATATGGCTTGATGCCGTGATTGCATATCATATCATATAGGAAGAATCGCAAGCACTCATGTCGAAAGACTCGGTGATTGTAGACAGCTGCATTTTGATGAATTTTGCAACTTGACTTAGCAATCGAGGCGAGTTCTATATCTAATTACCTTACATTTATTGCATCAAGCAAAGAATAGCAGGAGAGAGCCCTACTGGAATATATCGCTTCCACTATTTTAGTTAACCCGGTTATCCTTATGCTGCTTGTTCAAGCCGTTGTCGAGAATGTGAAGTTGAAGCATGAGAGACATCATCATCATACTTTATCTTCTTGTATTTCAGGTGGCACCTAGGTTTGGAGAGATGGACATGGTGATTGATAGGGATTTCAGTGGGAGTAAGGCATACGACTCTGTAAAGAAATTAAAGACCTTTCGGTTTTAATACATGGTCAAAAAACTTCACTCTGTGTTGTATATAAACAATCTAGCTACCAATATGTACTTAGATTATTTTAAACATATCCCTTTGCGGTTCAAATTATTTTTAGTGGGCAAGCATATATTGATCAAATTATGTTCAGTTTTTTTTGTCATTTGTTTTTATGTTTTCAGATATTTCTGCAACGGCATTTTATAAGGCCCAAGAAGTGATGGATTTTGCTTTCGAATATCTGAATATCCGTGATGCTTCAAGGCCCTTGATTGATCAGGATCGCATTAAGGTATGAAAGATGACAGTATATTGTTCTCTTTAACTATTCTATTATTTTTCTCCTTGCGAAACTAATTGTTGCATTATTTTTTATTTTTTGCATTATAGTTGAAGAAAGCCCTTAGAGGTGTCCGGGTTGATGCCACTCATCGGAAGGATAAAACCATACGCTATAAGATCACTAGCATATCCTCTGCTCCGCTGAAGGAATTAATGTATATGCTCACTTTTATGCCATGTTTC
Source organism: Hordeum vulgare subsp. vulgare (assembly GCF_904849725.1). NCBI lineage: Eukaryota > Viridiplantae > Streptophyta > Magnoliopsida > Poales > Poaceae > Hordeum > Hordeum vulgare. The sequence continues at coordinate 510,422,456 of NC_058522.1, forward strand.
CTTGATGCACTTTCTTTACATTCGTCATGTATTCTTATGACAATGTTAAATAATAAATTAGTTGTGTTTGTTTATCATGTATGTAGTCGAGTGATTATTTGATTTTGCAGGTTTGATCAAGATGGTGTGCGCGTATCAGTTGTCCAGTACTTTAAGAAGCAATACAATTACTCTCTGAAATATATCAATTGGCCTTGCCTTCAAGCTGGTAGTGATAGCAGACCGATATATTTGCCTATGGAGGTGCTTATGACTGCTCTTATTTTGTAACTCGTTAAGTTTGTCTTTTGTTTTGGTAGTTAAATCATTATTGTGTACATATGAGTTCTTCAGGTTTGCCCCGCGGGACAAAGATATTCTCGGAAGTTGAATGAACGCCAAGTTTCAAGCATACTAAAGATGGCATGTGAAAGACCAGCTCAATGGGAGAGCAGTGTTCTAGAGGTGAACTTGAGCCCTTAATTCCCATTACAGTGTACTACATATTTGTAGCAGAGCATAAGTGTACAGTTATTTGTTTTGTATTGCTCTTATATCAACATTTTTGTATTCATTTGATTTGAGGATATATGACTGATCCCATCTTTTTATCTTTCTCAGATTGTTAATAGGAATAATTATGGCAATGATGACTATTCAAAAAAAATTGGCATGAAAGTCATGAACCTACTTGCATTGGTCGATGCTCGTGTACCCTGCCCCGAGGGTAACTGCTTCTAAACATCCCTATGCTCCTTATCTTGCTCGTCACCATTGATGTTGATTATTTCTCTTTTTGTTCTTTTCTGTTATCTAATATAAGGAGTAATAGATATTGTGAACATCCAAAGGACAAAGGAGAATGCCATCCCTGATTAAACATTGGTTTTGTTTGAGATATAATTTTCTATCTGAATGTTGTTCCATACAACTAATCATTATTTTAGTTTGGGAGATTAAACCCAAATTAATTTATGCGATGAATTAGAAATATCACGATGCACATTAATTGTCTGCTTAAATTCCATAAATAGAGACTGAAGTTGATGTAGGAGGCGGCGACTGTCACTTTAGAGCACGATGGCAGTACACGGTGCAGCACACGTGTAGTACCTTTGGTTCTTGGTGTGAATTATGGAGATGGTGCCCCAGCGACGCGTGTAGGACACGGGAGATGAGCATGGCATTCTCAAGTGGCAGATCTGGGTCTTTGGCAGCATCATGATCAGCAAGGTGGTCTTCTCATACTCATATGTCTGTATGATTCTGCACTTCATGCCATCAGCACCAACTTTCTTTCATGCAATGGTCTGGGTTGGTTTATAATGTCCAAGGGTTATAATGTAATCCTTTTCCCTGGCCATGGTCGGGAGTTCATAATGTAATCCTTTTCTTATCCTTCCACACCATGCAGCTTGGACAGGCATTGAGCACGCGCCCTGATATATTGCCCATCGCATATTGTCAAGAGCTCTCAAAGCTGCAAGTATCATCTCATCGTGCATTACATAGTTTCACTTGATCGACAACCAAGCGTTTAAGAATATAATCTTTTTGCACTGGAATGACAAGGTCAGGGATTAGAGATGGAGATAAGGTTCTGGAATCAAGGCATCAATATATGGCCACTGAAAAGTTTTGATCCTAAAATGACAATAGCCCAATGAGATTTTCTGTAATTAACAACACTAAATTCGGAATCTGAAAGCTAAGAACTTGTTGTACGGTGTACTATATTTTATTCTTCTTTCTTTTATCTATTGATGATTTCATTTCACTGTGTTTGCTGACAACAATCTCATTAGGATCAAATACCACCATTTCCTACTCGTAATGCAACCAGGACCATCGTGTCTGAACTGGGCTCTCGAATGTCTGATCTATTTGCTGATATCAGTCCAGAGCCAATTGCAGGAGCATCACTGGGGCAAGTATACAAAGGTTAGTTGTATCTGATTAGGATTTGGCTATTTTCGTATGATCATCCTTGTTCTCATTTATTTTACTTTGCTTCCTTTAGCATACATTTCAGACCTGTGTTCTCCAAATTGAAATGCATGCCTTTGATATTTCAAGTCATGCAACTCATCTACACTTTGCAGAGCTTGTCGCAATCAAAGTTCAGAGGCCTGGAATGGCACCCTTGGTGACCCTCGATGCACTTCTATTCAATATGATTGGAGGACAGCTAAAACGATTTGCTAAGGCCCGCAAAGATTTATTTGTAGCTGCTAATGAAATTGTATTTTCTTCATTCTTATCTTCGCTGATTATTATAATTTTGTCCAAGTTGTTTTTTTTAGATTACTTTCACACATATTAAGTATAGTGTTTGTCTCGCTATGGATTCTGCCCACTTCAATGTGTTGTATAAAATTCAGTGTTTTATATTGTTTCTCGCTTTGAATTCTGTCACTTCAATATGACGGATAAAATTCACATATGTTTCTTCTCAGAACACATTTATGGTGGATTGTCTTTGGATTATCTGTATAATTCTAGGAACTGGAAAACTGTAGAACTTTTAGGATTATATTATATTTTTTCTCCCTTAAGCATAATGTAATCCGATTAGTTTATGATAGAATAATCCGATTATATTATGATAGAATAATACACTTGTACAGTTAAAATGGTTTGTTTAGATACCGATTAGTAACAATACACCGACAAAATGAAAATGAAAATGCTTTGCCGCCTGTTTGCAAGCAGGAAAATAGTTCACACACAGAGATTCTTTCTGGCAATCCGCACTTAGTATGTCATTTTGGTTGCTGAATATGATACTCGTAGCCCATCAAAAAATGAGAGATACAAAATAAATATTATTTTAAATCAATAAATATAGTATATTTGTAGAAGCACAAGATCCAAAATGGCAGTAAGAAGAGACATGAAGAAGTTGAGATATTACTTTGTCTTCTTGCAAGTAGCCTATGGTTGCGAAGAAAACGATAATTGTCGTGGGGAAAGAAGCGGGAGAAAATCAATTTATCCATGACGACCACCTACCATCATGTCAATAAATTTGTGAACTGGAACAATTCTTCAATAGTTATGTTTTTTGCTCCCGTGGCAACGCACGAGTATTAAACTAGTAAAACAATAATGAGTATAGTGGATTTTTTTCGATAAAAGGGACCACATGGCCTCATTTTCATCACGAAAATAGAGTCTAGATACATCAGAATGCAACATCATAGTACTGTTTTTTTCAGACCTGATGCATCACCGCATCAACCGATCAACAACCTACACTTGTGCAACAAGGTGCTATACAAACGGATTTTAACCCCTTTCCGCGATGAATGGTTAAACCGTCGCCTTGCATGTGTGGGCGATAGGGCGGCCATCCCACACGACAAGGAAAAATCGTCAGCGATGGTGAACAATGAACGCACACGATCTACCAAACATGATCGTATGTTGTGCAGCAACATATCACACACACTATATTTTTGGCGTACGTGAGGGATTTGGGATCAATCACACACGTCTATCAAGAATCAAACGCATCTAATTGCTCATGGAAAACAAATGGTGCTTGACCTTTTACCGTTTGCGAAACATTCCCTAATCCACACGAGCCCTGGTAAATACTATGTGTGATATCTTCATCATCGTACACGAGATTTCTCTGGCAACATTCTATCATGCATGATATCATCCCACAAATTTTTCGAAAAAATCACGCGTGAGAACATCTTTGCATCGGGCACGGTTTCCTTTTGGCTCACATGTAAGATAAGATGCTATCGCAAACGTGTGAGGAGCTCCTACGTACACATATTGTTGGGGAACGTCGCATGGGAAACAAAAAATTTCCTACGCGCACGAAGACCTATCATGGTGATGTCCATCTACGAGAGGGGATGAGTGATCTACGTACCCTTGTAGATCGTACAGCAGAAGCGTTAGAGAACGCGGTTGATGTAGTGGAACGTCCTCACTGTTGGGGAACGTCGCATGGGAAACAAAAATTTTCCTACGCGCACGAAGACCTATCATGGTGATGTCCATCTACGAGAGGGGATGAGTGATCTACGTACCCTTGTAGATCGTACAGCAGAAGCGTTAGTGAACGCGGTTGATGTAGTGGAACGTCCTCACGTCCCTCGATCCGCCCCGCGAACAATCCCGCGATCAGTCCCACGATCTAGTACCGAACGGACGGCACCTCCGCGTTCAGCACACGTACAGCTCGACGATGATCTCGGCCTTCTTGATCCAGCAAGAGAGATGGAGAAGTAGAAGAGTTCTCCGGCAGCATGACGGTGCTCCGGAGGTTGGTGGTGATCTAATCTCAGCAGGGCTCCGCCCGAGCTCTGCAGAAACGCGATCTAGAGGAAAAACCGTGGAGGTATGTGGTCGGGCTGCCGTGGCAAAAGTTGTCTCAAATCAGCCCTAATACCTCAGTATATATAGGAGGGAGGGGGAGGGAAGAGGCAGCCTCAAACCCTCAAGGTTTGGCCGAAATTGGAGGTGGAGGAGTCCTACTCCAATCCTACTTGGAGTAGGATTCCACCTTCCCACTTGGAAACTCTTTCCACCTTGTGTTTTTTCCTTCTCAAACCTTATGGGCCTTAGTGGGAACTTATTCCAGCCCACTAGGGGCTGGTTTATCTCTTCCCATAGCCCATGAGACCCCTTGGGGCGTGACACCCCTCCCGATGGTCCCCGGCACCCCTCCCGGCACTCCCGGTACACTACCGATGAGCCCGAAACTTTTCCGGTAATGCACGAAAACCTTCCGGTAACCAAATGAGGTCATCCTATATATCAATCTTCGTTTCCGGACCATTCCGGAAACCCTCGTGACGTCCATGATCTCATCCGGGACTCCGAACAACATTCGGTAACCAACCATATAACTCAAATACGCATAAAACAACGTCGAACCTTAAGTGTGCAGATCCTGCGGGTTCGAGAACTATGTAGACATGACCCGAGAGACTCCTCGGTCAATATCCAATAGCGGGACCTGGATGCCCATATTGGATCCTACATATTCTACGAAGATCTTATCGTTTGAACCTCAGTGCCAAGGATTCATATAATCCCGTATGTCATTCCCTTTGTCCTTCGGTATATTACTTGCCCGAGATTCGATCGTTAGTATCCGCATACCTATTTCAATCTCGTTTACCGGCAAGTCTCTTTACTCGTTCCGTAATACAAGATCCCGCAACTTACATTAAGTTACATTGCTTGCAAGGCTTGTGTGTGATGTTGTATTACCGAGTGGGCCCCGAGATACCTCTCTGTCACACGGAGTGACAAATCCCAGTCTCGATCTATACTAACTCAACGAACACCTTCGGAGATACCTGTAGAGCATCTTTATAGTCACCCAGTTACGTTGCGACGTTTGATACACACAAAGCATTCCTCCGGTGTCCGTGAGTTATATGATCTCATGGTCATAGGAACAAATACTTGACACGCAGAAAACAGTAGCAACAAAATGACACAATCAACATGCTACGTCTATTAGTTTGGGTCTAGTCCATCACATGATTCTCCTAATGATGTGATCCCGTTATCAAGTGACAACACTTGCCTATGGCCAGGAAACCTTGACCATCTTTGATCAACGAGCTAGTCAACTAGAGGCTTACTAGGGACAGTGTTTTGTCTATGTATCCACACAAGTATTGTGTTTCCAATCAATACAATTATAGCATGGATAATAAACGATTATCATGAACTAAGAAATATAATAATAACTAATTTATTATTGCCTCTAGGGCATATTTCCAACAGTCTCCCACTTGCACTAGAGTCAATAATCTAGTTCACATCACCATGTGATTCCAACGAATCCAACACCCATATAGTTATGGGGTCTGATCACGTCTTGCTCGTGAGAGACGTTTTAGTCAACGGTTCTGAAACTTTCAGATTCGTGCGTTCTTTACAAATCTTTATGTCATCTTATAGATGCTGCTACTACGTGCTATTCGGAAATGCTCCAAATATCTACTCTACTATACGAATCCGTTTCACTACTCATAGTTATCCGGATTAGTGTCAAAGCTTGCATTGACGTAACCCTTTACGACAAACTCTTTAACCACCTCCATAATCGAGAAAAATTCCTTAGTCCATTAGTTACTAAGGATAAATTTCGACCGCTGCTAGTGATTCAATCATGGATCACTCTGTGTACCTCTCAACATACTTTGAGTCAAGGCACACTTTCAGGTGCGGTACACAGCATGACATACTTTAGATTCTACGGCTAAGGCATAGAAGACGACCTTCGTCTATTCTCTTTATTCTGCCGTGGTCGGGTTTTGAGTCTTACTCAAATTCACACCGCACAATGCAACCAAGAACTCCTTCTTTGCTGGTCTATTTTGAACTCTTTCAAAAACTTGTCAAGGCATGCATCTTGTTGAAACTTCTATTAAGCGCTTTCGATCTATCTCCATAGATCTTTGATGCTCAACGTTCAAGTAGCGTAATCCAGGTACTCCTTTGAAAACTTCTTTCAAACAACCCTGTATGCTTTACAGAAATTCTACATTACTTCTGATCCACAATATGTCAACCACATATACCTATCAGAAATTCTATAGTGCTCCCACTCACTTCTTTGGAAATACAAGTTTCTCATAAACCTTGTACAAACCCAAAATCTTTGATCATCTTATCAAAGTGTATATTCCAACTCCGAGATGCTTGCACCAGTCCATTGAAGGATCACTGGAGCTTGCATACTTGCTAGTATCTTTAGGATCGACAAAACCTTCTGGTTGTATCACATACAATGTTTGCTCAAGGAAACCGTCGAGAAAACAATGTTTTGACATCCTACGTGCAATATTTCATAAATAATGCATCAACAACTAACATAATTCTAACATACTTTTAGCATCGCTACGAGTGAGAATGTCTCATCATAGTCAACTGTTTAATCTTATCGAAAACATCTTGGAGACAAGTCGAGCTTTTCTTAATAGTGACTTATCACCATCATCGTCTGTCTTCTTTTAAAGATCCATTTTTACTCAATAGTCCTATGACCATCAAGTAGTTCTACCAAAGTCTACACTTTGTTTTCACACATGGATCCTCTCTCGGATTTCATGGCTTCCAGCCATTTGTCGGAATCTGGGCCCACCATCGCTTTCTCCATAACTCGTAGGTTCACTGTTGCTCAACAACATGACCTCCAAGACAGGGTTACCGTACTACTCTGCAGCAGTACGCGACCTTGTCGACCTACGAGGTTTGTAGTAACTTGATTCGAAGCTCAATGATCATCATCATCAGCTTCCACTTCAATTGGTGTAGGCGCCACATGAACAACTTCCTGCGCCCTGCTACACACTGGTTGAAGTGATGGTTCAATAACCTCATCAAGTTCTACTACCCTCCCACTCAATTCTTTCGAGAGAAACCTTTCCTCGAGAAAGGATCCGTTTCTAGAAACAAACACTTTGCTTTCGGATCTGAGATAGGAGATGTACCCAACTGTTTTGGATATCCTATGAAGATGCATTTATCCGCTTTGGGTTCGAGCTTATCAGACTGAAACTTTTTCACATAAGTGTCGAAACCCCAAACTTTTAAGAAACGACAGTTTAGATTTCTCTAAACCTCAGTCTATACTGTGTCATCTCAACGGAAATACGCGGTGCCCTATTTAAAGTGAGTGCGGTTGTCTCTAATGCATAACCCATAAACGATAGTGGTAATTCGATAAGAGACATCATAGTATGCACCATACCAAATAGTGCGTGGCTATGACGTTCAGACACATCATCACACTATGATGTTCCAGGTGGCATGAACTGCGAAACAATTTCCACATTGTCTTAACTGTGTACCAAAACTCGTAACTCAGATATTCATTTCCATGATCATATCGTAGACAGTTTATCCTCTTGTGACGACGAACTTCACTCTGAAACGGAATTGAACTTTTCAACATTTTAGACTTGTGATTCATTAAGTAAATACTCTTGTATCTACTCAAATCGTCAGTGAAGTAAGAACATAATGATATCCACTGCGTGCCTCAGCACCCATTGGACTGCATACATCAAAATGTATCACTTCCAACAAGTTACTATCTTATTTCATCTCAATGAAAACAAGGCCTTGCTCATGTGGTATGATTCGCATGTCACTAGTGATTCGAAATCAGGTGAGTACAAAGATCCATCAGCATGGAGCCTCTTCATGCAATTTATACTAACATGACTCAAGCGGCAGTGCCACAAGTAAGTGGTACTATCATCATCAACTCGTATCTTTTGGCACCAATATCATGAACATGTGTAACACTACGATCGAGATTCAATAAACCATTGAAGGTGATTATTCAAGAAAATAGAGTAACCATTATTCTCTTTAAATGAATAATCGTATTGCAATAAACACGATCCAATCATGTTCATGCTTAACGCAAGCACCAAATAACAATTATTTAGGTTTAACACCAATCCCGATGGTAGAGGGAGCGTGCGATGTTTGATCACATCAACCTTGGAAACACTTCCAACACGTATCGTCACCTCGCCTTTAGCTAGTCTCCGTTTATGCCGTAGCTTACATTTCGTGTTACTAATCACTTAGCAACCGAACCGGTATCCAATACCCTCATGCTACTAGGAGTACTAGTAAAGTACACATCAACATCATGTATATCAAATACACTTCTTTTGACTTTTGCCAACCTTCTTATCTACCAAGTTTCTAGAGTTGCTCCGCCTCAGTGACTGTTCCCCTCATTACAGAAGCACTTAGTCTCGGGTTTGGGTTTAATCTTGGGTCTCTTCATTAGTGCGGCAACTGTTTTGCTGTTTCACGAAGTATCCCTTCTAGCCCTTGCCTTTCTAGAAACTTAGTGGTTTTACAAACCATCAACTATTGACGCTCCTTCTTGATTTCTACTTTCGCAGTGTCAAACATCGCGAATCGCTCAAGGATCATTGTATCTATCCTTGATATGTTATAGTTCATCACGAAGCTCTCACAGCTTGGTGGCAGTGACTTTGGAGAACTATCACTATCTCATCTGGAAGATTAACTCCCACTTTGATTCAAGCGATTGTCGTACTCAGACAATCTGAGCACATGCTCAACGATTGAGCCTTTTCTCCTGTGCTTTGTGGACAAAGAATCTTGTCGGAGGTCTCGTACCTCTTAACAAGGGCACAAGCATGAAATCACAATTTCATCTCTTTAGAACATCACTTATGTTCCTTGACGTTTTACAACGTTTTCGGCGCCTTGCTTCTAAGCCATTAAGTATTTTGCACTGAACTATTGTGTAGTCATCAGAAACGTGTATGTCGGATGTTCATAGCATCCACAGACGACGCTCGAGGTGCAGCACACCGAGTGGTGCATTAAGGACATAAGCCTTCTGCGTAGCAACGAGGACAATCCTCGGTTTTACAGACTCAGTCTGCAAAGTTTGCTACTATCAATTTTCAACTAAATTTTCTCTAGGAACATATAAAAACAGCAGAGCTATAGCGCAAGCTACATCGTAATTCGCAAAGACCATTAGACTATGTTCATGATAATTAGTTCAATTAATCATATTACTTAAGAACTCCCACTCAAAAAGTACATCTCTCTAGTCATTTGAGTGGTACATGATCCAAATCCACTATCTCAAGTCCGATCATCACGTGAGTCGAGAATAGTTTCAGTGGTAAGCATCTCTATGCTAATCATATCAACTATACGATTCATGCTCGACCTTTCGGTCTCATGTGTTCCGAGGCCATGTCTGCACATGCTAGGCTCGTCAAGCTTAACCCGAGTGTTCCGCGTGCGCAACTGTTTTGCACCCGTTGTATGTGAACGTTGAGTCTATCACACCCGATCATCACGTGGTGTCTCGAAACGATGAACTGTAGCAACGGTGCACAGTCGGGGAGAACACAATTTCGTCTTGAAATTTTAGTGAGAGATCACCTCATAATGCTACCGTCGTTCTAAGCAAAATAAGGTGCATAAAAGGATTAACATCACATGCAATTCATAAGTGACATGATATGGCCATCATCACGTGCTTCTTAATCTCCATCACCAAAGCACTGGCACGATCTTCTTGTCACCGGCGTCACACCATGATCTCCATCATCATGATCTCCATCAACGTGTCGCCATCGGGGTTGTCATGCTACTCATGCTATTACTACTAAAACTACGTCCTAGCAAAATAGTAAACGCATCTGCAAGCACAAACGTTAGTTATAAAGACAACCCTATGGCTCCTGCCGGTTGCTGTACCATCGACGTGCAAGTCGATATTAACTATTACAACATGATCATCTCATACATCCAATATATCACATCACATCGTTGGCCATATCACATCACAAGCATACCCTGCAAAAACAAGTTAGACGTCCTCTAATTTTGTTGTTGCATGTTTTACGTGGTGACCAAGGGTATCTAGTAGGATCGTATCTTACTTACGCAAACACCACAACGGAGATATATGAGTTGCTATTTAACCTCATCCAAGGACCTCCTGGGTCAAATCCGATTCAACTAAAGTTGGAGAAACTGACACCCGCCAGTCATCTTTGAGCAACGGAGTTACTCGTAGCGATGAAACCAGTCTCTCGTAAGCGTACGAGTAATGTCGGTCCAAGCCGCTTCGATCCAACAATACCGCGGAATCAAGAAAAGACTAAGGAGGGCAGCAAAACGCACATCACCGCCCACAAAAACTTTTGTGTTCTACTCGAGAAGACATCTACGCATGAACCTAGCTCATGATGCCACTGTTGGGGAACGTCGCATGGGAAACAAAAAATTTCCTACGCGCACGAAGACCTATCATGGTGATGTCCATCTACGAGAGGGGATGAGTGATCTACGTACCCTTGTAGATCGTACAGCAGAAGCGTTAGTGAACGCGGTTGATGTAGTGGAACGTCCTCACGTCCCTCGATCCGCCCCGCGAACAATCCCGCGATCAGTCCCACGATCTAGTACCGAACGGACGGCACCTCTGCGTTCAGCACACGTACAGCTCGACGATGATCTCGGCCTTCTTGATCCAGCAAGAGAGATGGAGAAGTAGAAGAGTTCTCCGGCAGCATGACGGTGCTCCGGAGGTTGGTGGTGATCTAATCTCAGCAGGGCTCCGCCCGAGCTCCGTAGAAACGCGATCTAGAGGAAAAACCGTGAAGGTATGTGGTCGGGCTGCCGTGGCAAAAGTTGTCTCAAATCAGCCATAATACCTCAGTATATATAGGAGGGAGGGGGAGGGAAGAGGCAGCCTCAAACCCTCAAGGTTTGGCCGAAATTGGAGGTGGAGGAGTCCTACTCCAATCCTACTTGGAGTAGGATTCCACCTTCCCACTTGGAAACTCTTTCCACCTTGTGTTTTTTCCTTCTCAAACCTTATGGGCCTTAGTGGGAACTTATTCCAGCCCACTAGGGGCTGGTTTATCTCTTCCCATAGCCCATGAGACCCCTTGGGGCGTGACACCCCTCCCGATGGTCCCCGGCACCCCTCCCGGCACTCCCGGTACACTACCGATGAGCCCGAAACTTTTCCGGTAATGCACGAAAACCTTCCGGTAACCAAATGAGGTCATCCTATATATCATTCTTCGTTTCCGGACCATTCCGGAAACCCTCGTGACGTCCGTGATCTCATCCGGGACTCCGAACAACATTTGGTAACCAACCATATAACTCAAATACGCATAAAACAACGTCGAACCTTAAGTGTGCAGACCCTGCGGGTTCGAGAACTATGTAGACATGACCCGAGAGACTCCTCGGTCAATATCCAATAGCGGGACCTGGATGCCCATATTGGATCCTACATATTCTACGAAGATCTTATCGTTTGAACCTCACTGCCAAGGATTCGTATAATCCCGTATGTCATTCCCTTTGTCCTTCGGTATGTTACTTGCCCGAGATTCGATCGTTAGTATCCGCATACCTATTTCAATCTCGTTTACCGGCAAGTCTCTTTACTCGTTCCGTAATACAAAATCCCGCAACTTACACTAAGTTACATTGCTTGCAAGGCTTGTGTGTGATGTTGTATTACCGAGTGGGCCCCGAGATACCTCTCCGTCACACGGAGTGACAAATCCCAGTCTTGATCCATACTAACTCAACTAACACCTTCGGAGATACTTGTAGAGCATCTTTATAGTCACCCAGTTACGTTGCGACGTTTGATACACACAAAGCATTCCTCCGGTGTCAGTGAGTTATATGATCTCATGGTCATAGGAATAAATACTTGACACGCAGAAAACAGTAGCAACAAAATGACACGATCAACATGCTACGTCTATTAGTTTGGGTCTAGTCCATCACGTGATTCTCCCAATGACGTGATCCCGTTATCAAGTGACAACACTTGCCTATGGCCAGGAAACCTTGACCATCTTTGATCAACGAGCTAGTCAACTAGAGGCTTACTAGGGACAGTGTTTTGTCTATGTATCCACACAAGTATTGTGTTTCCAATCAATACAATTATAGCATGGATAATAAACGATTATCATGAACTAAGCAATATAATAATAACTAATTTATTATTGCCTCTAGGGCATATTTCCAACAGTCTCCCACTTGCACTAGAGTCAATAATCTAGTTCACATCACCATGTGATTTCAACGAATCCAACACCCATATAGTTCTGGGGTCTGATCACGTCTTGCTCGTGAGAGAGGTTTTAGTCAACGGTTCTGAAACTTTCAGATCCGTGTGTTCTTTACAAATCTTTATGTCATCTTATAGATGCTGCTACTATGTGCTATTCGGAAATACTCCAAATATCTACTCTACTATACGAATCCGTTTCACTACTCATAGTTATTCAGATTAGTGTCAAAGCTTGCATCGACGTAACCCTTTACGACGAACTCTTTAACCACCTCCATAATCGAGAAAAATTCCTTAGTCTATTCAGTTACTAAGGATAACTTTGATCGCTCATCAGTGATTCAATCCTGGATCACTCTGTGTACCTCTTAACAGACTTGCTGCAAGGCACACATCAGGTGCGGTACTCAGCATGGCATACTTTAGAGTCTACGGCTAAGGCATAGAAGACGACCTTCGTCTATTCTCTTTATTCCGCCGTGGTCGGGTTTTTAGTCTTACTCAAATTCACACCTTACAACGCAACCAAGAACTCCTTCTTTGCTGATCTATTTTGAACTCCTTCAAAACTTGTCAAGGCATGCATCTTGTTGAAACTTCCATTAAGCGCTTTTGATCTATCTCCATAGATCTTTGATGCTCAACGTTCAAGTAGCGCAATCCAGGTATTCCTTTGAAAACTCCTTTCAAACAACCTTGTATGCTTTACAGAAATTCTACGTTACTTCTGATCCACAATATGTCAACCACATATACCTATCAGAAATTCTATAGTGCTCCCACTCACTTCTTTGGAAATACAAGTTTCTCATAAACCTTGTACAAACCCAAAATCTTTGATCATCTCATCAAAGTGTATATTCCAACTCCGAGATGCTTGCACCAGTCCATTGAAGGATCACTAGAGCTTGCATACTTGCTAGTATCTTTAGGATCGACAAAACCTTCTGGTTGTATCACATACAATGTTTGCTCAAGGAAACCGTCGAGAAAACAATGTTTTGACATCCTACATGCAATATTTCATAAATAATGCATCAACAACTAACATAATTCTAACAGACTTTTAGCATCGCTACGACTGAGAAAGTCTCATCATAGTCAACTGTTTGATCTTATCGAAAACATCTTTGCGACAAGTCGAGCTTTTCTTAATAGTGACTTATCACCATCATCGTCTGTCTTCTTTTAAAGATCCAATTTTACTCAATAGTCCTATGACCATCAAGTAGTTCTACCAAAGTCTACACTTTGTTTTCACACATGGATCCTCTCTCGGATTTCATGGCTTCCAGCCATTTGTCGGAATCTGGGCCCACCATCGCTTTCTCCATAACTCGTAGGTTCACTGTTGCTCAACAACATGACCTCCAAGACAGGGTTACCGTACTACTCTGCAGCAGTACGCGACCTTGTCGACCTACGAGGTTTGTAGTAACTTGATTCGAAGCTCAATGATCATCATCATCAGCTTCCACTTCAATTGGTGTAGGCGCCACATGAACAACTTCCTGCGCCCTGCTACACACTGGTCGAAGTGATGGTTCAATAACCTCATCAAGTTCTACTACCCTCCCACTCAATTCTTTCGAGATAAACCTTTCCTCGAGAAAGGATCCGTTTCTAGAAACAAAACACTTTGCTTTCGGATCTGAGATAGGAGATGTACCCAACTGTTTTGGATATCCTATGAAGATGCATTTATCCGCTTTGGGTTCGAGCTTATCAGACTGAAACTTTTTCACATAAGTGTCGAAACCCCAAACTTTTAAGAAACGACAGTTTAGATTTCTCTAAACCTCAGTCTATACCGTGTCATCTCAACGGAAATACGCGGTGCCCTATTTAAAGTGAGTGCGGTTGTCTCTAATGCATAACCCATAAACGATAGTGGTAATTCGATAAGAGACATCATAGTATGCACCATACCAAATAGTGCGTGGCTATGACGTTCAGACACATCATCACACTATGATGTTCCAGGTGGCATGAACTGCGAAACAATTTCCACATTGTCTTAACTGCGTACCAAAACTCGTAACTCAGATATTCATTTCCATGATCATATCGTAGACAGTTTATCCTCTTGTTACGACGAACTTCACTCTGAAACGGAATTGAACCTTTCAACATTTCAGACTTATGATTCATTAAGTAAATACTCTTGTATCTACTCAAATCGTTAGTGAAGTAAGAACATAATGATATTCACTGCGTGTCTCAGCACCCATTGGACTGCATACATCAAAATGTATCACTTCCAACAAGTTACTATCTTAATTTCATCTCAATGAAAACAAGGCCTTGCTCATGTGGTATGATTTGCATGTCACTAATGATTCGAAATCAGGTGAGTACAAAGATCCATCAGCATGGAGCCTCTTCATGCAATTTATACTAACATGACTCAAGCGGCAGTGCCACAACTATCATCATCAACTCGTATCTTTTGGCACCAATATCATGAACATGTGTAACACTACGATCGAGATTCAATAAACCATCGAAGGTGATTATTCAAGAAAATAGAGTAACCATTATTCTCTTTAAATGAATAATCGTATTGCAATAAACACGATCCAATCATGTTCATGCTTAACGCAAGCACCAAATAACAATTATTTAGGTTTAACACCAATCCCGATGGTAGAGGGAGCGTGCGACGTTTGATCATATCAACCTTGGAAACACTTCCAACACGTATCGTCACCTCGCCTTTAGCTAGTCTCCGTTTATGCCGTAGCTTACATTTCGTGTTACTAATCACTTAGCAACCGAACCGGTATCCAATACCCTCATGCTACTAGGAGTACTAGTAAAGTACACATCAACATCATGTATATCAAATACACTTCTTTCGACTTTTGCCAGCCTTCTTATCTACCAAGTATCTAGAGTTGCTCCGCCTCAGTGACTGTTCCCCTCATTACAGAAGCACTTAGTCTCGGGTTTGGGTTTAATCTTGGGTCTCTTCATTAGTGCAGCAACTGTTTTGCCGTTTCACGAAGTATCCCTTCTAGCCCTTGCCTTTCTTGAATCTTAGTGGTTTTACAAACCATCAACTATTGATGCTCCTTCTTGATTTCTACTTTCGCAGTGTCAAACATCGCGAATCGCTCAAGGATCATTGTATGTATCCTTGACATGTTATAGTTCATCACGAAGCTCTCACAGCTAGGTGGCAGTGACTTTGGAGAACTATCACTATCTCATCTGGAAGATTAACTCCCACTTGATTCAAGCGATTGTCGTACTCAGACAATCTGAGCACATGCTCAACGATTGAGCCTTTCTCCTTTACTTTGTGGACAAAGAATCTTGTCGGAGGTCTCGTACCTTTTAACAAGGGCACAAGCATGAAATCACAATTTCATCTCTTTAGAACATCACTTATGTTCCGTGACGTTTTACAACGTTTTCGGCGCCTTGCTTCTAAGCCATTAAGTATTTTTGTACTGAACTATCGTGTACTCATCAGAAACGTGTATGTCGGATGTTCACAGCATCCACAGACGACGCTCGAGGTGCAGCACACCGAGTGGTGCATTAAGGACATAAGCCTTCTGTGCAGCAACGAGGACAATCCTCGGTTTTACAGACTCAGTCTGCAAAGTTTGCTACTATCAACTTTCAACTAAATTTTCTCTAGGAACATATAAAAACAGTAGAGCTATAGCGCAAGCTACATCGTAATACGCAAAGACCATTAGACTATGTTCATGACAATTAGTTCAATTAATCATATTACTTAAGAACTCCCACTCAAAAAGTACATCTCTCTAGTCATTTGAATGGTACATGATCCAAATCCACTATCTCAAGTCCGATCATCACGTGAGTCAAGAATAGTTTCAGTGGTAAGCATCTCTATGCTAATCATATCAACTATACGATTCATGCTCGACCTTTCGGTCTCATGTGTTCCGAGGCCATGTCTGCACATGCTAGGCTCGTCAAACTTAACCCGAGTGTTTCGCGTGCGCAACTGTTTTGCACCCGTTGTATGTGAACGTTGAGTCTATCACACCCGATCATCACGTGGTGTCTCGAAACGACGAACTGTAGGAACGGTGCACAGTCGGGGAGAACACAATTTCGTCTTGAAATTTTAGTGAGAGATCACCTCATAATGCTACCGTCGTTCTAAGCAAAATAAGGTGCATAAAAGGATTAACATCACATGCAATTCATAAGTGACATGATATGGCCATCATCACGTGCTTCTTGATCTCCATCACCAAAGCACCGGCACGATCTTCTTGTCACCGGTGTCACACCATGATCTCCATCATCATGATCTCCATCAACGTGTCGCCATCGGGGTTGTCGTGCTACTCATGCTATTACTACTAAAGCTACGTCCTAGCAAAATAGTAAACGCATCTGCAAGCACAAACGTTAGTTATAAAGACAACCCTATGGCTCCTGCCGGTTGCCGTACCATCGACGTGCAAGTCGATATTTCTATTACAACATGATCATCTCATACATCCAATATATCACATCACATCATTGGCCATATCACATCACAATCATACCCTGCAAAATCAAGTTAGACGTCCTCTAATTTTGTTGTTGCATGTTTTACGTGGTGACCAAGGGTATCTAGTAGGATCGCATCTTACTTACGCAAACACCACAACGAAGATATATGAGTTGCTATTTAACCTCATCCAAGGACCTCCTCGGTCAAATCCGATTCAACTAATGTTGGAGAAACCGTCACTTGCCAGTCATCTTTGAGCAAAGGGGGTTACTCGTAACGATGAAACCAGTCTCTCGTAAGCGTACGAGTAATGTCGGTCCAAGCCGCTTTAATCCAACAATACCGCGGAATCAAGAAAAGACTAAGGCGGGCAGCAAAACGCACATCACCGCCCACAAAAACTTTTGTGTTCTACTCGAGAAGACATCTACGCATGAACCTAGCTCATGATGCCACTGTTGGGGAACGTCGCATGGGAAACAAAAATTTTCCTACGCGCACGAAGACCTATCATGGTGATGTCCATCTACGAGAGGGGATGAGTGATCGACGTACCCTTGTAGATCATACAGCAGATGCGTTAGAGAACGCGGTTGATGTAGTGGAACGTCCTCGCGTCCCTCGATCCGCCCCGCGAACAATCCCGCGATCAGTCCCACGATCTAGTACCGAACGGACGGCACCTCCGCGTTCAGCACACGTACAGCTCGACGATGATCTCGGCCTTCTTGATCCAGCAAGAGAGACGGAGAGGTAGAAGAGTTCTCCGGCAGCGTGACGGCGCTCCGGAGGTTGGTGATGATCTTGTCTCAGCAGGGCTCCGCCCGAGCTCTGCAGAAACGCGATCTAGAGGAAAAACTATGGAGATATGTGGTCGGGCAGCCGTGAGAAAGTCGTCTCAAATCAGCCCTAATTGCTCCATATATATAGGAGGAGGGAGGGGGACCTTGCCTTGGGGTCCAAGGGACCCTCAAGGGGTCGGCCGAGCCAAGGGGGGGAGGACTCCCCCCCCCCCCCAAACCGAGTTGGACTTGGTTTGGTGGGAGGAGTCCCCCTCCCTTCCCACTTCCTCCCTCTTTTTTTTCCCTTTTCCTTTGATTCTTTATTCTTGGCGCATAGGCCCCCTTGGGGCTGTCCCACCAGCCCACTAAGGGCTGGCGTGTCTCCCCAAAGCCTATGGGCTTCCCCGGGGTGGGTTGCCCCCCCCGGTGAACTCCCGGAACCCATTCGTCATTCCCGGTACATTCCCGGTAACTCCGAAAACCTTCCGGTAATCAAATGAGGTCATCCTATATATCAATCTTCGTTTCCGGACCATTCCGGAAACCCTCGTGACGTCCGTGATCTCATCCGGGACTCCGAACAACATTCGGTAACCAACCATATAACTCAAATACGCATAAAACAACGTCGATCCTTAAGTGTGCAGACCCTGCGGGTTCGAGAACTATGTAGACATGACCCGAGAGACTCCTCGGTCAATATCCAATAGCGGGACCTGGATGCCCATATTGGATCCTACATATTCTACGAAGATCTTATCGTTTGAACCTCAGTGCCAAGGATTCGTATAATCCCGTATGTCATTCCCTTTGTCCTTCGGTATGTTACTTGCCCGAGATTCAATCGTCAGTATCCGCATACCTATTTCAATCTCGTTTACCGGCAAGTCTCTTTACTCGTTCCGTAATACAAAATCCCGCAACTTACACTAAGTTACATTGCTTGCAAGGCTTGTGTGTGATGTTGTATTACCGAGTGGGCCCCGAGATACCTCTCCGTCACACGGAGTGACAAATCCCAGTCTTGATCCATACTAACTCAACTAACACCTTCGGAGATACCTGTAGAGCACCTTTATAGTCACCCAGTTACGTTGCGACGTTTGGTACACACAAAGCATTCCTCCGGTGTCAGTGAGTTATATGATCTCATGGTCATAGGAATAAATACTTGACACGCAGAAAACAGTAGCAACAAAATGACACGATCAACATGCTACGTCTATTAGTTTGGGTCTAGTCCATCACGTGATTCTCCTAATGACGTGATCCCGTTATCAAGTGACAACACTTGCCTATGGCCAGGAAACCTTGACCATCTTTGATCAACGAGCTAGTCAACTAGAGGCTTACTAGGGACAGTGTTTTGTCTATGTATCCACACAAGTATTGTGTTTCCAATCAATACAATTATAGCATGGATAATAAATGATTATCATGAACTAAGAAATATAATAATAACTAATTTATTATTGCCTCTAGGGCATATTTCCAACACATACAAGTGCTGCAAATCGTCTGCGATTTCTTATGTATCACCAACGTTTCAGTTATATCTCGTATTCTTTCCCTATAGATTACAGGCGGTTGCGCTATTAGTTGTGTGTGCTTTTCAATCTGGATCGCAAAGCTTGGTTGCTTGAACCATATGTGCTGAAATGGCCAGGTTATTGTAAAATATCACATTTGAATCACCCTGTGAATAAAAAATTCATCATAATATGCAATCGATCAAATAGTGTCCACATGAAGAACATTCATCATAATTCATCATAATATGCAATTGAATAAACAATGTCCACAGTGAGAACATTCATCATAATTCGCGACAATATGCAATTAGGCAAATGGTAGATAAATTTCACACATGTATGAACTTACGCAATACATAATCATATTGTATGAAATACGAAGATATGATCACACGAAAAACAATGCATTCATGCGTATATATTTAGCTGATAACACTATATGAATGCATACTTATTCTTGGGAGATATGAATGCTGAAATCTTCACAGGCTGGACTAGGCTTGATATAGTATTTCACAAACAAGGTGTTGATAAATTTCCTAACAGACAACAATGCACCGGCGGTCAGATGCTAGAGGGGGAGATGTGGTGGCGGTGTCGGGGGGTGGGGGGGTGGGGGGTAATAGGGTAAATGTGGCCCTTGGGGGAGGAAGATATGCCTCACCGATGTTCGATGAGATGTCGACGACTTGTCCGGGCGACATTCTGCCGGTGCTGGACTCCGCGTCCCTCAGACTGAATTCCACCACGACGGCGTTCTCGCCATCGACGCCACCCTCATTGTTGTAGTACTCATAGTAGTGGTTGTCAGAATCGCGATTCTGAATCGGATCGGAGCTGTGATCATAAGATCACAAATCATAGAATCTTCACTATCAGGATCGTAAAATGTAGATTTTATGCACCAAAATCGTAAAATCAGAGGGGTTAGTTTGGATCGTAAAGTCATAGAATCGTATAACAAAATCATGATTCTGACAACCCCACGCTGCTAGAGCTCGCCTTTGTACTTCACCGCCGATTCCTCGACGGACAAACGCTTCTCGACCTCCTCCTGAGATATGTGAAACTCCTCCAAGTGCTCGTCGCTCTCGGACGACTGCCGCATCTCCATCTCTCGCTTGAAGATCTCGTGGGGAAAGGGCTCCATGGCCTTCGTCGTCGCATGGTTGGCATGCATCTCGGCATCCGCAGCAGCCGCCTCTTCGGACGTGTGGTGCATGCTTGATTCCGAGGAAGACTGGGAATTCTTCGCGTGGGCGTTCTCGATATTGTCTTGGATGGCCTCGACCCGGGCCAGGGCGACCTCCACGGCACGGTACGCTACTCGAGCGCTCTTGGCGTTTGCAGCCACCGTTGCAGCAGCTGCAGCTGCCATTTTCGTGGCTACAGACGCCTTTTCGGCCGCCGTAGAGGCCCTGTCGACGGATGCAACTGCGCTCTCGGCCGAGGCGACCGTGTTCTTGGCAGAGGTGCTAGCGCTTCGGGCCGAGGGGTCGGTCGTACGCACCCTTACGAAGCGTTCCCACAATGTCATTCTTTGCACAAAGGGTTTGTTGGGGAATGGGGATCGAGGGTGAATGGAATCTGAGCTAGACGAAGGCGGTGAAGCTTACCTCGTAAGCCATATATAGATCCGTGAATTTTCATCACAAACGGTTTCCGTATAGAACCGTGTGTATTCAGTTCACTTTTTTGTATTGAATTGTAAAACTATTTTTGGGTACAATGGTAACGAATATTGTTTTAGTTGTAAGAAAAAAGATCCCTAAAGTGACAATGTATGACCGGCATCCCAAAATTTGGAAACATTCGGGGTTCAGTTGACATTTTTATAAATTACGTTAGTTTCTAGAAATTTAACGTCCGTAATTCAAAAGTGAAACACATGAACATGCAAGATCAAGCAAAAACTGCTAGAAAAATCATATTTATGCACTACTTGCTTCTGTATATATGCCACGTGCAATAAATTCAAAGTAGTTCCAAACATCTTGAGTAATGGGTTGGATACAAGCATTGAGAATCTAAGTTTTTAAATTCAAAACATTAAAAAATGCTCTGAAATACATGAAAATATGCATGATTTCTCGACATGGGCCAAGATGTCGTCTTACATCCATTACCCACCACCCTTTGACAATAAGAATAGAAGATATCCTTTATATTTAGTAAACCATTTCAGAAATGTGAATTGCCCAGAGATTATTCACATTGAGCCAAAGATTTCCTTCTCACATATTTGGTTCTAATCATCTCCTGCCAATCCCCTTCCTCATTCTCTAATCTCCACAACCACTTACATAAGAGGCTCATGTTTATAACCTCCAGATTAGTAAACCCCAAACCCTCTGATCCCTAGGCTGGCAAACGTCCAACCACTTGACTAACTGATACTTTCTCACTCCCTCCCTCTCTTGCCAATCCATACGTGCACGGACAAAGTCCATTCTCTTATCTACACCTTTAGACAATTTTAGAAAACAAAGTAAATTGCTAGGAATATTACTCATACATGTTTCAGCGAGATAAGGAGCGAGCTGGGGCCGTGGGTGCACTGATTTAGATTTTTTAGAAGGGGGATAGCGAAAGAAGAAGAGGAAGAAGCATAGAGAATGAAGAAGATGAGGTCCACAAGAACATGGGCATTTCTTATGGGCCAGGCTACAATCACCACTAATGCAATGCATAAGTTTTTTTTTTGCAAGAATCCTGGGCGAGCAACTGACTGATTTGTCCCCTAAGTAGCTTCGTCAAAACTGACAAGGAGTGTGGAAAGTGCTCCAATGTCACCACATGTTGTGCTTTGGGCACATCAACACAGAAATGAGAGGTTTTGTGGGAATGAAGAAAGTTACATGTTTCTATTTCTAGTTTTTCTTGGTTTAATTTTGGTTTCCTGGGTTTTTAGTTTTTTGTGTGTACTCTACATATGAGGCATAAAACATGTGCTCTCACCCAAAGCTCAGCGGTGCTACCGCGGACAACACATGTGTGTCTCCTTACATAGCACATTCATGCTCCTTGTGTTTCTACATGCAATGCAGGTGTGCTCCCACACGAAGCACACTTGTGATCACAAAATAGTGCAGTTGTGCTCCTCATGCGGTGGAGCACAACTAAACCTGAATAGAAGAAAATAAAAGTGTGCTCACGAAATATATTTGTTCTTCCACATGCAGCGCAAGTGTACTCCCTACGATGAAGCACAAACAATAGAAAAGAGAAAAAAGATTATGGTTCATGTATTGGAGGACAACCACATCGGAATAGAAGAAAACAAAGGTGTAGTCTACATTAAAATACACTTGTGCTCTCAGACGCAACACAAAATGTACTCCTTACAATGAAGCAGAACCAAAATATTTTAAAAAGAAAGTTGTGTTCCATGCATTGGATCACAATCAAATCAGAATAAAAGAAAATGAAGGTGTGCACTGCACCAAATACACTTGTGCTCCCACATGCATCGCAAGTGTTCTCCTTATGGTGAAGCAAAACCAAAAGATAGAAAAAAATATTATGCTTCATGGGGTGGAGCACAACCAAAATAGCGAAATAGGAAAAGGAGGTGCGCTTCCACGCGAATCACTCATGTGCTCTCACCGACAACATAGACACGTCTCGTGCAGGTGAAGCACATCAAAACGAGAAAGGAAAAAAAGTATGCTTCCATGGGCGCCGCGTGTGTGTGCTCCATGCGGTCCAACACATCCAAGGAAAGGAAAAGGGGAAAAAATCTATGCGGTCACCTCTTCTTTCACCACTTGTTGAACACGCGTGCACCAGGGATCCCTTGAGGTTCCCCTTAATTAGTGCTTTTATATTTCAGAAAACAAAAAATCCCAATGATTTTGTCTTTTTTAAGTCGAACTAGAGTTTATTTTAGGGAATTAAGGTTGAACTAGTGATATTATCCTTTTTATTTAGCAGCCATTTCTCCACAAACGGGCTTCTTTGTTGCAGACCCAGGACCAGCAGGCCCATGATGTCCACAGGGCGCCCGACTGCCACACTCCCACGGAAAATCCTATTTGACTCTCTCTACATCCAAATGTCGACCAAACAAACCGGTGAGGGAGCCATCGCTTCAGATTGGGCTGGTCCATTAGAGCGTCCAGATTTCAGTCGATTTTTCCCCGGTTTTAGGAAACTTCTAGAAGGTTTCCTGAACCAGTTTTTTTTTATCTTTCTTTATTTTCTTCTGTTTATTTTTTTCTTTTCTGTTTTTGTTTCAAAAAATGTTCTGGATTCTTAAAAAATGTTTGAGATAAAAAAAATCTTCAAATTCGAAAAATGTTTTTCTTGTTAAAATAATGTTCTGGATTTTTTTTAAAATGTTCTAAATTTTCAAAAAAAATTCTGAGTTTTCAAAAATGTTCTTCAATTTCAAAATATATTTTGGATTTTTTAGATTTTTTTTCAGGATTTTCGAAGATTGTTCTTCAAATTCAAAAAATGAAATCTATATAGGAATTTGGAAAACAATATTCCTGTTTCGTAATATCGGTCAAAATATAGAAATGATTTGGAATTTAAAAAATAGCTCCTGTTTTTGTAAATTTCATCAAAAATATAAAAATGTTCCGGAATTTAAAAGATAGTAACTGTTTTTGTAAATTTGTACAACAATCCAAAACATATTTTCAATTTCGAAATATATTCACATATTTAAAAAATGTTCATGTTTCCTTTTTCTGTATTTTCTTTTGTTTGTATTTAGTTTTTTATTAATTTAAATTTGTGCACAATTCAAAAATGTTGACGGTTTTAAAATTTGTACACAATCCAAAAAATGTTCAAAGTTTCAAAATTTGTTCACAAATCGAAAAATGGTCATGTTTCAAATTTCGTTCACAATTTGAAAAATGTTCGTGGTTTCAGAAGTTGTTCACATATTCAAAAAATGTTCATGGTTTTTGTTCATGAATTTGCAATTTGTTTATGTTTATAAAAAAAACCAGAATTCGAAAATGTTCGCAATTTTAAAATTTTGTTCACGAATTTGAATTTTTTTCGCAATTTTAAAAATGCCCGCGGTTTCAAAATATTTGCGCGGATTTGAAAAATGATCATGGTTTAATAATTCTGTTCGCTGAATTTAAAATGTGTTCATGTTTCAAAATGTGCTCATAACTTTAAAAATGTCAGCGGTTACAAAAAATGTTCTGCATCTTCAAAAAGTATTCTTAATATGCGAAAAATGTATTCGTTTCAAATTGGAAAAGAAAGGGAAAAAAGAAAGAGAAATGAACCAAATAAAAAAGCAGAAAAGAAAGAGAAAAACATAAAAAAGAGGAACAACCGGGCGGCCCAGTCTGGGGACCCCCTTGTGCGTCCGCTCGGCAGTTGGCCGCAACGAGCGGCGCATAGGAGGTCCCCACTCCCACCACCTCCGCTCCATTCCCCCCCACAGCTCCAGTCTCCACCCCAAAAAAGAAAAAAGAAAAAAAAAAGCTCCAGTCTCCACTCTCTCCAGCAAGCCTCAGCTACTCTCCCCCTCCCCGCCGATAAACCCTAGCCAGCTCCCCCCCGGACCCGCCGACCTCTCCCCGACGCCGCCGCGCTGTCCACCAGGTGAGTCACGCGACCGACTACCCCAACCCCATCCCCTCCCCTCCCCTCCGCAACCCCACGACGCGCTCGCCGCCGGCCGGCCGGCCCCCGGCGGCGTGGTTCCTGCTGGAACGCCGCCGGTGGTGTGGTTCCCGGTCTCTCCCCGGGTGTTTTTCCTCATCCTCGGGACAAAAAGGGCACTTGCATTTTTGCGACACGGACAGTGGATTCGATTGGATTGGGCTGGGCGCTCGCCCTCACACGACTTGGTCTGCATTCGCTTAATTACGTTCTGCTACTGTTTCTACTCCCTCCGTTTCTAAATATAAGTAGTTTTAGAGATTTCATTAGAAGACTACATACGGATGTATATAGACATATTTTAGACCGTAGATTCACTCATTTTGCTTCGTATGTACTCCACTAGTACAATCTCTAAAAAGACCTATATTTAGGAACGGAGGGAGTATATGTTCCTGATTGATCATGCCTCGCCCGATGCTCTTCATCTTTGGGGCCAGAGACGACATGTAAAACCGGCGTTTTTTTTTTTTTTTGACACAGGTAGTGGACGATTGTATTGTGTATCGGATGCTCTTACATGAGTTGATTGCATTTGCTTCCTTACATTCTGGTGCCCTTAATCCTGACCGATAACATATGCATAGAATTGACCTGACTGTGGAGTGGGCAACACATCCTCTAGTTACCCTAGCCGTGGCCTACTTGTTTTCACATAAAAAACTAAAAGCGAGTCTTTTTCAGCTTTCAGGATATATGTATGGATGAACAGTTTTTTTCAGATATGAACTGGGATCATTCTGCGTAAACTATATCATTCGCCAGTTGCTATGTACAATCTGAAATTGCTAATCACAGGTAGGTAGTAGAGGGAAGCTGGGTTTTTTTATTTTTTGTACTGCAATGTACAATGATTTCCGTCCGAACTCTGCACTTAAACCACACTAGCATTTTCTGGATAACGGCACAAGTAAAGGTCGTGCTATCTTATAATGAGTATTCGACTGTGACTGGAAACTGAACAACAGATGTAAAGAAAATTGCAAAACTTTTAAGTGCCATGTAGATGGATCTTCCAAGTTTTTTATTTCTAACTGGGAACTGTGTGGCAAAAAGGCCTAGCAAGTTAATACGTGTTGGGTAACTTGTTGGCTGTGAACATCCGTAGTTATGTAGTGCCTGCTTTACGAATTCAGCACTGATGTGATGAGTAGACATTGGAATGAACCCAACCAGGCTGATTAGCTGCACTAGCATTTAACGGACAGCTGCATAAGCAGAGGTCCTGTAATCGTGCAATGAGTATTGGATTGTGACTGGAGACTGCACAACAAATGTAAGCAAATTTTACAGAATTTAAGTGGCGCGTAGACATACCTAGCAAGTTGGTACATGTTGATTTAATAGCTTGTTTCGCTGTTGATATTCGTAGTACCTACTTTGCAAATTCATCACTGATGAATAGATATTTGAATCCAGGTTGACTGGCTGCAGTTCTGCAGAGGCACCATGCCTGCTAGTGACAACCCACATTCGATCTCGGAGAAAAAGGCAGCACCGAGGGAGTCACCTAAGCAACCCAAGAATGATGTTAATCAGCAGGCCAGAGCTTCTACATTTCCTAAAGACAAAGTTGCTGAGACCGTTGGCATCAAGAGGCCGCAACCTAATGCC
This sequence comes from Hordeum vulgare subsp. vulgare, assembly GCF_904849725.1. NCBI lineage: Eukaryota > Viridiplantae > Streptophyta > Magnoliopsida > Poales > Poaceae > Hordeum > Hordeum vulgare. The sequence continues at coordinate 510,449,099 of NC_058522.1, forward strand.
CCCCTGAGTCTAACCAACAATCATGTGCCAGGGAATCCCGGGGCAAATGGCCATCTTGTGTATGTGCGTAGGAAGCTTGAAACAGACCAAAACAAAGGAGGCGCATCTGCTGGTGCAGAGAGTGCCACTGCTCTAAGCTCAAACAAACCTGCTACTGGTGGACCGCAGGAACAAAGTTTGAAGCTTCAGAACAGTGCACCTCATGCTCAATCAGCTCCTGTTTCCACATCTCCTGCTGCCGTCAATGCGTCTCATGCTCAATCAGCTCCTGTTTCCGCTTCTCCTGCTGCAGCTGCTGCTACCCTCAATGTGCCTCATACTCAATCAGCTCCTGTTTCCATGCGTCCTCCTGCTGCTACTGCCCCTGCTTCGCACCCTACAAGTTTGCCGGCTCACCTTTCTCTTGCGAAACAGTCTCCAGGAGGAGTGGTTGCTGCTACTGCCCCTGCTTCGCACCCTACAAGTTTGCCAGCTCATCTTTCTCTTGCGAAACAGTCTCCAGGAGGAGTGGTTGCTGCTACTGCCCCGGCACTGCACCCTGCAACTTTGCCAGCTCACCTTTCTCTTGCGAAACAATCTCCACGGATGGCTACTGCCCAACCAAGTGTTGTTGTGACTGCTAGTCCACAGCACCGCAGTGTTGTGTCTACTGCCATGCCTCAGAACTTTACGGTTGCTAATACGTCACCTTGTAAAGTCGTGGCTACTAGTACAGCACCTCGTGATGCTGTGGCTACTGCTACGACACGTAACCCGACTGATTCCCAAAGATCAGGGGATCAAGATTGGAAAGCGAGGTTTATTCGGCTGCAGGCATTCCTGAGAAATAATGAGCAATCAGAGCAGGAAGAATACATCCGCAGTAAGTTCATTATCCTTAGTTGACAACAAATTTATCACAACTGTGATCTAAAACATGTGTCCTTTGTCTGAACTGTAGCGCTCCAGTCTTTGTCACCTGCTGGCCGGAGCAAGCATGCCATTGAGCTGGAGAAACGAGCAGTCAATCTCTTGATCGAAGAAGGTATTCTTCAGTCTGAACTTTTTGCAGCTTTGTGCTTGCATTTAAACATTGCACCAGTCATTTCTATTTTCAAATGCTGATCATCATGAATCTGTTTATGATAGCTTGAGCGGTTGGCTTCACTTATTCCCTTACCTCCTTCAGGAAAGGAGCTGCAAAAGATGAAATCTCTGAATGTACTCGGGAAGCTTCCGCCAACCGACCATCCATCACTTCCAACTCAGACCACTTTCGGCATGCGTCTGCCGTTCCAGCCATTCCCAGCCCGCCGCTGAAGAGCAAAAAAAACCAGACATGTCACCGCATAAGGAGTGTTCTGAAGCTTTTATGAAATCTCTGAATGTACTCGGGAAGCTTCCGCCAACCGACCATCCATCACTTCCAACTCAGATCACTTTCGGCATGCGTCTGCCGTTCCAGCCATTCCCAGCCCGCCGCTGAAGAGCAAAAAAAACCAGACATGTCACCGCATAAGGATTGTTCTGAAGCTTTCTCATGACGAAATCTTGCCACCCGAGTGCTGCAACATGGTCAGCATGTTTTTGCATGTGTGAGAATAATCCTTTCATGCATATCTCCAAGACTTGATGCTAGCTGAACAGACAGGCCCTGTCATGGTGCCGAGAGCGCATAATAGCGGCGCACCTTGCCTGAACTTTGATGGATCTAATCTACTGTAACCATGAACCCCATAGGTAGGTAAGACAACTGCTGTTGAACATGGGGCATGTGGTTCACAGTCTCCCCTAATCTCTGACCAGCATATTCAACGGGTTGCACTGACGTAGGCTGTGCCAGTATTATTCGTGTGTTGCATCTTGTTTAATTGCACGGGTGGGGGATCAAAGCCACCAGAGTAGGAACTCCGTCAGCAACGAATAAAAGAAATGATAATCTGACTAAGATGCTTCATTATTGATGCTTATATATACAAATGCACCATAACCATGACGACACCACGACCATTAATAACAAGTTTATCGTTTAAGTACAGATCGGGACAGGCATGCTCCCTCCCAACCAGCATATCATATTTGATCTTATGTTTATGCACAGTAGCAATGATACAGTTTTTGGTCTTCTCTCTATCTTCTCATCACTAGTTCCTACAGACCAACAACTTCTCAATGATACAGAGAAAAAGAAATTAAAGTTTATATGATGCCTTCTCACGCAGCGGCGAAAATGGGGCTGCTTTGTTTCACGTCTTACTTTGTTGTCATTTCTGTAACTTCACTGGCACATACTGAATCTCTCGGTCGCCTGAATTGAGCATTGCCAGTGGAATATCAGATATTTTCAAACCACATACAACCATTCTAAGACTTCACGCCATCGACACCGTCAAGGAGATCAAACTAAGCTTCGGAGCGTGCCATTGGCGCAACAAAGTCATGTGGGAATAAGCTTCCAAGCATGCCATTGGCGCAGCAAAGTCGACAAGGAAGAAAGTTTCAGCAGCGAGCTGAGCTCCATGGGGGGTACTTGTCCCGGTAATGGAGCGAAGCTAAAACTAAACCCATGCATGAATCATCTCCATTGACCTGGAATATCCAAATCCCCAGAGTTCGATGCAGTTCAGGCACAGCTTCCAGCCTAGTTGTCAGATTCCCAAGTATCCGTTATTGAGTGCATCTCCCAGTTGATTATGTGATCCAGCCAGCTTTTTCTTGAATAACCCCAAGGAAGAAAAAACACTATACATTAACAAGTGGCAGCCTCTGAAGAAATCACACACGCTTTAATCTTCTTCTCGGTAGCCCGCCATCGCCATTGGCAAGCGAAGCCACTTCTTGAATACCAGTTCCGAGCAAAAGAGCAAAGTCTATTCTTCGATGCCGGTTCCGAGCAGAAGTTTCCTGCTGTACAACGTTATTGAACAGCTTCAGCAAAAAAACACTACAGATACCAACAAGTGATGCAGCCTCCGAAAAGATCACACAAGAGAAAACTCAACGAACCCAGAGCGCAAACCATTCGCCGAAAGCTAATCGCTAAGCGACGATGGCACCAACACTAGTTTTACAGGTTCTGATGCCGAGATTGGATCTGTGTTGGTGGTGACTCGTCGCGGGCCCCGCGCGCATTAGGTGTCCACTGGCTCGGGGCCCGCCAGCCGGAGAATTTTAACAGCCAAGCCGGCATCTGATTGGTGGGAATTAACAAGACCTTCTCCATAGCTGGTGGAGCTGATGGTGTTGGCATGCCACTAAACAACAACAGGGCTTTTGGTCAAATATGAGACAAGTAGCAATTAGATCTATTTGCAGTGGGCTCTAGGCTAGTGACTGAACCAATATATAAAAAGGAGAAAGCAAGAGAAAAGGTGGGCACTGCATTTGTTTTCGTTTCTAGTGATGTCAGGGTAACAGGTAACTCAACTCACAGGTGAGCATTTGCGGTGCGGTGCCTTGCACTTTTAAGAATCGGTGTCACCTCCAACTAGTGTCTTCTCCGTGTTGATCCAAGGGCAATGTACACCTCCATATGCAGCAACAAATGGATGCTGACATAAACAAGCGCATGTGGGCAAAAGAAAACAGATTAGCTCATGAGAAATAAATATTGCAAATGGGCGTGCTTCCATGCTCCCCACAATTATAAATGAGGTTATGATTAAATGAAAATAGCAACAAAGTGAGCTAATCACAGTTCACATGGTTCTTTTTTTTTTTTCCTTTTGAAATAGCACATAGCACACTCCAAATGTAAAAAAATATCAGATAGCACCAGTTGTACCGTGTTGCCTTTGTTGCATTGCCAAGAGGCATCAAAGATTCCTAGACATGTCATGGAATAATGAATCAAGGCAGTATTTTAGTGCCTTCCTCCCTGATCAGGGCGCAGAAACACGTTCTCGTGGGAGGAATCAAGCAAATTGCAGTTAGCAGCACTTACATAGTAAGTTGTAGCAAATTAACATTCTGACAATCTTTAAAGCCCTCCCAAAAGGGAACAGCATTGGGAAGAAAAATCTATAGCCCTGCCATAATCAACCTCTCCAATTGGACTTTGGTATTGGGGATCACATGTATCCCCACCTAAACCACCATTATTTTGGCTCACTAATTGATCCTTGTTCTGAACAACTTCCTACCCTTTTAATATTCCCCAAGTAAACAGGCATAGAAAACTGAGCAAGGTAAAGATCTAATAAGAGGAAACCGATTAAACTAAAGCACTAACCAATCCCATATAGATACGTGACTGGCCGTACATATGTAGCTTTACAAGATGCAGTCCTGGGAGCAAGCACAGTCCATATTTAACTATGCAAGTGCATCTGGGATCTCTAGAAAAAGGAAGCTGCATAGCTCATAAAGCATCCACGGCTAAAATAAAATTTTGGTGCCAGACAGCCCACAACTCATAAACCTAATTAGGATCTGTGAAGTTTCCTCCCTGATAGAGTCGAAAAGATTTTTATGGCATTTCTTTATGATGCTATTTAAGCACTTTTTTTACGGGAAGGTACACAACCACTTTTAGCCTCTCAGGATATTTCTTGTACTTAATTTTTTGAAGGCTTTAGAGAATTTCTCGGGACACTACTTTTTGTGATGCAATTTGTTGGCAGAGGGAATCATGTGGCGTGTGTACGCAACGGTAGTGGGAACTGGGAAGATACTAAAACGCCTAGCTTTCCAGATAAGTACCCGGGAATCTGTGGTTTCCCGTTCGTTGCACAGTGGTGACAAATTTTATAGACCCTACACAACTATATACACCAGAATCTCCAATTAGTGCACCCTCCCGGATCCCCCTCTATGCAGTGACATCACTGATGCAAGACCTGTGGCCTGCATCTTAGTGCCCTTGCATGTGGCCTCTAACCACAAGGACTGGTTCACATAACAACAAACCCCCTTAATGGAGTGGTCACATCAGCAACTGTAGAACAAAAAGATCTCTAATGGCAATGGTCACTATAAAAATAAGGCGATGGTCCATTATTAGTTCCGTGAGCGAGAAAGCCTTCCTTAGTCTATCCCCCCCCCCCCCCAACATCCCACGTAACCACCCATGGTATATTGGTACCACGAAAGAGAGGAAGACGGCTTGACGCAATTAGTTCCGTGAGCAAAGGAGCCTTTCTTAGTTTATGCTCGTCATATAACCACCTATGGTATATTGGTATTGCGAAAGATAATAAGACAGCTTGACGCAGTTAGTTCCGTGACCAAAGGAGCCTTCGTTAGTTTATGCTCGGCATATAACCACCTATGGTATATTGGTATTGCGAAAGATAGAAAGACAACTTGACGCACTTAGTTCCGTGATCAAAGGAGCCTTCGTTAGTTTATGCTCGGCATATAACCGCCTATGGTATATTGGTATTATGAAAGATAGAAAAACAGCTTGACGCAGTTAGTTCCGTGATCAAAGGAGCCTTCCTTAGTTTATGCTCGTCATATAACCGCTTATGGTATATTGGTATTGCGAAAGATAGAAAAACAGCTTGACGCAGTTAGTTCCGTGAGCAAAGGAGCCTACCTTAGTTTATGCTCGGCATATAATCACCTATGGTATATTGATATTAAGAAAAAGAGGAAGACAACTTGATGCAATTAGTTCCGTGAGCAAAGGAGCCTTTCTTAGTTTATCCTTACCGTATAACCATTCATTCATGGTATATTGGTATTGCAAAAGAAAGAAAGACAGCTTGACGCAATTAGTTTCGTGAGCATAGGAGCCTTCCTTAGTTCATGCTCGTCATAAAGCCGCCTATGGTATATTGGTATTGCGAAAGAGAAGAAGACAGCTTGCGTAATTAGTTCCGTGAGCAAAGAAGCCTCTCTTAGTTTATCCTCGTCATACAACCGCCTATGGTATATTGGTATTGGTGGAAAAGAGGAAAACAGCTTGACGCAATTAGTTCCGTGAGCAAAGAAGCCTTCCTTAGTTTATCCTTACCGTATAACCATTCATTCATGGTATATTGGTATTGCGAAAGAGAGGAAAACGGCTTCGCATATATTCTTGTTAAAATTAGAAGGGTTTATGAGGGACAACGCGCCCGAGCGCCATTTCTTTAGCTTTATCTAGATGATATAAAAACCCAATAAGCACAACTTAGACCATTTTTTTAATTTTATGATGAAGCACAACCTACACAGCTGATTGGAGGAGACGCTGCAGGTAACCCTTCTGAAGCCAGGCCACACAAGTAGCCACAGAGTTGACTTTAACAGGGAAGTGGGCATAGTTGGAATCCTGTGTGGTGCTGGGCCCCCCAGTGAGAGGGAAAGATTCTAACAAAATAAAGAAATGAGAAATTAAAAAACGCAGTGGTGGGCCCCACAGGCTTTGTTCTTACGACAAAGCCAGACAATGAAAGGCAGAAGCAAAGCGAGGGCAGGGCCAAACAAGGCCAGGACAAGCACAGCAAATTTCCAGTTTTCCTTTTTCCATCTCGCAGCAGCGGCAGCGGCAGCGGAGAGAGCGAGCAGGCAGACAGGGGCGCCTTTGGAAAGGAATGGTGGGGGTGCGGCGCTCTGGTGGAGCACTGAGCCTTTTCTAGAGCTGCTACTTGCCGGCGGAGGAGGCCAGCGTAGAGCCAAGGAGGAAGAGGGAGGGAAGAGCAGGAGGGGGACACACCATACGATTACCAGTGAGCAGCTACCAATCTCTTTCTTTGCTTCCTTTCTGCAGAAAATGATGTCTTCTCCCCTACAACCACCCTCGCCCCGCAATCCAAACACAAACGCAAACGCATACGCATACGCAAAGATCTTCCCTCCCTCTAATACTTGGTTCGCCCAAGATGCGCTTCTTGGTTTCGAGCAGGAGAGCACAAGTATTGTTTGTGACTTGCATCCTCTCTTGCTTTCAATTCCAAGGCTATCTATCTATCTATCTTTCTTTCTTTCTTTGAGGATGTAAAACTGATGCAGTGTTATGGTGTCAAATTGTGTGATCAGGTTCTGAAGGAAGCCTTACCTGTATGGAAGGGGGAGACGCCCAGCCCGGCATCTCCGTGGGGCGCGCCTTGTCGTCGGAGGGCGACCTGGACCTCCTGGAGCAGCTGCTCTCCGGCGACAACGCCTGGCTTGAAGTGGCGCCCAACACTTCACGCTCACCCAACTTTTTTGCTTCTCCCTCCACCTTCCTCTCAGATGCCACAACCACCACCACGATGCCGGCAGGTGCAAGCAGCGCCCTGTGGATTCAGCCACCCTCCTCCACCGTCCGGCAAAGGTTCGAGCAAGCCCTGGATCACATCAAGCAGATGCAGAGAGATGCCGGCATGCTTGTGCAGCTATGGGTGCCGCAAAAAAACAGTGATGGGAAGCTGGTGCTGACAACGAGCGGGCAGCCGTTCACGCTGGACAACACCTCAGATAGACTCATACAGTTCAGGGACGTGTCCACGCATTACCACTTCTCTGCAGATGCTGGGTCTGAGGCCTCACCGGTTGGGCTCCCCGGGAGGGTGTTCATTGGCAAGCTACCTGAGTGGTCGCCGGACGTTCGGCTCTTCACCAGCTACGAATACCCCAGGGTAAAATATGCACAGGATTTGGACGTCCATGGGACGATGGGGCTGCCGGTGTTCGAGAAGGGGAGTTACTCGTGCTTGGGTGTCATGGAATTGATCATGACCAGGCAGAAGCTCAACTTCACCTCAGAGATCAACAACATCTGCAATGCTCTCCAGGTATTCAACTATTGATTCCTCACTTAACCTGAAAGTTTTCAAACATTAGTCTGCAGCAAGTGTAGTTGCACAGAAAGAGAGTGTTTGGTGTCATCTCTAAGACACATGACAAATGCCTACAGTAGGGAACAATCATGTTCCTTTTCCTAGATGTGAGATCTCTTAATGGCAATGCTCTTTGCAGGCAGTTAACTTGAGAAGCACAGAAGTTTCAAGCACTCCACGCGCCACAAAGGTAGGCAGCAAGAAAAAACTCAAAGATTTGTATCACTGCTGAGTTTTGGTTTCATTACAACTGAACCTTTAATACCCACATACTAGTGAGAAAATTTACTCCTCTCATCAAAGTCTAGATCTCTAGTACAAACTACATACCCAGTTATTTAAACTCTCAACCCAGTTGTTTAAACTCTCCAACATCGGAAACTCGGTGGTTACAGAGCGATTTTACCATGTTGTCTTCCTACATGGCATTCCAATCAGTGTCGGATAACCTAGTAAAGCAGGACCCACCAGAGAGGACAAATGAGAAAGAGAGGAAGAAAAATGTTTTTTTCTTTGTTTTTCAGTTAAGTTAATTACTATGTGAGGCAGCTTCCTGGGATGGCTCATTGTCTTGTAAAATAATTTATCAACCTAGTGTGTACCACATCTCACAGTACTAGTAATTGTAGATAAATACCTTCAAATGAAATAACGGTACTGATATCTTCTCATGACTTCCATGGCTGCTCTTGCTGATTATCAATCAGTTCAACAGTGCTTCCTACAGAGATGCTCTACCAGAGATACTAGAAGTCCTAAGAGCAGCCTGCGTCACCCACAATCTCCCATTAGCTCAGACCTGGGTCACATGTGCTCAACAAGGGAAAGGGGGAAGCCGCCACACCGATGAGAACTACCCGTACTGCATCTCCACCATCGACACAGCATGCTACGTCAATGATCCCCAGATGCAGAACTTCCATGACTCCTGCTCTGACCACCACCTTCTGCGTGGACAAGGGGTTGCAGGGAAAGCCTTTGAAACAAACCAGCCATGCTTCTTACCAGACATTGGATCTTCAGCTAAAGAACACTATCCATTGTCCCACCATGCCAAGATCTTCAACTTAAAAGGTGCCGTGGCAATTCGGTTGAGGTGCACACGGACTGGGACAGCGGACTTTGTGCTAGAGTTCTTTCTGCCGACCAACTGTGAAGCCCTCGAGGAGCAGAAGGCAGTGCTGGACTCCTTGTCAGGCACCATGCGCAATACTTGTCGAACTCTACGTGTGGTTACAGACAAGGAGATGGGTGATGAGGCAATGCTGGACAGGAATGAGCTGAACACATTCGGTCCTCAAGGGAAGAATAAAGTTGAAGAGTTGTCCTTTGGAGATCAAGCAACAGAACATAGAGAGGAGGCATCATGGACAAGTCTAGCAGGGACTTCAAAAGAATCAGATTTAGCTGAATTAAGTATGCATGGTATGCTATCACCTGAAGGACAAGGTCTATCTCTAGCTGGTGCTCAGACAAGTGCACAAGGCAGCAAAGGAAAAAGGCGCACAAAGACGGAGAAGACTGTGAGCTTGCCAGTTCTTCGGCAGTACTTTGCTGGTAGCCTGAAAGATGCAGCAAGGAGCCTTGGAGGTTAGTAACCGTAACTTGTCACGTAAATGCAAGATTCAGCTATGAATAGTTTACTGTTTTAGTAGATACCATCAGTCATTAATCTATGGTGGCCCAAGCCATGGACCCAGCATGCTAAATTGAATGCTCAATAAGAAAATGTTGTCTCCACATTGTGATTTTTTTTAGTGTTGTCTCAACAAGAAAGTCAACCTCTGCATGCACCTCATAATAAAATACGAACATTCTTATCACCTTTTGTTGTGTTTTGTGCTGTTACCCTGAAGGGGAAAAGAAGGCAAATCTTCATTAATCACAATAAATTGAACACAGTGAGAACTAAAACAGGTATAGAGCAGTATAGCCGACTCTCAAGAGCTGCCATAACATGTAAATTACTACTCCCTCCGTAAAGAAATATAAGAGCATTTAGATCACTAAAGGAGGGGATAATTGACGATAACCCCCTTTGTTGGCCTAGAACTGATCAGTATCTCGTAAACTTGCATTCATCCTCCGCAACAGATATTGTGCAGTGTTCTGTCGCACAGACAGGCATATGTAAGTCATACCAGACGAAAAATAGGACTCTGAATTCATCATGTTGACATGCTATGCTGCTTTCTATAAGTAGTACAGCTAGCATTGAAGTTCATGAGTCAAACATAGCTAAACTATTCCTTTCAGATAAAAGAAAGAAGACAAACATTGTGTCTCCAAGGTGTGATCATACGTTTTGTGTGAAAGAATACTTGTACTGTCATGTACACTTGATCTACTGTCAAACAATGAAAAATAAGAACCCTATTTTAGCTTGGGTGGATACATACTCACCACACTTTTTTGTCTCTTACAGTGTGTCCTACCACCCTCAAAAGAATATGCAGGCAGCATGGCATAAATCGCTGGCCATCACGAAAGATCAAGAAGGTAGACCATTCTCTAAGAAAGCTGCAGCAGATCATTGATTCAGTTCATGGAGGAGAGACAGCTTTCCAGCTTAATACCCTGTACAAGGATCTCACAAACACCTCTGTATCATCTGACAACAATTTATCAGGGAGCATCACAGTTCCTCCACATAAGCAGAGCAATCTTACTGATTTTGAGAGGCACGGACACCACAGGCTAAGCAATAATGTGCCATCAACCTCACACTCACACTCATCATGCAGCCAAAGTTCTGATTCAAGCCCGTCATCGTGCAGTGGTGGATCAACAAAGTATCCACCTCAGGCTGGAGTTGATTTGCTTATGTCAGGAAATCCTGTAAATCACAGCCCTGTCCAGACTCTGCAAACAGAAAATGCATCAATAATAGGACATTTCCCAGTTCAGGAGGCACCAGATCTGTTACATAATCTGAACCAAAAGGCTTTAGGTGGGCAGCATTCTTCTCGAAGCCCATCACCCCCGAAACAGAATGCAGATACAGGTATGAGAATAAAGGCCGCATTTGGCTCAGAAAAGGTCAGGTTCAGATTGAAGCCTGAGTGTAGTTTTCAAGAACTGAAGCAGGAGATGGCAAGACGTTTGAGTATAGTAGACATAAGTTTTTTGATTGTAAAGTACCTGGATGATGATTTAGAGTGGGTCTTGATGACATGCGATGCAGATTTACAGGAATGCCTTCATGTATATAAACTAGCAAATCTCCAAACAGTGAAAATTTCAGTTCATCTAGCTCCTATTCCAGAGGCGAGGGTCACTGTTGGTCGCACTGGTTTGTCATGAAGACACCGTAGGCCTCATCAGCTTGTGGGATTTAATCAGAAATCTATGAAGAAACAGTGCTTGGTTTTACCAGAGGGCAGTCCAGAACCCATGATTGGCAGTCCATGCTAGGTAGCAAGTAACATCACTGCTTCCAGTTTTGCTGCTAGCTGGATTAGCCTTTGATTTGATTATCAGGCTAGGAGCTGCTGATGACACTAAAGCCAGTTTCAAGTATTAGAATACACTGAAGAAAACATGCATTGACTTGTAAATACTCTCACTGATGTACCGCAAACTCTGAGCGACAGTCCAACTTGATTGTGTTGATAGGGTGGATATCTCGAATAAGGTTTGCTCAAGATATATTTTGGTTCTTGGAATGTTGATGTGCAATAATCCCCAATGGCTTCATCTGATTATTGATCAACTGAGGATATGACGGCATTCGATGGCCTCACCCAAGTGACCAGCACCGAGGCTTCCAGTGTTCAGTGTGTTTTGTCATTCAATGGACATGAAGCTCTATTTTTGTAACAAAAATTCTGCAGTAATTATTCTGGATTAGTTCTAGACATTGGAGGATAGGATACTTTGTTCAATTTTGTTGTCCTTACAAAACTAAATATCAAAATATGTATGGTACACTCGTACCACAGAACTGTCTCTTTGCAAACACTGTTTGTTGCCGTAGACAGTGTTTTATTTAAGAAGCTTTCAGTTTGGTGACTGTATCGTCAAATGTTATGCAGATTGAATTATATCATCGCTCAAATAACTTTGAACATGAGGTAAGGTAATTCTGTTAATATGCCTAAAATGCAACTAACACCAATTAATTTCAGTTCATGCTAATAGGTAAACATGTGCTTTTGTAACGATTGATGAGGAATTTTTAAATCTATATGGAGGATGAGAATGAATACTTTTCAGTTTGCCCTTGCTGATGACACAGACTACACAACAACCAGCAAACTATGCAGCTTACAAGATGGAACATAGTAGAAGCATAAGTAGATGAACAATAATAGAACAATAACAAATACAAAGAACAGAATTATGTCACAGCTACATTTGGCACATGGAACACAGATCAAGCACAGATCTAAACGCTATGTTCACTGAAAAGTTATCGAGTTAAGAAATATACCTCTACATAATCTACCAACAAGGCCAAACAACAGACAGAACATCATACCGTATCATATAATGTAAGACTTACAGTCTTACACTAATGTAATATATCTCAAATGTGCAGAGGTAGTATATCTCAAATGCAGTAATTACAAGATGTATTCTACAACTGAGACGATGAATGTATTCCAGAGCTGAGAAAATGGTTTCAAATGATAAATGTACAAGGTATGCAACTATTACTACACAACTACACAAGTAGCAAACATTTAAATGGCTAAGATTGCTTCCAAAAAAGAAGACTATGATTTACTTCTCTGCTGGATTGTCATTGATTGTTTAGCCGTCTCCTCACGCTTCAAAGATATCGCCCAAGACATGTTAAACTTTTGTTACCCACCCTCTGATGCTTGTGACAGACATCCATTGCAAATCCCAAGAGATCACCAAACACACTAACATGAGAGATTGAGTGAAGGACAGCTGGAAGCCATCCTTAAAAAGTTAACTTAAGCTCCTCCAGATGAGGATATCTGCAGATCCTTTCTGACAACAGAGAGTTGCCTGTCAAATTAAATGCCATGGGCCCAAGGGTAAGGGACCATAGAAAGGATGCGGCCTGCCATTATTCTCAATATTTCCATCAGACTCAACATCAGGTCATCTTCAATGCAAAAGGTGCCAAACCATTGATTCCTTGAAAACAGGCTGCTTGTCTTCACAAGTTAGCAGCACGACAAGATGATGTTACATCCAAGTATCAATACTACAGCGAGCAGGATAACATAATGCCCTCAAGTGCCCTCCATTGTAGCCATGACTTAGCCTAGCCATAATTTTTCAGGCATAAGCCTGGGAGCCAAATGCCTTGAAACCACAAGGAACAACTCAGTCTTGCCATATCCTAGTAATTGATCTTGTCCCAAGCTCAGCACAAAAAAAATTATACTTTATTAGAGAGAAGGCAGACCATGTTTATATGCCAAGCTCACAGTTGGCATTCAGGTGCATCTACATGGATTTCAGAACATCAGTATCGAAATAAAAGGGAGAACATTCCAGGACAGACATCAAAATGGACAGCAGAGACACATTTATCAACAAAAACACTAGTGTGATCGACTACAACAATCAAGAATGGGCAACAGACAAGATTAAGGTAAGAGCACAAACTGTTTTTCATCAACTGCTGATTAGTAGCATGACTTTGATAGACAGACTGTACATTTGCTTCTTAAAATCAAGAGATATATCCAAATAAGACTCGAATTGAAGAATGAGCTTAAATGTATCTCCACGCTAGCTGCTATGGCCCTAACAAAAATTAACATATATAATTCTGCCTCTATGTTCTTAGATTATTTGAGTCTTAGCACACAACTTATTGCTGCAAATAGTTCTTAATGTAATATATGATTAGGGAGAAGAGTTCACAGCACACAGAATGAAAAGAACACATTAAGGTTGCAGGGGAATGCATATCACATATGGGTTCACCAAGTACACACAGGTAACAACACCTTATAGTCTGCCACAACCCACAAGTAACAACCAGCAATATATCGAAAAACGCTGTAATGAGGACACTGGCAGTAGGCCGATAGCTCATCGATCTAAACCCTACATGACCCTAAACAGAACAATGCAAGCGTGTTCACTATGAGCGATGAGAAAGTAAACCAGGGAAATTGTTCATACTACCTGATAATAAGCACGATAACACGGCAGGGATAATGAGACCAGGTTTGCAACAAGAAATTATTCATAAAATTTCTGGGAACAATTATCTTAGAATACACAATACAGACACTATAACTTAGAAGCGCGCTAGAAGGAAGGATACGCTGAAGCTCAGTCATCGTCCTCGTCGCTCTCGTCGCTGAAGTAGCCTTTCCGCTTCTCCTTCCTCGCCGCCTTGGCCCTCCCCTCCTTCTCGGCGGCCTTCTCCTCCTCCCCCCTCGTGTCCACCACCGACGCCCACCTGTCGTCCTCGAACGCCGCGGCCACGGCGTCCTCGTCCTCGTCCGACTGGCCCGCGGGCTCTTCCCCGTCCCCGCGCCCGCGCCCGCGACCGCCGCCACGGCCACCAGCAGCCCCGCCCCCGCGGCGCGACTTCTTGGAGGGCGGCGGCCGCTCGCGGGGCCCGAGCTGGTTGCGGGGGCACTCGTAGGAGAGGTGGCCCTCCCCGCCGCACTCGTAGCAGTGGGACTTGTCGCGGTACTCGCGGCGGCGGATGAACTGCGCGGCGCGGCCGTTGTCCTCGGCGATGGAGGCGGCGAGGGTGCGGCCGTTGAGCACCTTGCCGTGCATCTCGGCGGCGGCGGCCGCGGCGTCCTCCCGGCGGACGAAGAGCACGAAGGCGACCCCTCGGCTGCGGCGGGACTCGCGGTCCTTGAGGACCGTGACGCGGGCCACCTTGCCGAAGCGGGAGAAGAGGGTGTGCAGGTCGGAGTTGGTGAGCGCGAAGTCCAGGTTGGAGACGTACACCGTGGACTTGGACGGCGCGAGCCCGCCCGAGCCGCTGCCCCCGCCCCTGCCGCCCCCGCCGTGGCCGCCCGACGCGGGCGCGCTGGAGGGGGCGCCCGCGGAGGAGGAGGGCATCGGGTAGCGGTAGAGGAAGCTGTCGTCCTCGCCGTCGGAGTCGGAGCCATGCCGCCGCCGGCGAGACATTTTCGCCTGCCTGCCTGCGGCTGTTCCCCCCTCTCCTCCGAGAGGCGAGAGGAAAGCCTATGCCTCTATGGGCCCATAACAGAGCAGAATGGACCCGCAGGGGGTAGCTACGGGCCTTCGCAGAAGAGTGGGCGGACTCGTGCTACCTTACATTTCAGCCCATGGTATATTTTCTCTCTGTTCTAAAAAATAAGAAATCCTCTTTTATTGATCCAT
This sequence comes from Hordeum vulgare subsp. vulgare, assembly GCF_904849725.1. Lineage (NCBI taxonomy): Eukaryota > Viridiplantae > Streptophyta > Magnoliopsida > Poales > Poaceae > Hordeum > Hordeum vulgare. The sequence continues at coordinate 510,464,128 of NC_058522.1, forward strand.
CCATCCATGGCATCAGACTATTCATTTATTATTAGTCTGACGGATAGTTTAAAAATATCGAAACGGCGAGGCTGTTGGTTCAGGTTTTCATCGGTCGGACCGTTGGCTCAGCGGTTCCTTTACGGCAAAAAAACAGTATATTTAAGTTATTTTAAAAAATGCCCTTAAATCAAATGAGTACACATAATATTGGATGTAATCTATCAATGAATCACAAGGTGTTGCTAGCCTAGTTGATTATTTGTCCTTTAGCATGCCTGAGCTCATGGTCAAGGGTTCAATCCAAGTTCGAGCCCTGGCGCCGTCGGCCAGACATTTTCGACTGGCTGCCTGCCTGCGGTTGTTCCCCCCTCCTCTCCTCCGAGAGGAAAGCCTAGTCTCTATGGGCCCATGACAGAGCAGAATGGCCCTGGAGGTGGTAGCTATGGGCCTTCGCAGAAGAGTGGGCGAACTCGTGCTTATATTTCAGCCCATGTTTTATTTTCTCTTTGTTCTCAAAAGTAAGAAATCCTCTTTTATTGATCCATCCATGGCATCAGACTATTCATTCATGGACAGTACTACGTAACGGCACCGCACCGATGCATTGCCGTACGGCGGCTACCTAATCAGTTTCCAACGAATAAATAAACGTCGCGTGTCCCCGTTTAATTTCGTTTCTACTTGCGCACATCATCGTTGTCCTAGGCCATAAGCACGTCTTTTATGCATGTATGCAAATCAACACATCAGCTTGATGTAAGCAAATATTCTCCTAATTTTGAGTTTTTAAATAGTTTTATCTTTTAAACCATTAATTTAATTAATGAACTGCTTTAATAATTAGGTTTCACGCGACAAGATCTTCGAATCCAGATACCATGTTGATATGTTTCAACAGCTTTTTTTTGTCGTTAATTACCAAATTACTATCACTTAGTTATCGGTATATTACCAACTTAGTGACCAGTTTAAAAATTAACTTAGTTGCCATCTATTTTTACATTTTAGTTGTGTCAAGTTACCATTTTTATTTCATGCAGCTTGCCAAAAAAATAACATTACACACTAGTTTTAAAAATATAACTTGATTGACACTTAATAATGTTGTTTCGTACTAAGTTTTGTAGCAGTTTTTATTATGCATGATATAGAAAACATGTCATAAGTTGTTTGTATTTGTCAGTTTGATTATGTCTAGATGTCATATTTATACGCAATTTCCAAAAATATGGCAATTAAGTTATTTTTTATCGGACAAGTAAATACTTACTAATATGACAAGTAAGTGCAACAAATGTGGTAAGTACGAGCAAAAAAAATGTTGTCGAAACATGTCGACATGGGATCTAGTTTTGAAGATTTTGTCGAAACAAAGTCAACAGCGAAAATGGATCATCGTTCGAATTAACGGTTTAAGAGAAAAGATTTTAAATTTTGGCCATAGAAATGAAATCTAGCGTGAGCCCGCCGCATGGGAGCATCCGTGTACGCACGCTTTTTCTTAGATTTTCCCTTCATTCATTATTAGTTTGACGCATAGTTTAAGAATATCGAAACGACAAGGCTGTCAGTTTAGGTTTGGCTCAACTGTTCATTTCCGATAAAAAAACCAGGATATTTTACGGACATTCTCTCCTCTTTTTTAACTAAAAGACCGGTGCATCTTATCTTAAACAAAATTGACAAGACATCGGTTCTTGTTTTTTTCTTCGATCGGACCGCCGGTGATATGCTCCAATTTTTGAAACTATGGTTGGACGAGGTCGGGTTTCTGTACCCCCCCCCCCAACCCCCTCCCCCCGGACCATTTGGTGTTGAAATAAAGTAGTTCTTTTCTTTGGAGAAGTTGCCAAAAAAAAGTTATTTTTTCAAGGGTTACTACTTACTAGTCCATGGATATATTGTTGCTAGCTTGTATATTGCCAAAAGAAAAATGAAATGAATACTACAAAGAAGGGAATTCGTGCTTCCCCGAAAGGGGAATAGCTTGACTGATCCCCCTCGAAATATAATGGGTTTCACGTAATTCATCTACATCCATCTATATTTGTATTTCCATTCATTCATACCCCATATGGCCTGCTTTTCGCCGTCGGGTATGGCATGCCATGAGTCTAGGCCCATGCAATGCAATGCAATGCAAGAGGAAGCCATTATCCAAGAGAGGGGAGAATCATCATCATCATCAGTGAAGACTGAGAGGGTGCTTGGATCCAAGGGATTAAAACTAGTCTGACTAAAACTAGTCTCTTTAAAAGGCTAAAGTTCCAAGCACCCCTGACTAAAGGGAGGCTAAAACTAGTCTTGAGGCTAAAATCTTTTAGTCAGGGGTACCCCTACTAAAATGTGCATTAGTCCTCTCTCTCCTCATTTAACTCCTCATGCAAGTTCTGGATTGGAGAGTTTGGAGGATAATAAATGCTTATTAACTTGGTTTTAGTCTCTTTAGTACTTGGATCCAAGCATGGATGAGGCTAGCAAATTTTAGTCTCATTACTTTTAGTCATGGGACTAAAACGTATCCAAGCACCCTCTGAAGAAGGAGAGCCAATACGCAGTTCTTCTGCTACTGGAAAGGACAAGTTAATTTGACGACTACAAGAACACTGATTTATATTCCTCGCAGAAAAAGAAGAAGAGCACTGGCTAATAAATATGAACGGGGTGGAGATCCAGGGCACGCGCATCGGCCTCTTGTCATTCGCCCATTCACGCCGCCGCATGGAACTTGGCGCCCTTCAATCCGGTTCACTGGCACCGAGACGTACGACTGGCTATGGCCGCCTTGACCACACGCCTACTACTACTACTACTTAAACCACCCCTGACCTCCACCAAACCCCACGCGATCCGTCACCAGTTCACCACCGGCCGGAGACGAGCTCTGAACCCCGCCGGCCGGCCGCCATGGCAACGGTGAGCAACCAATCTCACTCACCTTCACCTCCTCCGCCTTCTTCTTCTATGATCCATCCATGGATTCCGTCACGTACCCCCATCTTGCTCGGTGCCGGTGGGGATCACCTCCTTCAGTCGACCTGACAAGCATGGCCTCACTTAACCCGGTTCGTCTTCGCAGGAGGGAGCCAAGCACGAGCACGAGCACGCGCACGCGCAGTTCAGCCTGCAGGTCGACATGCAGTGCCGGTGCATGGGCTGCGTCGGCAAGGTCGACAAGGCCATGGCCTCCATCGCCACCTTCCCGGGTACGCACGCACGCACACACATTCTTCGATTCCTGACCCCCCCCATCTGTTCTTCCTGACAATGCTTAATTTGCCTGATTTTTGGTTTTGATATGTAGGGGTCGAGACGTCGGCGGGGGACGTCGAGGCGGGGGTCATGGCCGTGGCCGGGAAGGTGAGCCCGGCCGAGCTCTGCCAGTGGCTCAAGAGGAAGACGAGGAAGGACGTCAAGATCGTCTACCCTCGCCCACCGGCTGAGAATCGTATGCAGGTATGTATGTGTGTCCCTCTGCCTCTTGTCCACAGTACTATCTTCAGACTGAAGGGCTCTGTGGTGTTCTGTGCAATATATCTATGTAATATCCAGACGATTGCACTTCTATATAAATCTTCATATGTGCTGTACTTTATTGGCCTCTCTGAATAGCAACAAGGATCGTGTGTAGGCTGGAAACACCAAAACTGCATGATGAACCATGTAAAAGAACAGATAGAATCTACAGGTCCAAACAGTGGATTTGATTCACACATCATTTTACATGTTCAGAGACTGGCTTTTTTTTTCCAGTTTCCACAATTAATTCCACGACTCAGACTAAACCTACTGCTACTTGTTTGCAGAAAATGATACTGGTTCTGGGAAGCAGTTCAAGAACCGGGGACGCGACGCCTTCAGCTCCGCTGCTACCGCAACATTTCTCCAGCGCTCTGGCGCCATTAGGAGTCCTGTCAGACAACGAGGATCTGGATCTGATCGAGGAGAGGATCAGGGACCTCGAGAGGGCCAGGGACACGTTGAAGATCAGGAGCCTGAAGGACGAGCTGACTGCAGCCAGGTCCGAGCTGAAACAATCAAGGGAAGTCATCAGCAACAGTAAGAAGGCTCTGCTAGATAGTGCACTGAGCCAGCTTGACGCGTTCAAGAAACTAGAATCACTCACTCAGATCTCCATGTGACTGAGCCTATTCAGTCCATGGTTTCGCCGTTATACTCTATGTATTATCGGTCGGTGTAAGCCTGTTGTTATCAAAACTTAAGATGTTTTCGTGCTTCTCTGAAGCCTGATGTTGCTGTATTGCCGTCTGAACTCTGAAGTGACAACAAGACATGGGGTGTAGATTTCCATGCCGGTACAGCAGTTACCCTGCTGGATGTTTTGGTATATCTGTCACTGTGTTTCATTTCATTCACTGAAATATGAACAAGGAACACTGCAGAGTTACCTCTGTTGAGATATAAGTTAGGTTTCAGCGGTGACCTTGTAATAAATCAAACTAAATGTGTCATTTTACTCTGTAGATGTTCACTGGTTCAGACTTAATAACACGATTACACGAGTATCAAACTAGCTGGCAGCTGAGAACTAGGGCAGTGAGGCAAATTGCAAATGAAAGCGCGCACACACACACCCAGATGACAGGCACCGAGGCAGAATTCAAGATCTTTGATTGACGGTGACACTCGGAGATCCATTTGCCTGGTTTTTGGTTTGACAGGGGTTAAAATGTCGGTGCGAGATGCCAATGCACGGGTCATGGCTGTCGTGGTGAAGGTGAACCCGGTGGAGCACTGCCAGTGGCAGAAGGGGAAGACAAGGAAGGATGTCAAGATCGCCTGCTCTCACCCACCATCTGAGAATCATAAGCAGGCATGTGTCCCTCTTGTCTACTACCTTAAGATTGAAGGGCACTGGTGTTCTGTGCAATATATGTAATACCCAAACGTTCCACTTCTAAATTTTGATCTCTACTAAAGTTAGTGCAATGTCGAGTCACTTATTTTGGGATGGAGGGAGTACCTTATTAACCACTGTGAATGGCACGAAGGATCATGTGTGCCCTGTACTTGCCAGAATGAGAATACAAACACCAAAATTGCACGAACCATGTAAAAGAAAAGATAAATCTACAGGCCCAAACACTGAATTTGGTTGACAGTTTTTAGAAGTTCAGAGAGTGACTTCTTTCCTGTTTCCACAACACGGACTAAACCACAGTACTTGTTTGCAGAAAATGATATTGGTTCTGGGAAGCCGTTCAAGAACCGGGGACACGATGCCGTCAGCTCCACCGTTACCGCAACATTTCTCCAGCGCTCTAGCACCATTAGGAGTTCACTCTGACCATGATGATCTGCACCTGACCGAATAGAAGATCAGGCACCTCAAGAAAGCCAGGGATGGGTTGAAGATCACAGACCTAGAGAAAGCCAGGGATGGCTTGAAGATCAGGAACATGAAGAAGGGACTGACTGCAGCCAGGTCCGAGCTTAAACAGTCAATGGAAGTGATCAGCAATAGGAAGAAGGCTCCGATGACAGTGCTCTGAGCCAGCTCGACACACTCAAGAAACTAGAATCACTCGGTCAGGCCACTATGTGACTGATCCTATTCAGTTTCATGGTCTCGCTATTATACCATACAGCATGGTCCGTGTAAACTTTGTCATGTCATTACCTAGCATGAAAATTAAACCTTTCATTCTGAAGCCTGATGCATCGTGTGAAGTGCCACCAAGCCATGGAGTGTAAATTTCCATGCCACTATAGCAGTGATCCTGCTTGATCCTTTGGTGTATTTCTCACTGCATTTTGTTCGTTCTTTAGTGTAAATTTTGCTACAGCAATTTAGTACACCACGCAGGGTAGGATAACATCTGTTCAGAAATGCCTATTTAGACAGAACACACAAGTTAATTTTCAGCTATGACCTTGCAACAAGCAAACTACATGTATCATGTGCCTCTGTAGGTGCTCAATTGTTCCTGCTTAGCAACTAGAGAGCTGAGAACAGTTCATGCTTATCCACATTAATATGTGAACTAGTTGAGACCTGAGAACTAGAACAGTTCAGTGGCATGAGGCAACATCAAAGTAGAATGTTAACACTTTACTTTTTGCCCCTTACACATTTGCAAAGCAACCCATGGTAGTGCGGTGCGAAGGCAGAGAATTGAAGGAACGCAGTGAACACTGATGCCTGTCTGACAGACATGCCACCTATGACCGCCGTGAGTCGGAGGTAGGCGCTATTATAATAACAGCATGCCCGGTGTAAACCTTGTTGTTAGCTAGTATGCAAATCAAAACATTCTTGAGGTTTTCATGCATCTCAGATGCCTGATGTTACAGTATTGTTGCCTGGGGTGAAAACAAGATATGGGGTATAAATTTTCATGCCAGTACAGCAGTGACCCTACTTGATCTTTTTGTGCATTTGTTACTGCATTTCATTTCTTTTTACTGAAAAGTGATTCAGAAACACTGCAGAGTTGCCTATGTCTAGATACAAGTTATGATTCAGCAGTGACCTTGTAACAAATCAAACTAAATGTATCATTTTCCTCTGTAGATGTGCACTGGTTCAGACTTAATAACATGAGTATCAAACTAGCTGGGAGCTGAAACTAGGACAGTCAAGCAATATTGAACAGCATGCTACCATCAAAGCACTAAAATTTCTGAACTTTTTTAATGGCCTCCTGCACATTGCAAATCAACGCACACACGTAAACAAATGACAGGCACGGAGGCAGAATTGAAGAGACGCACTGATGCTCGTCAGACATGCCGCCTATGGTCGCCGTCATCGTCGACGTGAAGGTTGACGCCGTGGCTGCGGAGCGCGTTGAGGATGGCCCAGACCTTGGTGCGGTTCTTGAAGCCCTTCTTCTCGACCTCCTTGGCGGCGTCGGCGTGGATGGGCTCGCGCGCCAGGCCGTCCACACGGAGGCGCATGGCGAGCACCTCGCCGACGGCGGCGGCGGCCTTGGCGTTGCAGGCGCGGCCGCACTCCAGCCCGTCCCGGAGGGGCTTCTCGACGGTGGAGGCGGTGACCACGACGCGGCCGCTCTGCCGGTCCACCACGTTGGCCGTCACGTACTTGAGCGAGATGAAGAGCCGCAGCACGTACCGCTTGGCCTGCGCCATGGGACCGCGAGAGCAGCCGGGGACGCGCCTAGCACGCACGGAGGCCCTCTGCGGCGTTTCGACGAGCAGCTGGGGGACGCCCGGCGCGACCGGCCGAAAGAGGCGACCGTGGGACGGGGAAGGACGGCGAGACTGGGCGGGGAGGACCGCCGGTGGGCGAGGCCGGATGAGGATCGACGCTGAAGGAGGAGGAGGGAGGCGGGGGCGGGGGCGGGGGCGCGGTGTAGCCGGCCGCGCACGAGAGAGCGAACGGCACAAGTGCGGAAGTGCCTGTGGTGTCTCGTCGTGGTAGTGGTACTGCAGTTTCTGACTTTGAGCGAGGCAGAGGATGTGAAAGGCTAGATAACAAAATAATAATAGTGAAAAAAGGGAAACAAAAGAAAATAAACCCCACCCCAAAACTCTACAAGCAACTTTCAGATTCAAAATGAACAAAATTTATGTTCAACTAAGATCTAAGAAAAATATTGTGCTTTTCCTTGCCTGTTGTCACTGAAGCTGGTATCAAAGATAAGGGGAACCTATGAAAACTAAAATATGAACTTCGCTAGGATTGTAGTTCTTCGTGTGTTTTCTCGCGCATTAGTCTCATTTTATACATAAAGCAACAACCATCAACAAACAGGATCGATACAAACCACAACATACAACACGAGAAACCACACTCTCCCAGGGCCAGATACATAGGTGCCAAAGGGCTACAACAACACCACACTGACAGATTCGACGTAGACAACAAGAGAAGACATTAAGCATCACTACGAAGCCGCCGGCGCCCTTCCGATGAGATCACGAACATGTGAAGTTGAGAATCGTCGACACCGTGCGCTCCAAGACGATGCCTTCACGAAGGACACGACACCGTAGCACCGCCACCGCCCGATCCAGAGATCAGATTTTCATCCGGAGCACGACGAAGGGAGGGAGCAACCACAACAGAGACTTCAGAAAGATGACGACGCCCACAGACGCCGCCTCCATCAGTCTGGCCTAAACCCGACACGGTTTTCACCCCGATAAGCATACTCTGTCCTCGGTAGGACGACGAAACGCCTGCTACCACACCGTCCACACGACCATGGCTGATAGCCGCCCATACCTGAGCCGCGGCCTCAGCCCATGAGCATCGCAGCTCCCACCACCTGGGGCGTCGCCCAAGAAACAAGATGCCCGAAAGGTCCTCCATGGCTACAGGTGATGAGCCGACCGGCAAGCTCCGACCACCGGCAGAGCCGCCAGCGACCGGTACGTCATTAAAATTGCCTATTAATAAAGCATCTATTGCTACTATGATACGTCATTAAAATTGCCTTTAAAATTGTCTAATATTACCCACCAATACCACCTATAAATTATAAAGAACGTTTTGCAGGGAATTCTCGCATGGGCCAGCCTAAGCATAGGGATCAGCTATGTTGGGGAACGTTGCATGGGAAACAAAAATTTTCCTACGCGCACGAAGACCTATCATGGTGATGTCCATCTACGAGAGGGGATGAGTGATCTACGTACCCTTGTAGATCGTACAGCAGAAGCGTTAGAGAACGCGGTTGATGTAGTGGAACGTCCTCACGTCCCTCGATCCGCCCCGTGAACAATCCCGCGATCAATCCCACGATCTAGTGCCGAACGGACGGCACCTCCGCGTTCAGCACACGTACAGCTCGACGATGATCTCGGCCTTCTTGATCCAGCAAGAGAGACGGAGAGGTAGAAGAGTTCTCCGGCAGCGTGACGGCGCTCCGGAGGTTGGTGATGATCTTGTCTCAGCAGGGCTCCGCCCGAGCTCCGCAGAAACGCGATCTAGAGGTAAAACCGTGGAGGTATGTGGTCGGGCTGCCGTGGCAAAGTCGTCTCAAATCAGCACTAAAACCCCACTATATATAGGAGGAGGAGGGGGGAGACTTGCCTTGGGGTCCAAGGACTCCCAAGGGAGTCGGCCGAGCCAAGGGGGAAGGTCTCCCCCTCCCAAACCGAAATCCACTTGGTTTGGAAGGTGGAGTCCTTCTTCCCTTTCCCACCTCCTTCTTTTTTTTCCTTTCCTCTTTGATTTTCTTTCCTATGCGCATAGGCCTCTCTTGGGCTGTCTCACCAGACCACTAAGGGCTGGTGCGGCACCCCAAACACCCATGGGCTTCCCCGGGGTGGGTGGGCCCCCCCGGTGAACTCCCGGAACCCATTCGTCATTCCCGGTACATTCCCGGTAACTCCGAAAACCTTCCGGTAATCAAATGAGGTCATCCTATATATCAATCTTCGTTTCCGGACCATTCCGGAAACCCTCGTGACGTCCGTGATCTCATCCGGGACTCCGAACAACATTCGGTAACCAACCATATAACTCAAATACGCATAAAACAACGTCGAACCTTAAGTGTGCAGACCCTGCGGGTCCGAGAACTATGTAGACATGACCCGAGAGACTCTTCGGTCAATATCCAATAGCGGGACCTGGATGCCCATATTGGATCCTACATATTCTACGAAGATCTTATCGTTTGAACCTCAGTGCCAAGGATTCGTATAATCCCGTATGTCATTCCCTTTGTCCTTCGGTATGTTACTTGCCCGAGATTCGATCGTTAGTATCCGCATACCTATTTCAATCTCGTTTACCGGCAAGTCTCTTTACTCGTTCCGTAATACAAGATCCCGCAACTTACACTAAGTCACATTGCTTGCAAGGCTTGTGTGTGATGTTGTATTACCGAGTGGGCCCCGAGATACCTCTCCGTTCACACGGAGTGACAAATCCCAGTCTCGATCCATACTAACTCAACGAACACCTTCGGAGATACCTGTAGAGCATCTTTATAGTCACCCAGTTACGTTGCGACGTTTGATACACACAAAGCATTCCTCCGGTGTCCGTGAGTTATATGATCTCATGGTCATAGGAACAAATACTTGACACGCAGAAAACAGTAGCAACAAAATGACACGATCAACATGCTACGTCTATTAGTTTGGGTCTAGTCCATCACATGATTCTCCTAATGATGTGATCCCGTTATCAAGTGACAACACTTGCCTATGGCCAGGAAACCTTGACCATCTTTGATCAACGAGCTAGTCAACTAGAGGCTTACTAGGGACAGTGTTTTGTCTATGTATCCACACAAGTATTGTGTTTCCAATCAATACAATTATAGCATGGATAATAAACGATTATCATGAACTAAGAAATATAATAATAACTAATTTATTATTGCCTCTAGGGCATATTTCCAACAAGCTATACTACGCTCTGCTCGTTGGAAAATAAACAGCACGCCCATTTGGGCCCCCCATGGCGTAGGCCTGTTTTTATAGTTTTTTAATTATTATTTATATGATCCTTTTTATTTTTTATAATTCAAATAAATCAAAAAAAACTTTCGCAATTCAAAAAATTATATTTACATAAATGTTTGATAAAACATAAAGTATTTGTGAATTCAAAAATTGTTTGGGATTTTTGTAAAAATGTTTGCATATTTGAAAAATCGTAATTTTGGAGAAAACATTCGTATATCAAAAAAAGTCCATCATTTTGAGCAATTTCTTTAATGCAATTAAAAAATGTTTGATAATTCAGTAAATAAATTATTCACCAATTCACAAGAAAATACTTGAAAACAGTTTGTAATATAAAATATTGTTTGGAATTTAAAAAAAATGTTTATAAATAGTAAAAAAAATCTCGATTTCAAAAATGTTCCCAAATTTGTAAAAATGATCATGAATGATTGAATGTATGCAGTTAAACAGTAATGCTTCTGAGTCTTTCTGATTATATATCTGAATGAATTTTGAAGAATTAATTGTCGGGTGGATCGAAATATTATAGTATATTTAAAAAAAATCTTGAAATTCAGAATAATTCTTTGAGTTACCAAGTTTTTTGACAACCATGATATTTTTTAAAAAATATGAACATTGTTTGAACTTGTGAATTGTGAATAAAATTAAAAGAAGAAATATTTTCTTGCATTTGTGAACAAATTTTCGAAATCATGCGATGAGATATGAACATAATGTGATCATCGTCATTGAAGATGATGAATTTTTTTTCTTCCGTTGCAACGCACGGGCCCTTTTGCTAGTTCCTCCAATCCATTGTACGTATATCTGTTTGGCAACCATATCGATCGATCCACATTAGTTGTGTGATGATCAGATCAATCAGTGGTCCACATTGTGCTTTTCGCCTGAAAAAAGCACAATAATCGTATTACCAATGGTAATTACAAGTCATGCAGCTTGCTTCTTGCTGTCTACTGCTGCGGCGGTGGAAACCCTAGTTCTATCGCCTTTACATCAATGATGAAGTGCAACATGTTTCCTCCCCCTTGCAACAGGTCAAGACGGACAACGGTGATTATAAAGATTTTCATGCACCAAACTACTCCCTCTAGTTTAGTTCTCTCCAACTACAATTATTTCGGTACGGAGAAAGTACAATCGTAATATAACCACAAGCAGATCAACAAAATGGGTGATGGTTGATCGATACCGGGGAGACGAGTCAAGAACATAAATCACTGGACACCACTATGTTTAGAGCACATGGGCTTGTGACACGGTTTACCCATCTACACATACACAACACCATAACATTAATTGGTTTCGATCATAACAGAACTCTAGCGGCACAAAGCGAACGGTTCAGAATGGAGGACTAAACAACCAGCCACCAACAAAACACTAGTCATACTACAACTAGTACTAGCAGGAGTCTGTCATAGAGAAAGCGATGTTAATACTACTAGTACCAGCGGACAAGAAAACAGCATCAATACTAGCAGTGATCATCGGCTCTACGACCAATGTGATCTAACATATGCACAGGCCTTCCGCGACGAAGCATAGGAAATCTGTGAAGTGGCTTGGCTCTACGACCAACGTCACGTGGCTCAGGCAACGGCCATCTGTCATGAGCAAGAAAGTACAAGTCAATGAAGAGATCAATTCTAAACAATGTTATAGATTGATAGTAGTAACATGTGTAAGAAATAATACTTGTTTCCATCAACTGCTGCAATACGTTCAGGGTTTCTGTGTGTCTCGCCGGGCAACAACCATCTGTGTGGTTGACCAGCCACATTTCAAAAGGCATAAGAGTTACATAATAAATTATTTCAAACAATATGTACATATATACCGTACTTAAGAAAGAATACCTGTTTTCAACACCCTCGACAATAGTATCATCTGCACTAGTCCTGCAAGTACACCCAAATTCAATTTTACCATGAGGAAACGAGTTAGTTTAAACCAATGGCATACCAGCTTAGTGCATTAAAAAACAGAAAAGGGTAAGAGCACAATAATAGGGTGCGGTTAAGTATGGTATCAAGTATGATAATGGTAGATAACAACAGAACACACCGATGAATTAAGTCACCGGAATCATGTACCCTACATCACTACATCATTGCACAGTATTACACTTTGGGGCACACACAAGTTGTCATATCAGCCCAAACCCAATTGGGCCAAAAATATGCTTAAGTGAAAATGACTGAACAATGTGAAAACTAGAGATGAATATACAGACAGGACAACTTTCTTAAAACCTCCAAGCTTCTTTTATTTATTTATTTTAAAAGACATACCATTTCTTATTCAAGTTCAATAAAAGGCGGTGAATAACGTCCCTCGGCAGGAATGGAGTTTCTTCCTCATCATAAAAGTTCATTCCAACAAAATTCCCATCACTGTCAATAAGAGGGCCCCCAATCCCAGCCTAACAAATAAAGAGGAATAACATACAAGAGTTACACACAGATATTGTTTGATAGATGTAGTGATAGCTTATGTTAGTATTCCAATGCTAATAACTTTTTGGCATGTTAGAGGTAGGGGAAGTCCACAAGAAATACCTTGGTGATTTTACAGGTGGAGACACAAAGTTCTGCGCAATCAAGTTTGCTTTGTTTGCCAATCAACACCTTCCCCTCGACAGCCATTAGTTGGCGATGCGCAAAAAGACTACCCACAGCTATTACGTCCATAGATGAGGTAACTGGATGCCCACGGATTTTTATTGTCTGAGGACGCCAGAATCCCATGATGTCAACAAGGGCAACATTGTAGTGTAAATTATAACAGTTCAATATCCCCACGACTCGAAATTGGTTTGGAAGGCAAACTTCAATCTGCAATGATAACATACTGTTAACCAGCATCTCAAATGAAAATAAAATAAAATTCATAGCAGTTAGCAGTAACAACCCTCAAGTTATCATCGATCATGTGTGAACTGCCAGGAACTCTAACCAAACTTGCTGAAGTCAGAATTGTTGCAGAGCATGCTTTGCCCTTTATAAATATACCTGAGCAAGAAAACTTTTTTGCAAATCCTACAGAGATAATCTTTTCAGTTATCAATCATTAATCAATTAAAAAAATGGACAAGTACTGTGTAACAGAGTCATCACCATTGAATGAAGCAAGTGAGACAACACTTTGATCCATTTTTGAAGCAAGATGTTTGCTTGATTGTGAAGCAAGTGAGCAGGCACTTCGATCCATTTCTAAACAAAAACTTCCCAATGGTTTCCTCAAGATATCATTCTTGAACGTATCATCGAGAAAATTTATGAATCGCCCGCCTAGCATGATACAACAGTTAAAAGTGTTTGAGAAAGTTTTTGAAGTGTGTGTGTGCAACATAAGGTACTCGGCAAAATAAGTAAAAATGTATTGGCTGCCAAGGGTTCAACGTAGGCCATTGTAGTTTCAATATGTGATCCAAGAAAAATGGTGTGATGGTGATGATCCATCTTCCTTCTTCCATCGCACCATTTCCACTTATTGTTTATGGGTCTGCCAATTATGTCATATGAGTATTCCTCACAGTTTTGATATTTCAATGTTATCTTGTTTTCCTAACTCCAAGTCAGTTTCTGTGCCCCATGGATTTGCCAGACTGATGTGCCACATGCATGATTAAATTTATTTTTATGATTTCCATAGCAACAAGCAGGCGTTCACCTAGTTTATCAAATAAATAAAATTGTGAAGACATAATGCCAGTACTAATCAGTCAGTATGTTTTTGCTATGTACTAACAGTATGTGACCACACACCAACTTAGTGGATAGGATCCCCTCCCAGTTAGGTCGTTTATCACATAAAAATGGGGAAGCTACCATTCAGCTTGACCATGGACCCAGTATGACACAATCTAAGCTCCTATATCGTGTTCCTCCATGTGGTTCAACGGCTGTCAAAGGAACAGTCGCGCCTCTTGGGTCCAGGCTTGTCTCAAGCTGGCCTTACAGCCAATATCCTATGAAATAAATTTGCTCACCTCCTGCCATGAGTAAACCTGTACCTCCATAACGACATTTATTTCTTGCACTTACAGCTTCATCAACCTCTTCCTCAACACTGCAGCACAATGTAGAAAACTCACCGTGACAAATCCACAAAAAGAAGATATCAAGAGACACAGACCATGCACAAAATGAGAGTATTGAACAAGGGAAATTTAGAGAACAAGAAGGGAGCGCCAAACAGTTGCACATATATTACAGCAGATAAATTTAATAAAACCTAAAACAATTTCTCCATGGGTATGTTTAAATGCAAGTTTAGAGTGTGGCAGAAATATTTATTAGCGCCAGATTAATAACAACCGTAATCTAGTACACATTGCAAATGCAGCTTGTTGGGCTATAGGAAGAGAAGGCCACAAATGCAGAGCAACAGGAAATATACAAAAAAAAGGTAAAGAACACACAAGTACAAAATAGCCAATGAGGCAGTTTTGGGGATAAATTTGTAAACCTAGGAAGCTGCTCTTTTGCTTTCAGAATGATACACCTTATACAAACTCAAATAGAAATAGGGCAGGGAGATGTAGTGTAAGTCTGTAGGATGCAGTGGAAGAGAAAGCATGGGTAAGGCAAACAGTGTTATTCACCAATACTAAAAGTGCGCATACCTGACCATCCCGCGAAACCACATGAATCTACGAATTGAAGGCCTTCGTACGTAAGGGGTCTTTCTTTCTTTGGTACCAGAACAGTTCATCCCAACAAGGTTGCCATCAAAATCAACAAGCGGGCCCCCAATCCCCACCTAGCACAAACATGAGGATGAAGTTATGCATGACAAATGCAATTCATAATTTCAGAAACTAAGCATATGCATCAGCACATACAATGATGAAATATAGGTTCAGCCATTCATATCATCATACAGTTATATATTTGAACTGTACAAACTAAAGCAGCTAGCTCACCTCATGGATTCGGCATGTGCTTAACATCTCCTCATCTGTATGAGCGCATACAGAGGCAAGATCTACTCCACTTGTGGTCTTTAATTCTCCTGAATCATAATAGCGCCATACAGCTGCTACCTTCCTATAAGGCTCAAACTGCGTGGCACGATCAAGACTCAGATGATGTAGATGGGTGGGATTAATAACATCAACATTCTTGATTTTGACGATCCAAAAATTAACATATAGCTCAGGCTTCTCTATCCACCCAGTGACAATCTGATCATCAGGAAGGCGTACTTTAATCTGAAATGAGCACAGGGCAATGGCTGTACTGAATTAATCATTACAGCTGCAGCATATACATCAGCATAATTAATAATCCAGAAAAGGTTACCGTCAAACTTTCAGTGATCTTCTCAAGGTGCCAAGTATACGGAATCAAATTTATCGATGTCAGGAAACACGTGGCATCAGGACATGAGCTTTCGATGCATGTGCCTGTGCATTCACGTAATTGGGTGTCACCTGGAGAGAGAGAGAGTCATACGTGCAAACTGAATAGCTGATCATCAAAAACAAGGTAACATGAAAAATCATTAACAGTATAATCACCAACCATCGAATGAGGCCAGCGTCACAACACTCGTGCTTAATCTGGAAAGTACTTGCTTACTCAAGGCGCCTTTTCGGGATTTACTCAATTTCGCTACGGACTTAGCACTCAAACCTAGTCAATTGAAATAAAATCATGTGCAATACAGTTAATAGAACGGTCTACTATGAATAGTCAGGAAAAGGAAGCAGAAATGGACTCACTTGGCCTAATTGCTTTCATCTCACTGTTCATTCTTGCCCCTGAAGCATCAACAACCCCTTCCTTAACTCTAACACTGCAGAGTAACGCAGAAATCTCAAAGTGATAAATCAACAAAGGCAATATATCACATCCACATAGACAAAATGAGCTGGTATTAAACAACGGAAATTTACAACAAGGGAGCCAAATAGTTACAGATATTTCAAAGAAGAGAAATTTAAGAAAATCTTTAAAAAAAATCCCCATGGGTCTTCTTGTTAAATGTATTAGCGCTGGCATTGAAATAACAACCTTAATCTAGTACAGTGCAGATCTAAACAATTTAAGAAAATAAACACATGAGTAGAAAAATAGCTAATGGGTGAGTTTTGGGGATCTAAACTCGTAAACCTTGGAACCTGCTGTTTAGCTTTAAGAATGATATGCCTTGCACTCAAACTCAAATAAAAATAGAAGGGATATGTAGAAAGGATGCAGTAAGAGAGAAGCATGAGTAAGCCAAAGAGGGAAGGGCAGTTCATCAGTACCGAAAGTGTACATATACCTGACCTTCCCGTGAAACACCAAAAATCGGAAAATTCCCTCCCTTCGCATGTAGGCAGTCTTGTCCATTTTGGTACGGGAGGAGTTCATCCCGACAAAGTTGCCATCAAAATCAACAAGGGGGCCTCCTATCCCCGCCTAGCGCAGAAGTGACAGTGAAGTTACACAGAAAATTCATGCAATTCATAATGCCTGAAACTGTACAAAAGCAGCTCACCTTGTGGATCCGGCACGTGCTTACGATTGTCTCACTGGTCGGAGAGGCAAGATTTAGTCCGCTTGTGGCTGTTAAAAATCCAGACCTGAAACAGCGACATACGGCTGCTACCTTCGTATGAGGCTCAAACTGCATGTCACGGTCAAGATTTGTGGCATCAACACCAGACACATTCTTGATGTTGACAATGAAAAAATCAACATATATCATAGGATCCTCTATCCGCCCAGTTACAATCCGATTATTCGGAAGGCGTACTTTAATCTGAAATGAGCGCAAGGTGAATTAATGATTACAGGTGCAACATATATATATATATATATATATATATATATATATATATATATAAGCACAATTAATAACCCAGGAAAAGAGCAGAGAAAAAGTTACAGTCAAACTTGCAGCTGGGCGAGTAGGTGGAATCAACCGTCTCGATGTCAGGATTGTAGCTTCAGAATCAGAACATGAGGTTTCAATGCATATGCCTGTGCATTCACGTAACTTGGCATCGCCTAAACACACAGAGAAAGTCGCGCGTGCAGACAAAATAACTGGTCACTAAAAACAGGCAATATATATGAGAAAGTATTAACAGGAAGCATAATCACCAACCATCGAATGAAGCAAGCGACACGACACTCCTACGCAATCTTGAAACTACTTGCTCACTGAGTTCACTCGGGGCGGCTGGACTGGATTCAGGAGAGCTGTCCAATCTCACTACAAAGGTATCATACAAACCAAACCTAGTTAATTGAAAATAAAAATCATGTGTGATGCAGTTAACAGATTTTACTACGTATTGTGAATATGTAGTTGCAGGAGAAGGGAAACAGCATGGGCTCACTTGGCCTAGCTACCCTTTTGTAAGGGCGTTGTTGCTCTTGATGGCCTCTCACCAGCCGGCGCTTGTTTTCCATGATGGATCTTTTCAATCCAGCCTGCTGAGCAGCAACGAATGAAATTGAACTAACACTGAATGATGTGATTATACACAACTAGTGGATCGGGATCGGTATGGTTGCCAGACAAATGGGGGGATTGGGCTATCCGTTTACAATAGATCGGAGGAGGAAACTAGGACAAAAATACCATAGAAACTGCGTCAGATTACTGTGGTGGAACCGCTCTAAGAAAGTGGGTGGGTTAGTTGAGGTATCCGTATAGAACCAAGAAAGAAAGATTTTGAATTAGATCAAGCGACAGAAATTCTACCGGAGGTGGAGAAGGGATACCTTTGAAACAAGCCGCCGCCGGAAGGACCTCTGCTAGTCCCGCAGAATCGATTTCCTGGGGAAGGAAGTGGAGGAGGATGCTGTCACGTTCCAAGTTCGTCTCCTTTTATCTCTTCCCGGACAGCCACTAGAGGCCCACTACTACACGAACCGCCCAGCCCAGCTGAGACCCAGCCCGAAACATCAGTTTCTTTTTTTTCTTTTTTTAGCTTTTCGATAGAACATCAGCGGCATTTGGCGAAATCACTATCTGTCGCTCTTTGCGGCAGACTGGCGGGGCAACGCATAGGCGGCCGCCTTATTGACCGGCCCACTAGTGCACGCATCGAAGCGGGAACTCAGACCGACTACTTTGACGGTTCGTATCAACTAATGTAGCGAACCATCGCTCGAAGAAAAACTAATGTAGCAAACAGGCATGAGTTACTGTTATGAACATTCAAGAAAATTTTAGAAAACAATTAAAAGCCAATGAATTTTGGATTCCCAAACATTTTTTTATTCCAAATGTTTCTAGAAACTTGAAACTTTTTTATAAATCCTGAATAATTTTAGTGGAGTTTAATCCCGTGCGGGAACGGCACTGGCGACGGTAAGAAGGTGGCCCGGGTTCATTCACTTCTTTGTCCTGCCCGTTTTCATGTCCGCGTTCGTCTACGCCCCACGGTTCCTGTTACCCGTTGTGCCCGTCGACTTGTTAGGGCTGCGGCCGCCGTCACCGTCGCCCGTCGGGTCGCGCGATGGAAGGTGGCCAAGGCAATGAGCGCGACGCGCGATCAATAAGGGTAGGTCTCTCATCTATACGCCATGTTATACATGGTATGGTGGCTAGCCTGTCCGCTCTGGCGTTAAAGATCGTGTGTTCGAACCTCAGTGGTGCTATTTTTGCGTCATATTTCCCTTTGTTTTATTGTGTTCTGACAAGTGGGGCCCAACTATCATAGTGACGTTTCAGGGTTATTTTAAGAAACAATTGTGGGTTTTTTGACAAAAATAAAATATCAGGTTTTTTTGCAAAACAAATCAGGCCACACACCTGTCCGCGCCTTCTAGTCATTGACATTGGGTCCCACACCACTTTGACGCATATACAAAACGGGATTAGCACTGTAGATGCACAACCTAGTTAAGTTTTATCACTAGTTCAATGAATGTCGCAAGTTTTAGCACTGAACTGATTTTTTTATTAAGTTCAGACACTTGTGTAATTGACTTTATTTTTTATGATACTGCTAAAAAATGTTTTACATTGTACTCCCTCTGTACGTAAATATAAGATAATAAGATAAGATTTTTTAAAGATTTCATTATGAACTACATATAGATGTATATAGACATACTTTAAAATTTAGATTTATTCATTTTGCTTCGTATGTAGTTCATGATGAAAACTCTAAAAAGTCTTATATTTTAGAGCGGAGGGAGTAGGAGGCAGGGTTACATCCACCTCGTCAAAACATCGCAAATCAACCGACCATGTTCTTGGACGCCATGCAGAATTAGATTCGGCTTGGGTTATGGTCATGTTAGGTTATTGGTTGCATGCATCTATGTATGGCAAGTCACGAGGCAATTGCCGTGTTTTTGTATCGGTTTCCAATCACAGGGAGGATTTTATAGGGCGAACTACTCGTGAGTCGTAGGGGGTGTTTCTTTAAAGGGATTTTTTGCTTTAGGGACTAAAAAAAGTTTCTTTTAATCTCATGTGAAAGAAACAAGAGGGACTAAAAGGAACTAAAAGGGGGTATTGGAAACTAAAGGAAGAAGTCCCTATGAAAGGGTCTTTTTGGAACTTTTTTGACACTTTTTTCAACAATGCCCCTACTTTTAGCATGTCATTTAATAACTTGTAGTACATTACTAGGGGTAACATGATCTTTTTGCATGTCATTTAATGACCTCTAGTCCCTGTTTAGTCACTGAAAAGAAACGGATAGGGACTAGGGACTTTTTAGTTGGGACAAAAAAACATAGGACTTTTTAAAGAAACAGAGCCGTAATCAATCCAGATCAACACGCGGGCCAGGATGTCGACGCAGACGGCCCCCGAAGACGGCAGCATCAACCGGCCAGCCGCCCGGTGGTCCGACCTCCTCGGCATGGTTATTCTCAGGATCGCCTCCCTACACAACCGCGTGCGCTCCGCCGCCGTCTGCAAGTCGTGGCGTGCCACCGCGTCGCAGCAGCCGGCGCCTCCCGCAACGCCGCTGCTGCTCCTCTTGCCATGGGCAGGCGGGAAGTGGAAGAAGCACCTATGCGGCCCCGATGACAGTTCGATCTTCCGTGTCCCACCCAAGACGGTGGATGGGTCGCGGCGACTGACTTTAATGAGCTCACTGTCGTGAACCTCTTCTCTGGAGTCGAGGTGCCGCTCTCCACCAAGCAGAAAACGATCTTCTCAACAAGGTATCCCTGGCCAACATTGAAAGAACGGGCGAACAACTTGCATAAAACCAAATTCTCTCAAGACCCAACCTCCTCGAACGGATGCATCCTCGTCGGCATCAAGGAAGATCGGTCAAGTATTATGTTGTGCAGAGTTGGCTGCATGAAAGGTGAGCTGAGCACATACCGATGGCAAGGGGAGAAGATCTCGGACATCGCCTTCTGCAATGGCGAGCTCTATGGCCTTAGGGACCCCAATGAGTCATTGATTAAATTTGAAATAGGAATGAAAGAAGATGGTACGCCGATGATAACGGCGACCCACCAGCTCGTGATCCAAAGACCCCGTAGAGACGACAACCCTCCACCGCAAGCCAGGTATATCTTCGAGCTGCATGGCAAGCCGTCGATTGCGGTGATGACCTCTTGGTTACCCAATTGTGATCCTTTCTTTAGCATCTTCAAGCTCGTGGGCACCGACGCCAATGAAGTTTGTGAGTACAAGTGGGTAGAGATGACAAGCTTCGGCGACTACGCCTTGTTTTTGGGAAGGAAGTGCTCTAAGGCGGCGCACGTGCCGGTGGGTGTCCGGCGACATGGCGTGGAGAGAAACCACATCTACTACTCCACTATGTACGCGCCATGGTATAAAGAGTACAAGCCGCCCTTGGGAGACGAGGTTTACTCGGGGGTCATTCCTCCTTTTCAAAACAAAAAAGACCAAAATGTCGAAGATGGTGTGGGCAGAACAGGGTACTATGTGGGGACTTGGTATGACGATATATGGCTTCTTCCTCCGGACTTGTAGGCACTTGGTATTACTCTATAGTGCTTGGGGAACACGTGATTGAAACCCGGCTATCAGTGATGCTTACATTTCAATTTCAACCCGTTCTCCTTGTCTTCAATAGAAGTTTCAGAGCCAAGAGGTTGAGAAGAATTATGATTCACATATATAGTCAGATACCTTATTTGTGTGGTTTATGTGTCCTTGACGGTGGATGTGTTGTTGCGGATTAAAGGTATCCAACACAATTTAGTCCTATCACACAGTTTTCGTGTAGCAAGTGATTCTCATGGCTCCTAGTCTCGTGCTTCTAAATTCTAATTTTGTCCATCATTGATTTGGCTACCAAGCAACAGTTTGACAGCTTGATTACGGCAAACACTTACCGCTCTAACAAAACAGTTATCTTATCAATAGTGAAGACGTAGAATACAAAATAAATCATGTAAATAAAACTCAAGTGCTTCAAATAAAACCCCTATTTACAAACAGGGACTTACACTACCAGAAAAACCTACTACGTCTACGGCTTATTTTATGCCGACGGCTTTTTGTCGGGGCCGTCATCATAGTTGGCGTTATGCTACGGCTTTCTAAAAGCCCTCGGCACAGAAAAGCTGTAGGCATATCTACATCTACGCCGACGGCCTCCGTCGGCATAGAAAAGGCCGTCGGCCTACAGAATAGTATGCCTACGGCCATCGTCGGCGTACATAGGCCGTCGGTATAGATGTGGGGCCGGTGACAGCCCCCGGTACGGGGCTAACGCCGTCGAATCTATGCCGACGGCTAGACGTCTGGCCGTCGGCATAGATACACAACGCCACGTCATCGATCCGGGCCGCACCGACCAGCAGCTATGCCGACGGCTGCCGTCAGCATATTTGCCACGTCATCGATCCGCAGCGCGTCGACCACCGGCCCTGGCCGTATCTATGCCGACGGCCTTGCCGTAGGCATAGTTATATTTTTTTCTTTGCACCATGTGTGTGTGTATATATAAATAAATAAAATATATATATATATATATAATTTAATTAACTTACATGTGCATGTGTAAATATAAATGTATTATTGTTTTTTATGAATATATACGTACTTTGTACTTTTTTCGAATACGTTAATGATGTGTCGTCATTTTCTTTAAATATAGGTCTTTATATTTTATTAAAATCAAAAACAGCTCTGCCTACAGAAATATTGTGGTGGTTGCAAACGCCCTAAACACGTCTCCGGGGTGTGACCCCCCTCACGTCCGGGGTGTGCCCCCCTCACGGAAAATCAAAGGCTAGATCTCGTGTTCAATCGTTACACGGTTAGGCGGGACGGGGGCCCTGGGGTAGCAGTGGGACCAGAGTGTCGCACCGGGCCCTCATACATGTCGTACGGTGTGGTGACATGTCCGAAGAGGCGACACGCGGTGGACGAGTCCACTGGTCAAAGCCTGTCTGACGCAAAGCAAAGGCCTAGATCTACAGGTCAACGGGGCTAGGGTTAGTCCGATCGGGTGGCTGTCGTGGGTAGCTATGCCACCGAAACATCGCGTCGGGTCCTCATGCATGTGTGAAAGTGATGTGACATCGACAAACGCCCGTCGCGATGCTCGGGGAGTGTGTCCCCCCTTCATGGACGGCACTGCCGCAATCACTTTGAGGGGGGAAATAGCCGTGTCGGGTCAACATGGAGGGAACCTAGTGATGGGTTGTACTGAGACCATGTTCTTACATGTTCCTATGGGCTGACCTATCAAAATGAGGTGGAAGAGTCCACTGGTCAAAGCCCATCCGACACAAGTCAAAGGCCTAGATCTACGGGTCAACGGGGATAGGGTTAGTGCCATCGGGTGGTTGTCGGGGGGTAGCTATGCCACCGAAACATCGCTCGGGTCGTCATGCATGTGTGGAAGTAATGTGACATGTGTAGACGCCTGTCGCGGCTCTTCGGGGTGTGCCCCCCTTCATGTACGGCAATGCTGCCGTCACTTTGAGGGGGCGGGGGAAATAGCCGCGTCGGGTCGACATGAAGGGAACCTAGTGATGGGTTGGACCCAGACCATGTTCTTACATGTTCCTATGGGCCGACCTATCGAAACGAGGTGGAAGAGTCAACTGGTCAAAGCCCATCCGACGCAAGTCAAAGGCCTAGATCTATGGGTCAATGGGGCTAGGGTTAGTCCGATCGGGTGGCTGTCGGGGGTAGCTATGCCATGGAAACATCGCGTCGGGTCCTCATGCATGCGTGAAAGTGATCTGACATGCGTAGACGCCCGTCGCGACGCTCCCGTGTGTGTCCCCCTTCATGTACGACAATGTCGTCGTCACTTTAAGGGGGGAAATAGTCGTGTCGGGTCGACATGGAGGGAACCTAGTGATGGGTTGGACTCAGACAATGTTCTTACATGTTTCTATGGGCTGACCTATCGAAACGAGGTAGAAGATTCCACTTATCAAAGTTCGTCCGACGCAAGTCAAAGGCCTAGATCTACGGGTCAACGGGGCTAGGGTTAGTAGGCTCGGGTGGCTGTCGGGGGGTAGCTATGCCACCGGAACATCGCGTCGGGTCCTCATGCATGTGTGAAGGTGATGTGACATGCGTAGACGTCCGTCGCGGCGCTCCCGTGTGTGTCCCCCTTCATGTACGACAATGTCGCCGTCACTTTGAGGGGGAAATAGCCGCGTCGGGTCGACATGGAGGGAACCTAGTGATGGGTTCGACTCGGACCATGTTCTTACATGTTCCTATGGGCAGACCTATCGAAACGAGGTGGAAGAGTCCACTGGTTAAAGCCCGTCTAATGCAAGTCAAAAGCCTAGATCTACGGGTCAACGGGGCTAGGGTTAGTCCGATCGGGTGGTTGTCGGGGGTAGCTATGCCACCGAAACATCGCGTCGAATCCTCATGCATGTGTGAAAGTGATGTGACATGCGTAGACACCCGTCGCGGCTCTTCGGTATGTGCCCCCCTTCATGTACGGCAATGCCGCCGTCACTTTGAGGGGGGAAATATCCGCGTCGGGTCGACATGGAGGGAACCTAGTGATGGGTTGGACTAAGACCATGTTCTTACATGTTCATATGGGCTGACCTATCGAAACGAGGTGGAAGAGTCCACTGGTCATAGCCCGTCCAAAGCAAGTCAAAGGCCTAGATCTACGGGTCAACGGGGCTAGGGTTAGTGCGATCAGATGGCTGTCGGGAGTAGCTATGCCACCGAAACATCGCTCGGGTCCTCATGCATGTGTGAAAGTGATGTGACATGCGTAGACGCCCGTCGCGGCTCTCCGGAGTGTGCCCCCTTCATGTACGACAATGCCGCCGTCACTTTGAGGGCAGAAATAGATGTGTCGGGTCGACATGGAGGTAACCTAGTGATGGGTTGGACCCAGACCATGTTCTTACATGTTCCTATGGGCTAACCTATTGAAATGATGTGGAAGAGTCAACTGGTCAAAGCCCGTCCGGCGCAAGTGAAAGGCATAGATCTACGGGTCAACTGGGCTAGGGTTATTGCGATCGGGTGGCTGTCGGGGGTATATATGCCACCAAAACATTGCTCGGGTCCTCATGCATGTGTGAAAGTGATGTGACATGCGTAGACGCCCGTTGCGGCGCTCCCGTGTGTGTCCCCCCTTCATGTACGACAATGTCATCATCACTTTGAGGGGGGAAATAGCTGTGTCGGGTCGACATGGAGGGAACCTAGTGATGAGTTGGACTCAGACAATGTGCTTACATGTTTCTATGGGCTGACCTATCGAAATGAGGTGGAAGAGTCCATTGGTCAAAGCCCGTCCGACGCAAGTCAGAGGACTAGATCTACTGGTCAACGGGGCTAGGGTTAGTCCGGTCGGGTGGCTGTCAGGGGTAGCTATGCCACCGAAACATCGCGTCGGGTCCTCATGCATGTGTGAAAGTGATGTGACATGCGTAGACGCCCGTCGCTGCTCTCTAGGGTGTGCCCCCTTCATGTACGGCAATGTCGCCGTTACTTTGAGGGGGGAAATAGTCGCGTCGGGTCGACATGTAGGTAACCTAGTGATGGGTTGGACTGAGACCATGTTCTTACATGTTCCTATGGGCTGACCTATCGAAACGAGGTGGAAGAGTCCACTGGTCAAAGCCCGTCCGACGCAAGTCAAAGGCCTAGATCTACGGGTCAACGGGGCTAGGGTTAGTCTGATCGGGTGGCTGTCGGGGGTAGCTATGCCACCGAAACTTCGCGTCGGGTCCTCATGCATGAGTTTTGGTCGGGCCTATTCCGCCCGCGGCCAGACAAGGAGCCGGAGCTGTGGGTTTTGGCCACGAGGTGGGCCCACTTCGAGGCTTCCAGCCTCGCGGAGTACGGGACGGCCGCTAAGGCCGTGATCACCAAATTTTGGGTAAGTTCTCTTCTGAATCACTTGTCTTCAGTTTGAGTCATAGTTTGTCATTGAATCACTCAACTCATGCCTTGTTTACTTCTGATTTTATGCATGATTGCAGGAATTCTATAGAGTTCTTGACGAGCACAAGGCCATAGCCGACGGGGTCTTGCTGGCGGCTGTGAAGAATAAAGCTCGTCAGTTCCTGTACGAGGTGCGTTGGGTTGCCGTCTCGCACTACTATCACACCTACCTTAATCAAAAGATGAGTAAAACTGAAGCGCAGAAGCAACGACTTACCTTGAAGAGGGAGCGGTACATGATGGTAAGTATTAGAGACTTTTCAATCCAACGTATAAGCAGTCAATTTCATTGTTCTGTGCTGACATGTCATGCTTCCATTTTTTAGGTTATTCCTAAATAGTGCTTGGGAAAGGATGATGGATGGGCTAGGTTGGTGGATAGGTGGCTCAGCGACGATGCAGAGTTTGCTGCCAAGAGCAGCAGGGCCCGAGCTAACCGGGGGAAAAGACGGGACACACGGCCAAGGAAACAGGAACCACTTGGGCTTCAAGGCAATGAAGGTATATCTATATGCATGGTTCATTTTTGTTCTTCTTTTTACAGTTACCGTCATGTTTTCTATGTATGGCTAACTTCCGTATGATGTTGCAGGAGGCCAAGTTGAAGAGGTCACTCTCAGACATACAGTCATGGGTGATGGCCCATGCTAGGACTAATCCCAAGGAAGGCGAGAGCAAGTACTATGGCAATACAGAGGAGCACATGGAGTCCTACAAGCAACAGTTTGAGAGGTTGCATCCGCCTGGTCCGGATGCTCCTGACGTGATCGAGTCTCAGATTGATGAGACGGCGGTGGTGTCTATTCAGGGGAAGGCCCGTGGCCGCTATCCGTGTTTCGATGGCTTGATCACTCCTTCAGTCTCTTACACACAACTGCGGGCTACCAATCCGAGCCCGTGCATGAGTAAGGGGCGTTCGCAATCTCCCTCAGACCCCCAACGTGATGTAAGTAATTACCCCCTTATCATCTTTCTTTCTCACTTTTTTAGTTTATTTTCAACATTGTTCACTTACAAACAACCTAATTTTTGTAGGCATACATGGCCTTTGTCGAGCTTAGGAATCTCGAGGTGCGGGAGTACATGCGCCTAGTGAGATGATGGCGGTTAGTTTTGCCCTCTTCAAACGAAGCTAAAATTTGCACTTTCATTCCTTCTGACCTTCTAGTTTGCTTGGTTAACTAACATCCAGGCTATGGTGGCGTCTTGGAATAACCGCGCGGAGCCACCACAAATGGGACCCCACCACCACCTGCTGGAGAACCCCCACATGTGCCCACGTTCGATGAATGGGTGGCACTACATAGTCAAACTCCGGTTAGTACATTTACCTAACTATTGACAAACTAGCTCTCGTTCAATCAACACAATCATATTATATATATCATTACAATCTTTTCTCAAACATGTAGGGGACTGGTGACTCGACTCCTGCTTCGTCGAGTTTTGATGATGTTCTTTAAGTTTCTACTTGTGTTCATTAGATGATGTTCTTGAGATAATCATGATATGTGTTGTCATATTGAACTTTATGTGATATTTGTGAGATGATGATGTTGAACTTTATGTGAGATGATGATGATGTTGGACTTTATGATGATCTTAGTGTGATGGCATATATGAGCCACGTGTCGTTCCGAAGGACGGCCGGCGCATGACATCTACCATCTATGCCGACGGCCTGGCTGTAGGCGTAGATGCACCACGCGTCACTCTGCTGGACGGCGGGCGGAGTAACGGCGCCGTTAGAAACCGTTTCATGAAAAAATATGCCGAGGGTCAAACTACGCCGACAGCTGTACGAAAGCCGTCGGTATAGATACCTATGCTGGCGGCCTTTCTATGCCGACAGCTGTGGCATCTACGCTGACGTGTTCTACGTCGACGGGGATATGCCGACGGCAGCCGTCGGCATAGAGCTATGCCGACGGCATCTGGCTGTACGCATAGTTGAAAATTCTAGTAGTGTACTTTAATGATATCCAAAATTTTAATCTGATTAATAATTAAAAAAAGAAAGGATGTTCCACTATAAGAAGAGTGTTCACAATCCAACTCCTCTGTTAGGCCTAAATTAAGCAAAACATTGCTAAGGCTGTGGCGCATGACCTAATGCCTTAACCACCCTGCCCTAAAAACCAGTTGATCAATACCAGGTCAATCTGTCTCTAGAACTGGATCCAAACCTTAGATGTACCACAAAGTGTGAAGCAAGTACCACAACTCTCTCCAACAGCTGAACAGCATAGCACGATATCCGGAGAACCAAAAGAAGTGTGGGTAACGAGATGGGATGCTGATATGTTTTGTTCATCTATAGTGATCGTGGCCACGCTCATTGCCGCCCCACTCCCAGCTTCTGTCGCTGCCATGGTCTCTGCCCCTGCCCCTTCCACGTTCCTTCTCATAGTCTCCGGCTTCGGCTTTGATGCCGCTCTCTTCCATGACCACCTCCTTTCTCCATGTTACTGCTTTCCCTCTCATCGTAAACGTCCTTGTTCCGGTTACTGCTCCTCCCGCGGCTCTCTTTCCGTGGAACCTACAATGATATAGTACGGCAGTTCATGTACATTAGTCACATGGAAGTCTTCCCTCCTCCCTCGCGTCGTCTCTGTCCGCCTCCTCTCCAGCCGCCTCCGCCCCGCGCCGCACGCCGCCGCCCCGCTCCGGCCACCTCCGCCCCGTGCCGCATGCCGCCGCCCCGCTCCGGCCGCCTCCGCCCCGCGCCGCACGCTGCTGGCCCGCTCCCCGCTTGGCCGCTGCCCTGAATCGCGCTCGGCCGCCCACTCCCCGATGGCGTCGAAGAATACGCCGAAGGGCAAGTCCGGTTTCTTCGGCGTGAGGGCGAAGCCCTCTGGGAACTTCGGAGTGGATCTTCTCCGACGCCGGGCGGCGTTGCTGGCTCGGCACGTATCCCACCATCGATGAGGCCGCGCATGCCTACGACGCGGCAGTGTGGCGTGCCAGATGGCCGAAGACGGACCTCAACTTCCCGGAGGTCGAGTCCCAGGCGGTGGCGGAGTGGCTAAGGGCATTCAGATGGAGGAGATGACGGCGAAGAAGGCGAAGAAGAGACCGACGGTTGTCGTTGCTCATGGCGAGAGCGATGAGGCGGCGATGGCTCGGTTTGCGCGAGAGCATCCGCGGTACGTCTAGGCCGAGCTGGAGCACTACTGAAAGCGTGACGTCGACACGAAAAAGAAGGGGTGAAGAAGGAGGACGAGGCCTGCCCCTCGACTGTGATCCCTAACGAGTTGTCAGATGAGGACTGGGGTAACTCTGAGGAGGAGGACGAGGGGTGCGATGACCCGACTAAGGACAAGTTCTGGAAGCAGTTCCGCAGCTCCAACGACGAGGAGTAGTTTCATCTAATAGTTCGAATAAGTAGTAGTTGAATTTGTGTATGAAACTATGTTGAATTTCATGTTTGAACTATGTTGAGATAGAGTAGTAGTTGGTCGTTTTAATCTTGTTTTTGGACCATCTGTTGAAGTTGTTCTCTTTTTTACATCTTCATTTTGGACCATCTGTTGGAGTTGAGCCTTTTTCGAAGATGTAAAAAGCACTTTTTGGTGCTCCAAATTTGGACCATCAACGGTTTGGACCACCAAAATTTAGACCATCTATTGAAGATGCTCTTAGTCCAAAGTCATGTAAAGGCCTAGGTGTTGGAAATATGCCCTAGAGGCAATAATAAAATGGTTATTATCATATTTCCTTGTTCATGATAATCGTCTATTGTTCATGCTATAATTGTATTAACAGGAAACAGTAATACATGTGTGAATAAATAGATCACAAAGTGTCCCTAGCAAGCCTCTAGTTGGCTAGCTCGTTAGTCAATAGATGATCATGGTTTCCTGATCATGGGCATTAGATGTCATTGATAACGGGATCACATCATTAGGAGAATGATGTGATGGACAAGACCCAATCCTAAGCATAGCACTAGATCGTATTGTTCGTATGCTAAAGCTTTTCTAATGTCAAGTATCTTTTCCTTCGACCGTTAGATTGTGCAACTCCCGGATACCGTAGGAGTACTTTGGGTGTATCAAACGTCACAATGTAACTGGGTGACTATAAAGGTGCACTACGGGTACCTCCGAAAGTGTCTGTTGGGTTGGTACGAATCGAGATCGGGATTTGTCACTCCGTGTGACGGAGAGGTATCTCTGGGCCCACTTGGTAGAACATCATCATGAGCTCAATGTGACTGAGGAGTTAGTCACACGATGACGTGCTACGGAACGAGTAAAGAGACTTACCGGTAACGAGATTGAACAAGGTATTGGTATACCGACGATCGAATCTCGGGCAAGTTCTATACCGACAGACAAAGGGAATTGTATACGGGATTGATTGAATCCTTGACATCGTGGTTCATCCGATGAGATCATCGTGGAGCAAGTGGGAGCCACCGTGGGTATCCAGACCCCGCTGATGGTTATTGGTCAGAGAGGTGTCCCGGTCATGTCTGCCTGTCTCCCGAATCTGTAGGGTCTACACACTTAAGGTTCGGTGACGCTAGGGTTATAGGGAATTGTTATACGAGGTTACCGAAAGTTGTTCGGAGTCCCGGATGAGATCCCGGACGTCACGAGGAGCTCCGAAATGGTCCGGAGGTAAAGATTGATATATAGGACGGATGGTTTCGAACACCGGAAGTGTTTCGGGCATCACTGGTAACGTACCGGGACCACCGGGACCACCGGAGGTGGCCCCGGGGGTCCACCGAAGGGGGGCAACGACCCCAAGAGGCTAGATGGGCTAACTGCGGGAGGGAACCAGCCCCTAGGTGGGCTGGTGCGCCTCCCACATCCAGCCCAATGCGCAAGTGGTGGGGAGAGGGGGCAACCCTAGGCGCAGGTGGGCCTTAGGCCCACCAGGTGGTGCGCCACACCCCTCCCACCCTAGCCGCCGCCCCCCTTTCCCATCTGGTGGCTGCCGCACCACCTAGGGGGGAACCCTAGGGGTGGCGCACCCCCTCCCCCTCCTCCTATAAATAGAGAGGGGTTTTGGCCCTTGGGAGATACACTTCTCCCTCTCCCTCGGCGCAGCCCTGCCCTTCTTCCTCCTCCTCTGTGTCGGTGCTTGGCGAAGCCCTGCCGGGAGACCTCGTCTCTCCATCGACACCACGCTGTCGTGCTGCTGGAGTTCTTCCCCAACCTCTCCCTCCTCCTTGCTGGATCAAGGTGTGGGAGACGTCACCGGGCTGCACGTGTGTTGAACGCGGAGGTGCCGTAGTTCGGCACTAGATCGGAATCGCTGCGAGTACGACTCCATCAACCGCGTTCTAGCAACGCTTCCGTTTAGCGATTTTCAAAGGTATGAAGATGCTCTTACCCCTCTCTCGTTGCTGGTCTCTCCATAGGAAGATCTGAATATGCGTAGGAAAATTTTGAATTTATGCTACGTTACCCAACACTAGGCCCAAGTAACCCTCTACTTCTTCCCGAGAATATCGCGGGGCAAGTAACAATACTTCACCTCAAAAACATTGTTAAGCAGGTTGTCTTCCATAGGGATCACAAAGAATGCAGCGTAAAGCACGGGAGGTCTTGACACGAGCCATTGTCCTTGTTGACACACCTCGAAATTCTTGTATCCATTGCAACGTCGTCACAAGCACAATAGCTCGTGTCAAGACCTCCCGTGTTTTATGCTGCATTCTTTGTGATCCCTATGGAAGACAACCTGCTTAACAATGTTTTTGAGGTGAAGTATCTTCTCTGCACAGCCAACACTCTCTTACACGATATCGAACAGTTTTTACTTCCAGTCCTGAGTTTTATGTAGCACAATAGTAATTAATTCTTTTTCTTAGGTTTTATGTGCCATTAGTCCTGCAATACACCCTTATATTAAAAAAAATCTACTACCATATGGCATGATGGCTTTTGTGTTTACATGTCAGTCACCATGGTCAGGCAGGGTTCCTTGCTATTCTCTTTATCCCATGGGGCAAGGTAGATAGTAGAATATTAGATACTAGTCCACCACCAGCAGAGCAAAGGTAACTAGTTAAAGATCAACGTTGATACGGTGCTCGCACAGTAGGGCCATTCTCTCTTTATTTGGTGCAGCTGCTGGACAACATATGAAATTTGCCAAAAGCTCTCCTTATTGCCTATTGCATGTGACGGTGTGCATCTCCTTCACCTTGCGACAACCTTTGTATGCCAAATTGCTGAATTTCCCTGAACCTAATAGTTTGTTGGCTGATGCATGAGATTCCTAAAGCCCGACCTCACTCAGCCTGCCATACAGGAATTCACAACCGTGTGTGGCACAAGATCAGCTCTGTGAGGCTGCGGCATGGCACCGTGGATAGACTCACTTGGCGATGCGCAGAAAATGGCCAATACACTGCAACATTGTTTCCTCCCCCTTATAACAGGTCAAGCCGGAGAAGGGCAGTCTTAAAGCTTTTCATGCACCAATCCCACAGTTGTAATATAACCACAAGCAGATCAACAAAATGGGCCATGGTTGATCGATACCAGGGAGACGAGTCAAGAACATAAATCAGTGGACACCACTATGTTTAGAGCACATGGGCTTGTGACACGGTTTACCCATCTACACATACACAACACCATAACATTAATTGGCTTCGATGATAACAGAACTCTAGGGACACAAAGCGAACGGTTCAGAATGGAGGACTGACAGCAAACCACCAACAAAACACTAGTCATACTACAACTAGTACTAGCAGGAGTCTGTCATAGAGAAAGCGATATTAAGGACAGTAAAACTGCACCTATTCCCAGCCCTCTCAGGCCATCAAATGTCTGAACCGTTTGTTTTCAAGATTCTACGGTTTTTGGCCGTTGGATGCACCTGAATCTCTCTTTGCTCTGAACGTGACCACGACCTGGGCTTGCTGTCCGAAGGGCAGCTATTCCCGTAGCTTTTTCGGACCATTGTGGTTAATTGGGCCAGGCAGCCCATCTAGCGAAGCCGTCGAAACAAAATAGCGCTGGAAAAAATCTGCTGCGAACAATGTAGTCGTGCTCCTTTCTCCCTAACCCTAACCATCCCAGGCAGCGTCGGGGAAGTTCACGTGGACTAAAGAGACAGGAGCGTACATGACAGAAAGGTCGAGCGAAGCACTCCAGCGCACGACGTTGACCTCGACGAGCATGTCGATTCGTCGTGTGATGTCGTTCGCTAGGGTGCGGAACGATGGGATCTCCTTGCAGGCAACGACAACGGACGCTGATAGGGGAATCCAATCGTCGCTTGTAGATTCGACTCCAATCGCCGTCGGTTTAGGGATAACTCCTGACTCCGGCAGCTATAGTTGGCCCTTTAGTCCTTCGTCTTCTACATTCTGCGAGTGTTCCCTCCTTTGAAAAAACCCATATTTTTCAATCCTTGTCATTTTTTATCTTATTCATGATGTTATTTGTACTCCCAATTCCTAAATGGATGCAGTTGTCTATGGATTCAATTTCGGTTCCGCTAGGTTCTCTTCTCCCTTGTAACAAATTATGTGAATCTCTTATATCGCTAACAGACATGTTAATATCCTTGTGTAGTTGTGTTGTTCTGCCTCCATGAACTGCTTCATATATCTTCCTGTAGATGCTTTCCGGAAACTTTGCAAGATTAACAGTGAAGAGAGGTCAAATTGTTGTGTTGGTGACTATACGATCCAAGAGAAATAGAAAGGGCATACCAAGATTGATATTAGCATAGTACTATTTGCATTCTTTTAGGCTATTTCTTCATCTAATTTTTGTGTCTGATTTTATGATTTTATATGTCTTATTCTCATATAGTATGATGCTTTGTAAATAAATACAAGTGCTATACTAATATCTAGATTAGCATAGGACTATTCACATTGTTATAGGTGTATTTCCCCATCTACTTTTTTGTGACTTTTTTTATGCTGTGATATAATACGATGGTTTGTAAATAAACATGCACGCTATTTTATTTACTCTAATGTATGAGTCAAAATCTAGGTGCAGATCTCATTTACTTGATATGATCTTTAGATGGAATTTCCATGTGAGAAATTTGTTTTGACAATTGCAACGAAGCATGATAGACAATGATCTGGAATCGCAATGTAAACTCTTTCATTGCGTAACTCTAAATAAAACATGCAAAGCAGATGGGGAGGCAGGGTTAACAACAAACCAAATGGAATTCATATGTATTCCATTGGAAGCAACCAAACTTTGGTTTGTGTTCTTCACATTGTTTCTTTATTTACTCCTTCCATCGCATGAATAAATCTTTCTCTCCTCTCAAGCAGCAGGGGACGAGCACAGTATGGCCAGGATGATGTCGAGCCATTGTTTTGTGTTGCTTGCTTGGATGCCGTTGTCCACTGCATGCTCGCGTCATTGATCGGCCTCTATTTATGTGTGTTAAATTGGTAACATATTTTTATTTTCTCTCTGGTCTGCAGCTTCTTTCCAAAGTCAATTGTTTTGTGTTGCTTGCGTGGATGCCGTTGTCCACTGCATGCTCGCGTCATTGATCGGCCTCTATTTTTGTGTGTTAAATTGGTAACATATTTTTATTTTCTCTCTGGTCTGCAGCTTCTTCCCAAAGTCATCAAATTCGAGAACTCAGTGAGGTCCCTCTTATTGTTCCTTTGAAAATAGGTACTTTTACTTATTTTACATGCCTTTTGTTTTGGTTTTAAGCTGGATTAAAGATCACACATAGAATGCCACTTCAGTCAGTTGTCAATATGAGCATATAAGGTACATCGTTGCCTCAAAATAACTATATGTTCAGTAGATGTATCATGGTATCTTTGTAAGTTTCTTCCATCTCTTCAACTGTAGTTGATTGTGCTAATTTATACTGCAACTTCAATTTTTACCATTGATGAAAGTCTTCACGTTTGCTTAGGACTTGCATTACTTACGTTGGACTCTATTTCTGTTGGCGACTCTCATATGTTAAAAGAAGCCTATTATACTATCATGGAACCTCTAGAAGTTTGCTAACACCTCAAAGGTATGTTGTTCCATGAACTTTTTTTGACATCCGTTTTCTCTGAATTGTACAGAGAATTCTTTTGAGATGTAGCAGTTGGTGTATCATATAGTTGAGAAACTACACACCTGGTTTAGTCTCTGTAAAAATGTGTGGTCACCCATCCATTAACCATTATACGTAACAGTAGTTGATTTAGGTCATTCATGATTTGTTGCGACATTGAATCATTTCAAGTTCGGTTAGTTCAGTTTTACATTTTAGTTCAATAAAAATCAATTTTTGTCTTTCTCTTTTGAGCATGTTTATGCCTTTTGTCACTTCCATTTTTTTGTAATTTGGGAAGGGAAATTATTCACTTAGAACCTAAACTTACAAAGTCATCTGGTCATGCATTTAGTAGTTGATTACAAAAATATAGACAATAGTGAAAAATAGTTGCTCGATAACAAAACTAGCAGTTCTGTATAACTATGCAGTTATGTATTACGACTTCATTTGTTTGTAGCTTTTCAAGTTAGCATGCTACATGCATACATCTCTATCTTGCTATAGTTTACAAATCTGTATTAAAATATTAAATGTAATTGTCCATTTCATAAACAACTACTCCATTGTGTTATGCAGGATGATAGTTGATGCCACTACAGAACCAGATGAAATATAGCTCCAGCATCTCGCCATACCACCCTGACTTGATGTGATTTCTCGCCCAATTATACTTCTAGCAATGCTATGCTCTCCAGAGCGAATAAACAAAGTAATTGTCTTAGTACACATCTTTTTTCTTTGGTGATGTTATCACTTGTATGTTCCACACTTTATATGGGTTCATTTTATTAGCATAACTATATTTATTAAGTATGTATACATATACTCATTCTACATATTGCACCTTTGATACTTTTTGCATTCAACTTTATGTCACTTCATATTTACAAAAAAAAAATCTATCAATACATTGAGAAATGGATGGGCGCAGCAACGCGCGCCTTCATGGTCTAGTTAACACTACTAGTACTCGACCAGCTCGGAATGGAGGTCCAAGCACCAGCGGACAAGAAAACAGCATCAATACTAGCAGTGATCATCGGCTCTACGACCAACGCGACATCACAGAGGCCTTCGGCCACCACGAGGCATAGGCCATTTGTGAAGTGGCGAAGAGTTGTCTCTACAACCAAGGAAGCGTGGCTCAGGCAACGGCCATCTGTCATGAGCAAGAAACTACAAGTCAGTGAAGAGATGTATTTTAAAAAATGTTACAGATAGATATAAACATGTGTAAGAAGGAATACTTGTTTCCATCAATCGCTGCAATAATTTCAAGGTTTCCGTGTGTCCCGCCAGGCAACAACCATCTGTGTGATTGATCAGCCACATTTCAAAAGACATAAGAGTTACTAAATAAATTATTTCAAACAATATGTACATATATCGTACTTAAGAAAGAATACCTGTTTTCAACACCCTCGACAATAGTATCAGTCCTGCAGGTACACCGAAAATCAATTTTACCACAAGGAAACAAGTTAGTTTAAACCAATGACATACCAGCTTTAATGCATTAAAAATTAGAAAAGGATAAGAGCATGATGAAAGGGTACGGGTAAGTATGGTATCAAGTATGATACTGGTAGATAACAACAGAACACACCAATGAATTAAGTTATCGGAATCATGTACCATTACATCACTAGTTCACTACACCAGTGCACAGTATTACACTTTGGGGCACACACAAGTTGTCATATCAGACTAAACCAATTGGGTCAAAATTATGTTCAAGTGAAAATGACTGAACGATGTGAAAACTAACGTGAATATACAGATATGACAACAACCCTAAAACCTACAAGCTTCCTTTTTTTTTAAACATACCTTTTTTTATTTAAGTTCAATAAGAGGCGGTGAATAACATCCCTCGGCAGGAACGGGGTTTCTTCCTCCTCATAAAAGTTCATTCCAACGAAATTCCCATCATTGTCAATAAGAGGCCCCCCAATTCCAGCCTAGCAAAACAGAAGGAACAACATACAAGAGTTATACACAGATACCGTTTGATAGACGTAATGAGAGCTTATGTTAGTATTCCAATGCTAGTAACTTTTTGGCATGTTAGAGGTACAGGGGAAATCCACAAGAAATACCTTGGTGATTTTACAGGTGGAGACACAAAGTTCTTTGCAATCAAGTTTGCTTTGTTTGCCAATCAACACCTTCCCCTCAGCAGCCATTAGTATGCGACGCGAAAAAAGACTACCCACAGCTATTACATCCATAGATGAGGTAACTGGATGCCCATGGATTTTTATTGAACGAGGATGCCAGAATCCCATGATGTCAACAAGAGCAACATTGTAGTGTAAATTATAACAGTTCAGTATCCCTACAACTCGAAATCCACCTGGAAGGCAAACTTCAATCTGCAATAATAAGGTTATGTTAATAACCAGTATCTGAAATGAACAGGGAAAAAAATGATGATAGAAATTAGCAGTAACAACCCATAAGCTATTATCAATCATGTGTGCACTGCCAGGAACTCTAACCAAGCTTGCTGAAGTCAGAATTGTTGCAGAGCATTCTTTGCTCTTTATAAATACACCTGTGCAAGAAAACTTCTTTGCATATCCTACAGAGATAGTCATTTCAGTTATCAATCATTGAACAATTAAAAAAATGGAAAAGTAAGGACTGTATAACAGAGTCATCACCATTGAATGAGGCAAGTGAGACAACACTTTGATTCATTTCTGAAGCAAGACGTTTGCTTGATTCTGAAGCAAGTGAGTAGGCACTTCGATCCATTTCTGAACCAAAACTCCCCAATGGTTTCCTCAAGATATCATTCTTGAACATATCATCAAGAAGATTTATGTATTTCCCGGCTAGCATGATACAACAGTTAAAAGTGTTTGATAAAGTTTTGAAAGTGTGCATGTGCAACATAAGGTACTCAGAAAAATAAGTAAAAATGTATTGGCTGCCAAGGGGTCACCGTAGGCCATTGCAGTTTCGATATGTAATCCAAGAAAATTGGAGTGTGATGGTGGTGATCATCTTCCATCGCACCATATCCACATCTTGTTTAAGGGTTTGCCAATTATATGTCATATGAGTATTCCTCAGAGTTTTGATGTTTCTATATGATCTTGTTTTCCTAACTACAAGTCAGTTTCTGTGACCATGGATTTGCAGACTGATGTACGATATGCATGATTCAATTAATTTTTATAATTTCCATAGTAACAAGCAGGCATTAACCTAGTTTATCAAATAAATAAAATTGTGAAGACATAATTCCAGTACTATTCAATCAATATGCTTTTGCTATGTACTAACAGTATATGACCACACACCAAGTTAGTGGATAGGATACCATAATCTCCCAATTAGGTCGTTAATTACATAAAAATGGGGAAGCTGCCTTTCAGTTTGACCATGGACCCAATATGAGGAACACAATCTAACTTCCTGTCTCGTCTTCCTCCCTGTGGTTCAACGTCTGTCAAAGGGACAGCCGCGCCTCTTGGGTCCAGGGCTGTCTCATTATAGCCTTACAGCCAATATCCTATAAAATAAATTTGCTCACCTCCTACCCTGAGGAAAGCTGAATCTCCATAACGACCTTTAATTCTTGCACTTACAGCTTCTTCAACATCTTCCTTAACACTGCAGAACAAGGTAGAAAACTCACTGTGATAAATCCAAAAAGAGTAGATATCAAGAGATACAGACCATGCACAAAATGAGAGTATTAAACAAGGGAAATATAGAACAAGAAGGGAGCACCAAATAGTTGCATATATTTTACAGCAGATAAATTAAATAAATTTAAAACATTTACTCCATGGGTCTGTTTAAATGCAGGTTTAGAGTGTAGCAGAAATATGTATTAGCACCAGATTAACATAACAACCGTAATCTAGTAGTACATTGCAAATGCAGCTTGTTGGGCTACAGGAAGAAATGGTCACAGATGCAGAGCAATAGGAGATGTCAAAAAAAAAACAAGTACAAAATAGCTAATGAGGCAATTTTGGGGATAAGTTTGTAAACCTCGAAAGCTGGCATACAGAATGATACACCTTACACAAACTCCAAAATAAATAGGGCAGGGAGATGTACTGTAGTACGCAGTCAGAGAGAAGAAATAGAGTGCGGTTCATCAATACTGGAAGTGCACATACCTGACCATCCCGCGAAACCACATGAATTCACGAACTGAAGGCCTTCGTACGTAGGGGGTCTTTCGTTCTTTGGTACCAGAGTAGTTCATCCCAACAAAGTTGCCATCAAAATCAACAAGCGGACCTCCAATCCCCACCTACCACAAACATGAGGATGAAGGCATGAAAAATGCAATTCATAATTCCTGAAACTAAGGATATGCATCAGCGCATAGAATATACAATATAGATTTAGCCATTCATACCATCAAACAGTTATTTATTTGAACCGTACAAACTAAAGCAGCTAGCTCACCTCATGGATTCGGCATGTGCTTAAAATCTTCTCATCGGTATGAGCGAATACAGAGGCAAGATCTACTCCACTTGTGGTCTTTAATTCTCCTGAATCATAATAGCGCCATACAGCTGCTACCTTCCTATAAGGCTCAAACTGCGTGGCATGATCAAGACTTAGATGATGTAGATGGGTGGGATTAATAACATCAACATTCTTGATTTTGACGATGAAAAAATGAACATATAGCTCAGGATTCTCTATCCACCCAGTGACAATCTGATCATCAGGAAGGCGTACTTTAATCTGAAATGAGCACAGGGAAATGGCTGTACTGAATTAATCATTACAGGTGCAGCATATAAATTTTGCATAATTAATAATTCAGAAAAGCTTACCGTCAAACTTTCGGCGATCTTCCTTCTAGGGTAAGTATACGGAATCAAATTTATCGATGTCAGGAAACACGTGGCATCAGGACATGAGCTTTCGATGCATGAGCCTGTGCATTCACGTAATTTGGTATCACCTGGAGAGGGAGAGAGTCATACGTGCAAACTGAATAGCTGATCTTAAAACAAGTTAATATGAGAAATTATTAACAGTGTAATCACCAACCATCGAATGAGGTCAGCGCCACAACGCTCATGCTTAATCTGGAAATTACTTGCTTACTCAAGGC
Source organism: Hordeum vulgare subsp. vulgare (assembly GCF_904849725.1). Lineage (NCBI taxonomy): Eukaryota > Viridiplantae > Streptophyta > Magnoliopsida > Poales > Poaceae > Hordeum > Hordeum vulgare. Next base: position 510,503,990 of record NC_058522.1, read on the forward strand.
ACCTTTTCTGGATTTACTCAATGTCCCTACGGACTTGGCACTCAAACCTAGTTAATTGAAACATAATCATGTGTGATACAGTTAATAAAACGTTTTACTATGAATAGTCAGGAAAAGGAAGCAGAAATGGACTCACTTGGCCTAATTGCTTTCATCTCACTGTTCATTCTGGCCCTTGAAGCATCATCAGCCCCTTCCTTAACTCTAACACTGCAGCGCAACGCAGAATAATCAAAGAGATAAATCCACAAAGGCAACATATCACAACCACATACACAAAATGAGCTAGTATTAAACAAGGGAACAGAACAAGGGAGCCAAATAGTTATAGATATTTCACAGCAGAGAAATTTAAGAAAATCTTAAATAATTTCCACATGGGTCATCTTGTTAAATGTATGTTCAAGTCTAGCAGAAATATGTATTAGCACCGGCAATGAAATAACAACCTTAATCTAGTACAGTGCAGATCTAAACAATTTAAGAAAAGAAACACATGAGTAGAAAAATAGCTAATGGGACAGTTTTGGGGATATAAATTCGTAAACCTTGGAACCTGCTGTTTGGCTTTGAGAATGATATACCTTGCATACAAACTCAAATAAAAATTGAAGGGATATGTAGAATAGGATACAGTAAGAGAGAAGCATGAGTAAACCAAAGAGGGAATTGCAGTTCATCAATACTGAAAGTGTACATACCTGACCTTCCTGTGAAACAACAAGAATCGGAAAATTCCCTCCCTTCGCACGTAGGCGGTCTTCTCCATTTTGGTACGGGAGGAGTTCATCCCGACAAAGTTGCCATCAAAATCAACAAGGGGGCCTCCAATCCCCGCCTAGCACAGAAGTGACAATGAAGTTACACAGGAAATGCATGTAATTCATACAAAAGCAGCTCACCTTGTGGATCCGGCATGTGCTTACGATTATCTCACTGGTTGCAGAGGCAAGATTTAGCCCGCTTGTGGCTGTCAAAAACCCAGAACTGAAACAGCGGTATACAGCTGCTACCTTCGTATGAGGCGCAGGCTGTATGTCACAATCAAGACTTGCGGCATCAACTCCAGACACGTTCTTGATGTTGACAATGAAAAAATCAACATATATCTTAGGATCCTCTATCCACCCAGCGACAATCCGATTATTCGGAAGGCGTACTTTAATCTGAAATGAGCGCAAGGTGAATTAATGATTACAGGTGCAACATATATATAAGCATAATTAATAGCCCAGGAAAAGAGTGGAGAAAAAAGTTACAGTCAAAGTTGCAGCTGGCCGAGTAGGTGGAATCAACCGTCTCGAAGTCAGGATTGTAGCTTCAGAATCAGAACATGAGGTTTCGATGCACATGCCTGTGCATTCGCGTAACTTGATATCACCTACGCACAGAGAGAAAGTCACGTGTGCAGCCGAAATAACTGGTCACTAAAAACAGGCAACATGAGATATTCTTAACAGCAAGTATAATCACTAACCATCGAATGAAGCAAGCGACACGACGCTCCTACGCAATCTTGAAACTACTTGCTCACTGAGTTCACTCAGGGCGCCTGGACTGGATTCACTCAAGCTGTCTACGAAGGTAGCACACAAAGCTAGTTAATTGAAAATAAAAATCATGTGCGATACAGTTAACAGAAGCGTTAATTGTGAATATGTAGTTGCAGGAGAATGGAAACAGCATGGACTCACTTGGCCTAGCCACCCTTTTGTAAGGGCGTTGCTCTTCATGGCCTCTCACCATCCGGGGCTTCTTGTTTTTCATCATCGATCTTTTCAATCCAGCCAGAGCAGCAAACACTGATTGATCTGATTACACAACTAGTGGATCGGTATGGTTGCCCAGACAAATGGAGAGATAGGTTTATCCGTACACAATAGATCGGAGTTGGAAACTAGGACAAAAATAAAATACACTGCGTCAGATTACTGTGGTGTGGAATCAATCTAATCTAATAAACTGGGTGGTTTAGTTGATGTATGTATCCGTATACAACCAAGAAGGAAAGAGATCTCGGACAATCCAAACAATCAAAATTCTACCGGAGGCCGGTGGTGAAGGGATACCTTTGAAACAACTCACCGGCCGCCGCTGGATACGTCGACGGAAGGACCCCGCGGAATCGGTTTCCTGGGGAAGTGGAGGAGGATGCTGCCACGTTGGGTTGCGTGGGCCGCTCCAAAAATTGGAGCAACCAAAAAAAAAGTTAAGGTGTAGGCTTTCTACGGGCTATAGACTTCCACAAATCGTTCAAAACGGAGCATAAGGTTATTTTTGAGGCAAGCCCAAAAGCGAATATAAGATTCTATAAAAAAGGAGCTAGTGGGCCGATCCAGATAAAACGATCCCTCTCGCGGCTGGACTAGTTTTTTTTTCAGAAGACGCCTGGACAAGTTGGAACAAGCAGAGGTCCCAGCGGCGGCCGTTGAGATTGTTTCCAAGGTATCCCTCTCCTTCTCCACCGACGGGGGCACATTTTGGCTGTGTATGGGTTCAAAATCTTTATTTCTTGGTTGTGTATGGATTGTTCAACCCATCCTATTTCTTAGAGCTATAGATTCCGCCACAGTAATTCACCCTACTTGTGTGATCAGAATCAGATCAATCAGTGCTACCTGAATTTTGTTCCTTGTTCGATCTTCAGGCTGTCATCAAATTAAAGACCGATGACGAAAACCAAGCGCCGGCTGATGAGAGGCGATCAAGAGCAGCAACGCCCACGCAAAAGAGCAACCAGGCCAAGTGAGTCCATCCATGATGCATGTTTCCCTTTTCCTGCAACGTACAAACCCATGCTATTATAATAAAGGGAATCGTTTCCCACCCGTGCGCCGGCCGAACCGACGCGCCGGTCGCCCCCTGGCGCGCGCGAGCCTTGCAACATTTTTTCCAGCCGCACGCTTCTCCGGTCAATGGATGCAACATTTTTCGTCTAAAAATGTTGCAACCTGCGTTATTTTTACTATATTTTGTCTCAGTAAAAAAGCTGCATATAAGTTTGGTTGCAACTCTAGTTCGTCGGATTTTTTGTTACAATCGATATTTTTTACTTTTTGCTACAACCGTGTTAATTTTTGCTACAACCGGCATCATGTTTTGCTGCAACCGTTCACTAAAAAGTTACATACACGTCACGTAAATTTTTGTTACAACCGGTGTTTGACTTTTGCTACCACGTACCATCAGCTTCTTTTTTTGCTACGATCACGTAGATATTTTTTTTGCTACAAATTTTGTTTTTTGTTGCAACCGTTGAAAAATTTACTGCATGACATCAAAATTTTGCTGCATAGGGAGAAAAATGTTGCATGCGGATCCAACGGTGCGAACAACGCGGGGTTGGTGGATCCTGCGGCCCGTGCGCGGCCGGCCGAAAATCTGGGCCGGCGCGCCGGCGCAGATCACCCCCCTATAATAAAATGGATGCTTCTGTTAGAAGTATATCACATACTGTATAATTCTGTTTTAGTTCGAGTTAAATGTATATAACCCCTAAACTTTCAGATTTCAACCGCATCACCCCCTCAACTTAAAAACCGGTTACTTAACCCCAAAATTTTAAAATACCAGACAAAACACCCCCAAGGCACTGCTTAAGTGGTTTCTGATGGAGGTTTTGGCGACGTGGCGTGAGGCAAGACACGAAACACCGCTCATGCAGTCTCACCCACAAGGCCACTCCTCGTCGTCAGGGGCAGAGCCAGGATTTCATCATAGGGGGGCGAAGAACACATTAAAACACACAAGAGACATAACACACAAATATTTCAACTCTTGAATATTATAGAAATTTCAAACATGTAACAGTAAAAAGCAAATATGTAATTGACCTGACAAATATCAAAATATGTAATTGTGTGTGGGCAGTGAGATATCAATCAGGCTGGAATAAGACACATATATTGTAACTGATCGATTACAAAGTGAAATACATGTGTTTGCTGGAAAGATACAGACATACAGTTAAAGCATCTGAATCTGATTAAGACGGCAACTCAGCGAGACCTGCGTTCAGCCAGGCTCACCTGGAGTAGAGCAGGCTCACCTGGACTCAAGAGGAGGCTCGGACGGATCAACGAAAAATCTGCTTCGAAAGTTCCAATCCCTCCTGCCAGAGCTGCTTAGCCTGCGCATGCGTGTATGTACTCTGTATACTCACGGCAGCACGGTCGACGACGGCGGAGCACGGCGGGTCGGCGGCAACGGCGCGGCAGCCGGCGCGGCGGCGTCAATGAACCCTAGCGTGTCGTGGAGGAAAAAGTCTTGCTCAAATCGAACGTGTGGATCGATTAACCTAGAGTCAATCATCAGATTAGTCAATGGATGGATGGATACTACGTAGAGAGAACATGCAGCCTTGGGCTTGGCCTTGACGTCTCGGCCTGATAACTGGGCACTAATTAAGCCCATGTATAATTAAGCAGGCCTGTAATTAAGCCTAGTCCCCGCTGAAGTTTCTTGGGGGGGGGGGGGGGGGGGGGGGGTCTGGCCCCCGCTCGCCCCCCCCCCCCCCCCCTCTGCTCGTCGTCGAGGTCGTCGCGCGGGGAGCCCTGTCGCTGCACGGGCGCCATCCACTTCCGCGTTATCCTACGCACGAGCACAAACTCCGGCGACCGCGCGCGCCTCTTGTGTGAGACTCGGAGCCACCGGTCCTCGTCGTCGCGGGCTTCACGGGGCACTGTAGGTAAGTTAGCCTTCACAAGGAATCAATCCGGCAGCACCCGTACGTAAGCTAGCCTTCACAATAATCCATCCAGCAGGTTGCTTGCTTGTTTACTAGTGCATCCCATCAAGTTCTAGTCTTTCCTTATTAATTTCTTTGTGTTGGAGAAGGAGCGAACAACACCACGGCAAAGTATAAGACCAAGACTGCGTCAGAGAAGGTGGCTCATGGGATAACTTCCAATCCAGCAGGGTTGTACTTGTTCTTAATTAAGCAGTTAAGCTTCCTCATCTCATGTGTCATGGCGTGCTGTTCCTTCCGTTTCGCATGCCCTGGGAGCAGTGTGAGTTGTGCTCGTAGGGAAAACGCCATTGGGAACAAAGAGGCGCAGGACTGGACTGCTTGCTGCATGCACGCGCCATGATGGCAAGGGTCGGCGGCGTGCCATCCTGTGGTAGATAGCGTGGGCCGGGAATGGACGGGGCATGTGTGGAAGCAGCGCTCCCAGCGCGACCACCACGACGATGAGGAATGGCTGGGCGAGACCCAAAGCAAGTCCTTGATGCGGTGATGTTTTTCGTCTTGCCTCGTGAGTCGTGACCACGTTAGCGAAACCGCCATCAGAACCACTTAGCAGGGTATGAGGGGGTGTTCTGTCTGGTGTTTCAAAGTTCAGGGGACTGAATAACTGGTTTTTGAGTTGAGGGGGTAATGTAGCCTAAACCTGAAAGTTTAAGGGGTTATTTACATTTAACTCGTTTCAGTTAACTAGTTTTGGATGGTATATCCCCTTTAGCAGGCACCTTGAGTGGACTCAGTGAGCAAGTAGTTTCAAGATTGCACAGGAGTGTCGCTCGCATCATTCGGTGGTTGGTGATTATACTTACTGGTAATACTTTCTCATATCACCTGTTTTTAATCATCAGCTATTCAGTTTGGGCGTTGTATTTTCTCTCTGTAGGTGATACCAAGTTACGGGAATTCACAGGCATATGCATCGAGACCTCATCTCCTGATGTTACAAGTTACCTGACATCAAGGCATTTGATTCCACTTACTTGTCGTGAAAGGAAGATCACTGAAAATCTGACGGTCACTTTTTCCTCTGCTCCTTTCCTGAATTATTATGCTAATATAATGCCCCTTGTAATCACTAATTCGCCTTGCGCTCCTTTCAGATTAAAGTGCACCTTCCGAATGGTCGGACTGTCAATGGATGGATAGAGGATCCTGGGAGATATGTTGATTTTTTCGGGCCAATAGCTCCTGTGCGATGTCTTTCCTGAGAATTGGAAGCAGTGCGACATCTTTCGATGAAATAGCTCTCGTGCGACGGTTTGCAGGAAGAAAATAGCTCACGGCCACACATGCGATAAAACCTTAGTCAACTAGTCCAATTTGCGTTAAGTTATGTCTTACCTAATTTGGGCCCAAATTAATTAGCACCGCATCTCGTGAAACTGCCCGACTAGAGCTGTCTGAAACTGCCCGACATCTTCAGCTCCGGCGGCGGCTACGGCGGAGGAGCCCTCTTTCTCGGTGTAGCCCCCTTTCGGCGACGGCGGCGGCCATGGTGGTGAGTGAATTCGATACTCTAGTCCCAATCCCCTCCGCCTTGTAGATCTGAGCTCTCTGTTTTGCTTGGTGAAATCGATAGAAGGTGAGAGGGGGCGGCGCGGTGAGAGGAGCCCGTGGTCAGGTCGAGAAGGAGCCGCCAGATTCAGCTTCGAACAGGTAATGCGCCTCCCTTCCGCCCATTTTGTGAGTGCGATTGAAGGCAATCTTTGCTCTGTCTCACGCTGCCCGCCCGCCTATAACAGAGGGAATGCTGCTGAAACATTTGAATTTGTAATCAATTTCTTTCCATCGACGGCAAAATTAGTTGATGGTAGCATTGAGAACATCCAGAGAGACACAATTGTGAAATGGGAGGTTGATTGTGCAGAAATTGATCCCAATGAGATACAGTCGATGGAAGAGAAGGCAGTGAGGAAATTGGTGGAGAAAATTGGGGAAACTGTGCTTTGGGGTCCAGAGCAAGAGGTTTCACTATTGCGGTATGATGATTTCAAAGGAGAGTATGTCAGAATTGAAGATGGTGAAGATATTGTTGTTGAAATCGATAGGCAAGAGGGCTGGGCAAGCCTCAGGGCTGAATTTTTTGCTGAGCTCGTTGATCTGAATATTGACTCGAAGGTAGGTTATGTGCCGTCACACTTGGCTATGCAGAAGGCAAATGATGATTGGGCTTCGCAGAGGCATATCGTTCCCATTATTACGGATCTAACATTAATAGCCGATGGAGCTAATGCACATGCAGAAGAGGGAAATGTTAATGTTGTTGATTGGAATGCAGTTGAGTTGGAAGAGCCTACTGATTTGGTCATTGCACCAATTGCTGACACTGAGATGGCCAAACTATTTGGCATTCCAGTCGATGACAGAGATGAGGAGGAGAGGGATGAAGCTAATACAAGTGATAATGATGACAGAGAATTGAGTGATGTAGATGAACAGTTGATGAAAGATGCTGCAGATGATGTAGATGATGCACATGATGAAGAGCTAGTGCATGTGTATGACAAGGAAAACCCTGTCATTCGAGTGGGGAAGTTGTGGCCAAACATGGATGAGTTCAGGTTGTCTTTCAAGACTTATGCAGTCAGACATCAGTTTGATGCCAAGACAGTTTTGTAACATCCTCGACTTTTGCTACAGTAATTATTGTAATTAAGCTACAGTGATCACCCGCTAATGATGCCACGTCATCGAATTCCCATCTCAGACCCGCGTTGATTCGAGTTTTGTCCGGATTCAAAATTTGAAGACAAACGAAAAGTACTTTATAAATTCATGTTAAGTATCAAAAGAATATATATAAAAAGGAAAGTATTAAAAATAATAATGATAAAATAAAGTATAATAAAAGAAAGTATTTAAAAAGAAAAATCAGTTAGTGGAAAGAAATTAGAAAGAAAGAAATAATAAAAAAAGGGAAAAGGTAAAGTAAAAAAAATGAAAAAAAGGGGCAATCCCCCCTGGCCCAGCTGGGCCAAAAGGCCCAACCGGCCAGGCCCCCGCGCCCCCTGGCTCAAACCCTAGCCCCCCTGGCGAGGGGAGCCGCCTCTCGCTCCCTCCCTCCCTGAGCGCCGCCGCCAGCCACCCCCCTCGTGGGGGGCCCCACCCCCCCACCGACACTCCCTCCCCATCCCGTGACTCTCTCCCTCGGCCACCCCATCTCGCCCCCTCCCCACGACCCCCTCTCCCTCCCGCAGATCCCCCTCTCTGCTACCGTCGCCCCCCTCCTTTCCACCTCGCCCACCTCGGCCGGCGCCCCTCCCTGGCCGGCGCGCCTCCCCCCCGTCGGCGAGCAGCCCCCCCCCCCGGCGGCCTCTCCCCCTCCCGCCGGCAGCCCCCCCGGCGGCCTCTCCCCCTCCCGCCGGCAGCCCCCCCGGCGGCCTCTCCTCCTCCCGGCCGGCGAGCCCCCACCTCCACCGCGCCGGCCAGCCCCTCGGCCTCCACCCCACCGACAGGGGGGCCCCGGCTGCCTCGGCCCCCACCTCGCCGGCCTACCACCCCGGTCCCCGTCGGCCTTCTCCCACTCGGTCCGGGAGGGACCGGGCAGGGAGACACCTCCACCACGCCGGATCCGGCCGGCTCCCCCTCGCCGGCGCGGCATCACCATCATCACCGTCCCCTCCACCACCGGAACCACGCCGTCTCCACCATCACCTTCGTGCGAACTCCGGCTTCACCGGTCCGTCTCGTCACCGTCGGTGAGCCCCTCCTCGGGCTCCTCCCACCATGTCGATCTCCTCGCCGTCCCGGTTCCGTTCCGGCAAATGGGACCTCGATCCGTCGACGGTAGACTCCGGTAGGAGGATTTGAACTTTCGGTTCTTCTAGGTGGAGTTAGCACAGAGTTCTCTGTCTCTGTTAACACAGAGAGAGATGAGAGTTTTGAGAGAAAAAAATAAAAAGAATAAATGATGTATTAAATGTGTATGTATGTATGTATGTATGAGATGTGATGTATGTATTTGCGTATATGGATATTTAGAGGAATACGGTATTTGCACGGTTAGGTATCTAATAAAAAAGATGAGTAAATGGCCTAGGGTCACTTACCGGTGGGGCCAATGCACCCGCTGTCTATGACAGGGAGGCCCCACGCGAGAGTTAATATAAATTATAAAAATAATGTTTTTCTTAAATAAATAAATAAATAGATATATTAGTTAAAATAATTAATTAACATAATTAGAGTATGACACGTGGGTCCCTCGTTGAATTAATCTGATAAATAAATAATTAATCTTAATAAAAACTTGTGACTATGACGTTCGGGACCCGCTGGTCAGTTGACCGGTCAAATGTTGACGTCAGCATGACATCGCGATGATGTCATAATAGGATTTTATTAAATCTTTTAAATCTGTTTTTAATTCCTAAATAATTAATAAAACTTTGAAAATTAATATTAAATAATCCGTAAGTCAGACCAAAATATTTTCAACATGAAAGTTGATCAGCAGAACGAGACGAACCCGGATACACGACCCGTTCGTCTCTCACGCGTCCCTAACATAGCAAACATGGAACTTTTCCATCGTTTCCAGTATAACCGGTAGTAGCCCGAGACCTGGAAAATATCGTCAGATATTCTTCCGACCCGTCTATGACGGATGTTGCTGCGTTAGCTCATGTCTAGCCTGCATCTTTCCATGTCATGCTTTGTGTTGCATCGGTGCTATTATTTATTGTTTCTTCCCCCTCTTCTTACCGGTAGACCCCGAGACTGACACTGCTGCCGGGTACATCTACGACCCTGCCGATCAGTCCTTTGCCGCAGAGCAGCAAGGCAAGCAAACTCCCCTTGATCATTCCTATATCGCCTATGTCTTTCTTCCTACTGCTTGCATTAGTATTTTGCTACTGTTGTAGTTAGCTCCTATATCTGATGCATAGCCTGTTTTTGATGAACTGCTACTTTCAGTCCTGTACTTTTAATATGCTTAGTATAGGTGGAGCAGTCATCCCCTCTGACCCCGTAGATCAGTTGCCCCGCTTGTTTTCAAATCTCGATCTCTGATCGACGAGCCAGACCCGACACAGCACATTCACCCCCCCCTTGTTGTACGACGCTACCGAGATACTATCGGGTACCGAGGGTGACACCTCGCTAAGTACTCGTGATGATATCTCTGTAGTATAGCTAGTCGGTCGTGGTTATCGAGGGTGATTCCTCTTTCACCATTCCCGATGATGCCTCTGTCGTGCAACCCCGCAAGTGTGGGACCCCCGAGGGTGATTCCTCTAAGCCCACCTTGACGGGTACATCGTTCGGGATCCAACGAGGGTGATACCTCGGATTCCCCCCGATGTTACGACCACACAGTTACTCGACCATGTTACTGGGATCATTGGTGATTAGTTGTAAGACGGGTGGATTCCCGTGAGACTGTGTTGCTGGCCTAATTAATATGCTAATGGATTTGGGTATTTGATCTGGGTTGGTCGGAGACCTTTTCGCACTAACCGGCTACGCGGGAAGAATTATGGGTACTCGACGTCGCGGTATCAGCCGAAGCTTTTCAGATGCCAGCAATGTAGCGGCGCGCGCCCGAGTGGTCCCGAGATGCATCGCGCTTGTGATTAAGGGATGCTAGGACTGACGTCGGCCGACCACGCCACGTGCAGGAGCGGGAAGGGGAACTGGGCCCACGAACCCTTTGTGCTTAGGATTTAGACCGGCGGGCTGGCCTCTCTGATTAGTCTTAGGTGGGGCTGCGACGTGTCGATATTCCGAGGCCGGGCAGGACCCCAAAAAGTATGTCCGGCCAGAGTGTTATCGAGCGTGACGGGACATGTGGTGCACCCCTGCAGGGATGAAAATTAACTATTCGGATAGCCGTGTCCACGGTTACAGGACGACTTGGAGTTGTGCCCCGATCTTATACAACTACAATTGTTACTTAACTGGAATTAGTTTGCCTCGGGATTGCTTCCTCGCAGGGAGTCGAGGGAGGATCTTTAGGCGTGACCTCACTTTAATATTGCTGCACAATATGACTATTAATGTGTTACCCCTGTTCTACTCTCGTCTATTGCTGCAAGACCCTGAAGATGCTAGTCTTCGATAGGACTAGGCCTTCTCTCTCTATTCTCGCATTGCTGCAGTCAGTCCACATATAACCCCCTTCTTTGATACTGATGCATAATTAGAATAGTTCTGATGTAAGACTTGCGAGTACTTTGGATGAGTACTCACCGTTGCTTTGCTCCCCCCTTGGCCTCTTGATCCGTTTGCTGCGACCAGATGATGAAGCCCAGGAGATGGAGGTCCCCGCCGCCGACGACTGCTACCCCGACGGTGCCTACTACTACGTGGAGGCCGCTGATGATCAGGAGTAGTTAGGAGGTTCCCAGGCAGGAGGCCTCGCCTCGTTCGATCGTTGTATCTTTTGTGCTAGCCTTCTCTAAGGCACCCCATGTTTTATGTCTGTACTCAGATATTTGTTGCTTCCGCTGACTCGTGTGTTTATCGAGCTTTCGTATTCTAGCCCTCGAGGCCCATGGCTTGTAATATGAAGCTGATGTTATTTTATTTGTGTCTAGAGTTGTGTTGTGATATCTCCCCGTGAGTCCTTGGGTTTGATCGTACGCATTTGCGTGTATGATTAGTGTACGATTAAGCCGAGGGCGTCACAAGTTGGTATCAGAGCCAACTGCCTGTAGGTAGCCCCCTTTCCAACTCCTTGGCCGAAGTTGAGTCTAGTGTTTGAAAAACTTTACTAACACTGATGTTGTGGCTTACGGGCCCACATCTCAATTGGGTGGTATTAGTATCTTTTACTCCTTTCCTATACTCTGGGCTCTACTTTCTCTTCTCTTTCGGGTCAAAGATTTTACTAACTCTAACATTAGGTTCTCGAATCACATCAATCCGGAGCGCTGGACTATCTACTCTTTTTCTCCTGAATATGTATTACACACACTGTCATTGACATCCGTCAATCTTATTTTCAGATGCGTCCCGCAAGACAGCACGTGCGCCTGACACAGGCCACCGAGACGACTGGGTTCCCGGCCATTTTGGTCGATCTCCTGACCAGGCTGGGATATCGCTGGTACCCCGAGTACACTGTGTTCGAGGATTTCCGCGAGTACAACCAGTACCAGTACCAGGCTGAGGTTCGCATCTTTGACCAGAGGGGCGGCGAGACCCTCGAGCGCCACGTGTTCTGTGGTATTGGAGTGTCGGTCGAGATGGCCGTCCATGATGCGGCCTACATCGCCATCACCCGTCTCCGTGGAGCGTACCCTCACCTGGAGGAGAGCCCTTTCAAATACATCCCGCATGCTCCTGCTGGGGATGAGACTGGGTCTGATCTCACTGCCTACGCTTCTGACGTTCGGGAGCGCAGCGACCGTTCCTATGTCGCTGTCTGCGCCCCCTATGTGACGCGTCGCTACGACGCGCGGATTCTGGTGCAGTACACTGAGGCAATGGATCGTGCTTTCCGAGCTCTGACTGTGGAGTTGTATGCTACGCGCGCTCGTCTTTACGACGCGTTGACAGAGCTGCAGCCATCACACTGTCCGAGGGTTCCACCTATGCGCATCCGCGAGCCGAGCAGGACAGAGCTACCATCAGCTCTCGAGTGGACTGATGTTGGGGGTAGAACCCCTGCACTTGGACCTCAGCTGCTCGACTGGATGCGGTACCCTCACCAGAGTCACAACGGGACACAGGGTCCTGTCCCTACCTTCTATCACCGCCAGCTACCAGGATTCGATCGTCCTCTCCGACGTTGATGTAGCCTTATCGCTACATCTCGTTGTGGTACTCTTCCACCGCGTGCCTGCGCGCCGCCTAGTGAGTCCAGGGTATCGTCAAATGCGTCCGGGCTATCGCCAAATTTCGAGTTTTTAATCGTTAGTCTGTAATCGAACTTATGTATGGGTCTGTATGTCGAACTCAACTACTATGGAGTATCTATCGCATTTCCCTTTCATTATGCTTGATTACTTCATGAATGCGTGCGATGCCTTTGCAATTACTTTAAGCTAAACTACCCTTGCTAAATATTTAACAAGATGGTTAGACCAGTTGGCCGCCCGCGTGGCCCTGCCAATGACCACCCCCGCCTCCTGAGTATATGGCGGGGATGATCCAACAGTTTGAGCTGAACCGCCAGTTTATGCAAGGGCTCATGGATCAGTTCCAAAGGCCGAACATGAACCAACCACAAGGCGTGACACTGCAAGACTTCTGCCGTCTCAACCCTGCGATCTACCGCAGCTCAACTCAGCCTCTTGATGCTGATGACTGGCTCCGTGACATTTCTTATGAGCTGGAGTCTGCCAATGTGCCCCTGGCGAGCTATGTCAACTTTGCCGCCTACTTTCTGAAGGGTCCCGCTGCTCAATGGTGGGACAGCCACAGGCGCTCTCAGCCCGATGGGACTATCATCACTTGGGCAGAGTTCAAGGCTGCTTTCCGTGCTCGATACATTCCCCAGGGAATCATGGACCGGAAGAAGCGTGAGTTCCGCAACTTGGTCCAGGGCAACAAGACTGTGGATGCTTATCAGCGGGAATTTCTGGAATTATCTCGCTATGCTGAAGAAGACATTGCGACTGATGCACGCAGGTAGGAGAAGTTCTGTGAAGGCCTCCACCCTGATATCAAGCTGACACTCCTCGTTGAGGACTATGCTGATTTCGCCACCCTGGTGAACAAGGCTATTCAGGTTGAGACTGGTCTGCAGGAATACAAAGATAGCAGCAAGCGCAACCGTGACATGGGCTCATCTTCGGGCTCATCTGCACAGAAGCGGAAGATCTGGATCCCCAACAACATGTACCATGCACCTGCTCCTACTCCGAGGCCGTCCTATGCTGCACCTCGCCTGCCTCCTCCACCACCTAGGCAGCCGAGGCTTCCAGCTCCACCGCCTCGAGTTCCTCCTTCCCGTCGTGAGGACGGGCTGTGCTTCAAGTGTGGCCGTCCAGGTCACCGTGCTAGAGATTGCAGGCAGAATCAGAATCAGCTGGCACTTCCCGCAACTGGCCGTGGCAACAACCAGAACCGCAACTTCAACACTAAGCCTGCTTATGTTCGTGGTCAGGCCAACAACATTGATATGGGTCAAGCTCAAGACCAGCCTGCTACCGTGATGGGTACACTTCTCGTTAACTCAGTACCTTCTTCTGTATTGTTTGATACAGGAGCATCGCATTCCTTTATGTCGGAAAATTTTGCATACATGCATGACATTAGGAGCGAAGAGATGAACATCCCGATAGTGGTAAACACCCTTGGGGCGAATGCCGAACCTCTGTGGTTTGCCCCCATGTTCGAGTTGAAATTGAAGGTTTAGAATTCCTTGCCAACCCCATCCTACTAAAGTCATCCAACATTGATCTCATATTGGGGATGGACTGGTTGAAAGCTCATACGGCATCGATCGTTTGTGCCACCAAAACCGTCCACCTCCTACACCCTTCAGATGAACTAGTAAGCTACCATGCTCATCTTGTCCGTAATGCTGAGGCACGACTGTATGCTTTGAATGCATTAAATGCATCGCCTCTGGAAGGGATTGAAAACATACCAGTGGTCCGAGAATTTCAAGATGTCTTTCCAGAAGAACTTCCGGGAATTCCCCCTGCTCGAGCTGTCGAGTTTGTCATTGACTTGGTACCCGGTACCACTCCTATTGACAAGCGTCCTTATAAAATGCCACCACATGAACTCCTTGAACTTAAGCAAGAAATTGACAACTCGCTCCGTCTGGGTTTCATCCGTCCGAGTTCCTCTGCTTGGGGAGCACCTTCTCTCTTTGTTAAGAAGAAGGATGGGACAAATCGATTGGTCCAAGACTATCGTCCTATCAACCAGGCCACTATTCAGAACAAATATCCTCTCCCGCGGATAAATGATTTGTATGATCAACTTGCTGGTTCCACCGTTTTCTCTAAGCTCGACTTGAGATTGGGATACCACCAGATCCGTGTTCACAAGGAGGATATTCCAAAGACCGCCTTTGTTACTCGATATGGATCATACGAGTACACCGTCTTGTCCTTCGGCTTAACCAATGCACCGGCAACTTTCTCTCGATTGATGAATTATATATTCATGGACTACCTCGACAAATTTGTCGTGGTATATCTGGATGATATTCTGGTGTTTTCAAAGAACAAAGAAGAGCATGCTGAACATCTTCGTCTTGTACTGGATAAGCTTCGGGAACATAAACTCTATGCGAAGTATTCCAAATGTGAGTTCTGGCTAGACGAAGTGACTTACCTTGGTCATGTGATTTCCAAGGATGGTATTGCGGTCAACCCCGAACGAATTCAAGCTATTCTTGACTGGACTCCCCCGAAGAATGTCAAGCAAGTCATAAGTTTTCTCGGACTCGCCAGCTATTGCCGTCGATTCGTCGAGAACTTCTCCATGATTGCGAAGCCCTTAACCAACCTGCTTCACAAAGGTGTTAAATATGAATGGACTGATAAATGCCAGGAAAGTTTCCAGGCGCTCAAGGACAAACTGACGTTCGCTCCAGTACTTGCTCCTCCAGATACGAAAAGGGATTTCGTCATATACTGTGATGCTTCTCGTCAAGGAATAGGTTGTGTCCTAATGCAGGATCGCAAGGTGATCGCTTATGCTTCACGTCAACTGCGTGCTCATGAAGAGAACTACCCAGTTCATGATCTCGAGCTTGCCGCAGTCATTCATGCATTGAAGGAATGGCGACAATACCTTGTCGGTAATCGCTGTGAAATCTACACCGACCATCAAAGTCTGAAGTACTTGTTCACTCAACCGGGGCTGAACCTGCGTCAACAAAGATGGATGGAGCGTATAGCAGATTTTGACTGTAGTATATCATATACCCCTGGCAAGGCTAATGTAATGGCTGATGCCTTAAGTCGCAAGTCATACTGCAACCACCTCCAGGTTCATCAGGTTCACGATCGTCTGCAAGAGGAATTCCGTAAGCTGAACCTCCACATTGTTCCTTAGGGTTACCTTGTTCCCCCTCCTGAAGAGTATCAAAAGATGAACCTTCGTGTTGTTAATCAGGGGTCCCTCAGTAACCTAGTGGTTGAACCAGATCTTGTGAGCTCCATAAAGAATATACAAGACTTTGACGATGATGTCGACAGGATTAAGAGCTATATTGCAAAGGGTAAACCCTCCTTTTTCACTATTGATGAAGGTGGCGCCTTGTATTTCAAGGGTCGGCTATTCGTCCCAAATAAGAAGGAAAATCTCAGGATGACTGGGAAGGTGATGGAAGAAGCTCATGACACACCATTGTCTATTCACCCGGGTAGTACCAAGATGTACCAAGACATCCGGCAAAGATTCTGGTGGCCCAATATGAAACAAGACATTGCATGCTATGTGGCAGAATGTGATATATGCCGGCGTATCAAAGCAGAACACCAAAAGCCTGCTGGAACTCTGCAACCTATCTCTATTCCCGAGTGGAAATGGGACCACGTTGAAATGGACTTTGTCACTGGTTTTCCCAGGTCTCAGAAAGGTAATGATGCTATTCTTGTCGTCATTGATCGACTGTCCAAAGTTGCACATTTCCTGGCCGTCAAAGAAACGATTAATGCTAGTCAGCTGGCAGATCTTTATATGTCGAGAGTTGTTTCACTTCACGCTATTCCGTTGGTAATCAGTTCGGACCGTGGCAGCTTGTTCACTTCAAAATTCTGGGAAAGTTTTCAGAAGGCTATGGGGACTCATCTGTCCTTCAGCACGACATTTCATCCTCAATCCCAGGGACAAGTTGAACGAGTCAACCAAATTCTCGAGGACATGCTTCGAGCTTGTGTCATTTCTTTCGGTAAGAAATGGGAGGAATCTCTCCCGTATGCCGAGTTCTCTTACAACAATAGCTATCAAGCTAGTCTGAAGATGGCCCCTTTCGAAGTATTGTATGGGCGAAGGTGTCGAACTCCTCTGAATTGGTCAGAAACTGGGGAACGGTCACTCTTCGGTCCGGATATTATTCAACATGCCGAAGATCAAGTCCGCATTATTCATGAGAATCTGAAGGCTGCTCAGTCTCGTCAGAAGAGTCAGTATGACCGTCATCATCAAGATATGGTCTATCAACCTGGCGAAAAGGCTTGTCTTCGTGTCACACCAATGAGAGGTGCACACCGTTTCGGAATCAAGGGCAAGTTAGCTCCTCGTTATATTGGTCCTTTCACTGTTCTCGAAAGGCGTGGAAGAGTGGCTTATCAATTGGAACTGCCGGCGAACCTTTCTCAGGTTCACGATGTCTTCCATGTTTCTCAGCTCCGTCGCTGCTTTAAGGACCCTATTCGAGCAGTGGATCACGATATGCTTGAGCTACAACAAGACCTCTCTTATAAAGAGCATCCGGTCCGCATTCTCGACCAAGCTGAACGTAAAACTCGTCGCAAGGTCACCAAGTTCCTTAAGGTGCAGTGGTCAAATCACTCTGAAGATGAAGCCACTTGGGAACGCGAGGATCATCTTCGTGATGAATACCCCGGGCTCTTTCCCTCTACCTCTTAATTCTCGGGACGAGAATTCTTGTTAGTAGGGGAGAATTGTGACATCCTCGACTTTTGCGAAAAGGGAAAAGGTAAAGTAAAACAAAATGAAAAAAGGGGCAATCCCCCCTGGCCCAGCTGGGCCAAAAGGCCCAACCGGCCAGGCCCCCGCGCCCCTGGCTCAAACCCTAGCCCCCCTGGCGAGGGGAGCCACCTCTCGCTCCCTCCCTCCCCTGAGCGCCGCCGCCAGCCACCCCCCTCGTGGGGGGCCCCACCCCCCACCGACACTCCCTCCCCATCCCGTGACTCTCTCCCTCGGCCACCCCAACTCGCCCCCTCCCCACGACCCCCTCTCCCTCCCGCAGATCCCCCTCTCTGCTCCCGTCGCCCCCTCCTCTCCACCTCGCCCACCTCGGCCGGCGCCCCTCCCTGGCCGGCGCCCCTCCCCCCCCGTCGGCGAGCAGCCCCCCCGGCGGCCTCTCCCCCTCCCGCCGGCAGCCCCCCGGCGGCCTCTCCTCCTCCCGGCCGGCGAGCCCCCACCTCCACCGCGCCGGCCAGCCCCTCGGCCTCCACCCCACCGGCAGGGGGCCCCGGCTGCCTCAGCCCCCACCTCGCCGGCCTACCACCCCGGTCCCCGTCGGCTTTCTCCCGCTCGGTCCGGGAGGGACCGGGCAGGGAGACACCTCCACCACGCCGGATCCGGCCGGCTCCCCCTCGCTGGCGCGTCATCACCATCATCACCGTCCCCTCCACCACCGGAACCACGCCGTCTCCACCATCACCTTCGTGCGAACTCCGGCTTCACCGGTCCGTCTCGTCACCGTCGGTGAGCCCCTCCTCGGGCTCCTCCCACCATGTCGATCTCCTCGCCGTCCCGGTTCCGTTCCGGAAAACGGGACCTCGATCCGTCGACGGTAGACTCCGGTAGGAGGATTTGAACTTTCGGTTCTTCTAGGTGGAGTTAGCAGAGAGTTCTCTGTCTTTGTTAACAGAGAGAGAGATGAGAGTTTTGAGAGAAAAAAATAAAAAGAATAAATGATGTATTAAATGCGTATGTATGTATGTATGTATGAGATGTGATGTATGTATTTGCGTATATGGATATTTAGAGGAATACGGTATTTGCACGGTTAGGTATCTAATAAAAAAGATGAGTAAATGGCCTAGGGTCACTTACCGGTGGGGCCAATGCACCCGCTGTCTATGACAGGGAGGCCCCACGCGAGAGTTAATATAAATTATAAAAATAATGTTTTTCTTAAATAAATAAATAAATAGATATATTAGTTAAAATAATTAATTAACATAATTAGAGTATGACACGTGGGTCCCTCGTTGAATTAATCTGATAAATAAATAATTAATCTTAATAAAAACTTGTGCCTATGACGTTCGGGACCCGCTGGTCAGTTGACCGGTCAAATGTTGACGTCAGCATGACATCGCGATGACATCATAATAGGATTTTATTAAATCTTTTAAATCTGTTTTTAATTCGTAAATAATTAATAAAACTTTAAAAATTAATATTAAATAATCCGTAAGTCAGACCAAAATATTTTCAACATGAAAGTTGATCAGCAGAACGAGACGAACCCGGATACACGGCCCGTTCGTCTGTCATGCGTCCCTAACATAGCAAACATGGAACTTTTCCATCGTTTCCAGTATAACCGGTAGTAGCCCGAGACCCGGAAAATATCGTCAGATATTCTTCCGACCCGTCTATGACGGATGTTGCTGCGTTAGCTCATGTCTAGCCTGCATCTTTCCATGTCATGCTTTGTGTTGCATCGGTGCTATTATTTATTGTTTCTTCCCCCTCTTCTTACCGGTAGACCCCGAGACTGACGATGTTGCCGGGTACATCTACGACCCTGCCGATCAGTCCTTTGCCGCAGAGCAGCAAGGCAAGCAAACTCCCCTTGATCATTCCTATATCGCCTATGTCTTTCTTCCTACTGCTTGCATTAGTATTTTGCTACTGTTGTAGTTAGCTCCTATATCTGATGCATAGCCTGTTTTTGATGAACTACTACTTTCAGTCCTGTACTTTTAATATGCTTAGTATAGGTGGAGCAGTCATCCCCTCTGACCCCGTAGATCAGTTGCCCCGCTTGTTTTCAAATCTCGATCTCTGATCGACGAGCCAGACCCGACACAGCACATTCACCCCCCCTTGTTGTACGACGCTACAGAGATACTATCGGGTACCGAGGGTGACACCTCGCTAAGTACTCCTGATGATATCTCTGTAGTATAGCTAGTCGGTCGTGGTTATCGAGGGTGATTCCTCTTTCACCATTCCCGATGACGCCTCTGTCGTGCAACCCCGCGAGTGTGGGACACCCGAGGGTGATTCCTCTAAGCCCACCTTGACGGGTACATCGTTCGGGATCCAACGAGGGTGATACCTCGGATTCCCCCCGATGTTACGACCACACAGTTACTCACCATGTTACTGGGATCATTGGTGATTAGTTGTAAGACGGGTGGATTCCCGTGAGACTGTGTTGCTAGCCTAATTAATATGCTAATGGATTTGGGTATTTGATCTGGGTTGGTCGGAGACCTTTTCGCACTAACCGGCTACGCGGGAAGAATTATGGGTACTCGACGTCGCGGTATCAGCCGAAGCTTTTCAGATGCCAGCAATGTAGCGGCGCGCGCCCGAGTGGTCCCGAGATGCATCGCGCTTGTGATTAAGGGATGCTAGGACTGACGTCGGCCGACCACGCCACGTGCAGGAGCGGGAAGGGGAACTGGGCCCACGAACCCTTTGTGCTTAGGATTTAGACCGGCGGGCTGGCCTCTCTGATTAGTCTTAGGTGGGGCTGCGACGTGTCGATATTCCGAGGCCGGGCAGGACCCCAAAAAGTATGTCCGGCCAGAGTGTTATCGAGCGTGACGGGACATGTGGTGCACCCCTGCAGGGATGAAAATTAACTTTTCGGATAGCCGTGTCCACGGTTACAGGACGACTTGGAGTTGTGCCCCGATCTTATACAACTACAATTGTTACTTAACTGGAATTAGTTTGCCTCGGGATTGCTTCCTCGCAGGGAGTCGAGGGAGGATCTTTAGGCGTGACCTCACTTTAATATTGCTGCACAATATGACTATTAATGTGTTACCCCTGTTCTACTCTCGTCTATTGCTGCAAGACCCTGAAGATGCTAGTCTTCGATAGGACTAGGCCTTCTCTCTCTATTCTCGCATTGCTGCAGTCAGTCCACATATAACCCCCTTCTTTGATACTGATGCATAATTAGAATAGTTCTGATGTAAGACTTGCGAGTACTTTGGATGAGTACTCACCGTTGCTTTGCTCCCCCCTTGGCCTCTTGATCCGTTTGCTGCGACCAGATGATGAAGCCCAGGAGATGGAGGTCCCCGCCGCCGACGACTGCTACCCCGACGGTGCCTACTACTACGTGGAGGCCGCTGATGATCAGGAGTAGTTAGGAGGTTCCCAGGCAGGAGGCCTCGCCTCGTTCGATCGTTGTATCTTTTGTGCTAGCCTTCTCTAAGGCACCCCATGTTTTATGTCTGCACTCAGATATTTGTTGCTTCCGCTGACTCGTGTGTTTATCGAGCTTTCGTATTCTAGACCTCGAGGCCCCTGGCTTGTAATATGAAACTGATGTTATTTTATTTGTGTCTAGAGTTGTGTTGTGATATCTCCCCGTGAGTCCTTGGGTTTGATCGTACGCATTTGCGTGTATGATTAGCGTACGATTAAGCCGAGGGCGTCACAAGTTTGGACTGATAGAAAGAAGTTTTATGCTAAGTGCAGAGGTTTTGATGGTAGTGGTAGGAGGGCTTGCAAGTGGTACATATCTGCTAGACTGCAGCCTGATGGAAGTACTGTCAGGGTTAACCAAATCCCTAATAAACATACTTGTCTCACAAGTTCACAGAAAAAATGAAGCATGACATCACAGATTTGGGTTGCAGAAAAGATAACCCCAATTTTGGCCAAAACACCCAACACTACTGCAAAAAGACTCCAAGTAGACTTGGAAAAGTTGTACCCCATTAAACTGCATTATACCACAGTGTGGAAGGCTAAACAAAGGGCAATGAAGAATTTGTATGGTGATTGGGAAAACACATTTAGGCTGCTTTTCAATTTCAAAGCAGAGGTGGAGAAAAGGTTGTTGGAAATATGCCCTAGAGGCAATAATAATTAGTTATTATTATATTTCTCTGTTCATGATAATCGTTTATTATGCATGCTATAATTGTATTGATGGGAAACACAATACTTGTGTGGATACATAGACAAAACACTGTCCCTAGTAAGCCTCTAGTTGACTAGCTTGTTGATCAAAGATGGTCAAGGTTTCCTCGCCATAGGAAAGTGTTGTTACTTGATAACGGGATCACATCATTAGGAGAATCATGTGATGGACTAGACCCAAACTAATAGACGTAGCATATTGATCGTGTCATTTTGTTGCTACTGTTTTCTGCGTGTCAAGTATTTGTTCCTATGACCATGAGATCATATAACTCACGGACACCGGAGGAATGCTTTCTGTGTATCAAAAGTCGCAACGTAACTGGGTGACTATAAAGATGCTCTACTGGTATCTCTGAAGGTGTTCGTTGAGTTAGTATGGATCGAGACTGGGATTTGTCACTCCGTGTGACGGAGAGGTATCTCGGGGCCCACTCGGTAATACAACATCACACACAAGCCTTGCAAGCAATGTGACTTAGTATAAGTTACGGGATCTTGTATTACGGAACGAGTAAAGAGACTTGCCAGTAAACGAGATTGAAATAGGTATGCGGATACTGACGATCAAATCTCGGGCAAGTAACATACCGAAAGGACAAAGGGAATGACATACGGGATTATATGAATCCTTGGCACTGAGGTTCAAACGATAAGATCTTCGTAGAATATGTAGGATCCAATATGGGCATCTAGGTCCCGCTATTGGATATTGACCGAGGAGTCTCTCGGGTCATGTCTACATAGTTCTCGAACCCGCAGGGTCTGCACACTTAAGGTTCGACGTTGTTTTATGCGTATTTGAGTTGTATGGTTGGTTACCGAATGTTGTTCGGAGTCCCGGATGAGATCACGGACGTCACGAGGGTTTCCGGAATGGTCCGGAAATGAAGATTGATATATAGGATGACCTCATTTGATTACGGGAAGGTTTTTGGAGTTACCGGGAATGTACCGGGAATGACGAATGGGTTCCGGGAGTTCACCGGGGGGGGGGGGGGGCAACCCACCCCGGGGAAGCCCATAGGCATTGAGGGTGGCGCACCAGCCCTTAGTGGGCTGGTGGGACAACCCAAAAGAGCCCTATGCGCATTGGAAGAAAAATCAAAGAGAAAAAAAAGGAGGAGGTGGGAAAGGGAAGAAGGACTCCACCTTCCAAACCAAGTAGGACTCGGTTTGGGGGGGGGGGAGACCTTCCCCCTTTGGTTCGGACGACCCCTTGGGAGTCCTTGGACCCCAAGGCAAGGCTCCCCCTTCCTCCTCCTATATATAGTGGGGTTTTAGGGCTGATTGGAGACAACTTTGCCACGGCAGCCCGACCACATATCTCCACGGTTTTACCTCTAGATCGCATTTCTGCGGAGCTCGGGCGGAGCCCTGCTGAGACGAGATCATCACCAACCTCCGGAGGGCCGTCACGCTGCCGGAGAACTCTTCTACCTCTCCGTCTCTCTTGCTGGATCAAGAAGGCCGAGATCATCGTCGAGCTGTACGTGTGCTGAACGCGGAGGTGCCGTCCGTTCGGCACTAGATCGTGGGACTGATCGCGGGACGGTTCGCGGGGCGGATCGAGGGACGTGAGGACGTTCCAGTACATCAACCGTGTTCACTAACGCTTCTGCTGTGCGATCTACAAGGGTATGTAGATCGGAAATCCCCTCTCGTAGATGGACATCACCATGATAGGTCTTCGTGCGCTTAGGAAATTTTTTGTTTCCCATGCGACGTTCCCCAACAGTGGCATCATGAGCTAGGTTCATGCGTAGATGTCTTCTCGAGTAGAACACAAAAGTTTTTGTGGGCGGTGATGTGCGTTTTGCTGCCCTCCTTAGTCTCTTCTTGATTCCGCGGTATTGTTGGATCGAAGCGGCTCGGACCGACATTACTCGTACGCTTACGAGAGACTGGTTTCATCGCTACGAGTAACTCCGTTACTCAAAGATGACTGGCGGGTGTCAGTTTCTCCAACTTTAGTTGAATCGGAATTGACCGAGGAGGTCCTTGGATGAGGTTAAATAGCAACTCATATATCTCCGTTGTGGTGTTTGCGTAAGTAAGATGCGATCCTACTAGATACCGATGGTCACCACGTAAAACATGCAACAACAAAATTAGAGGACGTCTAACTTGTTTTTGCAGGGTATGCTTGTGATGTGATATGGCCAATGATGTGATGTGATATATTGGATGTATGAGATGATCATGTTGTAATAGTTAATATCGACTTGCACGTCGATGGTACGGCAACCGGCAGGAGCCATAGGGTTGTCTTTAAACTAACATTTGTGCTTGCAGATGCGTTTACTATTTTGCTAGGATGTAGCTTTAGTAGTAATAGCATGAGTAGCACGACAACCCCGATGGCGACACGTTGATGGAGATCATGGTGTGACGCCGGTGACAAGAAGATCATGCCGGTGCTTTGGTGATGGAGATCAAGAAGCACATGATGATGGCCATATCATGTCACTTATGAATTGCATGTGATGTTAATCCTTTTATGCACCTTATTTTGCTTAGAACGACGGTAGCATTATGAGGTGATCTCTCACTAAAATTTCAAAATGAAATTGTGTTCTCCCCGACTGTGCACCGTTGCGACAGTTCTTCGTTTCGAGACACCACGTGATGATCGGGTGTGATAGACTCAACGTTCACATACAACGGGTGCAAAACAGTTGCACACACGGAACACTCGGGTTAAGCTTGACGAGCCTAGCATGTGCAGACATAGCCTCGGAACACATGAGACCGAAAGGTCGAGCATGAATTGTATAGTTGATATGATTAGCATAGAGATGCTTACCACTGAAACTATTCTCGACTCACGTGATGATCGGACTTGAGATAGTGGATTTGGATCATGTACCACTCAAATGACTAGAGAGATGTACTTTTTGAGTGGGAGTTCTTAAGTAATATGATTAATTGAACTAATTGTCATGAACATAGTCTAATGGTCTTTGCGAATTACGATGTTGCTTGCGCTATAGCTCTACTATTTCTATATGTTCCTAGAGAAAATTTAGTTGAAAGTTGATAGTAGCAAACTTTGCAGACTAAGTCTGTAAAACCGAGGATTATCCTCGTTGCTGCGCAGAAGGCTTATGTACTTAATGCACCACTCGGTGTGCTGCACCTCGAGCGTCGTCTGTGGATGCTGTGAGCATCCGACATACACGTTTCTGATGACTACACGATAGTTCAGTGCAAAATACTTAATGGCTTAGAAGCAAGGCGCCGAAGACGTTTTGAAACGTCACGGAACATAAGTGATGTTCTAAAGAGATGAAATTGTGATTTCATGCTTGTGCCCTTGTTAAGAGGTACGAGACCTCCGACAAGATTCTTTGTCCACAAAGTAAAGGAGAAAAGCTCAATCATTGAGCGTGTGCTCAGATTGTCTGAGTACGACAATCGCTTGAATCAAGTGGAAGTTAATCTTCCAGATGAGATAGTGATGGTTCTCCAAAGTCACTGCCACCAAGCTGTGAGAGCTTCGTGATGAACTATAACATATCAAGGATAGAAACAATGATCCTTGAGCGATTCGCGATGTTTGACACTGCGAAAGTAGAAATCAAGAAGGAGCATCAATAGTTGATGGTTAGTAAAACCACTAAGTTTCAAGAAAGGCAAGGGCTAGAAGGGATACTTCGTGAAACGGCAAAACAGTTGCTGCACTAATGAAGAGACCCAAGATTAAACCCAAACCCGAGACTAAGTGCTTCTGTAATGAGGGGAACGGTCACTGAGGCGGAGCAACTCTAGATACTTGGTAGATAAGAAGGATGGCAAAAGTCGAAAGAAGTATATTTGATATACATGATGTTGATGTGTACTTTACTAGTACTCCTAGTAGCACGAGGGTATTGGATACCGGTTCGGTTTCTAAGTGATTAGTAACATGAAATGAAAGCTACGGCATAAATGGAGACTAGCTAAAGGCGAGGTGACGATACGTGTTGGAAGTGTTTCCAAGGTTGATATGATCAAAAGTCGCACGCTCCCTCTACCATCGGGATTGGTGTTAAACCTAAATAATTGTTATTTGGTGCTTGCGTTAAGCATGAACATGATTGGATCGTGTTTATTGCAATACGATTATTCATTTAAAGAGAATAATGGTTACTCTATTTGCTTGAATAATCACCTTCAATGGTTTATTGAATCTCGATCGTAGTGATACACATGTTCATAAATATTGGTGCCAAAAGATACGAGGTAATGATGATAGTACCACTTACTTGTGGCACTGCCGCTTGAGTCATGTTAGTATAAATTGCATGAAGAGGCTCCATGCTGATGGATCTTTATATTCACTTGATTTTGAATCACTAGTGACATGCTAATCATACCACATGAGCAAGGCCTTGGTTTCATTGAGATGAAACAAGATAGTAACTTGTTGGAAATGATACATTTTGATGTATGCAGTCCAATGGGTGCTGAGGCACGCAGTGGATGTCATTATGTTCTTACTTCAATGACGATTTGAGTAGATACAAGAGTATTTACTTAATGAATCACAAGTCTGAAATATTGAAAAGTTCAATTCTGTTTCAGAGTGAAGTTCGTCATGACAAGAGGATAAACTGTCTACGATATGATCATAGAAATGAATATCTGAGATACGAGTTTTGGTATGCAGTTAAGACAATGTGGAAATTGTTTCGCAGTTCATGCCACCTGGAACATCATAGTGTGATGATGTGTCTGAACGTCATAGCCACACACTATTTGGTATGGTGCATGCTATGATGTCTCTTATCGAATTACCACTATCGTTTATGGGTTATGCATTAAAGACAACCGCATTCACTTTAAATAGGGCACCGCGTATTTCTGTTGAGATGACACAGTATAGACTGAGGTTTAGAGAAATCTAAACTATCGTTTCTTGAAAGTTTGGGGCTTCAACACTTATGTGAAAAAGTTTCAGTTTGATAAGCTCGAACCCAAAGCGGATAAATGCATCTTCATAGGATATCCAAAACAGTTGGGTACATCTCCTATCTCAAATCCAAAAGAAAAGTGTTTGTTTCTAGAAACGGATCATTTCTCGAGGAAAGGTTTCTCTCGAAAGAATTGAGTGGGAGGGTAGTAGAACTTGATGAGGTTATTGAACCATCACTTCAACCAGTGTGTAGCAGGGCGCGGGAAGTTGTTCCTGTGGCGCCTACACCAATTGAAGTGGAAGCTGATGATGGTGATCATCAAGCATCGGATCAAGTTACTACAAGCCTCGTAGGTTGACAAGGTCGCGTACTACTACAGAGTGGTACGGTAACCCTGTCTTGGAGGTCATGTTGTTGAGCAACAATGAACTTACGAGTTATGAAGAAAGCAATGGTGGGCCCGGATTCCGACAAATGGCTGGAAGCCATGAAATCCGAGAGAGGATCCATGTATGAAAACAAAGTGTAGACTTTGAAAGAATTACTTGATGGTCAAAGGACTATTGAGTAAAAATGGATCTTTAAAAGAAGACAAACGATGATGGTGATAAGTCACTATTAAGAAAGGCTCGACTTGTCGCAAAAATGTTTTCGACAAGATCAAACAGTTGACTATGATGGGACTTTCTCACTCGTAGCGATGCTAAAAGTCTGTTAGAATTATGTTAGTAGTTGCTGCATTGTTTATGAAATATTCCACATAGGATGTCAAAACATTGTTTCCTCGACGGTTTCCTTGAGCAAACATTGTATGTGATACAACCAGGAGGTTTTGTCGATCCTAAAGATACTAGCAAGTATGCAAGCTCTAGTAATCCTTCAATGGACTGGTGCAAGCATCTCGGAGTTGGAATATACACTTTGATGAGATGATCAAATATTTTGGGTTTGTACAAGGTTTATGAGAAACTTGTATTTCCAAAGAAGTGAGTGGGAGCACTATAGAATTTCTGATAAGTATATGTGGTTGACATATTGTGGATGAGAAGTAATGTAGAATTTCTGTAAAGCATACAAGGTTGTTTGAAAGGAGTTTTTCAAAGGAATACCTGGATTGCGCTACTTGAACGTTGAGCATCAAAGATCTATGGAGATAGATCGAAAGCGCTTAATAGAAGTTTCAACAAGATGCATGCCTTGACAAGTTTTCGAAGGAGTTCAAAATAGATCAGCAAAGAAGGAGTTCTTGGTTGCGTTGTAAGGTGTGAATTTGAGCAAGACTCAAAACCCGACCATGGCAGAATAAAGAGAATAGACGAAGGTCGTCTTCTATGCCTTAGCCGTAGAATCTAAAGTATGCCATGCTGTGTACCGCACCTGATGTGTGCCTTGACTCAAAGTCTGTTGAGAGGTACAGAGAGTGATCCATGATTGAATCACTAGCAGCGGTCAAAATTTATCTTTAGTAACTAATGGACTAAGGAATTTTTCTCGATTATGGAGGTGGTTAAAGAGTTCGTCGTAAAGGGTTACGTCGATGCAAGCTTTGACACTAATCCGAATAACTATGAGTAGCGAAACGGATTCGTATAGTAGATATTTGGAGCATTTCCGAATAGCACGTAGTAGCATCATCTATAAGATGACATAAAGATTTGTGAAGAACGCACAGATCTGAAAGTTTCAGAACCGTTGACTAAAACCTCTCTCACGAGCAAGACGTGATCAGACCCCATAACTATATGGGTGTTGGATTCGTTGGAATCACATGGTGATGTGAACTAGATTATTGACTCTAGTGCAAGTGGGAGACTGTTGGAAATATGCCCTAGAGGCAATAATAATTAGTTATTATTATATTTCTCTGTTCATGATAATCGTTTATTATGCATGCTATAATTGTATTGATGGGAAACACAATACTTGTGTGGATACATAGACAAAACACTGTCCCTAGTAAGCCTCTAGTTGACTAGCTCGTTGATCAAAGATGGTCAAGGTTTCCTCGCCATAGGAAAGTGTTGTTACTTGATAACGGGATCACATCATTAGGAGAATCATGTGATGGACTAGACCCAAACTAATAGACGTAGCATATTGATCGTGTCATTTTGTTGCCACTGTTTTCTGCGTGTCAAGTATTTGTTCCTATGACCATGAGATCATATAACTCACGGACACCGGAGGAATGCTTTGTGTGTATCAAAAGTCGCAACGTAACTGGGTGACTATAAAGATGCTCTACAGGTATCTCCGAAGGTGTTCGTTGAGTTAGTATGGATCGAGACTGGGATTTGTCACTCCGTGTGACGGAGAGGTATCTCGGGGCCCACTCGGTAATACAACATCACACACAAGCCTTGCAAGCAATGTGACTTAGTGTAAGTTACGGGATCTTGTATTACGGAACGAGTAAAGAGACTTGCCAGTAAACGAGATTGAAATAGGTATGCGGATACTGACGATCAAATCTCGGGCAAGTAACATACCGAAAGGACAAAGGGAATGACATACGGGATTATATGAATCCTTGGCACTGAGGTTCAAATGATAAGATCTTCGTAGAATATGTAGGATCCAATATGGTCATCCAGGTCCGGCTATTGGATATTGAACGAGGAGTCTCTCGGGTCATGTCTACATAGTTCTCGAACCCGCAGGGTCTGCACACTTAAGGTTCGACGTTGTTTTATGCGTATTTGAGTTATATGGTTGGTTACCGAATGTTGTTCGGAGTCCCGGATGAGATTATGGACGTCACGAGGGTTTCCGGAATGGTCCGGAAACGAAGATTGATATATAGGATGACCTCATTTGATTACCGGAAGGTTTTCGAAGTTACCGGGAATGTACCGGGAATGACGAATGGATTCCGGGAGTTCACCGAGGGGGGGGGGGGGCAACCCACCCCGGGGAACCCCATAGGCATTGAGGGTGGCGCACCAGCCCTTAGTGGGCTGGTGGGACAGCCCAAAAGAGCCCTATGCGCATTGGAAGAAAAATCAAAGAGAAAAGAAAAAAAGGAGGTGGGAAAGGGAAGAAGGACTCCACCTTCCAAACCAAGTGGGACTCGGTTTGGGGGGGGGAGACCTTCCCCCTTTGGTTTGGCCGACCCCTTGGGAGTCCTTGGACCCCAAGGCAAGGCTCCCCCTTCCTCCTCCTACATATAGTGGGGTTTTAGGGCTGATTTGAGACAACTTTGCCACGGCAACCCGACCACATATCTCCACGGTTTTACCTCTAGATCGCGTTTCTGCGGAGCTCGGGCAGAGCCCTGCTGAGACGAGATCATCACCAACCTCTGGAGCGCCATCACGCTGCCGGAGAACTCTTCTACCTCTCCGTCTCTCTTGCTGGATCAAGAAGGCCGAGATCATCGTCGAGCTGTACGTGTGCTGAACGCGGAGGTGCCGTCCGTTCGGCACTAGATCGTGGGACTGATCGCGGGACGGTTCGCGGGGTGGATCGAGGGACGTGAGGACGTTCCACTACATCAACCGTGTTCACTAACGCTTCTGCTGTGTGATCGACAAAGGTACGTAGATCGGAAATCCCCTCTCGTAGATGGACATCACCATGATAGGTCTTCGTGCGCGTAGGAAATTTTTTGTTTCCCATGCGACGTTCCCCAACAAAGGTGACCTGGAAGTGTTGTCGAGATAGATACTGAGGTATCAGAGGATGGCAATGTTTATTTCTGCAAATTTTTTATGGCTTTAAAGCCTTGCATCGATGGCTTCAAAGCAGGATGTCATCCATATTTGAGCATAGACTCATCATTTTTGACAGGCAAGTGGAATGGTCAGTTGGCAGCATGTAATGCTCTAGATGGACATAACTGGATGTTTCCAGTTTCTATTGGCTTGTTTCAGTGAGAGACAGAGGCTTCATGGACATGGTTCATGATGCAGTTGAAAAGATGCTTAGGGCCAGTGTCACCTTTGGCAATACACACAGATGCATGCAAAGGTCTAGAAAATGCAGTTAAAAATGTGTTCCCACATGCTGAGCAAAGGGAGTGCTTCGGCCATTTGTGGATGAATTTGATCAAAAAATTCAGAGGAGATGAATTTGGGAGAATGTGGCCAGCAGCAAGATCTTACACTAAACAGACACATTCATATCATCTTAGTAAGGTAATGGCAACATGTGAGGAGTTTGGTACATGATTGAACACCTACCATTCTTTATTATGGTACAGGTCAGGATTCAACACTGCCATCAAGTGTGACCATATCAACAACAATTTGGCAGAAAGTTTCAACAACAAGGTGAAGCAGCTAAAAGATTTGCCTGTGCATGACATGGTTGATCAAATCAGGATCATGCTCATGCGGCTGTGGAAATTGAGAAAAAAGATTGCTGATTGTCTGCAAGGTGATAAACTTCCAGCAGTGGTGCAACAGGTGGTCAACAGAAGCAGAGGTCTTACATATTTGTCTGTTGAAATATCATCACTGTGGGGTGCTGAAGTTAGAGATAACAAGACTGGAAGGAGGCATGTTGTTAACACTGAATTGCATGATTGCAGTTGCCTCGAATGGCAAACCACTGGTAAACCATGTGATCATGCCATTCTATTCTTAGTCGGCTAACCAAAGATAAATATGCATCCATATCTGCATGAGTATTATTCGGTAGCAAAATTCAGAGCTGCATATGCAACTCCAATTCCACCTCTTACAAATCAGGAACAGTGGCCAGAAGTGCCTCTTGAATATTCCATGTGTCCTCCTTTAACAAAAAGAAAGGCAGGCGTACCTAAACAGAGTAGATTCAAAGCATGGTTTGAAAAAGGTGGGAGTAGTAAGAAGGGCAAGAAGGACAAGAAAGATGCAAAGCCAAAAAGGGCTCAAAAGGGTAACAAAAACAGATGCAAAAGGTGCCAAATACTTGGGCAAAGAGAGGGATCCAGACTATGCATTTTCTCTCCTCCTAATCCGAGAAAGTATGTGCTTGTTTATTTGTGTTTGTTCATATTCTGATTTTGTTTAAATTATAAATATGTGGCATGCTTTGTTGTTTTCAGGAGGAAGCTTCCAAGTCAGCCTATTGTTGTTGAACATTGTTGGCCAACAAAAAGAGCAAGAGTGAGTGGCAGCAGAAGGCAAACAAGTCAGTGGATGGAACAGTTTGGTGCTGCAAGTGACGAAATTGAAGCTGTGCACACTGTCGAAACTGAAGCTGTGCACACTGTCGAAACTGAAGCTGTGCACACTGTCGAAACTGAAGCTGTGCACACTGTCGAAACTGAAACTAAAGCTGTGCACACTGTCGAAACTGTCGAAACCGAAGCTGATATCGAGTTTCATGAGGCGATAGCATCGAGTCCAGTGAAGAAAACCAAGATGATCAGTGAACTTGTGTGTGCAGTACAACCAAAAACAAGAAATGCCAAGGCGAAGAAGGGTACACGGCGTGGTCGGAAGAGATAGAACTGTTGATCATTTGAAATTTATGGCATGTAATAAAATTTGTTGGGCACTCCACATGTTTCCATCAAAACTTGTTTGATTATTATTGTTTTCAAACTGAATTTCAAATTTGATGAAAAATAAAAATTTCGGTTTAAATTCAAATTTGGAGTAAGTTGAACTTTTGACTCGGGTATGATGTTTCAATGCTACCACAACGACTCAAATATGGTTGTTGTGTCATCATTCTGAGCTCTTTTGTTAAGTTAGAGCCATAGTCATGAAAAAGGTGTGACAGACGACCTCATAAGGTAGGATAAACATCATCTTCTTAAAGGCATTTTCCTGCAAATGTATATAAACCATGTTTATATATATATTTTTGGTTGCTATGCAACATAATATGACTATGGGCACAAGTTTTGATTTTTTTTGAATTATTTGTGCTCATTTTAAAAATAGTCAACTTTTTCACAAAAACGTTGACCGACTCAAAATCAAAGTTTATATTTTTGTTTGCTAAGTATGTGATGTAAAATGACAATGTGTGCTGGTTTTATATATTTTTGATTTTTTTTGAATTAATTATGTTCAACCCTAGCTCATTTCGTCGATATCGTGAACGTGTGAATTTTGGTTTTAAACTTTGCATATAACAAGTTTCCATTTTTTATAGCAACTCAGTTGAATAAGTACACAATGTGCGCTGGTTTTGTATTTTTTGAATTTTTTTTGAATTACTTATGCTCTACCCTAGATCATTCCATCAATAACATGAATTGTGTGAATCTTTTTCATTTAAACATAGATATAACATGAATCAATTTTTTTATAGCAAGGTAGTTGCATCAGTAGAGAGTGGGAGAAAGTTTCATATTTTTTTCATTTTTTTTGAATTTTTTGTGTTCAACCTTAGCCCACTGCAACCCTAAACCCCGAAAACCCCATCCTAAACCCCTCCATAGTATATTGTACATTGTAACAAAATCCCATCTTCTTGAAGGCATTTTCCTGCAATTGTATATATACCATGTTTATATTTTTTTTGATTGCTATGCAACATAATAGGACTATGTGCACAAGTTTTGATTTTTTTTGAATTATTTGTGCTCATTTGAAAAATAGTCAATTTTTTCACAAAAACGTTGACTGACTCAAAATCAAAGTTTATATTTTTGTTTGCTAAGTATGTGATGTAAAATGACAATGTGTGCCGGTTTTATATTTTTTTGATTTTTTTTGAATTAATTATGTTCAACCCTAGCTCATTTCGTCGATATCGTGAACGTGTGAATTTTGGTTTTAAACTTTGCATATAACAAGTTTCCATTTTTTATAGCAAGTTGAATAAGTACACAATGTGCGCTGGTTTTATATTTTTTGAATTTTTTTTGAATTACTTATGCTCTACCCTAGATCATTCCATCAATAACATGAATTGTGTGAATCTTTTTCATTTAAACATGGATATAACATGAATCAATTTTTTTTATAGCAACGTAGTTGCATCAGTAGAGAGTGGGAGAAAGTTTCATATTTTTTTGATTTTTTTTGAATTTTTTGTGCTCAACCCTAGCTCAGTGCAACCCTAAACCCCATAACCCCGGAAACCCCATCCGAAACCCCGCCATGTTTATAGCCGTTGATCATTGCTGAGTCAGTGGTTGGATCTGACCCCGCCATGTTTGTGATCCGCCCGTGATCCGCGTGTGCTGATTGGCTGGCGAGCGGGGGTTTGGATCGAGGGCCCGAGTGAGGGCCTGTCCGTTGGATCTAGTCAGTTCAGTGAAGATCCGACGATTGGAAATGAATCGGTGCATGGATGTGGCGTACGCGCCTCTGACTTCGTGTGCTTCTTTGTTGCATGACACGCGTCGGTTTTTCTGCATGCATGCACGCGTCGCATCAGAGCCATTAGCAGCGCATCGAGGACCGCAGTCTGAATGGGCTCTGAATATGAGGGGGGCGTGCTCGACTCGGTGCACCGACGAAAGTCTCAACGGCGGGCGTGCTCGACGCAGTCCTCGACGCAGTGTGTGAATCGGTGACGCACCCTTTGATCCAATAGGCAAACGCAAATGGGCGGCATCCATTAATTGCTGCAACTGAATCGACGAACCGCAACCGACGCAGCCCAAAACCTGCTATTTAACCCTCCTCTGCCCCGTGCACATCTTCATCTTCCTCCTTGCCCTCCTCACATCCAAGCAACCGCAAGCCCCGGCATGGAGTTCCACGACCCGACGTTCCAAGCGCCCGGCACCAGGCCGAAAAGGATGTACCCCGCTGGGGTCGTCGTGGAGAACCAGCTTCGGGTCTGGGCCATGTCGCGCTGGCGGGGTGGACGGGAGTTTGCGGGGCTCTTCCTTCGCGCCCTCTATCGCCACCTCCCTGTGGGAACTCCGCAGATGTTCACCATCGACGAGTCTCGCATGGGAGGAACGGGCATGATCGTGCGCTTCCGCAACCCCTACGACGCGTATCACCTCCTCGGCCGTGTCTGGTTTGGCGGGTGCGAGTTCATCTGCTTCACCACCTACAACATCTTCACCGACCTTGACAGCATCTGGCCCAACGAGCACGCCATGCACACCCTCCCCTACAACCTCCCGCCGGCCGACGACGAGGAGTGAAGATGCGCGCCCGTCGCCCCTCCATGCCGGGTTTATCGTAGTTTAATCTTTCTTATCTATCGTATCTGTAATGTTAAACACTATCTTATCTGTAAGTTTATTGTAATCGCCCATACTATTGTGCCCTACGTACTGTTGTGCCAGTTTATGTGATGCCCGTGTTTATATCGGGCCCGTTTATATCTTATCTATGTTGTGCACATCTATGTGTTTATCTGGGGCTATCTGTCAGTTTATATATTTATCAGTGACCGTGACGCAGTGCACCAGGTATTGGGCTGATCCTTTCTTCTCACCGTTCATGGTTCTGTGTTTATCTTGTCACCATTCACCAGGAACTAATCTCTCGTTTGGTTGACCCAGGAGCAGCAGGGCCCGGAGCAGCAAGGCAGCAATGGAGGGGGGGACAATGGAGCGCAGCCGCAGCGACCAAGGGGCTCCGGTTTGGCAGCCAGAACCTGTTCTAGCCGGGCCCGTTCCAGCCATAACAGGTGATTCTACAGAAAAGAACAACGAGTAAGGGCCAGAAAAGAAGCAGCCAGAACCTGTTCCAACCACTGTTCCACACATCACAGGCGTTCTCAAGCGAGTAAGCCGAGAAAAGGAGCAGTCAGAAGACGTGCCCGACGTTCCTCACGTGTAGTTGCCCCGTGTAGTACTTGCTCTGTAGATTTTGGGCACTTGTATCTTGCAGGCCGCTTAGGCCATGCTTGTAAATAATACAAATCAGATTAGATGTTCAACCCTCTTAAGATAAATGAACTTGGATTTATGTATATAATCCGTCGTTTTTATTTCCTATTGAAAATCATACATGACTAGTCAAATAATTTTGGGCCTGGTTATTCCTATTGAAATCAGTAGTACCTTTTGTAAATTACACCTTTGGGCCTGGTTATGTTCCGTCATTTTTATTTTGGGCCCAACATCTCACTAGTGGAAAACGGGCCTTTGGCCGTGTCACGCCCAAGATGCGACCCTATCCTCAATTTGGCACGAGGGCCTCGTCAGGGATAGAAACGCATCTCGTCGTGTCGCAAGAATGGATATCGTCACAAGTACATGTACTGAACAGAAGAGATATATATAGAGTTGGCTTACACTCGCCACAAGCTACATCAGAGTCGCATCAGTACATTACATAATCCTCAAGAGTAAGAGCAGGGTCCGTCTACGGACGAAAACAAACGACAAAAGAAGAACGACGTCCATCCTTGCTATCCCAGGCTGCCGGCCTGGAATCCATCCTAGATCGATGAAGAAGAAGAAGAAGAAGAAGCAACTCCAAATGTACAATCAATGCGCTCGCGTCAAGTAACCTGTACCTGTACCGGCAACTGGTGTTGTAGTAATCTGTGAGCCACAGGGGGACTCAGCAATCTCATTTCCAAAGGTATCAAGACTAGCAAAGCTTAATGGGTGATGTATGGTTAAGTGGTGAGGTTGCAGCAGCGGCTAAGCATATATTTGGTGGCTAAACTTACGAGTACAAGAGAATAAGAGGGGGAAGATCTACGCATAACGGACGAGAGCTACTGATGATCAATTGAATGATCCTGAACACCTACCTACGTCAGACATAACCCCACCGTGTCCTCGATCGGAGAAGGAACTCACGAAAGAGACAGTCACGGTTACGCACACAGTTGGCAAGTTTGAATTAAGTTAACTTCAAGTTATCTAGAACCAGTGTTAAACAAAGTTTCCACGTTGCCACATAACCGCGGGCACGGCTTTCCGAAAGATTTAACCCTGCAGGGGTGCTCCAACTAGTCCATCACAAATTACCACAAGCCGCATAGAAATCCTCAATCACGAAGCTCGCGATCTCGTCGGATTCCCTAGTGGAAAACCTCAACTCTGAGATTAACTAAAGTATCACCGGAATTCCGATGCACAAGATATCTCGTCAAAGGTAAAACTAATCCAGCAAGGCCGCCCGACATGTCGACGTACCCAATAGGAGCCGCGTATCTCGTTCTCAGGACACGGCGGATGGAACTAGCTACGAGTGCCAAACCTCGAGTTTCCTCGCGGTGGCCCTGCAGGGAGACCGTTTGGGACCAACACCATCAGCACTGGCCCCCCATGTTTATGTAAAATTACTCCTCGGGTAGCGCTAACTCCCTATGCATTTCAATTTATCAAAATTATTATGTTGGGCAAATGTAGAACCAAAGTTGGGCCTTGCTAGACCAGCTTTAATCTAAAACGAATTATCAAGGGGGTCCCCATAACAACCCCGATCGTGTTAGGAGCGCTCAATTATGGAACATAACACCGGTAGCCGAAACTAAGGGGGCAAAGGTGGAACAAAACACCAGGCTAGAAAGGCCGAGCCTTCCACCTTTTTACCAAGTATATAGGTGCATTAAATTAAATAGCATTTAAATATGGTGATATAACAAGGAACCCATGTTATCACATGGAAGCATATGCACCTGCAACTAGCAACGCTAACAACATGGATAAGCAAGCGGTAACATAGCCAATCAGTGGTTTGCTAGGTCGAACAGGTTGAAGGTTATCATGGCATTGTTGAGAGGCTGATATGTAAACAAGTGGTAGGCAACGAGACATAATCGATAGAAGCGATAAAACTGGCATGGCAATGATAGTAATGGTATCTGGGGAAATGATCATCTTGCCTGAGATCCCGCTTGGAAGAAGAATGCCGTCGTGAAGCAGACGAACTGACGTAGTCGAATGGGTCCTCACATCCGACACGCTTGCGGAACTCTATCGAGACGAAGCAAACCGGAAACACAAATCAACACACGGAATTCACCACACGATGCACAACACAAATGATGCATGAGCAGCTGAAAACATGCAAGTCACGGCATGACAGTTCACACAATCAAACACTACACATTAAGTGAAGTTCAATATGCAACGAGTTGCATATTGACGAAACTTCCCATATGAATTATTTAGTTCACTCCCGGTTATTTACACGGCAATATTAATGTTGTCAAACATGCAAGAGGTGAAGCGGAAATTAAAATACCTATCTAGACATTTTAAATGAGGTCGGAAATGACATATAGCACCTCCGAAACGACCTCACTTGGTAATTTTCAATTCTGTCCAGATCTGATTTAACACCTTTAATTAGTTGTTAAACAGCAAAACAAATAGGTTCACGTGGTTCTACGCGTCATAGCAAGCAATCTAGACATAAAGAACATCTCCAACGGAGCTACGAATCAAAAGTTACAAGCACCGCAAGATATGATGGCATGAATGCAATATGTGTGCAACGGCGGTCACGAGCACTTCTCAACATACAAACAGCAAGAGAAAATGGAACTACACGAAATTATAAGCAAGTTTCATGTAGGACACGATCAAATCGGAGCTACGGTTCAAAAACTACGAGCAAAACAAGAAATGACTACAATCTGCCAAAATCAGCCACATAGCATTTTCTACGCCCCACAACTACGGCTACACAACTCCGATAAGCTCAAGCAAGGCATGGCACGGAAGAGGGCAAGAAGCACTACTACGAACAGCTAACAACAACTAGCATGGCAGCAAGGAACACTAGGGAAAGAAGTCACAAAATGGCTTCCCACACACTATTTCAGACTTAGAGAAAATTACACCTCACGAAAGTGCAGTTTTCGATCTGAAGCTATATTGACAGCAGCAAAACCTATAGCTACAGGACTCCAAATGGCATGAAACTTCAAAGCATGCTAGAGAAACACAAGGGCTACAACTTACTCCATTGGACCAACCTCAAAAGAGCTACAGAACTCAAGATAGAAGCAAGACAAGACAGCAACAAAATATAACAGATTCCAGACTTATAAATATTTCAGCTCCTCTAAAACAGCACTATTTCTAGCAAGTTAAGAGCAAGCAAACAACACCTAAACATGCATTTCTGTTGCAACCAAAAATACCAGGGGCTAAACAAAACATCCAAGATCAACTCCCTAGTTGACAACTAATTCAAACGAGGCATGGAATAAACCCTACGAATTAAACAAAAGGGCAACTTAGCAAAATATCTCGCGAACTAACTTACTCGAAAGCTAAAACTAATTGCACAGAAAAATCCCACATTAATGGATTAATGCGGGAAACATATAAAATATGTGGGGTTGCAACACCAAATAAAGCCACACATTAATGCGGGAAAATAACCTACATACGGGAAAATAAACTACCGGCAATCTCTACACGTAAATATACCAGTGACCGTTCTAAAATACATGCAAAAATGATTCCTAAAATGTGGGCATTTTACCTAAGGCACTCGAGCAACCCGATCTTGCACGAAAAATAAATACGGGTCGAAACCTATTAGGACCACACACTTATCTAGGCAAACAGCATGCTAAACGACGTCAAACAAATGTGCAAGTTATAAAATCGGATTCTACGCGAAATTCTACGCCAAAACCATATGCTACACATCGCGATCCGACTTACGGATTAAAAACTACGGGCAAATTAATAAACGTATATTTTTCTGGAATTATAATATATTCCGAAAATCCCTAAAAAGAAAAATACTACTGGGCCTAACAGAAAGGGCGCAACATAGCTACACGTCGCCTAGGCGGGGGATAAGCTCGGCTCACCTTGGGCCAGTTGGAGGGGGCTGAGGCGAGGCAGGTCCTCGGCCAGGGAGCGGAGGAGAGGTGGGCCTCGGGGCAGAGGAGCTTGGGCCGGCCTGGAGGGGGCTGCCAGCTGGGCTGACTCGGGGCCCAGCCGAGGGTCGGGAGGCTGGCCCAGGCGGGGCGCTGCGCGACTAGCGTCGGCTCGTCACCTCCTCCCGTGCCCGAGGCACGAGGCCTTGGCGGCGGTGCACCAGGTGCCGACGGCGGGGCAGGGGAGCCCAGATCCCGGCGACGGGGCAAGGGGATGCCGGATCCCGGCGGGGCAGGGCGGATCCGGACCTCGGGGATCCGTTCCCGGCTAGAGGGACGGCGGAGCATCGGAGCTTGGAGGCCATGGCGCGGAGGTGCCCGGCGGGAAAGCAGGGAGGCGAGGCGGCGAGAGGAGCAGGCGGGACGACGATGCGAGCGGGGTAACCGACGGCGGCGGGAGGCTGCGCGCAGGATGCAGCGGCCGGCGGGACTGGAGGTGCTCCCCGGCGAGGGCTCCGGCTTGCCGCGGGGGCTGGTCACCTCGGGCAGGAGGAGCTCGGGGAAGGAGAATGGTTGGGCACGGGGTGGATCTGGGCCGTTGGATCTTCGATCTAACGGTTCAGATTGCTCAGATCGGATCTGAGGATTAGCTGGAGAAGGTGGAGGCTAGGGTTTGCACGGATTTCGAGGAGAGAGGGGGTGGCTGCCTAAAAAATAGGAGGGGGTCTATTTATAGACAAATGCGGGGCTAGGGTTAGCCGAAATTTCGTTCCGGATCCAACCGTGCGGTCGGATTCGGACGATTCCAAACGCGGGAATGGTTACGAGGCCGTGTAGAGTGGATATCCGGAGACGAGAGGGAGAACGGGCGGCGCGGCAACGAATTTTAAAACACCGACAGACGTCCGACTTTAGACCGAATACGGTGCCGCTACGGTCGACCGTTCGGGTACGAGACGAACTCCGATCGCGACGAAATTCGACAGGCGGCTTACCTATATATAAATAATACCGCACGACAAATCTCAACCCGATCAGAGGAAGTTTATGCACACTTTAAAAACAGGGTTATGACGGTGCCGCGGGCGCGTGCGGGTGCGGTCGGGCTCAGAACGGACAACGACGAGAACCGACAACTAACAACGGATGCAAGTTTTGAAAACTGGCGGCAACGGAGATGCCGATGTAATGCAGATGATGCGAATGATGTGATGAAATAAAATAGACGCACGACAAAAATGGAAAGGAAAGGGGAATCTTCTGGAACGTCGGCATCGGGCTGTCACAACTCTCCTACACTACAAGAGGATCTAGCCCCGAGATCCAAGAATGAAAGGGGAGAGGATGAGAAAGCAAGAGGTAAAACTTAGTCGCTTCTTGACAAACGAGTGAAAACAACGATCCTTGAAGGTTGCAAGGCGATGAGGAATGAAATGAGAAAGAAGCAAGAATTCACGGAAAATTTCGGCAGCACTTCGGTAGGAAAATGGGACAAAAAATTCGATAAGAAGGAAGAATTAGACAATATTCATAACAAACAACTAAATAGAGCAAGGGAACACCATGATCTTGATAGAACAACAAGATTGACCCAAAAGAGCAACAACACAAGGCCTCCAGAAGAAAAGAATATGAACTAGCTCATACGGAAGAAGAGAATGAAGAAAGAATGACAACTACTAAGTCCAGTGAACTTGACAAGCACCCTTGCAAGAAGAATTGGACGGAGTTGTTGGAAAAACAACAACGAAAAGAACAAGAAAGTAGTGGGCTTATGAAAATCATCTCAACAAATATGAGGTGACACCCAACCACTACAAGAACCAAGGATAGATGAAAGCAAAGATATCAAAACTTCTTACACCAAGAGGGTGCATTGAGGGGATTAATGACAAGCACCATGATAGCACAATCCATAGGAAAAGCTTTAGGTGAATCCAAACCAAGATACCTCAAAGAAGAAATCATGGGTTGAGATATCTCATGACCCTAGAATTGGTGGTTTTAATTATCTCATTCTTGAAAGGAAATCTCTTCGAGGCTCCTACACTAACAAGAATGCTATAATACCACCTCAAAGGATAAAGGAAGAACAATTGCACATATAAATGCAAGATAAAGGATACTTGAGGTTCTCCAACAAGAATCTTGAAGAAGACTTGAGAATGAATCACATCCTTGAAAAACCACCATGACGGACCACCGTATACAAAAGAATGATGCAAAGATATCAAGGAAGAAAAGAATAAGATTATGACCTTGCCAAAATTAAGATGAAGCCTCACAAAGAGATACTAAAAGAACTTAGAACTCCGGAAAAAAAGATAAGCACCTGAGAAAAGAATTGAAACTATGAGCCACTCCGAAAGAAGAAATCAGATTACTATGATCAAGAATAAGAGTTATGTTATGCTTATCCCTCATCAAGTTTAATTGATGACAAGCAACGGATTTAGCATACAACTTATTCTTCTTGAAATGAATCTTGAAGAGGCAGAGAGATAAGCACCACTTGAGGCATAATTGAAGGAAGCACCGGTAAGAATTCACACTTGAATGGGAAAAAGCAAGAATTAATGGAGATACATGAGAATGAAGAGATCATGACCCACCTGACAGAAAACTTGAACAAGACACCGGATAATCGAGAGACGAACGAAGAGGCAACAATTAGGAAGATTTGAGGATGAAAGCTGAAAGCTGAGAACGAAGAATCTTCTAAAATGATGGCCTTCAGAGGAACGAGAAATAAAAACAACTCAGAAATGCACCGAATAGCAAGAAAAGGGATTACTCAAGATTGGAATAAATAAGATGATGACACCAAGCTGAGATGACAATCTTCACAAGAATGGAGCAAGATTTGATAGAAACACACCTTTGAATAGCAAGCTGAGAATGATGACGAGGAACACACCAAGAATTAATGAGACACTCTGGAATAATGAAGAATGAAAGGTTGAGCCAACTATGAGAATTAATTCAAATAGATCTTGAAGAAGTAATATGACTGATGGAAATCATACTTACGTCATAGTTGAAAGAATTAGAGATCTCCGGGAAAGAATTAAAAGAGTCAGGAAAGATCCTGGGAAAAACCTATGGGTTATGGGCCCACTCAAAGAAACCACCGTTGAAAAGATTGCTAGAAAGAGGGATATTGCACCGGTATGAAGAGAACTAGATGAGGTTGAGCACCTCGAAATAATTAAAGATCTGAAACAAGAAACTCCGAGATATCTTCAACACACCGGATAGAAAAAGATGAATGAATAACAGGATATGTTGATAAGAATCTCCAACATAGGAAGAATTTACAAGGATGAAAGGGATATGATGAACACGGATAGCTGAATTAAATTCACCAGTAAGGATGACAAGAATGAACGAATATGACACGAAGCTCCTGAGAATCTTCACGATGAATCACCGGTTACGAAAGAAAGAAGAGATAGCGGAAGCATCACTAAAATGAAATGCAGTTGGATGAAATCCAATCACTGAAGAAAAAGGGCGGGAGGGCGGGGAAAAACAAAGACAACTTGGGACGGATGAGATGAACTCCGGAATAAGATGAGAGAATGATCTTGCAAAAATTGGAGAGGATTGAATCCACTTGGAGAGAAACACACCGGTTGAAAAGAATTGATATGGCGACTCCGGTTGACAAAAATTGATAAGACAACTGATTGAGCAACAGGATTTTCATTCTCACATAAAAAATATGAGAACACCTCTTGGAAAGATCTGAAATCACCACTTGACATCGAAGTAACTGAATTACCATATTCCAACAAAACAAAGGGTGCGGCTTGCAATTAGCCAGAACAAACTCATGAGAAAGATTTCGTCCGATATTTTCGTGGACAGGATCGCACGGGCTCGATTTTACACTAGCCATCAAGTGCAAGGCAGTGCACCCGACATACGAAGCGTCCTCGAGTCGTAGCAAGCTACAAGGACTCTTTAAGACACAACGTGTACCGCTGTAAGTCGACCGTGAACAAACGAATCCATTAGATGTTGAACCCCAACCTAACATCATGCATTTGTTGGAAGATTGTCCTATAAGCGACTACTAGAATTCCCACCTATGAATTCCCGAAATATCTGGTCATGCAATCTGGTACACGGATACAAGGAGTAATATCACACAACTCCTATACTAACCCGTCACTTGTATCACATCCGTCAACACACGACCAGAATCTCGGACCTTCATCCACAACAGACCCTCGTGATCACAACGATACAAAGTATGGCAGTACTCCCGAACAATCTGCACCAGTACTAGGGACATCGAGGTTATCTCGCCACTACTAGTATTGAAGCAATTACGAACATCCTTCGTTCTGAGATACTAAGAAATCTGAATGATAACGATGTGCTCAAGAATCCCCTGGAGCTCAACTCCCCGGAAGAAAATCAAGTCAGACAGGAGGCACCAAGACAGAACTCCGTCACATCGGCATCATATAGATTCCAAGAATATCCGCGTGATCCTAAATTTTTTTTGAGTGAGAAGAGGAGTAGAATTAAATTATTACGTCAAGATTCCTCACCAGAGCATAGAAGAGGAGAAAAAAGAATCCTACTCTCCGATATATAACTAGACTCGACTCGGCCAAGTTCGATCAATCAAGGGGGCTCCTAGGTCGGTACGGCTCTGATACCAACTTGTCACGCCCAAGATGCGACCCTATCCTCAATTTGGCACGAGGGCCTCCTCAGGGATAGAAACGCATCTCGTCGTGTCGCAAGAATGGATATCGTCACAAGTACATGTACTGAAGAGAAGAGATATATATAGAGTTGGCTTACACTCGCCACAAGCTACATCAGAGTCGCATCAGTACATTACATAATCATCAAGAGTAAGAGCAGGGTCGGTCTAAGGACGAAAACAAACGACAAAAGAAGAACGACGTCCATCCTTGCTATCCCAGGCTGCCGACCTGGAACCCATCCTAGATCGATGAAGAAGAAGAAGAAGAAGCAACTCCAAATGTACAATCAACGCGCTCGCGTCAAGTAACCTTTACCTGTACCTGCAACTGGTGTTGTAGTAATCTGTGAGCCACAGGGGGACTCAGC
Source organism: Hordeum vulgare subsp. vulgare (assembly GCF_904849725.1). Classification (NCBI taxonomy): domain Eukaryota; kingdom Viridiplantae; phylum Streptophyta; class Magnoliopsida; order Poales; family Poaceae; genus Hordeum; species Hordeum vulgare. The sequence continues at coordinate 510,548,105 of NC_058522.1, forward strand.
AATCTCATTTCCAAAGGTATCAAGACTAGCAAAGCTTAATGGGTGAGGTATGGTTAAGTGGTGGGGTTGCAGCAGCGGCTAAGCATATATTTGGTGGCTAAACTTACGAGTACAAGAGAATAAGAGGGGGAAGATCTACGCATAACGGACGAGAGCTACTGATCATCAATTGAATGATCCTGAACACCTACCTACGTCAGACATAACCCCACCGTGTCCTCGATCGGAGAAGGAACTCACGAAAGAGACAGTCAAGGTTACGCACACAGTTGGCAAGTTTGAATTAAGTTAACTTCAAGTTATCTAGAACCAGTGTTAAACAAAGTTTCCACGTTGCCACATAACCGCGGGCACGGCTTTCCGAAAGATTTAACCCTGCAGGGGTGCTCCAACTAGTCCATCACAAGTTACCACAAGCCGCATAGAAATCCTCAATCACGAAGCTCGCTATTTCGTCGGATTCCCTAGTGAAAACCTCAACTCTGAGATTACCCAAAGTATCACCGGAATCCCGATGAACAAGATATCTCGTCAAAGGTAAAACTAATCCAGCAAGGCCGCCCGACGTGTCGACGTACCGATAGGAGCCGCGTATCTCGTTCTCAGGACACGACGGATGGAACTAGCTACGAGTGCCAAACCTCGAGTTTCCTCGCGGTGGCCCCGCAAGCAGAACGTTTGGGACCAACACCATCAGCACTGGCCCCCCCTGTTTATGTAAAATTACTCCTCGGGTAGCGCTAACTCCCTATGCATTTCAATTTATCAAAATTATTATGTTGGGCAAATGTAGAACCAAAGGTGGGCCTTGCTAGACCAGCTTTAATCTAAAACGAATTATCAATGGGGTCCCCATAACAACCCCGATCGTGTTAGGAGCGCTCAATTATGGAACATAACACCGGTAGCCGAAACTAAGGGGGGAAAGGTGGAACAAAACACCAGGCTAGAAAGGCCGAGCCTTCCACCTTTTTACCAATTATATAGGTGCATTAAATTAAATAGCATTTAAATATGGTGATATAACAAGGAACCCATGTTATCACATGGAAGCATCTGCACCTGCAACTAGCAACGCTAACAACATGGATAAGCAAGCGGTAACATAGCCAATCAGTGGTTTGCTAGGTCGAACAGGTTGAAGGTTATCATGGCATTGTTGAGAGGCTGATATGTAAACAAGTGGTAGGCAACGAGACATAATCGATAGAAGCGATAAAACTGGCATGTCAATGACAGTAATGGTATCTGGGGAAATGATCATCTTGCCTGAGATCCCGCTTGGAAGAAGAATGCCTCCGTGAAGCAGACGAACTGACGTAGTCGAACAGGTCCTCACATCCGACACGCTTGCGGAACTCTATCGAGACGAAGCAAACCGGAAACGCAAATCAACACACGGAATTCACCACACGATGCACAACACAAATGATGCATGAGCAGCTGAAAACATGCAAGTCACGGCATGACAGTTCACACAATCAAACACTACACATTAAGTGAAATTCAATATGCAACGAGTTGCATATTGACGAAACTTCACATATGAATTATTTAGGTCACTCCCGGTTATTTACACGGCAATAGTAATGTTGTCAAACATGCAAGAGGTGAAGCGGAAATTAAACTACCTATCTAGACATTTTAAATGAGGTCGGAAATGACATATAGCACCTCCGAAACGACCTGACATGGTAATTTTCAATTCTGTCCAGATCTGATTTAAAACCTTTAATTAGTTGTTAAACAGCAAAACAAATAGGTTCACGTGGTTCTACACGTCATGGCAAGCAATCTAGACATAAAGAACATCTCCAACGGAGCTACGGATCAAAAGTTACAAGCACCGCAAGATATGATGGCATGAATGCAATATGTGTGCAACGGCGGTCACGAGTACTTCTAAACATACAAACAGCAAGAGAAAATGGAACTACACGAGATACTAAGCAAGTTTCATGTAGGACACGATCAAATCGGAGCTACGGTTCGAAAACTACGAGCAAAACAAGAAATGACTACAATCTGCCAAAATCAGCCACATAGTATTTTCTACGCCCCACAACTACGGCTACACAACTCCGATAAGCTCAAGCAAGGCATGGCACGTAAGAGGGAAAGAAGCACTACTACGAACAGCTAACAACAACTAGCATGGAAGCAAGGAACACTAGGGAAAGAAGTCACAAAATGGCTTCCCACACACTATTTCAGACTTTGAGAAAATTACACCTCACGAAAGTGCAGTTTTCGATCTGTAGCTATATTGACAGCATAAAAACCTATAGCTACAGGACTTCAAATGACATGAAACTTCACAGCATGCTAGAGAAACACAAGGGCTACAACTTGCTCCATTGGACCAACCTCAAAAGAGCTACAGAACTCAAGATAGAAGCAAGACAAGACAACAACAAAATATAACAGATTCCAGACTTAGAAATATTTCAGCTCCTCTAAAACAGCACTATTTCTAGCAAGTTGAGAGCAAGCAAACAACACCTAAACATGCATTTCTATTTCAACCAAAATTCCAGGGGCTAAACAAAACATCCAAGATCAACTCCCTAGTTGACAACTAATTCAAACGAGGCACGGAATAAACCCTACGAATTAAACAAAAGGGCAACTTAGCAAAATATCTCGCGAACTAAATTATTCGAAAGCTAAAACTGATTGCACAGAAAAATCCATGGGATTTTTCTACCCCGGAAATATATAAAATATGTGGGGTTGCAACACCAAATAAAGCCACACATTAATGCGGGAAAATAACCTACATACGGGAAAATAAACGACCGGCAATCTCTACACGTAAAAATACCAGTGACCGTTCTAAAATACATGCAAAAATGATTCCTAAAACGTGGGCATTTTACCTAAGGCACTCGAGCAACCCGATCTTGCACGAAAAATAAATACGGGTCGAAACCTATTAGGACAGCACGCTTACTAGGCAAACAACATGCTAAACGACGTCAAACAAATGTGCAAGTTATAAAATCAGATTCTACGTGAAATTCTACGCCAAAACCATATGCTACACATCGCGATCCGACTTACGGATTAAAAACTACGGGCAAATTAATAAACGTATATTTTCTGGAATTATAATATATTCCGAAAATCCCTAAAAAGAAAAATACTACTGGGCCTAACAGAAAGGGTGCAACATAGCTACACGTCGCCTAGGCGGGGGATAAGCTCGGCTCACCTTGGGCCAGTTGGAGGGGGCTGAGGCGAGGCAGGTCCTCGGCCAGGGAGCGGAGGAGAGGTGGGCCTCGGGGCAGAGGAGCTTGGGCCGGCCTGGAGGGGGCTGCCAGCTGGGCTGACTCGGGGCCCAGCCGAGGGTCGGGAGGCTGGCCCAGGCGGGGCGCTGCGCGACTAGCGTCGGCTCGTCACCTCCTCCCGTGCCCGAGGCACGAGGCCTTGGCGGCGGTGCACCAGGTGCCGACGGCGGGGCAGGGGAGCCCAGATCCCGGCGGCGGGGCAAGGGGATGCCGGATCCCGGCGGGGCAGGGCGGATCCGGACCTCGGGGATCCGTTCCCGGCTAGAGGGACGACGGAGCATTGGAGCTTGGAGGCCATGGCGCGGAGGTGCCCGGCGGGAAAGCAGGGAGGCGAGGCGGCGAGAGGAGCAGGCGGGACGACGATGCAAGCGGGTTAACCGATGGCGGTGGGTGGCTGCGCGCAGGATGCGGCGGCCGGCGGGACTGGAGGTGCTCCCCGGCGAGGGCTCCGGCTTGCCGCGGGGGCTGGTCACCTCAGGCAGGAGGAGCTCGGGGAAGGAGAATGGTTGGGCACGGGGTGGATCTGGGCCGTTGGATCTTCGATCTAACGGTTCAGATTGCTCAGATCGGATCTGAGGATTAGCTGGAGAAGGTGGAGGCTAGGGTTTGCACGAATTTCGAGGAGAGAGGGGGTGGCTGCCTAAACAATAGGAGGGGGTCTATTTATAGCCAAATGAGGGGGCTAGGGTTAGCCGGAATTTCGTTCCGGATCCAACCGTGCGGTCGGATTCGGATGATTCCGAACGCGGGAATGGTTACGAGGCCGTGTAGAGTGGATATCCGGAGACGAGAGGGAGAATGGGCAGCGCGGCAACGAATTTTAAAACACCGACAGACGTCCGACGGTAGACCGAATACGGTGCCGCGACGGTCGACCGTTCGGGTACCAGACGAACTCCGATCGCGACGAAATTCGACAGGCGACCTACCTATATATAAATAATACCGCACGACAAATCTCAACCCGACCAGAGGAAGTTTACGCACACTTTAAAAACAGGGTTATGACGGTGCCGCGGGCGCGTGCGGGTGCGGTCGGGCTCAGAACGGACAACGACGAGAACCGGCTACTAACAACGGATGCAAGTTTTGAAAATTGGCGGCAACGGAGATGCCGATGCAATGCAGATGATGCGAATGATGCGATGAAATAAAATAGACACACGACGAAAACGGAAAGGAAAGGGGAATCTTCTGGAACGTCGGTATCGGGCTGTCACAGGCCGGGACCCTTTAGTCCCGGCCTGCCTCTGGGCCGGGACGGCCCGGCCACGTTGCCCCAATTCCCAATGCCTCCCTCGAGGCTTTAGTCCCGGTTCGTGTCCCAAACCTGGACTAAAGGGCTACGCGGTGGGCAGCCCGCATGTGCGCCACCTTTAGTCCCGGTTTGTGTCTCAAACCGGGACTAAAGTCCTCTGCCTATATATAGCACAGCCCCCCTCTCCCCTCTTCCTTGCATTTTTCTTGGATGGAGGATTGTGGGTGGGTGCTTGCTCTCCACTTTTTTTGATGCACTAGAGGTGTTTGTTGAAATGTGTGTTAGAGCGATGCCGCTTGAGTTCACCGAACACAACTACGATATGAGATGCCTGAGCCACGCTTAAACCTCTTCCTCTTTATTTCTACTTATTCTAAAAGGTTATCAACTATATTTCCTCGTTTAGACCGTGCGGTACTAATTTTTAGGATCGTGATTGTATTTGATATACTGTCGTATAACACAGATGAGCCATCCATGGATGTACGGTGATCGACGCACAACCGCTTACAGAGAAGGCGTGCATTCTTTTCAAGATGCAGCCGATGCGAACAAGCATGGTGGTGGCTATATGTTTTGTCCATGTGTTGAACGTCGGAATGAGAAGGATTACACTTCCTCAAGAGTCATTCAGAGCCACCTGCTTCGGTCCGGTTTTATGTCGGGCTATAATGTTTGGACCAAGCACGGAGAAAGAGGGGTTATGATTGAAGACGCGATGAAGAAGAAGAGAACGATGATGACAACTACCGATCTATGTTCCCTGAGTATGCTGATACCGCAATGGAAGACAATGAAGAAGAAGATCAGGATGAAGAACGGGAACCAGATGAGCCCACTGATGATCTTGGTCGGGTCATTTCTGATGCACGGCGAGGTTGCGACACAAAAAAGGAGAGGTTGCAGTTCGAGCAGATGTTACAGGACCACAACAAATTGTTGTACCCAACTTGTGAAGATGGCCAGAAGAAGCTGGGTAGCACACTGGAATTGCTGAAGTGGAAGGCAGAGACCGGTGTGACTGACTCGTCATTCGAAAAGTTGCTGGTACTGATGAAGAAGATGCTTCCAAGAAAGAATGAATTGCCCGCCAGCACGTACGAAGCAAAGAAGCTTGTGTGCCCTCTAGGATTAGATGTGCAGAAGATACATGCATGCCCTAATGACTGCATCCTCTACCGTGGTGAGAAGTACGAGAATATGGATAAATGCCCGGTATGCACTGCATTGCGGTATAAGATCAGAAAAGATGACCTTGGTGATATTGAGGGCGAGCCACCCAGGAAGAGGGTTTCTGCCAAGGTGATGTGGTATGCTCCTATAATACCACGGTTGAAACGTCTGTTCAGAATTAAAGATCATGCGAAGTTGTTGCGATGGCACATGGAAGATCATATGAAAGACGATAAGTTGAGGCACACCGCTGATGGTCGGCAGTGGAGAAAAATCGAGAGAGAGTTCCCGAGATTTGCAGCTGACGCAAGGAACTTATGGTTAGGTCTGAGTACAGATGGCATGAATCCTTTTGGGGAGCAGAGTTGCAGTCACAGCACCTGGCCCGTTACTCTATGTATCTACAACCTTCCTCCTTGGTTGTGCATGAAGCGGAAGTTCATTATGATGACAGTACTTATACAAGGTCCAAAGAAACCCGGCAACGATATTGATGTGTACCTAAGGCCATTAGTTGATGAACTTTTACAGCTGTGGGCCGAACCAGGTGTACGTGTGTGGGACGGGCACAAACAAGAGGAATTTGACCTTCGAGCGTTGCTTTTCGTAACCATCAATGATTGGCCTGCTCTTAGTAACATTTTAGGACAGTCAAACAAGGGATACAATGCATGCACGCACTGTTTGGATCAGACAGAAAGTATATATCTCGACAACTGTAGGAAGAATGTGTATCCGTACAATCGTCGTTTTCTTCCGCCCAAGCATCCCTTAAAGAAAAAAGGCAAGCATTTCAATGGCAAGGCAGAACCCCCGGGGAAGCGTGTCATCCGTACTGGTGTTGAAGTATTTGATATGGTCAAAGATTTAAAAGTAATCTTTGGAAAGGGTCCTGGCAGCCAACCTGTTCCTAACGGCCCTGATAAGCGCGTACCCATGTGGAAGAAAAAATCTATATTTTGGGAGCTACCCTACTGGTAAGTCCATGAGGTCCGCTCGGCAATCGACGTGATGCACCTGACGAAGAATCTCTGCGTGAATATTCTAGGCTTCCTGGGCTTGTATGGGAAATCAAAAGATACACCGGAAGCACGGGAGGACTAGGAACGTCATAAAGGAAGAGATAGCATGCATCCAGGGCAGTTTCAAGGGCGTGCCAGCTACGCTCTTACTAAGGAAGAGAAGGAAATCTTCTTTGAAGTCCTTTTCAGTATCAAGGTCCCGACTGGCTTCTCGTCGAATATAAAGGGAATCATAAATATGAAAGACAAAAAATTCCAAAACCTAAAGTCTCATGACTGCCACGTGCTTATGACGCAATTGCTTCCGGTTGCATTGAGGGGAATTCTACCGGAAAATGTTCGCCTGGAAATTGTGAAGGTATGTGCATTCCTCAATGCAATTTCTCAGAAGGTAATCGATCGAGAAAGTCTATCACGGTTACAGATTGATGTGGTCCAATGTCTGGTCAGCTTTGAGTTGTTGTTCCCGCCATCCTTCTTCAATACAATGACACACCTCCTAGTTCACCTAGTCGAAGAGATTAGAATTCTCGGTCCTGTGTTTCTACACAATATGTTCCCCTTCGAGAGGTTCATGGGAGTCTTAAATAAATATATTCGTAACCGTGCTAGGCCAGAAGGAAGCATCTCCAAGGGCTATGGAACAGAGGAGGTCATTGAGTTTTGTGTGGACTTTCTTCCTGACCTTAAGCCGATTGGTGTTCCTGAATCTCGGTATGAGGGTAGGCTCACAGGAAAAGGCACACTAGGAAGGAAAGCAAAAGTATGTATGGACGGGCATTCTTTCTCTCAAGCAAACTACACAGTTCGACACAATTCCACCGTGCTGGCTCCGTATATCGTGAGACACAAGAATATTCTACGCTCCGAAAACCGGGGAAGGCTGACTCTTGGATTAAAGGGGAACACGCGGAGACTTTCGGCAGTTGGTTGCAGACACATCTCATGAATGACAACACCGTTGGAGATGAGCTGTACTGTTTGGCCAGGCCACCATCTTCGACTATATGTACTTTCCAAGGGTATGAGATAAATGGGAATACATTTTACACGGTTGCCCAAGATAAAAAGAGCACCAACCAAAATAGTGGTGTCCTCTTTGATGCAACAGACGAGAATGGGCACTGTTTGGAAACATATTACGTGTACATAGAGGAGATATGGGAAGTTGACTATGGACCTACTTTTAAGATCCCTTTATTTCGGTGCAAATGGGTGAAGCTGACAGGAGGCGGGGTAGTTGTAGACCAAAAGTACGGCATGAAAACAGTGGATCTGAACAATCTTGCGTACATGGACGAACCATTTGTCCTAGCCAATGATGTCGCTCAGGTTTTCTATGTGAAGGACATGTCTACATTAACGAGAAAAATAAATCAGCAAAAGAAGATATCGTCCGATGAGCCAAAACGCCACATAGTTCTTTCAGGGAAAAGAAACATCGTGGGAGTAGATGACAAGACAGACATGTCAGAAGATTATAATAAGTTTCATGAAATTCCGCCCTTCAAAGTGAAAACTGACCCAAGCATCCTACTGGATGATGAAGATTCTCCATGGCTACGACCCAGAAGAAAACAAAAATAATAGATAGGAATATTGGTGCAATAATGTAATAATGTATTAAACCTTTTATGTAATGCATGTATGGAATGTACTAAATTTCAAACACTTTTCATTTTCATAGTATCCATGTAAGAGATGAGTTCTCGTTCGAAACCCTGATACTTCGAGAGAGATTGTCCGTTTTGTACACGAAGTGCATCCAGTTTTTGTCGTAGCCCTATCAACTTTTTAACACATGCTATGTGGGTGAAATGATGATAGCATGCCAACTTTCAACATTTTCAGAGTTCATTTGTAGTGCTTTTCAATTTCAGGGTGAACTAGCTCAAAAAAAATAAGTAAATGCACGAAATATACCAAATGAAGTCAGAAATTGTTGAAATTTTGTGATGTGCCTTTGAATGGTGCATTTTGCACACAGAAAAAGTATGGAGTTCAAATAAGTTCAAACAAATGAAATCCCTTTGTAAGAGATGAGTTCTCGTTCGAAACCCTGATACTTCGAGAGAGATTGTCCGTTTTGTACACGAAGTGCATCCAGTTTTTGTCGTAGCCCTATCAACTTTTTAACACATGCTATGTGGGTGAAATTATGATAGCATGCCAACTTTCAACATTTTTATAGTTCATTTGTAGTGCTTTTCAATTTCAGGGTGAACTAGCTCAAAAAAAAAAGTAAATGCACGAAATATACCAAATGAAGTCAGAAATTGTTGAAATTTTGTGATGTGCCTTTGAATGGTGCATTTTGCACACAAAAAAAGTATGGAGTTCAAATAAGTTCAAAAAAATGAAATCCCTTTGTAAGAGATGAGTTCTCGTTCGAAACCCTGATACTTCGAGAGAGATTGTCCGTTTTGTACACGAAGTGCATCCAGTTTTTGTCGTAGCCCTATCAACTTTTTAACACATGCTATGTGGCTGAAATTATGATAGCATGCCAACTTTCAACATTTTCAGAGTTCATTTGTAGTGCTTTTCAATTTCAGGGTGAACTAGCTCAAAAAAAATAAGTAAATGCACGAAATATACCAAATGAAGTCAGAAATTGTTGAAATTTTGTGATGTGCCTTTGAATGGTGCATTTTGCACACACAAAAAGTATGGAGTTCAAATAAGTTCAAAAAAATGAAATCCCTTTGTAAGAGATGAGTTCTCGTTCGAAACCCTCATACTTCGAGAGAGATTGTCCGTTTTGTACACGAAGTGCATCCAGTTTTTGTCGTAGCCCTCTCAACTTTTCAACACATGCTATGTGGGTGAACTTATGATAGCATGCCAACTTTTAACATTTTCAGAGTTCATTTGTAGTGCTTTTCAATTTCAGGGTGAACTAGCTCAAAAACAAATAAGTAAATGCACGAAATATACCAAATGAAGTCAGAAATTGTTGAAATTTTGTGATGTGCCTTTGAATGGTGCATTTTGCACACAAAAAAAGTATGGAGTTCAAATAAGTTCAAAAAAATGAAATCCCTTTGTAAGAGATGAGTTCTCGTTCGAAACCCTGATACTTCGAGAGAGATTGTCCGTTTTGTACACGAAGTGCATCCAGTTTTTGTCGTAGCCCTATCAACTTTTTAACACATGCTATGTGGGTGAAATTATGATAGCATGCCAACTTTCAACATTTTCAGAGTTCATTTGTAGTGCTTTTCAATTTCAGGGTGAACTAGCTCAAAAAAAATAAGTAAATCCACGAAATATACCCGATGAAGTCAGAAATTGTTGAAATTTTGTGATGTGCCTTTGAGTGGTGCATTTTGCACACACAAAAATTATGGAGTTCAAATAAGTTCAAAAAAATGAAATCCCTTTGTAAGAGATGAGTTCTCGTTCGAAACCCTGATACTTCGAGAGAGATTGTCCGTTTTGTACACGAAGTGCATCCAGTTTTTGTCGTAGCCCTCTCAACTTTTTAACACATGCTATGTGGGTGAAATGATGATAGCATGGCAACTTTCAACATTTTCAGAGTTCATTTGTAGTGCTTTTCCATTTCAGGGTGAACTAGCTCAAAAAAATAAGTAAATGCACGAAATACACCAAATGAAGTCAGAAATTGTTGAAATTTTGTGATGTGCCTTTGAATGGTGCATTTTGCACACACAAAAAGTATGGAGTTCAAATAAGTTCAAAAAAATGAAATCCCTTTGTAAGAGATGAGTTCTCGTTCGAAACCGTGATACTTCGAGAGAGATTGTCCGTTTTGTACACGAAGTGCATCCAGTTTTTGTTGTAGCCCTCTCAACCTTTTAACACATGCTATGTGGGTGAAATGATGATAGCATGCCAACTTTCAATATTTTCAGAGTTCATTTGTAGTGCTTTTCAATTTCAGGGTGAACTAGCTCAAAAAAAAGTAAATGCATGAAATATACCAAATGAAGTTAGAAATTGTTGAATTTTTATGATGTGCCTTTGAATGGTGCATTTTGCACACACAAAAAGTATGGAGTTCAAATAAGTTCAAAGAAATAAAATCCCTTTGTAAGAGATGAGTTCTCGTTCGAAACCCTGATACTTCGAGAGAGATTGTCCGTTTTTGTACACGAAGTGCATCCAGTTTTTTTCGTAGCCCCCTCAACTTTTTAACACATGCTATGTGGGTGAAATGATGATAGCATGCCAACTTTCAACATTTTGAGATTTCATTTGTAGTGCTTTTCAATTTCAGGGTGAACTAGCTCAAAAAAAATAAGTAAATGCACGAAATATACCAAATGAAGTCAGAAATTGTTGAAATTCTGTGATGTGCCTTTGAATGGTGCATTTTGCACACACAAAAAGTGTGGAGTTCAAATAAGTTCAAAAAATGAAATCCCTTTGTAAGAGATGAGTTCTTGTTCGAAACCCTGATACTTCGAGAGAGATTGTCCGTTTTGTACACGAAGTGCATCCAGTTTTTGTCGTAGCCCTCTCAACTTTTTAACACATGCTATGTGGGTGAAATGATGATAGCATGCCAACTTTCATCATTTTCAGAGTTCATTTGTAGTGCTTTTCAATTTCAGGGTCAACTAGCTCAAAAAAATAAGTAAATGCACGAAATATACCAAATGAAGTCAGAAATTGTTGAACACACAAAAAGTATGGAGTTCAAAAAACCATATTATGAAATTAAATATTATCATTGGCGATTCATCTCTATTATGAAATTAAATATATCAAAAAACCATTGCAGAACATATGACCAAATTAATACAAGTTCATCATCACATTAAAGCCAAAGAACAGTAGTGATCAAATGTTATTATTGGAAAAAATAAATACATAAAGTTCTCTCATAAAACAACATACAACTATGTAAAACATTTAAATGCAACAACAAACGCGATCAAAATCGCAACTAAGGTAACAATTGACCCAACAGCATAATGATGCCAAGCCTCTTTATCGATGGCATATTTCTAATATTCCTAATCTTCAAGCGCATTTCATCCATCTTCAAGCGCATTGCATCCATCTTCAACCGCATCGCATCGATCTTCATCTTGCGATCATCGATGACATCGGCGACATGCAACTCCAGTTCCATATTCTTATCCTCAATTATTTTCAATTTTTTCTTCAAGTATTTGTTTTCTTTTTCAACCAAATTTAACTTCTCGACAAGAATTTTTATGTGGGTTGGAATTTCCGGTTCACATACCTCCTAGATTAAAAAAATATATGTCACATTGGTCGTCATAATTGTCATAAACACTAAATAAAACAAATAGTTATAAAAGATAATATATACCACATCCGAATCATAGACAGGACGAGGGCCGACGGAGGCGGATACCAAAACCATCGCACTATATAATAACAAAAAATAATGAAAGTGAGTAATTTATACAAGTATGTATCTAAATCATACAAGTAAGATTTTTTTGATTTTAAAAAGAAGATAAGAACAAGAGGCTCACCACGGTGGTGCTCGCAGTTGGTGCACGGCCAAACCTAGACAAATATTATGGAAAATGGAGCTTGGAGGTCGAACTTGGAGAGGAGAAAGCTTAAGTAGAGTGGCTCGGGCATTTCATCGAACACGTCATGTGCATGAACTAGAGTGGCAAGAGCATGGCATGGTCACACTTCAACAACCAAAAAACAAGGGATATGGTGGGCAGGGGCGAGGGTTTATATAGGCAACACTTTAGTCCCGGTTCTTGCCACGCCCCGGGACTAAAGGCCCCTGCTTCCCGCCTTCTGGTCTGCCGAAAAAGGGCCTTTAGTCCCGGGGCGTGGCTCCACTCGGGACTAAAGACCCCCTTTAGTCCCGGTTCTTGCCACGCCCCGGGACTAAAGGCCCCTACTTCCCGCCTTTTGGTCTGCCCGAAAAAGGGCCTTTAGTCCCGGGTCGTGGCTCCACCCGGGACTAAAGGGGTCTTTAGTCCCGGATCGAGCCCCGAACCGGGACTAAAGATACACCTGTATAAGCGGGAGTTAGAAAATTTTGAACCCAAATCGTCCATTTCTCTTCTCCTTCCTCTCGTTCTCCTGCCCGGCGCGGCAAGCGACGAACTCGACGATGCCGTCAGGCTGCCCGCCGTCCTGCTCGCCGCTGCCTGCCGTCCACCTCGCCGTCGTCGTCGTCCTGCTCGCCGCCGCCGTCCTCCTCGCCGTGCGCCGCCCTCCTCGCCGCGCGCTGCCCCGTCCTCCTCGCCGCGCGCCACCATCCTCCTCGCCGCGCGCCGTCGACACCTCCGGCCGGTAAGCCCCACGCCCCCTCCTCCCCAACACTCCGGCCAGCACAAGCAAAGAAGAAAAAGGAGAAGAAAGGAAGAAAAAGGAGAAGAAAGGAAGAAAAAGGAGAAGAAAAGAAGAAAAAGGAGAAGAAAGGAGGAAAAAGGAGAAGAAAAGAAGAAAAAGGAGAAGAAAAGAAGAAAAGGGAGAAGAAAGGAAGAAAAAGGAGAAGAAAGGAAGAAAAATAGAAGAAAGGAAGAAAAAGGAGAAGAAAGGAAAAAAAGGAGAAGAAAAGAAGAAAAAGAAGAAGAAAGGAAGAAAAAGGAGAAGAAAGGAAGAAAAAGGAGAAGAAAGGAAGAAAAGGGGAAGGAGAAGAAAAGAAGAAAAAGGAGAAGAAAAGAGGAAAAAGGAGAAGAAAAGAAGAAAAAGGGAAGAAAGGAAGAAAAAGGAGAAGAAAGGAAGAAAAAGGAGAATAAGAAGGGGAGGAGAAGAGAAGAAGAAAAAGGAGAATAAGAAGAGGAGGAGAGGAGAAGAAGAGGAAAAATAGAAGAAGAGGAAAAATTAGTAGTAGAAGAGGAAAAATAGAAGAAGAGGAAAAAATAGAAGAGAGGAGAAGTAGTAGAAGAAGAGGAGAAGTAGAAGTAGAAGAAGAAGTAGAAGAAGAGGAGAAATAGAAGAAGAGAAAAAATTAGTTTAGGGTTACAAGAAGAAGAAATATTTTTTTGTCATTTAATTTTGCTATTGTATAGTGTATATGCTTAAGTGTTAATAGTGTTTCTTAGATTATTGCTTAATTTTGCTATTGTATATGCTTAAGTGTTAATAGTTTAATTTTGCTATTGTATATGCTTAAGTGTTACTAGTTTATTTTTAGCAAGAAAATTAATAGAACTAGTTTAATTTTGATATTGTATATGCTTAAGTGTCCGGGACTGGGCTCCGCCCGGCTGGTATTTTAGAGTTTAGGTTCTAGCCAAGACCCGGAACTAAAGGTTCTCCTAAATAAAACTAGCCTTCGAAGTTTCCAACCCCTCTTATATAGTTTGTTAGTTTATTAGTTAATCAAATGTCCGTTTTTTGCAGAACTATGGATCCACATATCAGGAACCTCAAAGAGGAAGAACTTCTCGAAGATATAATCAAAGACGGCCCCGACGTTGAACCAGCTGAATCTCCGACGTCATATCTAAACGACTCCGGATATGGAATGGAGGTCGAGCGACACGAAGATGAAGCCGATGGGGCAGGAGATAGGTCCAATGATGGAGAAGGTGATAGCTCCACTGATGGAGAAGCCGGTGAAGGAATAATAAAGTCCGGCGAGGTATACATATGAAGTTCGACAATCACTTGTAATATGTGAAAAATATTGGAGATAGCTCTATATTGTATACATATACATTCATTTGACGAATGTTTCTCCCTCTTAGGCCTCCACATCGAGCCAATCTACGAAACGAGGCCCGACTAGAAAGTTGGATGCACGGACGCATTACACCTTTGAGGTGATAATGCCTACGGGCGAACCCAAGCTTCCTAAGAATGCTGCTGACACATTCAAGAAGCAATGCGGAGTTCTCGTTAGGGATCACGTCCTGATCAGCGTTCGGGAGTGGAACAAACGCAAAGGGGCAGCCGATAGTGACAATGTCGCTGAAAGGTACAAAGATAATCTTTGGAATGATCTCATGTCACATTTCAACCTGCCAGAATGTGAGAATGAAGACGCCGCAGACAAACTGAGGGCCAAAGTCAAGCAGTGGACTCTAAAGAAGATGGCCGAACTGTTCCGTAGCTGGAAGAAGAAGCTATGGAAAAACTATCTGAAGACAAAGAAAGTGCCAGTATTCGAGGGGTATCTAGCCAAGCAGGCGAATCACTGGAAGGAATTTCAAGAGTACAAGGAGTCAGAAGATGCCCAGGCATTATCAGAAAATAACAAGATAAATGCCGACAAGAAGAAATATCACCACAAGCTGGGGCCAGGGGGCTATGAGACTGCCATCCCAAAGTGGGAAAAGAAAGAGCAAGATCTGATAGATAAAGGCATCGTACCTGAACCACTCCGTGATGAGCAGGAATTGAGAGCAAGAAATTGGTTCCTTGCGCATGGTGGGTCGTACGACGAAACAACAGGGGACCTCATCTGCAATGACGATCTTAGGATACCCAGGGAGAATTGGAAAAGGATAGTGAAAGAAATTAAGGAGGGACAAAGAAAGTTCACTGCAGATAGAGATAAAGATTTGCTCACACTGGTCCTCGGCAATGACGAACATGGAGGACGAACGCGAGGCTTCGGTCCTTCTTACCCGTGGTGGCTTGGGTTTGCCAGAGACCAAGACACTTACAGAACCCGAGAGAGAGCAAAGAAGCGGCAACAGGATGAGGAGAATGACAAGTTCAACCAGTTGCTTGCCAGGATTAACGAGCAACAGAAGCAGATTGATGAGCTTAGAGGAGTACCGCGCCAGGAAGATCCTGCACTTGATATTACCGGCGCCCCATCTAAGCGGAAAAGCAGCGTGGCTGAATCTGAGGCCCCGCCTGACGATGAACGAAGAATGATAGAGGGCGGTCCCGGCTACCCCGTGGATGGAATCAAGGAGTCAACATCATGTGAACTCCATCAGAAATTCAAGAACATATCCATGAAGGTGGCCGTCGGACAAGCTTTACCTTCTGGCCCTGATGCACGCTGGCATGGCCGTGAGATTCCAGCTGGCTTTGCTAAAGTCGGGGTGGATGAAATCATGACGGGGTTTAATGATATGGAGCTCGACATAGCTGGACCCGAAGATGAGAGGACACTCGGAGAAGTACTGGATGGAGTCATCCTATGGGACAAGAACTACATCAAGCTTCCAGGCTCGGCCCCAATGACAACACCGCCTCCGAGTCGTCGCAGGTCACCTACACCTCCATTACCTCCAAGCCCTCCACATAACGTCGGCCAGCACAATGCGAGTCCATCTCGATCACCACCGCCGGACTTGGGTCGTCCGTCTCCGCCGCCGCCCGCTCCAGATACAAAGCCTGAGCCTGCCACGGATACAAAGCGGGAGCGTGCCACCAAGAACGCTCCGCCGACGATTCCTAAGCCATAGAGCACCCCAAAGCGCAAACGGTCGCCCCTCCCAAAGGTACGTCATGCTAATCTTCCTATCAGACCTTATGATCGTACCCCCGAGGAAAACGCCAGGATAGCAAAGGAACATCATGATGTGCAGATGAAAAAGAAGGAACCCGAGCCCCGCCCGGAATACTCCGAGAAGCAACTAGCATTTGCAAAATACTTTACGACCCTTCCATCACAGTATGACTTACACCATAAGCCTGATGACTATACACGCACATTGCAGAAGGAAGTGAAAAAGAGCAGATCACGTGCAAGCCCTCCACATGACGTCGGCCAGCACAACACGAGTCCATCTCGATCACCGCCGCCGGACTTGGGTCGTCCGTCTCCGCCGCCGCCCGCTCTGGATACTAAGCGGGAGCGTGCCACCAAGAACGCTCCGCCGACGATTCCTAAGCCACGGAGCACACCAAAGCGCAAACGGTCGCCCCTCACAAAGGTACGTCATGCTAATCTTCCTATCAGACCTTATGACTTACACCATAAGCCTGATGACTATACACGCACATTGCAGAAGGAAGTGAAAAAGAGCAGATCACGTGCAAGTGCAAGTGGGAGCAAATCAAGTTCAACTACAAGCAAGAAAAAATCAGACGTTCCTCAGCTTGGACAACAGGCCAAACAGTCGATCCCACCCCTCAAGGTGTTAACCGAGAATGTTCCCCCTCCGGTGCAGGGGCTAGCTTTAGAAAGAGCAAAGGAGTTGACGGCTGCATGTGGTGTCTCGGTTGAAGAATTGCTGTCTTCCCAAGACGACAAGATACCCAAGGCTGTGGTAGCCCCTAAGCCACAGTTTGTCGTGGGTGAGCCTTTGGTCAGCAAAGATGATCTCCCAACAAATATGCGTTACTTGCATCAATGGTACTTAAGTGAATCAAAGAATGGGAGAACGATGATCGTGTTGAGTGTCCCACAGGAGTACTACGGCAGCCCCGAACAAATCCATATCGACTTTGATGAACTCTTCCAGATGTACAATGGCGACGCCCTCGACAAATCGCTTATGAGTTGCTATTGTCTGTAAGTTTTTCAATTCGTTGTCTACATATAACTTGTTTAGTTATTTCAATTCATTGTCTATATATAACTTGTACTCTATTATGCAGAATGAAGATTCTGGATTGTAAAAGTAAGAGCATCCTAAATATTGGGTTTAATGATCGAGATAAAATACATATAGCGACCCTAACTAATTATCCCAAGGATACGGAGGAAAACCTTCTAAGGTTTCTAACAGATCAAAATTTATGTGACCACATATTGTTTCCATACAACTTCAGGTGAGGGTCTTTACTCTGTTGTGTCCATTCACTTATAAGTGTAATTGATAAGTTACTGACAAAAAAAAAATATATATATACACATGTGCAGCTTCCATTGGATTCTGTTGGACATTCAAATTGATAAGGGAAGAGTTGATGCCTTCGACCCATTATCGAGACCCTTGGAAACAGTTCGAAAGCCTGCAGGACATGCTCCAAGGGTAATTTCAATCATTCTTGCGCTCTATCGGTCTCTTTCGATGATTTTCTGATATATCAATTAATAAAAAACTTAGCAAATCATTATCCTTGTCGGGCAGAGTTTGGAAGCGGTTCAAGTGCGTGACTCCCGGTATCGAGCATGAGAAGCTGACCTTTAGAGCGGCTCAGGTAAGTAGTAGTATGATATACTTCTATTTTCAATACATTTATGATGCTAGATTATTATTTTGATTATATATATTCTATTCTCGTAAAGTGCGAATAGCAGCCACGGGGAACGCATCTATGCGGATCTATGTTTGCGAGACCATTCGCACGTTTACCTCTGAGCACAAGGATCACATATTCGACGTAAGCAATGAACATTCACACCTCTATTTTTACCCGTCATTCTTTGTTATCATGATTGATATTCATATTCATCTCCTCTTCTTATATAGCACACGGCCATGACGACGAAGGTCCTACCAGAGCAACGCGCGATTGCTGTTGCAGAGGAGCTTGCGACCTTTCTGAGGACGGAAGCTATAGATGACAAATGACGATTTAGTGTAGCTAGGGGCCATTACTGATGTTCGTCCATGTAATCAAATAGACGGGCTCTAGTCCCGATAATTCAGATCTCCATATAATTGTATATATATGCTCGCTTGTAAGATAAGTTAACCTTATATATATGCATAATTATTTCTATTTAAATTATATGAAAACTAATTCCCGAACACCAAACGAGGCATCACGTTAATCTCCTGAACACCTAAACCCTAAAACCCTAAAACCCAAAAATAATTTCATTAAAAAAAACCGAAAAGTAAGCAAAATCTGAAACTCTTTAGTCCCGGCCCGTGTAACGAACCGGGACTAAAGGTCCTGCCCGTGGGGCGCTACGAGGCGCCCACGTGGAGCACCTTTAAACCCGGCTTGTAACAGGGCCGGGACTAAAGTTTAGGCCTTTAGTCCCGCCCCTTTAGTCCCGGTTGGTGAACCGGGACTAAAGCCCCTTACAGGCCGGGGCTAAAGGCCCCGTCCCTACTAGTGTCTATTCGCGAGCCCACGAATAATTTTTTTGTACTGAAACTAAACTTTCTTTGGTCTCGCACTCGGCAGCCCAATTTTGTTTTTTTTACTGCAAACTGAATTTGGGTGTGTACTGTGTTAACTGAAGAACAAAAAACAGAGGAAACACAACATGAAAACTGAATAATTTGTGTTCCAAACTGCTGATTCATTTAAGATACATGAACTTGTCAAGGCGCACAGATCACATCATCTACACTGGACAGACCTAAATGCCCC